>NW_027491035.1:0-2400000 GCF_021521415.1 Bidens hawaiensis | reverse complement strand
CTTCCTTAACATGCCCGCTTCTTTGTATTCCGCATTAATAGTCTTCATTTCCCATAGCGCCCAATGCGCCAACTCCATTAGTAGGTGACACCCCTTCCCATACACTAACTAGTAAGGAGTTGTACTAATGGGAGTTTTGTAGGCGGTTCGGTATGCCAACAACAGATCATATAATTTAAACGACCAATCCTTTCTACCGACCTGTACCATCTTCATAAAAAATTTCTTTGATTTGCTGGTTGGACACTTCGACTTGTCTACTTGTTTGCAGATGATATGGAGTAGTAATGCGGTGATTCACGTTTTAAGAGCTTCCCAAAGTTGAAAATTTTGAAATGTGAACCACCATCATTAATAATAACACGCGCAATACCAAAAACGAGAAAATATGTATGATTGGACGAATTTGCACACCACCGAATTATCGTTAGTCCTCGTGGCTATCGCTTGGACCCAATTTGACATTTAATCCACAACAAAAAAAAATATACAATAACCCATTTGAATTTGGAAACATGGCCATAAAGTCAATGCCTCACATAACAAAAATCTCTATCACAAAAATAGGTTGCAACGGCACATCCCTCTTCGAAATACTACCCATTGTTTGACAATTTCGACAATGACGGGCATAATCACACACTTCCTTGAAAATGGTGGGCTAATAAAACCCACATTGGAGAACCTGGTAACCCGATTTCTGACCACTAAAATGACCTCCACACACCGATGCATGTGCATGAGTTAAAACCTCCAAAACCTCGGGGTCGGGAATACATGTTCGAATCACTTGATCCAACCCAATATTAAAAAGATCCGGTTCATCCCAAATATACTGTTTCAATTGAGCCATAAATCGTTGCCTTCTTTTCTTTACCCAATGGCTTGGAATGGAACCCGTGGCTAAGTAATTAACAACATAAGCATACCATGATGCGGTAGATATGGCTAGCAATTGCTCATCGGGAAACCTTTCATTTATTTTTGTTGGGTCATAAATGCCCTCTAACGGAGTCCAGGATAAGTAATCTGCCTTTACATTTTCACACCCTTTTTTATCTCGAACTTCCAAATTGAATTCTTGCAAAAGCAACATCCACCGAATCAAACGCGTCTTCGCATTATAATTCTCCATTAACTACCAAACCACGCTATGATCCAAATATACAATCACTTTACTCCCACAAATATACGATTGAAATTTATCCAGAGCATACACCATCGCAAGTAATTCCTTTTCGGTGGTGGTGTAATTAAGTTGTGCTTTAGATAACATCTTGCTTGCATAGTAAATTACCACTAGCTTCTTATCAAACTGCTCCTATGGTGCTATCACTGGCATCTCACATAATTTGAAAGGCTTTTTCCAATCCGGTGGTTACAAAATGGGAGCTTTCAGCAACTGTTCTTTCAAAACATTAAAGGCTTGCAAACAAGCATTAGTAAAATCAAAAAGGGCATATTTTTACAACAACTTCCTCATTCGTACACCTATTCATTATGTTATTCATTTACCTATTCGTCATGCCATTCGTCTGCTTATTCGTTAAATTACGTGTAATTTGTTACGTGGTCATTCGTGTGAATATGAACCTATTCGCTACAAGAAACCCACCATTCGCTATAATCATTCGTTATAGTTTTGAATCCATTCATTACACCATTCGTTACCATAACCAGAACCCCATTCGTCAAAATTATTATCCATTTGTTACTGAAGTTACAAGTTTAACCCTTAATTTTATAATTTGGATATTTTCTACCCTAAATTTTTAAAAGATGATCATTTGAACCCATATTTCTGGAAATGGCTAACTACTATGCATTAGTGTCTCAAAATATGATGATGCAACATATGCTCCACCTGGACGCAGAAATAAGTTCACATTCAAAATGTCCTAGGCTTATAAAATTTTGCGATTTTGCTAAATGGGAACCAAGATTTAGTGCTCATCTAGGATTCGTGCATCCTAAATGCTTTAGAAGTCTTTATAATACTTATTCCCCTCCTATGCTTGATGATGCAAGTACAAATTATGAAGAAAAGCCTTATAATTCATATACTCAAGAAGAGAAAAAGGCTTTAGATATTGAAACCAAAGAATATTCAACTTTGACCATGGCCTTACCGGATAATATTTTTCAACTAGTTATGTGAAAAATATTAGAAACACATTAGAAAGTAAAAGGTCATGTTAAAGTTTCATTTAGAAAATTTTGCTTGTTGTAAGGAGAAACTGTTGAAGAAATGCTTACAAGATTTAATCATCTTATCGCTGAGATGACAAAGCAAAAAGATGGAACCATCTCACTTAGATCAAATTGATACCATCAAGAATTCACTGCCAAATTCATATTCTACTTTCCTATTCGTATTGAAAGAGAATTAATTTTTTTCAAAAATGAAGATTTATTGGCTTTGGAGTTCATGCAGAAAATAGAAGATAGGGAATATGATATGAGATTTCAAAACTCTTCAAAGGATAACCAAGATCCTACATTATATGGTGGATCGTTACCACTAAGTAGCAGCACAATTACGATCAATGTTTTCTTCTCTCAAACCTCTCAAGATGTAACACCCCGTAACCGCAGCGGAAACGTACACGGGATGCAACAGACACATCTGATATCAACAGCATTGCTTATAAAGAAAATACCACTACATTAATTGATAACATATTACATTGTTGCGAGTTTCATTACTGTCTAGGTGTTACACACATATTTTACCGATAAGACATTAATAAATTCATTACAAAACATAGAGCAGCAAGCTTCCAACAAGTAGCACAGATAGTTAAGCACACATCAATCAATCCAACTTGGGCATACGTAGAAAACATGTAAAGAAAACGGGTCAACTACGAATAGTTGGTGAGTTTCACTAATTTAAATAAACACTGACAAATCATTTTAATAATCACTTATTAGCAATATAATCATGCTGGGAACTATGTTACCCCAGAACATTTCCATTAACTTTCTGGGAACTATGTTACCCCAGAACAATAATAACCCCTGGGAACTATGTTACCCCAGAACAATAAATACCCCTGGGAACTATGTTACCCCAGAACAATAATAACCCCTGGGAACTATGTTACCCCAGAACAATAATAACCCCTGGGAACTATGTTACCCCAGGACAATAAATACCTCTGGGAACTATGTTACCCAGAACAATAAAAACCCCTGGGAACTATGTTACCCCAAAACAATAACTACCCCTGGGAACTATGTTACCCCAGAACAATAATAACCCCTGATAAACAATTTATATATTCTGTGCATCAAACCATATATATAAAAATATACAAGTATTTCCATACGATCGGTATGTACTTAAATACTTTAAATAAGACATGTTTTCCGCCCCGGGAAAATATAATTAAAACAATTCATTAAAAGGGGCTCGTGAAAACTCACCTTTTTGTGAGTCGGTGAGTAATATAAGGAACAGCTACGTGCCTGGATCTGTAATTTAATATCTAGTCGTTACTATATAATTCCCATAACTTAAATACGTATCAATCGGTACATCTGGGAACATTGTTAACCCAGTACTGTACTCGATTCGGGGACAATGTTAACCCCGTGACACTTCTAAGGACTCAGATTGTGACATTGCTTAGAGTTTGACAGTCAATTTAGTTAAAGTGATGAAATTATAGCTCGGTTTGACACCCCGTTTGGCCGTGGGGCCCGTTTCCGTCATTTCGGTGCCGGAAACGGTAAAATCGGGTAAAATTACCCAAATCATCCGAATTATTTTCGGATGATTTATTTTTACTTAATTTACTTAGATTTATGAAATAGTCCATTTTTAGAGTTTTCATGTACCAGTCAGCTCGCTTATGCGAACTTTGCCGGTTTACACGTTTTAAGCTTTAAAAACTCGTTTTTATGTTCTTTTTAGCACAAATAATTACCCGATTAGTCTCGGGTCTTGAAATTTTGCACAAAACTTAATTTGACAGTAAGGAATTTTGTAAAAATTTTCCAGATTTATTTTCTTATATTTACATTTATTTATCTATTTTTAAATCTTATTAAAACACTAAATATATCAAAAATACCAAAACACTTTAGAAAAATCCCAAATTTTTCTGGAATGATCCTAGTCTTCCTCATAACTTTCTGGAATTTTTCCAGATTTTAAAACTTATTTTTCAAGCCATTTTCACCCAAAACCGAGCTAGAAAGCCCTAGAACTCGTTTCACCGAAAAGCCTACTTAGACTTTTCCAACTGAGCTCAAATTTTGTGGGTGACTTTTATATGTTAAAAAAAGCTTATCCTAAATTTTCCGGAATTTTTCATCATGTTTTGCTATTTTTCACTATTTTTGGCCAAAACCGAGCATTAAATTCACCAAATATTCATCTTTTATCCAAAAATTATCAAAAATTCACAGATCTCTTATTTTCATGTGTAGATCATTTTTGTGAAATTTCGTGACCCAACTCTAAGCACACAACAATCTGTCCATAATTCATATACACACGAAAACCGAACTATTTTGTGTTTTCTAGCTTTAGATCGCAAGGATCTCGGTTTCTAGCCTTTGCTAGCCGCTAGATACAACACTTACAAGCACATCAACACCACACCAAGCAAGTTATACCCACAATCAAGCCATTTCTTTCCTAGTGTCGGTTAAAACATCAAAACAACGATTTTGACCGTAAAAATCCGTTCTCGACTCTTTTTACTCATTTCTTGGACCAAGATCCCTTGTATAACATGTATACATCTCTTGATCATGAAAGAGTCGGTTTCATCTCGGGTTTTCACCCGTCTTTCACATGAAAACTCATTTTCACAAGATTTTAACCGTAAAATTTCATTCTAAGCTCTTTTAACTAATTACTTGGATCAAAATCCTTTGTATAACTTGTATACATCCTTTGATCACATGAGAATCGGTTTCATCTCGGGTTTTCACCCATTTTTCACATGAAACCTCCTTTTCTCCATATTATAGAATCAAAACCAAGAATCAACCATTAGAATCAAGTTTTTACCTTAGGATTTTGCTTAAAAGCTTGGGTTTTGGATGGAGGATGAAGAGTTAGAGAGGATTTTGGGAGAATTTTTGATGGAAAAAGAAAAAAATGAAATGTGTGTGTGCATAAACAAGGCCGATCGGCCTACATTATGTGTGGGGTGGGGCCCACACATCCATTCTAGGCCACACATTCAGATTTTCGTAATCTGGATAATGTTTTGGATAATCTGGTTCAGTTCGTTTCTCGTTTAAACTCGTAATTCGGCTTGAAACGAAATTAAAATGGTCGTTTTTCGGGTTAAAGTAAAATTTACTTAAAACTGATTTAAAAACTTTAAAAACTTAACTCATGACATTAAAACATCATATTATTAATAATTACGCATCTTTTTCGGCTTGATTGATCGTCTCTTGCTTGGTTTGGTGTTAAAGGTTTCGTTTAGCGTACCGACGTACCATTAAATCGAAATCCTTTTTCTGTGCTATAATTTACTTATCCCGAAGCATTAATACTTCATAAATATCACTAAACATTATATACTTCGTCTATAATGTAATTCCCGATTCGTTCGGGTTTCAATAATCGTTCATTGTTTAATTGTAATTCCAATACGATTCACTATATAATCGAGTATGATTCGTACTATGAATCATATATACTCGTATATACGTACTATAACTCATATAATCAATATTTAAATGACACGTAAATAGTATATACCGGCTAGGGTATACCTGAATTTGCCGGAATCGTTACATTCTCCCCCCGTTATAAAAATTTCGTCCTCGAAATTTTATGCGTCAACTACTTCCTTTTGAGGAAATAGGTGGGGGTATTTCTTCCGAAATTCATCATTTCGTTCCCAAGTAAATTCTGGGCCTCGTTGCGAATTCCATCTAACTTTGACCAACGAGATCTTATTGTGTCTAAGTTGCTTGATCTTACCGTCCACTATTTCGATGGGCTCCTCTACGAAGTTGAGCCTATCACTTATTTGAACACCCTCTAAGGGTAACACCGATGTCTCATCCGCCAGACATCTTTTCAAATTCGACACATGAAACACGTTATGAACTGCACTTAGTTCCTCAGGCAGTTCTAGTCGGTAAGCTACCGGACCGATCTTTGCAGTAATAATGAATGGTCCAATATATCTAGGGGCCAACTTCCCCGCCTTTCCAAACCTGACCACTCCTTTCCAGGGTGATACTTTCAAGTATACCTTTTCACCCTTCTCAAATGACAACGGTTTTCGACGGGTATCGGCATAACTCTTCTGCCGGTCCCGCGCGGCTTTCAAGTTGTTCTTAATTTCAAGAATCTTGCTGGTCGTCTCCTGGACCAAATCCGATCTAATGACCTGCGAGTCACCCACTTCAGACCAGCAAAGTGGTGATCGGCACTTCCGCCCATACAATGCTTCATAAGGTGCTGCCTTTATACTGCTATGGTAACTGTTATTATAGGAAAATTCAACGAGTGGGAGATGTTGATCCCAATTTCCCTTAAAGTCCAGTACGCAGGCACGAAGCAAATCCTCCAAAGTTTGAATGGTCCTCTCAGACTGACCATCGGTCTGAGGGTGGTAAGCCGTGCTTAGGTCAATACGTGTTCCCAATGCTTCTTGAACAGCTTGCCAAAGTTTGGAGGTGAAATGGCTATCCCTATCGGAGATGATCGAGATGGGGATGCCATGACGAGACACTATTTCATTTATATAAATTTGCGCGAGTCTCTCGGTGTTATAAGTATTCCTAATCGGAATAAAATGTGCCGATTTGGTTAATCGATCCACGATTACCCAAATTGCATCATGACCTCGGGGCGTCTTGGGGAGATGCGTCACAAAATCCATTGTGATCTGTTCCCACTTCCACTCCGGAATTTCCGGTTGTTGTAACATTCCCGAAGGTTTCTGGTGCTCCGCCTTAACCCTCGCACACGTCATACACTTGCCGACGTATGTGGCTATATCCTTTTTCATACCCGGCCACCAGTAAAATTCTTTCACATCCTGGTACATTTTATCAGATCCCGGATGTATGGAATATTTCGACTTATGCGCTTCGTCCATGATTAATTCACGAAGGTCATGGAGGGTCGGGATCCAAATCCGATTTTTGAAATAGAGAATTTCGTCCACACGCTGTTCGAAATTCTTCTCATTCCCGTAAAGTCCTTCTTTATCCAATTGGCCCTCTTTCAACGCCTCGCGTTGAGCGACTCGAATCAAATCCGAAAGATTTGACTGGACTATCATCCCCAACGCCCGCACTCGCAATGGTTTAACCCGATCCTTCCTACTCAAGGCATCGGCTACGACGTTAGCCTTGCCGGGGTGATATCGAATGTCACAGTCATAGTCACTCAGCAACTCGACCCATCTTCGTTGCCTCATATTCAGTTCTTTCTGATCGAATATGTGTTGCAAACTTTTATGATCAGTGAATATGGTGCACTTTGTACCGTAGAGATAGTGTCTCCAGATTTTAAGTGCAAAGATGACTGCTCCCAGTTCCAAGTCATGAGTAGTGTAGTTTTTCTCATGAACTTTCAACTGTCGAGACGCATAGGCTATGACCTTTTTATTTTGCATCAACACGCATCCTAACCCTTTACGGGATGCGTCACAATATACAACAAATCCATCGTCTCCGTCGGGGAGACTTAAGATTGGCGCTTGGCACAATCTTTGTTTTAGCGTTTGAAACGCCGTTTCCTGCTCTTCACCCCATTCATATTTCCGATCCTTTTGAGTCAGGAGGGTTAAAGGTTGGGCGATGCTGGAAAAGTTCTCTATAAATCGACGATAGTATCCAGCTAAGCCTAAGAATTGGCGGATTTCCTTCGGAGATTTAGGCGCTTGCCAATCCTTAATTGCTTCAACTTTACTCGGATCAACGTGTATTCCTTGGTGGTTTATAACGTGACCGAGGAATTGCACCTCTTCTAACCAGAAGTTACACTTGGAGAATTTTGCATATAACTTCTCCTGATCCAGGAGCTCTAAAACTAACTTTAAGTGTTGCTCGTGCTCCTCTTTACTCTTCGAGTATATCAAAATATCGTCAATAAATACAATGACGAACTTGTCGAGATAGGGTTTACAGACTCGGTTCATGAGATCCATGAACACCGCTGGCGCATTTGTTAGCCCAAAAGGCATAACTAAAAATTCGTAGTGGCCGTAGCGAGTCCGAAACGCGGTTTTTGGGATATCCTCCTCTTGAATTCTAACTTGGTGGTATCCCGATCTAAGATCAATTTTTGAGAAATAGCTCGCACCTTGTAGTTGGTCGAACAAATCATCGATTCGGGGAAGAGGATATCTATTTTTGATGGTTAATTTGTTCAATTCCCTGTAGTCAATGCACATTCGAAGGCTTCCGTCCTTCTTTTTCACAAATAGTACAGGTGCACCCCACGGGGAATAACTGGGACGTATAAACCCCTTATCCAACAATTCCTGCAACTGGTTGGATAATTCTTGCATCTCGGACGGTGCAAGTCTGTAAGGGGCCTTAGCAACAGGGCCAGCTTGTGGTAACAGATCGATTCTGAATTCGACCTGTCGGGTTGGCGGTAATCCAGGAAGTTCCTCTGGAAAAACTTGTGGAAATTCGCGTACCACGGGAATATCGTCCACCCGTTTTTCCTCAGAATCAGCGGCCGTCAGGCTCGCTAGATACGCCACACATCCCTGACGTATATATTTCAACACCTTGAGATGGGATATAAATGGTATCATGGTGCCGGATTTTTCTCCCTGCACTAATACCTCCTCGTCATCCGACACCCGGATCTTGACGGTTTTCTTTTCACAGTTTATTTCTACCCTATTACGTGCCAACCAATCCATTCCCACTATCACGTCAAAACTACCCAATTCTACCGGTAACAAGTCAATCAGGAAGGATTGTTCGCTCAGAATAAAAGGGCAATTCCGAACAATCCGATTAACTATCATGGTTTTACCGTTAGCGACCTCTACGGTGTAGGGTTCTATGGTTTCACCAATAGGAAGGTTTGCTATCGAAAGGAATCTAACGGAGACAAAACTTCTATCGGCACCTGTATCAAATAATACAGAAGCGTAATGATCAGAGACGAGGAAGGTACCTGTCACTACGCTGGGGTCCTGGCGCGCCTCGTTCGCTCCCATCACAAATGCTCGGCCTCGCGCCGGATTGGACGACGATGGCTGACCCGCGAGTTGTCTCCCGTTTCCTCCCTGATTCAGTTTCGGGCAGTTCCTTTTGAAGTGATCCGTGCTGCCGCATTCGTAGCAAGCACGGCTAGTGGTCACCATCTGGTTTCCTTGCGGGTTCTACTGTCGGGCTGGTTGAGTTCTAAATGGTTGCGCCCGAATAGGTTGTGGTTGTCGGTTCAGGTTGTTCAGATTTGTCTTACAATTTGGTGCGTAGTGTCCAACCCTGCCACACCGGTGGCACACCACCTCCTTGCACACGCCACTATGGTGGTAACCACATTTCCCGCACCTAGGAAACGTTCCCTTCTGCGGTTCTTGCCTTCCACCCGAACTAGTCATGGCGTAGTTCTGGGCAGTGGGTCTAGCACGTTTACCTTGCTGTTTCTCTCGGACTCTATTGTCATACATACCTCGCTTTCCCCCAGCCGATTCTCCTGTCGCCTTTATCGATCCGCTCCTTAAGAAATCATACGTGACAATACCAGCCTGTATCACTGCACCCTCATACGTCTGGTGTCCTCCCGCGTTAACTATACTCCTCACTACTGGAGTAAGTCCCCAAATATAACGTTCCACCCTCTTTGACTCTGGGGTGACCAACCACGGCACTAATCGTGACAGTTCATTAAACCGGTTGGTATATCCCAAGTGGTCCGCCCCATGCATCTCTAGGTTCCACAACTCATGTTCCAGTTTCTGCAATTCATTCTTTGGACAGAAATGTTTCAAAACAAGATCCTTAAGCTCTGCCCAGGTCATGCGGTTTGTCGCCGCCTGACCTCGAGTCTGTACTATGGTGTTCCACCATGTCAAAGCATGGTCTGTGAACGTACAGGTGGCGTACTTAACGACACAATCCTCGGGACAGTTGCTGATATTCACCACTGATTCGATTTTCTCTATCCATTTCACTAACCCATTTGGTCCTTCCGACCCGTTAAACTCTAAAGGCTTGCATAACATAAAGTCTTTGATTGAACAACCCCTGGATGGTCCAGTGCGGTTGGTCTCTACGGTAGGTATAGGGCCATTACTGTCTGTAGCGACCACCGTAGGCGGTGCGTCATTACTCGGATGTAACGCCCTGGAATTTGACTGGTAGACAAAAATCAAGGAATCATCGGAAACTATACACTTTGGGGTTCTGGACGATAAGTTCGGAACCCATATCATTGGAGAAATCTGCTTTTATCATTTGAAATGTTTATTTTATAAAACGACATTTACGCCTGGAAAATATTAATTTTTATGCTTTTGAAAAATAAAATGTTCTTATTTAAAAAAAAAAAAAAAAAAAAAAAAAAAGATTTTAAATAATTATTCGGAAAATGGTTTATAAAAGTTTTGCTGAAAAAGTTTTAGTTTGTTTAAAAACTTATGAACTCGACTAGTCTTGACCCGTCGGTAGCCTAAACCCGAACCCGAGTCACCCGAGTATTTAAGCGGAAAATCAAGTATTCTTACACCATCTCTTTCATTTCCACCAACACTTCCCACCCAAACACTCCCACTTCTAGAGAGAGAGTAGTGAGAGAAAGTCATCCAATCTAAGATTCGAGTCCACCAATCTGTTTATCGTTGTTGTCGGTAAGATCTTCTTGAAAATCATACGTTTTTACAACCAAAACCCGCCCCGAATCGAGCAAAAACTCCGACTTTTGTGTCAAGTGTGTTCTTGGTCAAAAACCGTCATTTTTGGTGTCAAAATGCAAGCTTTTGTGTTTAAAAGTACTAGGAATCGATACCCCTTTCAATCCCGAGCATTTCCATGTCAAAAACTTCGATTTTGGGTCAAAAATCTGGAAAATCTGGAAAACCCGTGGGTATCTCCGTCGCCCAGCTTTCAGTCGATCGAATCAGTTCATTCGATCGAACCAGTCGATCGAATCAGTTCATTCGATCGAATGTGTCGATCGAACCAGTCCAGTCGACCGAATAGGAAAGCAACCGAATGGTCTCCAACTCATTCGACCGAATGAGCTTCGTATTCGATCGAACGTCTGTCTATTCGATCGAATGTGTTTCTATTCGATCGAATGTGTGTCTATTCGATCGAATGTGTTCCTATTCGATCGAATGTGTGTCTATTCGATCGAATGTGTTCCTATTCGATCGAATCAGGTCAGAACCAAGCTGTTTCGTCTTTAAAACCTAGTTTTTGCTCGAGATCGTGTAAGGCTTACACTCTTAGACTTAAACTGCGTTGTTAACTTATTATGTCCTTGTCTAGACTTAGAGGATCGACGTTTGACAGCACCCGACCGCCCTAGCAACCACACCTAGTCAACAAGGTGAGTTCATAGCCCCCATTTTTCTTTTAAAGCCTTTCAAATCATTGGGGGTGAAAACATGGTAAATGTACACGTTTTGACAAAACACATTTATTCAAACATTACTTATCATAAACACTTGACAAATCTTTTGCAAACAATGAACATTGGGAAAACAAGTAATCATGGCAGGTTACGCGTACCTTAACTTTCTCGGAAGTTGTGTATGCATAATCAAATATTCAGGAGTAAATATGGGAATCACTCAGCGTTTAGGGAACATTGGACGTTTGGAAATCAAAGTCATGTACCCGTTATACTTTATCATGAAAACACATTATTCATTGGTCAGTCTTGTGATCGTGTGAACAGTGGCAATATAGGTCACAATAGTGCATAGGTTTGATCTCCAAGTGGTCGATTGGTAGACAGGCCGTCACTAGATGTGGGATTCTAAAGTGATCGATTTAGAATACACGTGACCTATGGGGTTCTTAAGTGTTCGATTAAGAATCCGAAGGATCTCTTAAGTGTTCGATTAAGGATCCGAAGGATCTCCTAAGTGATCGATTAGGAATCCAAGAGATACTAAAGTACGCTTTAGAATTCTCTCATGGTACCCAAAGTGATCGATTTGGGTTACCATCAAGGAAATCAAGTAGCATAGTGTGGTCTTGTGTGGGGTCGATGTCAGGTCTTGTGTGATCATTATGCATCATTATCATTTTTCATCATGGCATGGTTACATATGATTCTTGGGTATCTTATACATATATCCTTGATACCGTTCCTCCTGCATGCATGGAAACAATAATTGGAATCTTTATACGAAACTCTTGCAGATTCAGTTGAGATGATAAGCATACCAAGCATAGTAGGATAAGTTGTAGGAGTGGTGGGTTAGCCGATGGTACACCCTATATATAAACCCCTACAACTTAGCCTAGTATGCTTGTGTAGGGCTTATCACTACAGTATTAGTTAACCTATGAATTCACTCATCTACTTTTTGTAGTTGACGTTTTATTACATGTTTTCAGGAAATGAAGCAGGAAGTAGCTAATAGCTGATAGAGGCCTTAGAGAGATGAAGGCTAGGCTAGGAGTTGTTTGGAAACTTGATATTTTGTATTAAAACAATTTGTTTCATGTTACCTGGATGATGTAATATTTGACAGTTTGGTTATGTTTATGCATTTAGACTTTTATACTATTGTGCTCAATCAATCACGACCTAGTCGCCACGCCTCGGTTTTCCGCCATTACGACCGGGGTGTGACAGATTGGTATCAGAGCCAATGGTTATAGGGAATTAGGAAACCGACCTAGACTATAACCTAGGACCCTTAACTCTAGATAATTCATGCATCACTATCACACGCCCACGCTTATGTGCTTGCTATGTGCTTATGTGCTGCATCTTTAATTGTGTCTATCGTAGCGATGTATTCTTTGGCTATTCCTTATCCTGTTATTCTTATTCCCGGTATCATTCTTGCGCGTTCTTTTTCTTTTTCTGAATGCCTCCTCGTCGCTCGTCCGTTAATGCTGACCCTGCTGACCTCGCTGCCATCATAGCGCAGCAAATTGCAGCAGTTCTTCCGGGTCTGGTTAACAACCTAAGGCAAGAAGGAACCTCGGGCGCGCCACAAGCCCCAGAACCGAATCCTACTCTTCAGGCCGACAGGCTCTATAAGGCTTTTACTAACACTGGGCCTACGAGCTTTAATGGATCCGAGGGAGCTGCTGGTCTTCTCCAGTGGTTCGAGAAAGTCGAAGCTTCATTCAACATGTGCTCTTGCCCGGATGAACTCAGGGTCAAATTCGCGGCGAGTATGTTCCACAAACGGGCTCTCACGTGGTGGAATATCGAGATTAGAACCAGGGGGCGAGACGCGGTCTTAGCCTTGCCCTGGGCCGAGTTTGTTGAGCTAGTCACGCAGGAGTTCGTTCCGAGAACCGAACTCCAGAAATTGGAGGCTGAGTTTAGGGCGCACACGATGAAGGGCGCCGATCACATGAAGTACACGGAGAGATTTCATGAACTCTCCCTATTGGTGCCCCACATGGTTACCCCAGCTTCTCGCGCTGTCGAGCAATACATCAGCGGTCTTCCGGACTCTATGAGGGGCATTGCGGTTGCAGTTGACCCCACTACACTTAAGGCAGTGATCGATCTCACTGCCCGTTTGACCAGGGAACAGCTCAGGTCCGGTGTTTTGCATCAGGATAAGGGCAAATCTTCCGATGGGAAAGCGAAAAAGGGGAACAATAGGAAGCGGAAAGCGACCTACTTAACTGCGATCACTGGTGCTACGCCTATCAACTCCATGGCCCCCGTTTCAGCCGCAACAGTCCAGGGAAGACCGAGAAAGGAATATACTGGGCCGCATCCCAAGTGCAACTTATGTTCTTATCATCACCCAACAAGTGAGTTGTGCCGCAAGTGCACAAATTGTGGACGATTCGGACACCTGGTGGAGCGCTGCAGGAGTCCTGGCAACCAATTGGCTGTGGGGAATGCTAACCCTCAGCCTAACCCTGCTCGAGGCTGCTTCGAGTGTGGCGCGATGGACCATTACAGAAATCGATGCCCTCGCGTCACCAACGTTCCTCCGGCTCGCGGGAGGGCCTTCACCATTGGAGCTGCCGAAGCACGCCAAAACCCCGATGTTATTACTGGTACGTTTACTCTTAACAACAATTGGGTGTCTGTCCTATTTGATACAGGAGCTGATAGGAGTTTTGTCTCTTGCGAATTGGTTCCTTTGCTGAAATTAAAAATTTCCGAGTTGGAACCTGCCTTGGTTGTTGAACTTGCTAGTGGAGAGTCCACACAAGTGAGGTCTGTCATTCGATATTGCACCCTTACTCTTGTCACCACATCGTTCAGTATTGACCTTATACCTTTTCGTCTTGGAAGCTTCGATCTAGTTGTGGGAATGGACTGGCTGTCTAGCAATCGCGCGGAAGTAATCTGCGCCGAGAAACTTATTCGTATCCCTCTGTCTTCTGGTGAAATTCTAACCATTCAAGGGGATAGGTCGGGTGGATGCCTAAGAATCGTTTCTTGCTTAAAAGCCAGTCGGTACCTTCAAAAGAAGTATCCCGCATTTCTAGCCCGTGTTACTCTCAAGGAATCCAAAGTCAGGAGACTGCAGGACTTCCCTGTCGTGCGTGAATTTTCTGATGTTTTTCCCGATGAGCTGCCTGGACTTCCTCCTAGCAGGCAGGTGGAATTTCGTATCGATCTTATTCCTGGTGCTCTCCCTGTTGCTAAGTCTCCTTATCGTCTAGCTCCGCTGGAACTTCAAGAATTATCGAATCAGCTTCAAGAACTTCTTGGCAAGGGATTCATTCGCCCTAGCTCGTCTCCATGGGGAGCCCCAGTACTCTTCGTCAAAAAGAAGGATGGGACTTTCCGTATGTGCATTGACTATCGGGAGCTTAATAAACTGACCATCAAAAACCGGTACCCGTTACCGAGAATTGATGATCTCTTTGATCAGCTTCAGGGTGCTACGTTTTTCTCTAAGATCGATCTGCGTTCTGGTTACCATCAATTGCGTGTTCTGGAAGAGGATATCCCGAAAACTGCGTTCCGAACTCGTTACGGTCATTACGAGTTCATGGTTATGCCTTTTGGAATGACCAATGCCCCCGCCATTTTCATGGATCTGATGAATCGCGTTTGCCGTCCATATCTCGACCAGTTTGTCATTGTTTTCATAGACGATATTCTCATTTATTCTCGTTCGAGGACCGATCATGAGCTTCATCTCAGGCTTATTTTGGAGCTTCTCAGGAAGGAACAACTATATGCCAAGTTCTCCAAGTGCGAATTTTGGCTAAAGGAAGTTCAATTCTTGGGACATGTTATCAATGTCGACGGCATACACGTCGACCCTGCCAAGGTAGAAGCCATCAGAAATTGGGTAGCGCCTAAAACACCTACCGAAATCCGTTCATTTCTTGGATTGGCTGGTTACTACCGCCGATTTATCTCAAACTTCTCCAGGATTGCCTTGCCTTTGACCACTCTGACTCAGAAGGGAGAACCCTTCGTGTGGGGACGAGATCAAGAGGAAGCTTTCCAAACTCTGAAGAATAAACTTTGCCGTGCACCGATTCTATCGCTTCCGGAAGGTGACGATGACTTTACCGTTTATTGCGATGCTTCAAATCAAGGCCTCGGTTGCGTTTTAATACAACGAGGGAAGGTCATCGCTTACGCTTCTCGACAACTCAAGGTGCACGAAAAGAACTACGCCACGCATGACCTCGAGTTGGGTGCTGTGGTGTTTGCCTTAAAAATCTGGAGACACTACCTGTACGGCACGAAGTGTGTCATCTATACCGACCACAAGAGCTTGCAGCACATCCTCCATCAGAAAGAGTTGAACATGAGGCAGCGACGCTGGGTCGAACTTCTCAGCGATTACGATTGTGAAATCCGCTACCACCCGGGAAAGGCTAATGTGGTGGCTGACGCATTGAGTCGTAAAGAAAGGACCCAGCTGCACTCTATTAGAATTCAATCCAATCTTCCCTCCTTAATTCGCGAAGCTCAGAATCAGGCGCTTGTGAATGGAGATCTCAAGGGCGTTTTGTCGTGTGGAGCCGAACAGAAATTCGAAACCAAGTTGGACGGCATCCTCTATTTTCTTGATCGAGCATGGATCCCAAACTCTGAGCCTCTTCGAACGCTTATTCTAAGTGAAGCCCACAAGTCCAGATACTCGATTCATCCCGGCAGCAGCAAAATGTATCAAGATCTTAAACCTCATTATTGGTGGCCCGGGATGAAGAAAGACATCGCTTTATACGTGATGAGATGTTTGACTTGTTCGCGAGTCAAGACAGAGCATCGAAGGCCGTCTGGGCTGCTTCAGCAACCTATTATTCCTCAGTGGAAGTGGGAAGAGTTAGCTATGGATTTCATCACCAAGCTACCGCGGACGCCTAGCGGTCATGACTCAATTTGGGTTATTGTGGACATTCTAACTAAATCCGCTCACTTTATCCCGGTTCGTGAGGACTACACTACGGAAAAGTTGGCGCGGATATACATTCGTGAGATCGTTTCCCGTCATGGTGTGCCTAAGGGCATTACGTCTGATCGCGACAGCAGTTTTTCTTCCAGGTTCTGGAAATCTTTGCAAAAGGCCTTTGGGACAAGTGTGAAGCTTAGCTCTTCCTATCATCCAGAAACTGATGGGCAGAGCGAGAGGACCATACAAACCCTAGAGGACATGTTGAGAGCTTGTATCCTTGAATTCGGTAATAGTTGGGAAGCTCATCTGCCGCTGGCAGAATTTTCTTACAACAATAGTTACCACTCTTCTATTAAATGCGCGCCGTTTGAAGCTCTTTACGGTCGCAAGTGTCGCTCACCCTTGTGTTGGTCCGAGACCGGGGATTCACAGATCATCGGCCCGGAACTAATACAGGAAACAACCGATCAAATCGCTATCATTCAACAGCGACTCAAAGACGCCCGTTGTCGGCATAAGTACTACGCAGACAAACGACGCAAGCCACTCGAGTTTCAAGTTGGTGACCGTGTTCTGCTGAAAGTTTCCCCCTGGAAGGGCGTAGTCCGTTTCGGGAAGAAGGGAAAGTTCGCTCCTAGGTATGTTGGACCATTCAAAATCCTTGAAAGGATCGGACCAGTTGCCTATCGTCTTGAGCTGCCGCCGGAACTCGGTAGAGTTCACAATGTTTTTCATGTTTCGCAGTTAAAGAAGTGTCTTGTTGACGAGGCCCTTCTCATTCCCGTCGACGAGGTTCGAATTAACGACAATCTGCTTTTTGTTGAAGAACCCGTCGAAATCTTGGATCGCGAGGTCAAGAAGACCAAGCGTAGCCGCATACCGCTTGTGAATGTTCGATGGAATAACAAACGCGGACCCGAGTTTACATGGGAACGCGAAGATCAAATGAAGGAGAAATACCCTCATCTGTTCTCTTAGTCTCTATTCTTGTAATCTATTGTCTAGAAGTCAATATAACATTTGCAGCATGTATCAAATAATTGTGTTATTCAATGAATATCGTGTTGCCTTATTATGCTTATAAGTATTCTTTTATTTGCATCCACAAATTTGGCTACTCAGGGCTCATGCTGGGAGCACAAGTCATATCTACTCAATCATATGAATTTTGGGGAAATTTATACATTATTTAAGCCAAAAATTTGTCATTCATTCTTGCATTCATGGAGCATGGTTGTGTGTATGTGTGTGGTGTCGTGTCAAATTTTCTAGCCGCACACAATAGAGCTTATACATTGATACAAGGTGAGCTCGTAATTATAGTCCGGAATATAATTACATCAAGGTCACAGGTGTATACGTGTATAAGCAATATGCTATTGTGTAACTAGAAGTCGTGAACTCAAGGTTCGTGTAGAGAAATATTCGACAAAGGTTGAAGAAGTGGTGGGTTAGCCGCTGGTACACCCTATATATAAACCTCTTCGGCACGAGTTGAATATGTCTGAAGCGAAACCTGGAATTAGGGACTTATAGTTAGCGTGGCAGCTGTGAGACATTGAATTCAAGAATTACCGAGGGTAATATTCGCGGAAGATTGAAGGAGTGGTGGGTTAGCCGCTGGTACACCCTATATATAAACCCCTTCAATCCGAAATGAATATGTCTGATGTAAAGCTTGAGGATGATGCCTCGTAGTGGAAAATAGTGTGTCGTCCTGTGTGTCATTGATCTAATAGGAGTCGAAGGAAACACCCAAGTA
Organism: Bidens hawaiensis; assembly: GCF_021521415.1. NCBI lineage: Eukaryota > Viridiplantae > Streptophyta > Magnoliopsida > Asterales > Asteraceae > Bidens > Bidens hawaiensis. The sequence goes on along the minus strand of NW_027491035.1, from coordinate 2,381,754 downwards.
AGGTTGAAGGAGTGGTGGGTTAGCCGCTGGTACACCCTATATATAAGCCCCTTCGGCTTGATTTGGGTGGTGCCTGAGACGAATATTAGAAGTGGTGGCGCATAGTGGTCATCATGGGATCATGTAATCTTAATCATCGATGCATCAAGTATACTAAAAAGCTAAATTTCGGGACGAAATTCCCCTAAGTTGGGGAGGATGTAACGCCCTGGAATTTGACTGGTAGACAAAAATCAAGGAATCATCGGAAACTATACACTTTGGGGTTCTGGACGATAAGTTCGGAACCCATATCATTGGAGAAATCTGCTTTTATCATTTGAAATGTTTATTTTATAAAACGACATTTACGCCTGGAAAATATTAATTTTTATGCTTTTGAAAAATAAAATGTTCTTATTTAAAAAAAAAAAAAAAAAAAAAAAAAAAGATTTTAAATAATTATTCGGAAAATGGTTTATAAAAGTTTTGCTGAAAAAGTTTTAGTTTGTTTAAAAACTTATGAACTCGACTAGTCTTGACCCGTCGGTAGCCTAAACCCGAACCCGAGTCACCCGAGTATTTAAGCGGAAAATCAAGTATTCTTACACCATCTCTTTCATTTCCACCAACACTTCCCACCCAAACACTCCCACTTCTAGAGAGAGAGTAGTGAGAGAAAGTCATCCAATCTAAGATTCGAGTCCACCAATCTGTTTATCGTTGTTGTCGGTAAGATCTTCTTGAAAATCATACGTTTTTACAACCAAAACCCGCCCCGAATCGAGCAAAAACTCCGACTTTTGTGTCAAGTGTGTTCTTGGTCAAAAACCGTCATTTTTGGTGTCAAAATGCAAGCTTTTGTGTTTAAAAGTACTAGGAATCGATACCCCTTTCAATCCCGAGCATTTCCATGTCAAAAACTTCGATTTTGGGTCAAAAATCTGGAAAATCTGGAAAACCCGTGGGTATCTCCGTCGCCCAGCTTTCAGTCGATCGAATCAGTTCATTCGATCGAACCAGTCGATCGAATCAGTTCATTCGATCGAATGTGTCGATCGAACCAGTCCAGTCGACCGAATAGGAAAGCAACCGAATGGTCTCCAACTCATTCGACCGAATGAGCTTCGTATTCGATCGAACGTCTGTCTATTCGATCGAATGTGTTTCTATTCGATCGAATGTGTGTCTATTCGATCGAATGTGTTCCTATTCGATCGAATCAGGTCAGAACCAAGCTGTTTCGTCTTTAAAACCTAGTTTTTGCTCGAGATCGTGTAAGGCTTACACTCTTAGACTTAAACTGCGTTGTTAACTTATTATGTCCTTGTCTAGACTTAGAGGATCGACGTTTGACAGCACCCGACCGCCCTAGCAACCACACCTAGTCAACAAGGTGAGTTCATAGCCCCCATTTTTCTTTTAAAGCCTTTCAAATCATTGGGGGTGAAAACATGGTAAATGTACACGTTTTGACAAAACACATTTATTCAAACATTACTTATCATAAACACTTGACAAATCTTTTGCAAACAATGAACATTGGGAAAACAAGTAATCATGGCAGGTTACGCGTACCTTAACTTTCTCGGAAGTTGTGTATGCATAATCAAATATTCAGGAGTAAATATGGGAATCACTCATCGTTTAGGGAACATTGGACGTTTGGAAATCAAAGTCATGTACCCGTTATACTTTATCATGAAAACACATTATTCATTGGTCAGTCTTGTGATCGTGTGAACAGTGGCAATATAGGTCACAATAGTGCATAGGTTTGATCTCCAAGTGGTCGATTGGTAGACAGGCCGTCACTAGATGTGGGATTCTAAAGTGATCGATTTAGAATACACGTGACCTATGGGGTTCTTAAGTGTTCGATTAAGAATCCGAAGGATCTCTTAAGTGTTCGATTAAGGATCCGAAGGATCTCCTAAGTGATCGATTAGGAATCCAAGAGATACTAAAGTACGCTTTAGAATTCTCTCATGGTACCCAAAGTGATCGATTTGGGTTACCATCAAGGAAATCAAGTAGCATAGTGTGGTCTTGTGTGGGGTCGATGTCAGGTCTTGTGTGATCATTATGCATCATTATCATTTTTCATCATGGCATGGTTACATATGATTCTTGGGTATCTTATACATATATCCTTGATACCGTTCCTCCTGCATGCATGGAAACAATAATTGGAATCTTTATACGAAACTCTTGCAGATTCAGTTGAGATGATAAGCATACCAAGCATAGTAGGATAAGTTGTAGGAGTGGTGGGTTAGCCGATGGTACACCCTATATATAAACCCCTACAACTTAGCCTAGTATGCTTGTGTAGGGCTTATCACTACAGTATTAGTTAACCTATGAATTCACTCATCTACTTTTTGTAGTTGACGTTTTATTACATGTTTTCAGGAAATGAAGCAGGAAGTAGCTAATAGCTGATAGAGGCCTTAGAGAGATGAAGGCTAGGCTAGGAGTTGTTTGGAAACTTGATATTTTGTATTAAAACAATTTGTTTCATGTTACCTGGATGATGTAATATTTGACAGTTTGGTTATGTTTATGCATTTAGACTTTTATACTATTGTGCTCAATCAATCACGACCTAGTCGCCACGCCTCGGTTTTCCGCCATTACGACCGGGGTGTGACATCGGAATCGTGTTATCAGTAGGTGGATGATTAGCATTATGTTCCCCGCCATCATTTATGGGCGTTTGATTGCTCGGAGGGGTTGGATTGGTTGAGTTATTAATACTGGCGGCGATGCGCGATACTATATCCGGTATCGCCGCCTCCAACTGCTGAGCAATCAAACGGCTCACATCTACTTCCGATATTTTCGTGGATCGTTTCGGTGCCATTCTACACAATCATCAAAGAAATATATATAATCAATACCATCTCAAAACATAAAGCACAATACATATTTCATTCATTAGTAAACATTGATTCATATTACACAACATCAGTTTACATACTTTCAGTCAACATTACATAACTAGTTTTATTACAAGGGCCCTATGTCGGTATCATCTCGACATAACCCGTAAAGGGGTCAGTGCTTGAATGATACCCAAAAGTATCTATAGTGATATGCCCTACAAGAGACCCACCCTAGGGGCCAGTGGTCGTATCATAACTAACCAAGATTCACTCCGTGTTAGTATCACCACTAACTACTTACACAGAGTATCAAAAAGAAAATGGTCCCTGACTAACCCCAACCAAACATAACTACTAAACAAGGTGGTATGCCCACCACATCATCACTGCCACCATCGCCACCACTGCTGCCACCACCCCCCGGAGCCATGCCTCCAACCGCTGAACCATCATTAGGGAGTACGAGCTCTCCCTGGTCAACCGGTCGATTGCATACTGGCAATCCAGTATGCGGTCACCAAGGTACACTCGTCTCTGTACCCCCACGGTCAGGGCGGCTGAGTGCTCATTTACTTGCTCTGTGAGCACTCGTAGCCAGGCTACCGCCTCCCGCTCCTGTCTGGGAAGGCCCCAGACAGGTAGAGCCATCGGCTCGGGCTGGGATGAGGACTCTCCCCGACGAGTAGCAGGTCGGGGTGGGGGAGAGGTCGGTGGGACACGCGGAATGCTGATCCGCGCCGTAAGGCGGGGACCAAATCCCGGAGGGACAGAGGTGGCCTGCGGTGCGAGGGGAGTAGGGGATCTGACGATCCGGGCCGGGGAGGACTGACTCGAGCTCCTGTGACTCGCCTCGCTAGGCTCGGAGTCGGATGACACATGTAAGCTCCCGGAGTTTCCGGGGCTAACCTCCTCCGGATCCTCCTCTACAGATAAGCTATGCGGGCTTGACATTTTTACCTGCACACAAGTTAACAAGCATATAGTCCTTTCCATAGTGTAATTCATAATTAAATTAACACATACTTATTTATACAATTTTACCACATAATAATATTATCATATATTTACACATATGTTGCCAATTTTACCTATTTAAGTCCCCCGTGACTTCCCCTGAATTCCCTCGTGCAGACAAGTCTGTTATTATGTTCCGGACCATAATAACCCACTTGTCCAACCAAGTTCATCCCGATCTCGTCACAATATATTATTAGTTGATATTCAGATCCTATAATACTTGAGCTACTGGTTATATTTTAGGTATCTTTTTCAGACATCCTAATTCTTTATAACCAATGGCTCTGATACCAAGTTCTGTAACACCCCGTAACCGCAGCGGAAACGTACACGGGATGCAACAGACACATCTGATATCAACAGCATTGCTTATAAAGAAAATACCACTACATTAATTGATAACATATTACATTGTTGCGAGTTTCATTACTGTCTAGGTGTTACACACATATTTTACCGATAAGACATTAATAAATTCATTACAAAACATAGAGCAGCAAGCTTCCAACAGGTAGCACAGATAGTTAAGCACACATCAATCAATCCAACTTGGGCATACCTAGAAAACATGTAAAGAAAACGGGTCAACTACGAATAGTTGGTGAGTTTCACTAATTTAAATAAACACTGACAAATCATTTTAATAATCACTTATTAGCAATATAATCATGCTGGGAACTATGTTACCCCAGAACATTTCCATTAACTTTCTGGGAACTATGTTACCCCAGAACAATAATAACCCCTGGGAACTATGTTACCCCAGAACAATAAATACCCCTGGGAACTATGTTACCCCAGAACAATAATAACCCCTGGGAACTATGTTACCCCAGAACAATAATAACCCCTGGGAACTATGTTACCCCAGAACAATAAATACCTCTGGGAACTATGTTACCCCAGAACAATAAAAACCCCTGGGAACTATGTTACCCCAGAACAATAACTACCCCTGGGAACTATGTTACCCCAGAACAATAATAACCCCTGATAAACAATTTATATATTCTGTGCATCAAACCATATATATAAAAATATACAAGTATTTCCATACGATCGGTATGTACTTAAATACTTTAAATAAGACATGTTTTCCGCCCCGGGAAAATATAATTAAAACAATTCATTAAAAGGGGCTCGTGAAAACTCACCTTTTTGTGAGTCGGTGAGTAATATAAGGAACAGCTACGTGCCTGGATCTGTAATATAATATCTAGTCGTTACTATATAATTCCCATAACTTAAATACGTATCAATCGGTACATCTGGGAACATTGTTAACCCAGTACTGTACTCGATTCGGGGACAATGTTAACCCCGTGACACTTCTAAGGACTCAGATTGTGACATTGCTTAGAGTTTGACAATCAATTTAGTTAAAGTGATGAAATTATAGCTCGGTTTGACACCCCGTTTGGCCGTGGGGCCCGTTTCCGTCATTTCGGTGCCGGAAACCGTAAAATCGGGTAAAATTACCCAAATCATCCGAATTATTTTCGGATGATTTATTTTTACTTAATTTACTTAGATTTATGAAAAAGTCCATTTTTAGAGTTTTCATGTACCAGTCAGCTCGCTTATGCGAACTTTGCCGGTTTACACGTTTTAAGCTTTAAAAACTCGTTTTTATGTTCTTTTTAGCACAAATAATTACCCGATTAGTCTCGGGTCTTGAAATTTTGCACAAAACTTAATTTGACAGTAAGGAATTTTGTAAAAATTTTCCAGATTTATTTTCTTATATTTACATTTATTTATCTATTTTTAAATCTTATTAAAACACTAAATATATCAAAAATACCAAAACACTTTAGAAAAATCCCAAATTTTTCTGGAATGATCCTTGTCATCCTCATAACTTTCTGGAATTTTTCCAGATTTATTTTCCTATATTTACATTTATTTATCTATTTTTAAATCTTATTAAAACACTAAATATATCAAAAATACCAAAACACTTTAGAAAAATCCCAAATTTTTCTGGAATGATCCTTGTCATCCTCATAACTTTCTGGAATTTTTCCAGATTTTAAAACTTATTTTTCAAGCCATTTTCACCCAAAACCGAGCTAGAAAGCCCTAGAACTCGTTTCACCGAAAAGCCTACTTAGACTTTTCCAACTGAGCTCAAATTTTGTGGGTGACTTTTATATGTCATAAAAAGCTTATCTTAAAGTTTCCGGAATTTTTCATCATGTTTTGCTATTTTTCACTATTTTTGGCCAAAACCGAGCATTAAATTCACCAAATATTCATCTTTTATCCAAAAATTACCAAAAATTCACAGATCTCTTATTTTCATGTGTAGATCATTTTTGTGAAATTTCGTGACCCAACTCTAAGCACACAACAATCTGTCCATAATTCATATACACACGAAAACCGAACTATTTTGTGTTTTCTAGCTTTAGATCGCAAGGATCTCGGTTTCTAGCCTTTGCTAGCCGCTAGATACAACACTTACAAGCACATCAACACCACACCAAGCAAGTTATACCCACAATCAAGCCATTTCTTTCCTAGTGTCGGTTAAAACATCAAAACAACGATTTTGACCGTAAAAATCCGTTCTCGACTCTTTTTACTCATTTCTTGGACCAAGATCCCTTGTATAACATGTATACATCTCTTGATCATGCAAGAGTCGGTTTCATCTCGGGTTTTCACCCGTCTTTCACATGAAAACTCATTTTCACAAGATTTTAACCGTAAAATTTCATTCTAAGCTCTTTTAACTAATTACTTGGATCAAAATCCTTTGTATAACTTGTATACATCCTTTGATCACATGAGAATCGGTTTCATCTCGGGTTTTCACCCATTTTTCACATGAAACCTCCTTTTCTCCATATTATAGAATCAAAACCAAGAATCAACCATTAGAATCAAGTTTTTACCTTAGGATTTTGCTTAAAAGCTTGGGTTTTGGATGGAGGATGAAGAGTTAGAGAGGATTTTGGGAGAATTTTTGATGGAAAAAGAAAAAAATGAAATGTGTGTGTGCATAAACAAGGCCGATCGGCCTACATTATGTGTGGGGTGGGGCCCACACATCCATTCTAGGCCACACATTCAGATTTTCGTAATCTGGATAATGTTTTGGATAATCTGGTTCAGTTCGTTTCTCGTTTAAACTCGTAATTCGGCTTGAAACGAAATTAAAATGGTCGTTTTTCGGGTTAAAGTAAAATTTACATAAAACTGATTTAAAAACTTTAAAAACTTAACTCATGACATTAAAACATCATATTATTAATAATTACGCATCTTTTTCGGCTTGATTGATCGTCTCTTGCTTGGTTTGGTGTTAAAGGTTTCGTTTAGCGTACCGACGTACCATTAAATCGAAATCCTTTTTCTGTGCTATAATTTACTTATCCCGAAGCATTAATACTTCATAAATATCACTAAACATTATATACTTCGTCTATAATGTAATTCCCGATTCGTTCGGGTTTCAATAATCGTTCATTGGTTAATTGTAATTCCAATACGATTCACTATATAATCGAGTATGATTCGTACTATGAATCATATATACTCGTATATACGTACTATAACTCATATAATCAATATTTAAATGACACGTAAATAGTATATACCGGCTAGGGTATACCTGAATTTGCCGGAATCGTTACACAAGAGATTCTACAATCATTTAATTAGCCAATGCCAAATGTTTGTGTCATCGCTTCTAGATCCAACAACAATACTGGTGGGTCAAGCTCTTCATTTTATGGTGCTAATAATACTTCATATCAACCACCAAATGTTAAAATGAAGGAAAATGAACAACACTTTGCTTTCCTTAGTGATTTTATGAGCTCTTACAAACAATTGGTGGATGCTAAAATAGCCACAAGTGAGCTAACTAACGAAGATATGACCAAATCAAACCAAATGATTTGGAGCTCATGGACTTAAAGTGGAACATGACCATGATTGTAATAAAGGTCAAGAGATTTATGCAGAAAACTTGAAAGGATTTGCCGACACTGAACAAAAGGATTGGATTTGATAAGTTAAAAGTGAAATGCTACAACTGTCAAGATTTTGGCCATTCCGCCAAAGAGTGTGATAATCCCATAAAGGAATACACAGGACCCCGTAACCAAGACAGAAGTTCGGGAAAAAAGTTTAACGAATCTAAAGAAAAGATTTCTGGGGTGATTCTTTCAAGCCTGTTGGTTCACAAGAATTGCTTACTGTTGATGGAATTGATTTGAACCAGAGATTGCTGGGAAATGGGAATCAAGCAAATCTTGTTTTTTTGAAATCTTTTAAGAATTTTCAAGACGCTAGAGGCGAAGGATTAGAGGCTGAATTTGACTCGAATTGATTGGAACCTAAAATGAATCAGAGGCTGAATTTGACTATGATGTATCAAGCCAGATGTAACCAAGTTCTTTTTCCTGCATGGCTAAAATTGACTAGGTTAGTCCTATTCTGCTTTGATTGTGTCAGAAACTTCATCAAGAGAATCATTTAATGTAACTGAAAATGTTTTGTGCTTATTGTGAGGAATTAACATCGAAGTTTGACTTAATTCATGCTCATAACGAAACATTACTGATAGGTAAAACTATAGACAATCCTTAGATGTTGAAAAGATATCATAAAATTAAAGGATTTTGAAATAGTAATCATGATCTGAAAGCAGAACTTTCAGGAAAACTTATTATCTTTGATAATCAGTTTCTAGAGATACTCAAATCTCGAACAAAAATATCTGGGCTCGAAAATGAAATTCTTGAGTTAAAGAATAAGTTGAGAAAATTTTGAAATTGATATTTTCTGCTCAGCAAACTAATTGAAGTTTCTGGTTTAGGCTTTGTTGAGGTGCCTTCACCATTTTCTACGCAATCCATTTTATATAAAAGAAGAAAAAGTTATTAATAAAAATTCTTCAAATGTTAAAACTTCTAAAATTAAATCAGTTATTAATGTGGAGAAACCAAAACACATTAGTCATGAAAAACCAACTTATCCTTCATCGACTCAAGGACCTCATATTCAGAGTAATAAAGTATTTGTTGAGACTGTAGAAGAGGTTGTGATCGATGATGTGTTTGAACCACAAAACATACACAAAGAAAAATATTCCACACTCTAATCACATTTTAAGTGAACCTCATGAATTTGAGGAGGCGTTGTATGATTCAAATACATCCAAATCAAATGGTAAAACCAAGAAATCAGAAAAAACCCACAATTTCTAATGAGGATCTAATGAAGTTTATTAATCCTTCGATAGGTAAGGTAAACATTGGACGTGTGTTTAAGTCAAAAGGTGTAAACAAATTGTTTGAGGATAAAGACATTCCTTTACACTTGATCAAGCCATAATTGATCTAGAGTGTCTTTCATTAGAAACCTCAAGTTTACATGATCTTGAACAAGCTTTTGCAAGATCCAAATTGTTAAACAAGCATGTAATTAAGCCAATTTTGAAACAAAAAATAAATCTGTTAAACCTGTAAAGGATGTTAGTTCTACTGGATTTGATACTTTACAAAGTTTCTCGACCTGTTCTAATTTGCAATTCTACAAGAAAAAAAAGGCTGTGTCTTTTGATGATTTGGATAATGTTAAGTTTCAAGTGAATCTTGTCAATCCATGGTTTCACAATCAACTGTTAAACCACAATGTGCGTTCGTGGATAGGGGAACTTGTTTCTTGTGTGGCGAACGTGGTCACGTTGTTATAAATTGTAAGGAAACTTAAGAATGTCAAGCATGTCACAAAGGAACAACCATTAAAGGTTCCTGTGGTAAGGAGATTCTGAATAGACAATCGTCTCAAGTTGACGAGACTAATATTATGTTTCATGATGTTAATCCACACAAGGTAGTTCATGTTAATGATAACTTTTTTAAATTAAAGAACAAACTATTTGTGCCTACACAACCAATTCCAAGAATTATGACAAAATTGCGATCAAAGATGCATATCTTAGACGAAAGTCGAAGAGACCCGTGACTTAATTATAAGTGCATAGATCACAGTTGGAGTCTAATGAGGTTAAAATTCAAAATGCAAATAAAGAGGTTCTCAAGACTGAGGCTTGGGCTGCCTTTTTGGTCTAATTATTTTCCTTGAATGTGCAAAGTCCATCCAAAACTATATCCGGAGACAAATGGATAATGGACAGTGGATGCTCTCATACATTACCGGCAACCTTAACCTTCTATCATATATCAAGAATATTCAAGGGGGTTATGTGGCTTTTGCTGGTAATCAAGGCGGTATGATAACCAAGGAAGGAGATGTCTCAAACGGTAGTATCACGTTTGAGTAAGAAAATTATTATGACAAGGTGGATCACAACTTGCAGAGCGTTTCTCATATTTGTGATAAAAGTACACCACCGTATTTACAGATAATGAGTGCATAATTTTCAAACTGGGTTATGCCATTCCTGAAGACATGGTTATCATGCGATCTCCTAGATCAAATGATATTTATGAACTTAACATGACTAGTAAATTATCGACTTCAACTTCTGTGAAAACGTGTTTTATCTCTAAAGAAACTGAGATAGACTCGATTCTGTGGCACATGCGTATGAGTCATATTCATGTAAGAAAGATGAACCATTTGATGGCTAATGATTTGGTGGTAGGAGTTCCACTAAAGCATTTCAAATTGACTGATCACTGTGTTGCTTGCAAGAAAGGCAAACAGAAGAAGAATTCACACCCAACAAAGTTATTTAATTCCATCGATACTCCAATGGAACGACTTCAGATGGATTTATTTGGTCCTATGGATCGTGCGAGTGTTTGTTGGAGACTGGTACTATTTAGTCATGACCAATGACTATTCGATATACTCGTGGATGTTATTTATAAGTTCGAAAGATTAGAAACTGGTTCTTGTGAAAAACTTAATTACTATGATAGAATCACTTTACAAACATAAAGTGAGACGCATTCAAAGTGTTAATCATATGGAGTTCAAAAACACTATATTGGATGTTTTTTGTATTCAAAGAGAATATAGTGTTCAATACGTACCACGACAAAATGGTGTTGTTGAACGGAAGAACCAAACATTGATTGAAGCCGCAATAACGATGCTAGCAGATTCGAAGATTCCTGTTCAATTCTAGAACGAAGCTGTGAACACTGCTTGTTACATGCTCAATCGTGTTCTGACGGTTAAGAAGCTAAAATAGACAAGTTAGAAGCTTCTCAATAACCATAAACAAAATTTAAAGTATCTCGAACCATTCGAGTGTCCTTGCACAATGTTGAAATTTCACACCCCCATCTAAGGCCTAGGAGCATGACCCAAAAGTTGGTATCATAGTTTTAAATAAATCAGAGTTGCGTTTAGTTTGCGGAAGACTCATAAACTTTAAGGATTGAAAATGTAACTTTTATATATACATTCAAAAGACGGGATTATAAAATATCCGTTTAAGTTATTACAAAATATTTATGTGTTTATGATTACAAGCCACCATATTAAGTTATTACAAAATAATCCGAGCCATCGGACATTAGTAACACTTCGACACTCCAAGTGCTAAACTTGTTCACCTGCAAAATGTAAGAAAATACGTCTGCAATGAATGCTGGTGAACACGCTGACGCAAAAATAACTCTTTTTTTTATTACCCCTCGAGACTACGCCTGCCTCGGCCCAACGTGGCTTAGGAATAACAACGTCAAATAACACTTTATAAACTAGAGCCTCTACACTAGGTCACCTCACAAACACCACAGCGTTCGACTTCATTAAGTACCCGTAAATATACACAACGGTCGTACTCCCTACAGGAGAGCGTCCTACGACCAAGGGTGGTGCGATCATGCCCATACATCGCATAGTACCACATATGTAAGGATCCAGACATATGTATACCACAGCCTGAGGGCTAGGTTTATACCCATAGTTATAACGGTTTTAGGAAACATAGTTCCTTGTAAACAATTTCATATAACAAGTTGACTCTTTTGAAAACAAGTTTAAAAGTTTGGGGGCGTATTCACCTTGTCAATTTAGGATCGGCTTCACTGACCGTCCAAGGGTCTTTCCCTTTCTTTATCTCGCACATATAGTACGAGTATAAATATTTGTTAGTCGGATACATGATCCGGCTTAAGACCATTAGTCTTATATCTCAATCCTCGATTGAACCTTTAGTTCAATTCTTATTTACTTGAAAACATCTTATTTAAAAGTAAATTATAAACCTTTAGTTTATATAAAAACCCGACGTTTCTTCTTCTCCAAGAAACGTAATTCTTTTCTTTTATTATTTATGAATACTCTTTATTCATTAAATAATATTTCATAACAAAGAATATACATATATACTTTGTTATCACAATATTCTATAATCATTTATTTATTCATTTCTTTGTTATGTTTTCTTTTTCTTTTATCGAGGCATCGAGTATAACCTCGACTTAAGGCTTAAGCCTTGAATATAATATTCATTATATTGAATTCGATATTACGCCTAACCTTAAGTGGCGTATAGAAACTCCAGAGAAATGAGCAGCACTCCGACGCCACTTTACATTTCTCGATCAACTTTGATATACCAACTTCAACACTCGTCGGCACGTCTTTTGGGACTTTTTGCCAATACAACAATGCCTTCTTGATGAATGAGGGTGGAAGGAGGCACAAATTTCAAGGAATCGTTGATACACAATTGAAGGTTCGGGACACGTTTTACGAGGAAACAAGGCATGTTTATCGAGGCAAATCGAGTATATGATTGTGGTATTGTAGAGAGATGTTAGAGAGAGAAAGGAGAGCAGGTTTTGGTGTGCCAAGAGTGAGATACCGACCTTGCTATTTATAGGCAAAATCTTGGTATCCCATCACGTACCGCGCCCGGGTCCATGGTCACCCATCGCGTACCGCGACGTAGCCCAGGTGAGTCACTGCGTAGGCTTGCCACGTGGCAGCCGTTGCGACACGTGGCGGCAGTGTTGCCACGTGGTGACACTCGGTAGCACATGGTGCCACCGTGTGCCACGTGGCTCACGTGTCACAACTTGTCAGACACCCCATCGCGTACCGCGATGGGAGTCTCTTCTGACTCATCGCGTAGCGCGATGGGTCAGTAAAACACAATTTTCATTTTTAACCCTCCAGTTTGGATTTTGGCAATTTTAGTTCCTAGACTTTGGAAAGTTGATACTTTGAACCAGAAATTTTCACGATGTTACATCCTCCCCACCTTGAAACAAATATCGACCTCGAGATTGCTTTACTCGAACAAGTGTGGGTATTTCCTTTTCATTTCTGATTCGAGTTCCCAAGTATAACTTTCACAATTTTCAAAGTTTTTCTTTTCAATTTCTTTGTTTTCAAATCTTCAATTTTAATTGGATGTTCTACGAATTTTAATTTTTCGTTTATTTCTACGTCTTTCAATGGCATAGCCAAAGATTGTCGGTCAAACACTTACGCAGATTCGAAACATGGAATACATCATGTATTCCTTGCATTTCCTTGGGCAGTCGCAATCGGTATGCAACAGTGCCGATTCGTTCAAGTACCTCAAAAGGTCCAACTAATCGAGGACTTAACTTTCCTTTCTTACCGAAGCGAACTACGCCTTTCCAAAGTGAGACTTTCAACAGAACCTTATCCATAGAGTACGACTCATTGATGGGTATAAAATGTGCGTATTTTGTCAAACGATCCACAATTACCCATATTGCATTATGTTGTCGAGTCGTCTTCGGGAGTTTGGTAATAAAATCCATAGTAATTAACTCCCACTTCCAAACGGGAAGTTCGGGTTGCTGAAGCAGTCCCGAAGTCTTTTGGTGTTCAGCCTTGACTTTTAAACAAGTCAAATATTTCGCAACATGCGAAGCGACATCCCTTTTCATTCTATTCCACCAATAGTTTGCTTTAAGATTGTGGTACATCTTATCGCTTCCGGGATGCATCATATATTTCGACTTACGAGCTTCATTCAAAATTTTCTCATGCAACCCTCCAACGATTGGTACCCAAATCCTATTACCAAGTCTAAGGATACCATTATCACCTTCGACTAACGAGTCAATGGTGTCATTGCGTTTTTCATCAGCGATTTGATTTTCATTGATTGCTTGAGGTTGCGCGGATTTGATTTGTTCAATGAGATCAATTTGAAGCTCTAGACGTAACGCTCGAACTCTTTTTTGCTTCTCATGTTCTTTACGACTTAAAGCATCGGCTACAACGTTAGCCTTGCCTTCATGATAAACAATCTCGCAATCATAGTCGTTGAGCGTTTCCATCCATCGCCGTTGGCGCATGTTGAGCTGTTTTTGATCAAAGATATATTTCAAGCTCTTATGATCAATGTACACGGTAAATCTTACTCCATAGAGATAGTGCCTCCATATCTTAAGTGCAAAGATTATGGCACCTAACTCTAGGTCGTGAGTCGTGTAGTTCTTCTCGTGTACTTTAAGTTGACCAGAGGCGTAGGCGATTACTTTCTTACGTTGCATAAGTACACATCCCAAACCCAAGTGAGATGCGTCACTAAATACTACAAAATCCTCAGTACCTTCTGGCAAAGCCAAGATAGGTGCTTGAGTGAGCTTTTGTTTAAGTATATCGAAAGCCTCTTGTTTCTTCGTTCCCCATTCATACTTGATGTTCTTACGAGTCAAAGAATTTAGAGGAACGGCAATTCGAGAAAAGTTCTCGATGAACCTACGGTAGTAGCCGGCCAAACCTAAGAAACTTCGGATCTCGGTTGGCGACTTCGGGATCTCCCACTTAGAGATAGCTTCAATATTAGCGGGGTCCACTTGAATACCATTGACGTTAATGATATAACCAAGAAATTGCACCTCGTGTAACCAAAATTCGCATTTCGAGAACTTGGCGTACAACTTCTTGGTTCTAAGGATCTCAAGCAAAGTTTGGAGATGAATTTCATTATCAGCCTTATACTTAGAGTAAATAAGTATATCGTCAATGAATACGATAACAAACTTATCCAAGTATGGCTTGCAAATAAGGTTCATCATATCCATGAACGCAACTGGGGCATTATTGAGTCCAAACGGCATGACCGTGAACTCATAATGTCCATACCTTGTTCGAAATGCGTTTTTCGGAATATCTTCGGTTTGAACCTTGAGTTGGTGATAGCCGGAACGAAGATCGATTTTAGAAAAATAGCTAGCACCTTGGAGTTGATCAAAGAGATCATCGATACGAGGGAGTGGATAAAGATTCTTGATTGTAACTTTGTTCAACGCACGATAATCGATACACATTCGCATAGAACCATCCTTCTTTTTGACGAATAGAATTGGCACTCCCCAAGGCGATGAACTCGGTCGGATGAAACCTTTCTCAAAAATCTCATCGAGTTGTTTCTTCAACTCCTTCATTTCAGTTGGCGCTAAGCAATACGGAGATTTGGCGATCGGAGCAGTACCAGGAATAAGATCGATCCTAAACTCTACTTCACGATCGGGAGGGATTCCAGGAAGTTCATCAGGAAAGACGTCAGAAAAGTCAGAAACGATAGGAACGTCTTTGATTTCTTTTGGCTTTGATTTAGACTCTTCAGTGACATAGGCTATGAATGCGAGGCATCCTTGATTCAAACATTTGTTAGCCCTAATCATAGATATGCTAACTTGGCCAGCGTCTTTGTCCCCTTCAATTCGAATCGTTCGTTTATCGGGGGCTTGAAGTTAAATAATTTTGCTATTGAAAATGATACGAGCATGGTTATCGGATAACCAATCCATACCAAGTACAATATCAAAACCAGCCAGGCTCATAGGTAACAAACAAATAGGCAGAATATAACCAGCTAAAAGAATATCTCCATTTTCAAGGGCTTCAGAGATCTTAACGATTTCGCCACTAGCAGTCTCGACGCTTAGAGTTTTATCTAATTTTGTTAAAGGTTAGTTTAATAGACTACAGAAATTATAATCTATAAAACTTAAATTCGCACCTGAATCAAATTAAACTCTAGCATAGGTGTCGCTGACTAGAAACGTACCGGTTATGGTTTCCGGCACATCAGCGGCCCTTTTTGTGTTGAGTACGAAGACTCGAGCGTTTCCCTTTATGTTCTGGCCACTTCCACATTCACCACCAGCAGCAGGCTTGTTCTTTGGGCACTCAAAACTCAGAGGGCCCATCTCCTTGCAATTAAAGAAACTCATCCTCTTCTTCCAACAATTAGCAGCATCATGTCCCGTACGATTACAGGACTCATAGACTTTAGGAGACGGGGCGAAATTGCATCGGCCCTTATGGTATCTCCTACAAGTTTTGCATGGCGTAGAGTTGCTTCGATTTACGCCCTTGCCTCTAAAGTTGGAACTTCCCCCAGTCCTTACTTGAGTAGTCGTTGGAGTCACCTTCTTGTCCTCTTCCTTGTTGCGGACCATGCCGCCCATCAAGTACCCAGCCAACTCCATAGCAGAGTCAGCGGTTTGAGGTAGTTGAAACCTTACCATGTCGTGGATTTCCCCGCGGCAGTCCCCATATGTATCGAGTGACTTTGTTGGACTCAGGGTTAACCAGCTGGGGAACTATGCGACAATATTCAAGGAATTTGGTATTGTATTCTCGAAGATTTGTCCCTACGACCTTATGGTTAAGGATCATAGTTTGGATTTGATCAGTTTCGTGCATCAGACAAAACTTCCCCATTACCATGGCCTTAAACTCTTACCACGTCAGGCCGTACATCACTTCTCTTCCTTTATTCATCAATAGCGCATTCCACCACTCGTGCACTTCACCTTGAACATTAGGGCAGAGTACTGAATTTTCTCCTCCTCGGAACACTTGCATGTGATAACAAGAGTTTCCATCTCCTCGAGCCACCTCACGGTTGTGATGGCTCCCTTGTCACCATGGAACTCCTTTGGTCCATAGTACTTAAAATCTTTGAACGTACACCCACTAACTTTCATCCTTTTAAACTTTTGCCTAATACCTTCGTCGACATTAGACCCATGATTGCTTTCTTCATCATGGAATGGTTTAGGAAGAGATTTAACAGATTTAGAGGGATGAATGGAAGGGTTAACAGTTCGGGAATGTCTAGATTGTCGAGTTTGAGATCTAAACGCGGATTCTTCCCTAACCGCATCTTTAATCATCTTTTGGATTCTATTCATGTATTTCTCAGGAATTTCTTCCTCTCGCTCGTTCTCAGGACCTTTCCCTTTATCTCTCATTTCTCTCTCATTACGAGCATTCTCGTTATTATTGCTTTGTTCAAACATTTTCTCTTAATATGTCTTTTAACTGAAATTTAGTAATTTCTCATATTAAACACACATTTTTTTTCATATATACATATCACAAAAGGATATGTATATTTCATATTGCACATAAGTATATATATCGTTCCAACGATATATATAACTGGTCCTATCATTACAAGAGAACGTTTCAACCGTTCTTTATTTAGTTTTACTTATATTACAGATAATAGACAGGACTATTTTACACACAGTCTTCATATGGCCACCATCTTCAGTTCTTCAAGAACTTCTTCACAACCTTCGATATCTTGTTGCATTTACGAAGGATTGTTTCTCCGAGTTTCTTCTTTTTCGTCTCCTCTTCGTCTACCTTCTTCCTCCAGTCATCGGTCTCGTGTAATGCGCGATCCAGGTGTTCTTCATATGACTGCGGGATTATGTTGGTGTATATATACTGCGGAGGTGGGTCACGGTAACCCAAAGTCACCATTTCGTAATGGTTCTGGATACGAAACATAATCCATGGTGGATGAAAGGTAGAGGTAGGTCTTGGCAGCTTGATTATGCTCACGGATCTCATCCGCTTGTTCTTGGATTGACGGAATCTCACCTTGAAATGGTGGGAAGCTTGATGAAACTTGATTCCTAAGTTTCTCAAGATGCTGGACATATGGATCCACAGAACCATAGCTTGCATTTTGGGAAGTGAGTGATCCTTCCATTGGGCTTGCCATTTCGTTGGAATTTTCAGGATGCTCTTCTTCCGGTTCTTCCTCATATTCTTCCTCGGGTTCCTCTTCTTCTTCAGGATCCTCTTCTTCGGATTCCTCCTCCTCTTCTGATTCCTTTTCTTCCGGTTCATCTTCCTCCATGGGTTGTGTGGTTTCATCGTTTATTGAGACCATCTGGAAAGTCTCAGTGGGCATCATTACCCTCATCTTGGGTCTACAAGACGATCCTTCATTATTGGTTGGTTGGGAGTTGACTTCATTGAGAGTGGAGCTTCCGGCATGCCACTACTGTTGTTCAGAGAGGTATTTCATCCATTCGGAGGATGGTTGAGAGTTCGGTAGGTATCCGGCTGTATAGCATTGTAGTGTCGTCGAGGGTTGGTAAGTGAAGATTTCTGTTGGATGGTATGCCAGTACTTCGGAAGGTTGATACATCGATAATGTCGGTGGGTAGTAGCTTAAATGTCTTGGTGGCTCCATTCCTTGTTTTGGTGGAGTATCGGGAACATCTATTGGGTAGTGTCGACTCCCGGGGTAGTACACTGGTTTGGACAATTCATGTTCGACATCTTCGTTGAAGTATGCTTCATAGTATCCGTCGCTCCTGTTGTCTTCAAGGTAGGGTTCGTCAATTCCGGCCTCTTTTGCCTTGCGTACAAATTCTTCGACATGAGCTTTGAACGACATCTATATCAGGGGTGGTTTAGAATGTAAAGTGGGAAAGAAAGGTTACCAGCCTATCTTATCCCTAAACACATAAACAATTATTTCCTAAACTTGGATCGAAGCTTGGGTATTGTTTTATGATACCCAACTCGCTAAGATCGATGGCTCTGATACCAACCTGTCACACCCCCATCTAAGGCCTAGGAGCGTGACCCAACAGTTGGTATCATAGTTGTAAATAAATCAGAGTTTAGTTTAGTTTGCAGAAGACTCATAAACTTTAAGGATCGAAAATGTAACTTTTATATATACATTCAAAACACAGGATTATAAAATACCCGTTTAAGTTATTACAAAATATTTATGTGTTTATGATTACAAACCACCATATTAAGTTATTACAAAAGAATCCGAGCCATCAGACATTAGTAACACTTCGACACTCCAAGTGCTAAACTTGTTCACCTACAAAATGTAAGAAAATACGTCAGCAACGAATGATGGTGAACACGTTGACACAAAAATAACTCTTTTACTTTATTACCCCTCGAGACTACGCCTGCCTCGGCCCAACGTGGCTTAGGAATAGCAAAGTCAAATAACACTTTATAAACTAGAGCCTCTACACTTGGTCACCTCACAAACACCGCAGCGTTCGACTTAATTAAGTACTCGTAAATATACACAACGGTCGTACTCCCTACAGGAGAGCGTCCTACGACCAAGGGTGGTGCGATCATGCCCATACATCGCATAGTACCACCTATGTAAGGATCCAGACATATGTATACCACATCCTGAGGGCAAGGTTTATACCCATAGGTATAACGATTTTAGGAACACATAGTTCCTTGTAAACAATTTCATATAACTAGTTGACTCTTTTGAAAACAAGTTTAAAAGTTTGGGGGCGTATTCACCTTGTCTCTTTAGGATCGGCTTCACTCACTGTCCAAGGGTCTTTCCCTTTCTTTATCTCGCACCTATAGTACGAATATAAATATTTGTTAGTCGGATACATGAACCGGCTTAAGACCATTAGTCTTATATCTCAATCCTCGATTGAACCTTTAGTTCAATTCTTATTTACTTGAAAACCTCTTATTTAAAAGTAAATTATAAACCTTTAGTTTATATAAAAACCCGATATTTCTTCTTCTCCAAGAAACGTAATTCTTTTCTTTTATTATTTATGAATACTCTTTATTCATTAAATAATATTTCATAACAAAGAATATACATATATACTTACACACATATATATGTTATCACAATATTCTATAATCATTTATTCATTCATTTCTTTGTTATGTTTTCTTTTTCTTTTATCGAGGCATCGAGTGTAACCTCGACTTATGGCTTAAGCCTTGAATATAATATTCAATTATATTGAATTCGATATTTCGCCTAACCTTAACTGACGTATAGAAACTCTAGAGAAATGAGCAGCACTTCGACGCCGCTTTACTTTTCTCGATCAACTTTGATATGCCAACTTCAACACTCGTCGGCATATCTTTTTGGGACTTTTTGCGATTAAAACAACGCCTTCTTGATGAATGAGAGTGGAAGGAGGCACATATTTCAAGGAATCGTTGATACACAATTGAAGGTTCGGGACACGTTTTACGAGGAAACAAGGCACGTTTATCAAGGCAAATCGAGTATATGATTGTGGTAATGTAGAGAGATGATAGAGAGAGAAAGGAGAGTAGGTTTTGGTGTGCCAAGAGTGAGATCCCGACCTTGCTATTTATAGGCAAAATCTGGTGTCCCATCGTGTACCGCGCCCGGGTCCCTGGGCACCCGTCGTGTACCGCGACGTAGCCCTGGTGAGTCACTGCGTAGGATTACCACGTGGCGACATGTGGCAGCCGTTGCGACACGTGGCGACACATGGCGGCAGTGTTGCCACGTGGTGACACGTGGTAGCACATGGAGCCACCGTGTGCCACGTGGCACACGTGTCACAACTTGTCAGACACCCCATCGCGTATCGCGATGGGAGTCTCTTCTGACTCATCGCGTAGCGCGATGGGTCAGGAAAACATAATTTTCATTTTTAACCCTCCAATTTGTATTTTGGTAATTTTAGTCCGTAGACTTTGGAAAGTTGATACTTTGAACTCGAAATTTTCACGATGTTACATGAAGTTTGATGCGGTTAAATTCAATAAGAAGGCTATTGAAGGTTACTTTATGGGTTATGCACGCCTAAAAAACGAGTCTTTAACTTTTCTTCGTGTTATGTAGAAGAATTGTACAATGTAGATTGTCAAAGCTACACTACACCACCTGCTGGCAAGGGTCTTGATTGGATGTTCAATTATGTGGGTTTATTTAATTGTTTTGCTCCCTCAATTGAAGTACTAAACGAAGACTTGTTGCGTGCTTATTTGGAAGAACAATTGGTTTCCACACCGAGAACTTCTAATTTTGATGCTACAGCTGACCATGATCATCCTGAAATATCTGATGATGTTTCCGTATCTTTGGATGGTGGTCATTTTGAAGATTCTTCTTCTACTCCATTTGTTGAGAATCCTGAAGTTATTGACATACCTACTGGGGAATCGTCTCATACTGTGGATGATATAAGAGGAATTGCAATTTAAGAGGAATTACAACAGTTTGTATGACTGAGTGGGTTGAGGTAATGATGCCTTCAAGAATCTTAAAGTATATCAGATGGACGTTAAGAGTGCGTTTCTTAACAAGGAACTTCATGAAGAGGTGTTCGTGAAGCAGCCTCCTAGTTTTAAAGATCCAGACTATCAAGATCATGTTTACTGATTAAACAAGGCTTTATGGTCAACACCAAGCTCCGAGAGCTTGGTACAACACGCTTGTTGACCATCTTACGGATAGTGGCTTCAAACGAGGAACTGTGGATTGTACCCTTTTTCACAAGACTGTTGGAGAAGATCTGCTCCTTGTCCATATTTATGTTGATGACATTATATTTGGCTTAAAAATGACAACTTATGTAAGGACTTCGAGAAGTTGATTCAGACCAAGTTCAAGATGAACTCAATGGGGGAATCGAGTTTCTTTCTAGGGTTGCAAGTTCAACAGTCTGAAGACAGAATTTTCATTCATTTGACGAAATATGTGAACGATTTCTTGAGCCAATTCAAGATAACTGTCGAAAAAGTATCTTCTACTCCTCTTCCTGTGGGTCACAATTTGTCACCGGACGAATTGGAAGACACCGTTGATCAGACCCTTTACCAAGCTATGATTGGTTCTTTAATGTACTTAACAACATCACGTCCTGATATAATAGTTGTTGTCTGTTTATGTTCCAGGTATCGAGCGAGTCCCCGAGTGACTCATCTTGCGGCGGTGAACCATATTTTTCACTATCTGAAGGTTAATACTAACATCGGGTTATGGTATCCCAAGGATAATAGTTTTGACTTCACTGATTTTTCCGATTCAGACTAAGGAGGATGCAAGATCAACTTCAAGTCTACGATGACGGGTTGTCAACTTTTAGAAAGCCGACTTGTTTCCTGGCAATGCAAGAATCAGATAACGGTCTCCACTTCAACCGCAGAAGTCGAATATGTGGTAGCCTTGAGTTGTTGTTCACAGTTTTTATGGATCCAACAACACTTGCAGGATTACGGTTTGAAGTTTCTTACTACTCCCATTTTTTCTGATAACTATGTTGGCATGTGTATCATGAACAACCATGTGAATCACTCAAAAGTGAAACATATTGATATTTATTACCACTTTTTCCGTGATTGCTATAAAAAGAAACTAATTGACATAGAGAAGGTGCGCACGGGGTATCAAAAGGCAGACCTTTTTACCAAAGCATTTGATAAAACAAGATTTAAATTTGTTGCTTGGTTTAAATGGTTTAAAATCTCTTGATGATATCTCTATGCTCGGATAATCATTTTTATTTTTGTTGTATAGTTTTGTTTTGTTTTTCTACCATTAATATTTTTCTTTAATATTTTTCTTTTAGGGGGAGAAATTGGAAAAATACAAAAATATTGTGCTTTCAGTATGTACAGATTAAAACCAAAAGCATTCAAATATTTCAAACAAAATACGTTAAAAATTGTGCTCCTCAAAATGAGTTTTGAAGAAAAAAGAGAATATGATAGTACATTGATCATTTTATTCTAAAATTCCAGTATAAAAATATTTTTAAAAGACTGATTGCTTAATTGCATTGGTGAAATGGTAGGTCTTAAACAAACAACTAGAGTAAAGTATGTGATATAAACATAAAAATTGACAAACTGAAAGAGGTGTTAGTCTCTTCCAAAAAACTTGGTAATGAAGGCAGAAATGTAATAGCATGTTATACTCAAGTCTTATGTATGTTGATCACCAAAAATAAAAAAATCTAAATAAACCGTCTAGTTAATGGTTAAGAATTTAATGGTGTATGGTCTTATGGCCTCAAATCTTGTCTTCATGGGATGCATAAAGTTTCTGGACCCTTGCTCGATGCTTGAATAAGTGTTAGGCTTGCTCGAAGTGCCAAGTTTGCTCGTATTCCATACTTAGCCATTTTCTTGAGGAGGTTGAGAAGATTCCAATCTTCCTTGATTAATCCTTTATCACAATAGATACTAAGACAAGCCTAATGATATACATTTTAGGTTGAATCATATAGTATTAAGCTTAATTGGCTTTTAAGCTATATGTTGACTTTTGATGCTCAATCATATTTTGATTTTGACTATATGGAATCAATTAACTAATTCACTTGTTCACAGTCGTTGGGTATAATAAATGGGAGTCTCATTCGTGTAAAATGAAGACGAATAAGCTTATTCATGTAGTTTGATAACAAATACGACCATTCGTGATATTATATGATGAATGAGTACTCATTCGTGTATTATATTTAACGAATGTGGTCATTCGTTATCTTTAACGAATTAGATCATTCTTTAATCTTATCGAATATGATGATTCGTTATTATTCTATATAACGAATGGACTCATTCGTTATTTTATACTTAACGAATGAAGAGCGAATGAGCCTTAAAAATTTAAACAGAATGTACATTTTCACTAAGTGTTGTGAAAATGGTGATTTGTAATGTATTGTGTACGTTTCCTATGCCCGGGTTATTCACAAAAATGTCAGATAAATAGATCGTTGATGCACCAGCTCAAGAGAAACCTGTAGCACAAGTTCAACAGGAACCCACAGTACAACATGCACCTGTCGCCGCAGAGATTCAGGTTGTTGATTTGGTGTACGACAAGAAGCACGACATTTGTGCGATCTTACTCGAAGATTTTATTGGATGGCACTTTGGTGATATGATTTCTTTCCTACGTCACTCGAGGATTCACTATGCCATATCCTGTACATTTTATTTTTATTCGTCCTTTCTGGGATAGTGCTAAATATGCAGATGTCGAGAAGCATGTCGAAGCAGAATTTAAGAACAAGAAGATAGTGACTGATGTGGATGTGATACGCAAGGTATTATGATTTCCTGATAACGTAGATGACCATTGTGAGTTCGACGGGAATCTGATCAGAGGTTTATTTCAAAGGTTGAACTATAAGGGCGAGTTGGATAGATCACAATATAACAAGGCAGATCTTTGTGTACAATGTAAGTACTTTTTACATGTACTTATTCACTGCCTTGGGGGAAGGAAGGGTGGATTCGATGACTACTGAATCATGTTACAATCTGCTTTTTTGCCTCTCATTCTCAACAAGCCATTCAACTTTTCGAGTTGATATTTTATCATTCTAAAGAGAACTGCACATTCACTTACCGCAAGAACAAGTTTCTGATGTATCCAAGATTTCTACAGTTAATTATTGATCACTTGGCTCCTAATTTGATACGTGGTCCGATGTTGGTGGATGATGTGACGTATCGTAATCAAACGCCAGAGAACAGGCCCATATACAAGAGGTTGATATGTCATGTGGCGAGACTTGATTATATATGTCCACCTAGTGATCGTTGGATTCACGACGATTCAGATTCCGAACGTGAAGGTGGACCAGGTGGGAACAATTATGGTGTAGATGGTGGTGATGGAGTAAATGGAGGAAATAGGGTTGAAGTAGCTCGTGCTAACGCTGCTTTACGTAAAATAAGGGCAATGCAACAATGATAAAAAAGCCTAAGAAGATGTGAACCCGTAGGGGTCGTGGAGTGGAGATTGGTCCATTTGTACCAAGGTCATATGTTCCTCAAAAAGCACCGGTGGTTTCTTATGTTTTAAGTACCCCAGATGCTACTTTGATGACAACGGCTTCGTCGGATCCGAGGTTTGCATCTATACCATAGTCGATGCTATCTCCGATGCCGCCACCTCTTGTTACGACTGTTGCCACAAGTCCTATGCCAAAGCCGATGGCTATGCAACCAGTGGACTTTTCATATATGGCTTTCAACCATCCTCAAGGCCTGATGCAACTTGCTCATCCATCATTCTTTACTATGTTGGTTCCTCAACAAATGAATATGTTGTTGAACTTGATACATCTTCAGGAGAATCAGATGGCCGCTGACCTCCGGTTTCAATAAAAAATGTGATTAGATCAACGAAAGATGGTTAGCCATACTGTCAGTGTGAGAATCATGAGCTACGTGCTATAGTTAATTCGTAGGAGGGAGAAGTTAAAAGAACAAGAAGACATCATCCTTCAGTTTACGTGCAAAGACGATACGCTGAAAAAGCTGAAAGGTAATGATGATGACCAAGACCCCGATGTAGAGACGAGTGGTGGTGAGCAACAACGTAAGATCGGTACGTCTGGCAGTTCTGCTGGAGTTGAGGTTGAAGGTGGTGAGCGGAAATTAGTGGTGTATCGTGATACTACTAATGTGCAACCTCTTGAGTCTATAAAGGCCAATACGGTTTTATTTATGCATAATGAGAGAGGAGTTGTGGTGAGCATTGTTAACGCCGACGAGATAAAGGAAGGTGAATTCATTGATCAATCTTTAACCAGAGATCAGATCGCATTACTGCTCGGTTTAGACGGTGATGAGTTAGATAAGTTGGAGTATGAGGAGGACGTTGAGGTAATTGATGATGATGAGGCCAGGTTTGATACGAGTATCTCATCTCGGGATAGGTCATTTAATTAGGATGATGTCTAAGTAGAAGACGTGACAGCTGAGGAGTATCTTGATCTGTACACGCGTACTAATACAAATCAAGGTATTCCATTCTTTACTACTGAACATGTGCAAGCAGCTGAAGAACATTTGAGTAAGAGGACAATACGCAGGGCAAAGCTTGTGCAACTGCTCACCAAATGACGACATTCATAGCTACGAAGACTGTCAAAGGTGATATTGTCTCTTTATAACTCTGATCTTAAGGTATGCATCATCAAGTAGGAACACAACATACCATATTATCAACATATTGCCAATGATCTTACTTTACCGAGGTGGGACACGTGTACATTGGAAAAATAGGCCATTTGTCAATTGTGGTAAAAGAGAGATTGCGGATTGGTTCCATTGGCACGTACTATTTGAGGTACGTCACAGTTTCAAATTATTTAAACCTCAGGTCCCTACGTGTAAGTATATCGACGAGATAGATCCAAGTAACGGTTGTAGAAAGCTTGTGTTAAAGGTAAAGCCGATGCAGCATTTAAAAGGAGTTCCTGTAAAGACTTTTCCTCAAAGTCTTTACAAAACATTCAATCGGTGGTATTATGACAACCGCACCAGTGAATCCGTCATCTTACTTGGTACGGGGTTGAAGACGAAGTTCATTTGGGTAATCGACCCGATGTGGTTAGTTGACTTATCAGAATTGGATAATGATGTATTATTCAACAATGAGCTCCGAAGGGCTGAAATGAAGGATTACGATCTTGCTATGCAATTTCAACGCGTGGTGCGTGTTTGCCATGCGTTTGGAGTTATATTTTTGTTCATTAGAAGACAAAAATATTCAAGTAATAGAAGACCTAGGGCACGAGATGAGGGGGAGTTTGTTAGTGCATGGTTTGCTCGTCTTGGTCGTTGTTTATTTATTGTAATTATTTAATATTAATGTAAAGGGCATTTTGGTAATTGTGTTTTCCATTCTTTGCGTATTATGGCCATTCGTTAAGGATGTTTAACAAATGTGTCTATCCGTTACTGTTAAGAGTCATTCATTATGGAATGTATAACGAATGAGCCCAGTCGTTAAAGTATTAGTCCCTTCGTTAAGGATGTATAACGAATGAGATACAACGAACGAGTCATTCGTTGTATGTTACATTAGTATTAGGGGAATGGAGACGAATGATCCCCATTCGTAATGAGATGTATAACAAATGGGTTCGTTATCTATATATGCATGTATCCATGATTCGTAAATTAACAAGTGTGATTATTGTTATTCAAGAGCCGTTACTCTGCCCGATTACTCTCTCACACTTCCCTTAACGTAATTTACTAATCGTATAGCCTTATCACCTGTATATATCAAGAACTAGATCTAAGAGTATGAATTGAAATCATCACTTATTGGTTTCTCAGGTCTTCGATCAGTTTGTTTGAAGCTCAGTACTTGCTATGAGTTGCGTTAGCAGAGTCTCCACTGTAGATCCACTACATGTTTGGATGGAATTTGTACCTTGGCTTTTGTATGGAGGTTTAGGTTGAGAAGATTGGTTTTAATTGAAGGGTCTTCTATCAAAGCCCAACGAGGCTTGACTGTTAGCTCCATCCAACCAGGGTTGTAATTGTTGCAAACCACATTCTTCGATGGTTATAGTTTGGCAGTATTTGACCTTGTGATCTCCCCCACACCTATCACATTTCACCTTTGCTTTGACTAGCTCAGACTGAAGTTGTTCAAATTTCTTCGTGAAAGACTCGAATTGTGAAGAGATGAAGGTGCTATTATCGACGTGGTGTATGCCTTTGTGTGATGGGTTGCTCGTTGTGGATAATAGGTAAAGATTTTCTTGGCATCTTTATCTAAGATCTCGAATGCCTCATTTGGAGATTTAGTTCTGAGATCTCCACAATCGACATGATTGATTGCTTGTTTGTTTTGGTTCGCACATCATCTAAGAAGGTTCTTGTATCTCTCGCATGCTACGTGTAGTGACCCGTCTTCATCTGTCCAGAATACGGTGATGCTGGCGCGATATTTGGCAGTTTTATCGGGTGAAAAGTATTTTAGAAAGAACTTCTCCATCATCTGTCCCCAGTCAGTGATAGTTCCAGATGGCAAGGATTCAAGCCATTCCAAGGCATTTCCTAAGAGCGAAAATGGAAGAGTTTAAGCCTAACTTGATCTTCTGATCACTGTTGAATTTTGAAAGTTCCACATTCGAAGGAATTGGGAAATATGAGATAAAGGGTCTTCATCAAGAAGTCCATGAAATTTGACATAATTTTTGATCATATGAATGATACTAGATTTTATTTCGATGTTTTGAAGTACTTCGGGTGGTGCAACGCTTTTTTCATAGCCGTCGAGTGTCGCATTGCCATATTGGCTCATGTTTAGCTCGTTATTTGTTCCACCATCATAGGCTCTTCTTGGTTCTCCTCAGTTGATGTACCTTCCTCTGGTTCGTCCTTAACTCCTTTGGTTGCTTTAAGTTTCTGAGTGTGTTTTCTTTAATGGAAGTGGCGTTCAGGTTTGGAAAGTGGTGAAATGAGGTCGGGAGTATATGTAGAGGACATACACTAACTAAGAAAGTAAAGATCTAAAAGTACCACTAGGAATTTAAATTAAGGTAATCAATTTATCAAAAAGAAAGATTAAAATTAAAAATTAAAAATGCAAAATAAAGAGGATAAAAAAAATACTTTTTTTGGTTGATAGATTATAATATATATACTAATAACAACGTTTAATAAATACTTGGATTGTTTGTAAAAATTCAGCGTGTGTCCCCGACAACGGCGCCAAAAACTTGATGCAATGTGGATGTAGTAGAGAAAGGTGTTAATTCTTTTTCAAAGATTTGTTCACACAGTTTTGAGTTTTTAATTTATAAAAATGATTATTATCTTAACTAAACCGCACACAAATAGGAAAGTGTACCGATCATATATGTAGTAAAGCGTAAGTAAGTACCAAGTATCGATCCACATACACGCATATAGAGTTTTACAAATTAATCATTTTTATTTTGGTTTTTAGTGAATAACTTCTAAAAGAAATAAAATAAAATATTTTTGGTATTTTATATTTTATGATGGAAAGATAATAAAAGATAAAAGGGTATCATACTGATTAAAACTTCTCTTGACTAGGTTTGATAGTTGATTATTAAACATGTGATCTTGAGCTTGCTATGGTGATTAAGTATGAGAATAACATATTTAGTCATGTTATTCCATGATAATTAATGAAAGAGGTAAATCTTGACCACTTTTACTAAAACATTGAATTGTAAACAAGTGGTTTTGTAACAATCCCTTGAATTACTAAGTGAATTGTCCTTGATATTTTAATAAAATAACCCTTATATTAGGCCTAAAATACCAATTTTGATTAGTTGAGTCTTAAAGGATTAACCTTGAATTACCAAATTGTGACAATCGTCAATTTCAGGTTAACTCCGTTAACTCAACTCCGTCAATTCAAACTTTAAGATCGTTGAATCTATAACGTACACTTCATTACATTTAAACTAGGGTTTAAATGACGCGTAACACTTACTACATGTGTAGTCTTTCGGGATTTGCACCGAAACGCAAACGAGTTGACGCAAACGATTGATAAATAAACGATAAACGTAAAAACAATAATTATGTGATTATTATGTGTTAGGATTATGTGCTATGTGATAAAACTATGGTCATGTTAACTTATTGGGCAAGTATGATGGAATGTTCTAGAAAAACAACACTTGGAAAGAAGAGGGACTAGAGTGTAACTTGTATTATTATAAATACATCACTAATAAACAAACCCTAACTTATTATTAACCTACAACCCTAAATCGGCTCTCTCTCCCTCTCTTGATCCACGGCTGCCGTCCACCTTCATCACACACACACACATCAATCAAGAGATTAATCCAAGAACTAGGTGCTAGGAAGGTATACTTGATCATCTCTTACCTCCTTGTTGTGTAATTTTGATGTTTAATGGGTTGTATGTAAACCCTAACTCAGCCGATTATATGTATGTATGTGATCAATATGATAGTTGTTAGTTGGATAATAGATTGATAACTAGATTGATGTTGTTGCATGATTGATTGTTGTTCTTGATTTGAATTAAAACACAAACCCTAATCTTGTATGTATGGTGTGATTTATATGCATGGATAGTAGTTATGGTGTCTAGAGGGTTATATGGATGCATGATAGTTCATAGATTGTTATGATGTTGAGTTTTGATGTGAACAGATTCTGGACAGAATATATATACGATGTTTAACTGACTGTAACGAAGTGTAAACGTGAAAATTGATTGAGATTGTGAGTACTGCAGTAAACTAGGTTGAGTCTAGTTTCTATAAAGTATAAATTCGTAATTTTTGGATAAGTGGAAGTATACTTTTATGATTTTACAAAAACGTGATGCAAAGCTGAGCTGTTAGACCTGCTGTTAGGTTATATTGTAAATTCTATATCTCATGAACTACGAGGCCAATTGGGTTGGTTCCACTTCTGGAAGTTGACTCACTGAGTTAGGAACCAAACCCAAGTGGTCTTGCATTTATTGGATTTTTCGTTTACCGGGAATTGCAAATAACATTCTGTTGTGCATGAATCTGACTGATATGAGTTTACTGTAGTGTTTTGATCATTATGAGAAATCTATATGGAATAAAAATAATATAAAATATGTTCTGGAAACCTAAGACATGTATGTTTCAGTGGTGATTTTTGGTGAATTAATTGAGATGATATGATCGGTGAAATAGTACAATCTTTCAAGTAGAAATTCTGTCACAATGAAACTAGCTGCTGAGTTGTATAGGAATGCATGAAATATGATAGTTTTTATATAATTGTGGTATTTTGACCAAAATACCCTTGCGGGGAATAATTGCTAGTTGATTGCCATGAATTGACCAAATTGCCCTTATGGGGAATAATAGTTAGTTAGTCTTTGTTTGTTGACCAAAATGCCCTTACGGGAATAATTGCTTGTAAGTATGTTATTAATACATGACACGAAAGTAATTGCTCACTCGTGTATCGTATCACAATTGTACTTGTTTAAATCACACACGGTTCACAAACGAAACACGAAACATGATACGTGCATAGGTATTATGTGCCGAGTCTAGAGACTCGTTAAACGTTCCGATACTTAGAAAATCTCTTTGTTATTTTAGAACGCTAGAGAGTTTTCTACGACGCGCATCACTCGGTGATCTAATTTGGAATATTCTTCGCAAACAGTGAGTTCACTTACCCCACCCTTAAACTGTTTTCAAACGTTTTTCACTTGGGGGAGATAACATACTCCGATAAACGCATTTTTGAGATAAACACATATTTAAGATTTTGTTATAAATTATATATATCACTTGTAGAGGCTAAGCGGCACGTAACCCTTGAAGTCCCACGCATCGAACCGGTTAATATTTGGAATAGCGAGTCACTGTTGAGTAGTACTACTGGGTTTGACAAACCCCACCCGACGCTAAGCTCAACTGGAGGTTGAGTGGGTGTAATTTTTGGCTAACACTTACCATGGTCTGGGTTGACCTGGTGACGGGCACTTGATAAACAGTCAGCTTCGGTCTCGAACCACTTAGTAATACTTGTTGTATAGATTAGCTACCTATCGATATATAATTTGACATAACATTATCTGGTAACACTTAAACGCTGTAACGTGGTTACACACTTAAACGCTGTAACGTGGTTACACACTTAAACGCTGTAACGTGGTTACACACTTAAACGCCGTAACGTGGTTACGCAAAACTTTTAAACGCCGTAACGTGGTTACGCAAAACACTTAACGAAAACGCTGAACTCAAACGCTAAACGATTTGTCTTATATAACTTGTGAACTCACCAACCTCGTGTTGACCCCTTTTAGTATGTTATTCTCAGGTAGCCGAGGCGGGCGCGCAGTTTAGGAGCATGCATTAATTGTTAAACATCTTACTCTGCAAACTTAATTTTAACATTTACATTTGGTTTTAAGTCGTCCTGCGTGACGCAACTTTTGAATTAAGGTTTTACGCTTCCGCACTTATTTTTCATTTAAACGTTTTCTTTGGTTTGGTTATAACTAATGATTCCGATCCTGCCAGTTCACACCCTCTGACGGTAAAACTCCGTTAGTGGATTTTGAGGGTGTGACAGATTGGTATCAGAGCCATTGGTTATAGCGAACTAGAAACTGCATGCATACTAGACTATAACCGCGACGACCCATTAGTTATAATAATACGCACTGCATAGGTTTGTGTAGTCTTGTAATCTTATCTCTTACCTCTTTCGCTCATACGCGCGCGCATACACGGCTTACCTGTAGGGATGTCGACGCCACCCTCATCATCATCCGATTCGATGACGCATGCTCACGGGAAGGAACCGCAGTTACCTACTGCCTCGCCACCCCGCGTAGTCCCGGAACTCGAAGCTCCTGCACCGAAGAGGTACCGCCTATCCGGAGGCTTGTATGACAACGACGTTAGCTGGGAATGGTACCCCAACATGATCAGACGTATGGTCTACCGTGAACAAGTTTCCCCATTGCCACACCCGAACCACCCTGCTTATCCCAACACCCTACCACCCATAACCGAACCTGTAGAGAGAGTTCTCGCAGCCGTTGTTTCATGTTTGGAGCGTGATGTGGGTTACATGCGCTACACGAGAGAGAACGTTTCCAGATTGTTAAAAGACGAAACCGAGACTAAGGAGGAGATTGCCCGCATGGCGGCGGCAATGAAGGATATGCAAGGGGCTAGTGATCAACAAACGAAGGTTATGATGAAGATGCAAGCCGAAATGATAGACTTGAAAGAGCAACTCCAAGAAGCAAGGACCCGAACCGAAATAGCGTTAGAGCGTTGCGATATCCTACAAATGCAGATTGCTCAGAACGCAGCCGACCCTGAGGCAGAGCCTGAGGCCGAGCCTGGGGCAGAGCCTGAAGTAGAACCTGAAGAAGATCCCGAAGAGGAGCCTGAGGAAGATCCCGAAGAAGATCCCGAGGAAGATCCCGAAGAAGAACCGGAGGAAGAACCGGCTGAGGAGGAGGCACACTCAGAGGTGTCCTCAGATGACGACATCTAGTAATGATGATGCTTAGATGGAGGGGTTGTCTCCATCCTAACTATTATTTTTCTATGAATTGAGGATTGATTGGAAATACTTTGTGGCGGATACAATGGTTTTAATCATGAATTTTTTTATTTAGACTAATGTGTGGTTGTGATGTGATGTTGTCTCTTATTTCTTTCTTACTTATCTTTTCATTACATGTATGGTGTGTTGTATATGAAAGAAAAATTCATGTTTAACATCTTTATACTGTGATTCTAGGAAATGGCTGGAAGAAACGCTGGACGAGGACGTGGTAACATCAGCATGACTGCAGCTGAACTCCAAACTCTGCTGAATGACCATGTCGCGGCCGCTTTAGCCGCACACGTTCAGAATCAAACAGGAGGTCCGAATGGAACGTGTACCTTCAAGAACTACCGTGACTGCAAGCCCAGTACGTTTAAGGGCACTGAGGGAGCTATAGGCTTCCTGCGTTGGGCTGAGAAGGCCGAGTCGGCCTTTGAGATGTGTAACTGTCCCCCTGCCAGTAGGGTCAAATTCGCTGCTGGGACACTTGAGGATTCCGCCCTCACTTGGTGGAATTCGAACGTCCAGATCCTTGGATTGGAACTGGCTAACGCGATGAACTGGGAGGAGTTCAAAAACATGATGCGAGAGGAGTACTGTCCGAGGGAAGAAATTTCGAAGTTAGAGTCGGAGTTTTGGTCGTTGAAAATGGTGGGTTCAGAGATTGAAGCCTACACTACTCGTTCGCATGAGTTGGCAGTGATGTGTCCGCGGATGGTGGATCCGCCGAGCAAGAGAATAGAGATGTACATTGATGGGTTAGCACCACAGATTCAGGGTATGGTGACGTCTTCCAGACCAGCCACGATCCAACAAGCGATCCGTTTGGCTCACAAACTGACGGATCAGGCTGTGACCCAGGGTGCGTTACCACCGAGGGGTTCGACTGTTAAAGCCCGTGACAACCCGAGTAATGACCACGCCAGCAACAGTAACAACAACAGCAACCCGAACAGCGGGAAGAGAAAGTTCGACAACACCAGATCTTCATCCTCGAACCTCCCACCGCAACAACACTACCGTAAACCCGAGTTCACCCGGAGCTTTAACACTCAGAATCACAACAACAACAACTCCAACAACAACGGTAGCGGGCAGGTTTCGAGCGGATATGCTGGGAAGTATCCAAAGTGCAACAGGTGCAACTATCATCATGTTGGCCAGTGTGACCGTGTCAAGTGTCAAAGATGCGGAAAGATAGGTCACCAAGCGAAAGAATGTAGAGGAGACCTTGCGGCAAAGGGTGCTCCTAAGCAACCGATGACGACTAAGGGATGTTTTGAATGTGGACAGGAAGGTCATTTCCGGAAGGATTGCCCCAAGCTGAAACATAATGACAACAATGGGGGCAATGGAAGTGGCACTAACGGTGGAGGAAATGGCAAAGGAAGAGCGTTTGTGATTGGATCGGGTCAAGCCCGCAATGATCCGCATGTGGTGTCCGGTAAGTTCCCTGTAAACGATTATTTTGCTTCCATTTTGTTTGACACTGGAGCTGATAGGAGTTTTGTGTCGAAAGCCTTTAGCCAACTTTTAGACCTTACTCCAACCCCGTTAGACGCTAAGTTTCCTGTTGAATTAGCTAATGGTAAAACTGTAGTAACAACTCATATACTTGCGGGATGTAAGTTGAAACTGTCAGGTCATGTTTTTGACATCGACCTTATTCCTTTTACGCTTAGTAGTTTCGATGTCGTTGTCGGCATGGACTGGTTATCCGAGAACCGAGCGGAGATTATATGCCATGATAAAATAGTCCATATTACCACCCCTTCCGGCGAGATCATTTCGGTCCGAGGCGAGAGAAGCGGCATGACCAACAGCATCATCACCCTTATGAAAGCACAGAAGTATCTACGAAAGGGTCATCCGGCAATTTTGGCGCAGATTGTTGAGAAACCCGCGGAGGAGAAACGAATTGAAGACATACCGGTTGTGCGAGACTTTCCGGAAGTTTTCCCGGAGGATTTGCCCGGACTCCCTCCTATTCGTCAAGTCGAATTCCAAATCGAGTTGACACCCGGTGCAGCACCCATAGCACGAGCCCCGTATCGACTCGCACCGGCGGAACTTCAGGAGTTGTCCACTCAGTTGCAAGATTTGTTGGATAAGGGTTTTATCCGACCTAGCTCATCGCCATGGGGAGCCCCTGTCTTGTTTGTCCGAAAGAAAGACGGGACTTTTCGGATGTGCATCGACTACCGGGAGTTGAACAAGGTGACGGTCAAGAACCGTTATCCTTTACCCCGAATTGATGATTTATTTGACCAGCTTCAGGGATCGAGTTACTACTCGAAGATCGATCTACGATCCGGTTACCACCAGTTGAGAGTGCGCGAAGAAGATATTTCAAAGACGGCTTTCAGAACACGGTATGGTCACTACGAGTTCTCGGTTATGCCTTTTGGCCTAACCAACGCGCCAGCCGTATTTATGGATCTCATGAATCGAGTATGCAAGGCGTACCTCGACAAGTTCGTGATTGTTTTCATCGATGATATTCTTGTCTACTCCAAGAACGAGACTGACCACGAAGAGCACTTAAGGATAATTCTGGAACTACTGAAGAAGGAACAACTGTATGCTAAAGTCTCGAAATGTGAATTTTGGCTTCGCGAGGTTCACTTTTTAGGACATGTGATCAACGAGAATGGTATCCATGTCGATCCCGGTAAGGTAGAGGCCATCAAAAACTGGGAAGCACCTAAGACTCCGACTGAAGTGCGACAATTCCTAGGACTGGCCGGCTACTATCGGCGTTTCATCGAGGGATTTTCAAAGATTGCTCAACCCCTCACCGCTTTGACTCTCAAGGGCACTAAGTACAACTGGGGTGACGCGCAAGAATCCGCTTTCCAACTATTGAAAACCAAGCTTTGTAGCGCCCCTATTTTAGCCCTCCCCGAGGGAACGGAAAACTTTGAGGTACACTGTGACGCATCTATACAAGGTCTCGGTTGTGTGCTGATGCAACTCGAGAAGGTTATAGCCTACGCCTCTAGACAACTACGGGTTCACGAGAAGAACTACACGACCCATGATTTGGAACTCGGAGCTGTGGTGTTTGCTCTTAAGATATGGAGGCATTACTTGTACGGTACCAAGTTTACCATTTACACCGACCACAAGAGTCTCCAACATATCTACGATCAGAAAGAGCTGAACATGCGACAGCGTCGTTGGGTCGAGCTGCTTAAAGATTATGATTGTGCCATCAAGTACCACCCTGGCAAGGCCAATGTGGTGGCCGACGCCCTCAGCAGAAAAGAAACAGAAAAACCCAGACGAGTAAGAGCATTGCAACTTACGATTCATGCCAGCTTACCCGATCAGATTCGCGATGCGCAACTGGAAGCTTTGAAAGATGAAAATCTTCCATCGGAACTCATGCGGGGCATGAACAAGCAACTTGAAACCAGA
Organism: Bidens hawaiensis; assembly: GCF_021521415.1. Taxonomy (NCBI): domain Eukaryota; kingdom Viridiplantae; phylum Streptophyta; class Magnoliopsida; order Asterales; family Asteraceae; genus Bidens; species Bidens hawaiensis. The sequence goes on along the minus strand of NW_027491035.1, from coordinate 2,345,569 downwards.
TCGGACGGGGTCCGATATTTTGAGAACCGGATTTGGGTTCCACGATACGGAGAGTTGAGAACTCTAGTGATGGACGAAGCTCACAAGTCCCGATATTCTATCCACCCTGGCTCAGATAAAATGTATCATGATTTAAAGGCACTTTACTGGTGGCCGAACATGAAAGCCGACATTGCCACCTACGTGAGCAAATGCTTGACTTGTGCCAGAGTCAAGATTGAATACCAGAAACCATCTGGTCTACTGCAACAACCGGAACTCCCAATGTGGAAATGGGAGCACATCTCAATGGATTTTATTACGGGTTTGCCTAAGACACCGACGGGATGCGATACCATCTGGGTGATCGTTGACCGGTTGACTAAATCGGCACATTTCCTAGCGATTAAGGAAACGGACAAAATGGAAAGACTGACTCGAGTATACATGAAAGAAGTGGTGTCTAGACACGGAGTGCCTGTCTCGATCATTTCCGATCGAGATTCTCGTTTTACCTCACACTTTTGGAAGTCGCTGCAAAGCGCACTGGGCACACGTCTCGATATGAGTACAGCATACCATCCTCAGACGGATGGGCAAAGTGAACGGACTATTCAGACCCTGGAGGATATGTTGCGTGCATGCGTTTTAGATTTCGGAAAAAGTTGGGAACCCCACTTACCCTTGGTAGAGTTTTCGTATAATAACAACTACCACGCAAGTATTAAGGCAGCGCCGTTTGAAGCGCTGTACGGACGGAAGTGTCGATCACCACTCTGCTGGGCAGAGGTGGGTGACAGCCAAATCACTGGTCCAGAACTGGTACTCAAAACCTCGGAAAAGATTGTTCAAATCCGAAATCGCATGGCAGCAGCACGGGATCGCCAAAAGAGTTACGCCGACAAGCGCCGAAAACCTCTCGAATTTAAAGTGAACGATCGGGTGTTACTCAAAGTCTCACCTTGGAAAGGTGTAGTTCGCTTTGGTAAGCGAAACAAACTCAACCCACGGTATGTTGGTCCGTACCGGATAACTGAGCGCATTGGTCCGGTGGCGTACCGACTGGACCTACCAACAGAACTCAGTGGCGTACACGATGTATTCCACGTATCAAATTTGAAGAAATGCCTATCTGATGAAACCCAAGTAGTCCCTTTGGAGGAACTGCAAGTTGATGAACAGTTACGGTTCATTGAGGAACCAGTCGAAGTTTTGGATTGGGAAACCAAAACACTCAAACACAGCAAAATTCCAATCGTTAAGGTTCGTTGGAACTCGAGACGTGGACCGGAGTTCACGTGGGAACGCGAGGATCAAATGATGAAAAAGTATCCTCACCTTTTTGAAGGGCTAACCAAACACCGAAAACCGCGAAACCCGGCAAACCGTCAAACATCACCGAAGGTATGAATTAAATTTCGGGACGAAATTTCTTTTTACTAGGGGATGATATGACAAACTGAAAATTTTTCTTCTTACTCTTTCAGACTCTCATCACGACTTGACTCAAATTTTCGGGACGAAAATTCTTTAACATGGGAATGATGTGACAATCGTCAATTTCAGGTTAACTCCGTTAACTCAACTCCGTCAATTCAAACTTTAAGATCGTTGAATCTATAACGTACACTTCATTACATTTAAACTAGGGTTTAAATGACGCGTAACACTTACTACATGTGTAGTCTTTCGGGATTTGCACCGAAACGCAAACGAGTTGACGCAAACGATTGATAAATAAACGATAAACGTAAAAACAATAATTATGTGATTATTATGTGTTAGGATTATGTGCTATGTGATAAAACTATGGTCATGTTAACTTATTGGGCAAGTATGATGGAATGTTCTAGAAAAACAACACTTGGAAAGAAGAGGGACTAGAGTGTAACTTGTATTATTATAAATACATCACTAATAAACAAACCCTAACTTATTATTAACCTACAACCCTAAATCGGCTCTCTCTCCCTCTCTTGATCCACGGCTGCCGTCCACCTTCATCACACACACACACATCAATCAAGAGATTAATCCAAGAACTAGGTGCTAGGAAGGTATACTTGATCATCTCTTACCTCCTTGTTGTGTAATTTTGATGTTTAATGGGTTGTATGTAAACCCTAACTCAGCCGATTATATGTATGTATGTGATCAATATGATAGTTGTTAGTTGGATAATAGATTGATAACTAGATTGATGTTGTTGCATGATTGATTGTTGTTCTTGATTTGAATTAAAACACAAACCCTAATCTTGTATGTATGGTGTGATTTATATGCATGGATAGTAGTTATGGTGTCTAGAGGGTTATATGGATGCATGATAGTTCATAGATTGTTATGATGTTGAGTTTTGATGTGAACAGATTCTGGACAGAATATATATACGATGTTTAACTGACTGTAACGAAGTGTAAACGTGAAAATTGATTGAGATTGTGAGTACTGCAGTAAACTAGGTTGAGTCTAGTTTCTATAAAGTATAAATTCGTAATTTTTGGATAAGTGGAAGTATACTTTTATGATTTTACAAAAACGTGATGCAAAGCTGAGCTGTTAGACCTGCTGTTAGGTTATATTGTAAATTCTATATCTCATGAACTACGAGGCCAATTGGGTTGGTTCCACTTCTGGAAGTTGACTCACTGAGTTAGGAACCAAACCCAAGTGGTCTTGCATTTATTGGATTTTTCGTTTACCGGGAATTGCAAATAACATTCTGTTGTGCATGAATCTGACTGATATGAGTTTACTGTAGTGTTTTGATCATTATGAGAAATCTATATGGAATAAAAATAATATAAAATATGTTCTGGAAACCTAAGACATGTATGTTTCAGTGGTGATTTTTGGTGAATTAATTGAGATGATATGATCGGTGAAATAGTACAATCTTTCAAGTAGAAATTCTGTCACAATGAAACTAGCTGCTGAGTTGTATAGGAATGCATGAAATATGATAGTTTTTATATAATTGTGGTATTTTGACCAAAATACCCTTGCGGGGAATAATTGCTAGTTGATTGCCATGAATTGACCAAATTGCCCTTATGGGGAATAATAGTTAGTTAGTCTTTGTTTGTTGACCAAAATGCCCTTACGGGAATAATTGCTTGTAAGTATGTTATTAATACATGACACGAAAGTAATTGCTCACTCGTGTATCGTATCACAATTGTACTTGTTTAAATCACACACGGTTCACAAACGAAACACGAAACATGATACGTGCATAGGTATTATGTGCCGAGTCTAGAGACTCGTTAAACGTTCCGATACTTAGAAAATCTCTTTGTTATTTTAGAACGCTAGAGAGTTTTCTACGACGCGCATCACTCGGTGATCTAATTTGGAATATTCTTCGCAAACAGTGAGTTCACTTACCCCACCCTTAAACTGTTTTCAAACGTTTTTCACTTGGGGGAGATAACATACTCCGATAAACGCATTTTTGAGATAAACACATATTTAAGATTTTGTTATAAATTATATATATCACTTGTAGAGGCTAAGCGGCACGTAACCCTTGAAGTCCCACGCATCGAACCGGTTAATATTTGGAATAGCGAGTCACTGTTGAGTAGTACTACTGGGTTTGACAAACCCCACCCGACGCTAAGCTCAACTGGAGGTTGAGTGGGTGTAATTTTTGGCTAACACTTACCATGGTCTGGGTTGACCTGGTGACGGGCACTTGATAAACAGTCAGCTTCGGTCTCGAACCACTTAGTAATACTTGTTGTATAGATTAGCTACCTATCGATATATAATTTGACATAACATTATCTGGTAACACTTAAACGCTGTAACGTGGTTACACACTTAAACGCTGTAACGTGGTTACACACTTAAACGCTGTAACGTGGTTACACACTTAAACGCCGTAACGTGGTTACGCAAAACTTTTAAACGCCGTAACGTGGTTACGCAAAACACTTAACGAAAACGCTGAACTCAAACGCTAAACGATTTGTCTTATATAACTTGTGAACTCACCAACCTCGTGTTGACCCCTTTTAGTATGTTATTCTCAGGTAGCCGAGGCGGGCGCGCAGTTTAGGAGCATGCATTAATTGTTAAACATCTTACTCTGCAAACTTAATTTTAACATTTACATTTGGTTTTAAGTCGTCCTGCGTGACGCAACTTTTGAATTAAGGTTTTACGCTTCCGCACTTATTTTTCATTTAAACGTTTTCTTTGGTTTGGTTATAACTAATGATTCCGATCCTGCCAGTTCACACCCTCTGACGGTAAAACTCCGTTAGTGGATTTTGAGGGTGTGACACAAATCTTAACACGCACAACTCTAGAACAATTATAGAAGTCATGTAATAACTACTCAAGAGTTGCTTTAAATTGGTTATGTTGCACACTCACTCAACGAGTAATTAACTGATCTTAGTGGATGAACACCGACAATCTATTTCCACAACATTGTTGATAATTCTCAATCTATTATTATACCATTTCGTCCATGTCAACATTATGATTCATGTTTTTCCCCAACCAAGCCCTTACAAGAATGGCGATTTCTTGACTTATCATCTAGCTTAGAATTCTGGTGACTCTTTAGAAGTTTCTTAAGTTATTTCCCAAACCCTCACAAGAGTGGCAGTTCCCCGGCATATCGTCAAGCTTGGCGTTTGGGGGTTTATTTTAAGGAATGTTAATTTAACAGCCAATTACTCACAAGAATAGCGATTTCTCGACTTATCATCAAGTTCGGGGTCTTGGTGTCTATTTTAAAGTTCTCCAGAGCTTCTCAAGACAATTAATTTCTCGGCTTATCGTCAAGCTTAGCACTTGAGGTATATTTTAAGAGTATTTTAACATTCCTCATCAAGTGATAATTTCAACACAACTATTAGTTATAAAAAACCGATCACATGTTTTAGTAACATAATCAAAATTTAATTAAGATTCATTATAAAATAAATGATACTATGGAAGTTTAGTCACTAATAAACATAATGATAGTTATCATGACTTCTCACAAAAACTTAATCTCCTTAATCTACAAGTGTTGGATGGATGGGATTGATTCCCGTATTAATGGTGGTGAAAGGATGTGGTTGGAGAGTATTGAATGCTCCTCCAAGGGGTGTTCAAGTCCATTAAATGAAGAAGAAAAGCATTCAATTTAAAGGCTGATCATACCCTCAAAGCACGGTCGTGCTAAGCAAGGCACAACCATGTCGCCATTTTTGTCATGCGGCATTAATTGTCCATGTTAGATCGTAGAACTCAAGGGTAACACGGCCGTGCTAAGCAAGGCACGACCGTGTTAAGTTTCAAAACTGTCCAAACTCTGTTTGGTATTTTTTTTTCTTGTTTAGAAAGCATAGCCATGTTTTGTGAAGGCATGGCCGTGTTTTGCTTAAGAACCTTCTATTTTTTCTTTTCTTATTGCCTTTGATATCATGGTGTGTGTCTTGGTTAACGTGGTCATTAACTGACTTCCTGATTTGTCTTGACATCATATGCTCTAGACATGGCCATGTCTTGATTCACCATGGGATGTGTCTTGTTAGTTTTCATTGTTTATCTACGTTTTTCTTCTTATTTCAGCTTGTTTTATTCCTTAGGATTATATTTACCTATAAATAGAAATTATAAACATTAGTGGTCATTTATTCTAATATAGTTACTGAAATTACGCTTGTTTACAGATATTTACGCTTGAAATTACGCCGCTGTCTACAACCCACTTGTTGTTCACAGCTCTTTCTGATTGTTCTCGCATAGGAACGAAAACTTAAATAGTACGGGGAAGCATATTCGAAACCGTGCCAATTTTTTGTTGTAATTGCAAGACATCTCTCGTGAATTGGTATGTCTTTTGAAAGCACTACAGGCAGTGGGGAAGCATAGTTGAGACCGGTTGTAGTTGAATTCAATTCTAATCTGATTAACCCTTAAATTTTGAAAATTTGTGATAAATTTTGGTTGCTTTCTTTAGGGGGACCAACCATGATTGTTGGTTAATATTATTAGTGCAGTTTTTGTTAGAATTCATATTTTGCTTTGAAGTTTGTGGCCTCATTAAAATATTCACTTTACCTTCCATATGTTTTCCTTTCTTTAAGGGACAGATGCTCGCAACATGACCCTTAAGATGACACCTAAAACATGACCTATTATCCAACGGGTCAGCTCTGGTTGACTGTCTCACTTCCACTGAGTGAACTTTAGCAGATGATGAGGTTGGAACATAATCGGATAGTTTGGCGTATGGTGTGACAAATCCAGACCAGTTTTTCTTTTTAAATATTAACATTTGACTCTTTCGAGAAAGTTCTTGCCTCTTCGTCCATCATTTTTCCTTTCACGAATTTAAATGTTGTGAAAGTATTATATTTTTTAGTATTATTTGGTTGTCCAGCTGGTGAGGTGAAATCACTTAACTTTGCTTAATTAGTTTCAATGAAGTTATTTAACGTCATCTCATCTAATTTTTCCTGATCAGAGAAGCGAGCTTGGGTAAGTTTGATGTTCTTGATTCGCTTATCGGTGTTTGAACAACTGCTGGTTCAAGATAATCACAAAGCTGATCAATGTTGAGCTCCTCCAAAGGTTTGAAATGTGATTATTATTGTAAGGGGAAGGAACTTCCGAGTAACCAAGTCCCTCCTTCTCTGTCAAAGACCTCAAGAAGCTCAACGCATGATCTAAAACAGTAGAGGAGTTTCAATATTGCTCAAATTTTCAATTTAACTCCAATATTTTTACTTGGAAATCAGGTATTTCCTTATATTTCAAAGAGATAATCTAAGTCTTTTCCTCAACCACTTCATAAGAGAGATCTATGACTTGTACCTTTCCACCTAGGGTAGTTTTTAGTCCTCTTATATCTGTCTCATAGCTTTTAATTGTTCAAACATATGTATTCTCTTTCTCTTTTATGCAGTGTTTATCTTCTTTTAGTTGATTGATCTCTTTTCTTAACTCGGTGCTATGTAAAGTTAGTTGATTTAATTATATACTTAAGTTTTGACACTTTAAACAAGATTAATCATTACTTACCACATATAGCAGATCACTCAGAACTGCCATGTAAGCTTGATCACTTCCATTAACCGAGCGTCCATCTTCTTTGTCAAAGTCTAACATTACCACTTCAGCTCATTCACTTCTTCAACTCTCAAATTTAAATTATACCCTCCATTCTGCTGAGATACCATAGCCCACCCACACTTCTGTTCTCCTACCATACTTGTAACACCCTAACATCGGGCGGTTTATACGCTGGGGCGGTATGTTAAAGATTACTCATACACCCATAACACTATTATGTGAAAAATATTTATTTATATTTAATTATAACATAACACATGTACACCGAACTTTTTTATAAACTAATTAAATGAATACTGCAATATATAATTATTGATATTTGAAATACCCTATCAGTATATGTCACACCCTGACTAGGAAAATGCGAAAGCGTAAAACAGGAATGTAACAGATAACTTTGATATCATCCACATTGTTTATAAAGAAAATTAACAAACTAATTTACATCATGTTACATTATTTTAACTACGGTTACAAACAAAACGTTTCTTAACAAAACAGGTTCTCTAAGCCACTTTATTCGGTAGCGGTTACTTGCATCTATCTACAACGGTCCTAATCGTTACTCAGGCACATAGCACATCATTCCAACTATGGTATACCTGAAAAGCATGTTAAAGAGGGTCAACTACGAAACTAGTATACGTAATCATACTATTCATGTTTTGTATGTATACGATGTAATTATACTAAGTAACAAGTGAACCCTGGACTTGCGGTTATTACGTGGCCCCTCACTGCCCACGCACTTCCTCGTGGCCACATTGGTCCCTTGCCCCAAGTAGTACTATGTCTAACACCACATAGCATATAGTAAGTATAGTTGCATGATCACGTGCAACAGAGTATAGTTCTGGTGCTCTTCACTGGCCCTTTCAATTGGGTTTGTCAAACCAATAATATTATTCACATGCCATGGGGTCATAGTTAATCACTCGTGTTTGTGGGGACTTTCAAGTGTTAACACTTAGACAATTCACATCATAACATTTCCATATAGATAGATATATGAATCCATGTTTTTCATCCCAAAAGTTGGTAAAACAATTCAAAAAGTGGGGTCATGAAACTCATATTATAGTATTATGGTATCAACAACACACTACTAAAAATGGTATGCCTCGATTATAGCTCAACCCCTATAATCAATATTGTATAATTAATACTAGTATAGTGTTTAAACTTAATCGGGTTGTATATCTAGTTTGGGTATGGTTGTGACACCCAGAACATGTCAGTTGACTTACATTGTGACGTTGTATAATGTTTAATAATCAAAATTTGTTTTGGCCCAGTTTCACCATTTTCCGTGTCTATCCAAGTTGGTTTTTTACACGTTTCAGAAATAGGTAATATCACACAAACTTGAGTAGATGTATTGTTTGATATAATGACTCGACTTATAAAAGAATATTAGGGTTTCAGTATATGGATTGGCTGCAGGGTTCGTTTCCGTTTTCTTATGGGTTTTATTGTACAAAACGCGCACAATTCACCCGAAATGTCCGAAAATCTTTTTTAAAGTTCGTTTTTATCAAATTCATTCAAAACTATGATGTTTGATCACTTTTGACATTTTGATATACCAGTCAGTTCGTTAAACATAGCGCTGCCGATTTTATTAAAACATAAATAAATTAAATCTTTAAATTATTATAACTCTTTATATACACACATATATATAAATTATAATAATTTTGATACTAACAAATTAAAAAAATCTATATTTTCATAAAAATTATTCCAGAATTATTAAACTTGTTTATTTATTTATAAAAATTTGTCTTACATGTTATTTTTATTCGATAAATCTCCAGTTTATACCAAACGATACCCGAAAAATCAGATTATTTTTTTAAATTGTCATAATACCATCAAACAATCCCTGTACAATTTCCAGAACTTAACTCTTTAGTTAAAATACCTTTTTTGCATATAATTCGGCTGTTAAAACTTGATTAAACGATAAAGCACAAATCATTTCTAGATTTCTCCAGTTGAACTAGTTGCTTTTAGTTTTGATCTTAAAATGGCATGTCTGTGTTCTCCACAAAATTTCATAAATTTTCAAGCAGTTTAGCTATATTTCATAATAAATCATCAACAAACGGTAATAAAATCACCAATTATTGTCCGTTTATTGAAAAATTGCCAAATTTCGACAAGGACTCCCTCATATGATCCCCAATTTCCCTGCAAAGTTTCAAAGTATAAAAACAAGAACCTCACAATCTAATCCTAAACAGCCCCTAAACGAGTAATCGATTATTACCTTTAGGTCATATAGTATATATTTAGGTCATATAACATAAAACCAAGCATATAACAGCAATCATCAAGCCTTGTAAATTAGGGTTTCAGTTAGGGTTTGAAATCGAGTTTTCAAACCGTAAAAACGTTATATAAATGTCTTAATCTTTGTTTTTGTCCAAAAAAGAGTATGTTTCTGATTACTAACCATGTAAGATCAAACATGTTTTTCATGGGCTTTTACATGGTTAAACATGTTTTTCATTAATCAAAACCTAAATCTTTAAGTTTAACCAAGATTAAACAAGTGTAAAACTCAATCAATTTAGCTTTTCACCTTAGAGTTTTTGGAAAAGGGGGTAGTTTAGACGCTGGTAAAGATGATAAGTGTTGAAAATATCTTGTTAAGGTGTATAAGATTGCTTAAAATGAAGAAAACATATATAGGAGGACCCCTTTATCGTGGCCGCCACTTATGACCTCTCATTTGGCCCATTATGCCTCGTTTTGCATGCCATGCATGAAATACCGAGTCTAAATTTAGTTCGGGGTCAGTTTTTGATGAGAAAATAAGTTCGGGTTTGACAAACAGCATAAAAACGAGTGTTTTCGGCTAATTTTTGTAAATTAATAAACACATACTGACTCGTTGTAAAAATCAAAAATATTTTTTAGGGTTGATTATAACATCTTATATAAGTGCTCTATAAGTCTTTTTCGGCTTGACTGATGATACAATGCTATTTCTGGTTCTTACGATCGGGTCTAAATTCACTGCGTATCAATAAAACATCTTATATAAGTGGTTTTGCACATACTAGGGATATAATAGCAATATGTTAGTTTTCATAATACATATATCACTTGTATATGCCCCCCGGATATATTCGGGTCATAAACAGTGTCGTTCGTTTAATTGTTCAGTAGACATGAATTAACTGGTTAATAGTTTACTCGTGACATAGTAGATAAGGTGTACCTCGTTTTGTCACGAATGTCACATTCTCCCCACGTTAAGAAACTTAGTCCCCGAAATTCGATGTATCAACGACTTTATTTTTAAGGAAAAGATGTGGGTATTTCTTTCGGAATTCATCCTTTCGTTCCCAATTATATTCGGGTCCCCATTGTGTGTTCCATCAAACTTTTACCAACGAAATGTTGTCGTGTTGTAATTGTTTATTTTTCCCGTATACTATTTTCTACTAGTTCCTCTACAAAGTTTAACTTATTGTATACTTGCACATCTTCCAGTGGTACGTTTGTCGTTTCATCAGTAAGACACTTTTTCAAGATCGATACATCGAAAACATCATGAATAGAACTCAACTCTAAAGGTAGTTTCAGTTGGTAGGCTATGTGACAAATTTTAGCAATAACCTGGTAAGGTCGAATGTATGTTGGAGCTAACTTATAGGTTTTACCAAACCTTATAACACCCTTCCATGGGGACACTTTTGTCACACCCTGAAAACCTTAATAAAGGCAGCGAAAGACTTTAATTAAGTCATTCGGGCGGTGACAGATCCCGATAGCCAATTATAATAGAGCAAAAATATTTAGCAATAAAAGTTTAACTTTTATTTAATAAAAGTATTTATTACATGATCAGAGTTTTTACGCGTGCTACTGCACGGTTTATTAAAATCCCAGTTTCTACATTATTCAAACACATATCCAATGCTCTCTTTCCTTGTCCCCTCAAAGCCATCACTTACCTAAAAAGCATATTAAAATAAACGTCAACACGAATGTTGGTGAGTTCTCTTTATTGAAAATAATATATATACACACACACACACACATATATATATATATTATAATGAAAGTAAGGCTATCGAACTTTCCATTCAAATCATTATAAAAGAGCCAAGGTAAACAATATTATATCAACTTATCGATAAATATAATAAACGAGTACATATAAATTCTCACCTTACAATGGTTCAACCACCATTCTTTTTATCATCTATTACCATAAACAGCAGTAGTTAACTTTTCTTACCGTTCTATTAACATGGTAATTTTATCTTTAAAATTCATAAAACATAGCATTTTATCTTTCAAACAAATCGTACTGTTGTAGACTAGCAAGGAATACAACAAGTGTATGACTATCAAAATTAATAACTCGTTATCTACCATACTCAAAATATTCCCACTTTTAACTCAACGCGATTGGAATTGAAGGGTGTCACCCCCAATAAATCTACTAATATTTATGTGCCCTTATTAATTCGGTTAACCGTTATTTAACCAACTGTTATTTAAAATAAAATTCTTTATAAAAATCCCTATAAAAATCAGTAGAAAGAATATGCTTTTACTCCAAAACACAATAAAAACATTTCGAAAACGAGGGGTCGATAGAGAAACTCACGGTTTTCGTTCCAAAAATCTCGTGTCCTATATTAGTACACGTTTTGTTGATAAAACTTGGTTTGAGTTTTTTAAAAAAAAATCATTTATTTCTTAATCCTAGTCTAACTTCAACACGAGCACATAAGGAAGTATGTTTTTATTAAGTTAACGAGTACGTATATTTCGGGTTTCGTTAACTATGGTCTTAATAACTAAATTAATAAATAAAGTAAATATAAATATAATAAAATATTAAATTTTAAGTATTTTTAAGAAAATATTAAATTATTATTTTTAATGAATCTTGTCGGTTTTCTCGGTTTCGCGTTTAAGAACGAACTGTTCGAATTTTGTATAAAATATAACTATTAAATCTTGAAAAATATTTTTTACATATATAACAGTTAAGTTTTAGAAGTTATTTTACAAAAATATGTTATTTTGCATTTTCGTTAATATTTTCTTAAAATAGCAACTTTTAACGTTTTCGTGTCGGTTTTCGCGACACGAACCGTTTAGGACCAATTTTTGTTATCTTGTCCTCTTCTCATATATTAACTTATGTTATATATGAGTATTTTACAAAATTAGGGGCTGTTCTAAAACAATCCCTAACCGTTGTGTCGGTTTACATTTAAAATCCAATTTGTCGACGGTTAAATTTACCCACAAGTAAAATAAGCCAGGTAAGTCCACACCAATTATCCTGTGAACTGAATATACACATTATAACACATAATTCATCTTTAATTCCAGATTTGATCACATAGTTTTATGTAACACATTTAATCAATTTCAAGCTTCTAATTCATAACTTAAGTTTATTAATAATGTCACTAATCAAGCTTATCATTTCATATATGAGCAAACATCATATTAAGACTTAAAAATCAGATTTCAACCTATTATTATTGTTCACAACAAGCCAAATTAGTACTTTACAACTATATTCTTTATTCCTATTTGGAAGGTTCTAACATGTGTGTGTAACTATGTAAGTTCTTTTTAAGAATCAATTCAACAACTTTGTGTTTATTCCTATTATTATCAAATCATCAAGTTATTCCAATTACCAAATCATCAAGTCATTCATCATATCATTAGTTCATGCATTTCATCAGTTTTATGAATATCCTAAGTGTTTAATCAACAAAGTTTCCTCTTTTAGTAACTTTTAATTTATGATAATCTTATCTAATTCAATCATTCCAATAATTAGTAAGTATGTATCTTGATCTATTCAAGTTTTGATCTTTCAATATTTAAGTTTTCAAAGTTTCTATTTCTAGTAAGTGATTGACAATTGATCCATATGCTAATCCAATCTATACTTTAACAATGCATCCTATCTTAGTTCAAGTATGCAATTCATTATATATCAAACACATATATGCTAAGTATAGAGGTAGGGTACCAAAAAGACCCAAATACCCTTAAATACTACCCGCGGGTCAGAGGGGAACTCCTTATAGGCCACCCGCGTGACATACGGGATCAACTGAATGACTCAATAAAGGAAGACCAATGATACATCCTAGAGATTACGTACGGAAGTGTCACACCCTGACCAAAGGCGGAGGAACATGCCGGGGTGCAACGATTTCCCATAAACGCATGACACTATTTAAAGCGACAATATTTAACAAGCTCATTTCATTTCACAACATCAAAAATATCACATAACCAAATATTAATAAGTCAAATACAACAACATATAACAAAATTATTGTTCATTTTTGCTAATATCCTAGAGGTATTTGTGACGTTTTCTTCTCCAAATTCCATAACCAACCTACATGCAAGCCTGTAACATTTCATAAAACAAAGTTTGTCAACACAAAGGTTGGTGAGCAATTCATAAGTTTGAACATATAAGTATATAATAAGAAAAGCCACAAAACTTGTATACAAAACAATAAATAAGAGCAATAACTTGGATAGATAGATAAAATCGCTAATAGAATTACGTTAGCGACACCTTGCTATAAGGGGATGCCAAATAGTCTAGGATTTCATAGTTATCATTAATTGCATAACGTTATCGACACCTTTCTATAAGGGGATGCCAAATAGTCTAGGATTTATAGTTCCAACAACCGAAAGCTATAAACACATAGGCATATAATCATAGAAAACCAAATCGAGCATTTATTTAAGTAAGGTATACATACAAATAATGTTTGTGGCTTAAGACCCAAGTATAAAACATTTAGTTTAGATAAGATGAAATGTCAACCCCAAAACAAAAGATAGAAAACAGGGTATGGAGTTACTCACGTTCAAGTAATAAACTTGAAAAGTTGGTAATTTGAATATTTGTTGGAATGATGAGGTAATGTATGAAGCCTAAATGAAAGAAAGTCTTGGATTTAGAAAGGTTGTCTTGAAGATCTTTAAATAAAATAATTATTGCAAAAAGTAACAATTAAAGTTCAAGGTTTATAATGTGACTACTTAAGATCAAGGTTTATAATGTAACTATTTAAGACTTTATAATAATAACCCTTTAAAAATGTATGTTTGCTCGAAACCGGGTTAAAGTATCTAACCTTAATATTTACTTAACCTATGTTAAGTAATAAGGTGAGAAAATGCTAAATGCATGTTCCTTTGGGACAAAGATTATAAAACAGGTCTTTAACGAGTGTTCGGGTTGTTTGTTCGGGTCTTGTTAATTGGTAAAACCCAAAGTCAACTTTCCAAAATAGTGAATGTTATGAGATAAGTCAATAGAACTTTATATGACTTAACCAAGTATGTAGATCTATTGTTTTAGTACTAACAATGTACGTTAAGCGAGTGTTCGGTTTTGTTAGTCCAAACTATGTTATGAGATCTAGTTGGATCCAACATTTCAAAGTACTTAAGAAGATAAATAAAATCAGTTTGTAAACTATTTTTAAAGAAATATACAAGTCTTGATAGCTAAAAACACACTTGTGTGTCTTAACAGAGTAAAAATCGGATCGGTTCGGTTTCCATCTCACAATACGTTCCTTGATGGTATCCACATGCCCAAATAACCAAGAACTTGTATAAATGAATTTTAGAAACTTAAATCAAACATAAAGCATGTTTAAAACAATTATTTAACAAAACTAGTAACAAGTTCGGTTCACGGTTTGGACTACTTACGATTAAACCGAGGTTAGTCTCTACAAACCCCCACCATGGAACTTCATAAATATGACAAACAAACTAAAAACAGCATAAGTTAAACAAGATTAATATGTGCAAACAAGTTATGTGTGTGTATATATATTAAGAACACAAAGTCCTCCATGAAGCCTTGCCTTACGAGGTCCGAAACTTAACCAACCCGAGTCGGAGAAGTAACTACCAAAGGTAACAATGGGTGTGTATTATATATATGTTGTGCCACCATAAACAAGTATTAATAAGACTACATAAGCTAAATATAATGAAAGATTAAACCTGGTATGATATTTGGAAGTCAAATCTTCAAGAACACATAAATAAAACAACCTTGGATCTATGGAGAATAAAGATAGTTTTTGGAGATGTAGCAAGAAATAATGAAGGGGAAAGGGTGTGTATATATAGGGTAATGTTGGTGGTCAAATATGGGTGTTAAACACAGGAAGTTTAATGCAAAAAATGGTCAAAACAAGCACAAAACAACAAAACCCGTAGCTGCAGCTGATGTTGCTCGCGCTACGCGACGAGATTGGGTGTCCCCCATCGCGCGGTGCGACGGGGTTGATTTATTGATTTCCCAACTTTTCTTATTTGGCAGATATAGTCCCTGTAGTTCGTTTTAAGTGATTTTTACGCGTTTTAAAGACCAAAATGAATGTTTTCAAGACCCAACAAGTGTAAAACAATATTGTAACATAAAATCCATCATTTTGATTATATACAAGGTTTCGGTTTACAAAACGGGTCGGTTTGCATAGTAAAACACATGGAAAATGAATACAAACAATACCCAAAATTGATGAATGTTACAGTATCTCCTACTTTAGGAGATTTCGTCCCAAAATTAAGATGAAGACGACGATGAAAAAAAAAGTGGATACTTCTCTTTCATTGTGTCTTCTCTTTCCCAAGTAAATTCTGCACCACGCCGTGATTCCCATCGAACTTTAACAAACCGAATACGACTACGCTTGGTTTTCTTCTCGTTGCGATCCATGATCTCAACGGGTCGTTCAACCATGATCATCAACTCATCGACATGTACTTCGTCAAGATATATATGGAGATTACCCTCGGTTAGGTACTTTTTGAGATTCGAAACATGAAATGTCGGATGAACACCCACAAGTTCTTGCGGTAATTCGAGTCCATAAGCTACTTTCCCAACATGCTCAAGGATTTTGAAAGGACCAACGAAACGAGGAGCTAGCTTACCCTTCTTTCCGAAACGGAATACCCCCTTCCAAGGAGATACATTTAGAAGGACAAGGTCGTCAACATTAAATTCGATTGGTTTTCGCCGTTTGTCGGCGCAACTCTTTTGACGACTCCTAGCGTCTAAGAGGTTCTTACGGATTTGATCAATGACATCGGTAGCTTCTTGTACCATTTCGGGTACCGTGATTTGAGCTTCACCGATTTCGTTCCAACATATTGGGGAACGACATTTACGACCGTAAAGAGCCTGAAAAGGGGCCATATCAATGCTAGAATGGTAGCTATCGTTATAGGAGAACTCGATGAACGGAAGATGCGAATCCCAATTCCCACCAAAATCAAGAACACACGCTCGTAGCATATCCTAGAATGTTTGAATCGTACGTTCGGAATGACCGTCCGTTTGAGGATGATAAGCGGTGCTAAGATCGAGACGTGTTCCCAAAGTTTCTTGAAGATATCGCTAAAAATGAGAGGTAAAACGGGAATCGCGATTGGAGATGATAGACAATGGTAAACCGTGTCAACACACAATTTCCTGAACATAGATTTGAGCAAGCTGCTCGACAAAATACTTTTCGCGGATCCGAATGAAATGAGCAGATTTGGTTAATCGATAGATGATCGCGCAAATACTATCGTTGCCTTTTTGGGTGTTGGGTAATTTGGTTATAAAGTCCATAACAATGTCTTCCCGTTTCCAAACGAAAATCGGTGGTTGCTCGAGTAGACAAAAAGGTCTTTGATGTTCGGCTTTGACTTGTGAGCAAGTAAGACACTTAGATACAAACAACGCTACGGCTTATAGCGGCTAGGAGGTTCTTACGGATTTGATCACTGACATCGGTAGCTTCTTGTACCATTTCGGGTACCGTGGTTTGAGCGTCACCGATTTCGTTCCAACTAATCGGGGAACGACATTTACGACCGTAAAGAGCCTGAAAAGGAGCCATATCAATGCTAGAATGGTAGCTATCGTTATAGGAGAACTCGATGAACGGAAGATGCGAATCCCAATTCCCATCGAAAATAAGAACAATCGCTCGTAGCATATCCTGGAATGTTTGAATCGTACGTTCGGATTGACTGTCCGTTTGAGGATGATAAGCGGTGCTAAGATCGAGACGTGTTCCCAAAGTTTCTTGAAGATATCGCTAAAAATGAGAGGTAAAACGGGAATCGCGATCGGAGATGATAGACAACGGTAAACCGTGTCAACACACAATTTCCTGAACATAGATTTGAGCAAGATGCTCGACAAAATACTTTTCGCGGATCCGAATGAAATGAGCAGATTTGGTTAATCGATCGATGATCGCGCAAATACTATTGTTGCCTTTTTGGGTGTTGGGTAATTTTGTTATAAAGTCCATAACAATGTCTTCCAGTTTCCAATCGGAAATCGGTGGTTGCTCGAGTAGACCAATAGGTCTTTGATGTTCGGATTTGACTTGTGAGCAAGTAAGACACTTAGATACATACAACGCTACGGCTTATAGCGGCTAGGAGGTTCTTACGGATTTGATCAATGACATCGGTAGCTTCTTGTACCATTTCGGGTACCGTGATTTGAGCTTCACCGATTTCATTCCAACTAATCGGGGAACGACATTTACGACCGTAAAGAGCCTGAAAAGGAGCCATATCAATGCTAGAATTGTAGCTATCGTTATAGGAGAACTCGATGAACGGAAGATGCGAATCCCAATTCCCACCGAAATCAAGAACACACGCTCGTAGCATATCCTCAAACGTTTGAATTGTATGTTCGGATTGTCCGTCCGTTTGAGGATGATAAGCGGTGCAATGATCGAGACTTGTTCCCAAAGCTTCTTGAAGAGATCGCTAAAAATGAGAGGTAAAACGGGCATCACGATCGGAGATGATTGACAATGGTAAACCGTGTCGACGCACAATTTCCCGAACATAGATTTGAGCAAGCTGCTCGACAAAATACTTTTCGCGGATCAGAATGAAATGAGCATATTTGGTTTCGATGATCACCCAAATACTATCATTGCGTTTTGGGTGTCGGGTAATTTGGTGATAAAGTCCATAGCAATGTCTTCCCATTTCCAATCGGGAATCGGCGGTTGCTCGAGTACACCAAAAGGTCTTTGATGTTCGGCTTTGACTTGTGAGCTAGTAAGACACTTAGATACATACAACGCTATGGCTTATAGCGGCTAGGAGGTTCTTACGGATTTGATCAATGACATCGGTAGCTTCTTGTACCATTTCGGGTACAGTGATTTGAGCTTCACCGATTTCGTTCCAACTAATCGGGGAACGACATTTACGACCGTAAAGAGCCTGAAAAGGAACCATATCAATGCAAGAATGGTAGCTATCGTTATAGGAGAACTCGATGAACGGAAGATGCGAATCCCAATTCCCACCGAAATCAAGAACAAACGCTCGTAGCATATCCTCGAATGTTTGAATCGTACGTTCGGATTGACCGTCCGTTTGAGGATGATAAGCGGTGCTAAGATCGAGACGTGTTCCCAAAGTTTCTTGAAGATATCGCTAAAAATGAGAGGTAAAACGGGAATCGCGATTGGAGATGATAGACAATGGTAAACCGTGTCAACACACAATTTCCTGAACATAGATTTGAGCAAGCTGCTCGACAAAATACTTTTCGCGGATCCGAATGAAATGAGCAGATTTTGTTAATCGATAGATGATCGCGCAAATACTATCGTTGCCTTTTTGGGTGTTGGGTAATTTGGTTATAAAGTCCATAATAATGTCTTCCCGTTTCCAAACGGAAATCGGTGGTTGCTCGAGTAGACCAAAAGGTCTTTGATGTTCGGCTTTGACTTGTGAGCAAGTAAGACACTTAGATACAAACAACGCTACGGCTTATAGCGGCTAGGAGGTTCTTACGGATTTGATCACTGACATCGGTAGCTTCTTGTACCATTTCGGGTACCGTGATTTGAGCTTCACCGATTTCGTTCCAACTAATCGGGGAACGACATTTACGACCGTAAAGAGCCTGAAAAGGAGCCATATCAATGCTAGAATGGTAGCTATCGTTATAGGAGAACTCGATGAACGGAAGATGCGAATCCCAATTCCCATCGAAAATAAGAACAATCGCTCGTAGCATATCCTGGAATGTTTGAATCGTACGTTCGGATTGACTGTCCGTTTGAGGATGATAAGCGGTGCTAAGATCGAGACGTGTTCCCAAAGTTTCTTGAAGATATCGTTAAAAATGAGAGGTAAAACGGGAATCGCGATCGGAGATGATAGACAACGGTAAACCGTGTCAACACACAATTTCCTAAACATAGATTTGAGCAAGATGCTCGACAAAATACTTTTCGCGGATCCGAATGAAATGAGCAGATTTGGTTAATCGATCGATGATCGCGCAAATACTATCGTTGCCTTTTTGGGTGTTGGGTAATTTGGTTATAAAGTCCATAACAATGTCTTCCAGTTTCCAATCGAAAATCGGTGGTTGCTCGAGTAGACCAATAGGTCTTTGATGTTCGGATTTGACTTGTGAGGAAGTAAGACACTTAGATACATACAACGCTACGGCTTATAGCGGCTAGGAGGTTCTTACGGATTTGATCAATGACATCGGTAGCTTCTTGTACCATTTCGGGTACCGTGATTTGAGCTTCACCGATTTCATTCCAACTAATCGGGGAACGACATTTACGACCGTAAAGAGTCTGAAAAGGAGCCAAATCAATGCTAGAATGGTAGCTATCGTTATAGGAGAACTCGATGAACGGAAGATGCGAATCCCAATTCCCACCGAAATCAAGAACACACGCTCGTAGCATATCCTCAAACGTTTGAATTGTATGTTCGGATTGACCGTCCGTTTGAGGATGATAAGCGGTGCAATGATCGAGACGTGTTCCCAAAGCTTCTTGAAGAGATCGCTAAAAATGAGAGGTAAAACGGGCATCACGATCGGAGATGATTGACAATGGTAAACCGTGTCGACGCACAATTTCCCGAACATAGATTTGAGCAAGCTGCTCGACAAAATACTTTTCGCGGATCCGAATGAAATGAGCATATTTGGTTTCGATGATCTCCCAAATACTATCATTGCGTTTTGGGTGTCGGGTAATTTGGTGATAAAGTCCATAGCAATGTCTTCCCATTTCCAATCGGGAATCGGTGGTTGCTCGAGTACACCAAAAGGTCTTTGATGTTCGGCTTTGACTTGTGAGCAAGTAAGACACTTAGATACATACAACGCTATGGCTTATAGTGGCTAGGAGGTTCTTACGGATTTGATCAATGACATCGGTAGCTTCTTGTACCATTTCGGGTACCGTGATTTGAGCTTCACCGATTTCGTTCCAACTAATCGGGGAACGACATTTACGACCGTAAAGAGCCTGAAAAGGAGCCATATCAATGCTAGAATGGTAACTATCGTTATAGGAGAACTCGATGAACGGAAGATGCGAATCCCAATTCCCACCGAAATCAAGAACAAACGCTCGTAGCATATCCTAGAATGTTTGAATCGTACGTTCGGAATGACCGTCCGTTTGAGGATGATAAGCGGTGCTAAGATCGAGACGTGTTCCCAAAGTTTCTTGAATATATCGCTAAAAATGAGAGGTAAAACGGGAATCGCGATTGGAGATGATAGACAATGGTAAACCGTGTCAACACACAATTTCCTGAACATAGATTTGAGCAAGCTGCTCGACAAAATACTTTTCGCGGATCCGAATGAAATGAGCAGATTTGGTTAATCGATAGATGATCGCGCAAATACTATCGTTGCTTTTTTGGGTGTTCGGTAATTTGGTTATAAAGTCCATAACAATGTCTTCCCGTTTCCAAACGGAAATCGGTGGTTGCTCGAGTAGACCAAAAGGTCTTTGATGTTCGGCTTTGACTTGTGAGCAAGTAAGACACTTAGATACAAACAACGCTACGGCTTATAGCGGCTAGGAGGTTCTTACGGATTTGATCACTGACATCGGTAGCTTCTTGTACCATTTCGGGTACCGTGATTTGAGCTTCATCGATTTCGTTCCAACTAATCGAGGAATGACATTTACGACCCTAAAGAGCCTGAAAAGTAGCCATATCAATGCTAGAATGGTAGCTATCGTTATAGGAGAACTCGATGAACGGAAGATGCGAATCCCAATTCCCAACGAAATCAAGAACACACGCTCGTAGCATATCCTCGAACGTTTGAATTGTATGTTCGGATTGACCGTCCGTTTAAGAATGATAAGCGGTGCTATGATCGAGACGTGTTCCCAATGCTTCTTGAAGAGATCGCTAAAAATGAGAGGTAAAACGGGCATCACGATCGGAGATGATAGACAATGGTAAACCGTGTCGACGCACAATTTCCCGAACATAGATTTGAGAAAGCTGCTCGACAGAATACTTTTCGCGAATCCGAATGAAATGAGCATATTTGGTTTCGATGATCACCCAAATACTATCATTGCGTTTTGGGTGTCGTGTAATTTGGTGATAAAGTCCATTGCAATGTCTTCCCATTTCCAAACGGGAATCGGTGGTTGCTCGAGTACATCAAAAGGTCTTAGATGTTCGCTTTGACTTGTAAGCAAGTAAGACACTTAGGTACATACAACTCTACGGCTTATAGCGGCTAGGAGGTTCTTACGGATTTGATCAATGACATCGGTAGCTTCTTGTACCATTTCGGGTACC
Organism: Bidens hawaiensis; assembly: GCF_021521415.1. Lineage (NCBI taxonomy): Eukaryota > Viridiplantae > Streptophyta > Magnoliopsida > Asterales > Asteraceae > Bidens > Bidens hawaiensis. Next base: position 2,323,834 of record NW_027491035.1, on the reverse strand, counting down.
GTGATTTGAGATTCATCGATTTCGTTCCAACTAATCGGGGAACGACATTTACGACCGTAAAGAGCCTGAAAAGGAGCCATATCAATGCTAGAATGGTAGCTATCGTTATAGGAGAACTCGATGAACGGAAGATGCGAATCCCAATTCCCACGAAATCAAGAACACACGCTCGTAGCATATCCTCGAACGTTTGAATTGTATGTTCGGATTGACCGTCCGTTTGAGGATGATAAGCGGTGCTAAGATCGAGACGTGTTCCCAAAGTTTCTTGAAGATATCACTAAAAATGAGAGGTAAAACGGGCATCGCGATCGGAGATGATAGACAATGGTAAGCCGTGTCGACACACAATTTCCTGAACATAGATTTGAGCAAGCTGCTCGACAGAATACTTTTCGCGGATCCGAATGAAATGAGCAGATTTGGTTAATCGATTGATGATCGCGCAAATACTATCGTTGCCTTTTTGGGTGTTGGGTAATTTGGTTATAAAGTCCATAACAATGTCTTCCCGTTTCCAAACGGAAATCGGTTTTTGCTCGAGTAGACCAAAAGGTATTTGATGTTCGGCTTTGACTTGTGAGCAAGTAAGACACTTAGATACATACAACGCTACGACTTATAGCGGCTAGGAGGTTCTTACGGATTAGATCAATGACATCGGTTGCTTCATGTACCATTTTAGGTACCGTGATTTGAGCTTCACCGATTTCGTTCCAACTAATCGGGGAACGAAATTTACGACCGTAAAGAGCCTGAAATGGAGCCATATCAATGCTAGAATGGTAGCTATCGTAATAGGAGAACTCGATGAACGGAAGATGCGAATCCCAATTCCCACCGAAATCAAGAACAAACGCTCGTAGCATATCCTCGAATGTTTGAATCGTACGTTCGGATTGACCGTCCTTTTGAGGATGATAAGCGGTGCTAAGATCGAGACGTGTTCCCAAAGTTTCTTGAAGATATCGCTAAAAATGAGAGGTAAAACGGGCATCGCGATCGGAGATGATAGACAATGGTAAACCGTGTCGACACACAATTTCCTGAACATAGATTTGAGCAAGCTGCACGACAGAATACTTTTCGCGGATCCGAATGAAATGAGCATATTTGGTTAATCGATCGATGATCACCCAAATACTATCATTGCGTTTTGGGTGTCGTGTAATTTGGTTATAAAGTTCATAACAATGTCTTCCCGTTTCCAAACGGGAATAGGTGGTTGCTCGAGTACATCAAAAGGTCTTTGATGTTCGGCTTTGACCTGTGAGCAAGTAAGACACTTAGGTACATACAACGCTACGACTTATAGCGGCTAGGAGGTTCTTACGGATTTGATCAATGACATCGGTAGCTTCTTGTACCATTTCGGGTACCGTGATTTGTGCTTCAACGATTTCGTTCCAACTAATCGGGGAACGACATTTACGACCGTAAAGAGCCTGAAAAGGAGCCATATCAATGCTAGAATGGTAGCTATCGTTATAGGAGAACTCGATGAACGGAAGATGCGAATCCCAATTCCCACCGAAATCAAGAACAAACGCTCGTAGCATATCCTCGAATGTTTGAATCGTACGTTCGGATTGACCGTCCGTTTGAGGATGATAAGCGGTGCTAAGATCGAGACGTGTTCCCAAAGTTTCTTGAAGATATCGCTAAAAATGAGAGGTAAAACGTGCATCGCGATCGGAGATGATAGACAATGGTAAACCGTGTCGACACACAATTTCCTGAACATAGATTTGAGCAAGCTGCTCGATCGAATACTTTTCGCGGATCCGAATGAAATGAGCAGATTTGGTTAATCGATTGATGATCGCGCAAATACTATCGTTGCCTTTTTGGGTGTTGGGTAATTTGGTTATAAAGTCCATAACAATGTATTCCCATTTCCAAACGGAAATCGGTGGTTGCTCGAGTAGACCAAAAGGTCTTTGATGTTCGGCTTTGACTTGTGAGCAAGTAAGACACATAGATACATACAACGCTACGGCCTATAGCTGCTAGGAGGTTCTTACGGATTTGATCAATGACATCGGCAGCTTCTTGTACCATTTCGGGTACCGTGATTTGCACTTCACCGATTTCGTTCCAACTAATCGGGGAACGACATTTACGACCGTAAAGAGCCTGTAAAGGAGCCATATCAATGCTAGAATGGTAGCTATCGTTATAGGAGAAGTCGATGAACGGAAGATGCGAATCCCAATTCCCAGCGAAATCAAGAACATACGCTCGTAGCATATCCTCGAACGTTTGAATCGTACGTTCGGATTGACCGTCCGTTTGAGGATGATAAGCGGTGCTAGGATCGAGACGTGTTCCCAAAGTTTTTGAAGATATCGCTAAAAATGAGAGGTAAAACGGGCATCGCGATCGGAGATGATAGACAATGGTAAACCGTGTCGACACACAATTTCCTAAATATAGATTTGAGCAAGCTGCTCGACAGAATACTTTTCGCGGATCCGAATGAAATGAGCAGATTTGGTTAATCGATTGATGATCGCGCAAATACTATCGTTGCCTTTTTGGGTGTTGGGTAATTTGGTTATAAAGTCCATAACAATGTCTTACCGTTTCCAAACGGAAATCGGTGGTTGCTCGAGTAGACCAAAAGGTCTTTGATGTTCGGCTTTGACTTTTGAGCCAGTAAGACACTTAGATACATACAACGCTACGGCTTATAGCTGCTAGGAGGTTCTTACGGATTTGGTCAATGACATCGGTAGCTTCTTGTTCCATTTCGGGTACCGTGATTTGAACTTCACCGATTTTGTTACAACCAATCGGGGAACGACATTTACGACCGTAAAGAGCCTGTAAAGGAGCCATATCAATGCTTGAATGGTAGCTATCGTTATAGGAGAACTCGATGAACGGAAGATGCGAATCCCAATTCCCACCGAAATCAAGAACACACGCTCGTAGCATATGCTCGAACGTTTGAATTGTATGTTCGGATTGACCGTCCGTTTGAGGATGATAAGCGGTGCTATGATCGAGACGTGTTCAAAAAGTTTCTTGAAGAGATCGCTAAAAATGAGAGGAAAAACGAGCATCGCGATCGGAGATGATAGACAATGGTAAACCGTGTCGACGCACAATTTCCCGAACATAGATTTGAGCAAGCTGCTCGACAGAATACTTTTCGCGGATCCAAATGAAATGAGCATATTTGGTTTCGATGATCACCCAAATACTATCATTGCGTTTTGGGTGTCGTGTAATTTGGTGATAAAGTCCATAGCAATGTCTTCCCATTTCCAAACGGGAATCGGTGGTTGCTCGAGTAGACCAAAAGGTCTTTGATGTTCGGCTTTGACTTGTGAGCAAGTAAGACACTTAGATACAAACAACGCTAGGCTTATAGGGCTAGGAGGTTCTTACGTATTTGATCACTGACATCGGTAGCTTCTTGTACCATTTCGGGTACCGTGATTTGAGCTTCATCGATTTCGTTTCAACTAATCGAGGAACGAAATTTATGACCGTAAAGAGCCTGAAAAGTAGCCATATCAATGATAGAATGGTAGCTATCGTTATAAGAGAACTCGATGAACGGAAGATGCGAATCCCAATTCCCAACGAAATCAAGAACACACGCTCGTAGCATATCCTCGAATGTTTGAATTGTATGTTCGGATTGACCGTCCGTTTGAGAATGATAAGCGGTGCTATGATCGAGACGTGTTCCCAATGCTTCTTGCAGAGATCGCTAAAAATGAGAGGTAAAACGGGCATCACGATCGGAGATGATAGACAATGGTAAACCGTGTCGACGCACAATTTCCCGAACATAGATTTGAGCAAGCTGCTCGACAGAATACTTTTCGCGGATCCGAATGAAATGAGCATATTTGGTTTCGATGATCACCCAAATACTATCATTGCGTTTTGGGTGTCGTGTAATTTGGGGATAAAGTCCATTGCAATGTCTTCCCATTTCCAAACGGGAATCGGTGGTCGCTCGAGTACATCAAAAGGTCTTTGATGTTCGGCTTTGACTTGTGAGCAAGTAAGACACTTAGGTACATACAACGCTACGGCTTATAGCGGCTAGGAGGTTCTTACGGATTTGATCAATGACATCGGTAGCTTCTTGTACCATTTCGGGTACCGTGATTTGAGCTTCACCGATTTCGTTCCAACTAATCGGGGAACGACATTTACGACCGTAAAGAGCCTGAAAAGGAGCCATATCATTGCTAGAATGGTAGCTATCGTTATAGGAGAACTCGATGAACGGAAGATGCGAATCCCAATTCCCAACGAAATCAAGAACACACGCTCGTAGCATATCCTCGAATGTTTGAATTGTATGTTCGGATTGACCGTCCGTTTGAGAATGATAAGCGGTGCTATGATCGAGACGTGTTCCCAATGCTTCTTGAAGAGATCGCTAAAAATGAGAGGTAAAACGGGCATCACGATCGGAGATGATAGACAATGGTAAACCGTGTCGACGCACAATTTCCCGAACATAGATTTGAGCAAGCTGCTCGACATAATACTTTTCGCGGATCCGAATGAAATGAGCATATTTGGTTTCGATGATCACCCAAATACTATCATTGCGTTTTGGGTGTCGTGTAATTTGGGGATAAAGTCCATTGCAATGTCTTCCCATTTCCAAACGGTAATCGGTGGTTGCTCGAGTACATCAAAAGGTCTTTGATGTTCGGCTTTGACTTGTGAGCAAGTAAGACACTTAGATACATACAACGCTACGGCTTATAGCGGCTAGGAGGTTATTACTGATTTGATCAATGACATCGGTAGCTTCTTGTACCATTTCGGGTACCGTGATTTGAGCTTCACCGATTTCGTTCCAACTAATCGGGGAACGACATTTACGACCGTAAAGAGCCTGAAAAGGAGCCATATCATTGCTAGAATGGTAGCTATCGTTATAGGAGAACTCGATGAGCGGAAGATGCGAATCCCAATTCCCAACGAAATCAAGAACACACGCTCGTAGCATATCCTCGAATGTTTGAATTGTATGTTCGGATTGACCGTCCGTTTGAGAATGATAAGCGGTGCTATGATCGAGACGTGTTCCCAATGCTTCTTGAAGAGATCGCTAAAAATGATAGGTAAAACGGGCATCACGATCGGAGATGATAGACAATGGTAAACCGTGTCGACGCACAATTTCCCGAACATAGATTTGAGCAAGCTGCTCAACATAATACTTTTCGCGGATCCGAATGAAATGAGCATATTTGGTTTCGATGATCACCCAAATACTATCATTGTGTTTTGGGTGTCGTGTAATTTGGGGATAAAGTTCATAACAATGTCTTCCCGTTTCCAAACGGGAATCGGTGGTTACTCGAGTACATCAAAAGGTCTTTGATGTTCGGCTTTGACTTGTGAACAAGTAAGACACTTAGGTACATACAACGCTACGGCTTATAGCGGCTAGGAGGTTCTTACGGATTTGATCAATGACATCGGTAGCTTCTTGTACCATTTCAGGTACCGTGATTTGAGCTTCATCGATTTTGTTCCAACTAATCGGGGAACGAAATTTAAGACCGTAAAGAGCCTGAAAAGGAGCCATATCAATGCTAGAATGGTAGCTATCGTAATAGGAGAACTCGATGAACGGAAGATGCGAATCCCAATTCCCACCGAAATCAAGAACAAACGCTCGTAGCATATCCTCGAATGTTTGAATCGTACGTTCGGATTGACCGTCCGTTTGAGGATGATAAGCGGTGCTAAGATCGAGACGTGTTCCCAAAGTTTCTTGAAGATATCGCTAAAAATGAGAGGTAAAACGGGCATCGCGATCGGAGATGATAGACAATGGTAAACCGTGTCGACACACAATTTCCTGAACATAGATTTGAGCAAGCTGCTCGACAGAATACTTTTCGCGGATCCGAATGAAATGAGCATATTTGGTTTCGATGATCACCCAAATACTATCATTGCGTTTTGGGTGTCGTGTAATTTGGGGATAAAGTCCATTGCAATGTCTTCCCATTTCCAAACGGGAATCGGTGGTCGCTCGAGTACATCAAAAGGTCTTTGATGTTCGGCTTTGACTTGTGAGCAAGTAAGACACTTAGGTACATACAACGCTACGGCTTATAGCGGCTAGGAGGTTCTTACGGATTTGATCAATGACATCGGTAGCTTCTTGTACCATTTCGGGTACCGTGATTTGAGCTTCACCCATTTCGTTCCAACTAATCGGGGAACGACATTTACGACCGTAAAGAGCCTGAAAAGGAGCCATATCATTGCTAGAATGGTAGCTATCGTTATAGGAGAACTCGATGAACGGAAGATGCGAATCCCAATTCCCAACGAAATCAAGAACACACGCTCGTAGCATATCCTCGAATGTTTGAATTGTATGTTCGGATTGACCGTCCGTTTGAGAATGATAAGCGGTGCTATGATCGAGACGTGTTCCCAATGCTTCTTGAAGAGATCGCTAAAAATGAGAGGTAAAACGGGCATCACGATCGGAGATGATAGACAATGGTAAACCGTGTCGACGCACAATTTCCCGAACATAGATTTGAGCAAGCTGCTCGACATAATACTTTTCGCGGATCCGAATGAAATGAGCATATTTGGTTTCGATGATCACCCAAATACTATCATTGCGTTTTGGGTGTCGTGTAATTTGGGGATAAAGTCCATTGCAATGTCTTCCCATTTCCAAACGGTAATCGGTGGTTGCTCGAGTACATCAAAAGGTCTTTGATGTTCGGCTTTGACTTGTGAGCAAGTAAGACACTTAGATACATACAACGCTACGGCTTATAGCGGCTAGGAGGTTATTACTGATTTGATCAATGACATAGGTAGCTTCTTGTACCATTTCGGGTACCGTGATTTGAGCTTCACCGATTTCGTTCCAACTAATCGGGGAACGACATTTACGACCGTAAAGTGCCTGAAAAGGAGCCATATCATTGCTAGAATGGTAGCTATCGTTATAGGAGAACTCGATGAGCGGAAGATGCGAATCCCAATTCCCAACGAAATCAAGAACACACGCTCGTAGCATATCCTCGAATGTTTGAATTGTATGTTCGGATTGACCGTCCGTTTGAGAATGATAAGCGGTGCTATGATCGAGACGTGTTCCCAATGCTTCTTGAAGAGATCGCTAAAAATGATAGGTAAAACGGGCATCACGATCGGAGATGATAGACAATGGTAAACCGTGTCGACGCACAATTTCCCGAACATAGATTTGAGCAAGCTGCTCAACATAATACTTTTCGCGGATCCGAATGAAATGAGCATATTTGGTTTCGATGATCACCCAAATACTATCATTGTGTTTTGGGTGTCGTGTAATTTGGGGATAAAGTTCATAACAATGTCTTCCCGTTTCCAAACGGGAATCGGTGGTTACTCGAGTACATCAAAAGGTCTTTGATGTTCGGCTTTGACTTGTGAGCAAGTAAGACACTTAGGTACATACAACGCTACGGCTTATAGCGGCTAGGAGGTTCTTACGGATTTGATCAATGACATCGGTAGCTTCTTGTACCATTTCAGGTACCGTGATTTGAGCTTCATCGATTTTGTTCCAACTAATCGGGGAACGAAATTTAAGACCGTAAAGAGCCTGAAAAGGAGCCATATCAATGCTAGAATGGTAGCTATCGTAATAGGAGAACTCGATGAACGGAAGATGCGAATCCCAATTCCCACCGAAATCAAGAACAAACGCTCGTAGCATATCCTCGAATGTTTGAATCGTACGTTCGGATTGACCGTCCGTTTGAGGATGATAAGCGGTGCTAAGATCGAGACGTGTTCCCAAAGTTTCTTGAAGATATCGCTAAAAATGAGAGGTAAAACGGGCATCGCGATCGGAGATGATAGACAATGGTAATCCGTGTCGACACACAATTTCCTGAACATAGATTTGAGCAAGCTGCTCGACAGAATACTTTTCGCGGATCCGAATGAAATGAGCATATTTGGTTAATCGATCGATGATCACCCAAATACTATCATTGCGTTTTGGGTGTCGTGTAATTTGGTTATAAAGTTCATAACAATGTCTTCCCGTTTCCAAACGGGAATCGGTGGTTACTCGAGTACATCAAAAGGTCTTTGATGTTCGGCTTTGACTTGTGAGCAAGTAAGACACTTAGGTACATACAACGCTACGGCTTATAGCGGCTAGGAGGTTCTTACGGATTAGATCAATGACATCGGTAGCTTCTTGTACCATTTCGGGTACCGTGATTTGAGCTTCACCGATTTTGTTCCAACTAATCGGGGAACGAAATTTACGACCGTAAAGAGCCTGAAAAGGAGCCATATCAATGCTAGAATGGTAGCTATCGTAATAGGAGAACTCGATGAACGGAAGATGCGAATCCCAATTCCCACCGAAATCAAGAACAAACGCTCGTAGCATATCCTCGAATGTTTGAATCGTACGTTCGGATTGACCGTCCGTTTGAGGATGATAAGCAGTGCTAAGATCGAGACGTGTTCCCAAAGTTTCTTGAAGATATCGCTAAAAATGAGAGGTAAAACGGGCATCGCGATCGGAGATGATAGACAATGGTAAACCGTGTCGACACACAATTTCCTGAACATAGATTTGAGCAAGCTGCTCGACAGAATATTTTTCGCGGATCCGAATGAAATGAGCAGATTTGGTTAATCGATTGACGATCGCGCAAATACTATCGTTGCCTTTTTGGGTGTTGGGTAATTTGGTTATAAAGTCCATAACAATGTCTTCCCGTTTCCAAACGGAAATCGGTGGTTGCTCGAGTAGACCAAAAGGTATTTGATGTTCGGCTTTGACTTGTGAGCAAGTAAGACACTTAGATACATACAACGCTACGGCTTATAGCGGCTAGGAGGTTCTTACGGATTAGATCAATGACATCGGTTGCTTCTTGTACCATTTCAGGTACCGTGATTTGAGCTTCACCGATTTCGTTCCAAATAATCGGGGAACGACATTTTCGGCCGTAAAGAGCCTGAAAAGGAGCCATATCAATGCTAGAATGGTAGCTATCGTTATAGGAGAACTCGATGAACGGAAGGTGCGAATCCCAATTCCCACCGAAATCAAGAACAAACGCTCGTAGCATATCCTCGAATGTTTGAATCGTACGTTCGGATTGACCGTCCGTTTGAGGATGATAAGCGGTGCTAAGATCGAGACGTGTTCCCAAAGTTTCTTGAAGATATCGCTAAAAATGAGAGGTAAAACTGGCATCGCGATCGGAGATGATAGACAATGGTAAACCGTGTCGACACACAATTTCCTGAACATAGATTTGAGCAAGCTGCTCGACAGAATACTTTTCGCGGATCCGAATGAAATGAGCATATTTGGTTAATCGATCGATGATCACCCAAATACTATCATTGCGTTTTGGGTGTCGTGTAATTTGGTTATAAAGTTCATAAAAATGTCTTCCCGTTTCCAAACGGGAATCGGTGGTTGCTCGAGTACATCAAAAGGTCTTTGATGTTCGGCTTTGACTTGTGAGCAAGTAAGACACTTAGGAACATACAATGCTACGGCTTATAGCGGCTAGGAGGTTCTTACGGATTTGATCAATGACATCGGTAGCTTCTTGTACCATTTCGGGTACCGTGATTTGAGCTTCACCGATTTCGTTCCAACTAATCGGGGAACGACATTTACGACTGTAAAGAGCCTGAAAAGGAGCCATATCAATGCTAGAATGGTAGCTATCGTTATAGGAGAACTCGATGAACGGAAGATGCGAATCCCAATTCCCACCGAAATCAAGAACAAACGCTCGTAGCATATCCTCGAATGTTTGAATCGTACGTTCGGATTGACCGTCCGTTTGAGGATGATTAGCGGTGCTAAGATCGAGACGTGTTCCCAAAGTTTCTTGAAGATATCCCTAAAAATGAGAGGTAAAACGGGCATCGCGATCGGAGATGATAGACAATGGTAAACCGTGTCGACACACAATTTCCTGAACATAGATTTGAGCAAGCTGCTCGACAGAATACTTTTCGCGGATCCGAATGAAATGAGCAGATTTGGTTAATCGATCGATGTTCGCGCAAATACTATCGTTGCCTTTTTGGGTGTTGGGTAATTTGGTTATAAAGTCCATAACAATGTCTTCCCGTTTCCAAACGGAAATCGGTGGTTGCTCTTGTAGACCAAAAGGTCTTTGATGTTCGGCTTTGACTTTTGAGCAAGTAAGACATTTCATACCCGGCCACCAAAAGGTAGCACGAAGATTGAAATACATCTTATCCGCCCCGAGATTAACGGAATATCGCGAATTGTGAGCTTCGTCGAGTATACAAGTACGAAGGTCATCACGATCGGGAACCCACAAACGATTGAGAAAGTACAAAAGACCATCGAGTTTGGTTTTGAGTTGAAGTCTGGCTCTACATGACATCTCGTTGTACATGTTACCATCTTCAATGGAGTTACGTTGAGCTTGAAATATACGAGTTTGAAGAATGGTTTAAACAAAAACGCTTAGAAGCAGGACGAATTTAACATTAACCTTTCAACTTAGGGCATCGGCGACAACATTCGCTTTACCGGGATGGTAGCAAATCTCGCAATCGTAATCACTAAGTAATTCGGCCCATCGTCGTTGCCTCATGTTGAGATCTTTTTTGGTCAAAAATATGTTGTGATCGGTAAAAACCACACATTTCATACTATAAAGGTAATGTCTCCTGATTTTGAAAGCGAAAACGACGGCACCAAGTTCGAGATCGCGAGTTGTATAGTTCTTATCGATGACCTTTAGTTGTCTTGATGCGTATGCGATGACTTGACCTCGTTGCATGAGAACACAACCAAGGCCTTGATGGGATGCATCGCAAAATAGAACAAAATCGTCGTTTCCATCGAGAAGGGTTAGAATGGGAGCATTACAAAGCATATCCTTGATAGTACAAAAGGCTTCCTCTTGCTTCGAACCCCAAACGAATGGTTTCCCGTTGTGAGTGAGGGAGGTAAGAGGCAAAGAGATCTTGGAAAAATTCTAAATGAAAGGCCGATAGTATCCGGCCAAACCGAGGAAGGATCGCATTTCCGTGGGAGTCGTTGGAGTTCTCCAATCCTTAACGGCCTCAATTTTAGTGTGATCAACATGAATACCTTTGTCGTTTACGATGTGTCCTAAAAATTGAACTTCCTCGAGCAAAAATTCACATTTGGAGAATTTGGCATAAGGTCGTACGTTTATAAGGAGCTCAAGAATGGAACAAAAATGTTTATGTTCGGCTTTGGATTTAGAAAAGATGAGGATGCCATCAATAAAGGCAATAACGAATTTATCAAGGAATGGTTTGCAAACGCGGTTCATGAGGTCCATAAATACCGCTGGTACATTTGTTAACCAAAGGGCATAACCAAAAATTTGAAATGTCCATATCGAGTACGGAAAGAGGTTTTAGGAGTGTCTTCTTCGCGAACACACAATTGATGGTAACCCAATCGAAGATCGATTTTGGATAAACAAGTTGCGACTTGAAGTTTGTTGTATAGGTTGTCGATTCGTGGCAAGGGATAACGATTTTTGATGGTGAGTTTGTTAAGCTCTCGATAGTCGATGCACATACAAAACGATCCATCCTTCTTTTTCACGAAGAGAACGGGAGCGCCCTAAGGAGAAGAGCTTGGACGAATGAAGCCTTTATCGGAAAGTTCTTCGAGTTGGTTTGATAATTCTTGCATTTCCGACGGGGCTAAACGATAAGGAGCCTTGGCCACGGGCATCGCGCTGGGCACAATATCGATACGGAATTCAATCGAACGAACGGGCGGAAGACCGGCGAAATCATCGGGAAAGACGTCATGGAAATCACGTGTCACACCCCAAAATCGTTAACTTGGCAACGAAAGACTTAATTTTGTTAATTTGGGCGGTGACAGACGCTGTTCAGCCAATCATATTCAAAATAATGAACCATTAGTTGGACTTTATTAAATATCATAGTTTTACACGTGTCAAACATGCACCGTTCTATTTGAAATTACAAGTCCAACTATCATTCATTCAAACGCACAACACCATTTTCCCGAATCCTTCATGAAGCATCCGTTTTCTTCATTTACCTGAAAAGTATGTTAAAATAATTTTGTCAGCACGAATGTTGGTGAGTTTCTCAATTAAAACCCAGGATGTAACAGTTCTCAACTTTACTCCCATTTATTCATCATTTTTTTCAATGATAAATTTCATTATTCACCATTCTTTTCAATGGGAATTTAATTTCCACTTTTCCAAACATAGCTATATATTTCTTAAACAAAACGTGTTAGTTGTAAACGAGCAAAGAGTACAACACATGTATGACTATCATTATAATAAACTCGAAACATACCAAAATCAAAATAGTCCCACCTTTTCAACCAGAGCGACTGGAAGAGTGTGGTGCATCGCCCCGATAGATCTACAAATATTTTTAGGGCCTTTCCCTAGGTTAACGGTTTTTCCTTTTATAATGACTCATCCCATTTAACACAATTTGTAAAATATATAGCCCTTTTCTTTACATACTTTTCCCCAAAAACATTTATAAATCATTAAAACATTTAAAAGTGGGGATTTACGAGAAAACACACCTTTGCCCCAGCTTAAATAACATTTATGTGTGATAATATGCGAATCAGCGTCAAGATCTTATTAATAGTCATCCAAATGATAACCGGATTCCTATGTTTAATACCAAGTATATTAACACATAAACATACATACAAATGGAATCATATCATAACTTAATTTATTTATCCTCACATGTCTTATTTATTATAAATTTAATAACTAAATTACAAATTTTTATTGTTTAGGAAAAATCGTAACTGAATCGAATGTTTTAAAATAACTTATAAATACATTAGAACACCATAGTTTCAAATAATCGTTGTAAAACTAATATATGATTTTGAAACTACACTTGGACGTTATTTAATAAAAGTATATATAGTTATTTTAAAATATAATTTTCTTTTATTAATAGAGGAGTGTTTGAATTCTGACAAATATATTATATACCACTTTCTTAACAAAACATAATATAATCATTATTATTATTTATACCGAAACATGTTATATTAATATTCTTAATATAAAAGCTTTGTTTTCATATTTTATATAAAAATTTACATTTTCTAAAAGTATATATTTATTTTTATTTTAATTGTGGTCACTATCCGGATAAACTATTTCAGTCCAAATATCGTGTTCATAAATATATACAAACGCACGAAATCGTCCAAGTCTCAATTGTACTATTTTTATCACTTGATAGTATCTAGCGGTTTTCAAAATAATTATTAACAAGATTTTCATTGTCCAAGTTATTTCCGATAACAATATTTATACCAATATCTTGTTATCCAATTCTTTCAACGCTTAACGATATAAACGATATACCTCCTCGGGTACGGTTCGAGTCTAGAAATCTGATCAAAACCCACATGCAATGCGATCCGGATACATCAACGCGTTCGTTTTTACGTCACGAACGTTTCTCCGGTCTCGGATAGTCCGTACGGCACCTCAAAACCTACATGCAACTCGTTTTAAGAAACTGCTTTCGTTTTATAATCTGACCAGTAACTTACGAAGCTTATAACTCACCATCTAAACATCTGATCATATGTCCCTTCAGTGGAATCAAAGATCTATATGTTAGGAAAGATTACCGAAAATTTCAGCTTGATCCGATGATCAGATCTCCGGGAATCTAAATTTCTTTACACCTGCGTTTGCAAAATCCGCCCAGCGAGCTGAACACTAAAACGGGTTTAGAAACCCAACTTAAGCAACTCCGATATTCATCTCCACCGTTCAAAATGATTATTTATGGGTTTTGAACGCTCTGTAAAAATATCAAGATGATCGGACAGATAGATCTTTAGTTATAGACCGATCTCTGCGGACATGCAAAACTATTACAATCTGTCCAGATTTTAAAATGAGTTTTTAACCAACTTAAGCTCAGATTTAGGACAAACGTAGCTTAGCATCGCGTTCGGGACGTCGAAAAATGGTTCCGGGTATAAGACGGGTTTCGGCCGCCACCAAACCACCACGTCGGACCACCACCGGCCACCGCGAACCACCACCGGACCGCCGCCGGCCACCTTGCCGGATTCCTCTAGCCTCTCTCTACTCTCTCTCTCTCTAAAAATGCATGAATGGGATGATGAAATGAATGTAAAGTGGGATAGGCCCACTTATAAAGGTGCCGGTTTTAAACGAGTTTTTCGATCGTGTTTCGGTTTCTCGCCCCAACGATCCTGCTACTTCGAGTGACGTTGTATTTTCCAAATAAATTTCGTCAAAATACTTTTTCTTATTCCATTCTCGAATTAAATTTGTCTCGTTAACTTATTATTTCCGTTAATAAGTTATTGATGATTGTTACTTCGGTGTTGGTTCCTTGTTACTCCGAACTTAATAAAACTAGTGTGGTTGTTTTCCCAAAAACAACTCATCCAAACTTATGTTGTCTATTTGATTTATTTTATCTAAATTACAAACCTCAAATATGGCGATAGTATTAACTTTTACAAGCTCATCGGTACATGTGCTTAAACGAACGTGTTTGAAAATATTAATTTGCATTTTCCCGTTTCGTTATAACTTATAATTGAGTCACGTTTTCTCCTTTGTTCTCAGTTTTTGATCCTCTAAAATATTCAAATGTATTCACCCTTGGAAACTTTCTCTAATATTGGGTTGAATTTTCACACGTTTAACCGAATACGTTTGTTTCTCCGTCATTTATCACCGGAATTTCTTTATTCTGTCTCACTTCTCACATGTTTTACAATGTATATATTCCCTTCATTCTTAGCTTAAAATAATACATTAAACTTATGGGTGTTAGTCTTCACTTAATCCAGCCTAAACATGTCTTAATCTCGTTTATGAAATATAATAATACTTTTTATTTTGCCGGGTATCACATCACGGACGATGGAAATATCTTAGATTTTCCATTCCTTATTGTCTTTTGTCACCGCGAGAGCTAGAAACGGAACATACTTTTGGCGCAAGTACTTTTGCGTTTGGGCGCACGACATAAGGTTTAACCTTCGAGAGGTAGTGTTTTCGAAGACCTTAAGTATTTTACCGTTGACTAGCGGAATGCGAATGAATTTATCAAAACAAACGACTTCGGCACGGTGCAAAGATAACCAATTCATGACTACTATGACATCGAAACTTCCTATTTGCATTGGGATGAGATCGATGGAGAATTTATGCTTGGTGAGAATGAGAGAACAATCACGGACGACGGAATTGACGGTAATCGAATTGCCATTCACGACTTCAACAGAGAACGGTCGGGAAAGCTTAGTTCGAGGCATTTCAAGTTTCGACTCAAATTTCAAAGATATTAAACTTCTATCAAATAAAATAGAAGCCAAATGATAGTTCACAAAAAACATACCGTTCACGACATTGGTTGCCACTTGAGCTTGATTTATCATAAAAGCTCTACCTTGATTGCCATGGTTGACTAGAGGTGCTTGTTGTGGAGGTGGAGGTGGTGCTTGGATTGCTTGGATGAGTGGTACATTGAGTTGGGCAATTTGGGGTTGGTAAGTTTGAACTTGGTAGGCTTGGGTTTGATAGTAGGGTACGGTCATGGTTTGGGCTTGGTTTGCAAAAGTTAAACGTGGGCAACTGTTGCGGAAATGGTTAGGATCACCACAAGTAAAGCAAGCTCGGAGTTGTTGAGGTTGGTTTGGTGGGTAGGTTGCATATCGGTTTTGAAAGGTTCTTGGTTGGTTTGGTTGATTAGGTTGGGTTCGTTGGGCGGATCAGCATGTGATATGGAGATAACCAAGTCGGTTACAAATGGTACAATGGCGAAAAGGTATATTTGGTGGGTGGTGAAGTTGGCAAGTGTTGCAAAGCGGGGCAGTACCGGTATAGGCTCTTCGGTTTGGTGGTGGAGCTTGAGTTTGTTGTTGAGGTTAGGTAACGGCAAAGTTTCGGTAGTTGGATTTGGGTTTCTTGTTGTTATTGTTGTTGTGGTGACGGATGAGTTGGAGTAGTTAATAACTTGTGGTGCGGTTCAACCTTGGCTTGCGGTGCGAGCTCGAGCTTGGCTTTCTCACTCAGTTTCTTCAAGGTTAGAGTACCCGCCTTCACATGATTTTCCGATAGCGCACCGGCTAAAGTGATGGCGTCCTCATGATTCATGGGTTTGCTACTCATAACAGAGTCCCGGATTTGCATCGGTAAACCCCCAATGAATTTATCAATTTCACGTTCGGTTGGGGTAACCACATGAGGGACAAGAATGCTCAACTCGTGAAAACAGAGTGAATAAGCGGCGTTATCACCACTTTCTTGTTTTAGGTTCCAAAATTCTTCCTCAAGCTTTTGGAGCTCGTGTTTGGGACAAAATTTCTTCATCATAAGCGTCCTTAGATCGGCCCATGGAAGAGCCATAGTCGTATCTAAACCTTGGAGGTGCATAACACTACCTCACCGTGTTAGAGCGGTTTCTCTAAACATGCGTGACGCGAAATTTGTCTTTTTCGCGTGGGGCATTCGCTGTCTCGGAACACACTCGCAGTCGATTCGAACCATTGCAACAAGGTAGTCGCACAATTAGTTCCAAGGAACTCGGACGGGTTGTCACTAGTAAATTGCTTGTACTAGTAAGCTACGGGTTTGGGGTCAACGGGTGCAGGTTTGATAGCTTGGATTTGGGTTATAAGTTCGGGAATCACAGCGGCCATTTGCTTGATGACGAAAGCAGCCATACGTCGGTTGAAGTTCTTGCGTGGATGACGGCTAACCGGAGACATGCTAAAAGATTATAAAGAAAATGGGATAAGTTTTGGGTAAAAAGAAATGAATGCGAGGGTGTATAAAATAGAATAATATTTCAAATTTTGTGATTGTGAATCCTAGAGTTAGGATGGAGAAGATGTTAGTGTTAGATAAATTATAAAGCTTTGTTTATAAATAACAAAACCGAAAACAAACGTAAAAGATTTTGAGATGTTAAAGCTTGAAAATATGAGATTTTGAGATTTATAGAGTCGGAGAAATCGTGCATGAACCACCATAATTGATATTCCGACACTAAAAAGTTTATAAAACACAATGTCGGAGTCTAAACATGTGCACGAACCACCGCGACTTTTTCATGTTTTTGACTCAAATAGTGATAATAACATAATAAATCGAGATACAACATCATGTCAAAACACTAGTCTACGAACCACCGTAGTTCTATTGTTTTAACACCGAAATTTGGATGGCGACAGGAACCCTCGCATTCGTCTACTTAAAGTATTGACATATATAACACGATTTGTGTCCTAGAAAACGAGCACTATAACTCAACCATCCTAGGTAAGTAAATCACCTTCGATCCTGTGAATCTTTTTATCAAATGGTCATTTTATAATGTCTCGTTTTCTATGATGGCTACAAACCCGATATAAACGCAACCTTTACGGGATTTGAAACAACGGGATCCAAGTTACTCTTGTAATCCATAAATAATAATAAAATCTATTTTTTGCGTTTTAAGGTAAAGATACCTTGGAAATACTATGAAAGTGTGTGTATGCGAACATTTAGGATATTGGAGAATTTTAAACAAGTTCATAAATAAATAACATGCGATATGAACAATCAATTATAAAGTAAACACGTATAAGCACACGTATAGGACCCTAAGCGTAATAACACTAGGTCGTTACTTCTAACCACCTATCCTATTGTAAAGGTTCTGATACCAATCTGTCACACCCCAACCAAAGGCGGCGGAACATGCCGGGGTGAAACGATTGCCCATAAGCGCATGGCACTATTTAAAGCGACATTATTTAACAAGCTCATTTCATTTCACAACGTTGAATATGTCACATAACAAAATATTCATAAGTCAAATACAACAAAATATAAAACAATATAGAAAATCAAATATTGTTCATTTTTGCTAATACCATCGAGGTATTTTTGACGTCTTCTTCTCCAAACTCCATAATCAACATAGATGCAAACCTGTAACATTTCATAAAATAAAGTTTGTCAACACAAGGTTGGTGAGCAATTCATAAGTTTGATTATATAAGTATATAATAAGAAAAACAACAAAACTTGTATACATAACAATAAACAAGAGCAATAACTTGGATAGATAGACAAAATCGCTAATAGAATTACGTTAGCGACACCTTGTTATAAGGGGATGCCAAATAGTCTAGGATTTCATAGTTATTGTTAATTGCATTATGTTAACGACACCTTCCTAAAAGGGGATGCCAAATAGTCTATGATTTATAGTTCCACCAATCGAAAGCGATAAACACATAGGCATATAATCATAGAACACCAAATCGAGCATTTATTTAAGTAATGTATGCAAATAATGTTTGTGGTTTAAGACCCAAGTATAAAACATTTTGTTTAGATAAGATGAAATGTCACCCCCAAAACAAAAGATAGAAAACGGGGTATGAAGTTACTCACGATCAAGTAATAAACTTGAAAAGTTGGTAATTTGAAATTTTGCCAGAACGACGAGTTAATGTATGAAGCCTAAATAAAAGAAAGTCTTGGATTTAGAAAGGTTGTCTTGAATATCTTCAAATATTTTTTGTTGCAAAAAGTAAACAATTAAAGTTCAAGGTTTATAATGTAACTATTTAAAACTTAATAATAATAATAACCCTTTAAAAATGTACGTTTGCTCGAAACCGGGTTAAAATATCTAACCTTAATATTTACTTAACCTATGATAAGTAATAAGGTGAGAAAATGCAAAATGCAAGTTCCTTTGGGACAAAGATACTAAAACGGCTCTTTAACGAGTGTTCGAGTTGTTGGTTCGGGTCTTGATAATTGGTCAAACCCAAAGTCAACTTTCCAAAATAATGAGTGTTATGAGATAAGTCAATATAACTTTATAAGACTTAACCAAATATGTAGATCTATTGTTTTAAAACTAACAACATACATTAAGCGAGTGTTTGATTTTGTCAGTCCAAACTATGTTATGAGATCAAGTTTGATCCAACATTTCAAAGTACTTAAGAAGATAATTAAAATCACACTTATGTGTCTTAACCGAGTAAAAATCGGATCGGTTCGGTGTCCATCTCACAATACGTTCCTTGATGGTATCCACATGCCCAAATAACCAAGGACTTGTATAAATGAATTTTAGAAACTTAAATCTAACATAAAGCATGTTTAAAACAATTATTTAACAAAACTAGTAACAAGTTCGGTTCACGGTTTGGACTATTTACGGTTAAACCGAGGTTAGTCTCTACAAACCCCCACCATGGAACTTCATAAATATGACAAAAAAACTAAAAAGAGCATAAGTTAAACAAGATTAATAAGTGCAAACAAGTTATGTGTGTGTATATATATCAAGAACACAAAGTCCTCCATGAAACCTTGCCTTACGAGGTCCGTAACTTAACCAACCCGAGTCGGAGAAGTAACTACCAAAGGTAACAAGGGGTGTGTATTATATATATGTTGTGCCACCATAAACATGTATTAATAAGACTACATAAGCTAAATAGAATGAAAGATTAAACTTGGTTTGACATTTGGAAGTCAAACCTTCAAGAACACATAAATAAAACAACCTTGGATCAATGGACAATTGAGAGAGTTTTTGGAGATGTAGCAAAGAATAATGAAGGGGAAAGGGTGTGTAAATATAGGGTAATGTTGGTGGTCAAATATGGGTGTTAATCACAAGAAGTTTCATGCAAAAAGCGGTCAAAACAAGCACAAAACACAAAAACCTATAGCTGTAGCTAATGCTGCTCACGCGACACGATGTGATTGGGTGTACACTGTCACGTGGCGCGACGGGGTTGATTTATTGATTTCCCAACTTTTGTTATTTGGCAGATTTAGTCGCTGTAGTTCGTTTTAAGTGATTTTTACGTGTTTTGAAGACTGAAATGAATGTTTTTCAGAACCCAACGAGTGTAAAACAATATTGTAACATAAAATCCATCACTTTTATTTTATCCAAGGTTTCGGTTTACAAAACGAGTCGGTTTACATAGTAAAACAAATGCAAAACGAATACAAATAAGACCCGAAATTGACTAATGTCGTAGGAAGCATCCATATGCCCTCAGAAGTCATCCGCGAAGTAGCATTCCCACTCGCAAATATATCCAGAAGGCAACGTCATAGGACAGCTGTAATTAACCAATTAGCGTCTAGAAGATTTACCAAGATCCTTTCTTGGAGAATACGTAATTCTCTAGCCAATAGGAGAAGGACATTCGGCCAAGTTGTTATAGCATTGCACATGGCCAGGTTAATCCTATCCTATTACAAGAAGACACGTGTCCAGGTTGTTTCAACCATACACATGGGCTGTATAGCTCAACCTATCATTTGAGGACACGTGTCCAGACGGTTATGAGAGCATCTTCTAGAGAGGGACACCTGGGCCAATTATATTCCCACATACTTCGGCTATAAATACCTTCACAATCTTCATGAGGTATTCATTTACTCCCAACTGTTTACTCTAAATACTCTATGTACTTTATCTTCACCGGAATTGTACTTATTCTCACGCCGGAGGGTGGTTACCGGAAGACCCCCCCTCTTGTCCTTCCCCTAACGAGCTCACGGTGTATGTATTGTAGGTTCCCATCACTGGACTTTGGGAAACTGGGCACGTATCGTTGTTGGTTGTTGTTCGTATCCTACCCTGTGGACTAACTAGATCGAGGACCCGTTAAGGGGATTGGAGCTGTATTTCTTCATTGGCGCCATTCTTGCTTGTGTTCGAATTCTTGGTTTTTGTTGGTTAGAACTATATGAGTCAATTTCTCGAAGGGCCGACAGGAACTCCTGCACCTGTTGTACCCACTGCTGATGTCGAAGTACCCGGAGGTCTTACTACAGGTGATTTTGGGCGTGTTACGGCACAAGGAGGTCCTACTCCAGGTGACCTAGGATGTATCACTGTGGAAACTCTCCTGACCCATACAAAATTAGGTCTGGAAGATGGTTCCGACAATCCTGAGCCAGCGAGAACCCAACATCAAAACTCCAGAGCTAGAGAACCTTTATCCCCTGAAGAATGGTTACATATCCAGCAGGAGAATGTCACAGCCGAGTACGAGCGCATAGTTCGTGAAGAGCGACTTCGTGCTCGTACACAGGCTTATGATGAATCTCCTAGGATATCTCCTTCCCCTCCCACAACGGTGAGGAGGAGTCAGATGCGTCATAATATTTAGACGGAGAGATTTCCTGGAGAAGAATGGAGGAGGTGTGACCGTCCTTGTATGTTGGCGCGTATGCCCTCCTACAGAGACGCGTATGATAGTTACGATCTAACATATTGTCTGGGTGAGTTCAGCTATTATAGTGGTGATAGCAGAATTCATGGGCGAGATGGAACTAGTCGCCCGTAGGCGATAGTTCATCAGGCCGAATACCATAGTGATGCTGGAGAAGACTTCACTAAGCCATACCGTCCGACAGCTTTTGCTGAAAAGTCAAAATTCATTGCACGCATTGCAATAGCCCCGTTCCCGGTCAATGCAAAATATTCCAACGTCTGTAGGAAAATACAACGGGCTGACTGATCCTAGTGATCACCTATTGAACATCGTGGCTATGGGAGGAGTCAGCGGTTGGACTCTTCCTTACTGGTGCCACATGTTTGCTTTGACATTCACTGGAGCAGCGCGTGAATGGTTTGAAAAATTGCCGGATGGGCAAATCAAAAGTTGGAATGACTTTGTTGCTAAATTCTGCCAACACTTAAGCCAACAGAAAAAACACACTCGTGATTCGTCTGAGATATTGGACGTGGTTAGATAAAATAATGAGTAAATTGAAGACTTCATTACTCGGTTTAACAATGAGAGTCTTAATATTGGCGGAATAAATGATGACATGGTGCGTGTTAGTGCACGTATTGGTATTTGTAGTTATCGTTAACGTATTTGTCGTTTTGTTTAATGTAATAAACGATTAATAAAGCTTGTATTCGTTAAAGTAGTGTCTAGTTCGCTAAGGATGTTTAGCGAACTAAGACTTAAGTTATTTCCCTCCTGATTCGTTAAGGATGTTTAAAGAATCAGGGGGTGATTCGTTCAGATTATTTTGTTTTAATGTATGTAACGAAGTAGACCCTCGTTCGTTAGGAGATGTTAAAGAACTAGGTCTATCTTCTATATATAGTGACCTTTGTCATTGTTTAAGTTAGTTTTGAGATTTAATTAACGAATCCCTGTTCGACTTCTCTCTCAATCTTCATATTAAGATTATTAATAATATACATACTACTGATAATATATACACATACATAACCTATAATCAATCGTGATAATGAGCTAGATCCGAGTTTAGAGTTAATAATATAGATCAGTTCCGAGATATGTTAATCGTTATGTGTAAATTCAGAGGAACAAACAAGTGGTATCAGAGCTTTCGGGGCTCAATTACGCTTGATTTGGTTGTTAGTTTGGGTTATTAGACTAATAATTGGTATTACGCAGTGTTATGGTTCTGTTTGATTAAAATTGGATCAAATCGAGGTTAATTGGTTGAAATATGGAAGGATTTGATTGAATTTGAGGTTGTTTAAGGTAGTGGTAGGTTCGGATAATAGGAATTGGTTATTGATTTGGTTTTGGATTGTTTTGATATTGGATCTGGTGTGTGGCCGAAACATGGGTTAGTTTTGGTGCAAATTGGATTCGAGATAAACGTTAATTGATTACGAGAATTGTTGATTTGTATTCGTGATTGATTTGCGAGTAGTTTGGTAATTTACTTGTACAATTTGGTTAAGAATTGAGATAGTATTACGAATTTGAGTTTCTGGGTTTGGTATTCATCATTTCCAGAAAATCTGGAAATCCTCTTTGAAGATTTGAAGATTTGAATATGATGATGATTCGTTATCATCTATACGTTGATTTGTCATCTTATTCATGTTGATTCGTTAACTGATCTAGTCAATTCATTATAAATTCCTTGTGATTCGTCAACCAGTTCATTTCATCATTTGATTCGTGTCAACTGATTCGTGTGACACGTGTCTACTTTGGAAATTGTGATATAACAACCTTTGCCACGTGGCATTCGGTATCAGAGTTTGTTACAAACGGTTGTAACAACCTGATTCGCTATAGGTTGATTCGCTATCAACTGTAGCTGGTTCGTCATCTTTTTCGCTAAGTTTATCTTAGTGATTCGTTACAGAAAACTTTCTAATTCGCTAAGCTTGTCCTTAGTAATTCGCTTAGTCAATTCGTTAGTGAGACTCGTTCGTTGACCATCTGATTCGTTGATAAATTCGTTAATTTCAATTCTGATTCGCTTTCTGATCAATTTTAACTTCGTTAAGATTTGATTCGTTAAATTACTATTCACAGTTCGCTACAACTGTTCACATTTCGTTACATTTAACCCTTGAATTTTTGAAACTTGTCAAAAATGGCTGGTATGTATGCACTAGCCTCACAGAATATGTTAATGCAACAAATGTTGCAACTTGATACCGAGATAGGGTCACATTCGAAATGTCCAAGGTTGATGAAGTTTAGTGCCTTTACCAAGTGGGAACCCCGGTTTCGTGCTCATTTAGGATAAGTTCATCCTGACTGCTCATATTGTTTAGATGAAGTTTATACAGTTCCTATGATTGGGGATGAGACTATAGGATTCAGACCTAAAGCTATTTCACAATACTCACAAGAAGAGAAGAAAGCATTATAGATAGAAACAAAAGCCTATTCTACTCTAACTATGGCTTTACGTTAGAATATCTTTCACCAAGTGGGTAGTATAAAAATTTATGCCTCTTTGTTTCAAAATATCCGAATGAGAAGTATGGGAAACACTGCTGAAAGCAAAAAGGTTATGCTTAAGTTTCAATTCAGAAACATTAACCTACTCAAAGGTGAGACGGTTGAAGAAATGACGACAAGATTTAATCACTTGATTGCAGAGATGGATAAAATGATATTGGAAATTTCTGAGGTTGACAAGATTGATACTATTAATAGTGCACTACCGAGTTCGTACTCTACTTTCCTAATGGTATTAAAAGAAAATAGTTATTTCAACGAAGACTTGACTGCAAGTAAGTTTTTACAAAAGATTGAAGCTCGTGAATATGACCTCAAGTGTCAAAAATCTTCCAATGAAAGTCAACATCCTGCTTTCTATGGTGGTAGCATGCCTCTAAGTTAAACCATTTCACTGATTACTGCATTTCTTACCCATAATGCAAGAGAAAATGAAACAACCATCTATAGTGATCCTAGAGCATGTTTTTATACTGCTGGTAACTCTGGATCACCAAATGTTTCTGCTTGTTCGGGAAGTTCATCCACTGCAAGTCAGTATGTATCACCTCCGAATGTCAACATGAAAGAAGCTGAACAAAATTTTTCTTTTCTATCAGCTTTCATGACGTCTTACGAAAATCTGGTTAGTAGCAAGATTGCTACTAGTGATCTGACAGATGAAGACTATGATCAAATTGATCCAGATGACTTAGAAATCATGGATTTAAAGTGGAATATGGCAATGATTGTTCGTAAGGTGAAAAGATTTATGCGAAGAACCGGTAAAGATCTTCCTGCCTTAAACAAGAAATTGGGATTTGACAAGTTAAAAGTGAAATGTTACAATTGTCAAGAATTCGGACATTTTGCAAAAGAATGTGACAAACCGAAAAAGGAGTATACTGGTCCTCGTGGTCAAAATCAAAATTATTCTACACCTCGAGGTAATGATGTTGAGAAGAAACCATCAAGTTCTGGGTCACAAGCAATGTTAGCTGATGGAAATGATTGGTCACAACGATTACTGTGTAATGATAATCAAGCTAATTTGGCTTTGCTTGGGCTGACTCAAGATTTTCATGATTCTAGTGGAAGTGAGGTGTTTTCTGATAATGTTTCTTGATCTGATTCTGATGACTCTTGTGACAAGCCTACAACTGTCTTTTCATGCATGGCTAAGATCAATGTGGTTAGTCATTCTATTTCCACTACATCATCGGTTAAAGTAACTTGTGTTGAATGTGAATCTAACAAACCTACGTTAGAATCTCTAAAGAATCATAATGATAATTTAGTCAGAGAAATTGCATCACTAAAAGATACTTATCGACAATCTCTTGAATCTCAAATGAGATCTCGTGAGAAGATTGAAGCATTATCGACAAGTAACCATGATCTCAAGGCTGAGTTATCTGTGAAAATGACAATTAATGACCAAAAGTTTCAAGAAATCTTGAAACATCGTTCAAAAATAACCGAACTTGAGAATGAGGTTCTTGAGTTGAAGAACAAATTGGGTAAATTTCGAAACTCTTCTTTCCTGTTGAATAAAATTATTGTAGTTTCTGGAAAACAAAAGGATTCAAAGAAAGGTATAGGTTTTGTTGAAATTCCTCCACCGTTTCACAATGATTATAAAATAAATCCTTTTGCTCCGATTGAGAAAGATGTCATTGTGAAAGAACATGTGATTTTAGAAAATCCTAAACCCATTAAATCTGAAACTGTTAAAACCCAATTTGCTCCTCAAATATCTCATGTTCAAAGCAACAAAGTTTATGTTGAAAATGTCTACAAAGTTATCATTGAGGATGTGTTCGAACATGAAATCATACACAAGAACAAGAACAAGAACATTCCAAGTTCTAATCACATAATTTGTGAACCTCATGAATTTCAGGAGGCTGTGTATGGTTCGCACACAACCAAGGTGAAACAAGATGCTCATAAATCCTAATACATCTAAGCCATCATCTGCTCGTGTGTTTAAATTAAAGGGGATGGACACAATGTTCACTGAGAAAGACATTCCAATAAGTATCATTAAACCTGAACTAATTGAGAGTGTGTTTTACAATGAAACTTCCAAGATTCGTGAACATGAACGTTTGTATGCACAAGCAAAAACATCAGCTTCTTCAGATTCATTGACTCAAGCTAAGAAAATTTTAAACAATGCTAAGAAAGTTCAGTTTGTAAAGTCAACCGGAACTGACACTTTGAAGAGTTTTTCAAACTGTTCTAACTTAGATTTTTACTTGAAAAAGAAATCTGAGTTATCTGATGATTTTGCTAAGAGCATGACCAAAAATCTGTGTCCTCATTCTTCATCTGAGTCACATATTCCGATTAATTCTCAACATCATCATGTTGACATGCGAAGTTGTTTCCTCTGCCGTCAACAAGGTCATGTAGTGAGAAACTGTGGCCAAAAGAACTATCAGAATCTTCATCCTTTTATCAAGGACCATTCCAAACCGGTTCCTTTGGTATAGGAGATTGTGAAACGACCTGTGTCGTATGCTGATGATACTCATATTATGTTCTCTAATGTACATCCTCGAAAAGTTGTTCATGTGAATGAAACTCATGGTTCCGTTAAACCTAAGTTTATTCCAACCGAACCGTTATGTAAAAATGTTAATTCAAATGTAGTTCAAGCTGCGTATCTAAGACGAAAATCTAAGAAACCTGTAACTTATTCTCAAGTTACTGAACAACAATTGAATACAACTAAGGTTAATTTTTCTCAATAAAACCAAAAGGTGCCCAAGACTGAGGCCTGGGCTGCCTTTTTGAACTAATCATTTTCTTTTGTGTGTAGGGTACATCCAAGACCATATCTGGTGAAAACTGGATTATGGATAGTGGATGTTCTCGTCATATTACCGGAAATCTCAACCTGTTAACAAATGTGAGAAATATTCAAGGAGGTTATATGGCGTTTGCTGGAAACTCTAGGGGTATTATTACATAGGAAGGTGATGTTTCGAATGGGAAGATTACTTTTGAGAAGGTTAACTATTGTGATAAAGTGGACCATAATTTATTGAGTGTGTCGCAAATCTGTGATAAGCAATACACTACAATATTTACAGATAAAGAGTGTCTAATTTTGAAACCGGGTTATGTGATTCCCGAGGACATGGTTATCATGAGATCACCTCGATCGAATGATATTTATGTCTTGAATATGAATTCTAATGTATCTACATCGATCGAAACGTGTTTTCTCTCAAAAGCGACCGAGAAAGACTCAGTGCTTTGGCATCAAAGAATGGGTCATATAAATGTTCGAAAGATGAATTATCTGATGGCAAATGACCTGGTAGAGGGTGTGTCGTTAAAAAACTTTAAATTATCTGATCATTGTGTAACTTGCAAGAAGGGCAAACATAAGAACTCAATAATTATGGTCCATTGATAGTCCTCTTGAACGACATCACATGGATCTATTCAGTCCAGTGAATCGTGCGAGTATTTCTGGAGACTGGTATTGCCTAGTAGTTACAGATGATTATTCACGATATTCATGGGTCTTGTTTATGAGCTCAAAAGGTCAAACACCGGGTCTCGTTCAAAATTTAATCACTAAGATCGAATCACTATACAAACAGAAAGTGAGGAGAATCTGAAGTGACAATGGTACTGAATTTAAAAATACTGTTTTGGATTTCTATTGTTTACAAAAAGGGATTCATCGAGAATACAGTGCCCCATATGTACCACAACAGAACGGTGTAACTGAAAGAAATAACAGAACGTTGATTGAAGCTGCTAGAACGATGCTTACTGATTCAAAGCTTCCAGTCCAATTTTGGAATGAGGCGGTGAATACTGCTTGATATACACTCAATCGAGTTCTAAATGTTAAAAGACTCAAGAAGACCAGTTATGAATTATTGAAGAATCGTAAACCTAATTTAAAGTACTTGGAACCATTTGGGTGTCCATGTACTATGTTGAAAAAGGATGTGGGAAAGTTTGATGAAAAAGCCATTGAAGGTTATTTCTTGGGATATGCGTCACCTAAGAAACGAGTTTTTAACTTTACGTCTGGTTGTATTGAAGAATGGTACCATGTGGACTGTCAAAAGTACACTACTCCCCCTCAAGGAAAAGGTCCCGACTGAATGTTTGACTATGATGGCTTATTTAACTCATTTACTCCAACGACCGATCATCCAGATGAAGATTTGGTTCGTGCTTATTTTGAAGAACATTTGGAAATTCCAAGTTTTTGCAAGTTCTAATGACGTTGAAGTTCCAATCATTATTCCAACAGAAGAACCTGAAAATGAATCTCCTGTTCCTTTTGATAATGCTTCTACTTCATCTAATGATAATACAGTTGAGGATCAAGTTGTTGAACTTGATAGTGATGTTTCATCTCACGAATTGGGTAAACATTACACTAATCTATTTGAAAATGTTGCTGTTTCGGAGAATCCTACTCTTCAGATTCATAATTACCATCCACAAGAAAACATTATTGGAGAACTTGATGTGGGAGTTCAAACACATCATCAAGTTGCTTCATCGGGTGAAAATAATGTCTTATGTGCTAATGCTGATTTACACTCATCTGGGATTGTAAATCTTGCTAAATTCACTTGTTTTCTATCCCAAGTTGAGCCAACCACTTCTTGTATGGCACTTCAAGATCCTTCCTGGGTAGAAGCCATGCAAGAAGAATTACAGCAATTTGCACGTTTAGGTGTTTGGGATCTTATCGTCACAAACCTGCTCGAGTCAAGAAGGCTATTCCGACTAAGTGGGTATATAAATGTAAGAAAGACGATCGTGGGGTAATTGTGGGACACAAGGCACGATTAGTGGTGCAAGGTTTTCATCAGCAAGAGGGTATTGATTACACTGAAGTATATGCTCCAGTTGCAAGATTAGAGTCGATTCGAATCTTTCTGGCGTATGCTACTTACAAGAACATTAAAGTATACCAAATGGATGTTAAAAGTCCTTTTCTCAATGGTGAACTTCATGAGGAAGTGTTCGTTTTACAGACTCCAGGTTTTGAAGATCCCGATTATCCTGACCGAGTTTACCGTTTAAACAAGGCATTATATGGTCTACATCAAGCCCAGAGATCTTGGTATGGCACGCTCGCCGACCAACTGAAGGATAATGGTTTCAAACGTGGAACTATTGATTGCACCTTGTTTTATAAGAATATTGGTGATGATCTGCTTCTCGTTCAGATTTATGTTGATGACATAATCTTTGGGTCAACAAACGACAAGTTGTGTTAGGAGTTCAAGAAATCATTGGAAACCAAATTCGAGATGAGTTCGATGGGAGAGATGAATTTCTTTTTAGGGTTGCAGGTTCATCAGTCTGTGAAAGGAATCTTTATTCATCAGACAAAATATGTGAAAGAAGTCTTGAGACGATTCAAGATTACTGCCGGAAAAATCCCTACTACTCCTGTGACATTTGTGACAAAACGAGGTATACTATATTCACTACGTAACAAGTAAACGATAAATCGGTTAATTCGTAGTGCTTAAACGAGTAACCGACCGATACTAATTATGACCCGTATATATACTGAGAGGTCATATACGAGTTATATATATTATAGAGGCTAACATACTGATATTTAGGCCCCAATACGTTTAAAACTCTTTAAACGAAAAAGGTTTCGTTTATCAATAAGCTAAAAGCTTAAACGCAATCGTAAATATCAAAACGAGCATTGTAGCATCCGTTAAGCCAAAAAATATTTATAAAACACTTATATGACATGTTCTAAGAAATTTGTGAAAATATTTTGGAATTTTACAACGAGTCAGTACGTTTTTCTTATTTTACAAAAAGAAGCTGAAAAACACTCGTTTTCGCGCTGGTTTTCGCACTCGAACTAGTTTTCCTATGAAAAACCGGACCCGAATTAAATTTTGATATAACGTTTACGCGTGGCACGAAAACCGAGGCACCATTGGGCCAAAAGGAGGCCCAATGGGCCCTTATTAGTTGCGGCCGCAAGAAGGAGGGATGGACCCCCCTTTGTATAGCTTGTTAAATAAACTAGGCCTTAAAAACATAAGTTATTCCAAATACATCCTAGAAACCTCTCAGCAGTGTTCTTCATGTTTCAGCCAAACTTTTGAGGTAAACCCTCTAATTTTCATTGATTTCATACTTAATTAACATAGTTTAAACATGAAAAATTAGTTCTTGATTAGTTTTAAACATGTTTAACCATCCAAAAACCATAAAAATCAAGTAAAACCATGTTTTGATGTTAAACATGTTTACAAACCAGGAACATATACTTTTTTGGTCAAAAACGCGGATTGGAACATGAATACAACGTTTTTACGGTTTGAAAGTTGGGTTTGAACCCAAAACCGAAACCCTAATTATCAAGGCTGTCACATGGATGATTTATGCTTGGTTTGATGTTATATGATATGTAGATACACTGAGTTTGCAACCCGAGACCCGAAAAGTCGTTTAAGCTAGCAAAACTCATCGAAAACCGACAAGGTAAACCCGTAACACTCGTTTAAGGGCTGTTTAGTATACAAGGTAAACCATGTATTGATGTTATATGCTTGTTTTTAGCTTGTGAAAATTTGTAGGGACATTAGGTATCATTAAAATGAGTCCCTGTTCAAATTTGGTAATTATTCGATAAACAGAGAATATTTTGTGAATTTATTTCCGTTTATGAGCGTTTATTTGGGAAAATAGCTAAACATATTGAAAAATTATGAAACTTAGTTTTGGAGATTAATATGTGATGGTAAGATCACTGGTAAAGTTTGGGGATCATTGGAAATTCCTAAGTATGGTTTGTGAAATTATGATTTAACCGAATCTTAACAGCCGAAAAACACACAAAAAGGCATTTTGTCAAAACATTTAGGTTCTGGAGATTTTGCGGGGGCTATGTAATAACATTGAGGCCATTTATAAAAATTATCGGATTTTTTGGAGGTCGTTTGATATAAACGGGCCATTTATTACACGATTATAACCTATTAAATGAATTTTTATAAATAAATAATTAATCATAAAAATTTCTGAAAATATTTTTATTAAATTCTCCATATTTTAATGTATTTTTACAAAAATTTACATAATTTATATATAAGTACATATTTAGTTATGATTAATCAAAGATTTAAATTATAATTGTTTTAACGAAATCGGCAGTTTTGTGTTTAACGGACTGACTGGTATGTCAAAATGTCAAAAGTGGTCAAATTTCATATTTTTGAATGAAATTGATAAAAACGAACTCATTACGAGAATTCCGGACAATTCGGGTGGATTGTACGTGTTTTGTATAATCAAACCCATGTGAAAACGGAAACGAACCCTGCGATCAAACTAAATATCGAAACCTTAAAATTCTTTCATAAATCAAATCATTTTATCAATCAATATATTTAATTAAGATTTTATGATCTTACCTATTCTCGAAACGCGTAAACGATCAACTTGGCTATGCTCGGGAAACGGTGAAACTGAGCCAAATCCAGTTTTAATCATTTCATAGTATACAACGTCACAATCTAAGACTATGGTCATGTTCTGGGCCTAACAGCTATAACCAAACTAGCTATACAGCCCGATTTGGTTTAAAAACTAACTAGTATTAACAGTACGATACCGTTTATAGAAATCAGGCTATAAGCGAGGCACCTGACCTATTGATACATAATTTCTGTGTGAACTACGATAAGGTGAGTTTCACGACCCCCCACTTTCTAAACTGTGTTACGAACTTTTGGGTGGAAAGCATGTTTACATATACTTATATACTTGAAAACGTGTGATGATGTGGATTATCTAAGTACTAACACTTGAAAGTCCCCACAAACACAAGTGATTAACTTCGTGCCGGTGAC
Organism: Bidens hawaiensis; assembly: GCF_021521415.1. Classification (NCBI taxonomy): domain Eukaryota; kingdom Viridiplantae; phylum Streptophyta; class Magnoliopsida; order Asterales; family Asteraceae; genus Bidens; species Bidens hawaiensis. The sequence goes on along the minus strand of NW_027491035.1, from coordinate 2,292,136 downwards.
GTGTGGATAGTACTATCGGTTTGACAAACCCAACTGACATAGTCGGTGGGGTATGCCGGAACATGTTAACCCAGTTGCACATTGTCATTTAAACTTGTTACATACTGCTATGTGGTGTTAGACATAGTACATACTTGGGGCAAAGTGGCTGTTAAATGCCAACGGGAGTGCATGGGCAGGGGTGGCCATGTGTTTTAGCTCGTTTCGGTTTCACTTGTGGCTTAGTATAATACATCATACACATACATGTATACGTACACACTGTAAACTTTACGAACTCGTATACTGATTTCGTTGATACTCGTGAAACTTGAAACTCACCAACTAGACGTAGTTGACCTGTTTTAACATGCTTTTCAGGTAAAGCAAAGGTGGAATGATTTGCTTACGTTCTTGGTGTTAGGAATGAAGTTGAATAGCTGTGAATAGACGCATATATATATAATATTGAATAAGAAGCTCGTAAACCGGTTATGTGATTCTCATCTAGTTTGTAAACATAGTACCAACCCATATAATATGATGTAAATTAGTTTGTGAATTTCTTTATAAACAATGTTCATGATACCAGTATTATCTGTTACATTCCCATTTTATGCTTCCGCAACTACCTAGTCGGGGTGTGAAAGAAGTTGGTATCAGAGCCATTGGTTATAAAGAATTAGGATGTTCCTTAGGATACCCTAAGATAACCGTAGGCTCGATTAACTCTGGGAATAAAATAATATTAAATAATATACACTGATGATTCTCGTGATGAACGCGAATGGACAAGTGGGTTATTATGGTCCGGAACGTAATAACGGACTTGTTTGTGTGAGGGAATTCGAGAAGAAGTCGATAAACAATAGAATAGGTAAAAACAACAACATATGTGTATAAAATATAATAATAAATAAATATCTATGTATATAAACGATTATTTGTGCTTATGTGTATAAATACCTACATGTATTTTATTAAGATTAATACTATTATGAAATATTATTCTTATTACTAACCATTGTGTAGGAACATGTCGAGGTCTGCTTCGTTTATCTATTGCGGTAATAGCTTTACCTGAAGAAGATGAGGACCCTGAAGAGGAAACGGGGGAAGAATCAGAAGAAGAGATGAGTGAGAGTTTAGGGGACGCTGTAGTGCCACATGAGGTGCCGACCGATCAGCTTGACTTATCGGGCTACAGGTGCGATAGTTACCCTCCTAGGGAAACACCTAGGCTAGAGGCTGGAGCGACTAGTGCTTATCATTCACCGATTAGAGCACCCAGATCCCCTACTCCACTTGTACAGCATACATCAGTACCCCCACCCACCATTAGAAACCGTCAGACCGCTCGTATTTTAGTGCGCCCACCTGAGCACACCTCTCCCCCACCTCGATCTACGTACCATAGGAGAGAAACATCACGTGTCCAGGTCACTGAGATACCTATTCCTACTTGGGGGTTTACCTGCACCGATACCGGAGCCACCTCTTATGTCTGATTCTGCATGGTTGGGTTTAGCGACTGATCAGATCGTAGAACAATCACTCAATAAATAACCTTAATAAATTCAAACAAGAAACTCAGGAAGATGTTTGGTACCTACATCAAAATATGAGGAGAATGAATGCTGGCCACCGATGGCGAATGGAGCAGATTGAATCTCATCTTTGGATCGATAGTGCGATCTTGGTAGCTGTGATAGCTGTTCTTGCTTGGTTGGTTTATCTTGTATGTATGGATAAATAGAATAGAACAGTATAATTGGTTGTACATAGTCTTTTGACTTCCTATGCAGCAATTTTGTAACAACATGTTGGGCTGTCTTGGGAGTTGTTTACAGTTTGGTACTATTACAAGCACTGGCCCTTATCGGGTTAAGTCTATATGTCACTTAGTAACAAATTTTGATATGCATATATAAGCGCTGGCCTATACCAGGTTTAGCCTATGCGCTAATTTTGGATGCATATGTACAGTAATGATTATAATTAATACAAATGTGTTTTCTTTGGCATAGTTGTGTGTTGTGAAATTGTAATATCGTAAATTTGTGCTGGTTATAGTGAAACGATATTAATTATTATATAATTGATTATTTTATAGAATGGCCCCGAAGAAAGCAAACCCTTTGTCTGAGGCGGAAGTGGCCGCAATGATTGCTCGTCAACTACAAGCAGTGATACCAAAAATTGTAGCACAAGTCACTGCAGGCATACGTGCTAACAATACTGTTAATCAACTTACTAGCACCACCACGGCCACTGCTAATATACCTCCGCCGGACACTAATGTAGCCCCGGTTGTTACTATCCCGGTGAATACTGATAATGTTATAAACACTAATAATACTCGCCCGACTGTTAATGTTGTTGGGGACCCTGAAACCGTTTTGAACCCAAATAATGTCACGAATTCAAACCCCGTACCGGTTATCAACCCAACTGTTAATAATAACACTCAACCAAATACTGGTAATGATCGTAATAATCCCGAACCCCCACGTCAGGAGTACGCATACAAACAATTTACATCATGTAAACCGATTGAGTTTAAGGGTATTGAAGGACCTAGCGGGCTGGTCAAATGGATAGAAAAGACCGAATCAGTAACTAATATCAGTGAGTGTCCACCGAACCGCGTGGTCAAATTTGCTTCCAGTATGTTTCTAGACCAAGAACTGATGTGGTGGAATACGGTAGTCCAAATAAGGGGACAAGATGCTATTAATCGTATGTCATGGACTGAATTAAAAACCCTCATGCTAGAGCATTTTTGTCCTAAAAGTGAGATTCAAAGGTTGGAACACGAGTTATGAAATCTGGAAATGAAAGGAGCGGACCATGTGGGATACACGAATCATTTTAACGAATTTTCCTGCTTAGTTCCGTGGTTAGTTACTCCGGAAGCGAAGCGAATTGAACGTTATATCTGTGGACGGACCCCTGCTGTGAGAAGTATAGTGAATTCAGTAGCCCACCCAACATTAGAAAGTGCTGTATCTCAAACGGGTGTCGTTACTTTTGATCTGATGAGAAGTGGAGTGATAAGGATGCCAGGTGAAACAACAAGTTTAAAACAAACGGGCCCGTCCGAATACCCGAAGTTATGCCATGACCAGTTCAAATGTAAAACAAGAGACCTATAAAGGGACGTTACCAAAGTGCAGAAGATGTAACTTTCATCATGTGGGTGATTGCAAACCGATCATTTGTCAGAAGTGTGGAAGAACGGGACATTATGCCCCCAACTGTAGAACCCCCACCAACACTGTTAACCGTCCACCGCAATCAACTCAACTACCTCGACCTCAACCAACCAGCCCACAACTCAACCAACAAACCCCACCTACCACGAACCTCCGTGCCTGCTATGAATGTGGCAGTACGGAACACTTTCGGAGATACTGCCCCAATCTGAACCAGGGTGCAGCGAGAAGGCAAAACCAAGCATAAGCATCAACCTCCAACGCAGCTAGGGGACACGCGTTTGTATTTGGATCGGGTGAAGCACGTCATGATCTGAATGTGGTGACAGGTACATTCTTAGTTTCGGGTCAGTATGCTTCAGTCTTGTTTGATACGGGTGCCGATAGGAGTTTCGTATCTGTTAATTTTTTAACCTTGGAAAATATGTCGGTGAGTGAGCTAACGAAACCCTATACTATAGAACTTGCTAATGGTAAGTCTATACTTGTTAACCGAATAGTCCGGAATTGTTCCCTTATCCTAAATGACCACCCATTTCTTATCGACTTACTTCCAGTGGAATTAGGAAGTTTTGATGTCATAGTTGGTATGGACTGGTTGTCTAAGTATAACGCTGAAATTATCTGTAAGGATAAGACTGTTAGGATACCTCTTCCGAATGATGAGGATATGACTGTTCAAGGTGAGAAATCTGGTACTATGTTGCCTCTCGTATCCCAACTTAAGGCATTAAAGTATTTGCGCCAAGGTTGTACATTATACTTGGCGAGGGTAACAGTTAACGAACTCGAGGAAAAACGAATGGAAGACATCCCAATGGTACACGAGTATTCAGATGTATTCCCCGATAAGTTGCCTGGTTTACCACCGACCCGACAAGTTGAATTCCGTATTGACTTGATACCGGGAGCAGCACCCATTGCTAAGGCACCTTATCGACTTGCACCTTCTGAAAAGCAAAAACTGTCCAACCAGTTACAAGAATTACTGGATAGGGATTTTATCCGCCCTAGTTACTCACCGTGGGAAGCACCAGTGTTATTTGTAAAGAAGAAAGACGGGAGTTTTTGAATGTGTATTGATTACCGGGATTTGAATAAAGTGACTATAAAGAATAGATACCCCTTACCTCGAATCGATGACTTGTTAGATCATCTCCAGGGTGCGAAGTATTTTTCAAAAATTGATCTTAGATCTGGTTATCATCAAGTAAGAATTCAGGAAGAAGACGTACGTAAAACAGCTTTCCGAACTCGGTATGGTCACTATGAATTTTTGGTTATGCCGTTTGGTTTGACAAATGCACCTGCAGTGTTTATGGACCTCATGAACCGAGTTTGCAAACCTTACCTTGACAAGTTCGTGATAGTGTTTATCGATGACATTTTGATATATTCGAGAGGTAAGGAGGAACACGAACAACGTTTGCGGGAAATCTTAGAATTATTGAGGCAAGAGAAGTTATACGCAAAGTTGTCCAAATGTGAATTTTGGCTACAAGAAGTACAGTTTTTGGGGCACATTGTGAACCATCAATGGATCCAAGTAGACCCAAGTAAAATTGAGGCCATTAAAAATTGGCAAGTACCTAAGTCACCAAGAGAAATTCGTCAATTCTTAGGACTAGCCGGGTATTATAGAAGATTCATTGAAAACTTTTCAAGTATTGCCCAACCTCTAACCCTCCTAACTCAAAAAGATCGAGCGTATGAATGGGGAGAAGAACAAGAAATGGCCTTCCAAACGTTAAAACAGAAGTTATGTGAAGCTCCAATATTAAGCCTTCCAGATGGAAATGATGAATTGGTGGTATATTGTGACGCATCTTGTAAAGGTTTAGGATGCGTACTGATACAAAGAAAGAAAGTAATAGCATATGCTTCCCGACAATTAAAAGTACATGAAAAGAATTATACGACCAATGATTTGGAATTGGGAGCAGTTATCTTTGCATTGAAGATTTGGAGACATTACTTGTATGGCACCAAATGTACCATCTATACTGATCACAAAAGCCTACAACACATATTTGATCAGAAAGAGCTAAACATGAGACAAAGGAGATGGGTAGAACTGTTAAATGATTATGATTGTGAGATTAAATACCATCCGGGTAAGGCCAACGTAGTAGCTGATGCTTTAAGAAGAAAAGACAGAGTCAAACCATTAAGGGTACGAGCACTCGGAATGATTGTTCAAAGTAGCCTAACCGAACAAGTTCGTGTTGCACAAGATGAGGCTTTGAAGGCAGATCAGCTAGAAAACGAAGAACTACATGGGAATGAAAGGAATTTTGAGAAGAAAATTGATGAAGTATATTATTACAAAAACCGGGTCTGGATTCCAACACTTCATAAACTCCGAAAGTTGATTCTTGATGAAGCACATAAGTCCAAATATTCTATTCATCCAGGTACTGATATGATGTATAAAGATGTTAAAGAATTTTACTGGTGGCCTGGCATGAAAAAGGATATAGCCGTGTATGTAAGTAAATGTGCAACATGTGCAAGGGTGAAGGCGGAATATCAAAAACCTTCGGGAATGTTAAAACAACCCGAAATCCCACAATGGAAATGGGAACAAATTACCATGGACTTTGTGACGCACCTTCCTAAAACCTCCCGAGGACACAATGCTATCTGGGTAATTGTTGACCGATTAACCAAATCCGCACACTTTATTCCCATCCGTAACAACTACACCACCGAAAAACTCGCTCAAATTTACATCGATGAAATTGTATCCCGACACGGAGTACCTCTTTCGATTATTTCAGATCGAGACAGTCACTTTACTTCACATTTCTGGCAAGCAGTACAAGAAGCCTTGGGAACCCGAATCGACCTAAGTACGGCTTACCATCCCCAAACCGATGGTCAATCCGAGCGAACCATCAAAACCTTAGAAGATTTACTTCGTACTTGTGTATTGGACTTCAAAGGGAATTGGGATCAACGCCTCCCTCTCATTGAATTCTCTTACAATAACAGTTATCACAGTAGTATACAAGCAGCACCTTATGAAGCTTTATACGGGCGAAAATGTAGATCACCACTATGTTGAACGGAAGTGGGTGATACCCAAATTTCAATGTCAGATTTAATTCAGGAAACCACCGATAAGATTCACCAGATTAATCAAAAATTGAAAGTTGCCCGCGACCGACAAAAGAGTTATGCCGATGTTCGCAGAAAACCGTTATCTTTTGAAATAGGTGATAAGGTGTTTTTAAAAGTATCGCCGTGGAAAGGTGTTATCAGATTTGGAAGGACTGGTAAACTAGCCCCGAGATACATCGGACCTTTTGAGATTATTGCAAAAGTTGGTCCCGTAGCTTACCGATTAAAACTACCCTTAGAATTGAGAACTATTCACGACGTGTTTCATGTATCGAATCTGAAAAAGTGTTTGACTGACGAAACGACAATAGTACCACTAGAAGATGTTCGGATCAACGAAAAGCTCAACTTCGTAGAGGAACCGGTAGAAATTGTGGACGGGAAAACCAAACAGTTACGACACAACAAAATTTCATTGGTAAAAGTTCGGTGGAATTCAAAACAAGGACCCGAATATACTTGGGAACGAAAGGACGAATTCCGAAAGAAATACCCACACCTGTTCCCTAAAAAGAAAACCGATGACACATTAAATTTCGAGGACGAAATTTCTTAACGGGGGGAGAATGTGACATTCGTGACAAAACGAGGTATACTATATTCACTACGTAACAAGTAAACAATAAATCGGTTAATTCGTAGTGCTTAAACGAGTAACTGACCGATACTAATTATGACCCGTATATATACCGAGGGGTCATATACGAGTTATATATATATTATAGAGGCTAACATATTGATATTTAGGCCCCAGTACGTTTAAAACTCTTTAAACGAAAAAGGTTCCGTTTATCGATACGCTATAAGCTTAAACGCAATCGTTAATATCAAAACGAGCATTGTAGCATTCGTTAAGTCGAAAAAGATTTATAAAACACTTATATGACATGTTCTAAGCAATCCATTAAAATATTTTGGAATTTTACAACGAGTCAGTACGTTTTTCTTATTTTACAAAATGAAGCTGAAAAACACTCGTTTTCGCGCTGGTTTTCGCACTCGAACTAGTTTTCCTATGAAAAACCGGACCCGAATTAATTTTTGAAATGACGTTTACGCGTGGCACGAAAACCGAGGCACCATTGGGCCAAAAGGAGGCCCAATGGGCCCTTATTATTTGCGGCCGTAAGAAGGAGGGATGGACCCCCCTTTGTATAGCTTGTTAAATAAGCTAGGCCTTAAAAATATAAGTTATTCCAAATACATCCTAGAAACCTCTCAGCTGTGTTCTTCAAATTTCAGCCAAACTTTTGAGGTAAACCCTCTAATTTTCATTGATTTCATACTTAATTAACAAAGTTTAAACATGAAAAATTAGTTCTTGATTAGTTATAAACATGTTTAACCATCTAAAAACCATAAAAATAAAGTAAAACCAATTTTTGATGTTAAACATGTTTACCAACCAGGAACATATACTTTTTTGGTCAAAAACGCGGATTAGAACATGAATACAACGTTTTTACGGTTTGAAAGTTGGGTTTGAACCCAAAACCGAAACCCTAATTATCAAGGCTGTCACATGGATGATTTATGCTTGGTTTGATGTTATATGATATGTATATACACTGAGTTTGCAACCCGAGACCCGGAAAGTCGTTTAAGCTAGCAAAACTCATCGAAAACCGACAAGGTAAACCCGTAACACTCTTTTAAGGGCTGTTTAGTATTAGGTTGTGACGTGCTTATTTTTAGCTTGTTAAAATTTTCAGGGACATTAGGTATCATTTAAATGAGTCCCTGTTCAAATTTGGTAATTTTTCGATAAACGGAGAATATTTGGTGAATTTATTTCCGTTTATGAGCGTTTATTTGGGAAAAATAGCTAAACATATTGAAAAATTATGAAACTTGGTTTTGGATATTAATATTTGATGGTAAGATTACTGGTAAAGTTTTGGGATCATCGGAAATTCCTAAGTATGGTTTGTGCAATTATGATTTAACCGAATCTTAACAGTCGAAAAACGCACAAAAAGGCATTTTGTCAAAAACTGTAGGTTCTGGATATTTTTTAGGGGCTATGTAATAACATTGAGGCAATTTGTTAAAATTATTGGATTTTTCAGAGGTCGTTTGATATAAACGGGCCATTTATTACACGATTATAACCTATTAAATGAATTTTTATAAATAAATAATTAATCATAAAAACTTCTGAAAATATTTTTATAAAATTCTCCATATTTTAATGTATTTTTACAAAAATTTACATAATTTATATATAAGTACATATTTAGTTATGATTAATCAAAGATTTAAATTATAATTGTTTTAACGAAATCGGTAGTTTTGTGTTTAACGGACTGACTGGTATGTCAAAATGTCAAAAGTGGTCAAATGTCATATTTTTGAATGAAATTGATAAAAAGAACTTTTTACGAGAATTCCGGACAATTCGGGTGGATTGTACGTGTTTTGTATAATCAAACCCGTGTGAAAATGGAAACGAACCCTGCGATCAAACTAGATACCGAAACCTGAAAATTCTTTCATAAATCAAATCATTTTATCATTCAATATATTTACTTAAGTTTTTATGATCTTACCTATTCCCGAAACGCGTAAACGATCAACTTGGCTAGGCTCAGGAAACGGTGAAACTGAGCCAAATCCAGTTTTAATCATTTCATAGTATACAACGTCACAATCTAAGACTATGGTCATGTTCTGGGCCTAACAGCTATAACCAAACTAGGTATACAGCCCGATTTGGTTTAAACACTGTACTAGTATTAACAGTACGATACCGTTTATAGGAATCAGGCTATAAGCGAGGCACCTGACCTATTGATACATAATTTATGTGCGAACTATGATAAGGTGAGTTTCACGACCCCCCACTTTCTAAACTGTGTTACGAACTTTTGGGGTGGAAAGCATGTTTACATATACTTATATACTTGAAAAAGTGTGATGATGTGGATTATCTAAGTACTAACACTTGAAAGTCCCCACAAACACAAGTGATTAACTTCGTGCTGGTGACGTGTGGATAGTACTATCGGTTTTACAAACCCAACTGACAGAGCCAGTGGGGTATGCCGGAACATGTTAACCCAGTTGCACATTGACATTTAAACTTGTTATATACTGCTATGTGGTGTTAGACATAGTACATACTTGGAGCAAAGTGGCTGTTAAATGCCAACGAGAGTGCATGGGCAGGGGTGGCCATGTGTTTTAGCTCGTTTCGGTTTCACTTGTGGCTTAGTATAATACATCATACACATACATGTATACGTACACACTGTAAACTTTACGAACTCGTATACTGATTTCGTTGATACTCGTGAAACTTGAAACTCACCAACTAGACGTAGTTGACCCGTTTTAACATGCTTTTCAGGTAAAGCAAAGGTGGAATGATTTGCTTACGTTCTTGGTGTTAGGAATGAAGTTGAATAGCTGTGAATAGACGCAGATATATATAATATTGAATAAGAAGCTCGTAAACCGGTTATGTGATTCTCATCTAGTTTGTAAACATAGTACCAACCCATGTAATATGATGTAAATTAGTTTGTGAATTTCTTTATAAACAATGTTCTTGATACCAGTATTATCTGTTACATTCCCGTTTTACGCTTCCGCAACTACCTAGTCGGGGTGTGACAACTCCTCTTCCCGTGGGTCACAATTTATCACCGGTTGAATTGGAGGATACCGTTGATCCGACCCTCTATCGTGCTATGATTGGTTCATTAATGTATCTTACTGCTTCTCGACTCGACATAATATTTGCTGTTTGTTTATGTGCTAGGTACCAAGCTAGTCCCCGAGTGACTCACCTGGCAGCGGTCAAGCGTATTTTGCAATATCTTAGGGGAAATGTTATGGTACCCCAAGGATGATACTTTTGGTCTTACCCCTTATTCCGACTATGGAGGATGCAATATTAAATTCAAGTCTACCACAGTGGGATGTCAATTCTTAGGAAGCCGGCTTGTTTCCTGGAAGTGTAAGAAGCAGACAACATTCTCCACTTCAACCGCCGAAGTTGAATGTAACACCCCGTAACCGCAGCGGAAACGTACACGGGATGCAACAGACACATCTGATATCAACAGCATTGCTTATAAAGAAAATACCACTACATTAATTTATAATATATTACATTGTTGCGAGTTTCATTACTGTCTAGGTGTTGCACACATATTTTACCGATAAGACATTAATAAATTCATTACAAAACAAAGAGCAGCAAGCTTCCAACAGGTAGCACAGATAGTTAAGCAAACATCAATCAATCCAACTTGGGCATACCTAGAAAACATGTAAAGAAAACGGGTCAACTACGAATAGTTGGTGAGTTTCACTAATTTGAATAAGCACTGACAAATCATTTTAATAATCATTTATTAACAATATAATCATGCTGGGAACTATGTTACCCCAGAACATTTCACATAACTTTCTGGGAACTATGTTACCCCAGAACAATAAATACCCCTGGGAACTATGTTACCCCAGAACAATAACAACCCCTGGGAACTATGTTACCCCAGAACAACAATAACCCCTGGGAACTATGTTACCCCAGAATAATAATAGCCCCTGGGAACTATGTTACCCCAGAATAATAATAACCCCTGGGAACTATGTTACCCCAAAATAATAATAACCCCTGGGAACTATTTTACCCCAGAATAATAATAACCCCTGGGAACTATGTTACCCCAGAATAATATAACCCCTGGGAACTATGTTACCCCAGAATAATATAACCCCTGGGAACTATGTTACCCCAGAATAATATAACCCCTGGGAACTATGTTACCCCAGAACAATAACACATTATAAACATTTTATATATTCTATGCATCAGCCCATATATATATAAATGTACAAGTATTTCCATACGATCGGTATGTACTTAAATACTTTAAATAAGACATGTTTTCCGCCCCGGGAAAATATAATTAAAACAATTCATTAAAAGGGGCTCGTGAAAACTCACCTTGTTGTGAGTTGGTGAGTAATTTAAGGAACAGCTACGTGCCTGGATCTGTAATATAATATCTAGTCGTTACTATATAATTCCCATAACTTAAATACATATCAATCGGTACATCTGGGAACATTGTTAACCCAGTACTGTACTCGATTCGGGGACAATGTTAACCCCGTGACACTTCTAAGGACTCAGATTGACATTGCTTAGAGTTTGACAGTCAATTTAGTTAAGGTGATGAAATTATAGCTCGGTTTGACACCCCGTTTGGCCGTGGGGCCCGTTTCCGGTATTTCGGTGCCGGAAACGGTAAAATCAGGTAAAATTACCCAAATCATCCGAATTATTTTCGGATGATTTATTTTTACTTAATTTACTTAGATTTATGAAATAGTCTATTTTTAGAGTTTTCATGTACCAGTCAGCTCGCTTATGCGAACTTTGCCGGTTTACACGTTTTAAGCTTTAAAAACTTGTTTTTATGTTCTTTTTAGCACAAATAATTACCCGATTAGTCTCGGGTCTTGAAATTTTGCACAAAACTTAATTTGACAGTAAGGAATTTTGTATAAATTTTCCAGATTTATTTTCTTATATTTATATTTATTTATCTATTTTTAAATCTTATTAAAATACTAAATATATCAAAAATACCAAATCACTTTAGAAAAATCCCAAATTTTTCTGGGATGATCTTTATCATCCTCATAACTTTCTGGAATTTTCCCAGATTTATTTTCCTAAATTTACATTTATTTATCTATTTTTAATCTTGTTATAACACTAAATATATCAAAAATACCAAAACACTTTAGAAAAATCCCAAATTTTTCTGGGATGATCTTTATCATCCTCATAACTTTCTGGAATTTTCCCAGATTTATTTTCCTACATTTACATTTATTTATCTATTTTTAAATCTTGTTAAAACACTAAATATATCAAAAATACCAAAACACTTTAGAAAAATCCCAAATTTTTCTGGGATGATCTTTATCATCCTCACAACTTTCTGGAATTTTCCCAGATTTATTTTCCTACATTTACATTTATTTATCTATTTTTAAATCTTGTTAAAACACTAAATATATCAAAAATACCAAAACACTTTAGAAAAATCCCAAATTTTTCTGGGATGATCTTTATCATCCTCATAACTTTCTGGAATTTTTCCAGAATTTAAAACTTATTTTTCAAGCCATTTTCACCCAAAACCGAGCTAGAAAGCCCTAGAACTCGTTTCACCGAAAAGCCTACTTAGACTTTTCCAACTGAGCTCAAATTTTGTGGGTGACTTTTATATGTTATAAAAAGCTTATCTTAAATTTTCCGGAATTTTTCATCATGTTTTGCTATTTTTCACTATTTTTGGCCAAAACCGAGCATTAAATTCACCAAATATTCATCTTTTATCCAAAAATTACCAAAAATTCACAGATCTCATATTTTCATGTGTAGATCATCTCTGTGAAATTTCGTGACCCGACTCTAAGCACACGTAAATCTGTCCATTTTTTCATAATACACGAAAACCGAACTATTTTGTGTTTTCTAGCTTTAGATCGCAAGGATCTCGGTTTCTAGCCTTTGCTAGCCGCTAGATACAACACTTACAAGCACAATATCACTACACCAAGCAAGTTACACCAATAATCGAACCATTTCTTTCAAAGTGTCGGTTTTTAAGTAAAAACAAAGGTTTTAACCGTAGAAATCCATTCCCGACTCTTTTTACTCATTTCTTGGACCAAGATCCCTTGTATAACATGTATACATCTCTTGATCATGCAAGAGTCGGTTCCATCTCGGTTTTTCACCCATCTTTCACTTGGAAACTCATTTTAACAAGATTTTAACCGTAAAATTTTATTCTAAACACTTTTAACTCATTACTTGGATCAAGATCCTTTGTATAACTTGTATACATCCCTTGATCGTGCAAGGATTGGTTCCATCTCGGGTTTTCACCCATATGTCACTTGGAACCCTTTTGTTCTTGCAAAAATAACTCAAACTAAGTAAATAACATCAAAGATTATGCAATATAACATGCTTATACCTTCAAAATCTTGGTTTGGATCAAGGGTTTTTGGATGGTGTTGAAAGGATTGAGAGAGTTTGAGAGATTTGTGATAATAAAAAGAAAAAGAAAATGTGTGTGTATGCATAAAAGAGGGCCGGCCATATGTGGGGGTGTGGGGGGGGCCCACATCTCAAATATTGTCCACACATTTGGATTACACAATCCGGATAATGTTGTGGATAATCTGGTTCAGTTCGTTTCTCGTTTAAACTCGTAATTCGGCTTAAAACGAGCCTAAAATGGTTGTTTTTCGGGTTAAAATAAAATTTATATAAAACTGATTTAAAAACTTTAAAAACTTAACCCATGACATTAAAACATCATAAAATTAATAATTACGCATCTTTTTCGGCTTGATTGATCGTCTCTTGCTTGGTTTGGTGTTAAAGGTTTCGTTTATCGTACCGACGTACTAATAAATCGAAATCCTTTTTATGTGCTATAATTCACTTATCCCGAAGCATTAATACCTCGTAAATATCACTAAACATTATATACTTCGTCTATAATGTAATTCCCGATTCGTTCGGGTTTCAATAACCGATCAATGATTAATTGTAATTCCAATACGATTCACTATATAATTGAGTATGATTCATACTGTGAACCATATATATTCGTGTCAATGTGCTATAACTCATATAATCAGTATTAAATGACACGTAAATAGTATATTCCGGCTAGGGTATACCTGGATTTGCCGGAATCGTTACATTCTCCCCCCGTTATAAAAATTTCGTCCTCGAAATTTTACGCGACAACTACTTCCTTTTGAGGAAACAGATGGGGGTATTTCTTCCGAAATTCGTCCTTTCGTTCCCAAGTAAATTCTGGGCCTCGTTGCGAATTCCATCTAACTTTGACCAACGAGATCTTATTGTGTCTAAGTTGCTTGATCTTACCGTCCACTATTTCGATGGGCTCCTCTACGAAGTTGAGCCTATCACTTATTTGAGCACCCTCTAAGGGTAACACCGATGTCTCATCCACCAGACATCTTTTCAAATTCGACACATGAAACACGTTATGAACTGCACTTAGTTCCTCAGGCAGTTCTAGTCGGTAAGCTACCGGACCGATCTTTGCAGTAATAATGAATGGTCCAATATATCTAGGGGCCAACTTCCCCGCCTTTCCAAACCTGACCACTCCTTTCCAGGGTGATACTTTCAAATATACCTTTTCACCCTTCTCAAATGACAACGGTTTTCGACGGGTATCAGCATAACTCTTCTGCCGATCCCGCGCGGCTTTCAGGTTGTTCTTAATCTCAAGAATCTTGCTGGTCGTCTCCTGGACCAGATCCGATCTAATGATCTGCGGGTCTCCCACTTCAGACCAGCAAAGTGGTGATCGGCACTTTCGCCCATACAATGCTTCATAAGGTGCTGCCTTTATACTGCTATGGTAACTGTTATTATAGGAAAATTCAACGAGTGGGAGATGTTGATCCCAATTTCCCTTAAAGTCCAGTACGCAGGCACGAAGCAAATCCTCCAAAGTTTGAATGGTCCTCTCAGACTGACCATCGGTCTGAGGGTGGTAAGCTGTGCTTAGGTCAATACGTGTTCCCAATGCTTCTTGGACAGCTTGCCAAAGTTTGGAGGTGAAATGGCTATCTCTATCGGAGATGATCGAGATGGGGATGCCATGACGAGACACTATTTCATTTATATAAATTTGCGCAAGTCTCTCAGTGTTAAAAGTATTCCTAATTGGAATAAAATGTGCCGATTTGGTTAACCGATCCACGATTACCCAAATCGCATCATGACCTCGGGGTGTCTTGGGGAGATGTGTCACAAAATCCATTGTGATCTGTTCCCACTTCCATTCCGGAATTTCCGGCTGTTGTAGCATTCCCGAGGGTTTCTGGTGTTCCGCCTTAACTCTCGCACACGTCGTACACTTGCCGACGTATGTGGCTATATCCTTTTTCATACCTGGCCACCAGTAAAATTCTTTCACATCCTTGTACATTTTATCTGATCCCGGATGTATGGAATATTTCGATTTATGTGCTTCATCCATGATCAAATCACGAAGGTCATGGAGGGTCGGGATCCAAATCCGATTTTTGAAATAAAGAATTTCGTCCACACGCTGTTCGAAATTCTTCTCATTCCCGTAAAGTCCTTCTTTAACCAATTGGCCCTCTTTCAACGCCTCGCGTTGAGCGACTCGAATTAAACCTGAAAGGTTCGACTGGACTATCATCCCCAACGCTCGCACACGTAGTGGCTTGACTCGATCCTTTCTACTCAAGGCATCGGCTACAACGTTAGCCTTGCCGGGGTGATATCGTATGTCACAGTCATAGTCACTCAGCAACTCGACCCATCTTCGTTGCCTCATATTCAGTTCTTTCTGATCGAATATGTGTTGCAAACTTTTATGATCAGTGAATATGGTGCACTTTGTACCGTAGAGATAGTGTCTCCAAATTTTAAGTGCAAAGATGACTGCTCCCAGTTCCAAGTCATGGGTAGTGTAGTTTTTCTCATGAACTTTTAACTGTCGAGACGCATAGGCTATGACCTTTTTATTTTGCATTAACACACATCCTAACCCTTTACGGGATGCGTCACAATATACAACAAATCCATCGTCTCCGTCGGGGAGACTTAAGATTGGCGCTTGGCACAATCTTTGTTTTAGCGTTTGAAACGCCGTTTCCTGCTCTTCACCCCAATCATATTTCCGATCCTTTTGAGTCAGGAGGGTTAAAGGTTGGGCGATGCTGGAAAAGTTCTCTATAAATCGACGATAGTATCCAGCTAAGCCTAAGAATTGGCGGATTTCTTTCGGAGATTTAGGCGCTTGCCAATTCTTAATAGCTTCAACCTTACTCGGATCAACGTGTATTCCTTGGTGGTTTATAACATGACCGAGGAATTGCACCTCTTGTAACCAGAAGTTACACTTGGAGAATTTTGCATATAACTTCTCCTGATCCAGGAGCTCTAAAACTAACTTTAAGTGTTGCTCGTGCTCCTCTTTACTATTCGAGTATATCAAAATATCGTCAATAAATACAATGACGAACTTGTCAAGATAGGGTTTACAGACTCGGTTCATGAGATCCATGAACACCGCTGGCGCATTTGTTAGCCCAAAAGGCATAACTAAAAATTCGTAGTGGCCATAGCGAGTCCGAAACGCGGTTTTTGGGATATCCTCCTCTTGAATTCTAACTTGGTGGTATCCCGATCTAAGATCAATTTTTGAGAAATAGCTCGCACCTTGTAGTTGGTCGAACAAATCATCGATTCGGGGAAGAGGATATCTATTTTTGATGGTTAATTTGTTCAATTCCCTGTAGTCAATGCACATTCGAAGGCTTCCGTCCTTCTTTTTCACAAATAGTACAGGTGCACCCCACGGGGAATAACTGGGACGTATAAACCCCTTATCCAACAATTCCTGCAACTGGTTGGATAGTTCTTGCATCTCGGACGGTGCAAGTCTGTAAGGGGCCTTAGCAACAGGGCCGGCTTGAGGTAATAAGTCGATTCTGAATTCGACTTGTCGGGTTGGCGGTAATCCAGGAAGTTCCTCTGGAAAGACTTGTGGAAATTCGCGCACCACGGGAATATCGTCCACCCGTTTTTCCTCAGAATCAGCGGCCGTCAGGCTCGCTAGATACGCCACACATCCCTGACGTATATATTTCAACACCTTGAGGTGGGATATGAATGGTATCATGGTGCCGGATTTTTCTCCCTGCACTAATACCTCCTCGTCATCCGACACCCGGATCTTGACGGTTTTCTTTTCACAGTTTATTTCTACCCTATTACGAGCCAACCAATCCATTCCCACTATCACGTCAAAACTACCCAATTCTACCGGTAACAAGTCAATCAGGAAGGATTGTTCGCTTAGAATAAAAGGGCAATTCCGAACAATCCGATTAACTATCATGGTTTTACCGTTAGCAACCTCTACGGTGTAGGGTTCTATGGTTTCACCAATAGGAAGGTTTGCTATCGAAAGGAATCTAACGGAGACAAAACTTCTATCGGCGCCTGTATCAAATAATACAGAAGCGTAATGATCAGAGACGAGGAAGGTACCTGTCACTACGCTGGGGTCCTGGCGCGCCTCGTTCGCTCCCATCACAAATGCCCGGCCTCGCGCCGGATTGGACGCCGATGGCTGACCCGCGAGTTGTCTCCCGTTTCCTCCCTGATTCAGTTTCGGGCAGTTCCTTTTGAAGTGATCCGTGCTGCCGCATTCGTAGCAAGCACGGCTAGTGGTCACCATCTGGTTTCCTTGCGTGTTCTGCTGTCGGGCTGGTTGAGTTCTAAATGGTTGCGCCCGAATAGGTTGTGGTTGACGGTTCAGGTTGTTCAGATTTGTCTTACAATTTGGTGCGTAGTGTCCAACCCTGCCACACCGGTGGCACACCACCTCCTTGCACATACCACTATGGTGGTAACCACATTTCCCACATTTAGGAAACGTTCCCCTCTGCGGTTCTTGCCTTCCGCCCGAACTAGTCATGGCATAGCTCTGGGCAGCGGGCCTAGCTCGTTTGTTTTGCTGCTTCTCTCGGATCCTATTGTCATACGTACCTCGCTTTCCCCCAGCCGACTCTCCCGTCGCCTTTATCGATCCGCTCCTTAAGAAATCATACGTGACAATACCAGCCTGTGTCACTGCACCCTCATACGTCTGGTGCCCTCCCGCGTTAACTATGCTCCTCACTACTGGAGTAAGTCCCCAAATATAACGTTCCACCCTTTTTGACTCTGGGGTGACCAACCACGGCACTAATCGTGACAGCTCATTAAACCGGTTGGTATATCCCAAGTGGTCCGCCCCATGCATCTCTAGGTTCCACAACTCATGTTCCAGTTTCTGCAATTCATTCTTTGGGCAGAAATGTTTCAAAACAAGATCCTTAAGCTCTGCCCAGGTCATGCGGTTTGTCGCCGCCTGACCTCGAGTCTGTACAATGGTGTTCCACCATGTCAAGGCATGGTCTGTGAACGTACAGGTGGCGTACTTAACGACACAATCCTCGGGACAGTTGCTGATATTTACCACTGATTCTATTTTCTCTAACCATTTCACTAACCCATTCGGTCCTTCCGACCCATTAAATTCTAAAGGCTTGCATAACATAAAGTCCTTGATTGAACAACCCCTGGATGGTCCAGTGCGGTTGGTCTCTACAGAAGGGATAGGGCCATTACTGTCGGTAGCGACCACCGTAGGCGGTGCGTCAGTACTTGGCATAGTGTTGTCATTCCTTGGAGGATTAGCGTTTTGTTCCCCATCATTATTTATGGGCGTTTGATTGCTCGGAGGGGTTGGATTGGTCGAGTTATTAATACTGGCGGCGATGCGCGATACTATATCCGGTATCGCCGCCTCCAACTGTTGAGCAATCAAACGGCTCACATCTACTTCCGATACTTTCGTTGATCGTTTCGGTGCCATTCTACACAATCATCAAAGAAATATATATAATCAATACCATCTCAAAATATAAAATACAATACATACTTCATTCATTAATAAACATTGATTCATATTACACAAACATCGATTTACATACTTTCAGTCAACATTACACAACTAAGATTTAATACAAAGGGCCTATGTTGGTATCATCCTCGACATAACCCGCAATGGGTCAGTGCTTGAATGATACCCAAAAGTATCGATAATGATATGCCCTACAAGAGACCCCCTATGGGCCAGTGGTTGTACTATAACTAAACAAGATTCACTCCGTGTTAGTATCACCACTTACTACTTACACGGAGTATCAAAAAGCGGTTCAAAATTCTACCATCCAACACATCTACACATGGTGGTAAACCAACCCCACCATCACCGCCACCAGCACCACCAGCACCGCCATCATAACCCGCAATCGGGTTTCCATCTGGTCGATCAACCAGTGGGAGTATGAGCACTCCCTTTTTAACTGGTTGATAGCATACTGGTGGTCCAGTATGCTGTCCCCGAGGTACGCCCGCCTCTGTACCCCCACGACCAGGGTGGCAGAGTGCTCGTTCACCTGCTCGGTGAGAACACGTAGCCAAGCCGCCAAGTCCCGCTCCTGCCTTGGCAGACCCCACACAGGTAGGGTTGCAGGCTCGGGTTGGGGGCGGGAAGACTCGCCCTGGTGGTATGTGGATCTGGGTGGGGTAACAGTGGGCGGGACATATGGGGCACTGATCCGCGCCGTGAGGCGAGGACCGCGCCTGAGGGGAATCGGGGTGGTCTGTGGTGCGGGCGGGGTAGGAGACCTGGTAACCCTAGCAGGGGAGGGTACACTAGCACTCCTAGCTGGGGTGGACTGTCTAGAAGTACTATGACTAGCCTCCGAAGGCTCGGAGCTGGGTGCTACACTTGGGCTTCCAGAGGCCCCGGAACTAGCCTCTTCCGGGTCCTCTTCCGTCGACACACTAGGTGTTCTTGCCATTATACCTGCACACAAGTTAACAAACATATAGTCCTTTTCGTAGTGTAATTCATAATTAAATTAACACATACTTATTTATACAACTTTACCACATAATAATATTATCATATATTTACACATATGTTGCCAATTTTACCTATTTAAGTCCCCCGTGACTTCCCCTGAATTCCCTCGTGCAGACAAGTCTGTTATTATGTTCCGGACCATAATAACCCACTTGTCCATCCAAGTTCATCCCGATCTCGTCACTATATATTATTAGTTGATATTCAGATCCTATAATACTTGAGCTACTGGTTATATTTTAGGTATCTTTTTCAGACATCCTAATTCTTTATAACCAATGGCTCTGATACCAAGTTCTGTAACACCCCGTAACCGCAGCGGAAACGTACACGGGATGCAACAGACACATCTGATATCAACAGCATTGCTTATAAAGAAAATACCACTACATTAATTTATAATATATTACATTGTTGCGAGTTTCATTACTGTCTAGGTGTTACACACATATTTTACCGATAAGACATTAATAAATTCATTACAAAACAAAGAGCAGCAAGCTTCCAACAGGTAGCACAGATAGTTAAGCAAACATCAATCAATCCAACTTGGGCATACCTAGAAAACATGTAAAGAAAACGGGTCAACTACGAATAGTTGGTGAGTTTCACTAATTTGAATAAGCACTGACAAATCATTTTAATAATCATTTATTAACAATATAATCATGCTGGGAACTATGTTACCCCAGAACATTTCACATAACTTTCTGGGAACTATGTTACCCCAGAACAATAAATACCCCTGGGAACTATGTTACCCCAGAACAATAACAACCCCTGGGAACTATGTTACCCCAGAACAACAATAACCCCTGGGAACTATGTTACCCCAGAATAATAATAGCCCCTGGGAACTATGTTACCCCAGAATAATAATAACCCCTGGGAACTATGTTACCCCAGAATAATAATAACCCCTGGGAACTATGTTACCCCAGAATAATAATAACCCCTGGGAACTATGTTACCCTAGAATAATATAACCCCTGGGAACTATGTTACCCCAGAATAATATAACCCCTGGGAACTATGTTACCCCAGAATAATATAACCCCTGGGAACTATGTTACCCCAGAACAATAACACATTATAAACATTTTATATATTCTATGCATCAGCCCATATATATATAAATGTACAAGTATTTCCATACGATCGGTATGTACTTAAATACTTTAAATAAGACATGTTTTCCGCCCCGGGAAAATATAATTAAAACAATTCATTAAAAGGGGCTCGTGAAAACTCACCTTGTTGTGAGTTGGTGAGTAATTTAAGGAACAGCTACGTGCCTGGATCTGTAATATAATATCTAGTCGTTACTATATAATTCCCATAACTTAAATACATATCAATCGGTACATCTGGGAACATTGTTAACCCAGTACTGTACTCGATTCGGGGACAATGTTAACCCCGTGACACTTCTAAGGACTCAGATTGACATTGCTTAGAGTTTGACAGTCAATTTAGTTAAGGTGATGAAATTATAGCTCGGTTTGACACCCCGTTTGGCCGTGGGGCCCGTTTCCGGTATTTCGGTGCCGGAAACGGTAAAATCAGGTAAAATTACCCAAATCATCCGAATTATTTTCGGATGATTTATTTTTACTTAATTTACTTAGATTTATGAAATAGTCTATTTTTAGAGTTTTCATGTACCAGTCAGCTCGCTTATGCGAACTTTGCCGGTTTACACGTTTTAAGCTTTAAAAACTTGTTTTTATGTTCTTTTTAGCACAAATAATTACCCGATTAGTCTCGGGTCTTGAAATTTTGCACAAAACTTAATTTGACAGTAAGGAATTTTGTATAAATTTTCCAGATTTATTTTCTTATATTTATATTTATTTATCTATTTTTAAATCTTATTAAAATACTAAATATATCAAAAATACCAAATCACTTTAGAAAAATCCCAAATTTTTCTGGGATGATCTTTATCATCCTCATAACTTTCTGGAATTTTCCCAGATTTATTTTCCTATATTTACATTTATTTATCTATTTTTAATCTTGTTATAACACTAAATATATCAAAAATACCAAAACACTTTAGAAAAATCCCAAATTTTTCTGGGATGATCTTTATCATCCTCATAACTTTCTGGAATTTTCCCAGATTTATTTTCCTACATTTACATTTATTTATCTATTTTTAAATCTTGTTAAAACACTAAATATATCAAAAATACCAAAACACTTTAGAAAAATCCCAAATTTTTCTGGGATGATCTTTATCATCCTCATAACTTTCTGGAATTTTCCCAGATTTATTTTCCTACATTTACATTTATTTATCTATTTTTAAATCTTGTTAAAACACTAAATATATCAAAAATACCAAAACACTTTAGAAAAATCCCAAATTTTTCTGGGATGATCTTTATCATCCTCATAACTTTCTGGAATTTTTCCAGAATTTAAAACTTATTTTTCAAGCCATTTTCACCCAAAACCGAGCTAGAAAGCCCTAGAACTCGTTTCACCGAAAAGCCTACTTAGACTTTTCCAACTGAGCTCAAATTTTGTGGGTGACTTTTATATGTTATAAAAAGCTTATCTTAAATTTTCCGGAATTTTTCATCATGTTTTGCTATTTTTCACTATTTTTGGCCAAAACCGAGCATTAAATTCACCAAATATTCATCTTTTATCCAAAAATTACCAAAAATTCACAGATCTCATATTTTCATGTGTAGATCATCTCTGTGAAATTTCGTGACCCGACTCTAAGCACACGTAAATCTGTCCATTTTTTCATAATACACGAAAACCGAACTATTTTGTGTTTTCTAGCTTTAGATCGCAAGGATCTCGGTTTCTAGCCTTTGCTAGCCGCTAGATACAACACTTACAAGCACAATATCACTACACCAAGCAAGTTACACCAATAATCGAACCATTTCTTTCAAAGTGTCGGTTTTTAAGTAAAAACAAAGGTTTTAACCGTAGAAATCCATTCCCGACTCTTTTTACTCATTTCTTGGACCAAGATCCCTTGTATAACATGTATACATCTCTTGATCATGCAAGAGTCGGTTCCATCTCGGTTTTTCACCCATCTTTCACTTGGAAACTCATTTTAACAAGATTTTAACCGTAAAATTTTATTCTAAACACTTTTAACTCATTACTTGGATCAAGATCCTTTGTATAACTTGTATACATCCCTTGATCGTGCAAGGATTGGTTCCATCTCGGGTTTTCACCCATATGTCACTTGGAACCCTTTTGTTCTTGCAAAAATAACTCAAACTAAGTAAATAACATCAAAGATTATGCAATATAACATGCTTATACCTTCAAAATCTTGGTTTGGATCAAGGGTTTTTGGATGGTGTTGAAAGGATTGAGAGAGTTTGAGAGATTTGTGATAATAAAAAGAAAAAGAAAATGTGTGTGTATGCATAAAAGAGGGCCGGCCATATGTGGGGGTGTGGGGGGGGCCCACATCTCAAATATTGTCCACACATTTGGATTACACAATCCGGATAATGTTGTGGATAATCTGGTTCAGTTCGTTTCTCGTTTAAACTCGTAATTCGGCTTAAAACGAGCCTAAAATGGTTGTTTTTCGGGTTAAAATAAAATTTATATAAAACTGATTTAAAAACTTTAAAAACTTAACCCATGACATTAAAACATCATAAAATTAATAATTACGCATCTTTTTCGGCTTGATTGATCGTCTCTTGCTTGGTTTGGTGTTAAAGGTTTCGTTTATCGTACCGACGTACTAATAAATCGAAATCCTTTTTATGTGCTATAATTCACTTATCCCGAAGCATTAATACCTCGTAAATATCACTAAACTTTATATACTTCGTCTATAATGTAATTCCCGATTCGTTCGGGTTTCAATAACCGATCAATGATTAATTGTAATTCCAATACGATTCACTATATAATTGAGTATGATTCATACTGTGAACCATATATATTCGTGTCAATGTGCTATAACTCATATAATCAGTATTAAATGACACGTAAATAGTATATTCCGGCTAGGGTATACCTGGATTTGCCGGAATCGTTACATTGAATATGTTGCAGCCTCGAGTTGCTGTTCCCAGGTTTTGTGGATACAACAACATCTTCGCAACTATGGTTTGAAGTTTCTTACTACTCCCATCTTAATTGATAATTTTCCTGCCATTAGTATCACCAAAATTCTCGTACAACATTCTAAAATGAAACATATTGAAATTTGATATCATTTTATATGGGATTGTTATGAAAAGAAATTAATTGACCTTGAGAAATTACATACTGATTTTCAGAAAGCCGATCTATTTACCAAAGCCTTTGATAAGACACGTTTTTAATTTTTGCTTGGTTTAAATGGATTGAAGACCCTTGCTGAGATCCTAAATTTAGGATAATTATCTTTTATTTTAGTTTGTTCTAGTTTAAATTTTACTTTGATTTTGGCTTTTGGTTTTGAAAATAGAAAATACAAAAATATTGTGTTTTTCGTTTTTATAGATAAAATCCAAAAACATTATAAAATTTAAAAACTTCAAAAATAGTGTGTTTTCATGTTTTTAGTTTTCATGTCTTTAAGTTTCAAAATTTTAAAAATTCAAAAAAATCTTAAAAATTGAAAAATCAAAAAGATTGTGAAACTTTTTAATTTATAAGAAATTTTGAAAAGACAAAAAGAATGTGAATTTCTCGTTTGTAAAGAAAAACCCGAAAAAGATAAAAAGATTGTGTTTTAAGTATGTAAAGAGAAAAACCAAAAAGATTTTTGCTTACGTTCGCTGAAAAATTATGTCATTTACTTCTATTTGAAGGACATATACTTGTATATGCTTGGTCCTGATCATTTCTTGGAAATATTCGGTTTAGCCATTCATCTAACAAATGGAAAGTACTTGGGGCGTTCGTTAAGCTTTCTACTTTATTTTCTTGCTGGCAATTTTTTCAGTTATTTAAGTTTGTGAAGCATGTTTGCATGTATTGGTCCTGTTATCTACTTGTAAATGGACATGATAGCCATTAATTTATGAAATTAAATTAACTGGGGCGATTAAATTCATTTTGTTTTATGCTCCTCAAAATTTTGAGTTTTTGAAGCAAAAAGAGAAAATGATAGTGCATTGATTATTTGACCCCAAATCCAGAAAGAAATAAGCTTTAAGGACTGAGTGCTTAATCATTGGTGCATTGATAGGTCTTAAACAAGTTGTTAGAGTAAAGTAAGTGATATAAACCTAATGAAAAGCCAAATTGAAATAGGTGTTAGTCTCTAGCAAAAGTCTCGGTGACGATGGCAGAAATGTAATAACCGATCATACTCAAGCCTTATAGTTGTTGATCTCCGAAAAATATAATAAAGCAAATAACAAGCGTTAGGATTCTGGACACTGTGAGTCTTTATGCTGCTTAATCATCTGCGTATTCATATGCATGAATATTCCACTCACTTTTAGAGCAAACCCAAAGTCATTAAACTTCATCACTGCTGTACTTCGTACAATCCAAATTACTGACTTGATCAAAATCCGCTGTTATTCATACAATTGTTCCTCCCTTGCGCGCGTCTCAATACCAATAAGAAACGGACCCCAGAGGATACAATGTATGTAAGTCGACAGATGAACTCGTGCATACTCACTCACAGTAAAAGAAACTTGATGCATTGTTCAAAATTTCTCTATTGGTATTCCAAAATTTTGATCAACCCTATAATGGTTTAAGTCAAGTTGGGGTGATTCGGAAAAAATCAAATTAAGTTTGAACCGAGATAGGGGCTGATAGTTTCTGATATTCTGTGCGCTAATTGAACCCTAAATCATATCACAAAAATGCTTGAAGGCATGTTATAAGATTTAAGTGGACAACAATATCAATGACCGACTTAACGCCTGTCATAATATCGCTGAAATATAAAACTGGGATGGAAGGTCATTTTGGTCAATATGATTCTCTGCTCAAACTCAACAAAAACACTAAATTACGTACGACGTTTGAAAATCATAGAAAAACACAAAAAGATTGTCTATCTTTAGTTCGGATATTTTTTTAAATATATTCTTTATTCTTTACAAAATACCAAAAATATTTTATCTTTTCATTGTACATATTATTTAAGTGGTATTTTTTATTATGTTTCAAAACGTGAAACGTATTAAGTTATTTGGTTATCGAGATAAACGACCTTGGTAATTCTTGTAAATTATTCAAATTTATTTAATTATTTATGTTAAAATTAAATAAACTATGATTCGTTAATTATGGATAACGAACTAAGTGTTTTTAACGAACTACATTCTAGTTCGTTCACCTAATTCGCTTCCGCACTCTGTAACGAAACACCTCTAATTCGTTATACATATTTAACGAATCAAGAAACGATTCAAGTCTTATTTGTTACTCTGCAATAACGAATTGACTGATTCGTTAATTTAAAATTCAAACGAATCTCTTGATTCGTACATGGAGTACATTGGGAAGTGTGTAAGTGTATAAAGGACAGGTGTGAAACGAACCGTCTCTCACTATTCACTCATCTTCCTTATACCAAAAGCTACCCTGTTCAAATTTTCTCTGATTTTTTGACCTTCGAAATTCAAACTTTTTGAATATACCATCGTGTAGCTAAGGTATAGATTATCACTTCTTTGTGATTTTCGTCAAAAATGACACTGTGTTGATAGGCTAATTATGCAACTTTGTTGTAAGGGTTTTACGAGTTTTTAAAAACTCTACTTAATCAATGTCATACTGTGTTATTGTAGTTTATTTATATTTCTTTGTGATCGGAATGTGATTCCGAGACTCTTGGTGGACTTTAATCTGGGTTTCATTTTTGTTTGCAGGTTCAATTGAGTGTTTATGGTTTCGGGTGTTTATGCAATATTAAAACTCTGATTAACCTAACTTATTTCATGGTGTTGAACCTAAATTTCAACACCGTGTACTTCGTATTGTGTTTCCGAGATCGTTACGCCTGTTGATCGGTTATTCAACGATGATTATGGAATAATCGATACTAGATTCATATTGTTGACTTTCAGTGTTCTTAATCTAAATTTGACTTTGACTATGAGAGTCAAAGACTAAGTCTAAATTTGACCATTCGTATACCTTAGCGAATTGGAACTGCTTTGTGTCCAATTCGTTAAGGAAGCACACGAATTAGATCAACGAATCACTATCTCAACGAATCAATTGTGGATTCGTCAATTTGAAACGAACTAGTATTTAGTTCGTTATTATTAATAGTTAATTCGTTGTGTCTTCTTCGTTAAATTATTTACCTGATAGCGAATCAATCAATTCGTTATATTTTTGTAACGAATCAGATTGTTATTATTAATGAATGACATTTCAATTTTAGTTATTTAATTAATTTCACCAAATATTGTAATTAATAAATTATTTCAAAGGTCTTAATGCGTCGATACATCGATTACACACGACTTATAAAATTAAATACACCATCTATAGATATATATATAAGTGCTAAATGTATATTGAACCTTCATATTACTTATACTCGTTTATATTTATTCAGTATAATGGCCGATCAAATGGATCGAGATCCATCAGTTGCTCCCCAAGAACCAGAACAACCTCAAGATCAGGAACAATCTCAAGAACAGGCTGATGTGCAGTTGCTGTCATATGATAAGAAGCACAACATACGTGCTTATGTTGATTCAGATGTTGCTGATTTAGCTGTGTTTGGGGATGTATTGGCATTTTTAAGACGTTCGACGATACATTATGTTATAACTGGTCGCCCTAAAGTTTATCTGAGCATTATTAGGCAGTTCTGGAATACTGCTAAGTTTGTTGAAGTCGAGAATCACATTCAAGCCACTATCAACCAAACTCCTATAATAGTGAATGTTGAAGTGATTAGAAGGGTGCCTCGGTTTGGGGACAATGATGATAACCCAGGTGAGTTTGATAAGGAGTTAATCAAGGGTTTGTTCAGACGTGTACATTATGGTGGAAATATTGAGGCGTCTATGTTTAACAAGAATGGCTTATGCCCTCCTTTCAAGTATCTTTTATGTACTGATTCATTTATGGGTGGTCGTAAAGGTGGATTTGATGAATGCTGCATTAGTCTACAATCGGCATTTGTGGCACTCATTCTCAACAAACCATTAAACTTTTCAGAGATGGTTTTCGATCATCTGAAAGAACAAGTTCAGCAAATGGTTCAGAAAAAGAAGTTCTTGATGTATCCCCGATTTCTACAGTTGGTAATTCAAGACCTTATCCCAAACTTGGTGA
Organism: Bidens hawaiensis; assembly: GCF_021521415.1. Classification (NCBI taxonomy): domain Eukaryota; kingdom Viridiplantae; phylum Streptophyta; class Magnoliopsida; order Asterales; family Asteraceae; genus Bidens; species Bidens hawaiensis. The sequence goes on along the minus strand of NW_027491035.1, from coordinate 2,264,016 downwards.
TTGATCGAACGTTAGTGGGTGATGTCCTTGATCTAGAACACATGAAGGCTGACACGGTACGTAGAATGATGATCTATCGTAAGGAGAGGACACGGGACAAACGAATGATTGGTCATATAATTAACCCTAATTATGTATGTCCTCCCAATGAAGGTTGGATCCACGATGATTCGGATTCCGAGCGTGAAGGAGGAGTAGGTGGGAACGATGATGATGGTAATGATGGTAGTGGTGATGCTGGTGATGCAGCTCTTCAAGAGCAACAAGATGCAGTTAATGCTACGTTAGCTGCTACCATTGCAGCTCAACGTGAAGGAAAACGAAAGGGTAAAGCACCAAATTCTGAAGTTCCAGCAAAGAGACGAGTATCAGCTGGAGCTGGTGTAATTATTGGTATTCCACCGCCTCGTCAAACCATGTCTCAACGGCCGGTAGTGCCGCCTACTACTAGCACTCCGACGCTTACCTTAACAACGACGATGGTACCTCTTGAGCAGCTTGGTATGATTCCATAGATGACATTAGCTGAAATACCAGTGCCTTCTGCTACTTTTTCCACTGTTCCTCCAACACCGTCCATGAGGCCTCCTCCACCTAGTGATGTCTCATTTATGAGAATCACAAGGCCTCAAGGACCAATTCATCCTGTTCATCCATCTTTGTATGCTCTGCCACCGAACCGTCAGACAGACATGTTGTTGAATCTCCTTCATTTGTATGAAAATCAGATGTCTGCTGACCGCATGAATCTGGAACGACTCATGGAGAATCAAAAGAGATTAATGGGATATGTCTCTTTCTGCCAGAAATAAACGAAATCCCTACGTGAGATTGTTACGTCTCAGGGGGTGAAATTTAAAGAGCAGGAGGAACTTATTCTACAATTAACATGTAAAGATGATGCACTGAAAAGACTCAAGAATGACGATGAAGAACCTAATGAGTCTGGTGCTGGTGGTGAGACGAAACACGCTCATGACTCATCCACATGTGCAGGTGCAGGTACGAGTGGTGGTGATGACTCGGGTTAGCAGGTTGTTGTGTATCATGATTCATCTACTGTTAAACCTATTGAAATGATAGAAGCCAATACCGTCATATTTGTGGATGGATCGGGAATGGTTAGGAGTGTGGTGAACATGGATGAGATTGAGGTTGGTGAGTTCGTTGATAGGTCTGTAACACGAGAGCAGATTTCCATACTGCTTGGGTTAAATGATGAACAGTTGACCGTGCTAGAGACCGAGCCTGATGTTGAGGTAGCAAACCATGAAGAGATCTTAAATGATCCAACTGTTGAGATGAACACAAATTTTATTTATCAAGATGAGGAAGTTGAGGTTGAAGACGTCACTACCCTTTTTGTAGATACTCATGGCATATATAAGTATCTGCAAATGTTGAATCCCAACGCACTGACCAATGCGGGCGATATACCAAGGGATCCTTCCCATGATGTGACGTGGATGCTTGAGGACCGCTGGCAACAACACTTGGCCCCTCTTGTCCCGCCGTGTGTGGAGGGGAATCAGGAGGCGAAGAGATAAGAGGCTCTTTAGAAGCGCCGTCTTGAATATCCATACTAGGAGGAGTGTCCTCTATGGTAATTGGGTCTTGGTCAGTTGTTGGTGGAGAAATAGGTGGTGTTGTCTCTCTGTGATCAGACGAGTCCTTGATAAGAACCAAGCCCCGGTGCGGAAGGGTGAATAATCGTTATTAAACAACTGTGTGGAGCTCGGATCCGGGGTTAGGATCGAATTTCACTCGCATTCACTCTTGAAAGATGTTTGGACGGATGAGGTGTATTGGGAGAGAGCCTGATTTGATTAACAATCAACAATAAAGTAGGATGAACAATTGTAATCAAAACACAAAAGATAGAAATGGTAGAATGAAATATTAGCCGAATGATTCTCATTAAGATGAAACACTTATACATACATTCATACATACAATCAATTAAGAAATATCAGCTGCCACCAGGAGAGCTCATCCTGGAGGCGGAGACTCTCTCAAAGGGATAAAACCCTAAATTCTCACACATACACAATACAGTAACTCATACTAGACAAATAATAAAAAACATCTATTTATAGTAGTCTAGCATGACTTGGTCTTCAAGCCATCCACCCTTGGTTGAGACCGAACAATATATTTTTCACCCACAAGTAAATTCGATGCGTCGGTCTAAAATATAAGTCCCAACAGTCCTTGACATGTTCCTCTGAGGAACCTACAAAACACTCAATTCCCTCAAAAACATGTACTACTAAGAAAAATAATCAAAGTGTGAAATTATCAAGAACGTTACCTGGTATAACAAGAGTTGGTGCGAGCTGATGGATGCGGTCCCCAATTTTCATTTTCTTACGTTTTTTTGGGAACAACAGGTTTGGACAATTTTAATTTTCCCTTTCTAGCTGGTTTGGAGGCATCCGCATCCACATCCTGATGTTCATCCTCATCAATCGCAACTTCAGCAGTGTCTTTCCCCTCCTCCGCATCTTTGCTAGTAGATGGGTTCTGCTTCCACTTGCGGATCAGACCTGCAATTGCACGCATGATGCTCTCAATGTTAGTAGTATCGACATATAACTCTTATTCTTCACGGGGCAACGACTCCTCACTAGAAGAAAGAAGCACTATCACACTGCTAGAAGTGAGTGCAGTTAATGGACGAGGTTTTAAAATTCTTTCACCTCTAGATAAGATCTCCTCACCTCTTGCAAACATCGCCTCGGATACCACGAGTACCGGGCTTAAGACGGTGGAAAACAAGAAATTGTTGCGGGTGCGCTCGAGGAAGGGCAGATCCTTGGGATCTACGGGGCGACACACCATGAGCCCTCCCACATTATCCAAAAGCGTGTGTAGGATGGATCCTTCACCTGTACAAACAAACAAGTTAATACTAAACGAATTTTCAATAAAATGAAAGAAAACATACTTTTATCAGAATTTTCGTAATATGGCTCCAAGTCCGGAAAAGGCCACAAACGACTCATCCTGGCACATACCAATGCTCCTTCGTGTATCGCACGCATAGGAGTGGGAGTTTGAGTCAATGTCTTGAACCATGGAAGGTCCAACTGAGTGGTAGCGCGAACCTCCGGCATTTTAACGGCGAATTTACGATAGGTCATCTCGAAGTGGACAACATCCTCCCGAATCCAAAACATTTGGGCTTCCACTCATGCAGACTACGATACCATTAGGTACCGATAGTACCCTTTCCGGTGTTAGCCCAACTATACCATCCTCCGTGACTTGTCATCTTGTAAAAAACGGTGAATCTACTAACCGTAGGGTCCATATTGTGGGCGTGGCAACAAAATTCGAAGTGTCGAATCCTCATAAGTCCAAATGGATGGACCTGTGATAGATGAATACCGTATTTCATCAAGACAGTTCCGACGAACTTCGTCAACAGAAATCGAAGATTCCCGGCGGTGAAGTCTTTCGCGTATACAACCATCATCTTGGCCGGAGGATTATTAGTGGTAGAACCGGCGGTAGGATATTCTGGTTTCCACTCGGGTGCTAAACCGAATACGTTCACGATATCCTCAATATCCCACTTCTTCCAAATGATAACAATGTTGTCAATAAAAGAAGCGTTCTTCCTTTATCCAGCCATTGTTGTAATAGATAGTAAGAAGTCACGAATACCTGTAAGTCGTTGGCGAACTTAGATCTGGAGATTCAAGAGAACATTCAGAGAAAGAGAAAATTTGGAAAGAGATAAGGAATGGAAAGAAGGTTGAAACACCCTATTTATACACATCTTAATCAATGCGATGGATGGGTTGCTAATGGAGAGAGAAAGTGCGGCCCAATCAGAGGGTGACACGTCAGGCGGGAAAGATGAAAAAGTAAAAAGGTGTGCAGAGAGACGTCATACACGTCTTATCAATTGATCTGTGACAGTTCTTTTTCCGCCAGGTCATCTCCTCGCTTCCACTTGCAAATTCAAAAAATATCTAAGGAAATATCTTAAGTCCAATATATCAAATAAAAAAAGAGAGATGAAAAATTTCTTTCATTCATATCAAAATGATAGTTACAAAGATGAAATAAAATTACAAGACATTGACTAGCCTAAGCATCTGGCGCGGACAAGTCTTCGAGGTCTTGAGCCTTGGAAGATCGTTTGTCCGGCTTTGGTGAAGAAGGAGGCGTCGGCGGAGTATCTTATGATTCTTCCTCCAAATACTCCTTTAGGCGGTGCACGCCATCACCCACTGCCGTGAATTCAGGAAGCAAGTCTTGAACAGGAAATGACAAATTGTCATACTCATTCAAGCACATCTCATACTCTTGAGTGACGTCAAAACCATGCAGCGCGTGTTCTACAACAGAACACCTGGCTTGCGCGTACTCTAACCCTTCATTGGCGTGATCAAAATTATGAAAAATAATAACGGAAAAAGGGAATAACATACCGAGGCTAGGCCGTTCTCTACGAGCCAACGCTGTTCGTTTTCAGCTCGCTCTGTCCTCCCTTGAAGCTCGCGGAACCCGTCAGCCATTCTCTGATTGTCTTCCAAGTGCTTGGCTGCACGGGCTTCCGCGTCATCACGCGCTTGCAATAGAGAGTCATAGGAAATTGCATGTATATAACCATCTTCTCCAGGAGATCCACCTGCTATTTCCGCATCTTGGACTCCGCCTCAAGGGTTTGAATAATGGCGCCCTGGTGGGTCACTTGAGCTTCCAAAGCAGCGTTTGCTTCAAGCGCCTTTTCTAAGTCTTCTTTATTTCATTGGGCCTCGTCCCGAGCAACTTGAAGAACGGTATTCTGTCTTTTACAAGCTTCTTCCCATTGGCAGGCCGCGGCTATGTGTTTGCCCCTCTCGGCTCTAAGAGCAATATCAGCATCTGTTAGCTTCCAATAGGCAGCGCTAGCTTTCAGGCACTACTCTTCATTTTCTTTCTTAGCCTCTTCCACGAACCGGGACATGTCACCCCATCTCTCCCACATTGACCGCCATTCCCGCAAAATTTCTTGTCTACCAGCCATGGTGTTGGCCAGAGTAGAAGAAAAATCCATGTGAAGATCATGGCGGGAACGGCCAAGCTGAAAAGCCCGTTCTTTAGGAGGAACACATTGGCAAACAAATGTAGCACAAGTGCTCGGATATGTGAAACGAGACCTTTCACGATATTCCAATGAGGAATATACAAGTGGTCAGCCTCCTCCGGATTGGGTACTCCGTAGTAATCAAAACTTGATGTTTGGAGGCGTACCGGGGAGGAAAGGGAAAAGTGAGGTGGAGGAGGTAGAGGTGATGATTGATGTGCCGCATCATAGGCCACCAATCTTTCAGCATCCGAAATCAGTCACTGCCCCCCTGGATCCAGAAACGTCACCAGATACGATAGTTGTTGGTGACGGAGATGATGCTTTTTCATCTTCTGGCAGAGGAAGCGGGACTCTCTTTATTTATGGCGGCGGAGATGATGGTTTCTCTTCTTATGGTGATGAAGATGGTATTTTCTCTTCCTCTGGTGGTGGATATGGTGGTGTATCCGACGACACACCCTTACCAGTAACCCTAGTCGACTCTGCAAATAACAAAATAACATTCAAGTACGGATAAGAGCATAAAGGAAAGATAAAGTTTTCACGAAGACTTACTAGACATCCCTTTAATACAATCAGCAAGGCTGATCTTTTGCCTTTTCGGGTGATGTTGTAACAATTCCGGCAAAATCAGGTATACCCTAACCGGTATATACTATTTATGTGTTATTTAATAATGAATATGTGAATTATGATGCGTTTATACGAGTATGTATGATTCATAGTACGAATTATACTCGATTATACAGTAAATCGTATTGGAAATACGATTAACCGATTAACGGTTATTGAAGCCCGAACGATCGGGGATTGCATTATAGACGAAATATATAATATTTAGTGATGTTTACGAAGTATTAAAGCTTCGGGATAAGTGAATTAAAGCACAGAAAAAGGATTTCGATTTAATGATACGTCGGTACGTTAAACGAAACATTTAATACCAAACCGAGCAAGAGACGATCGATCAAGCCGAAAAAGATGCACAATTATTAATAATACGATGTTTTAAGTTAATAAATGTCACGGTTTAAGTTTTTTAAATCGGTTTTATATAAATTTCATTTTTAAGCCGAAAAACGACCGTTTTAGCCTCGTTTTAAGCCGAATTAAACGTTTAATCGAAAAACGAACTGAACCAGATTATCCAAAACATTATCCGGATTACGAGAATCTGAATATGTGGCCACGAATGAAGTTGTGGGTCCCACCCCACCCATCTATTTGGTCCGATCGGACCCCCCTCACCCAAACAACATTTCATTTTCTTTTTTTTCACAACACAATTCAACAATACTCATATTCTCTCAAGATCAAGAACCAAAAACCAAGCTTTTTAACAAGAAAAACCGAGGTAAAATCTTGTTATGTACGTGTTTAAGTTCGTTTGTTGTGTGTTCTTGCAAGGAAATGAGGTTTCCAAGTGAAAAAGGGTGAAAACCCGAGATGGAACCGATTCTTGCACGATCAAGTGATGTATACGGGCTATACAAGGGATCTTGGTCCAAGAAAGGAGTTAAACGAACCAAAAACGAATTTTTACGGTTAAATCGTTGTTTTTATATCATAACCGAAACCATGAAAGAAATGGCTTGATTGTGGGTGTAACTTGCTTGGTGTTGTGTTATTGTGCTTGTAGGTGTTGTATCTAGTTGCTAGCAAGGGCTAGAAAGCGAGATTCTTGCGGTTTGAAGCTAGAAACACAAGGTAGTTCGGTTTTGTGTGATGTTTGTATTTTTGGACAGATTGTGATACGGGTAGAGTTAGGTCATGAAATTTTACAGAGGTGTTAGATATATGAAAACATGAGTTCTGTGAATTTTTGGTAATTTTTGGACAAAGGGTGAATATTTGGTGAATTTAATGCTCGGTTTTGGCCAAAAATGGTGAAAAATAGTTAAATATCATGAAAAATTCTGGAAGATTGCAGATAAGCTTTTTATAACATGTATAAGTCACACACAAAATTTGAAGTCATTTGAAGAAGTCTAAGTAGGCTTTTCGGTTAAACGAGTTCTAGGGTTTTCTAGCTTGGTTTTAGTGAAAATGGCATTTAAAAAGGGATTTTGGTTCTGGAAAAATTACAGGGGACTATGGAGATGGCAGGGGTTATCCAGGAAAGATTTGGGATTTTTCTAAGATCGTTTGGTATTTACCACATATTTAGTGTTTAAATGGTGTTTAAAAATAGGTAAATAAATGTTAAATATAAAAATTAATTCTGGAAATATTTTTATAAAATTCCCCACTGTTAAAAAGTGAGTTGTGCAGAATTTCAAGATCCGAGACTAAACGGATAATTATTTGTGCTAAAACAAACTTTTAAAGCTTAAAACGCGTAAACCGGTAAAGTTCGCATAAGCGAGCTGACTGGTGTATAAAAACCCTAAAAATGAACTATTTTCATATAATTGAGTTAAACAAGTAAAAATGAATCATCCGAAAATAATTCGGATGATTTGAGTGTTTTTAACCTATTTAACAGTTTCCGGTACGATAATGACGGAAACGGGTCCCGCGGCCAATCGGGACGTCTAAACCGAGCCCTAATTTCACAACTTTAGTTAAATTATCAATTAACCACTATTTTCGGGTCGTGTGTGACCAAACTCATTCTTGAAACATAAAAATGGATAACCGTGCTAGGCACGCAAAACGGGAAAAATGACTAATAGTAAATCTGACTAGTGAACTCTAAACGATATCACAATCTGAGTCCGGTGAAGTGTTTCTGGGTTAACATTGCCCCCGGAACGGGTACAGTACTGGGTTAACTGTGTCCCCAGATGTACCGGTTAACACGGTTAAAGTTATGTTAATAGTGATTGTATAGTAACAAACTTGGGGATCGTATTACAGATTTGGACTAGTAGCTGGAGTATTGTATTACTAATTTGCCTACGATAAGGTGAGTTTCACGAGCCCCTTTTTCTGAATTGTTTTCAAATATTTTTCCGGGGCGGAAGCATGTTGCTAATAAAATGTTTAAGTACATACTGAACGCATGGATTTGCGTGTATTTATAAATATTTGATTGTACGGGAATCGTATGGAATGGGTACATTACTGGGTTAACAGTGTCCCCAGATGTCCCTGGAAGTGTTTCTGGGTTAACATTGCCCCCGGAATGGGTACAGTACTGGGTTAACAGTGTCCCCAGATGCCTCTAGAAGTGTTTCTGGGTTAACATTGCCCCCGGAATGGGTACAGTACTGGGTTAACAGTGTCCCCAGATGTCTCTAATATATGATTATCATAATGATTTATCACTGTTTATTTAAATTAGTGAAACTCACCAACTATTCGTAGTTGACCCGTTTTCTTTACATGCTTTCTAGGTACTCCCAAACTGGAGTAAGTGCTACATGCTTGATGATGCGTGCTATTTGTGGAAGTTTAGTGATCGTTTTGTATTAAATATGATAATGTAATGTTTGTAAAACTTGTGTGCTATCGCCTAGACGGGAACTAAACTCGGAACAATGTAATATGATGTAAATTAATGTAGTGGTGTGTTCTTTATAAGCAATGCTGTTGATATCAGATGTGTCTGTTGCATCCCGTTTACGTTTCCGCTGCGGTTACGGGGTGTTACAGAACTTGGTATCAGAGCCATTGGTTATAAATGAATTAGGATGTCTTTAAAAGATACCTAAAATATAACCAGTAGCTCAAGTATTATAGGATCTGAATATCAACTAATAATATATAGTGACGAGATCTGGATGAACTTGGATGGATAAGTGAGTTATTATGGTCCAGAACATAATAACAGACTTGTCCGCACGAGGGAATTCAGGGGAAGTCACGGGGAACATTAATAGGTAAAATCGGCAACATATGTGTAAGTATATGATAGTATTTTTATGTGACAAGGTTGTATAAATGTGTGTATATTAATTTAATTATGATTTACATTATGGAAGGAACTATATGTTTGCTAACTTGTGTACAGGTAAGGATGTCATGATCACGAAGTTTATCAGTAGAGGAGGACCCGGAGGAGGCCAGTTCCGGGGACTCTAGGAGTTTACGCTTAGCTTCCAGCACCGAGCCTACTGAGACTAGCCATAGGAGTGCTAGCTTGTCCTCCCCTGCTAGGGTTACCAGATCCCCCACCCCACCCGGACCACAGGTCACCCTCACCCCTCCCAGACCCGGTCCCCGCCTCACGGCGCGGATCAGTGCCCCTTATGTCCCACCTACCTTTACCCCACCCAGATCCACTTACCACAGGGGCGAGTCCTCCCGCCCCCAGCCCGGGCCTGTGCCTCCACCTGTGTGGGGTACCCCAAGGCCGGTGAGGGATGAGCGTCCCTCTGCCGAGGCTGCATGGCTCCGAGTGCTCACCGAGCAGATGAATGAGCACACCACCGCCTTGACAGTGGGTATTCAGAGGAGGAATCACTTGGCGGACTGCATACTGGACAGCCAGCATGCGATCGCTCAGCTGAGGAGGGAGGACGCATACTCCCAGTGGATGATTGACCGGATGGAAACACGGATCCGGGGTTTGATGGCAGTGTTAGTGGGGATGGTGGCAGTGTTGGTGTGGTTGGTATACCACCGTGTTTAGATCATGTTAGGGTGGTAGTAGTCAGGGTCCGCTTTTTGATACTCTGTGTTAGCAGTTTGTGACGATGCTAACATAGAGTGAATCTTGGGTAGTTATAGTACAGTCACTAGCCCATAGGGGGGACTTTTTTTTTTGGGGATACCATTGTAGATATTTTGATGTATCATTCAAGCACTGACCCATAGCGGGTTATGTCGAAATGATGCCGATGTAGGACTGATGTATGAAAACGTAATCTATGGGCTGACGTTAATGCAATGTGTACTGATGATTATGTAAAATGTACTAATGTTTATTAATGAATGGAATATGTGTTGTGTATCGAGATTGGAATTTGTATTAATTATATGTATTTTTCTTAATGTTGTGTAGAATGGCACCTAAACGGTCAGCTCAAATGTCAGAAGTGGATGTGAGTCGTCTGATTGCTCGACAGTTAGAGGCGGCGATACCGGATATAGTATCGCGCATCGCCGCCAGTATTAACAATACGACCAATCCAGACCCTGCGAGCAATCAAACGACCACCAATAATGCTGGGGAACAAAATGTTAATCCTCCACCGAGCGGTAACCCGATTCCGAGTAATGACGCGTCGCCTAGGGTGGTCGTTACAGACAGTAATGGCCCTATACCCAGTGTAGAAACGAACCGCACTGAACCGACTCCTGCAACAAGGGGATGTTCAATTAAAGATTTTATGTTGTGCAAGCCCCTAGAATTTAGCGGGTCTGAGGGACCCAATGGGTTAGTTAAGTGGATTGAGAAAATAGAGTTGGTTGTGAACATCAGTAACTGCCCTGAGGAGTACATTGTTAAGTATGCTACCTGCACGTTCACGGACCATGCCTTGACATGGTGGAACACAATAGTGCAAACACGCGGTCAGGCAGCGACAAACCGCATGTCTTGGGCAGAACTCAAGGCCCTTGTACTGGAACATTTCTGCCCGAAAAACGAACTGCAGAAGTTAGAAAACGAGTTGTGGAACTTGGAGATGCAGAGGGCAGACCACTTGGGTTATACGAACCGATTTAATGAATTGTCGCGATTGGTGCCGTGGTTGGTCACCCCTGAGTCAAAGAGGGTGGAGCGTTATATATGGGGACTAACTCCAGTAGTAAGGAGTATAGTCAACGCTGGGGGACACCAGACGTTTGAGGGTGCGGTGACGCAAGCTGGTATTGTCACATACGATTTCGTGAGGAGTGGGTCACTGAAGGTGGCAGGAGAGTCTGCCGGAGGAAAGCGAGGTACGTATGATAATAGGACCCCGGGGAAGCAGTAAGAGAAACGTGCTAGGCCCGCTGCCCAGAACTACGCCATGACTAGTTCAGGCGGAAGGCAAGAACCGCAGAAGGGAACGTTTCCTAAGTGTGGGAAATGTGGTTACCACCATGGTGGCGGGTGCAAAGAGGTGGTGTGCCACCGGTGTGGCAGGGAGGGACACTACGCACCGAGATGTAGGGCAAACCTGAACAACCTGAACCGACAACCGCAACCTATCCGTGCGCAGCCATTTAGGACCCAACCAGCCCGACAACAAAACCCACAAGGAAACCAAATGATGACCACTAGCCGTGCTTGCTTTGAATGCGGCAGCACAGATCACTTCAAGAGATACTGTCCGAGACTGAACCAGGGAGGAAGTGGGAGGCAAACCATGGGTCAGGCATCGTCGTCCAATCCGGCGGGAGGCCGAGCTTTTGTGATGGGGGCGAACGAAGCACGCCAGGACCCCAGCGTAGTGACAGGTACATTCCTCGTCTCTGATCATTACGCTTCTGTATTATTTGATACAGGCGCCGATAGAAGTTTTGTTTCTGTTAAATTCCTATCGATAGCAAACCTTCCGATTAGTGAACCCATAGAACCTTATACCGTAGAAGTCGCTAACGGTAAAACCATGATAGTTAATCAGATAGTTCGGAATTGCCCTTTTATTCTGAACGAACAATCCTTCCTGATTGACTTATTACCGGTAGAATTAGGTAGTTTTGACGTGATAGTGGGAATGGATTGGTTAGCACGTAACAAAGTGGAAATAAACTGTGAAAAGAAAATCGTCAAGATCCGGGTGTCGGATGACGAAGAGGTGTTAGTGCAAGGAGAGAAGTCGGGCACAATGATACCATTTATATCCCACCTCAAGGTGTTAAAATATATACGCCAGGGATGCGTGGCGTATCTAGCATGCTTGACGGCCACAGATTCTGATGAGAAACGGGTGGATGATATCCCGGTAGTACGCGAGTTTCCACAAGTTTTCCCAGAAGAACTTCCTGGATTACCGCCAACCCGACAGGTCGAATTCAGAATCGATTTATTACCTCAAGCTGGCCCTGTTGCTAAAGCGCCCTACCGACTTGCACCATCCGAGATGCAAGAATTATCCAATCAGTTGCAAGAATTGTTGGATAAAGGATTTATACGTCCTAGTTATTCCCCGTGGGGTGCACCTGTATTATTCGTGAAAAAGAAGGACGGAAGCCTTAGAATGTGCATTGATTACAGGGAGTTGAACAAGTTAACCATTAAAAATAGGTACCCTCTTTCTCGAATTGATGACCTGTTTGACCAGCTGCAAGGTGCGAGCTATTTCTCAAAAATCGATCTTAGATCGGGATACCATCAGGTTAGAATTCCGGAAGAGGATATCCCAAAAACCGCATTCCGGACTCGCTACGGCCATTACGAGTTCTTAGTTATGCCTTTTGGGCTAACAAATGCGCCGGCAGTTTTCATGGACCTCATGAATCGAGTCTGTAAACCCTATCTCGACAAATTCGTCATCGTGTTTATTGACGATATTCTGATTTACTCGAAAAATAAATAAGAGCACGAGCAACACTTAAGAATAATTTTAGAGCTTCTGGAAAAGGAGAAGTTGTATGCAAAATTCTCCAAGTGTAACTTCTGGTTACAGGAAGTGCAGTTCCTCGGTCACGTTGTAAACCATCAAGGAATACACGTTGATCCGAGTAAAATTGAAGCAATTAAGAATTGGCAAGCGCCTAAAACGCCAAAGGAAGTCCGCCAATTCTTAGGCTTAGCCGGATATTATCGTCGATTTATAGAGAACTTTTCCAGCATCGCCCAACCTTTAACTCTCCTGACTCAAAAGGATCGAAAGTATGAATGGGGAGAAGAGCAGGAAACGGCGTTTCAAACGTTAAAGCAAAAATTGTGCCAAGCGCCGATTTTAAGTCTCCCCGATGGAGACGATGGTTTTGTCGCGTATTGTGACGCATCTCGTAGAGGGTTAGGATGCGTGTTGATGCAGAATAATAAGGTTATAGCCTATGCTTCCCGATAGTTAAAAGTACACGAGAAAAATTACACTACGCATGACTTAGAACTGGGAGCGGTTATCTTCGCACTTAAAATCTGGAGACATTATCTCTACGGTACAAAGTGCACCATCTTCACCGATCATAAAAGTTTGCAACACATATTTGATCAGAAAGAACTAAATATGAGGCAACGAAGATGGGTCGAGTTGTTGAGCGATTATGACTGTGACATCCGTTATCACCCCGGCACGGCTAACGTTGTAGCCGATGCCTTGAGTAGGAAAGATCGGATTAAGCCATTGCGAGTGCGAGCGTTGGGGATGATAGTCCAGTCGAACCTTTCGGACCTGGTTCGAGTAGCTCAACGTGAGGCGTTGAAAGAGGAACAATTGGAAAAGGAGGGACTTTACGGCAATGAGAAGAATTTCGAACAGCGCGTGGACGAAATTCTCTATTTCAAAAGTCAGATTTGGATCCCTACCCTCCATGATCTGCGTGAATTAATCATGGACGAAGCACATAGATCAAAATATTCCATACATCCGGGATCGGATAAGATGTACAAGGATGTGAAGGAGTTCTACTGGTGGCCGGGTATGAAAAAGGATATCGCAATGTATGTCGGTAAATGTACGACTTGTGCGAGAGTTAAGGCGGAGCACCAGAAACCCTCGGGGATGTTACAACAACCGGAAATTCCCGAATGGAAGTGGGAGCAAATCACGATGGATTTTGTGACTCATCTTCCTAAAACGTCCCGAGGACATGATGCAATTTGGGTAATCGTGGATCGATTAACCAAATCAGCACATTTTATCCCGATTAGAAATAATTATAACACAGAGAGACTTGCGCAGATTTATATAAATGAAATTGTGTCTCGTCATGGGATACCCATCTCAATCATCTCCGATCGGGATAGGCATTTCACCTCCAAGCTTTGGCAAGCTGTGCAAGAAGCGCTGGGAACGCGTATTGATCTAAGCACAGCTTACCACCCTCAGACCGATGGTCAGTCTGAGAGGACCATCCAAACCCTGGAGGATTTGCTTCGTGCACGCGCACTGGATTTTAAGGGAAATTGGGATCAACATCTCCCACTCGTTGAATTTTCCTATAATAACAGTTACCATAGCAGTATAAAGGCAGCGCCTTACGAAGCATTGTATGGTCGGAAGTGCCGATCACCACTCTGTTGGACTGAAGTGGGCGACACTAAGGTTATTAGATCAGACCTGGTCCAGGAAACGACCAGCAAAATCCTTGAAATTAGGAGCAATCTGAAGGCCGCGCGGGATCGGCAAAAGAGTTATGCCGATACCCGTAGAAAACCGTTGTCATTTGAGAAAGGTGATAAAGTGTATTTGAAAGTATCACCTTGGAAGGGTGTAGTCAGATTTGGAAAGGCGGGGAAGTTAGCCCCGAGATATATTGGACCCTTCAATATTACTTCAAAAATTGGTCCCGTAGCGTACCGATTAGAACTACCCGATGAATTGAGTGCAGTTCACAACGTGTTTCACGTATCGAACTTGTAAGGCCCCGTTACCGGTAACCCTACTTTCGTGTTGGATTTACTCATAAACACAGTTCTAAATATCAGAGTTAATTAAAAACTTTACGCGGAATATAAAACTATCATAAAACATTACATATCGATTCATAATCATGTCTTAAAACATTCCTCTTGTCTTTCAAAATCAAAACATAACTTAATAAACATATCAGATCTTCAGATGCCAGGCTTTAGTCTTCTGCCATGTGTCCTCCACTCAAGCCAGCTGTCTCAACCTACTCACCTGCGTGCATACTAAAAGTCAGCTACGCTGAGTGAGTTCTAGTTAATCATACAATACCATACAATACCATATTACATACATACGTACTTAACCTCATAACTTTCTTTCATACACACATAAGTACTCATGCCTTCATTCTTACTTACATACTTTCTTTACATTCATAATCATACGTTTTAAAGAGCCTTTCGCCCTATAACCTCACAGATATTATAAGGGTCTGGTCCCTAACATCACAGATATTATAAGGGTCTGGTCCCTAACATCACAGATATTATAAGGGTCTGGTCCCTAACATCACAGATATTATAAGGGTCTGGTCCCTAACATCACAGATATTATGAGGGTCTGGTCCCTAACATCACAGATATTATTAGGGTCTGGTCCCTAACATCACAGATATTATTAGGGTCTGGTCCCTTGTTTTCGAATATTAGTAGGGTTCGATTCCCTCTTCGTTACCATACAACCATACATCATACCTCGAGTATTATTAGGGCTCGGTACCCTTTTCGTAACCATACAACCATACAACCGTTATTTCCTTCTTTTATTAACTTTATTACGTTCATACACATAAACATACATATCATACTTGCCATATTTATAACGTTACAACCTGACAGTACGTGCAATATCCGAAGATCGTTCACGTACCATCAAGCAATCATTCATACATATCATACTTACCATATTTATAACGTTACAACCTGACAGTACGTGCAATATCCGAAGATCGTTCACGTACCATCAAGCAATCATTCATACATATCACATATATCACATATGGCATACACTTATCACTTAGGATAAATGTATTAACAACACATCAAGTATGCACACAGCCCCAAAAACATAACAAGGAATGGGGCTAGAAACTCACCTGGATCCTGTTACGCTCGCCGTTGATCGTAATTCCTTTCTTTAACTGGGCTCGGCTAACTGTATAATATTTACACATATCAATTAACTACTACTTCTCGTTTTGTATTTCTATCTATATATGACCCACAACGAACGGGGGTCCGGGGGCAGCGCCCCTGGCAGCGGGGTTCTAGGGGCGGCAGCCCCTAGCGGGGTCCAAGGGGCAGAGCCCCTGGCTGGGGTTAAGCTGCCAGGTCAGCTTGGAAAAATTTTATTTTCGATAACTGCCTTAACACATTTTCCATTAGGTTTTTAATTTATTTTCCAAACGAACTTCACTTCAGGCGAAGTTAAACCTCGGGCGAACTTGGCTTCAGGCGAAGTTAAACCTCGGGCGAACTTGGCTTCAGGCGAAGTTAAACCTTAGGCGAACTTGGCTTCAGGCGAAGTTATCCTTAGGCGAACTTGGCTTCAGGCGAAGTTATCCTTAGGCGAACTTGGCTTCAGGCGAAGTTAAACCTTAGGCGAACTTGGCTTCAGGCGAAGTTATCCTTAGGCGAACTTGGCTTCAGGCGAAGTTAAACCTTAGGCGAACTTGGCTTCAGGCGAAGTTAAACCTTAGGCGAACTTGGCTTCAGGCGAAGTTAAACCTTAGGCGAACTTGGCTTCAGGCGAAGTTAAACCTTAGGCGAACTTGGCTTCAGGCGAAGTTATCCTTAGGCGAAGTTACGCTTGAAGGCGAAGTTACGCTTGAAGGCGAAGTTCATCAGGCGAACTTAATCTTGCAGGCGAAGTTATCGCGCTGCAGATCTGTTTGCCCATAACTCCTTCGTTTCTTAGCCAAATAACTCGATTTTGGTACCCACGGAATCGTATGATCGGCGCCTACAAATCCCAACCATCAAATCGGCCTAAAATCGACGTTTTAGGGGTCCGATTTGGGCAGTTTGGGTTTCGGGTTCGGTTAACCCATCCAATCCTAACCATTTACAGTAATAATAGCTTTGTTGGATTGTTCTTACCTTACCAACTCAGATCTATCAACAAAATCTCGGGTTTCGGCTTCGAATCTTGATCGGTTAGTATGTGTGTTTTGAGGAGTGTGTGGAGTGTGTGTGGAGTTTGGTGAGAAATGAGATATTTTGGGATTTTGGGGGTATTTATATCCCTGAAATCCCATTCTCATTTATCCTATCTCAATTAATCCAAGTCCATGACCCGCTCCTACTCGATATTAATAATTAAAACGCGAAATCACTAACATAACTTTCTTTATTCAACATTATAAATTTTAGGATGTTACAGAACTTGAAAAGAAGTCTGGCGGATGAGACATCGGTATTACCTTTAGAGGGTGTCCAAATAAATGATAAACTCAATTTCGTAGAGGAACCCGTAGAAATAGTGGACGGGAAAAATCAAGCAACTTAGACACAACAAGATTTCGTTGGTCAAAGTTAAATGGAATTCGCAACGAGGCCCAGAATATACCTGGGAGCGAAAGGACGAATTCCGGAAGTAATACCCCCATCTATTTCCTCAAAAAGAAGTAGTCGTCGCGTAAAAATTTCGAGGACGAAATTTCTTTTACGGGGGGAGAATGTAACAATTCCGGCAAAATCAGGTATACCCTAACCGGTATATACTATTTATGTGTTATTTAATAATGAATATGTGAATTATGATGCGTTTATACGAGTATGTATGATCATAGTACGAATTATAATCGATTATACAGTAAATCGTATTGGAAATACGATTAACCGATTAACGGTTATTGAAGCCCGAACGATCGGGGATTGCATTATAGACGAAATATATAATATTTAGTGATGTTTACGAAGTATTAAAGCTTCGGGATAAGTGAATTAAAGCACAGAAAAAGGATTTCGATTTAATGATACGTCGGTACGTTAAACGAAACCTTTAATACCAAACCGAGCAAGAGACGATCGATCAAGCCGAAAAAGATGCACAATTATTAATAATACGATGTTTTAAGTTAATAAATGTCATGGTTTAAGTTTTTTAAATCGGTTTTATATAAATTTCATTTTTAAGCCGAAAAACGACCGTTTAAGCCTCGTTTTAAGCCGAATTAAACGTTTAATCGAAAAACGAACTGAACCAGATTATCCAAAACATTATCCGGATTACGAGAATCTGAATATGTGGCCACAAATGAAGTTGTGGGTCCCACCCCACCCATCTATTTGGTCCGATCGGACCCCCCTCACCCAAACAACATTTCATTTTCTTTTTTTTCACAACACAATTCAACAATGCTCATATTCTCTCAAGATCAAGAACCAAAAACCAAGCTTTTTAACAAGAAAAACCGAGGTAAAATCTTGTTATGTACGTGTTTAAGTTCGTTTGTTGAGTGTTCTTGCAAGGAAATGAGGTTTCCAAGTGAAAAAGGGTGAAAACCCGAGATGGAACCGATTCTTGCACGATCAAGTGATGTATACGGGCTATACAAGGGATCTTGGTCCAAGAAAAGAGTTAAACGAACCAAAAACGAATTTTTACGGTTAAATCGTTGTTTTTATATCATAACCGAAACCATGAAAGAAATGGCTTAATTGTGGGTGTAACTTGCTTGGTGTGGTGTTATTGTGCTTGTAGGTGTTGTATCTAGTTGCTAGCAAGGGCTAGAAAGCGAGATTCTTGCGGTTTGAAGCTAGAAACACAAGGTAGTTCGGTTTTGTGTGATGTTTGTATTTTTGGACAGATTGTGATACGGGTAGAGTTAGGTCATGAAATTTTACAGAGGAGTTAGATATATGAAAACATGAGTTCTGTGAATTTTTGGTAATTTCTGGACAAAGGATGAATATTTGGTGAATTTAATGCTCGGTTTTGGCCAAAAATGGTGAAAAATAGTTAAATATCATGAAAAATTCTGGAAGATTGCAGATAAGCTTTTTATAACATGTATAAGTCACACACAAAATTTGAAGTCATTTGAAGAAGTCTAAGTAGGCTTTTCGGTTAAACGAGTTCTAGGGTTTTGTAGTTCGGTTTTAGTGAAAATGGCATTTAAAAAGGGATTTTGGTTCTGGAAAAATTATAGGGGACTATGGAGATGGCAGGGGTTATCCAGGAAAAATTTTGGATTTTTCTAAGATCGTTTGGTATTTACGACATATTTAGTGTTTAAATGGTGTTTAAAAATAGGTAAAAAAATGTTAAATATAAAATTAATTCTGGAAATATTTTTATAAAATTCCCCACTGTCAAAAAGTGAGTTGTGCAGAATTTCAAGATCCGAGACTAAACGGATAATTATTTGTGCTAAAACAAACTTTTAAAGCTTAAAACGCGTAAACCGGTAAAGTTCGCATAAGCGAGCTGACTGGTGTATAAAAACCCTAAAAATGAACTATTTTCATATAATTGAGTTAAACAAGTAAAAATGAATCATCCGAAAATAATTCGGATGATTTGAGTGTTTTTAACCTATTTAACAGTTTCCGGTACGATAATGACGGAAACGGGTCCCGCGGCCAATCGGGAAGTCTAAACCGAGCCCTAATTTCACAACTTTAGTTAAATTATCAATTAACCACTATTTTCAGGTCGTGTGTGACCAAACTCATTCTTGAAACATAAAAATGGATAACCGTGCTAGGCACGCAAAACGGGAAAAATGACTAATAGTAAATCTGACTAGTGAACTCTAAACGATATCACAATCTGAGTCCGGTGAAGTGTTTCTGGGTTAACATTGCCCCCGGAACGGGTACAGTACTGGGTTAACTGTGTCCCCAGATGTACCGGTTAACACGGTTAAAGTTATGTTAATAGTGATTGTATAGTAACAAACTTGGGGATCGTATTACAGATTTGGACTAGTAGCTGGAGTATTGTATTACTAATTTGCCTACGATAAGGTGAGTTTCACGAGCCCCTTTTTCTGAATTGTTTTCAAATATTTTTCCGTGGCGGAAGCATGTTGCTAATAAAATGTTTAAGTACATACTGAACGCATGGATTTGCGTGTATTTATAAATATTTGATTGTACGGGAATCGTATGGAATGGGTACATTAGTGGGTTAACAGTGTCCCCAGATGTCCCTGGAAGTGTTTCTGGGTTAACATTGCCCCCGGAATAGGTACAGTACTGGGTTAACAGTGTCCCCAGATGCCTCTAGAAGTGTTTATGGGTTAACATTGCCCCCGGAATGGGTACAGTACTGGGTTAACAGTGTCCCCAGATGTCTCTAATATAT
The DNA here is from genome assembly GCF_021521415.1 of Bidens hawaiensis. Lineage (NCBI taxonomy): Eukaryota > Viridiplantae > Streptophyta > Magnoliopsida > Asterales > Asteraceae > Bidens > Bidens hawaiensis. The sequence continues at coordinate 2,244,165 of NW_027491035.1, read as the reverse complement.
GATTATCATAATGAGTTATCACTGTTTATTTAAATTAGTGAAACTCACCAACTATTCGTAGTTGACCCGTTTTCTTTACATGCTTTCTAGGTACTCCCAAACTGGAGTAAGTGCTACATGCTTGATGATGCGTGCTATTTGTGGAAGTTTAGTGATCGTTTTGTATTAAATATGATAATGTAATGTTTGTAAAACTTATGTGCTATCGCCTAGACGGGAACTAAACTCGGAACAATGTAATATGATGTAAATTAATGTAGTGGTGTTTTCTTTATAAGCAATGCTGTTGATATCAGATGTGTCTGTTGCATCCCGTTTACGTTTCCGCTGTGGTTACGGGGTGTTACAGATGTGTCCTATGCTTCTTCTTCGATGGTTCTCCCCCGGCATCCGCGTGGCCTGCACCCACATCACTTGCCTTGAATAACTGGAGCTTCCTCTTTCGCTCTAACTCTGCCAGAACACGTGTGAGAGATAAAATCTTAGAAGCAGCGTCACAATCATACTCCTCCGGGGGCGATGGCTCGTCACTCAAGGACAAAAGTACAATAACCCCATCAGAGGTAATGGTATTTAAAGGACGAGGGTTAAGATCGTACACACCTATTTGAAAGATGGCTTCCGAGACTACAGGTTCAGCGCGCATCTTGGTGGGAAAAATGAAGCGATCGCGGGTCCTGTCCAAAATGGGTAAGACATTCGCGTCCTTGATACGCTTCTGCGGACAACCCATATCGTCTTTAAGGACATTCAACATGGACCATTCACCTGAAATACATGAAATAAAGATTAAACAAAAAATCTTACAAAGTGAAGAACCGCTAAAAGTCATAAAAGGATATGAGACTTACTTTCGTCCACATTCATGAAAAAGGTTCTAAATCCGGATATGTCCATAACCGGCTCATACCCGCCCACGACAGGGCTTCCTCGGGAAAGACGCGCATAGGTGTCGGCGCACCCATTAATGCGCGGAACCATTCCTGGTTCTCGTGTGGTGCTGTAACAACGTTCGGTACCGTCTCGTTGTTCAAATGACGAACCATCCTAGTGGGGACGACGTCCTCAGAAATCCAAAAGAACTTCATCCTCCACTCATGAACACTGCGAAGTGCTTTAGTCCCAATGACCCTCTCGGGAATGGGGACATAGTTGAACCACCTGCCACAATTGATTACCCTGTAAAAGACCGGAATCCGATCAATATGGGGAACCATCCCATTCACCCTAGATACGAATTCGAAGTGGCGAATCCGCATGAGTCCGAACGGGTGCACCTGGGAAAGATGAATCCCATAGGCGCTAAGTATATTCATGAGAAACTTGGTTATCGGAAACCAAAGATTCCCATGAGAAAAAAATTTGGCATAGACTGCCATCTTGCCAGCAGGGGGTCTGCTAGCAACGGACCCAGCAGCAGGGAATTCCGGCCCCCATTCCGGTGGAATCCTGTAAGTATAGATCAATTTCTCATAATCAGATTTGTTCCAGCTAATCTCCACAGTGTCAGTATCTGGCGACGATGAGAACCTTTTGTGACTGGCCATTGGTCCGATAGCAAAAGGAAAGCAACAAGCAATGTTGGATAAAGGTAATTAAACAATCTGGAATTCGAGAAAAAGATGAAGAAAATGTGATAAATTAAAGACGATAAAACTTCAAAAGAAACATAAGCACTCCTATTTATACCCATCGCAAAAAATGCGATGGGATACGAACAGTGGAGAGAGAAAAGCTTAGTCCATTGAGACGACGCCACGTCATACGGGAAACCCGAAAAAGCGAAAAAGGTGTACAGTGACAGCCGACATAAATGTCACGTCGAATGCTCACACGCTTACAAGCTATCAAATCCCACCATTTCATGGTTATCCACACCATACAAAAATATCTCCGTCACACTCCAGAAATTTAAAATCCTCCAAAATATCTCCAAAGTTAAAATTTCACCCGCATAAAAATTTACACGGAAGAAACAACAGACTATGGGGATTTATAGAGGTAGGGTACCAAAAAGACCCAAATACCCTTAAATACCACCAGCGTGTCAGAGGGGAACTCCTCATAGGCCTCCTGCGGGAGATACGGATCATCCGCATGACTCAATAAAGGAAGAACAATGATACATCCGAGAGATTATGTGCGGAAGCATCTAGACGCCCTCATAAGTCATCCGCGGAGTAGTATTCCCACCCGCAAGTATGACCGGAAGGAAACGTCATAGGAAAGCTGTAATTAACCAATTACTATCTAGTAGATTTACCAAGATCATTTCTTGAAGAATACGTAATTCTCTAACCAATTGTAGAAGGACATGTGGCCAAGTTGTTATAACAGTGAACATGGCCAGGTTTATCCCATCCTATTACAAGAAGACACGTGACCAGGTTGTTACAACCATGCACATGGGCCGTATAGCTCAACCTATCATTTGAGTACACGTGCCCAGACGGTTATGAGAGCATCTTCTAGAAAGGGACAGTTGGGCCAATTATATTCCCACATCCTTCGGCTATAAATACATTCACAATCTTCATGAGGTATTCATACACTCCCAACTATCTACTCTAAATACTCTTAGTATTTTATCTTCACCGGAATTGTACTTATTCTCACACCAGAGGGTGGTTACGGGAGGACCCCCCCTCTTGTCCTTCCCATAACGAGCTTAAGGTGTCTGTTTTGCAGGTTTCTGTCACTGGACTTTGGGAAATTGGGCTCGTATCGTTGCTGGTTTTTGTTCGTATCCTACGCTGTGAACTCATTGGATCTAGGACCCGTTAAGGGGATTAGATCTGTGTTTCTACACTAAGTATTCATACAAAATCAAGGATTCAACTTTTCATTCAACAAAGATTCCTTATTTGGCAATCTAACAATTTCAAGTATTATCTTTCAAACTATTAGTTTTGATGATTTAACTAGCATACATCCTATCCAATTTTAGTTAATATTAATCCATATCAGTTTCAATATTTCATTAATTCATCAACTTCATCAATTAATCCAAGAAAATTCATAAATCCCCAAATTACAACTATGAACAAGTTCTTGCCAATTTCATTTTAATACTAGCAATTCAATGATCCATGTTCATATCATCAATCCTATTGATTAATAACTAACCAAAGTTCATCCTAACATCAAACCCAAACATCAATTTCATACATGATTACACCTAAATATCAAGTATTCAACAATGCTTCTAATCAACCTTAACAATCAAAGTATGAAGTTCAAGAAGAATGTATGAATGTGTAAGTGGGTTCAATCCTTCCTCTTACACACACATACATACACGTGGCTCACATACACACACATCAACATCTATAATTTCAAAACTTCAAGCTCAATCTCAACTCAAGAACACCCAATCTAACATATTTAACCCTATAAATCAACTTATAAACATAACTTACTTGTGTTCTTGAAGATCTAAGGATGAAGATGAAAATGTGATGTTTGTGGGTGTGATGACCCTTCCTCCTAATTCTCTTCCTAGTTGGTAATCTTCATTGTTTTTTTATCAATCTTGAATGTGAGTGTGTGTTTGTGATTTGAATTTGAATTGGAATTGTGTTGTGAAATGTGCTTGTGTGTGTGCCATGTATATAGAGAGAGTAAGAGAGGGATAAGTTATATGAGTAAGATTATAGAGTGTAATGTGGATTAGCTTAGGTGATTACAACTCATTAGGCTTCTAGAAGATGGTAATGATTGGAGGTTTAAGATGGTGGATGGTTATTGGGGGAAAGAGAGGTGTAGGGTGATGTGGCATGGGGTGGCCGGCCAGGTGGGTGGGGGGGGGGGGTTAGGAGATGAAGGGTTGGGCTAATATAGTTAGTTTGGTTAATCGTTTTAACGTATTGCGAGTTTTAGATAATCAATCGGATCCTGTATTTAATAATTTTTGTCAGACTTTGAACGAAATTAAATTCCTAACAATATGAACTATACAAATATTTTTCTGAAAATAGTTTGTGTCGGGTCCTTTCCGGGTCCTGTACTGGCTTTTGCTTACTTATTTATCAGTTTTTGTTTTAACATATATTTTAAATTTTAGGGCCATTTAATCATATTAATGATTTATTTATATTCTGGCCCGCTGCCCGAGGTTGTTTCGCGTTATGCTTGTTACGTGTTAAAATTTGGACTTTTTGTTGACTTTGCAAGATTTTGAATCTTAATAAAGGAAGATTTTATTTATAAAATGAAATTATAATGCTAATCATGATTACATTAGTGATAATTTTTTCCGAGTGTTACAACTTTAAGAAAACCTTGTAGCTTATTACAAAAGATGACGGTTTTTTATGAACATCAGCATAACTCTTTTGGGTGGAGTAATGGCTTGAGAGGAATCTTATCAGTTGTTTCCTGAATGAAATCAAAACTTGTAATCTGAGTATCGCCAACTTTCGTCCAACAAAGTTGTGATCTACATTTTCGTAAGAAAATTCAATGAGTAGGAGGTGTTGATCCCAATTCCCTTTAACACAAGCGCAAAGCAAATCTTCTAATGTTTAAGTGGTTCTTTCGGATTGGCCATCTGTTTGAGGGTGGTAGGCTGTGCTTAAATTTATTCGCCAAAGCTTTTTGAAACGCTTGCCAAAACGAGAAGTAAAATGACTATCCCGATTTTAAAGAATCGGAATTGGTACACCATGTCGGGATACAATTTCATTAATGTAATTTGGGTTAGTTTCTTAGTAGTGCAATTATCGTGGATCAAAAGAAAGTGTGTAGAGTAGGTTAATCAGTCCACAATTACCTAAATTGCATTGTGAGCTCGGGAAGTTTTGGGAAGATGTGTAACGAATTCGATTGTAATTTTTCCCATTTCCATTGGGATATTTCAGGTTGTTGTAACACTCCCGAAGGTTTCTGATATTCAGCCTTAACACGAGCACAAGTTGCGCACTTACTTACATACAAGGCTATATCTTTCTTCATTCCAGGCCACCAATAAAATTCTTTTACGTCTTTATACATCTTGTCAGTACCTAGATGAATATAATACATGGATTTGTGCATTTCATCAACAATCAATTCCCGAAGGTTATGAAGAGTCGGAATCCAAACTCGAATATTGAAGTAAAGTATTTCATCAGTTCTCTTTTCAAAATTCTTCTCGTTCCCGTACAAGTTTCCTTTTCTAAGATATCTTCTTTTAAGGCTTCATTTTGGGCAATACGAATTTTCTCGATAAGACTACCTTGGATAGTCATTTCAAGTGCTCGTACCCTCAAAGGTTTAATTCTTTCCTTCCGGCTCAAGGCTTCGGCTACAATAATAGCCTTGCCTGGATGGTATTTAATTTCACAGTTATAGTCGTTTAACAGTTCTACCCATCTTCTTTGCCTCATATTCATTTCCTTTGGATCAAATATGTGTTGTAGGCTTTTGTGATCCATGTAAATTGTGTTAAACACTATGTGCTTCAATTCTGTTAATCAATTCATATTGATTAATCAGTGAATCTAGTTATCTGATATGCGTATGTGAGTAATATGTTAATTAACGAAGTGTATGAGTAATCAAATGGGTGGAGTAATGGCTTGAGAGGAATAGCTTAAAACACTTGTTAAATTATGTGGACTGAATCAGTCTATATATCGAAGATTGTGACACCCGGTAATTTCCCAATCCTATAAACTAAGTAATCAACCTAATAATTAGGTGATTGTGAATATTACGCGCGCTATATTAGAATCAGCGCGGGCAATTGTTATGTTCGCCCTGCGCAAGCGCGCTATATTAGAATCAGCGCGGGCAATTGTTATGTTCGCCCTGCGCGAGCGCGCTATGATAGAATCAGCGCGGGCAATTGTTATGTTCGCCCTGCGCGAGCGCGCTATGTTAGAGTCAGCGCGGGCACGATATGTGCGCCCTGCGCGAGCGCGCGATGTAAAAACCAGCGTGGGCATATGTTATATGCGCCATGCGCGAATGTTTTGGCTTTATGTTTTCATGTAACTTAACTTATTGTTGTCTAATGGGTTGACCGTCCCGCATGATGCTAAGGCGGGTGCATCCTAAATCGTTTATGCGCGTGCGGAAGGGAACTAACCTCCCCGCATGGCGGGAACATTCAGAGCTAGTTTGTCTGAAGCTCCAAGATGGAATTGACTTCAACATGACTGATCACTATGTTGAAATACCAAGACCACCTGGAGAATCTACAAATGAAACTCAATGTCCCTAACTGCGAGAAGGTTACGCACCTACCCGCAGCAAAGAAATGTCCTTCACGCAGAAAGCTATGCGCACGAAGTTATACGCGCAGAACACTTAGCCTAATCTCCAGATTTAGGGAGGATTATTCCCGCCCAAAAGGAAACAGTAGCGTGTTTCAGAAATTTCTACTTTTTAACTGTACACTGACAAAAGCACCTGAAAAAGCATACTGTAACATGAAAAGTCAACTGTCAGCCACCCTATTCTCACCAACCCCAGACCTGCATGTCCTGTCCAAATCAAAACAAGATCTTTTATCCACTCCTCCACTTTTAAATAAATAATAATAATTTCCATACTTTATCATCATTACACCTAGATATGAAAAGATTACAATTCCCTAAAGCAAGGGATTGTGTTCCCTTGAGTTTGCCTATAAATATGTAACCCAAATTATCACACACTTCAAACTCCTCTCTTAAGAACTGCAAACTTGCACTAATCATCTCCCAAGCATCCGTTGTTTTCATTTCCGATCCTGTTACTAGGTAAGCCGAGATTATAACCTTGATATCTACTTTCCAACCCTTATATTCTCCTATTTCTTGATCTTAATATATATATACTTCTTGTTATTTAATCGTATTCTAGACCTTCAATTCAAAGGCCAACACCAAGAAAACCCGAATCTCGATTAATCCCTTAACAAGAACTACAGGTGAGTCTCACAGCCCCTATTTTCACTGTTTTTAAACTGTTTTCGGGGCGAGGGACACGTGCTTAAATTATTGGATAAGGGTTTCATACACCCAAGCTTTTCACCTTGGGGAGCTCCAGTACTGTTTGTTAAGAAGAAGGATGGTTCCTTCCGGATGTGTATTGACTACAGGGAGCTGAACAAGCTGACAGTCAAGAATCGGTACCCCTTACCGAGGATTGACGACTTATTTGACCAGTTGCAGGGATCCAGTTATTATTCGAAGATAGATCTACGGTCAGGATACCACCAACTTAGGGTCCATGAGGAAGATGTGCCGAAAACAGCCTTCCGAACTAGATACGGCCATTATGAGTTCTTAGTGATGCCTTTCGGGCTAACTAATGCGCCGGCTGTGTTCATGGATCTGATGAACCGCGTGTGCAAACCATACTTGGACAAGTTTGTGATTGTGTTTATAGATGATATTCTGATTTACTCTCGGACCAAGGCCGAGCATGAGCAACACCTGAGATTGATTTTGGAATTGTTGAGGAAAGAAAAGTTGTATGCGAAGTTTTCCAAGTGTGAGTTTTGGCTTAGAGAAGTTCACTTTCTCGGTCACGTTGTAAACGAGAAAGGAATACACGTTGATCCTTCCAAAGTCAAAGCCATCGAAAACTGGGAAGCGCCAAAAACCCCAACTGAGGTGAGGCAATTCCTAGGACTAGCTGGCTACTATCGACGCTTCATTGAGAACTTCTCCAAGATAGCTCTACCACTGACCGCGCTAACTCAGAAAGACAAGAAGTTTGTTTGGGGCGAAAATCAGGAAGCGGCATTTCAAATGTTAAAACAGAAGTTATGTAGTGCGCCAATTTTGTCTATACCCGCTGGGACGGATGACATCGTCGTTTACTGCGACGCTTCACATCAGGGACTCGGATGTGTCCTTATGCAGCGAGACAAAGTCATAGCGTATGCCTCGCGCCAACTCAAGACCAATGAAAAGAACTACACAACGCATGATCTGGAACTTGGAGCGGTTGTCTTCGCGCTAAAGATTTGGCGCCATTACCTCTATGGTACAAAGTGTGTAATCTTTACGGATCACAAGAGCCTTCAACATATATTTGATCAAAAGGATTTAAACATGAGGCAACGAAGATGGGTGGAGTTGTTGAATGATTATGATTGTGAAATTAAGTACCACCCTGGAAAGGCGAATGTGGTAGCAGACGCGCTAAGTAGGAAGGAGCGAATAAAAACGCTACGAGTCAAGGCTCTAAGGTTGACCATTCGCGCAGATCTCTCTACCCGCGTCCGAGACGCTCAGCAAGAAGCCTTGAAACCAGAGTTTGTTAAAAACGAATCCCTTGGGGGTATGATTAAGGATTTGGAGCTCAAAGAGAACGACACTCGATATTTTGCTAACCGCATATGGGTCCCTCTCAAGGGAGGATTGCGAGAGCAAGTATTAAACGAAGCTCACAAGACGCGGTATTCCGTACATCCTGGCGCAGACAAGATGTACGAAGATGTTAAAGCGCTGTATTGGTGGCCCAATCTTAAAGGCGCCATCGCGACGTATGTCAGTAAGTGCCTGACGTGTTCGAAGGTAAAGGCTGAATACCAGAAACCATCAGGGTTGCTTCAACAGCCAGAAATTCCCATGTGGAAGTGGGAAAAAATCTCTATGGACTTCATCACCAAACTGCCAAGGACACCTGGGGGTTACGACACGATCTGGGTTATTGCAGATCGGCTAACTAAATCAGCACACTTCCTGCCGATCAAGGAAACCGATAAGATGGAAAAGTTAGCCCGATTGTATATTCGAGAAGTAGTTTCAAAACATGGAGTCCCGGTGTCCATCATTTCTGATAGAGATAGTCGGTTCACCTCAAGATTTTGGAGATCGTTACAAGGGGCTTTAGGTACTCGTCTTGACATGAGTACGGCATATCATCCCCAAACAGATGGACAAAGCGAGCGAACAATCCAGACATTGGAAGATATGCTGCGCGCGTGCGCAATCGATTTCGGAGGTAGCTGGGATACTCATCTCCCATTGGTCGAATTTTCTTACAACAACAGTTATCACACAAGCCTCAAGGCTACGCCGTTTGAAGCTTTGTATGGGCGCAAGTGTAGATCCCCACTGTGCTGGGCTGAAGTGGGTGAAAAGCAAATGACTGGTCCAGAATTGATCCAAGAAACAACAGACAAGATTTTTCAGATACGGGATCGCCTTAAGACAGCGCGCGACAGACAGAAGAGCTACGCAGATGTGCGAAGGAAACCGTTGGAGTTTCAAGTAGGGGATAGAGTACTTTTGAAAGTCTCTCCATGGAAAGGAGTCCCCCGTTTCGGCAAGCGAGGAAAGTTGAATCCGCGCTACATTGGACCATTTGAGATCCTGGAAAGGATCGGTCCGGTTGCTTATAAACTCCGTTTACCCGCCGAACTCGGTGGAGTTCATGATACGTTCCATGTATCCAACCTCAAAAAGTGCTTATCTGACGAAACGTTGATTTTGCCGTTGGAAGAGATTCACATCGACAAACAACTGCACTTCGTAGAAGAACCTATAGCAGTAACCGATTGGAAAGAACAAAAGTTACGCAGAAGCAGAATCAAGTTAGTAAAGGTTCAATGGAACTCGAGGCGTGGGACTGAATTCACTTGGGAAAGAGAAGACCAGATGCGCATGAAATACCCACACCTCTTTCAGAGCATGGCTTCTGCCAGCAACGTCTCCTAAATTTCGGGACGAAATTCTCTTAACAGGGGGAAAATGTGACACCCGGTAATTTCCCAATCCTATAAACTAAGTAATCAACCTAATAATTAGGTGATTGTGAATATTATGCGCGCTATATTAGAATCAGCGCGGGCAATTGTTATGTTCGCCCTGCGCGAGCGCGCTATATTAGAATCAGCGCGGGCAATTGTTATGTTCGCCCTGCGCGAGCGCGCTATGATAGAATCAGCGCGGGCAATTGTTATGTTCGCCCTGCGCGAGCGCGCTATGTTAGAGTCAGCGCGGGCACGATATGTGCGCCCTGCGCGAGCGCGCGATGTAAAAACCAGCGTGGGCATATGTTATATGCGCCATGCGCGAATGTTTTGGCTTTATGTTTTCATGTAACTTAACTTATTGTTGTCTAATGGGTTGACCGTCCCGCATGATGCTAAGGCGGGTGCATCCTAAATCGTTTATGCGCGTGCGGAAGGGAACTAACCTCCCCGCATGGCGGGAACATTCAGAGCTAGTTTGTCTGAAGCTCCAAGATGGAATTGACTTCAACATGACTGATCACTATGTTGAAATACCAAGACCACCTGGAGAATCTACAAATGAAACTCAATGTCCCTAACTGCGAGAAGGTTACGCACCTACCCGCAGCAAAGAAATGTCCTTCACGCAGAAAGCTATGCGCACGAAGTTATACGCGCAGAACACTTAGCCTAATCTCCAGATTTAGGGAGGATTATTCCCGCCCAAAAGGAAACAGTAGCGTGTTTCAGAAATTTTTACTTTTTAACTGTACACTGACAAAAGCACCTGAAAAAGCATACTGTAACATGAAAAGTCAACTGTCAGCCACCCTATTCTCACCAACCCCAGACCTGCATGTCCTGTCCAAATCAAAACAAGATCTTTTATCCACTCCTCCACTTTTAAATAAATAATAATAATTTCCATACTTTATCATCATTACACCTAGATATGAAAAGATTACAATTCCCTAAAGCAAGGGATTGTATTCCCTTGAGTTTGCCTATAAATATGTAACCCAAATTATCACACACTTCAAACTCCTCTCTTAAGAACTGCAAACTTGCACTAATCATCTCCCAAGCATCCGTTGTTTTCATTTCCGATCCTGTTACTAGGTAAGCCGAGATTATAACCTTGAGATCTACTTTCCAACCCTTATATTCTCCTATTTCTTGATCTTAATATATATAATTCCTGTTATTTAATCGTATTCTAGACCTTCAATTCAAAGGCCAACACCAAGAAAACCCGAATCTCGATTAATCCCTTAACAAGAACCACAGGTGAGTCTCACAGCCCCTATTTTCACTATTTTCACTGTTTTTAAACTGTTTTCGGGGCGAGGGACACGTGCTTAAATTACGATTTATCATGGTATACTTACAAGTTATGTAAACGATTGTGTTTAAATTATGTTTCATGATGAGCAATGCAAACGGTTATCTATGGTTTACGATGTATGTGCGCCAGAACTCGAGTAAGTGATCACTTTACCATTGGAACTCTAAGGGTAGGGACTGCTGGTTTGATCCACCCACTCGTAGGGGTCGCACCTCTTTGCATGGACGAGTGCCTAGTATGGTCATGGGGCAGTACTATGGGATTGAGCCCGCTCGTAGAGGTCGCTCCTCTTACGCAGACGAGCGCCTTGTTTTCCGGCACAACGTCCGCGCGTAACCCGCGGGACGGTATTAGTGGCAGCGCCACTTTGCATGGACGAGCACGGCTTTTCAGAAATGTCCACGCGCAACCCGCGGGACGGTATTACACTATTTTAGCTCGTAGTGGCAGCGCCACTTTGCATAGACGAGTACGTTTTCCAGAAACGTTCGCGCGTAACCCGCGGAACGGTCTTAACAGAAACATGTTGTCAGATCTATGTTTTCATACGGTGTATCAAGCATATGTTTAGACATGAAATCAGAAATGTGTTTTAATATGATTTTCGCCAAGACTATGACGCGATACGATTTATCAAGTTACTAAAACTTGTGAACTCACTCAGTTTATACTGATTCAAATGTTTTACGTGTCTTTCAGGAGATAACTAGGTAGCGCATGGAGTCACACTTAGAGCACCTCACGCTGAACATCTAAAACTAGCTTTTTGGAAGATTTTAGTTCTATCCCTTCGATGCGCGTGGTTGTTCTCGCCGCGCAAGGGGATATGGCGTGGAAATCTTCAACAGTTTTTATACTTGGATGATTTTATGTAATTTTTAAACAATGTAATGTATTTGTATTAAACATTTCATGCGCAATGAAAATCTTATCTTGAATGTTTGCAATGGCCCGTGCTTAAGTATCAATCCCCACTCGCGCGCGCCCGGCTGTTTCCGCCGTTCAGGGCCGGGTGTGACAAAGATGAATGCCATTCGTTACACGTTTCGTAACGAATGGTCTACATCCGTCTTCATTACATAAGTAACTAATGGATATAGCGAATGACTCATTCCCTATACCCCATTCGTCAACATTAAATGACGAATGGTAAAGAATAATAACGATTAGATGTTAATTTGTTAATCATCTTTAACAAATGAACATAGTTAAATACGAATGGTCTCATTCATTAAATATTTTTAACGAATGGGCCTTTATAGGGATGATATCTGGACCGTGCCCGTACCTATACCTGAATCTGTACCCGAAAGTACTCGTACCTAAAATCAGTAAATCTTCGTACGTATACTCGTACCTGAATTATAGGGTACGGGTACCGGTACAGGTACTTTGGGTACCTTTGGTACCTCTTTGTTCTTAAAAAAAATATCTCCCCTAACTAGGTATCGGTAACGGTACGATACCGAAAATCAGTTATCTATAATGCCAAAACCGTAATACTGCAACCAAAACTAAAAAATGAAACAAATCAACCATAATTTAAAATCCATTTCTTTTTCCTTTTCTTAGTTTATTGCTTCCTCAATTTTTATAGAAAAACAAGAGTGAAAGTTAATAGATGTTTTAATGAAATAAAAGTATACAAATACACAATATATGAACATACACATATAAATTGAGAATGAACTTATAAAACTAATATATATTATGTTTTGAAAATCAAGCTTGATATTTAAGTCATAAGTGTTGGAAACCTAATAAAAGAATCTACATACTCTAAACGGGTATCAGTACTCGTAATACCCGTACTTGTACCCTTACCTATACTCGAAAGTACCCGTACCTATAATCAGTAAATGTTTGCAACCATACTCGTACCCAATAGACACGTACATGTACATGTATGGGTACTGAACATATACGGATACGAGTATATAGGAAAAAAAAGCTCATCCTTAGGCCTTTACAATAAGAACGGGTCTTGTAATTAACTAAAATGCCCTTACATTAAAATAATAATAAATTACAAATGATTACAAAGACACGAGACGACCAAAACCGTGCACTAAGAAACACCCCCTCGTCTCGTGCTCTTTGTCTATAAATTACTTGAATCGATTTGACTTCAAATCAGCAAAACTATGAACCCCAAACGCGTGACAAACACGAACAACGTGTTTGAATTGCATAGCACGGTCATAGTCATCACGATTTGCAAAAAGGATCTTGGTCTCGAACAACACCTCATTTTCCGTCTCTGATAAATTCACAAGCCACATAGGATCTATGACTCGTATAAAGTTAGTCTTAAGTACTTTTCCCAAAACAATTACTGCTTCGCCATATGGTTGTCGTAATACCACCGACTGAATGACAAGTTTGGGATACTGTGACATTCGTCAAATTCAGATCTCGAGTTGTATTCATTTTGTAACATTTTATTTTGTAAAACCGACTTAACATTTTTAGAACCTTATTTAATTATTATATAATATTATTATATATCTCGATCATCAATAAATCGATATTGGTCATATTATAGTGTCGTTAAGAAAAACATAAATGGTTCAAACTGTCTTCGTAAACTTGTTATAAGCTTTGGAAACCTTTAAACTTGTATTAAACCATGATTGAAACTTAAGGGGGTTGTTTTGTAAATATGGGATACATATAAAAATAAGTAAACCCTAACCCTAACATCATATCATCACCAGCCGCCCCCTCCTTCCCTTCCGATTACCGGCCGCTGCCGCCGCCCCTTCCGGCCACCATCTCCCCCCCGTAACTCATACATCACTACTTTCCTCTTCACTTCTCGTTCTACAGTAACACCACACCCAAATCCCTCATTTTTCCGGTGAGCACACCACCACCGAAGCCCCCTCCCCTCTCTACTGATTTTTCCAGTGACCGGAAAACCGGCAACCGGTGTACGCCGTTCTATATCTCTCTCTCTCTCTCTCTCTCTCTCTCTCTTTATCTCTGTCTTCGGCTCTCTCTCTTTCTCCGCCGTTCTCTCTCTCTCTCTCTCTCTCTCTCTTTATCTCTCTCTTCGGCTCTCTCTCTTTCTCTCTCTCCGTTGTTCTCTCTCTCAGTCACTCTCTATCTCTCCGGCGGTTGTCTTCAATCTCCGGCGGTAATCGGCTCGGTTCCTTTCCGGTATAGAGCCACGACTCGCGAACCTTTAAAAGGTATATAATTTAGGCTTTGGTGTTATTAGTTTTTATATATCGATTATAAGATTTAAATTTGTTAATAATCGATTTTATCTTTCAGTCATATTCTTTGAAACAAGTTGGATGGGTATTGGATTGTTTTGTATCAGGAAAACGATGAACAACGGGTTCGAGTCTCATCCTAGACCGGTTTTGGTGTTATTTTTTTAAACTTAAAAAATTACGGTTACAATTAGTGTAATATTATTACATTAAAATTATTATTAGTATTATTATGTTAAACTACTATTATATGTATTCATTATTAACATTATTATTATTATCACTATTATTATAAATATTAAAGTTGTTATTATTATCATTAAAGATCATATTATTATTATTATCTATTAAAATCATATTTTTATCATTAATTATTAGCAATAATATTATTATATTTATTTTGTGAACTCGTTTAGAAATCGAATCAACATCAAGTATGGTATCATTATCTACTATCAATATTATTTACTATTATTATTATTTTTATCAACAACAGTTTAATAAATACCAAGACTTTTATTCTATAACTATTATTATTAGTATTATTAATAATAATTATTTTTATTATTATTATCATTATTATCTTATATATATATATATAACATATTTTAAAATCATTATTATCATTACTATCATTATCAGTAATAATATTGTTATAAGCTTTATTATCAATTCATTTTATGAAAACCGAACTCTTGATATAAAACTCGTCTTGTTTCTATTTAATATTAGTTTAGTTATTTAAAAGCCCAAATAAAATAATATTATTTTTATTTTAATTATCAATTAAGTACGAATCCCTAATCGTTAACAAACTAACCGGTAACCCGATTAACAACCGAACCTTCTCATTCAATGCTTCAAATGTAGTTTCAACTAAAGTTCAAGTTCATTAATATATTTTATTTATTCGTTTTCAATTAGCTTTCAAGTCGGATTCGTTCGTTTGGTTTACAAGCTTTTTATATGTCGATCATTTATTATTTCTCGATTCGTCAATCGAGGTGAGTACTTTCATACCCTTTTTTTCATCTTTCGTTTTGGGGTGACATTTCATACTTATCAAACTAAATGCTTTATTTACTTGAATCTTAAACCCACAAACGTGATTGTATACTTTACTTAAATAATTGCTCGATTTGGTGTTCTATGCTTACATGCTTATATGCTTATGTGTTTACCGCTTATGGAAGGTTGATTCAAAAATCCGTGAACTATCTGGTATTCTCTTATAGCACGGTGTCGTTAACGTAATGCAATTAACGATATTCTATTAAATCCTAGACTACTTGGCAACCCCTTGTAGCTAGGTGGTGCTAATGTGTTTAGCAATGGTCAATAAAATCCTAGACTACTTGGCAACACCTTGTAGCTAGGTGGAGCTAACGTAATACTATTTGGGATTGTCAATTTATACAAGTTGTTGCTTTTAGTTATCGTTTCGTATACAAGTTTTGTGGCTTTTTATTACTATATACTTATATGCTCAAACTTATGAATTGCTCACCAACCTTTGTGTTGACAAATTTTATTTTATGAAATGTTACAGGTTTGACCTTTGTTGACTCGAGGACTAAACGAAAAACGTTACCAAGACCATTAGGATATTAGTAAAATGAACAATAAAAATTTACATGTATTCAACTTATTTGTGTGAACGAGATGTGTTGATTATTGATTTATGAAATAACTAAGTTGATTAAATATTGTCACTTTAAATAGTGTCTTGTGTATTTGTCCAATCACGTTGCACCCTGGCATGTTACGCCGCCTTTGGTGGGGTGTGACATTTTCTTCAACATCATGAGATGATTCACCAACCTCATGAGTTTCAAAAAATGGAGCCGAAGAAGAATAAAAAAAAATGACCATCATCCGATGAAATATAAATAACATCATATCTGAATTGTGTTCTCACAGTTAAGAAATTTTGGAAAACCTGTTTTAAACTCTTTAACCATTTGGGTCACAATGTGCGCTTCTGGATCCTAATTGTAAGTTTGGTACAAAATCGGTAGTGGGATTCTTTGTGGGTTACGCAAGTCCGTTAAGAGGAGTATTTCTTTCAAGTGTTAACCGAATCCTGCAAGTACAACATGTGGATTGCAAAGATACAATGTACCAATTAAAAAACCGTGAGATGCATGGTTGTCTGATTATGTAACCTTTGGAAGAGTTTCAACTTACCTAAAGACGATTTATTAGATGAAGCTGCTTCATTAATGTTTCAACAACACTTGAACGATGATATTCTAGAGTATCTGCATCAATCGATATTCCTCCAGATTTTCGATGAAGAAACTCATACTGATGAAAGTATTCCTGATCCTATTGCTACTCCGTCTAGTCCTTTGTTTAATGATGATGGAGTATCTCATGAAGACATGATTGAATCGTTGGTTCACTCAGCTACTCCGAGTTCTAATGAAGTAAATGGATAAGAGAATGTTACTAATATGCAAGATGATGTGAGTGTGTCGACCAAAGTCATTCCTCGAATTGTGTCATATCATCTTGAGGAAAACATGATTGGAGATCTAAACATAGGGGTTTGTGTAAGAAGTCAAATTGACCAAAGCCTTCCATGTTTCTATACACATGTGTCTCCATTGCAAAACCGATTCTCATTCAAATGTTTTATTTCACAAATTGAACTGAATACATACAAAGAGGGGTGGAAGATTATAGACTTATCCGAAGACAAGAAGCATATTTATACTAAACGGGTGTTGAAGTGCAACCGTGACGAATATTGGATTATCTTAAGGAACAAGGATCGGTTAGTTGTTCTCGGGTTCAATCAACAAGAAGAAATCGACTATAACGAAGTATATGTGCCAGTAGCAAGACTTGAAGCGATTCAAATTTTTCTGGCATTTGCTTCGTGGAAGGATTTTAAACTATATCAACTGGATGTCAAATCTGCCTTCCTTAACGGGAAACTTGGTGAAGAAGTCTATGTGGGACAACCACCAGGGTTTTTAGATCCGATCCACAAGGACAAGGTGTACTTAGTCGATAAAGTACTATATGGTTTACATCAAGCTCTAAGAGCTTGATACGAAACTTTATCTCAACATCTGTTAGATAATCACTTTATTCTAGGAATGGTTGTTTGTACACTATTTACCAAGGAGGGCATCTATTGATAATTCAAGTTTATGTGGATGATATCATTTTTTTATCTACCAACGAAAATTTGTGCAAAGATTTTGAAGAGGTTGTGAAGTCAAAATTCGAGATGAGCATGGTGGGAGAGATGAAGTTTTTCCTCTTTATTCATCAAACGAATTACGTCAACGACATCCTAGTGAAATTTAACATGGCTGATTCAATGATGATTAGCACTCCTCTACCATTGAATCATGGAATTGGTCTTGATCCCACCAGGGAGAAGGTTGATCAAACCCTTTACCGTTCCATATTTTGGCTCTCTGATGTGCTTAACCGCTTCAACGCCAGATATTATGCACCCATTATGTTTGTTTGCCAGATATCAATCCAATCCTAAAGTCTCGCACCTCATGATAGTGAGGAGGATACTGAGGTATCTTAAAGGATGTCTTGGAATCGGTTTATGATATCCTAAAGATAATAAGTTCATGTTGCGGGCTAATTCGGATTCAGATTATCGAAGCTGTAAGTTGAACGCGAAATCTACTACTGCTGGATGTCAATTCTTTTGAAGTAGGTTGGTCACAGGGCAATGTAAGAAGCAAACAACCATCTCTCTGTCGACATGCGATGCTGAGTACGTAGATGCATCTAGTTGTTGCTCTCAGGTTCTTTTAATTCAACAGCATATGCGAGATTACGGTTTGCATTTTCTAGCCACTCCTATTTTTGTAGGTAATTCTACAGCTATTTACATAACGGAAAACCTGTTAAATCATTCTAAAACTAAACACATAGAAATACGGTATCATTTCATTCGTGATTGCTACGAAAAGAAGTTGATAACCATTGATAAAATTCACACCGACGAGCAAAAAGAAGATCTTTTTACTAAAGCTTTTGATAAAAACATATTTTTGAATTTACTAAAGCTTAACGGTATTAAGAAAGTGGGCGGTGGGAAAGAGAATTATCCCGAGGTTATGGATTCCGATCTCGGGTAACAAATCATATGTGTCAACTTTGTTTTTGTAAATATGTTATTTTTAAAATTAGTTTTTGGTTTTAGGGGGAAATATTATGTTGAAAATCCAAAAACATTTTAATATTTCAATAAGTCAAAAGCATTAAAAGCTTTCTCCTCAAAATGAGTTTTTGAAGAAAAAATTGAAGATGATAGTACATTGATCATCTAGTCCCAAATCTAGTAAGAAATATGCTTAAAAGATTGTGTGCTTAAATATATTAGTTCATTGGTAGGCTTTAAAACAAACAAGTAAGGAATAGTAAGCGATATAAACTTAACTAGCCAAACTGAAAAGGGGGGGGGGGGGTTAGTTCTCTAACAAAAATCTTGGAAATGAAGGTAGAAATGTAATAGCATGTCATACGCAAGCCTCTTGTTTTAGCATGATCACCAAAATTAAAATCTTTGAAATGTTTATGCTTCTAGTTAATGATCGGATCATCAACGGTGTATGGTCTTATGGCCTTAAATCCTGTATTGATGGGATATTTCAAGTTTTTTGACACCATTGATTCTTTATGCGGTTTATCTACTGTGTATTCACAAATGAGAATATTAAATTGCTTTATTAGCGAACCCACAAGACATTAAACTTTATCACTTATGTACTTTGTACAAATTCATTACTAACTAGATCAACGACGCTGTTAGACATACATCGTTCCTCCCTTATGCGCGTCTTAATACTAGTAAGAAACGGACTCCAATGGATATAATGTCTGCAAGCCATACAAATGAAATCGTGTATACTCATTCATGGTAAAGGAAATTTGGGGTATTTCTTAACAGCGGGGATATATCTTGTTGTGATAATTGTTGCTAGTAAAAGCTAATAAAATTTAGAACGTTTTGATCTGATGGTTCAAATGTTTAAGTAAAGTTAGGTTGACATGGTCAAATTCGAAATAAGGATGAATCGAGATTAAAGACTGGTCATTGCCTGAAATTGTTTGCTTAACTGAATCTTTAATCATATCACTGAAATTTCTGAATCATTTATTTAAAATTTTAAGTGGACAAAATACCAATGACTGACTTAACACCTCTCATAATAATGGTGAAATATAAAATTGTGATGGAAGGGAAATTTGGTCAATATGATTTCCTGCTCTAACTCACAAAAAAATGTAAGAGTACAAATTTGTAAATAGTTTTAAGTTCATTGTTTTACATTACTTTTACTGCTTTCATTAATCCAAAAAGATTTTACATTTCTTAGTTATTTTCAACTCTAGATGAATGGGTTACAATCTACAAGGATAAAATACCGGGAATGATAAACTAAGTTGATGTTTCTAATACATTTACAAAGGCTAAACGTTATTTGATTAATCAAGGTCATTAATTTGTACTTGATTTGATCAATAATTTTTCAGAATGAGATTTAAGTTATATCTGTTCAATCAAGGTCATTAATTTGGACATGATTTGTTCAATTTAGACTTGATCGAACTCGAAAGTGTGAATATTACATATTGGATATGTACTTCTGACATATCTAACGTATATGTTTAATACATATAAGGCGTATATGTTTTCTAACATATACGGCGCATAAGTATTACACAAATACGGCGTATATGTTAAATTGTAACATATACGACGGATAAGTGTGGTGTTAATATTTAGGTATATCCAGTCGTATACCATTATGATACATTGTAAATGCCAAATATTATATTCTAACTAGTTTGGTGACTGTGGACGCGAATACCAAGGGATGCCGACAGATGGGTAGTTGTTGAATTAAATATCTGTAATTGTTATTATATACTCTGTAAGTTTAGGTTAAGACATTCAAAAATACTAATCGAATGCTTCTTATAAATTCTATAAAATCAGGATAGAATCAATTTTACAGCAAGTACAGGTATATAGTTGAGTTTATATACTATTTGATGCTTTACCAAGTATTGAAAATACATGTATTGGATGAAATTAGTAAAAACACAAATGGGTTTTACGATGTTCTGTAAAATGTCAATATTGAACTGATTTAGTTGAAATTTTTGAGTAATTCGTTGTTGAAAATGATATATTCTAAGCATTGTTAATAGTTTAAGAATCTAATTGTCAAATATTGTTTGTTAACTGATAATCAGTTGATTTAGTCAAAAGTTATGAAAAGTTATAATTGGGAATTTTGTGAGAAAATCTTTGTCATATTAGTTTTTCATTGTATGTGTTTATAATTGCAGATGATGGTGTTTAATCAAAGGAATAAGATAAGCCAAATGATGATGAAGATAATGTTTTTTAGAGGATTTGCAAGGAACGGATGAAAAAGATGGCCACAAGACTATGTCTTGTATATAATTTCCGGATGATTATGAATTTGTTCCCATAATACAAATTGTCCAAGTATATGGTATATAATCGGAATCTATGAAGGTGTTATTTTGAAAATTTTGTTAACCATCAATATATTAGATTCAACACAGGTCAACAGAGTTAATCTTCGCATGGCTGGGGTGTTGTCAAGTATCCATGGGTAATTTAATAGATCCAAAGTATGAAGTTTTGTATATCGACAAGTTATATTAAAAAGAGCAAGAGAGTTTGGGCTGACAGATTGAAGAAATCAATATCTAGCAATATACAAGGGGGAGTTTGTTAGAAAATAATGTCTAATGCTAGGATCTTGTATTTGTATTGAAAACAGTGTTAGAAATAAGTTTGAATGTATAGTGGTCGAATAAGTGATATCCAGCGAATATTTACATATACGGCGTAGATGTACATATACGCTATATATGACATATATGGCGGATATGTCAATGTCTATATATATAGACATATCCGTCCATTCTCATTAATGGTCTAGATTTCCAGATTGTGTAATGTGCTGAAAGTTGTCATAATCTTTGTACTGATATCTGTTTTCATGGAATATAAAGTATATTAAAAAGTGAATCTATCTTGTGCATCTCATCACATTATGATTTCTGCTCATTGTGTTGCAGAGTAGATTGTAAACTCGGCGTATCGATCCTAAAAGTACATGTTCTTTTAGAATAATCTCGTACCACTGGGTTGTCCTCTATACGTTTTTCCTTAGCATTCTTAATTGTTACACTTGTCAAATACGCCATACAACCTTGGTGTATATATTTCAATACCTTAGGATGAGATACGAGAGACAATGTAGTACCAGATTTCTCTCCTTGTAATGTGATCGTTTCATTGTCCGAAATAAAAATTCTAACAGTTTTTTCCTTACAAACGATTTCTGTCTTATACTTAGATAGCTAGTCCCTACCCACTATTACATCAAAACTTCCTAATTCCACAAGAAGTAAGTCGATAAGGAAGGATTGGTCATTTATGATAACAGGGAAGTTTTGAACTATTGTGTTAATAATTATAGACTTATCGTTAGTGAGTTCTATAGTGTAAGGATTTGTTTGTTCACTAACCAGCATATTCCCCAAAGGAAAAAGTTAAGAGATACAAAACTTCTATCAACACGCGTATCAAAACAAGACTAAAGCGTACTAATCCGGAACTAATAATGTACCTGTTACTACATTGGCATCTTGTCACGCTTTGCCCAATCCGATTACGAAAGCGTGTCCCCTAGCTGGATTGGAGGTTGCTGCTTGCCCTTGGTTTGTCTTCTTAATGTACGAGTATTCATTTTGGGAGAATATCTCCTAAAGTGTTCCGTACTACCACGTTCATAATATGTACGAAGGTTCATTGTAGGTGAGTTTACTAAATAGATTGTTGTCTAATTGGTTGGGTGCCAGGATCGATTTGTCACACTATCAACCTCGCAACCAACAACTTAATGTAAAAACCCTTTGAATACTAGAAGTAGAATCAATAGTAATCAAGATGTTGCTTAAATAACATGAACATTATAAACACACAAGACACTCAAAAGAATTCAATTGATATTAATCATTGTAAATGCAAAGGAATGATCTTTACGGTTTCTATGGTGGAATGTCAAGTGAGGCTACATTCCCTACAAGAACATTCTGATTTCTAAGAATGTTGAAATAGCCGCAATCACTGTTCACGCACTCACCCCTTTCCCATATCTTATTAAATTTGATATAAACTTTTCTTAAATAGGAACAACTGACAACTTTTGGAAACATTAATCATTGGTAAAGCATATTAAAAAATATTACAAGTGTAAATAGGTCTTCGAGTAATATTTGGTCTTTGTCGAGCAGACCTGGTAATCCACAATTCTACTAGAATTGTTCTCCGAACAAGCTTTTACTTTCAAGTAGACTTTAATCTTCTAAATAATATCATGTTGGGTCAAAGATTTGACATGATATGACTTAAGAGAAATTGGAATATTCTCAACACTCATCTAATATGGCTAAGTATGGATACCGAGCACACTTGGAACACTAATCATGGATACCTACTTCATTCAATAATAAAACCTAACCCTAATTAATCAGCCCACACATTCCGACTCGGTAAGCATCAATTAAGTTTTTCCGACAATGATTATATGACTATAGGCATTTAATCTTCATCTTTACTAACTCTCTATTTCTTGTGTAGGTTATAAATTTGTCGAAGCTCAGGCTCAAAAAGACATTTCTTCTTGTATTCTTCAAATTATAACCTAAAACTATTCAAAGTAGTGAACTTTATGACTAATCTTTACTTTCAATGTGTTTTGTTTTTGTTTGAACAGATATGGCGGATGATGAATCGACATATCCTTTTGAACACAAGCATAACATGTGTGCTCTTTTGCAAGTGACTCCGGATAACGAGGAGGTTGAACATATTTTCAGATGGCTTCAATGATCTAATCTTCTTTTTTCCCTAACTGAGTGACCGGTGATTTATCGTAATCATCAGTTGGATATTTGGCGCTCAGCCACACTACATAATGACATAAACGATAGGCGATTGGAGGCTACCGTGGCTAATCATGAAATTAGATTCACTGAAAGATTGATAAGAACCTTCTTACAACTGAACGATGACGACCATAACCCCATTCACTTCACAACTGATCATTTGCTGAAGATTTTTCAGCAAAACAATGGGTTATTAAGGGAATATTCATGAGGGATAGTCCCAGAAAGGAATGTTTCCAAAAATGTGTCGGTTTTTAATACACCACATCATTCAGGGATTTTCCCCTCGGAAGGGATCATGGACTCTTATGAGTTGGGATATGGAAAATGCAAATGTTGACGTAGTTTATGATCTACCATTCAACTTTTCAAGGATGATTTTCGAAGGAAATCGTATCTTGAGGAAGCCAAACAAAGGCAAATTCTTAGCTTACCCAAGATTTCTCCAAATCATCTTTAACCATGAATTACAAGATTTGCCTACTTTGGGAACAACTCATGTGTTCCAGAATCCGAATGTATATAAGAGGATTGCTAACTTGTCAAGCACAAGTCGACTTAATCCAAGAGCTGAGTTTGATATGCTACCTTGGTTGTTTAACCATGATGCTGACATAATGCATGTTCCTGATTTAACCTCAAAGGAGGAACATGAGGAGGAGATGGATGATGATTCGGATGATTCTAGTGGAGATGATGGAGGTGAAGGAGATGATAGAGGAGTTGGAGGGAATGTTAACGATGATGTGCAAGTTCAGGGGGAGGATATACCTGTAACTACACCACCAGCCATGCCATTACCCACACCACCAGCCACACCCCCTTCCCCACCACCACAAGAAGAACCAATAATCGAATCCCCACCCATCCAAACACCACCAATCCGTACCAAAAGCCCACCCAAATCCCATGATCAAAATGACAAACCTTAGACCAACCCTTACCCCAAACCCAAACCTTTATCCAAGACCCAAGCCATAGCATACATTAACCTTACATTCCTCAAACAGTTCCTATTCACAGACAAAACTTCCCACTTACACCAATTCAATCCCCAACACATTTTCAAACCTCAAACCAACCCAACCAACCTAAATTCAAAATCATCCATTCCACAACCCATTCCCAAACCATAAACCCTATACCCTCAACCAGTACCCAAAACCCAACCACTGAACAATTCCAACCTTTACTTGACTTATTCTCTGACTCACCACCACAAACCCCTCCCTATGGAACAAATTTATTTCAAAGGAACCTGGACTTAATGTGTGAAAACATTGACTTGAAAAGGTAGAATGCAGAGGTGATAAAAGAAAATGAGGAGTTAAAAGCACAGTAGGGCCAAGCTAAACTGAGAATTCAAGACCTGGAGGCTGAGGTTGAGAAGACCTCAGCTGTACCAAAACATGGAAAGAATATCCTAGTGGCAACTGATGTTGTGGTTGATGAAGTGATGGCAGAAGTGGAAGCTAATGTTGATGATGATGGATTGTAACATCCCGAAATTTCTAAGAATAATATTATATATATTATTTACGTATGAAGGGGAACGTTTACTTGAGTTGGTAGAGAAATGGTAAAATAACAAAGATGGTTCAAGTGGGCTAGTTAGATGGAATTAAATATGGACCAAGAAGGAAAGATGGGCCTTAGTTTCATGGGATTATGGGAGTATAAATACCCCTTAAACCCTAATCCTTTCCATTATCATCTCTACACCATAGCCTACACCTTGGAAAACACACACAAACCTTATCCTATAACCCGATTGGGGTTTGTAGGCGCTGGTCAGACGATTCCATTGATACCAAAATTGTGACGTTTCATTAAGAAACGATGATTTAATTGCAAATCTAAGTTCTGTTGACTGTGGGTGTTCTTGACGATTTTGACTTTAACCCTTGAGTCAAAGTCTGGATAAGAACTGTTGATGATTCGTTAAGGTTGGGTGATTCGTTACGCGGTCATAACGAATGGGACTCATTCGTGTTACTTGATAACGAATCAACCCTTAATTCGTTAAATGCCCATTCGTTCTGTCAAGGTAACGAATTAGCTACCGGTTCGTTATGTTCAAGAAACGAATCAGATGAAGATAAGGTAACAAATCAGTTAGTGAATCAGACTCAATTCGTTATAATTGAGATAGCGAACTAGGGCATTCGTTATAGCGAATGAAGGAGGATTTTGTAAAGAATTAGAATTTGAAATAATTACAGATACCCCTGGACTTGTGAAAGAATGAGATAATTACATAATAGCCCTTGGACTTTGATAATTTATGAAAGATTCCTTTAAAGGTTAATGAGTAGCGATTAACTAACTGGGTAATGATTCAATGAAGTTAAACCGGCTTAGACGAGTTAGACTAATTAAGTAGCATTGGGAGTGGCTAGAGTAGTATTTAATATTTGTAATTATTAAACAGTTAGTCGCGCACAGCTCAAGGAGGAATAACCAATAGCAGAAGAAGTAACCGAGTTCAGGTGAGTTTCTAGCCCCATTCCTTGTTATGTTTTCGGGGCTGTGTGCATACTCGATGTGTTTGTTAATACATTTATCCTAAGTGATAAGTGTATGCCATATGTGATATATGTGATAGATATGAATGATTGCATATCGGTACGCGAACGATCTTCGGATATTGCGAATACTGTCAGGTTGTAAATAAATATATGAATGTTATATGTAATGTATAGATGATGTATGACCGTGATAGATGAATGCTTGCCGGGGCGTGAACGATCTTTGGATATTGCACGTATCGACAAGGAGTATGATTGTCAAATGAATGATGTGTAGAGCGCCTTGAGTGTTCTTATGCTACGATGTGATTTATGCAAATAAGTGTATGCAGGTACAGGAATGGAAAATGAGTTCTATATCTAACTTAGTAAGTTAGGATGGCAAATCCCTCTAACTTCCGTTGGACATAGACTTGGCATGTGATGGCGTAGTTATGGACGGCGGGACTTATACGTGTTATAGATGATAGATGAGAACGTCGTTAAGGACTGTGGACCTTATACGTGTTTGATGTGCGAAACGGGTCTATAAAAACCTAACCAAAATTAGACACTCTAGTTTTAAATTTATAAATCTAGACTCTCCTAATGCTAGACCACTAGACAGGCAAGTGTACCTATCGACTGTAGCAAAGCCTAACGAAGTCCGGATATCAAACCCACAGGACACTAGCGACACCTAAACTAGACTCTGACTAATAACTTAATTAAATTGATTTTATTGATTTTTGTCTTTTTTTTAAATTATTAAACATAAAATAAATAATACTTACTCTAAACTAGACACGAACAAATAGAACTGGAACTCAGATAGTAGAAATAACTACCTAGGTAAGGAATCCTACTAGTAAACTCGTAAACTTTCAGAATTGGATTTATGATTGGTACCGTATTCTAAAAATATGAAATTTAAGGAAAAACTAAAGTAAGCTAGATCACCTCCCGGTCTCACCAACAATACCTAAGAACCCTAAATATCATGTATGCTCAACGGTTTAAATGGTTCGGATCACCTCCCGGTCTCACCTTACCGAACTATGCTAAGGTACCCAAAGATTAAATCACCTCCGGGTCTCTGTAATCACAAAACACCCTAAGGCGTAAAGAGGCATTTTTATTGAAATCGGTTATAATTCGGATCTGTAAGAATCTAAATGAATCTAGGGTAACTCACTCTCGTGCAATCACTACCCAAACCCACAAAAGACCAAAAAAACGACACTTAATTACCTCCCGGTCTCTCATGTGACAGAATATAAAGTATCTCTAAACTCTCAATTACCGTTCCTATGGAATACGTTAACTATAAACCATAAACTAGTTACAAGCACACAGTAAGCAACCTAATATGCATTCATACATGAAAGACATTCACAAAGACGCATATGGAAAAATAAATTGAAAATAAATTAATACCAAATATGCATATGCATCACAACCAAATAAAATAAAAACTTTACCAAAACATGAACCAATCAGTAAATAATCCAAAAACAAAAATAAAACGAGTCTAAAAAGTATTCATCCAAACCCAGGCAGTCTAATAGTTTAGCCAACCATATTAATCAACGAAACAAGAATATAATATATATTGCGATTCATCGAATAATATAATATATGAGACCTGCTATCTTGATGCTTGCTTGGTTCTTTAAATTCAAATTGCTGCCAAAAACCTATGCCCCAAGCAGGGGGTCGCCCCCTTCTGTCGTCTGCCTTATGTTCTAGTTTTCTTTTGCCACGTCCTCTGTTAAAAAGTTCCTTAACCGACCTACGATTTATAAGTATATATGCTAAGCCCATCAACAAAGGGGAGCTTTCTAATGATCTTATTTTTACTCCAGCCCAAAAACGAGATATTTATGGCCTATTTAGAAACACTAGCTCATCAATCATCATATCTTCTCTTTTTTTTTCTATTTGTCCAATCAAATTGTTTTGTTTAATGATTTACTCCACCGACTCTTATACCCTGTTTGCATGTTTGAAATAATACTATGGTTAATAATAATAGTTTAATCATTAAATAAAGTTCAAATAATTCAAGTTACCATTTTCTTAAATGGCTCGTATAAACATTCTTTATATTTTTATTTTCAAATTTAACTTTCATTATATAAGATGCATTCATAATTTTAATTAATATTAATGGTGTATGTAAATTGCAACCACCCAACAAACAAGATCTTAAATTAATTTACTCGTTTTATCTTGTTGCCTCTTTAAACCATTAAAATCCATATATGAGCCAATTAATAATAATAATTAATAAAACTGGGCTCAAAAGTACTTCAAAGTATAGGAAATATATATATAATAATATATATATTTTATACCACATCAGTGTTTACGAAATAGGATTCGGCATGGGAAAGGACTGCGGACCTTATACTTGCTGTAATTGTGTTGTGATAGCATAGGGGTGGACGGCGGATCTCTTACGTGCTAATAAATATGTTGTAACACAGGGAAGGATTGCGGACCTTGCACGCGTTGTCAATATAGGATGGTACAGGGAAGGACTGCGGACTTTGTATGTACCATAAATGGTGAACATAGGTAAGGACGGTAGACCTTTTTCCTGTTCACGACCCTGAGTATAGGTATAG
Organism: Bidens hawaiensis; assembly: GCF_021521415.1. Classification (NCBI taxonomy): domain Eukaryota; kingdom Viridiplantae; phylum Streptophyta; class Magnoliopsida; order Asterales; family Asteraceae; genus Bidens; species Bidens hawaiensis. The sequence goes on along the minus strand of NW_027491035.1, from coordinate 2,215,828 downwards.
ACGGCGGACTATGAACATAATCTCGGTGGATTTAGGTAGGTAGTAGCAAGTATGTATGTAGAATAGAAGATTAACTGGTTAAGTATGAATATGTATCTTCGGATACATAAGTATGTATGATATGCATATGTATTGTATGTTACCTGATTAACTAGAACTCACTCAGCGTAGCTGACTTTTTGTATGCACGCAGGTATATATGTTTATCGTGATGGCATGAGGATGGCACGTGGCATGGATTGAACGGCTGGCATCTGAAGATAGAAGAAACGATGTTTTAATTATGATGCTTTATGTTATGGTTTTTAAGGAAAGATTGAATGTTTTGTAGGGAATGTTTAATGTTTTATATTCCGTGAAAGTTTTAATAAACTCTGATCTGTAGAACTATGTTTATGAGTAAATCAAACGTCCAAAGGTGAGACACCGGTAACGGGGCCTTACAAGTTGGTATCAGAGCCAAGTTCGAGAGATTTAAGCATCCTATATGCTTAGACTCGAACAGAAAATGAGATTTAAGTAAAAAAAATAAAAAAAAAGAAGAAGATGCCAGTTCGAGATAGCCATGTGTCACTCAAGCAAGCTCGGTAAAGGTAAAGTGTATGGTTAAATATATGTGTTAATGTTAAGCTTAATTGCTAAATAAAGGATATGTGAATGTTAGGGATAGGGTTAATTGACTATTGATTGATTACCTGTTTAGAGTAGAACCAACACAAATAGACTCATAAGGGGAAGTGTATAGGACACGAAAAGTAACGTGATCAGCTAATCACAGCTGGCCACTGTTATTATATGTTAGCCTTACTATCCTAGTACTAAATAGTTCCTTGGTTGATGACGTTTGTGTTTTCCTTTCCAGAATACGATGGCTGGATCTAGGGCAGTTGTTGGAGCGGGAGGTCGCACTGGACGTCATGGTAGGCCACGTGCGGTCCGAAGACCTTCTATGGAGGCAGCTTCTGTCACTGGAGAAGAAGGAAGTGCAACTGGAGGAAACCTTAATAACAATGAAGGGGTTCAACTCGATCCCTTAATTCAAGCAGCTATCGTTCAGGCTGTAGCACCTGCTGCGAACAACTGGAATCCCGATAAGTCTGCTGGAGGCCGAGAAGGAACCGATTAGAGGGTGGAAGGTGATGGTAGGAAGGATAACGAAGGAGAGAGGGAGGCTTCGAGTGTTGTAAGATCTGTGAAAGTGGATGATAGGAAGAGGGGCCGATATGGTTGCAACTAGAAGTCCTTCAAAGGATGTGACCCGCCGGAGCTAACTAGATTAGGAGACGCCATCGCTACCCTCCAATGGATAACCGCTATGGACAAGATTATTCGTATTAGCGAGTGTCGTCCCGACCAAGCTGTGGGTTATGCTACCCAATCATTCGGTGACGAAGCAATGTACTGGTGGGAGACAGTCAAGCAGAGGAAGGGTCCAGAGGAGATCGAGGCGATGAAGTGGGAAGATGTGAAAAAGTTGGTGATGAAGAGGTTCTGTGCTGATGCCGAAGTTGAAAGGGCGGAGATGAAGTTCCTGAATTTGAAGGCCGGTGACATGACGCATCGTGAGTATTCCACCGAATTCAACCGACTGTCCAGGTTGTTGCCTGATATGGTGGACACTGAGGCTAAGAGAATCAAATGTTATGTGAGGGGATTTCCAAAAAAAGTCCGCACGATAGTCAGGGCAAATAAACCTACTACTTTTGACTCTGCTGTCGAACTTGCAGAAGTGGTTTATGATGACCTGGCTGTTGACGATGTGGTGGTGGTGGAGGAAAACAAGGAGATGAAATGGACTACTCCTGCTAAGCGGTCTGGCGATGTGATGACAACAACTAATGAGAGAAAGGCTATGGTTGGAAACAAGGATGCATGTGAGACGTGTGGGCAAGTGCACCTGGGGGAATGAAAGACTGGGACAGACAGGTGCTATAAGTGTAGAAAGAGTGGGCATTACTCTCGAGAATGCCTTGACCGTCTGAAGGGCTTCAAACGCGAAAAAACTGACCATATGGCTAGGGATTGCAAGGAATCGGAGGCGGGAGGTGCGAAAGGGTAAAGACTTAGGAAAACTGCAGAGAGAAGCACCGAGTGAAGGAATAATTGCTTATGCAATAGTTTTATTTTGTTTAATTATGATTTGCAAAGAACTTGTTTCGTGTTAAGGTTTAAAACTTATGCTCATCTATGATGTGTAATATATTGAGTTGGTATTGAATGGTTATTTGTGTTATGATAGAATGTCGTTATGGACAATAGCGTTAATTAGTACAATACAAGGCCCCTTGTAAAGACAGGACGAGACTCGATACGTCGAGAGCCTCATGGATAAGCTACCTTAATAGCTAAAACACATGAACACCGATTGGTGACTACAAGTCGGAGTAAGAACGATAACCCATAAAGCAAAGACGATTCAATAACGTGCGTGAATATAAAAAAAGGGGAGTGTTCCTTTTATAAGGAATAAGCTAGGTTTCGGGGACGAAACCTCTTTAAGGAGGGAAGACTTGTAACATCCCGAAATTTCTAAGAATAATACTATATATATTATTTACGTATGAAGGGGAACGTTTACTTGAGTTGGTAGAGAAATGGTAAAATAACAAAGATGGTTCAAGTAGGCTAGTTAGATGGAATAAAATATGGACCAAGAAGGAAAGATGGGCCTTAGGTCCATGGGCTTAAGGGAGTATAAATACCCCTTAAACCCTAATCCTTTCCATTATCATCTTTACACCATAGCCTACAACCTTGGAAAACACACACAAACCTTATCCTATAACCTGATCCAAGATCCGAAGACGAGAACCCGAGCTTGTTGGTGCTAGATCGTCGTGACGAACCAAAGCAACATCCAATACCAGCTCGTGTTCGTAGTTAGACTCGTTTACGGTACGTTTATATTGAGAACTTCTTCGTTAAGGTTCGGATTTAGTCTAGAAATCATAGTTCTGTGTTAGTATGGTAAAAACGAATCCAACAAAGCTAAACTTACTGAAACTGATTACAGTTTGATAGGTTAATTGTTAGTATGAAGAAACCCGTATGTAGATGTATAAATGTCACCCTTTAAATGTAAATGTTTGGCCGATTTGATGATTGGGGTTTGTAGGCGCTGGTCAGACGATTCCATTGATACCAAAACGATGACGTTTCCTTAAGAAACGAAGATTTAATTGCAAATCTAAGTTCTGTTGACTGTGGGTGTTCTTGACGATTTTGACTTTGACCCTTGAGTCAAAGTCTGGATAAGAACTGTTGATGATTCGTTAAGGTTGGGTGATTCGTTACGCGGTCATAAGGAATGGGACTCATTCGTGTGACTTGATAAAGAATCAGCCCTTAATTCGTTAAATGCCCATTCGTTCTATCAAGGTAACGAATTAGCTACCAGTTCGTTATGTTCAAGTAACGAATCAGATGAAGATAAGGTAACGAATCAGTTAGCGAATCAGACCCAATTCGTTATAATTGAGATAGCGAACTAGGCCATTCGATATAGCGAATGAAGGAGGATTTTGTAACGAATTAGACTTTGAAATAATTACAGAAGTGGCCCCTGGACCTGTGAAAGAATGAGATAATTACATAATAGCCCTTGGACTTTGATAATTTATGAAAGATTCCTTTAAAGGTTAATGAGTAGCGATTAACTAACTGGGTAATGATTCAATGAAGTAAAACCGGCTTAGACGAGTAAGACTAATTAAGTAGCATTGGGAGTGGCTAGAGTAGTATTTAATATTTTGCAATTATTAAACAGTTAGTCGCGCACAGCTCATGGAGGAATAACCAATAGCAGAAGAAGTAACCGAGTTCATGTGAGTTTTTATCCCCATTCCTTGTTATGTATTCAGGGCTGTGTGCATACTCAATGTGTTTGTTAATACATTTGTCCTAAGTGATAACTGTATGCCATATGTGATATATGTGATAGATATGAATGATTGCTTGTCGGTACGCGAACGATCTTTGGATATTGCGAATATTGTCAGGTTATAGATAAAGATATGAATGTTATATGTAATGTATAGATGATGTATGACCGTGATAGATGAATGCTTTTCGGGGCGTGAACGATCTTCGGATGTTGTACGTATCGACAAGGAGTATGATTGTCAAATGAATGATGTGTAGAGCGCCTTGAGTGTTCTTATGCTACGATGTGATTATTGTATATGCAAATAAGTGTATGCAGGTACAGGAATGGCAAATGAGTTCTATATCTGACATAGTAAGTTAGGAAGGCAAATCACTCTAACTTTCGTTGGACATAGACTTGGTAAATCCCTTATACGTGTTATAGATGATAGATGAGAACGTCGTTAAGGACTGTGGACCTTATACGTGTTTACGAATTTGGATTCGGCATGGGAAAGGACTGCGGACCTTATACTTGCTGTAATTGTGTTGTGATAGAATAGGGGAGGACTGCGGACCTCTTACGTGCTAATAAATAGGTTGTAACGCAGGGAAGGACTGCGGACCTTGCACGTGTTGTCAATATAGGATGGTACAGGGAAGGACTGCGGACTTTGTACGTACCATAAATGGTGAACATAGGTAAGGACGGCGGACCTTTTTCTTGTTCACGACCCTGAGTATAGGTATAGACGCCGGACTATGAACATACTCTCGGTGGATTTAGGTAGGTAGTAGTAAGTATGTATGTAGAATAGAAGATTAACTGGTTAAGTATGAATATGTATCTTCGGATATATAAGTATGTATGATATGCGTATGTATTGTATGTTACCTGATTAACTAGAATTCACTCAGCGTAGCTGACTTTTAGTATGCACGCAGGTATATAGGTTTATCGTGATGGCATGAGGATGGCACGTGGCATGGATTGAACGGCTGGCATCTGAAGATAGAAGAAACGCTGTTTTATTTATGATGCTTTATGTTATGGTTTTTAAGAAATGATTGAATGTTTTGTAGCGAATGTTTAATGTTTTATATTCCACAAAAGTTTTAATAAACTCTGATCTGTAGAACTGTGTTTATGAGTAAATCCAACGTCCAAAGGTGAGGCACCGGTAACGGGGCCTTACATTGATGGAAGAGTATTTTGAAAATGCATGACAGTGATGTTGATGATAGTGATGAAAGAATGACTGATGATGATGGTAATGAGGGTGACAAGTCTAAAATTGGTGAGCAAGACTATGATGCTACTGAAATAACCTCAAAGATGAAAGTTGTGAATGTGGAGAGGATGATGAGGTAGAGAAAGAGATTAATGCTGAGAAAAATGATCAAACCACTGACAATGTTTTAACTATAGAGGCAATAGTTACTGATGCTATGCCACTGATGTATTTATTGATGTAGTAACTGATGTGATAGATGAAGGTGCTGCAACTGAGGAATTGGTCCTAACTGAACAAGAAACAAATAAAGAAAGTTCCAAGAAGGTTGTACATGATAAGGAGTTGGAAGTTCTTTTTGATGATATTGAAAACTTCCCACCTGAATCAGAAGTGGAGAAAAGGAGGAAGGAAAAAGGAAAAGCCATAATTGAATCTGAATCTGATGATGAGCCTGTTGATACACAGTATGCAGTGACTGAGGAAGAAGACGAGGACGCTCAGGCTGCTAAAAGGCATGCAAATATTGTAAATGAAACAATGGAGAGGGAATTTATTTCCCAAACCATGACTGGCGAAGAGTTGGTTGAGCAAGAAACATTAATTGAAGAAGCCAGTATTGCTTAAACTCTTGATCAAGAAGGAAATTTGGAGCAAGAGGTGATTGATGTGCTAATCAAAATTAAATAAGATGAATAAGTTAACAACACCTTAGCATTGGTTATAAGCAAGTTTGCTCAACCTGAAGCACCAACTACTACCAAAACGGTTACTGATAAAACAGATAAACAAATGGTGGTAGATGAGGCTGGAGAATCATTTACAAAAATTGCTTCACAGAAATGGATAAAACAAGCTGAGGAGGAATTTGAGAAAAATCCTCCTGATGAATGGAGCTATGATGAACAACCTCAAAAGATGTTTGCAATGATTTATACTAGAAAGAGGATGTTGGAAGAAAAGACTGATGAAGAAAAAGATGAATCAGTAAAAAGGGCTAGAAAATCTGATGAACCAGAATATTTTGTTGAAAGCCCAGAGGAACCTAAAAGCCCTGAGATGGCTGTTCCAATTCAAACCGTTGCTCCTGAAACTGTAATTGATCCAAATGAGCCTAGGATTGTAGCATTGGATGATTCCACAGAAAAAGATGATGATACTGAAAGTGAGGACAATGTTAACAATGATGATGATGGTGAAAAGACTGCTGATGCTGAAAAGATCATTTCCCCACGTATTGAAATAACTGATGAACAGAGGGGGAACATCCAGCAGAGTCTTGATGAAGCAAGGAGGAAAAATCCTCCGATTATGAGCTTGATAAAACATGGATATGGATTTGAATATTTGGCATCTCTGACTGATGAGGTGTTGGCAAACTTGATAGACAAGGAGGCCCATGAGATCAAAAAGAAAATTGAGAATAAAAACAAAGATGCCATGAAGTATAGAGATTATTTGAGAAAGCAGGGACTAAATGAAAAAGATTTGAGTAAAATGAGTTTTCATGATTTGAAAAGACACTACAACATAAAAATGGAAACAATTGAGAGAGAAGAAAAGGAGAGATTGGCTATAGAAGTGAATCACACTGAAAAGATTAATGATTTGATGAAAAGATTTGGGGGAAAGTGTAAGTACCTTATTTAGAAGGAATGACTCCAGAGTTGGTTGACAGCCTTACAAAAGAAAATGTTGAATCTCATTTCAGATGATTATCCATTAAAGATCAACCAGAAACCTTTGCTAAAAGGCCAAGACTTGTGACTTTAGATGAGAAGAGGAATACTGAAAAGAAAATGGGAATATGAACAATTAGATTTGTTAAACAGATTGATGGAGGCCAGGGGGAGACTAAATAAACTAAAGGGGATGAGAAAATCACCACAATTAAACTTATTCATGTATGAATTGGAAAAGGATGAGCAACAAAAGGCTCAATCCTCACAATCTGTGAAAATTCCAATTGTAGTACAAGTTAAACCTGAGCCCGTTGAACATAAAGACCTTGGGATGATGAAGAGATAATCAAAACTTTGAAGGGGATTATGGTGAGTAAAGGGATGAATGAGAATACTTTTAATTCGTTGGGAAAAGCCCAGTTGAAAGAATTATTTTATGAAAAGAAGGTTGAGTGGGAGATAGTTGAAGCTGAACAAAGCAATCCACAAAAATTTGAAGCTGGACCTAGTGGAGTTTGTTTTGTTCTAGCTGGTCGACTTGGAAATGAAACTGTGAATATGATGATTATGAAACTGGCCCTAATAGTCACTGAAAGCATTGATGAATTGAAAGCTATGCCAGTTGAAATGGTAAATTCAATATATGAAAAGAAGTTTGGAGATTTGAGAGGCACAAAACACAAGAAGGTTGTTCCAACCAGGCCCTCAATCTATATATCACACATAGCTTCTACAACTGCTGATCCTACAAGTAAACAAATGCCAGCTGCTGATATGGATCTTCTAAGGAAGTTATTCTATGATTCTGTGACTCAAACTTTAAAAGTTGTAATGAATAGTGGTGAATTGAGGGAAATAATCTTTAAAGATGATTTTGCTGAATACAATAAAGAACAACTTGAGAAGATGGCGATTCTGGAATTATATGACTATCATAACTGATACAAACTTGCAGGGAGGCAACAGAATGAGCTCTCAAAATATATGAGAAGTGAAGCACGGATGGGATTCCCTTTGTTGAATAAGAAGAGAAAGTGGAAATTGTCCGAGTATGAAAAGACAAAGATAGCCAAGAATCTTAGTGACATAAAGCATGCTGAATTTGGCTACCTCTCAAAAGTCAAAAACAAAAACCCACTTGCCAATTTGAACACTTGCATTAGTATGAGAAGGAAAATGACAAGGCCCAACAATGAAGTCAAGAAGAATGGTAGGATTACCCAAATTGACTACAACAACAATGATGATTCCTACATTCTTCGCAACTCTGATGGACTTATCTTGGGTATTATCAAGACTGATGAATATCTAACCGTTCTACATGATTAGGATTTGAAAGATATAATGAACTGGACACTTCCTTTGAATCATCCTCATCAACATAAATTTTTTATCTTCAAAGAAAAGGCAGGATCTGTAAGAGTAGATAGAAGACACAACCTTAAGCTCCAGAAGATGATGAAGATCTATTTTAGCTTAGGCTTTGCTTTATAATGTCTACGGACAGAATTTGAACCTTGTAATATTTTGACTTTGTTATGTAATTTGACTTTGATTTGATGTATATTTTTGACAAAATGTATGTAACCTTAAGGGTGTTTTGCTACAGCTGAGGTGTTCCAATCTAGGGGGATATTGTTGGGTCAAAGATTTGACATCATATGACTTAAGGTAGATTGGAATCTTCTCAACACTCCTCTGATATGGCTAAGTATGGATACCGAGCACACTTAGGACCTCCTACCAAGGTTTTACTTGTCCTAGCAATGTATTTTGGTCTTCGAGCAAAGTTATCTTCTTGAATTTTTCTTAAGTGTCAATCCGAGTAGGGTTCACTTCGTCTAGCAAAGGTGTTCTTCAACTCGAGCATAGTTTGCTCACCAGCAAACCCTTGACTAAACCAAGCTTATGAAGCCAAGTACTTTGGAAGTTCTTGCAAGGTTTTATTAATAAACAATAATCCAAGCATGCTTGTAGAAAGTTGATCAGGAAATATTCTAAGGACTTTCTCTAGCAAGGTTCAACTCCGAGCAAGCTACATTGCTACCAACACAAGTCAAACAGTGTTACCAACACACTTTGGTTTGCTTAATAAGTTATCTTTAACAAAGAGTTGAAAGGATTCATGAATAACTGTTTGCACCATATCGAGAAAAGTTTGTTATTGTCACACCCTCAAAATCCACTAACGGAGTTTTACCGTCAGAGGGTGTGAACTAACAGGATCGGAATCATCAGTTATAATCAAACCATAAAAACGTTTAAATGAAAATAAGTGTGGAAGCGTAAAACCATAGAACAATGTTACGTCACGCAGGACGATTTAAAAACCAAGGATAACAGTTAAAACAAGTTTGCATAGTTAAAAGTTTATCACACAATGCATGTTCCTAAACCGCGCGCCCGCCTCGGCTACCTGAGAATAACATACTAAAAGTGTCAACACAAGGTTGGTGAGTTCACAAGTTATATAAAATAAATCGTTTAGCGTTTGCGTTCAGCGTTTTACGTTAAGTGTTTTGCGTAACCACGTTACGGCGTTTAAGCGTTTTGCGTAACCACGTTACGGCGTTTAAGCGTTTTGCGTAACCACGTTACGGCGTTTAAGCGTTTTGCATAACCACGTTACGGCGTTTTGCGTTACCAGATAGTGTTATGTCAAATTATATATCGATAGGTAGCTAGTCTATACAACAAGTATTACTAAGTGTCCGACACCGAAGCTGACTCGTTTAGTAAGTGCCTTGTCACCAGGTCCTCCAGACCATGGTACGTGTTAGCCAAAATTACACCCGCTCGACCTCCAGTCGAGTTTAGCGTTGGGTGGGGTTTGTCAAACCCAGTAGTACTACTCAACAGTGACTCGCTATTCAAAATATTAACCGGTTCGATGTGTAGGACTTCAAATGTTTTGTTTGCCACTTAGCCTTTACAAGTGATATATAATTTATAACAAAATCTTAAATGCGTTGTGGAGTATGTTATCTCCCCCAAGTGAAAAGCGTTTAAAAACAGTTTAAAGAGGGGAAAGTGAAACTCACTGTTTGCGAAAAATTTCCCAAAATAAATCACCAAGATGCGCGTCACCGAAAAACTCTCTCTAACGTTCTAAAACAACAAAGAGATTTTTCTAAGTGTCGGAATATTATCAAGTCTCTAGACCCGGCACATAATACCTATGCACATAACATGTTTCATGTTTCGTTTGTGAATCGTGTGTGACTTTCACAAGTGTTTTTGTGACACATCACATGTGTAAGCAATCATATACGTGTCATGTATTCATAACGTACATTACTAGCAATTATTCCCCGTAAGGGCATTTTGGTCAACAAATAACAATTAACTAGACATTATTCCCCATAAGGGCAATTTGGTCAAATCATGGCAATCAATTAGCAACTATTCCCCGCAAGGGTATTTTGGTCAAAACATAACAATTATATAACAAATATCATATTTCATGCATTTTTACACAACTCAGCAGCTAGTTTCACCGAGACAGAAATCCTACTAGAAAGATTGTACTATTTCACCGATCATAGCATCTCAATTAATTTACCAAAAATCATCACAGAAGCACATATGTCTTAGGTTTCCAAAACATATTTTATTACATTTTTATTCCTCATAGTTTTCTCACAATCATCAAATAATTACAGCAAACTCATAACAGTCAGATTCATGCACAACAGAATGTTATTTGCAATTCCCGTTAAACGAAAAATTCAATAAATGCAAGACCACTTGGGTTTTGTTCCTAACTCAATGAGTCAACTTCCAGAAGTGGAACCAAACCAATTGGTCTCGTAGTTCATGAGATATAATATTTACAACATAACCTAACAGCAGGTCTAACAGCTCAGCTTTGCACAACGTTTTTGTAAAATCATAAAAGTAAACTTCTACTTGTCCAAAAATTACAAACTTATACTTTATAGAAACTAAACTCAACCAATTTTCACGTTTACACTTTGTTACAGTCACTTAAACATCGTATACACATTCTGTCCAGAATCTGTTTACATCCAAACTCAACATAATAACAATCTATGAACTATCATGCATCCATATAACCCTCTAAACCCATAAACACCATCCATGCACATCAATTTCACATTACATACAAGATTAGGGTTTGTGTTTGAACTCAAATCAAAGACACAACAATCACCATACAACAAGATTCAATCTAGTTATCAAATCATCATCCAAATAACAACAATCATGTTAGCTATGTATACACTCAAAATCGGCAGCCTAGGGTTTGTTATTAACCCAACAAACATCAAAATCAATCAACAAGAATGTAAAGGATGATCAATTATACCTTCCTAGCACCTAGTTCTTGGATTAAACGCTTGAATTGATGGTGTATATGTGTGTGGAAGTGGACGGCAGCCAAGGAGAGGGGAGGTGAGAGCTCCGATCGGACTTGTAGGTTTAGAATAATAATAAGTTAGGGTTTAGTTAAGGATATATTTATAAACACACAAGTTACACTCAAGTCCCTCCACTTCTAAGTATTACTTTTCTAGCCTAACTAACTTGTTTTCATCTTGAGTTAACGTTTATAACCATGTTATCACATAACACATAAGCCTAACACATAATTATCACATAATTACTGTTTTGACGTTTTTCGTTTATTTATCAATCGTTTGCGTCAACTCGTTTGCGTTTCGGTGCAAATCCCGAAAGACTACACATGTAGTAAGTGTTAAGCGTCATTTAAACCCTAGTTTAAATGCAATGAAGTGTGCGTTATAGATACACCAAAAGGGTTTGTTGGTGGAAGTTCAAGCAACCAAGGAAGTCAATCAAGGTTTAATGTCCAACTCATAGATGATCATGATTCTACCTCAATGGTATGTGGACATTTACCTTATGTTGGTGGTCAAGGAAGTGAAACTCAAGCATTGTTTTCTATGTTCACATATTCTTACAATGCATTTGTAGGCAAAAACATGATCCCACCAAGTGTCATTCAAGATGATTTAGAACAGATTGATGATGATGATGATCTTGAAGACATGGACTTGAAGTGGCAGGTTGCAGAGCTGGCTCTCAAAAGTAAAAGACTGTTCAATAGAACACGGAGATCTATTGTATCAGGTCCAATTGAAAGAATTGTGTTTGACAAGTCTAAGTAAATATACTATAACTGTCAACAGCCAGGACACTTTGCTAGAGAATGCAATCAGCCAAGAAACTTCCAAAGGAATTAATATCAGAACCAACAACCAAGAAATCAATACCAATACCAGCAAAACCAGCAAAGAAACAACAAATTCAACAACAACTACCAACAACCACAAATGAATAATCAATAAGTTGTACCTCAGAACCAAAACTTCCAAAGGAACAACAATCAAAACCCTCTAAATGCTCCCAACAACACCAACAGAAACAACCAAAACCAGCCCAGAAACCAAGGGAATGTGGCACTTGCTGCTGAACAAGAAGGTGGTTTTGATTGGAGTGATCATGTTGATGACATTACCAAGGCCAAGTTGCATTTATGGCAAAAGTGAAAAATGAAGCTAGATCTTCTTCTTCTTCACATGTACATTCAAACTCCACACTTGAATTACTTGAAACAACTAATGCATTGAATGTGAAAGTAGGAAAGTTGGAGAGTGAATGCTTTAGAACAAAGCATGATAAATGTGCATCAAGCAACTGATGCAACTTATGAAGAAAAGATCAAAAACCTTGAAGAAGATTGTATGAATAGTTACAGAATTCAGTCAAGATATGTGACAGAAATTGAAGGCCTAAAGAAAATGGTAGTTAAAGAAAAGATGAAGAATACCACTCTATAAGTTGAAAATGAGTTTCTGAAGAATCTAGTATCTACTGGTAACATTTGTGGAATTCTGAACAAGATTAAAGAAGAAGACAAATACAAAGTTGTGCCTCAACCATTCAACGACAATTATTCTCTTAAGGTTGACAAAGGAAAAAGGGAGACTTATCTTAATCAATTCAGAGATGTGTTCAAAGACAAAAAGACCTCATAGAGCTTTATAACAAAGTTATAGTTAATGAACAAGGAGAGTTTATACTGAAAGAAGATGAGAAAGATGACAAGTCAATTGGTGTGCAAGTTTCTGAAGATGATTTCAATGAAGATGATTTGAACAAAGATGATTTGAGTGACGCTAGTGATCCATTGTCAAACGAAGAATACAAGCTGCTAAAAGAAACGAAAAGCAAAAGAAACCTGACTCAATTGACAAACTTCCTTTATTGCCACCTCTCACACCAAAAATGAAGAAACATAATGAAAGAATGAGAATAAAGCATGTGTCTTTTGACATATATGAACAATCAAAGGTGAGCTACAATGTTGTTAGGCCACCAAAGAAAGAACTGTTTCAGAAGAAAAACGTTAATGATGTCAAAAAGGTTGAAGTAAAAAGTGAAAATGTTCCATTCATTCCAGTGGTTCCTATGTTCTCCAATCAAGAACTAATTTACATAGGGGAAGTTGAGACTGTTGAAGAATATGATAGATTACAGTCAAGACACAAAGGAAACTTGGATGAAGAGCCTATAAACTTAAAGAAAATAATCTTTGTGAAAAGCAAAATTTAAAGAAAAGACATCAAAATTGAAGAGTTTGTACCCCTTTCAATTGATTACGATGGCCCCAAAACACAGAAAAACATTGGTGGTGATGCTCGAAGACCTAGTGACAGATTTAAGAGAGGAAAATCCAGTGAGAGTTTCAAAGGAAAGGTGTGGTGCAAACATTATGATGAGTATGGACATCACACTGACTCATGTCAGGAAAGATTCATTTCCAAACCAATCCATGTCCCAAATGAAACAAAGTTTGGTCAAGACTTTGGATTCTACAAACAGAAATATGATGAATACTTGGGAAAAGGAAAGGTGTGTGGAAACGAGACAGTGAACAAGGTTGAGTCAAAGTTTGTTAATAGTTGAGGAAATATGGGAATGAGGATAAGAAACCAAAGAAGAATGTGATTGATCAAATCAAAAGAAACATCCTTCCTATCAAAACAGAAACAACTTTGAAAAGAAAAACACAACCATTAAGAATAGTTCCCAATAAAGACTCAAGATCAGTCAAGTCTGATGATCCAGAAAAGTCATCAACAAGAGGACAGAAATGGAAGAAGGGTGTGTTCACAAGAAAGAAATCAAGAGAACTGAATGGTGATGAGAAGTTTATTTTGAAACATTTATTTGAACCCCATGGGTTTCTTTGGAAACCAAGGAGTGAAGTTCAAGAGCAAAAGGAAATTGATGTGAGAGATTATTCAAGTACAAAGGATTATGTAGTACAAGATTACAAAAACATAATTCCATATGTGAAAAACCCAATTCACAGTGGATATGAATCAGTTGATTCTGATGATTGTGAACTTATTTATGAAGATCCTAAGCCTATTTCAATCACATCCAATGCAACAATTGTTATTGAAACTGATAATTTTTAAAGTTGATTCAGCTTGCATTTCATCACCCAAGTAATCAATTTCTTTGATTTGTGCAGGAACAGTCCACTACACTGAAGGAAGAATGGTACATGGATAGTGAATGTTCCAGGCACATGACTTGTGACAAAAGATCACTTGTTAATTATGAAGAGAAATTTGAAGGTCCAGTTACATTTGGTAGTGATGAAAATGGTGGAAAGATATTTGGAAAAGGAATATTGACAAATGGGAAAGTTACTTTTGATAATGTCTTTTATGTGGGAGAATTACAGCTTAACCTTTTGAGCATCACACAAATGTGTGATAAAGGCTATAAGGTTGGGTTTGATGACTCTCACTGTTTTATTCTCAAACCTAATTTTGTAATCCCTCCAAATATGATTATGGTGATGGCTACAGGAAATGGCAATTTGTATGAACTGAATATGAAAGATGCTGTTTCAAGGGGTGGTACATGTTTTGTATCAAAAGCCACTGGAAATTAAAACAAATTGTGACATAGAAAGCTTTGTCATGTAAACCTAAAGAACATGAACAAACTTGTGAAAGGTGAGCATGTAATTGGTTTGCCTACAAGAGAGTTCAAGCTTGATGACAATTGCATCTCATGTCAAAAGGGAAAGCAACACAAGTCATCACACAAGACAAAGCTCATCTACTCAATTGATCAAGTGCTTGAGATGCTTCACATGGGCTTGTGATTAATAATGATTTATCAAGATAGACTGGGGTTTATTTCCAAGTATAATTGATGAAGCTGCTGAGTTGATTAAAATTTGTGTGACTAGGATTGAGAATCAATTGGATGCAAAGGTGAAGGTCATGAGAAGTGACAATGGGACTGAGTTCAAAAATGGAGTATTGGAAGAGTTTTGCAATGCTAAAGGAATTCTTCAACAATTCTCTGCTCCCAGAACTCCTGAACAAAATGTTGTTGTAGAAAGAAGGAACATAACACTCATAGAAGCTGCAAAAACCATGTTGGCAGATGCATTTGTGCCTGTCACCTTTTGGGCAGAGGCTATTAATACAGCCTGCTATGTTTAGAACAAAGTGCTTCTTAACAAAAGTCAAGACAAGACTCCCTATGAGATTTTGTTTAAAAGAAATCCCTACATCAAGTTTCTTTGGCTATTTGGATGCAAATGTTCACTCCTAAACACCAAGGACTATCTCAATAAGTTTCAAACAAAGTCTTTGGATTGCTTATTTGTTGGTTATTCTACACACTCAAAGGCTGTTTGATGTAATCTTTAATGAAAATCAATTAAATACAGTTGATTATGCAGCATGGCTATTTGATCTTGAAAAATTAATCAAATCCTTCAATATTTATCCTGAAGATTTTGATGATTCATTCTACAAGACAAGTGTAATTGAAGAGACCAATCAAAAAACATTTGATTTAGACATATTATAGTCCAAGGTTGCTGGAAAAAGAAGTGAATATACACTTATAAAGGATCCCTCAAGTACTGAAATTGAACATGTTCAAGATCAAGGTCATGACAAAGAACAATATCAAAATCTAGAACAAGATCAAGAATTTGGCAATCATGATAATCAAGATGTGCAAGATGATCAAATTCTAAATGAGGAAGATCCAAGCAACCAAATAAGTGAAGAAGAGACTGCAAAAAGAGAAAGATTTGAAGATTTGTTTGAAAGCTTGAATATAGGAAACAATGGTGCAACAACCAAACAACAGAACAATGAACAAGCACCAGAGTTTGATAATGCAACAACTAATTTGATCATTGATGAACCAGATCTTAATGAATCAAATCTTGATTCTACTGTTTCTACTAATGTGATTGTTCAATCCTCTTATGTTGAAAGAAATCATCTATCTGAAAACATCATTGGAGATATCAATGAAAGAGTTACAAGATGTCATTCTGAATCCGCAAACATTTGTTTGTAGTCCTGCTTTCTATCCCAAATTGAACCCAAGAACATTGTTCAAGCAATGAAAGCAACCGTTGGGTAGAAGCAATGCTAGAGGAGTTGGCCCAATTCAGAGATTTACAAGTGTTGGAAGTTGTAGATAGGCCAAGAAACAGATATGCCATTGGAACTAAATGGGTTTTCAGAAACAAAAGGGACGAGAGAGGAATAGTGATTAAGAACAAGGGAAGACTTGTTGCACTGGGATGTCTACAAGAAGAAGGAATGACTTTGAGGAGGTTTTGGCTCCTGTAGCAAGACTTGAGGCAATAAGAATTTTCTTAGCCTATGCTGCCTCAAAGAATATAAGAGTATTCTAGTTAGATGTTAAATCTACTTTCTTAAATGGAAAGATAGAAGAGGAAGTGTATGTGACTCAGCCACCAGGATTTTAGGACCCTGATTATCCTAACACAGTATCCAAACCGAACAAGGCTCTATATGGACTACATCAAGCTCCAAGAGCTTGGAATGATGAGTTATCTACTCACTTACTTGATAATGGTTTCTCAAGAGGAACTATTGACAAGTCCCTCTTCTACAGGAAAAGAGGAAGGTATTTGCTTCTATTACAAGTTTATGTGGATGATATCATTTTTGTTTTAACCAATGAACAAATGTTCCATGAATTTGAAGAAGTGGTGAAATCCAAGTACTCAATGAGCTCAATTGGAGAAATGAACTTCTTTCTTGGATTACAAGTTCAACAGAAGGCAGATGAGATTTTCATATGCCAATATAAGTATGTGCATGACATTTTGAACAAGTTCAAGTGTCAAGATTTCAAAAATGCTTCAATACCCATGGACACTCATGAGAAAAGGATAGCAGATGAAAAGGGGGAGCCTGTTGATGAACTTGAATACAGAGCCAAAATTGGATCCTTGATGTACCTAACTGCTTAAAGACCTTATATAATGTCTGCTGTATGTGTTTGTGTAAGATTTTAATCAAGTCCTAAGGTCCCTCACATGACAGCAGTCAAGAGGATCTTTAGATATATGAAGGGAAAACCTGATTAGGGGATTTGGTACCTAAAGAACCAATCCTTTGATCTGATTGCTTATACTGACAGTGACTATGATGGGTGCAACATGAGCAGTAATTCAACCTCTGGTGGATGTCAAATTTTGGGAGACAAGTTTGTGTCTTGGTAGTGCAAGAAGCAAACTACAGTGTCCATCTCAACTGTTGAAGCTGAGTATATTGTTGCATCTGCCTGCTGTGCACAAGTTTATTGGATTCAGAACCAAATGCCGGATTATGGCCTGAATTTCTTGAACACTCCTATTTTCATTGATAATAATCCTGTATTTTTTATTTTTAAGAATCCTGTAAAACATTCTAAGACCAATCACATTGTAATCAGACATCATTTCATTAGGGATTGTAAAAAAAAAGGTTTAATTGAGATGAAAAGAGTTGATACAAGTGATAATTTGGCTGACCTATTCACAAAACCACTTGATAGAACCAGGTTAAACTTTCTTTTGAAAACCCTGGGAATGATCAACTCTGATGAGGTCTAATTAATGATGTGTGCACTATGTGCTAATTGACTATCTAGAAAAAGCGGTCTTAGAGGATGTTTATGTTTGAATATGTTACTGTTTGTTGTTCACTGATGCGCGCCTCGAATGATTAACTGTTGATCTTAGGTATCTTTGAAGCTTAGGTTGATGATTAGTGTTCTATATGTGAAATTGTAATCTTGATGTTAACTAATATATGCTTGATTGAATATCTTTACAAATTAGGTATCCTTGATGCTTATGTTTCTCTATCAGTTAACACGTGTGATATCTTGATAAGTATCTTAAATTGATCTATTTGGATGTATGCTTATCTGATATCATGATTATGTTATTTATCTGATATGATGATGTTGTTAAGATCTATTAGACTATGCATTTTATAGAGTATACTTGTTTTGATGAGGTCATTATCAGGATTTGAATATGTTACTTTCTGTTAGAGTCAAAATATGTTTTTGTGTCAAAATTGCATGCTCAAATGATATTTTCAAATGAATTTTGTTTAAAACAGTTTTGACAAAAAACAGAGCAATGTTGATTATGGTGCAGAGATATGATAAGATTATTTAGTTCAAAACTATAAAGAAACTTAAAAAGGGTTTTAAATGAAAAGACTCAAAAAGAGTTACTTTCTCTTAAAATTATGTCGGTTGCTCAAGTAGGAAGGACATATACTTGTATATGTTTGGTCATGTCATATATTCGTAGATTCACAGGATTGTCATTCACCTAAAGACTGAAAGCATTCGGGGAAATTGTGAAGTTTTTTGTTCTTATTCTTTCACTAAAAATTATGTCGATAACTCTAAGCTAGAGGGACATGTATTCTCATATGTGATTGGTTCTGTTAACAGGTTGTAGAAATACGGGATGGCCATTTACTT
The DNA here is from genome assembly GCF_021521415.1 of Bidens hawaiensis. NCBI lineage: Eukaryota > Viridiplantae > Streptophyta > Magnoliopsida > Asterales > Asteraceae > Bidens > Bidens hawaiensis. The sequence continues at coordinate 2,197,212 of NW_027491035.1, read as the reverse complement.
GAAAATTAAGAGTGATCAGGGTTACTGAGTTTTAAATTGTGTTTCTAACTAATTGAGAAATGATTGTACATTGACTATTTGGGCAATCATATGGATTTAATAGGCTAAAAAGACACTTAGTGCAGTCATTGACATGTATGGTTGCTTTCCCATGATCTGTAAAATCTAGGGTGATATAAACATAAAGAAACTGCTAAGCTTAATGTGGAGTTACATTGATGTCTATGCATGTTCCAATATACATCTTTCCGAAGGATAGGCAGAAAAGTGAATATCCAGTCATTCATGAGCCCGTTGGTAGTTGGTCCCCAAAATGAAGTATTTATATGAGAATGACATAGAACAAATGTGAACAAAATTACTTTATATATTTAATCAACTAAAAGTTAATAAATGTTCACAAGCTTTTGAGAAAAATACAAACATGAGGGTTAACAACATAACTACAGGGGTGGAGGCAATAATATAAGTCCTTTAACATCCCGAATGAAAGGCTTGTTAAATTTAAACTGTAAGTCCAACGTTCAACAACAAATATGTTTGCGAATTTGAAAAGAAAAATCAAATATTTATATGTTTTGTCATTAAAATTTTTTGCCAACAATCAAGGGGTCGGAGTCAATCCGGGCTGATCTGGAGAAAGCCAAATAAGCCTTGAGAATAGATGTGGAACAACAGAAAGCAATATGTGTTATCCATTTAGTTTTATGCATCCTAAATGAATCTTAATCATATCACCAAACAAATGAAATTAATGTTAAGTGTAGACCTGCCATTAACCTGTCTAACCTGTCATAATAATGCTGAGAATGAAGTATTAAGAAGCCACTTAGTCAATATGATCCCATGTTAAGATATTTTCAAAAATAAGAATGAAAATGATTTATATGGAAAGATAACTGAAATTTGATCTCCTAATGTACCATTTGCTCTTAAACAATGATTTTTAAAGATAAATATGTTTGACAGTTGGTTTAAGACAAAAATAGTTGCATTTTACCTTCAAAAGGTCTGAATATGTATTTTCGAGTATTGTTTGATGATTTATAACCTTTTCGAGCAAACATAGACATTTTGGTCTAATTTTATCCTTTTCGAGCATGCTTTGATGTTTTTACAATTTTCAGGTAGAGTTTACTGTTTAACTTAAAAATTAACTTTCCTAGCAAGCTTGATATTTGATTATGTCTGAATATGATGTTTCTAGCAAGCTTTTAGATAGTTTATACTTTCTAGCATACTTTGTTGATTTGATTGAAAGTACAACTGTTTCTAGCAAGCTACTTGATATATTTGATTACACTATTCACTAGCAAGCTTTGTTGATTTCTGAATTTTCTAGCAAACTTAACTATTTTATAGGTTTTTTAGGTCATTCAAGCAAGATTTGTGATTGAATATGTTACTTCCAGCAAGCTTTGAAGTTTATGAACTTTCTAGCACACTTGGTGTTTTGTTTGACTGTTTGAACTCATTCTAGCAAGCTTTGTGATTATGAGTGTTTAAGTGTATTTTTCATATATCATCGAGTAAACTTTGAATTCAAGCACACTTATTGATTATGTGTTTCTTGTGAATATGCTTAGAATACTTGTTTCGGGTAAACTTTGATGTTTTGACTGTTATAAGTTCTTGTCTATCATATTTCATGACGATAAATATGATTCTTTGAAATTACAATTTTTTTTGGGAAAACTTAGTTTTCCGGGGACACTTTATGTTTCGAGCACACTTTGAATTTTTCAAGTGTTTCTGTTAACATACTTGGTAATTTCAAAAACTTTAATTTTCGAGTACACTTTGTGTTTAGAGTCCCTCTCTAGCACGCTTTGTATTCTTGAAGTATATCAAGCATACTTTGCTTCAAAGAATACTTGATTGAATATTTGTTAACTGTTTATGAAATTTCGAGTAAGGTTGTGTTATTCAGAAATTTGAGTAAGGTTGACAATTAGAAATATGTCTAAGATATTATTTTGGGATTCTTATTTGATTCCTAGCAAGGGTTCATATTTTATAATTTATACTTGATTATTTTTCTTGTGATTTATTTCTCGAGCAATCTTGTACTTCGAGTAAGCTTCCTTTATTTTATTTACATAGTTTTATTTTCTAAATACTAATTTCTGAAATAAATCTGTAACGAGCAAGCTTTGAAAAGTGGGATTTCCGAGTAAGGTTTTAAGTGGGAAAACTTTATCGAGCAAGGTTTTATAAAGAAAGGTATTTCCTTAAAACATTTTAAATGTTTGACAGCTATTTACTCACGAAAAGACAAAAAACATAAACCCACTTTCAAAAAGGTATAAGAGAAGTAGATAGAGAAATTTTAACATTTTCAGCTCTCTCTCTCTTTCCACTTTCGCTCTCGTTTCAGAAATCCAACCGACTTCATTCAATAATAAATCCTAACCCTAATTAATCAGTCCACACATTCCGACTCGGTAAGCATCAATTTAGTGTTTTCCGAAAATGATTATGTGACTATAGGCATTTAATATTCATCTTTACTAACTCTCTGTTTCTTGTGTAGGTTATAAATTTGTCGAAGCTCAGGCTCAAAAAGACATTTCTTCTTTTATTCTTCAAATTATAACCTAAAACTATTCAAAGTTGTGAACTTTATGACTGATCTTTACTTTCAATGTGTTTTGTTTTTGTTTGAACAGATATGGCGGATTATGAATCAACATATCCTTTTGAGCACAACCATAACATGTATGCCCTGTTGCAAGTGACTCCGGATAACGAGGAGGTTGAACATATTATCAGATGGCTTCAACGATCAAATATTCTATTTTCCCTAACTGAGTGACCGGTGATTTATCGTAATCATCAGTTGGATATTTGGCGCTCAGACACACTACGTAATGACATAAACGGTAGGTGATTGGAGGCTACCGTGGCTAATCATTAAATTAGATTCACTGAAAGATTGATAAGAACCTAGTTACAACTCAACGATGACGACCATAACCCCATTCACTTCACAACTGATCATTTGCTGAAGATTTTTCAACAAACAATGGGTTATTAAGGAAATGTTCATGAGGGACAGTTCCAGAAAGGAATGTTTCCAAAACTGTATCGGTTTTTAATACACATCATTCTAGGATTTGCCCCTCGGAAGGGATCATGGACTCTTATGAGTTGGGATATGGAAAATGCAACTGTTGCCGTAGTTTATGATCTACCATTCAACTTTTCAAGGATGATTTTCGAAGGAAATCGTGAGTATCTTGAGGAAGCCAAACACAGACAAATTCTTAGCTTACCCAAGATTTCTCCAAATCATCTTTAACCATGAAATACAAGATTTGCCTACTTTGGGAACAACTCATGTGCTCCAGAATCCGAATGTATATAATAGGATTGATAACTTGTCAAGCACAAGCCGATTTAATCCAAGAGCAGAGTTTGATATGCTACCTTGGTTTTTTAATCATGATGCAGACATAATGACGGTTCCTGAGTTAACCTCAAAGGAGGAAGATGAGGAGGAGATGGATGATGATTCATATGATTCTAGTGGAGATGATGTAGCTGAAGGAGATGATGGAGGAGTTGGAGGGAATGTTAATGATGATGTACAAGTTCAGGGGGAGGATATACCTGTAACTACACCACCAGCCACACCATTACCCACACCCCCTTCCCCACCACCACAAGAAGAACCAATAACCGAATCCCCACCCATCCAAACACCACCAATCCGTACCAAAAACCCACCCGAATCCCATGACCAAAATGACCAAACCTTAGACCAACCCTTAACCCAAACCCAAACCTTTATCCAAGACCCAAGCCATAGCATACATTAACCTTACATTCCTCAAACAGTTTCTACTCACTTAAAAAACTTCTCACTCACACCAATTCAATCCCCAACACATTTTTAAACCTCAGACCAACCCAACCAACCTACATTCACAATCATCCATTCCACAACCCATACCCAAACCATAAACCCTATACCCTCAACCAGTACCCAAAACCCAACCACTGAACAATTCCAACCTTTACCTGACTTATTCTCTGACTCACCAACACAAACCCCTCCCTATGGAACAAATTTATATCAAAGGAACCTGGACTTAATGTGTGAAAACATTGACTTGAAAAGGTAGAATGCAGAGGTGATAAAAGAAAATGAGGAGTTAAAAGCATATTTGGGCCAAGCTAAACTGAGATTTCAAGCCCTGAAGGCTGAGGTTGAGAAGACCTCAGCTGTACCAAAACATGGAGAGAATATCCTAGTGGCAACTGATGTTGTGGTTGATGAAGTGATGGCAGAAGTGGAAGCTAATGTTGATGATGATGGATTGAAGAGTATTTTGAATATGACAGTGATGTTGATGATAGTGATGAAAGAATGACTGATGATGATGGTTATGAGGGTGACAAGTCTGAAATTGGTGAGCAAGACTATGATGCTACTGAAATAACCTCAAAGAAGAAAGTTGTGAATGTGGAGAGGATGATGAGGTAGAGAAGGAGATTAATGCTGAGAATAATGATCAAACAACTGACAATGTATTGACTACATAGGCAATAGCTACTGATGCTATGCCACTGATGTGTTGACTGATGTAGTAACTTATGTGATAGATGAAGATGCTAAAACTGAGGAATTGGTCCTAACTGGACATGAAAAACAAATAAAGAAAGTTCGAAGAAGGTTGTACATGATAAAGAGTTGGAATATCTTTTTGATAATATTGAAAACTTCCCACCTGAATCAGAAGTGGAGAAAAGGAGGAAGGAAAAAGGAAAAGCCATTATTGAATCTGAATCTGATGATGAGCCTGCTGATACACAGGATGCTGTGACTGAGGAAGAAGATGATGTTAGTGCACGAAATGGTTGTCCGTAGCATTCGAATAAGTTATACATAGCCTGCTGATACTATGGATTGCTTATTTATTGTAAAATGGCCATTCGCTATGGATCGTTTATTTATTGTAAAATGGCCATTCGCTATGGATTGTATAGCGAATGCGTCCATTCGTTATATGCTAGGCTAGTTCGTTAAGGTATAAGCTCATTCGTTATGGTAGCATAACGAATGAGAACTGGTTCGTTAAGTGATTAGCCTAAACATAGCGAATTAGGCTTATGTTTACGAATGGGAGTGTGCAGCCTATATATAGGATGCTCCCATTCATAATTATGTGAGTTCACACACATGAGAGATGTGAGGTTCTCCATAAGTTATTATGTATTTATCCACCATAATGTATTCTCTCCATATTTATCAATAAACTATGTATTTAACGTATCTTAGATTCGTATTGTATAATCGATGTATCAAAACGGCTAGATCCGTAATGGGTTTCAACAATTGGTATCAAAGCAGGAGCTACTCTCGATGCATCAATAAGGTAAATCTGAGTTTTTGTGTTCTTTGGGTTTTGGTCAGCTCTGGAGTAAATTAGTGTGTTATAGATGGATTTGTTGGTGAATTCGTGTTTATGGATGGGAGAGGGAACTTCCTGTGTAATTTGGTGTTAAGTTATGGTGTATTGAGTGATTCACCATGGAAGAGCATGTTAATTGTTATTCGGTTTATGATGATTTAGTGATTGTTAAGTTAATTGGATGATGGATTTGTGTTTATGATTGAAATCCGCATGTTTCTGTGGATTTTGGTGATTAATTATGGTGTATTGAAGGTTTTGCCATGAAAGAGCATGGTTTCGGGTTGATTATTTGGTGATGAATAAGTAATCGTTAAGGTATTTGGATTATGGATTCGGAATCGTGGTGAAAACCCGGGTGTTCGGGTAGAATTTCATGATTTATGATGGTGTTTTGATGATTTCACCATGGATGAAGCTTGAAATTTCCAGATTCCGGCCAGATCTCCTTATTCCGGCCACTGTAACAGAATTTTCCGCCGAAATTCGTTTTTACGGCGAAGATCCAACCACTTGATTCGTTAGTTACTGTAGCTAATTCGTTAAGAAAGCTTAACGAATCTACTGTAGCAATTCGTTATGGAAATGGTAACGAATTAAGTTAATTTGTTAAGGATATTCGTTAAGGAAAATGTAACGAATTAAGGCAATTCGTTAAGTTAATTCGTCATGGTAATTCGTTAGGTTAAAGGTAACGAATTAAGGCAATTCGTTAAGTTACTTCGTTAAGTTAATTTGCTAAGGTATTGGTAACGAATTAAGGTAACTCGTTATGTGTATGACGAATTAGAATTCTTAACGAATGGGAGTTCATTCGTGTAGCTGTTATAACGAATTAGAGTTGGTAAGTTATAACGAACTGGCTGGTTGACGAACTGCTTGGTTGACGAATGGAGAGCACGAACTAATGTAACGAATGGGGTATATCTATAACGAATCAGAGAGGAAATCCGTTAAAAAAAAAATGGCGGGAAAATTTTTCTTGCGCGAATTTTTTCCCGAATACTCCTCGTAAATAAGATTTCATTCTCGAAAATTTTGGCGACAATATTTATTTTTCGAAAATTTTCGGTGAATTTTTGGCGGGAAAATCGGGAAAAATTTTCTTAATCGAAATTTTTCTGGGATGTTCCTAATGTTTTAGCTACTATTCTCTCAAATTTTGGTAATATCTTTTTCGGCTGACTGTTTATGCGTTTCGAGTGGCCGAGGGGGAGATCGCGTGTAATTTAAGGAGGAGTGTGTTTGTTTGTGAACCTTGAAAATTATTTAAGACCTTGCCGAATTTGTCAAGAAAAGGGGGAGATAAAACTTTCATTTGAGATTATTTGGCTTGTATCTTCCTACATTTGCAAGGTTTCTTGAAAAATTACTGCAATTCGGGTGGTAATTCACGCTTACAAAGCTACGTTTGACTGAGTTCAAGACTGCAAGTGTTCTTCGATTGGTGATTGATTTGTTAAAAGATTGAACCATATGAGAAGCTACAAGTTATTGGTTTGCTGAAAAAGATTTAAAGATTGTTTGTCTGCACAAGCCCGAAAATCATCAGTCAAGGGGGAGTCTGTTAGTGCACGGTTTGTAACTGGTGATTTGCAGTTAAAGTATTCAAGGATAAAGTATCCGATAGCTACGGAAAAGGGGGAGTCTGTTAGTGCACGGTTTCGGTGTCTGTAGCGATCGAATAAGTTATAGGCAGTTTTGTCTTTGTATTTAATGTATATTGTAAATAGCCTATAAATAGGGTGCTCATGCTTATAATTTAGTAGAGAACTTGTACATAGTTTAAGTTATTAACTCCATAACTTATCTCCACCATAATGTATTTACTCCATATTATTTATCAATAAAGTATATATTTAAAGTATCGATTTCATGTTGATGTATCGTATTAGCAGCTAGATCTTGGTCTCTATGACGTTCTCTCAGATGAGGATGCTCAGGCTGCCAAAAGGCATGAAAATATTGTAAATGAAACAATGGAGAGGGAAGTTATTTCCCAAACCATGACTGGCGAAGAGTTGGCTGAGCAAGAAACATTGATTGAACAAGACAGTATTGCTTAAACTCTTGATCAAGAAGGAAATGTGGATCAAGAGGTGATTGAGCTAATCAAAATGAAAGTTTTAAATCTTTTTAACATGATAAAATCCCTATTTTACCAAAAAACGCAGCGGATATAAAAGTTTTAAATCTTGTTAATATGATATGTATAAAACCAATTTTAAACATGCAAAACCCAAACCCGGATCCAAATAGGAATTACACACTATCAAATACATGCATGTTACTACTACCTTTCAATATGACAAAACCGGGTGAAAGAGATGATGATTGAAAGGTAAGAACTTGAATATGGAAGCTCCTAAAGCTAGCATACCCCAAGCTTCAACAACGCACCACTTCTAGCTAGGATTTGCACTTGAAATTTTCTTCTTCTTTTCTTATGTTGGATGAAAATACCCAAGAGAGGAAAAGAGAAAAGTTTACTTGGAAATTATGTGTGTTATGAAAGAATGAAAGAGAAAGACTTGGTTTTATTTAAAGGCATCTTTCTCTCCACCAATAATAACCATTGCATGTCTCCACTCACATTGCATGTCTCCACTCAAACATATAATAATATTACATTTGAAAGAGTTATTATCTTTTTCTTTTATAAAACTTTAAACATATATATATATATATATATCCATACATATATACTTTTATAAGTTTATAACTTATAACTTATAAAACCTATTATATGTTAAGAGACATGCTTGGTTATTATTATTCACCTATTGTTATTTAACCAACTTAAATAACACTATGTAATGTTCTTTCATAAAACATAAATCATCCATATGATTTGTTTATTACACAAGTACATTTTATTTAGAAACCCCTTTCCAAATAACTCAAGTGTTAATATTCATTTGTTATGATCACATCATATATGAACGAATATTATCGGTGTTTGTCTAGCTTGTTTTGGGTATGACCCGACTTGGATCATAACGTACTAGCCACATCAATTTATATGTCTCTTGGGCAGACCGAGTCCAACAATCTCCCACTTGCACAAGATACATAGAAGATATGCAAGTAGCAAATACCGCCTAACTACGGTTTACTACCCCTAATACGTATGACGAAGTGCCATTCAATAACATCATCCCTTTCAAGTCCCATACTTGAAAATGATTTAGGTGAAACTATCATTTATCCTTTTGCCACAAATGTCATGTTAAATCCAGAGACACAGAGTGATCATTCTCTGTTGATTTAACTTGTCATGCCTTAGACATTTAACTCTCAACGAATAAGAGGGACAAATCCCATATTGACTACATACGTCTCTCACTATCACCTTGTACTATACTTGAGCTTAGCCTTATGTACTAACATATTTCAGAGCAATGAAGAACTAAGTCAAAGCATAATAGTCGATGAATATCAAGACCCAATATGTATCTCAGGTCGGAGGATACTATGAAGTTCGCCTTTACTCAAATTTACTTATGATCATAAATCCCAGGATTCCATGCAGTAAAATTGAGAGCGGGTCAGTCCAATATTTATCCCATAAATATCTATGAACCATGGCAGCAACTCTTTGCTATATTCATACCTCATGAATATCTACCAATCCAAGTTCATAATAGTCTTACTTTAACATTTGTTCCCACAAATATTAACGGCTACGGACGTTTAGAATAATTCAAATTATTCACGGATTTAAACATACTAAAATGGAACATAACTCAAGAACATGACCATAACCAAAACCATATGATTGAGTTAAAATAAAATTGTTCCAATATCCAAATACAAATTTTGATCAAATCCAATCACTAGAATATCGAAGTCCTAAGGCGCAAGTATGACTCTCATGCTTCGGCCTTTCAAGGAGTTTCGTGAGTGGGTCCGCAATGTTTTGATCACTGTGAACTTTGCGAATACATATCTTTCCCTTGTCAACTTCATACCTTATGTAGTTGAATCTCCGCTCAATGTGCCTAGTCTTTTGATGTGCGCGGGGTTCCTTGATTTGAGCAATCGCACCCTCGTTGTCACAAAAGATCTCTAGAGGGTCCTGAATGGTACGAACCACTCCAAGATCGGCAATGAACTTTCTAATCCATGCAGCTTCTTGAGCTGCCAGGGAGGCGGCGATGTATTCAGATTCAGTGGTGGATAAAGCTACCACGTCTTGTTTTGCACTCTTCCATGAGACAGCACCACCATTGAGAACGAAAACGTATCCCGATTGTGATCGAGAATCATCTCGATCAGTTTGGAAACTCGCATCAGTGTAACCCTTTACAATGAGTTCCTCCTCACCAGAGCCATATATTAGAAACATATCCTTAGTCTTTCTAAGGTATTTCAATATGCTCTTAACAGCCGTCCAATGGCTAGTTCCCGGATTTTTTTGGTATCGACTTGTCATGCTCAAGGCGCATGACACATCCGGTCTAGTGCAAATCATGGCATACATGATGGATCCTATAGCAGATGCATATGGGATACCACTCATTTTGTCTTGCTCATCCTTTGAGCTTGGACATTGAGAAGCACTCAACATCGTTCCTCTTTGAATAGGTACCAAACCTTTCTTAGAGTTTTCCATCTTGAACCTTTTCAAGATCTTGTCAATGTATGCACTTTGATTCAAACCTATCAACCGCCTTGATCTATCCCTATAGATTCTTATTCCCAGAATATAGGCGGCTTCACCAAGATCCTTTATGGAAAAACAGCTTCCAAGCCAGGCTTTCACACCTTCCAAGGTTGGAATGTCATTTCCAAACAGTAATATGTCATCGACATATAATACCAGAAAGGTTATGATGATCCCACTAGCTTTCTTATACACACAAGCTTCATCAGCGTTTTTGATGAATCCAAATTTCTTATCTTCATCATCAAAACGGTGATTCCAACTTCTGGATGCTTGTTTCAATCCATAGATTGATTTCTTCAACTTGCATACTTTGTTAGGATGTTGTGGATTGACAAAACCTTCAGGCTGAACCATATAAACATCTTCATTAAGATGCCCATTTAGAAAAGCAGTTTTGACATCCATTTGCCATATCTCATAGTCATAATATGCGGCTATGGCAAACAATATCCTTATAGACTTTAGCATCGCCACGGGCGAGAAAGTTTTATCATAATCAACCCCTTGAGTTTGAGTGAAACCCTTTGCTACAAGTCTAGCTTTATAAGTATCCAAGTTTCCATGCATATCAGTTTTCTTCTTGAAAACCCACTTACTTCCAACCAGCTTGGAATTTAGAGGTGGAGCAACCAAGTCCCATACTTGATTGTCATGCATGGATTGCATCTCAACATTCATGGCTTCTAGCCATTTGTCACAATCAGATTGCGACATTACATCTCGGTATGTGGTGGGTTCATCCGAATCAACCACGTAGCATCCATCCATGAAAAATCCATATCTCTCAGGTGGGGTGCTAACTCTACCAGATTTGCGAATGTTTTGTGTGTTTTGATCAACCATTTGATCATCCTCAATAACCTCTTGTTGATTGCTAGTGTCAACCAAACGTGTATCGGCTTGTAGTTCTCGATCCTCTTCGAGTTCTACAGTTCTATCAGTTCCTTCCATAAGGAACCTTCTTTCCAAGAACTTAGCCTTTCGAGCTATAAACACTTTATGCTCGCTTGGATTGTAGAAATAATATCCCATCGAATCCGTGGGTTATCCTATAAATATACACTTAGTGGATCGACATTCAAGTTTGTCAGGGGTGTAGATCTTAACATAAGCCTCACAACCCCATGCCTTTAAATATGAAAATTTTGGAGCCTTTCCATGCCATATTTCAAAAGGTGTCCTATCCACTTTCTTGGTTGGTGCCATATTTAAAATACGGGCAGCAGAGATCACAGCGAAACCCCAAAATGATAGAGGTAATGAGCTTCTAGCCATCATGGATCGAACCATGTCAAATAAAGTTCGATTCCTCCTTTCGGACACACCATTATGTTGTGGTGTTCCAAGTGGAGTAAGTTGTGAGACAATCCCACAACTCCTAAGATGTTCTAGAAACGCATCATTGAGGTATTCACCTCCTCTATCGGAACGTAGTAATTTGATTGTTTTGTTGAGTTGATTTTGTACTTCATTTTGGAAGACTTTGAACATTTCAAAGGCCTCATTTTTGTGTCTTAACAAGAACACATACCCATAGCGACTATAATCGTCGGTAAAGGTAATGAAGTAACTTTCACCATTTCTTGTCATTGTCCTAAAAGGTCCACATACATCCGAATGTATGATACCTAATAAGTCTTTCGCCCTTTCATTTGTTCCATTAAAGGGTTCTTTGGTCATCTTTCCCAATAAACAAGATTCACATTCATCAAATGAATCAACATTTGATTTCAAAAGACCATTCTTTCGAAGTGTATGAATACGATTCTTGTTTATGTGACCAGACGACAACGCCAAAGAAAAGTATTACTCAAATCCATTTTGAGTCTTTTGGTGTTAGCTTGGTACAACGAGTTATCAATGTATGAGTCATCATGAATAAATTCATAAATGCCATAAAATGGCATCGCTTTAAAATAAAATACATTATCCATGAAAACATAAATACCATTATCAACAAACTTAAAGTCATAACCAGATTGTCTTAATACAGAAACAAAGATAATATTCCTAGTCAAACTAGGGGAATATAAAATGTTTTTAAAAACAATTTCCAAACCATTTGGAAGCTTTAAAACATAATCTCCTCGGGCTTGGACGTCAACCTTTGCTCCATTGCCCATGAAGAGACTTATATCTCCTTTCTTCACCTCATTTCTTCTTTTAAACCCCTGCAATGAATTGCATATGTGAGTTCCACATCCGGTATCCAATACCCATGTGTTAGAAGAAATAATATAAAGATCAATGTGAATCATGAAAGTTGTACCTGAGGTTTGCCCCGCATCCCTCTTAGCTTCCAACTCCTTGAGATAGGTCGGACAGTTTCTCATCCAATGACCTATCTGACCACAACCAAAGCACGGATCCTCAGCGCTAACCTTTAGCTTCTTTGGCTTTGGCTCCGCCTTTGCCTTTCCCTTGAACCCCTTCTTGACTTGCCCCTTACCAACGGCAACCTTTGCTTTTGGTTCCGGGTGATGCCTTTTCTTTGAGCCACCCTCATTGATCGCAAGAACGGGTAAAACCTTTTTACCCTTGCCGGCCTCGGCTGTCTTAAGCATTGCGTGAAGCTCACCAATGCTTTTGTCCCATCCATTCATGTTGTAGTTCATGACGAATGTCTCAAACCTTTTAGTTAAGCCATTTCGGATTAAATCCGTGGCTAATTCTTTTGAGATGGGATAGTTAAGCCGTTCAAGCCGATCAATGTGGCTCTTTATCTTAAGTACATAAGATGAAACAGATTGGGTTTCTTCCATATGACATGCATGAAGCGCTCAAACCGTTTTGAATCGCTCAACCCGAGCTTGAGTAAGGAACATTTCCTAAAGTTGGGTTATCATGTCATACGCCCCATGATTATCGAAAACCTTTTGGATCTCGGGAATCATTGTTCCCAACATGAGGCAAGAAACTTGCACCGAATCCTCGGTGTATTTTAACCAATCCGCATAGGCATCCAAGTTATTGACATCGGGTTCATCAGGAATAGGATCGTCTAAAATATAAGACTTCTTTTCTTGCTTGAGAACAATTCTCAAGTTTCGATACCAATCCATGAAGTTGTTAAAGTTCAGACGATCCTTATCCAGAATGGATCTTAGTGATAGATTATGCACGTGTGGGATAATTGCGTTCAGTGCGTTGTTTGCGGCCCTCTAAAAGAATTTTAACAAAGTTCAAATTAGTATTTTCGATATTAATAAAATTTTAATCTTTAATACCCTTTAAATGTCTCCAAGACAATTATTGATTAAAATCTACAACCCAACGTTTCATTCAAATAGTAGTTAGGTGACCTTTATCCTACTATTCGAATTAACAAGGTAGTCAACGTTTGACAATTGCAACCCTTTGCAACTTCTAGTTTTATGGGATCGGTTAAACATCATATATTTAGTTGGTATGTTAAATCCCATCAACACCTTTGAACGCCTTGTTAAGGTGATCCTATAGTCATGGTTTCAAATCAAGTCATCCTACTTATACACACGTGTGAGTTTACTCATACAAGTGGTTAGGTGATCCTAATGCCAAAAGTACTTGTAAAATCACCTTAAGATCACAAGTTTTCTTAAAAGTGCTTAGGTGATCCTAACTCACTTTCAAGTCTACAAGTGACTTAAGTGTCGTATAAAAGGATGGTGTTTAACTTGTTTTTAAAAAAGGATTTTAGTTTTCTAAATTCTAGATTGGAAAACTATTTATTGTACCTTTCATTTGCATGCATTCAAATGTATGGTACTTAGTTGAAAAACCCATTTTCAAAGTTCCAATTAATAAAACCCATTTTTATTATGAAATCATTAGTTATTAATAAAACCAATTTTTATTACCTAACGATTTCTAAGGAACCAATTTTATGCTAGTTGATTTTAAGTTGTTAAGCAAACCATATTGCAAATAATAAGTAAATCAACCATGCAAGAATAAAATATACACAAACACAAGTTCATAACCATAGCCTTCTAATATTGACCACACTTGTTGACCGAAGACAAGTGTGTCAAAAAGTCTCTCCTAAGGGACCCAAAAGAACATACACTTGTGTCGGTGAACTCCCACTTGATTCCGCGTCCATATGCTCCAAGTGTTTACTCCCGGTGTTGTGGTCTTCATCATTTTATTTGGGCTTCCATCCATGCATCTTCTTTTTCTAAATATATCCTAATACATTTTTTTATTAAAAGAAATACATCTAATCTACTTATTATTACAAGCCATATGAATGAATAAATAGATTACAAACCCAAATAAATATTACAACCAAATCGAATGAACAAACAACCAACACAATCATTCAACCAAAGACAAGGCCATGGCTAGGTTATGAACATCTATTAGACATCCAAATATGCAATAATACAAGACCAAAATGGTTCCCCTTTTTGCCTAAAAACTTTTGGCCAAAGCTTAAGCAAACCGAAAGTTTCGGGTTTTGTCCAAACAAACTAAACAATCATCCAAATGACTTGGTTTTTCAAGATTACCACATGCATGTAAAGTATAACCTTGAAAAACCATGGGGTAACCAAAACCTCAAAAAGTTTCGGCCAAATGGTGAAACCCACCATAAACCCGAAAAATTTTGGGTCTAATGAAGCATGCATTCGTATAAGCGGCTCTTGATGCCATTGTTGGGTTTTAACAAGATTATCAAAGTGATAAAATCCCTATTTTACCAAAAACGCAGCGGATATAAAAGTTTTAAATCTTGTTAATATGATATGTATAAAACCAATTTTAAACATGCAAAACCCAAACCCGGATCCAAATAGGAATTACACACTATCAAATACATGCATGTCACTATAAGTCCATGCATGTTACTACTACCTTTCAATATGACAAAACCGGGTGAAAGAGATGATGATTGAAAGGTAAGAACTTGAATATGGAAGCTCCTCAAGCTAGCATACCCCAAGCTTCAACAACACACCACTTCTAGCTAGGATTTGCACTTGAAATTTTCTTCTTCTTTTCATATGTTGGATGAAAATACCCTAAGAGAGGAAGAGAGAAAAGTTTACTTGGAAATGATGTGTGTTATGAAAGAATGAAAGAGAAAGACTTGGTTTTATTTAAAGGAATCTTTCTCTCCACCAATAATAACCATTGCATGTCTCCACTCACCTTGCATGTCTCCACTCAAACATATAATAATATTACATTTGAAAGAGTTATTATCTTTTTCTTTTATAAAACTTTAAACATATATATATATATATATATATCCATTCATATATACTTTTATAAGTTTATAACTTATAACTTATAAAACCTATTATATGTTAAGAGACATGCTTGGTTATTATTATTCATATATTATTATTTAACCAACTTAAATAACACTATGTAATGTTCTTTCATAAAACATAAATCATCCATATGATTTGTTTATTACACAAGTACATTTTATTTAGAAACCCCTTTCCAAATAATCAAGTGTTAATATTCATTTGTTATGATCACATCATATATGAACGAATATTATCGGTGTTTCTCTAGCTTGTTTTGGGTATGACCCGACTTGGATCATAACGTAATAGCCACATCAATTTAATATGTTTATTGGGCAGACCGAGTCCAACAAATTGTTGCTCCTGAAACTGTAATTGATCCAAATGAGCCTAGGAATGAAGCATTGGATGATTCCACAAAAAAAGATGATGATACTGAAAGTGAGGACAATGTTAACAATGATGATGATGGTGAAAAGACTGCTGATGCAGAAAAGATCATTTCCTCACATATTGAAATAACTGATGAACAGAGGGGGAACATCCAGTAGAGTCTTGATGAAGCAAGGAGGAAAAATCCTCCGATTATGAGATTGATAAAACATGGATATGGATTTGAATATTTGGCACCTCTGACTGATGAGGTGCTGCAAAACTTTATAGACAAGGAGGCCCATGAGATCAAGAAGAGAATTGTGAATAAAAACAAAGATGCCATAAAGTATAGAGATTAATTGAGAAAGCAAGGACTAAATGAAAAAGATTTGAGTAAAATGAGTTTTTATGATTTGGAAAGACACTACAACATAAAAAGGGAAACAGTTGAGAGAGAAGAAAAGGAGAGATTGGCTAAAGAAGTGAATCACACTGAAAAGATTAATGATTTGATGAAAAGATTTGGGGGAAAGTGTAAGTACCTTATTGAGAAGGAATGACTCCGGAGTTGGTTGACAGCCTTACAAAAGAAAATGTTGAATCTCATTTCAGATGATTATCCATTAAAGATCAACGAGAAACCTCTGCTAAAAGGCCAAAACTTGTGACTTTAGCGGAGAAGAGGAATACTGAAAAGAAAATGGGAAGATGAACAATTAGATTTTTTAAACAGATTGATGGAAGCCAGGGGGGGACTAAATAAACTAAAGGGGATGAGCAAATCACAAAAACTAAACTTATACATGTATGAATTGGAAAAGGATGAGCAACAAAAGGCTCAATCCTCACAATCTGTGAAAATTCCAATTGTAGTACAAGTTAAACTTGAGCCCGTTGAACATAAAGACCTTGGTATGATGAAGAGATAATCAAAACATTGAAGGGGATTATGGTGAGTAAAGGGATGAATGAGAATACTTTTAATTCGTTGGGAAAATCCCAGTTGAAAGAATTATTTTATGAAACGAAGGTTGAGTGGGATAGAGTTGAAGCTGAACAAAGGAATCCATAAAACTTTGAAGCTGGACCTAGTGGAGTTCGTTTTGTTCCAGCTGGTGGACTTGGAAATGAAACTGTGAATATGATGATTATGAAAATGGCCCTAGTAGTCATTGAAAGCATTGATAAATTGAGAGCTATGCCAGTTGAAATGGCAAATTCAATATATGAAAAGAAGTTTGGAGATTTGAGAGGCACAAAACACAAGAAGGTTGTTCCAAGCAGACCCTCAATCTCTAGATCACACATAGCTTCTTCAACTGATGCTCCTACAAGTCAACAAATGCCATCTACTGATATGGATCTTCTAAGGAAGTTATTCTATGATTCTGTGACTCAAACTTTAAAAGTTGTAATGAATTGTGGTGAATTGAGAGAAATAATCTTTAAAGATGATTTTGCTGAATACAAGAAAGAACAACTTGAGAAGATGGCGATTATGGAATTATATGACTATCATAACTGATACAAACTTGCAGGGAGGCAACAGAATGAGCTCTCAAAATATCTGAGAAGTGAAGCACGGATGGGATTCCCTTTGTTGAATAAGAACAGAAAGTGGAAATTGTCCGAGTATGAAAACAGAAAGTGAGCCAAGAATCTTAGTAACATAAAGCATGCTGAATTTGGCTACCTCTCAAAAGTCAAAAATAAAAACCCACTTGCCAATTTGAACACTTGCATCAGTATGAGAAGAAAAATGACAAGGCCCAACCATGAAGTCAAGAAGAATGGTAGGATCACCCAAATTGACTAAAACAACAATGATAATTCCTACATTCTTCGCAACTCTGATGGACTTATCTTGGGTATTATCAAGACTGATGAATATCTGACCTTTCTACATGATTAGGAGTTGAAAGATATATTGAACTGGACACTTCCTTTGAATCATCCTCATCAACATTAATTTTTTATCTTCAAAGAAAAAGCAGGATCTGTAAGAGTAGATAGAAGACACAGCCTTAAGCTTCAGAAGATGATGAAGATCTATTTTAGCTTAGGCTTTGCTTTGTAATGTCTACTGACAGAATTTGAACCTTGTAATATTTTGACTTTGTTATGTAATTTGACTCTGATTTGATGTATATTTTTGACTAAATGTATGTAACCTTAAGGGTGTTTTGCTACAGCTGAGGTGTTCCAATCTAGGGGGATATTGTTGGGTCAAAGATTTGACATCATATGACTTAAGGTAGATTGGAATCTTCTCAACACTCCTCTGATATGGCCAATGACTCTGATACCAATCTGTCACACCCTCAAAATCCTCTAACGGAGTTTTACCGTCAGAGGTTGTGAACTAGATAGTGTTACCAGATAGTGTTATGTCAATTATATATCAATAGGTAGCTAACCTATCAAGCATGTATTACTAAGTGTTCAACACCGAAGCTGACTCTTTATCAATTGCCTTGCCACCATGTCAACCACGACCATGGTAATGTGTTAGCCAAGATTACACCCACTCGACCTACAGTCGAGTTTAGAGTTGGGTGGGGTTTGTCAAACACAGTAGTACTACTCAACAGTGACTCGCTATTATCTAAATATTAACCTGTTCGATATTATGAAGGACTTTGGTTGGATTGTTTGCCACTTAGCCTTACAAGTGATATATAAAAACTAACAAAATCTACAGCGTTGGAGTATGTTATCTTCCCCAAATAAAAGCGTTTAAAAAGAGTAAAAAGGGGACGTGAAACTCACTGTTTGCGAAGATAACCAAAAAGATCCGAGAAAGGTGTGCATCACAGAAAAATCCTCACTAGTGCTCTAAAACAAAAATGATATATTCTAAGTATTTATACTACGAGTGAGTCCCTAGACTCGACACATACAACTTATGCATGAGATGCGTTTCGTGTTTCGTTTGTGAAATAAGTGCGACTCGACAAACACATTGGTGATAAGTTAAACATGTGAACAAGTACTTAAGTGTCAAGTATTAACATCGTTCATTACTAGAAAATATCCCCCACAAGGGCAATTTGGTCAAAACATAGCAAACATCGATCAGTTATGCACTTTTCATGGTACTTCATGTCATTCAGCAACTAAATTGTCCAGGCAGATTTTCACTCGACAAGATTACTCTATCTAATAAATTATAACAAGTCAAATAAATGACCAAAAATCATCACAGAAGCACACTTAAGTTAGGTTTCTAAAAATATTTTTCTTATATTTTTATCATATATAGTTTTATCACAATGATCAAAATATCACAGCAAACACACAACAATCATTATCATGCGCAACAGAATTTTATTTGTTATTCCCGTTAAATAACAAATACAATTAATGCAAGACCAACTGGGTTAGATTACTAACTCAAAATATTAACTTCCAGAAGTGGAACCAACCCATTTGGTTCTGTCGTTTATGAGATATCTTAGTCGCAAAATAGCTTATCAGCAGGTTTCCCGAATCAGAATTGCACAACAGATTTGTAAAATAAAAAAAAACTAACTTTTACACGTCCAAAAATTAAAAATTTGGAATATTTAGAAACTAGACTCGACCTACTACATCATAGAATCGAAAATCACTTCAGAACATATAATTAACATCGAGTTACTTTCATTTAAACATGAATTCAATAATCTGTCCAGCATCAGTTTTTATAAAAACTCAACATATCATTAACCTATGAACTATAACTCATACATACAACCTTCTAGATGCATAATTCACCAACCATGCATCTCAATTTCACTTTACACACACAATTAGGGTTTTACTTCAAAGTTCAATTTCAAGAAACATGTAATTAACAATCAATAACAACATAACTAGTTATCAATTCACTAGCAATCATCAACAAACACATACTTAAACCCTAACTCATCTTAAAACATCACATTCAAGATTTAGGGTTTTGATTAACACCTTCAATGGCCTAATTAAACACATGGAATGATTAAAGGAAATGTTAATTACCTATCTAGCACCTTGAATCCTTCAAAACAAGCTTGAAAAGAGATTGTATGTGTGTGTGTGTAACTCACGGCTGCCAAGAGGAAGAGAGGGAGGGGGGAACGATCGTACAAGTAAGGGAGGGAGGGGATTAGGGTTATGTAATAATATGTTTAAGTATTATCTTATGTTACACTTCACCCCCTAACCTTTTAGTTCATCCAGTTCTAGCACAAATTAGTTAATACCATTCATAATGAATTTTATACACGTAAATACCAAGTAACACATAACTTAACACATAATTATCAAATACTTGTTCATGATATATATTGTTTGTTCACCAACGGTTTGAGTCGACTCGTGTGTGTTTCGGTGAATGTCCGAAAGACTTCATGTGTAGTGATTGTCATGCATCATCTAAACCTTAGTTTAAATGTAATGAGATATGCGCTACAGTTCGTGTGATCTTAAGTTTGAATTAACGGAGCTAACCTGAAATTGACGAGTGTGACACTTATCTTGGGTATTATCAAGATTGATGAAGATCTGACCTTTCTACATGATGAGGATTTGATAGATATAGTGAACTAGACACTTCCTATGAATCATCCTCATAAACATAAATTTTTTATCTTCAAAGAAAAGGCAGGATCTGTAAGAGTGGATTGAAAACAAGCAGCCTTAAGCTCCAGAAGATGATGAAGATCTATTTTAGCTTAGGCTTTGCTTTGTAATGTCTACTGACAGAATTTGAACCTTGTAATATTTTGACTTTGTAATGTTATTTGACTTTGACTTGATGTATATTTTTGACTAAGTGTATGTAACCTTAGGGGTGTTTTGGTACAGCTGAGGTGTTCCAATCTAGGGGGATATTGTTGGGTCAAAGATTTGATATCATATGACTTAAGGGAGATTGGAATCTTCTCAACACTCCTCTGATATGGCAAAGTATGGATACTGAGCACACTTAGGACCTCCTAGAAAGGTTTTACTTGTCCTAGCAATGTATTTTGCTCTTCGAGCAAAGTTATCTTCTTGAATTCTTCTTAAGTGTCAATCCGAGCAGGGTTCACTTTGTCTAGCAAAGGTGTTCTTCAAGTCGAGCATAGTTTGCTCACCAGCAAATCGTATACTAAACCAAGCTTATGAAGCCAATTACTTTGGAAGTTCTATCAAGGTTTGATTAATAAACAGTAATCCGAGCATGCTTGAAGAAAGTTGATCAGTAAATATTCTAAGGACTTTCTCTAGCAAGGTTCAACTCCGAGCAAGCTACAATGCTACCAGCACAAGTCAAATAGTGTTACCAACACACTTTGGTTTGCTTAATAAGTTATCTTTAACAAAGAGTTGAAAGGATTCATGAAGAACAGTTTGCTCGTAGAACCATATCGAGCAAAGTTTTCTATGGTCAAGAAGATTGAAGTCTGCGAGGTGAATATTTTCTAAGGAAAATATTCTAAGTAAAATCTACCCGGATAACTGTTTACCAACACACTTCAAAGTTACCAGGTCCGCTCGAAGAAGACAAAAGACACAAAGTCTACACAAAGCCAATAAATAGAATGATCTAGCGTATGCCTCCTACGGACAACAATAGATAGACTTGAATATTGATTGACAACGATTTGACGGCTGATATATTCATACGGATATTCTTTCTTAGAAACCTAATGATTTCTGTTTTGTAATCGATCTTTCTATTAATGGAAATCTTTTGAGTTTAAGAGTGTGTGTGTCCTTATTGTGTCCTTGATAGCAACAACATAGTGTGTTATTGATTCCGCCTTTAATACACTATTATTCTTTTCCAATATAGTCCCGTCGTTAACCTTCTTGTCAACACTATTTGTGTGGGTTGCGACATACCGGATTGTGATCTCAAACGGGACCGACATATCAAACTTTGCTCGTTAATATCCTTCGAGCAAACTTGTTCTTGATCTCTGCAACCTTTTGTCTTAAACATAATCAAAAGAACTAAGTGTGATGGTGGTTTTGTAGCTTGCTCGAGGTTGAACCTTTTTCGTAGAAATCCTTAGCAAAATTCCATTTGACTTCCCACAAGTGTGCTATAGATCACTGTTATTAAAACCTTGCTCAATCCACCAAATTTCTTGGTTTAAAGTTGGCTAAGTCAAGAATTTTCTTTGAATCAAACCTTGCTTGACTGAAGAACAACCTTACTTGATGGAGTGTAGTTTGCTTAAACTAAACACTTAGAAGAATTCCAGACATTAACCTTGCTCGATGTAAGATACCATACTTGAATACGTATTGGGTTTGCTCGAAGTGCCTGGTTTGCTCGACTTCTATACTTAGCCATTTTCTTGAGGAGGTTGAGAAGATTCCAATATTTCTTGATCAATTCTTGATCCCAACAATCTCCACCCTAGATTGGAACAAACTCACGTGCACCAAAACACCTGTAGGTTACATACACTACTCTAAAAATACACATCAAATTCTCAAAAGCAATAAATTACATTACTTAAAAGAAAAACATTACATATTCAAATTCTGTCACAAGGATATTACAAATCAAAAAACAAAATCAAAAGTAGTAATCTCCTTAAGCTTCCTCTTCCGTCAGTTCTTCTATCAAGTCTGACAGCAGCAACAACTTTATGTTGAAAGATTGAGATCTCCCTTTGAAATGGATGTTCAGCTGGAATGTTCCATCTCATTATGTCATGAAGGTCATCCATGTGAAGATATTCCAAGTCAGGGTCTTCTTCAATTATGCCCAGAGCCACACCCTCAAAGTTTCTCAAGATACAATAGTTTGTCTTCCTTTCAAAATGTATCTAAGATATTCTTCCATTTCTTTGCACCTACGAGTTGGGCCTACTCATCTGTCTTCTCATGCTTCTACACTCTTTCATGGTGGTATAGGGATTAGTGACCTTCTTGGATTTCCCATATGATAGTTCTGTCATTCTTATGTCACTCATTCTCCTTTGCCTTTTGATCCTTTTTTGCTTTAGTGTACTCCAATTTTCTTTTCTTATTCAATAGAGGAAATCCTTTTCTAGCTTGTTCTTTTAAGTACTTTGATAAGTCATTTCTTTGTTGACCAAAAAATCTTTCTCTTTGTTGATAGTCAAATTAATGCATACTTGCTAGCTCTTCCAGTTGCTCTTCGTTGAACTCCCTAAAATCATCCATGAATATAATGGTTTTAAGTTCACCACTATTCATTATCACCTTCAGTGTCTTGGTCCTAGAATCAAAGTACATATTCTTTGGCAGATCCACATTTGTTGGTGGTCTTTGTTCTCTTTGACGGTGAGGCTATTTTCCTTACAAGAATATTCTATTTTCTAAGAAAGTTGGAATAGCCGCAATCATTTTTCACGAACTCACCCCTTTCCCGTCTCTTATTAAATCTGACATAAACTTTCCTTAAACTGGAACACCTGACACCTTCTAGAAACCCTAATCATTGGTAAAACATATCCAAACGTATTCAAAAATATTACAAGTGTAAACAGGTCTTCGAGTAAGATTTTGTCTTTGTCGAGCAGACCTGGTAATCCACAATTGTGTTGGAACAGTTCTCCGAACAATCTTTTACTTAGAATAATTTCCTTAGAAAATAATCTTCAAGTAGACTTCAATCTTCATAATAATATCAAACTTTTCTCGATAATATCCTATAAGAAAACTTGTTCTTCTTGATCTCTTCAACCTTTTTTCTTAAACTTATTCAAACAAACTAAGTGTTTTGTTGTAATATAGTTTGCTCAAGGTTGAACCTTGCTCCTAGAAATCCTTAGTATAATTCCATTTGACTTCCTACAAGTGTGCTTGAGATCTTTGTTATTGTAACCTTGCTCTGAAACAAACCTTGCTCGACTGAAGAAAAACCTTGCTTGATGAAGTGTAGTTTGCTTGAACTAAACACTTTGAATAATTCTAGAAGTTATCATACTTGAATAAGTATTAGGCTTGCTCGAAGTGCTTGGTTTGCTTGACTTCCCTACTTAGCCATTTTCTTGAGGAGGTTAAAAAGATTCCAATCTTCCTTGATCAATTCTTGATCCTAACATTGGGGTCTAAGTGGTTGTGGATGGTGAGGTTGTGTTGTTTGTGTTTGTCGGTTTACAGTATCCATTATAGTTCCACAATTTGGGGCATAATTCCCAATCTTTCCACATCTTTGACATACGGCCGTTCGACATTAACATGTATGATTCAAATTTCTTTTTCCGCATTTTGGTAACAACCCTTTGTACGTATCTTGTTTCATGTCGGAACTGGTCATGGCATAATTTGAGTTGAATGATGGATTCGTTTATTTTGTGGGTTTACTTATGCACTAGATGCATAATCGGCTTGTTTCAGACTAGACGATTCCCCTGGTACTCTTAATACACCGCTTCTTGTGAGATCGAATGTAACGAAGCCGTCTTATGACACGAAAGTTTCCAAAGTTGGGTGGGATATCGAATTGCCTATACTTCTCACTACTGGGTCACTCCTCAAGTGTAGCGTTCAATGCACTTGGATTCAGGTGTTACCATTTATGGTACTAGACGAGCAAGTTCATTAAAACGATTGGTGTACCCCACATGGTCAGCGCCTCTCGTTTCTAATTTTTAGAGTTCGTGTTCCAACATCTAGATTCATTTCTTGAGCAAAATTGTTCTAATACAAGGGTTTTGAGTTCAGCTCATGTTATACGGTTAATCGTTTCTTGTTCATGTGCTTGTACAATTGTATTCCGCCACATTAAAGCATGATCGACAAACGTTCAAGTAGCATACTTAACTATATAGTCTGGTGGACAATTACTTATATTAATGACAGACTTAGTCTTTTCAATCCATTTAACCAGTCCATTAGGTACCTCGGTACCACTGCAATCTATCGGTTTACACGACGTAAATTGTTTAAAAAACACTCCCGGCGCGGGGGATTTGCGTTACCAGAAGTATTAACATTTTAGTGGGGGAGTTGTATTCATGACATTATTGGTGTTCAGTACGTGTTCGGGGTTTCTAGTGACATTATCAGTCGGTCGAGTATTATTATTGTTGATTGCAGCATTAGTATTCACTGGGTAGTTACAATTGCAGTTGTGTTATCATTTATCGGGTTAGTAGTACCCGTAATTGTATTAGTATTCGATGGAGGCATATAATTAGTGGCCGTATTAGTGCTCGACGGTTGGTTCACAATTGTATTTGCACGAATACCAACAGTGATTGTGCTACTATAGCCGGAATCACTGCTTGTAATTGTTGGGCGATCATTTCAGCTACTTACACCAGAAGTATAGGATTAGCTTTCTTCGGGGTCATTCTATAACGATAATCAAGTATAAATATATTAATTAGTACCATTTCCACCATAGCAAGCACATTACCAAGGTAATCATAATCATAAACTCACCACTATGCCAAAGAACACATTTGTATTACACATAATTGTTACTGTACATATGCATCCAAAATCAGCGCATAGGCTTAACTGGGTAAAGGCCAGTACTTAAATATGCGTACCAAAATTTGCCACTAGGTTATATAGAGAATTAACTCTGTAAGAGTCAGTTCTTATAATAACAGTAAATAAAAAAAACCTCTATGTCAATGCAACACGTTACTACAAAGTGTTGCATGGGTATAAAAAGACTATATACAACAGAACCATACTACTTGTGTTTCTATCTATACATATGTATATAATATAACAACCACACACAAACAACTAGTAAGGCTGCAATGACTGCCTTACAACCCCATAACTGGGTTGTCACCCTGCCTAAACACCACCAGAATAAGCATCATATCGCTATAAGTTCATCACTATCTGCTGTATATCAGACATACAAACATATAGCTCTCGTCTTCTCTTGATTAATCAATACCCCTAACCAAGTTGGGTTAGCTAAATGGGGAGTTCCTGGAAAGGTGTAGATATACTCCATTTAGACATCGGTATCTTGGTGACTTGGACGTGTGAGGTTCCTCCACCATGATAGGTCGATCTGGGTGGGGAATGGGTATGATTAGGTGGTGGTACACTTAACGGGCATTCTGACTGGCTCTACGAGTGGGTGTAGTCACCGGGGCATGGTGTGATGGTGGTGTGAGAGATCTAGGAGCTCTAATATATAAGAGGTAAACACAAGTGGCTCATGTCTCATGCGTAGGTGATGCCCTAGGGGGATAACTGTCACACCTATAGCCTGATAAGTCAGGCTCATCTATGGGTGCCTCATAGGGAATCACGTCATCTCCGTCACTTTCGTCTATTTCCTCATCCTCGTCCTACTCCGGATCTTCTTCCGGTTCTTCCTCCTCACTAGATAATGTTGGTATTTGATCATATGCAAAACCTCTAGCTCTCGACATCCCTCTATACAAAGGTTAGTATAAGAATAACATTTCTTGATAATATTAATTATAATAAAATATAATATTACTTACAATTTGATACGTATAGTTATTCATACACATAACACATATATGTTGTATACATGTATATATAATCATCGTTATACTCTATACACGTACGTTGTCGTTTTTACCTATTTGAGTGTTCAACGACTTCTTCCCGAATCCCTCGTACGAGTATGCCCGTTATTACGTTCCAAACCATAATAACCCACCTGTCTATTCGAGCTCATCCCGAGAGTCATCAGTATATATTATTATATATTATTTTTTCCAAGAGCTAATAGAGCCTACGATTATATTAGGTATCCTAAAGGACATCCTAATTTTTTATGACCAATGGCTCTGATACCAACTTTTGTCACACCCAGCTAGGAAAATACGGAAGCCTAAGACGGGAATGTAACAAATAACCCTAGTATCAACCACATTGTTTATAATGAAAATTAACACAATAATTTACATGTAGTTACAAACTAAACGTTTTTACATTGTTTTAACTAAGGTTACAAACTAAACGTTTCATAACATAACCTGTTCTCTAAGTCGCTTTATTCGTTAACGGTATACTTGCATCTATCTTCAACGGTCCTAATCGTTACACGGGGACATAGCACAACATTCCAACTTTGGTATAGTTAAAAAGCAAGTTAAAATAGGTCAACTACGAATAGTTGGTGAGTTTCACAAGTTTAAACGTAACCAGTATACGTAATCATAGTATTCATGTTTTATATGTATACAATGTAATTATACTAAGCCACAAGTGAAACCTGGACGTGCCGTTATTACGGGGCCCCTCACTGCCAACGCACTTCCTCGTGGCCGCATTGGCCCTTTACCCCAAGTAGTACTATGTCTAACACCACATAGCATACAGTAAGTATAGTTGCATGGTCACGTGCAACTAAGTAATAGTTCCAGTACTCTCTACCGGCCCTGTCAACTGGGTTTGTCAAACCAATAATACTATTCACATGCCACGGCCTCGTAGTTAATAACTCATGTTTGTGGAGACTTTCAAGTGTTAGCACGTAGAAATTCACATCGTAACACGTTTCTAGATAGATAGATAGATAGATAGATAGATAGATAGATAGATAGATAGATAGATAGATAGATAGATATACCCATGCTTTTCACCCCAAAAGTTTGTAAAATAGTTCAAAAAATGGGGTCATGAAACTCAACTTATAGTATTATGGTATCAGCAACACACTGCTGTAACCGGTATGCCTCGATTATAGTTTAGTACGTATAAGCGGTATTGTATTATTAATGCTAGTACAGTCTTTAAACTTAATCGGCTTATATATCTAGTCTGGGTATGACTGTTACGCCCAAAACATGTCAGTAGTCTTAAATTGTGAGGTTGTACAATGTTTAATACTCAAAATCTATTTTGGCTCAGTTTCATGGTTTTCCATGTCTGGCCAAGTTGGTCTTTTACGTGTTTCGGAAATATGTAAGATCACACTAACTTGATTAAATGTACTGTTTGATAAAATATTCTAACATATAAAAAAATGTTAGGGTTTCAGTATCTGGATTGGCGGTAGTGTTCGTTTCCATTTTCATACGGGTTTGATTGGACACAACGCATACAATTCACGCGAAATATCTGGAAATCTCTTTAAAAGTTTGTTTTGATCAAATTCATTCAAAACTTTTATGTTTGACCACTTTTGACATTTTGATATACCAGTCAGTTCGTTAAAAATAACGCTGCCGGTTTTATTAAAACATATATAAATTAAATCATTAAATTATTATAACTCTTTATATACATATTTATAAATTAAGAGACTTTTTATACTAACAAATTAGAATATGTATATTTTGATAAAATTTATTCCAGAATTATTAAACTTGTGTATTTATTGAGACAACTTGAATGAGGTTAATACTTAATCAATTCATATCGATATTGATCTACGATCTAATTGCTAATATGTGTAAGGTAAATGATATATTGGAATGAACGAAGTGTTAATGTGAGTAGTGAATTCAGCAGAGTAATAGCTCACAAAGATTAATTATCACACTTGTTATTTAAATGAAGTCATAATAGCCTATATATAGAAGATAAAGGTCATTCGTTATGCAAGCCATAATGAATGGTCTCATTCATCATCAATCAATACATAATATAAGGAGTATAGTGAATGACTCATTCGCTATACCTCATTCGTCAACATTCCATGACGAATGGATACAAAACAATAACAATTTGGTCTGTTCTTAAAACATCCTAAACGAATGGACAAGAACAATAACGTATTGCATCATTCGTTAAACATCATTCACGAACGAGCTGATAAACTTAACGAATGTGACTAGGAAAATTACCAAAATGGCCGTTACATTAATAATAAAAAATTGCATTAAATACAAAGACTCGAGACAACCAAAACTGTATGAACTCCGAACGCGTGACAAACACGAACAACGCGTTGGAACTGTATAGCATGGTCATAATCTTAAATGTCGACAAAAAGAATCTCGTTCTTGAACAGTAAGTCGTTGTCTGTCTCTGATAGGTTAACAAGCCACATTGGATCGATGACTCATATGAATTCCGTCTTTAGAACTGTGACAAGAATAATAACCCCTTCACCCGTACGATTGTCATAGTACCACCTGTTGAATATCTTGTAAAGACTTTGCAGAAACGTCTTCACAGGCACTCACTTCATCATGCGTGGCAACTTGACCTTCAACACATGTTTTATCCAACCAGTCGTCGGATCTATCTCGTCGATATACTTTCTACTTGACACTTGTGCCTTGAAAAACGTAAACCAGTAATTGACCTCAACAAGCAGATGTTGATGAAACAATCCTGCTAATTGATTTCCATCACAATTAACAAATGGCCGATTGGCAAGAGTCCCTACATCCCACCTCGGCAATGTGAGAACGTCAGTAATTTATTGATAACACTGAACGCCGTTCTCCCATTGAATTATGCATACCTTCAGGTCTGAATCATATAGCCACGAAACAATGTCACCTTTGTCGGTCTTTGATGCTTTGAAAGTTGTCTTCTGGTGAACTTTTGCACGCGCTTTGACGTCCATTTCTTGTTCTTTATCGACGTACATGTATGCTTCAATAATCTTAGAAAAACGGGATATGTTACGTACCCTGAACGTACCCTCGAAAGTAGGATCCTTTGAACCCGATCCGCTTTCTGAGATCTTCTCTTTCCTCTTCATGGTCTTCTTCGGATGCTCTTCAGCTGCTTTAACATGTTCATCATTGAAGAATGGAACACCTTGATCAACATTAGAACATGTATAATGATCAGGATATTCCTCTACTGTCACATCCCTAACCTTGATGTCCTCATAAATAAATGACGTATCCCTAGATGGAATACGCGTGTCTAATTGAACCCCCTCATCATTAATTACTTTAACATACTCCTCTGCTTCTAAAGCATCCATCTCCTTATCGTTCAAACCCAATAATAACGAGATTTGATCACGAGAGAATGCGAAATCCACAAATTCCCCTTCCTCGATCTAATACGCATTTGCTGAACTCATCACAATGCATTTCTTGTCATCCTTAATTAAAATTGTGTTGGCTTTGATCTTGATACACTACCAATTGATGATCATTGCCTCCAGTCTCAGCAATACCATATGATGTACCCACATCTTGTTTCTGCTCATTTCCTCCAAAACCCGATGCATCTTATTGGGATGAGAAAATGATTAAGGAAGATTGGAATCCTTTCTACCTCTTTAGAAAATGGCTAAGTATGGAAACCGAGCATACTTAGGCCTTCGAGCAAGCTCAGACTTAGTCAAGAAAGGTATTTTGATTTCCGACGAAAGTGTAAGTTCGAGAAAACTACACTTCATCAAGCAAGGTTGTTCTTAAAGTCGAGCAAGGTTTGTTTTAGAGCTTATTCTTTACTAAACCAAGCTAAAACCAAGTATTTTGGTGGATCGAGCAAGGTTTGATAATAAACAACGGTCCAAGCAAATTTGAATGAAGTTATTAATGAAGAAATTACTCCAAGGACTTCCAACGAGCAAGGTTCAACCTCGAACAAGCTACAGTGTCACTAGCACACTTGGATTTGTTGAAATATGTTAAGTAATAAAAGGTTGAAGGGATCTCTGAAGAACAAGTTTGATCGTAAGATATGAATTGAGCAAAGTTTGATATTGTCAGGAAGATTGAATTCTGCTTGATGAATATTTTCTAAGGAAAATATTTTAAGGAAAGCTTACTCGGAGAACTGTTCCCGAGCACCCTTAATGGTTACCTGGTCTGCCCGAAAAAGACAAAAGCTGCCAAGCTTACTCGAATACCTGTTTTACACTTAGTAACTTTTGTAATATGTTTGAATATGTTTAGTATCACTTAATAAAGTTTCTAGAAAGAATGTCAGGTGTGCATATAAAAGGAAACTATAGGGCACACCCATGAAAGAGACACGAGAGAGGACTGAGCGAATATTTGTGATTTGACGGCTGTCTCTTTCTAGAAACAGTATCCTTGTATGGAAAAAGCTGCCGCAAATACAAACATACCACCTAGAAACCCTATTTGATTTTCTTTGTATCTTTCACAATATA
Organism: Bidens hawaiensis; assembly: GCF_021521415.1. NCBI lineage: Eukaryota > Viridiplantae > Streptophyta > Magnoliopsida > Asterales > Asteraceae > Bidens > Bidens hawaiensis. The sequence continues at coordinate 2,166,528 of NW_027491035.1, read as the reverse complement.
AATAGAAATCTTTTGAGTTTATTTGTGTGTTTGTTAACTTTTATGTCCTAATCAGCAATCATTTGAGTATCATTGATTCCGCCATTGATATATTCATCGTTCTTTCATAAAAATAGCATTTCGTAACCTTCTTGTCGAAACGTTTGTGTGGGTTACGAGCGTGATTGAGTGAGATAATCGGGACCGACACATCTGTATCTTTGTCATCCTCGTTATTCTTCAACTTTTTCAATGCGTCATCTTTACAAGTTAGTATATGAATAACCTCCTCTTGAACCTTATCCCCCCCCGAGCAGTAAAAAGCTCATGGAGTTCCTAATTCTCCTTTTTTACAATAGGAGATATGGCAATAAATACGTCATTAGTCCATCATCATCTGGTCTTGTAGATGATGATTCGCAGCCATTTGATTTTCTTGCAGACGTATTAAGCTTAACAACATGTCCATCCGTTGTGTGCCAGGCAAAGTGTGAAATGAAGGAGGCATGGGCTGCACAGGACCCCGAGGACGGTTGAACCTAATAAACGACAGAGCAGGCGACTGTATTTGCATCGCTGTCGTAAGAGAAGAGGTAACCATCGTTGTAATCGGAGAGGTCAACATAGGAGATATCAATGATTGTGGAATCGAAGAAAATCTCGGGTCGGTTGATGCCGTCATCGTAAGAGTAATAATCGGGGTGCTAACAGTTTGCGACACCACCGGTACTAGTTGAACAGACACCATTGGTACTTGAGGACCAATTTCCACACCATCTCCTCTCGTAACTCGTCGTTTCAATGGTTGGTCATTCAAAACAACTTTTCCTTTCCTCTTTTGTTGAGCAGCCACATAACTAGCTGCCTCAACGTCAACCTCAACCTCCAGCTCAACCTTAACTTGTCTCCTATCTCCCCCATTTCCACCATCACCGCCATCTCCACCGTCACCACCCTCGTTGTTCCCACCTGGTCTTCTTCACGTTCAAAATACGAATCATCATGGATCCAACGATCATTAGAAAGACATGCATAATCTGGATTCGTCATATGACCAATCAAACGTTTGAACATTGGTCTTTCCTCAGTTATTTGCTTTCGATATGTCTTCATACGCTACATAGTGTCAGTTATCATATGTTCCAAGACTAGAACATCATCCATCAACGTCTAACAATCACAAGATCGGGTAGCAAATTCTGAATGATGAGTTGTAAGAAGCACGGATACATAAGAACTTCCGATGCTTGACTATACAATTCTCCTTTAGATGGTAATATATAAGCTCAGAGAAATTGAACGGTTTCTTCAATATAAATGCGATGAACGCAGATTGCAGCATTTCATTCGTCGAAACCACCTTTACGTCTCTTGAGGCAATGGATATGAACATGCAGCATATTCTTGTATTGCTCACACAAGTGTGTCTTCTTGTACTGGGAACGGTCAAGATCACCCTTGTAGAATAGTCTCTGAAACAGACCTCGAATCAACGTCCTGTCAAATTCACGCGGGTGGTCTATTGTGTCAGCAAATCGGAGAACTCAACGTATCGCATTAGTATTAATCTTGATTGTCTTGTTCATCACAACGACAACAATATGCTTCTCAGCGTCAACGTAACGAGCTGTATCCCATAATGGACGAATCACGCTAACATGTACATGGAGATGATTTTGAAATAGCATAATGAATTCGTGAATGACATAAAAATGCAATTACATCTCCAAACATGGCATGTCCGCAAAGTCTTCTTGTAGGATAGCACAATTATTGTGTTTCTTATCATATCCAAGGTCAAGAACAACCAGTGTTGCTTGTTGTGGTGCTTGCGGTTGTTGTTGTGGTGCTTGATCCTGTTATTCTTGAGGTTCAACAGCTTGTGGTTCTTCTTGATTCATCGGATCCTCTTGTACAATAGGCTTTTCTTGAACATCTGGGTTCTGTGGTGCCGGAGCATCAGCCATGATCTCATCAGCCATTTCTGTAACACAAAACCCGAACATTAGTAAACACAAGAATTATTTAACTTGAAAACAATTTCACTAAAACACTTAGTGAAATATAATGAAAAATTATATTATGTTAAATACTTCAATCCATGTTCGTCATCCCATTCGTTATGACGACTGAGTTCATTTTTATAACGAATGAATTGATTCGTTATCATCACTATAACGAATGAATCAACTACGAAAGGTGTATAAATGAATGAGTCCATTCGTTGATTATAAAGGGCGAATGAGGTTTCATTCTTTATATAATCAAACGAATGAGTCTATTTGTTATGTAGGTACAATGAATGGGTTCATTCGTCTACTGTAGACGTAAATGTCCTTCCATTTGTTGTCCATAACTAATTGATCCAATGATTATCAAACATTGACCCTCAAACGTTAAAGTCAAAATTAAACAAGCTAATCAGTCAAACATGCATACTGATTATCAGTTGAATCGAAAAAAACGATGAATCAGTGTAAAACTTCTATCACTCGGGTCGCAATGGCATCGCTAAGCGATGCAACACAACAAATAGAACACACAAACACATTTATAATGGTTCATTTGATTAATACCATAGTCGGTTATTGGAAATCCTAGTCAAACCATGATAAATTTTGATGAAAATCATCACGTTGAGCTCGTATATTCCTTATGAATCTTAATTAATCAACAAAACAAGATTTAGTGTTGGCAGAAATTTCTAGAAAATTTTTGCAAGAGTTTCTTTTTGTAAAATTGTAATCGAGGTAGACGAATGGTTTATTCGTTAAACAATTGTGCTTTATATATAATAGATCTGCACACATACCTAGACAAACAAATGAGCTCATTCGTTAATTCAAAATTAACGAATGGCATTCATCCATTGTCTCATTCGTTAACAAACAGTTAACGAATCAACAATAAGTAAAAATCACAACAAATAGCAGGTTATTCGTTCGTCATTCGTTATCATAATCAATGAAAAATGAGGTCATATGTTATCAGGCCAACAGAAATGAATAGGTGTAACGAATGGTTACATTTGTTATTCTTTCTCATTGCGAATGACCTTAATTTGTTATTAATATAATGATAGCGAATGAGTTCCATTCGTTACAATCAAAGTAACGAATAAGTAATTAAGTAACAAAGTAAAAATGAAAACTATTCATTTTCAACTTTCCAATGATTAAATAAGCATCGAAACCCGTGTCTCAATGAACTATACCTTAAAACGTTTACCACTCGGGGTAAAGCAAATACCTTATCGTGTATTACATGAAAAACACACAAGGTCAAAAGAATTAACTTAAACTAAGTAACTTTAAAGAATTAAATAAAAACGTGGGAAACTCTTTTTGCATTATCTAACTTTTCAAAAATTATCTCATAGCTTGGAAATCGAAAACAAAGCAGAAACAAAAAATAAAAACACGGTATTTTTTTATTTTGAATATTCTCGAAATTAATACAAACATAATAACTAAAAACAAATATGAAATCTAAACTACGAAAGCAATAAATATTTTTATGAGTTGAGCAAAGAATCATATTGATCAAGAAATTCTCCAAACTGGTTTATTTTTTAGCTTTTATTCTGACTGGCATTAAGTCGGTTGTTGATATTGTTTTCCACTTAATTCCTATAAGAAACATTCAGGTATTTTTGTGATATGATTTAGTTTCAATTAAGGCGCTAAATATCAGAAACTATCAACATCTAATCTCGATTCAAGCCTAATTTGACTTTTCCCATGTCACCCCAACTAGACTTACACCATTATGCCTTAAGATTAAAATTTATGATTTATATTGATTAAGCAAACTTAGTTCATAATCCCCACTACAAGATATGCCCCTGTTTTCAAGCAACACATCAAACTTCCTTTACCGTGAATGAGGATGCACTAGTTCAACTGTAGGCTTACAGACATAGTATCCCCTGGTCTCCGTTTCTTATTGGTATTGAGACGCATGCAAGGGAGGAATAATGTATGACTCACAACAGATTTTGATCAAGTCAGTAATGAATTTTTACGACGTACAACACTGATAAAGTTTATTGACTTTTTGTTCGCTCTTAAAGCATTTAAAATATTCATACTATGAATACCCAGATAATAAGCTGCATAAATACTCACAGTGTCTAGAAACCGGATGCATACCATCAATACAATATTTGAGGCCATAAAACCATACACCAGTGAAGTATTTACCATAAACTAGATGCATTTTAATAAGAACTTTTAATTTTGATGATCAAACAGATATAAGGCTTGAGTATGACAGGCTATTACATTTCTGCCTTCATTACCGAGAATTTTGGAAGAGACTAACATGTCTTTCAATTTGGAAATTTTATGTTTATATCACATACTTTACCCTAATTGTTTGTTTAAGACCTAACAATACACCAATGCAGTTAAGAACTCAGTCTTTTAATCGTATTTTTTATACTGAAATTTTAGAATAAAATGACCAATGTACTTTCATATTCTCTTTTTGCTTCAAAACTCATTGTGAGTAGCCTAATTCTTTTTAATGTTTTTGTATTTTTGAAATATTTGAATGTTTGGAATTCTCTCTATAGAAATAAAAAGCACAATATTTTTGTAATTTTTCCCTTTTCACCCCTCAAAAAATAAAATATTAAAGAAAATAAATAAAACAAACTATACAAACAAAAATTGATTATCCAAACAAAAAATGAAATCTCATTTTGTCAAACGCTTTGGTAAAAAGGTCAGCCTTTTGATAATCTGTGTGCACCTTCTCTATATCGATTAGTTTCTTTTCATAGCAATCACGAATAAATTGATATCTAATATCAATATGTTTCATTTTAGATTGGTCCACGGGGTTGTTCGTTATATAAATAGTAGCAAAGTTATCATTAAATATGGGAGTAGTAAGAAATTTCAAACCATAATCCTGCAAGTGTTGTTGGGTCTATAAAACCTTTGAACAACAACTCGAGGCTGCCACGTATTCGGCTTCTACGGTTGAATTAAAGGCCGTTGTGTGCTTCTTACACTGCCAGGTAACAAGTCGGTTTCCTAAAAATTGACAGCCCGCTTTTGTTGACTTGAAGTTGATCTTGCATCCTCCATAATCATAATCGAAAGACACAATGAGATCAAAGCTATCATCCTTGGGATACCATAACCCAATGTCAGGATTACCCCACAGATAGTGAAATATACGTTTGACCGTCGCTAGATGTATCACTCGGGGAATCGCTTGATACCTGGCACACAAACAAACAACAAACCTAATATCAGGACGCGACACAGTTATATACATTGAAGAATCAATCATAGCTCCGTACAGGGTCGTATCGACGGTATCCTCCAATAAGTCAGGTGACATATTGCGACCCACAGAAAGAGGAGTAGAAGGGACTTTTCCGAAAGCTATCTTGAATCGGCTCAAACCATCGTTCACATATTTCATATGATGAATGAATATTTTGTCTTCAAATTGTAGAACCAAACTTCATCACTCCCATCGAGCTTATCTCGAACTGGGTCTGCTCGACGTTTCGAAGTCCTTACACAGCTTGTCGTTTGTTGAGCCAAATATAAATCTGGATAGGAGCAAATCTTCTCCGACAGTCTTGTAGAATAGGGTACAATCCACAGTTCCTTGTTTGAAGCCACTATTAGTAAGATGGTCAGCAAGTGTGTCGTACTAAGCTCTCGGGGCTTGGTGTAAACCATAAAGAGCATTGTTTACATGGAAAACATGGTCTGGATAGTTCGGATCTTCAAAACCATGAGGCTGTTTCACAAACACCTCTTCATGAAGTTCCCCATACGGAAACGCACTCTTAAGGTCCATCTGATATACATTAATTTTCATGTAGGCTACATAGGCTAAGAATATTCATATAGCTTCCAGTGGTACAACATGAGCGTATACCTCAGCAAGTGTGTCGTACAAGCTCTCGGGGCTTGGTGTAGACCATAAAGAGCCTTGTTTGCATGGTAAACACGGTCTGGATAGTCCAGATCTTCAAAACCATGAGGCTGTTTCACAAACACCTCTTCATGAGGTGCCCCGTTAGGAAACGCACTCTTAACGTCCATCTGATATACCTTAATTTTCATGTAGGATGCATAGGCTAATCATATTCATAAAGCTTCTAGTGGTGCAACATGAGCGTATACCTCAGTGTAATCTACACCTTCTTGCTGATGAAACCCTTGCACGACTAAACGTGCCTTATTCCGAACGATGACCCCACGATCATCCTTTTTACATTTAAAAACCCATTAAGTTGGGATAGGTTTCTTAACCCGATCATGTGTATCAATGGGATCCCATACACCCAGTCGACTGAACTTTTGCAACTCCTCTTTCATTGCTTCTACCCAAGACGAAATTCAAACACCTTATTAACACTCGCCGGTTCCATTTGAGAAATAAAGCAAGTGTATTTTGCGAGATTCATGATTCCTGATGAATTCATATTGACATACGCACACAATACATTAACTTCACTTGCATTAGCAATCTGATGACGTGTCTGAACACCAATATCAAGATCACCAATAATGTTGTCCTGAGGATGATACGTGTGAATCTGAAAAAGTGGATTCTCAGGCACAACCACGTGTTCACTTAAATTAGTAAGATTTTCTTTAGCATCATGATATGATTCCCCAACCTCATGATTATCCGTAAACGGTACTGAAGAAGAATCAACAAAGTGGCAACCATCTGGTGATACATAAATTATGCCAGAAGTTTCAGGATGATCTTCATTCACTTCTTTATAACTAGAAGTCCTTGGTGCGGAAAATAACGTATCTTCCAAATACGCATGCACCAAATCTTCATCAGGGAGATCAACTATCCGTAAACGGTACTGAAGAAGAATCAACAAAGTGACCACCATCTGGTGATACAGTAAATTGTCACACCCCAACCTATGGCGGAAATGCCGGGTTGTGAGTTGATTGCTCACAACTGTCAAGGTACTATCAGACAATATCTATTATTTAATTTCAAATAATCCAACAAATTTCAAACAAACAAAGTACATGATTCAATAAATAGAACGAGTAAGGACCAAATAAAATTTAAGTTCTTGTTTCTTCTCTCTAACATGCAATCCTAAGTTTCTTCAAACAAACATGGAAATCATATCACACAATGACCTGGATATGTGTTAAACATACAATAATTTTGTCAATACTATGTTGAGTGGGTAAAACACCAAAATTTGTGAATATATAATAATAAATAAAATTGCAAATTGTGTAAATAGAGAGAAGCAATTTAACCAATGAGCGAGTAACTAAGTTGTCGATAAGTGCGATGCCAGATGTACTGGGTGATGGCTATTACGACGGTCCAACCAGAGAAGCAAAGAAATAAGTTGTCGATGAGCGTGATGCCAGATGAACTAGGCGATGTCTATTACGACGGTCCAACAAAATAAGCGAGTAAGGATATAACACGTTAGTCATAAATTAGTATACACACATGATTAACAGTTGCAGTTGAGTATTAAATAATAATAAAATAAATAAAAACACATATGTCTCAAAATACTAAAAATGAGTTAATAGGGGGGGGGGGGGTGAGATACTCACCTTATTGATTAAGCAAGAGATAATGAATAGGTAAGAAAACGGTAAGTCAATCTCTTCGGGATTTACCGACGAGAATCCTAATTACAATAATTGAGGAAATAAATATGGATAGAATAATGAAACTAAAACTAGATAGAGGTTCTGGATTTGATGATCGAATGTAATCTTAGAAAAGCTATTTATCTCATTAATTTACTATAAGTTTCATTTTCACAGTTTTTACATACATAGTATGATTTAATTATATAAAATACATAAAAATACGTAAATAAACGTTCATAAAGATTTTTTTATACATTATATAAGTATATACGTTTTAAATATTTATTTTAAACTAATAATACGTTTAATGTACTTTTTTTATTATTAATAAAGATTTATTTTAAATAAGTATTGTAAATATTAGATAATAAATAATAAATAATAATATTTATATAAATTATATTATTTTTATGAAACACTTGGATTTATACTATATTTTATAATATATTAAATAATAAGATAATATTATATACCTTAGATGTAACGCCCTGGAATTTGACTGGTAAACTAAAATCAAGAAATCATCGGAAACTATACACTTTGGGTTCTGGACGATAAGTTCGGAATCCATATCATTGGAAAATCTGTTTATTTCAGCTAAAAATGTTTATTTCATAAAAAGAACTTTTATGTTTGAAAAATATTAATTTTGTGTTTTCAACAAAAAATAAAAAGGTTTTTATTTAAAAAGATTTCAAGCGATTACTTGAAAAATGATTTTTATAAAATTTTTACTGAAAAGTTCTATCTCGTTAAAACTTATGAACTCAGCTAGCCTTGACCCGTAGGTAACCGAGACCCGAACCCGATAGAACCGAGTATATAAGCGTAGTGCAAGAACAAACTCCACCATTTTTCTTTCATCTCTTCCACACCCACACCCAAACACCCCAATTCTAGAGAGAGAGTAGTGAGAGAAAGTTGTTCAATCCAAAATTCGAGTTCACCAATCTGTTTATTGTTGTTTTTGGTAAGATCTTCTTGAAAATCATACGTTTTTATCATCAAATCCGGCCCCGAATCGAGCAAAAACCCCAACTTATGTTTCAAGTGTGTTCTTGGTCAAAAATCGTCATTTTTTTTGGTGTCAAAAAGCATACTTTTGTTGTTATAAACGTTAGGAATCAATAGCCTTATGGATTCCGAGCATTTCCATGTATAAAACATTGATTTTGGGCGAAAAATCATGAAAATCGTCAAAATCCCGTAGGTTTTTCCGTCATCCGGCTTGAAGGAGTCGAATAGACCCCTATTCGGTCGAACCATCTCCTATTCGGTCGAACAAGAGACCATTCTGTCGAACCAGTGGGCAAACGAACAGACTAACCGAATCAGAATACACATTCGATCGAATACGATTGTATTCGACCGAATGTACATCCTGCTCGACCGAACGAGTCCTCAATCGACTGAACGTGTTCTTCCCAGCCCCTTTTGACCGAACCAATACCATATTCGACCGAACAAGTAGCTGATTCGATCGAACCTGCCCTTATTCGACCGAATGTGCCAGAATCAGCTTGTTTTCAACTTTAAATCTTGGTTTTTGCTCGAGGTCGCGTAGGCTTATACTCTTAGACTTAAAGCGTGTTGTTAACCTATTATGTCCTTGTCTAGACTTAGAGGATCGACGTTTGGCAGCACTCGACCACCCTAGCAACCATACTTAGCCAACAAGGTGAGTTCATAGCCCCCTTTTTCTTTTAAGCTTTTCAAATCATTGGGGTGGAAACATGGTAACTGTACACGTTTTGACAAAACTCATTTATTCAAACATTCTTTATCATAGACATTCTTGGCAAATCTTTTGCAAACAATGAACATTGGGGAAACAAGTAATCATGGCAGGTTACTCATACCTTAACTTTCTCGGAAGTTGTGTATGTCTAATCAGTTATTCAGGAGTAAACATGGGAATCAGTGATCGCTTAGGGAACAATGGACGTTTGGAAATCAAAGTCATGTGCCCGTTATACATTATCATGAAAACACATCATTCATTGGACAGTCTAGTGGTCGTGTGAACATAGGCAGTATAGGTCACACTAGTGCATATGTTTGGTCTCCAAGTGGTCGATTGGTAGACAGGCCGTCACTAGATGTGGGATTCTAAAGTGTTCGATTTAGAATACACGTGACCTATGGGGTTCTTAAGTGTTCGATTAAGAATCCGAAGGATTTCCTAAGTGATCGATTAGGAATCCAAGAGATACTAAAGTGGACGCTTTAGAATTCTCTCATGGTATCCAAAGTGATCGATTTGGGTTACCATCATGGAAATCAAGTAGCATCGTGTGGTCTTGTGTGGGTTGATGTCAGGTCTCGTGTGATCATTATGCATTATCTGTTGGAATTACGTATGCCCGAGACACATACTTATACTAATGTGGCTAACTGTGTTTGATCCAAGTCGGGTCATACCCAATAACAAGCTAGACAACACCAAATGTATTCCTTTAGTAATTTGATCATTTAAAAGAATACCGAACACTACGTGTTTAGGAAATTGGTTTTCTAAACAAACACACTTGAGGATTTAAATAAATTATCTGGATAATTTATTTATATAAATTAATTATTTAATTGGTTAAATAATTATGTAAATGCATGTACATTTTATAAAATTAAGTTTTATAAAATGAATGGAGATGGTTTTAAATGGTTAAAACAAAATAATAAAAAAAAAAAAAAAAAAAAGGGGGGAGCCGTCCACCCCATGTGGGTGGAAGGTTTTGGTCCAATCAAATTCAAGGCTTTCTTTTGGTCCATGTGATGCCTCTTTATGAATCTCCACATCCAAGACATGCATGCATCTTTTTCATTTTGAATTTTTCAAGTGTTAAATCAAGTTCATATCCTCTCTCTTTCTCTCCAAAACCCACGGCTCAAAGTGGGCAGATTTTGGGAGTTTTGTGAGCTAGTTCAAGTGTTCAAAAATCCTAGCAACTAGTTGGTGTTGTTGCTCAAAGCTTGGGGTATACAAAGCTTGAGGGTTTCTCTTTGCAACCTTGCCATTTGAAGACATCATCATCTTCATCCACCTACATCTTCTTCTAAAGGTAGAAGAGGTACATTTTACATTTTGTGAGCATTTTGTTCTTGTAATATTGATCCTTGTTCTTTGGGTTTTAGTTTTAACATAATGGTATGTTCATAACAAGTTTTAAAATCTAAGCTTCCGTTGCGTTTTCATGTTAAATATGGTTAACTTGAACTTTGATAATCTTGTATAAAACCCAACAATGGCATCAAGAGCCGGTTACAAGGACTTATGCTTCTTACATGTTCATAGATTTCGGTTTTTCATGGGTGAAAAAGGGGTCCGAAATTTTGGTGGATTTTACCCCTCATGGATTTGTAAGATCTTGACATGCATGGAAAGATCTTAGGAAACCATTATTAACATTTGGATGTTGAAAATAAAATAATAAAAATTTGGGCCGTAGCCTCTTGGGGGGGGGGGGGGCCGATTTTATTTGGTGATTTTGGGCATTGGTTGCTTAGGTTGCATGCTTAGAACATTTGGTATGTTTGGATGTGTCATAACCGAAACCTAGACCTTGGATGTGTTGATTGTTGTTTGTGTATGTTGATTATGTTTATTATTCAATATGGTTGTAATAATTCATAATCTTAGGCTTGTGTAATTTATTTATTCATAAGTTGGTTTGTAATAAATAGATTAGTTGCATTTTCTTTTTTTTAGAAAAATATGTATTAGGATACATTTTGTAAAAATTGAAGATGCAAGAATTGGTGGATTTGGGCCTTGGACCGAAATTTTGGGCTTGTTGGGCCTCACCGGCCCATCATGGGATTCAAGCCCATTAGGCCCATAAATTTCACTCTTGGGCCCAAGAAGACTTTTGGAAGTTTGGAGCCCATTAACAAGCCCAACAAGAACACAACAATTTTGAAAGGATACTTGAAGCATTTGGATGCAAGGTCAAGTGGGAGTCAACATTCCATCCTTGTGTCATGTTTTGTCCCTTAGGTGTGACTTATGACCTATACTTGTTTCGGCTAACAAGTATGGTCAAACTTAGCGGTTCTCGGTTATGACTATATTTTGCATATGTATGCTTGGTTGTTTGTTTTACTTTATGTAATGTGTGGTTGATAGATATTAGGATATCCAAACCGTCACATAGGAACGACAACAAGCATAAAACGGGTTCTAATATATATTTGGTAATATCGCGTCAATTAGTTTAATTAAATGGGTTTATTAAAACTAAGCGATTACTCACATATAATAAAATTGGTTTTATTATAACTTGAACCTTGAAAATTGGTTTTCAAAATCGCCATATTACTAAATGCATGTTAGGATATGGCATAATGTTTTTCAAACTAGAATATTGGAAAAATTAAAAATCCCTTTTTCATAATTACCAAGGAAACAAGTCTAACACCATCCTTTTGTATGACACTTAACGTATTAGGGAACTTTAAATGGGATAAAGGTCACCTAACCATTTTGAGCAAACTAATATACTTAGGGTAATATTAACATATTTGTGGGATAAAGGTCACCTAACCACTTGTATGTTAATCTTACATGTTTATACAAGTAGGACGACTTAAATTGGAAACCATGTGATAAAGGTCACCTAAGCATGGGGTCCAATGGTGTTGATGGGATAAACATGCCAACACGAAATAAGGATTTCGAATGGTCCCATACCTCTAGAAATTGCAAAGGGTTGCAATTGTCAAGATTGACTACCTTGTTAAATCAAATAACGGGATAAAGGTCACCTAACCAAAATTTGATTTATCGTTGGATTCTAGAATTTAATTATTATTTTAAAATTTGGAATAAAAGGGTATTAATAATTAAATTATTTATAATACTAAAATAAAACTTTGTTAAATTTTGTAGATGGCCGCTAACAATGCAAACACCTCTACCCATAACACCCGTAACCTATCCTTAAGAACCATCCTTGAAAAGGATCGTCTAAACCATAATAACTTTATGGATTGGTATCGCAACTTGAGAATAGTTCTCAAACAAGAAGAGATATCATATGTCTTAGACGATCCCATTCCCGATGAGCCTAACGTGGAAGATGAGGAGGCGTATAACGATTGGGTCAAGTACACCAAAGATTCGGTGCAAGCCTCTTGCCTCATGTTAGGGACTATGATTCCCGAAATCCAAAAGGATTTCGAGCATCATGGGGCATACGACATGATAACTCAATTGAAGGAAATGTTCCTTCAACAAGCTAGAGCGGAACGTTTCGAAACGGTTCGAGCGTTTCATGCATGTCGTATGGAGGAAACCCAAAGCGTCTCATCTTATGTCCTAAAGATGAAAAGCTACATTGAAAAGCTTCGTAGGTTGAATTGTCCCGTATCTAATGAGTTGGCTACGGATTTGATCCTCAACTCTTTGACCAAAAGGTTTGAAACCTTTGTCATGAATTATAACATGAATGGATGGGACAAAAGCATTGGTGAGCTTCACGCAATGCTAAGAACGGCCGAAGCGGGAATGGGTAAAAGGGTTTTACCCGTTCTAACAATCAATGAAGGAAAAAGGGGACATAACTCCAACCCCAAAGCAAGTGTTGCTAAGGGCAAGGGCCACGTCCAAGGAAAGGGAAAGAGGAAAGCCATCACGCCCACCAAACCGAAGGAAAAGAAGCAAAAGGTTGCGGCGCAAGATCCATGCTTTGAGTGTGGAGAGATAGGTCATTGGAAAAGGAATTGTCCGACCTATCTCAATGCGTTAAAAGATAAGAGGGATGCGGGGCATACCTCAGGTATTATCTTTACTATACATATTGAACTAAATGTTATTTCTTCAAATACATGGGTACTTGATACCGGATGTGGAACTCACATTTGCAATTTGTTGCAGGGGTTCAAAAGAAGTAAACAACTCAACAAAGGGGACATTAGTCTCTTTATGGGCAATGGAGCAAGAGTTGAAGTCCAAGCCCAAGGAGACTACATATTAAAGCTTCCAAGTGGTTTGGAAGTAATTTTGAAGAATGTTTTGTATGCTCCTAAGTTAAGGAGAAACATTATTTCCGTGTCTCTTTTAAAACAATGTGGCTTTGATCTTAAATTTATAAATTGTGATATTCATGTTTTGATGAATGGCATGTTTTATTTTAAAGCTATACCCATGAATGGTATATATGAAATAGATCAAAGTGGTATGTCACATAGTAGTTCAATGTACAATGTCAACACCAAGAAACTCAAGAAGGACTTGGGTGATTCCTATCTTTGGCATTGTCGCCTTGGACATATAAGCAAGAATCGCATGCAAACTCTTCGCAAGAGTGGTATTCTAGAAACAAATGAGTATGATTCATTTGATGTATGTGAATCTTGTTTACAAGGCAAAATGACAAAGCAACCCTTTAATAAAACTTTTGAAAGGTCAAAAGAATTATTGGGTATCATACATTCGGATGTATGTGGTCCTTTTAGACCAATGACTAGGAATGGTGAAAGATACTTCATTACCTTTATTGACGATTATAGTCGATATGGTTATGTGTACTTAATGAAACACAAAGATGAAGCTTTTGAAATGTTCAAAGACTTCAAAACTGAAGTAGAAAGACAACTCAAGACCACAATCAAAGTACTTCGTAGTGATAGAGGAGGTGAATACCTAAGTGGTGTTTTTCAAGATCATCTTAAGAGTTGTGGAATTATTTCACAACTTACTCCACCTGGAACACCACAACATAATGGTGTGTCTGAAAGAAGAAATCGTACCCTATTAGATATGGTTCGATCGATGATGGCTAGAAGCACTTTACCTCTATCATTTTGGGGCTATGCTTTACTTTCCGCTGTTCGCATATTGAATATGGCTCCAACCAAGAAAGTGGAGAAGACACCTTTTGAAGTATGGCATGGAAAGGCTCCATCGCTATCATTCTTAAGAGTTTGGGGTTGTGAAGCTTATGTAAAGCAATACACCCCAAACAAATTAGAAGTCCGATCCACTAAGTGTATCTTTATAGGTTATCCTAAAGATGATTTAGGATATTACTTTTACGATCCTAGTGAGCAAAATGTTATTATTGCTCGAAAGGGTAAGTTCTTGGAAACTAAGTTCCTTGAGGAAGGAACTAATAATAGAACAGTGAAATTTGATGAGGATCATGAATCACAAGATGATACACAATTGGTTGATACTAGCACTCAACAAGAGGTTGTTGAAAGTGATCAAGTGGTTGATCAAAACACACAAAACGTTCGCAGATCTGGTAGAGTTAGCAATCCACCTGAAAGATATGGATTTTTTGTAGAAGGTTGCTACGTGGTAGATTCGGATGAACCAACCACATACCGTGATGCAATGTCCAAGAATGATTGTGACAAATGGCTTGAAGCCATGAACGTTGAGATGCAATCGATGTATGACAACCAAGTTTGGGAATTGGTTGAACTACCACTCAACTCCAAAGCTGTTGGAAGTAAGTGGGTTTTCAAAAGGAAAACTGATATGCATGGAAACTTGGATACTTATAAAGCAAGACTTGTAGCTAAGGGTTTCACTCAAACTCAAGGGGTTGATTATGATGAAACTTTTTCGCCTGTGGCAATGCTAAAGTCTATTAGGATATTATTTGCCATAGCTGCACATTATGATTATGAAATTTGGCAAATGGATGTCAAGACCGCTTTCCTAAATGGATATCTTGAGGAAGATGTCTATATGGTTCAGCCTGAAGGTTTTGTCGATCCAAAACATCCTAATAAAGTATGCAAGTTAAAGAAATCAATCTATGGATTGAAACAAGCATCTAGAACTTGGAATCATCGTTTTGATGAAGAAATCAAAAGTTTTGGGTTCATCAAAAACGCTGATGAGGCTTGTGTGTATAAAAAGGCTAGTGGGAGTATAATTACATTCTTAGTATTGTATGTCGATGACATTCTACTATTTGGAAATGACATTCCAACCATGGAAAGCGTTAAGGCTTGGCTTGGAAGTAGATTTTCCATCAAGGATCTTGGTGAAGCTGCCTATATTTTGGGAATAAAGATCTATAGGGATAGGTCAAGGCGCTTGATAGGTTTGAACCAAAGTACATACATTGATAAGATCTTGAAAAGGTTCAAGATGGAAAACTCCAAGAAAGGTTTTGTACCTATTCAAAGAGGGACCATATTGAGTTCAGCTCAATGTCCAAACTCAAAGGGTGAGCAAGAGATGATGAAACAAATCCCATATGCTTCTGCTATAGGATCCATCATGTATGCGATGATATGTACTAGACCGGATGTGTCATGCGCTTTGAGCATGACAAGCAGATATCAACAGAATCCAGGAAACAGTCATTGGATGGCTGTTAAGAACATATTGAAATACCTTAGGAGAACTAAGGATATGTTTCTGATATATGGATCTGGTGAGGAGGAACTCGCTATAAAAGGTTACACGGATGCGAGCTTCCAAACTGATCGAGATGATTCTCGATCACAGTCTGGGTATGTGTTCACTCTTAATGGAGGAGCTGTCTCTTGGAAGAGCTCAAAACAGGAAGTGGTAGCATTGTCCACTACAGAATCAGAATACATCGCCGCTTCATTGGCAGCTCAGGAAGCTGCATGGTTGAAGAAATTCATTACTGATCTAGGGGTAGTCTCTTCCATTCAAGACCCCCTAGAAATCTTTTGTGACAACGAGGGTGCGATTGCACAAATCAAGGAACCTCGTTCGCACCAAAAGACAAGGCACATAGAGCGGAGATTCAACTACATAAGGGATGAAGTTGAAAAGGGAAAGATATGTATTCGCAAAGTTGGAACTGATCAAAATCTTGCGGATCCATTCACGAAGCTCCTAGAAAGACCGAAACATGAGCGTCATGCGAGTGGCTTAGGACTTCGATATTCTAGTAATTGGATTTGATCTATTTTGTATTAAAGTTTAAAAGACTTTTGTAATTTAACTCTTTTATATGATTATGGAATCTTGAGTTAAATTCTAATTTTGCATGTTTAATCCATGAATAAGTTATCTTATTCTAAAAGTCCGTAGTCAATCACATTTGTGGGAACAAATATGAAGCAAGACTATTATGAACTAGGATTGGTGGATATTCATAAGGAATGAATATGGAGCATAGGATTGCTGCCAAAGTTCATAGATATTTGTGGGATACAAATATTGGACTGACCCGCTCTCAATATTACTACATGGAGTCGATTGACTTGATCATTAGTAATCTTGAGTAAAGGAGAATTTCATATTATCCTTAGACCTGAGATGTATACTGGGTCTTGATTTTCACCAAGTATTACACTTTGACTCTCCCCTTCGCTATTCGTAAAAGATGGTACATAAGGATGAGCTCAGGTGGAGTATAAAGTGATAGTGAGAGGCGTATACAGTCAAGATGGAATTTGTTCCTCTTATGTGTTGAGAGTTTAGATGTCTAAGGCCTGATAAAGTTGAATTGTAAAGAGAATGATCGCCTATGTCTCTTAGATCCAACATGACATCTAGTAACAAAGGGATATAATGATAGATTCACCTAAATCATATCAAGTAAGGAACTTGAAGGGATGATGTTATTGAATGGCACTTCGTCAAACACATTAGGGGTGGTGAACTGTTGTTAGGCGGTATTCACCACTTGCATTAATTTTCTATGTATCTCGTGCAAGTGGGAGATTGTTGGAATTACGTATGCCCGAGACACATACTTATACTAATGTGGCTAACTGTGTTTGATCCAAGTCGGGTCATACCCAATAACAAGCTAGACAACACCAAATGTATTCCTTTAGTAATTTGATCATTTAAAAGAATACCGAACACTACGTGTTTAGGAAATTGGTTTTCTAAACAAACACACTTGAGGATTTAAATAAATTATCTGGATAATTTATTTATATAAATTAATTATTTAATTGGTTAAATAATTATGTAAATGCATGTACATTTTATAAAATTAAGTTTTATAAAATGAATGGAGATGGTTTTAAATGGTTAAAACAAAATAATAAAAAAAAAAAAAAAAGGGGGGGGAGCCGTCCACCCCATGTGGGTGGAAGGTTTTGGTCCAATCAAATTCAAGGCTTTCTTTTGGTCCATGTGATGCCTCTTTATGAATCTCCACATCCAAGACATGCATGCATCTTTTTCATTTTGAATTTTTCAAGTGTTAAATCAAGTTCATATCCTCTCTCTTTCTCTCCAAAACCCACGGCTCAAAGTGGGCAGATTTTGGGAGTTTTGTGAGCTAGTTCAAGTGTTCAAAAATCCTAGCAACTAGTTGGTGTTGTTGCTCAAAGCTTGGGGTATACAAAGCTTGAGGGTTTCTCTTTGCAACCTTGCCATTTGAAGACATCATCATCTTCATCCACCTACATCTTCTTCTAAAGGTAGAAGAGGTACATTTTACATTTTGTGAGCATTTTGTTCTTGTAATATTGATCCTTGTTCTTTGGGTTTTAGTTTTAACATAATGGTATGTTCATAACAAGTTTTAAAATCTAAGCTTCCGTTGCGTTTTCATGTTAAATATGGTTAACTTGAACTTTGATAATCTTGTATAAAACCCAACATTATCATCATTATCATCAAGACATGGTGACATATGATTCTTTGGTATCTTTATACATATATCCTTGATATCATTACACCTGTATGCATGGGAATAATACTTGGGATCATTATACATAACTCTTGCAGTCTGGGTTGAGTTGATAAGCATACCCAAGCATAGTAGGATATGTTGTAGGAGTGGTGGGTTAGCCGATGGTACACCCTATACATAAACCCCTACAACTTAGTCTAGTATGCTTGTGTAGGGCTTATCACTACATTATTAGTTGACCTCTCTTTATACCTTGGATTTACAAATATAAACAAGCTTAGCCGAGTAGGTTGTAGGAGTGGAGGGTTAGCCGATGGTACACCCTATATATAAACCCCTACAACCTAGTCTGGTACGCTTGTCTTGTCTTACAAACCTTTTTAAAACCGGGCTTTATACCCAAGCATGGTAGGATAAGTTGTAGGAGTGGTGGGTTAGCCGATGGTACACCCTATATATAAACCCCTACAACTTAGTCTAGTATACTTGTGTATAATCCCTTTTTCCTTAAACCTATGAATTCACTCATCTACTTTATGTAGTTGACGTTTTTGTTACATGTTTTCAGGAAATGAAGCAGGAAGTAGCAAATAGCTGATAGAGGCCTTAGATGGAAGACATTTAGGATTGATGTTAGCATTATATGTTGTAATGGAACGAATTTGCTACCTGTTAAATTGTTGAAATGTTGACATGTTTTAAGTTTATGCATTTAGACTTTTAAATCTATTGTGCTCAATCAATCACGACCCCGTCGCCACGCCTCGGTTTTTCCGCCAATTACGACCGGGGTGTGACATTAGATAAAAATCTTTATTATAAAAACTTTAATGATTTTAAATAACTATATATATACATGTATAAAAATATATATAGATATATATGTATGGCTTTAGCCGAGGCTGGGAAAAAGTAGTTAAAAAGTTGTGTTTAATAAAACATTATTTATTTATGATTTCATAAGATATATAATATCAATTAATAATGTTATATGAACAATTAACCATTAAATAAAAAGGTTTTCAAAAATATAGGGCTGGGGGAGGGGGGTTCGAACCCGGTCCCCCCCAGCAGCTCATGACTTAACAAACATGCACCAGCCATCCAGGCTGGTGTCTAACTCAGGTTACAAAAAGAAACGCAAATTCTTAAACAAACATGAACAAATCACCATTTCTTAACAAACGGTAGAATCAACAATCTGTCTTATCGATTGTTAATTGATCAATTGAACAAAAGGTTAATAATGAGTGACACCAGACGAACACAACTATATAATTATGAGAGAGCTTAAGCTACATTTGATTGATCAATTCATATCTTTTAACTTACGGATCTAGTTATCTAATATGTGTATGTGATTAAATGGGTAAAGTAACGGCTTAGAGAGAGAATACTAAAACCCACTTAAATTATGCAGGCTAGATCAGCCTATATATAGAAGATGAATGTCATTCGTTACACATTCCATAACAAATTTCCTTCATTAAATAACAAAATGGTATAGTAAATGACTCATTCGCTATACCCAATTGTCAAAATTCCATTACGAATGGCTACGTATCAATAACGATTAAGGTCCATTTGTTAAACATTCGTTAAACATGCTTAAGGAATGACTACTTATAACTTAACTAATGGGCTTGGAATTACCAAAATACCATTAGATTATAATAATAATAATAAATACAAATGCTTACAAAGACTCGACACGACCAAAACCATGCACTAACAAAACCCCCCTCGTCTCGTGCTCTTTGTCTTTAAATTACTTGAACCTCTTTGACTTCCAGTCGGCACAACTATGAACTCAAAATGCGTGAAAAACACGAACGACGCATTGGAATTGCATAGCGCGGTCATAATCTTCATGTCTTTCAAATAGAATCTTGTTCTCGAACAGCACCGCATTGGCTGTTTCCGATAAATTAACGAGCCACATAGGATCTATGACTTGTATAAAGTTAGTCTTCAGCCCCTTGCCCAAAGCAATGACCGTTTCGCCCGTTTTGTTGTCGTAGTACTACCGATTAAATGACAAATGAAGATCTTGCATAAAGGTCTTCACCGGTACTCTCTTCATAGTCTTATTGGCTTTACTTTAAGTACAAGTTTCCTCCAACCAGTACGAGGATCAATTTCAGTAATGTTTTTCCTGGTTGGCATTTGTGGTTTAAAGAATTTAAACCCGTGGTTGACCTCAAAGATCAGATGTTGGTGAAACCATCCTTCTAACTGATTTCCACCACAGTTAATGAATGGCCAATTGGCGAGCGTATGCACATCCCACCTCGGCAGTGAGAGAACGTCAGTAATATAATGAAAGTACTTAATGACGTTTCCCCACTTAATAATACATACCCTTAACCCCGAATCATATAACCATGATACGATGTCACCTTTGATGGTTTGCACGGCCTTGAACGTAGTTTTCTGATTAGCTTTGGTGTGTGCACTGACATCCAGCTTGTGTTCTTGATCAACACATATATAAGCTTCAATAATCGTCGAAGTCAAGGATTTTTTGTGATTCTCGAATCAACCCTCAGCGTCAGCTTCCAACGAAGTTGACCCCTTAGCTGATACTCTACTCTTCCTCTTGGTTGTCTTCTTGATATGATCTTCGGCAACTTTGACTTATTCTTCAGTAAATGTTGGAACACCCTGATCCACATTTGAACGTGTATCAAGATCAGGGTATTCCTCTGCTGCCACATCTTCAATCTCAATTTCCTCGTCCTCATAAATAAACGACGTATTCCCGTGTGGAATATTCTTATCGAGTAGGACTTTCTCGTCATTAATCACCTCAATATCTTCCTCGGTCTCCAATGAATCCAACTCTTTATCATTTAAACCCAACAATAATGATATTTGATCACGAGCCAGGTCAACGAACTCACCCTCCTCGATCTCATCCGCATTGGCAGTACTCGTCACCACACCCTTTTTATAATCCATAAATAATATGGTGTTGGCTTTGATCCTTATCACCACCCTTAGTAGTATCTTGATAAACTACTATATGTCGATCATTGCCGTCACCACCACCACTACTACTAGTACCTGCAGCGGATGAGACGTGAGTTTGTTTCGGCTCACTACCACATGCACCAACAGCATCAGGATCCTTATCAGTATCATCATTCTTCAGCTTCTTCAACGCATCGACTTTACATGTCAACTGAAGAATGATCTCCTCCTATTCCATTAATTTCTCCCCCTTAGACGCAACAATATCATGGATGTCCTTTGTCTCCTTCTAGCAGTAAGATATATAACTCATCAGTCTTCGTTGATTCATCAACATCCGTTCCTGTTGTTGACGATCAGCTGCCATTTATTTCTCGTATAAGTGAATCAAGCTGAGGAGCATATCCATTTGCTGTGTAGACGGCAAGGCATGAAATGAAGATGGTACAGGCTGCACCGAACCTTGTGGATGGCTAATTCTCATGAATGATAAAGGTTAAGGTTGTGTCGGCATCATTGTAGTAGCCGTAGAAGTTACCATCGATGTCATACGAGGTGTAGGCATGGGAGATAGTATCGATTGAGGAATTGAGCCAAACCTCGGATCTGATGATGCAGTCGTCGTAAGGGTAAATGTCGGGGTGCTAACAGTAAGCGACACCACCGGTATTTGTTGCACAGACAACCTAGGCACTTGTTGACCTATCTCCACACCCGAACCGTGCCTAATATGACGCTTGGGTGATTGATATTAAAGTTTTTCCTTGCCCTTACGTTTACGTTGAGCAGCATATGAACTGGTTGCCTCAACATCAGCTCGCTGTCCATCACCCCCATTTCCATAGTTCCCACCTTCATCATTACCACCGTCATCACCATCGTTCCCACCTGGTCCCTCTTCACGTTCAGAATCGGAGTCTTCATGGATCCAACGATCATCAGAAGGACACACATAATGAGGATTCAACAAATGACCAATTATATGCTTGGTCATTGGACGATCCTCTGGTGCTTGATTGCGATACGTCTTCATTCACTTCATCGTGTCAGTCGTCGTGTGTTTTAATTTCAACACATCATTTTGTAACGACTGATCAATCACCACATCAGGAATCATGTCGTGATTAAATAACTGCACAAATCAAGGATACATAAGAAATTTATTCTGATGATTCTTAACCAAACAATTCTCCTTCAGATGGTAGAAGATAAGCTCGGAGAAATTAAACGATTTGTTCAATATAAGAGCAACGAAAGCGGATTGGAGCATTATCCGACATTCGCCATAACCACCTTTTCCTCCCCCAAGGAAATGAATCAAGACGTGTAATAAGTACCTGTATAGAGCACACAACTGCGCATTGTTATATTGGGAATGATCATGGTCTCTAGTATAAAACAACCTCTAAAATCACCCACGTATCAACACCTTATAGAATTCACATGGAAGATCCACGTTGTTAGCATATCTTAGTGTTGGAATTACGTATGCCCGAGACACATACTTATACTAATGTGGCTAACTGTGTTTGATCCAAGTCGGGTCATACCCAATAACAAGCTAGACAACACCAAATGTATTCTTTTATGATTTGATCATTTAAACGAATACCGAACACTAAGTGTTTAGAGAATTGGTTTTCTAAACAAACACACTTGATAATTTAAATAAATTATCTGGATAATTTATTTATATAAATTAATTATTTAATTGGTTAAATAATTAAGATAGCATGTATGTTTTATAAAATTAGTTTTATAAAATAAATGGAGATGGTTTTAAATGGTTAAAACAAAATAAGAAACAAAAAAAAAAAAAAAAAAAAGGAAAGAAAAGGGAGCCGTCCACCCCATGTGGGTGGAAGGTTTTGGCCCAATCAAATCCTTTTGGTCCATGTGAAGGTCTTTATGAATCTCCACATCCAAGACATGCAACTTATCTTTCATTTTTGAATTTTTAAGTGTATAATCAAGTTCACATTCTCTCTCTTTTTCTCTCAAAAACCCACGGCCAAAGTGGGCAGAATTTTTGGGGTTTTTGTTGAGCTTGTTTAAGTGTTCTAATCCTAGCAATCAAGTTGGGGTTGTCACAAATAGCTTGGGGTATTACTATCTTGAGGTCTTCTACTTTGGAGGCTTGCCATTGAACCACCATCCCCTTCAACAACCTACATCTTCTTATAAGGTATAAGGAGGTACTTTTACATTTCATAAGTATATTGTTCTTGTAATATTGATCCTTGTTCATTGGGTTTTTAGTTTTAACATATTGGTATGTTCATAACAAGATTTAAAATCTAAGCTTCCGTTGTGTTTTCTAGTTAAATATGGTTAACTTGACTTTGATAAACTTGTATAAAACCCAACAATGGCATCAAGAGCCGGTTACAAGGACTTATGCTTCTTTTGTGTTCATAGATTTCGGTTTTTTCATGGGTGAAAAAGGGGTCCGAAATTTCGGTGGATTTTACCCCTCATGGTTTTGTAAGATCTTGACATGCATGCAAAGATCTTAGGAAACCATTTAACATTTGGATGTTGAAATATCAAAATTGCAAAATTTTTGGGGGGGGGATGGGCCGTAGCCTCTTGGGGGGGGGGGGGCCGATTCCTTTTGGTGATTTTGGGCATTGGTTGCTTAGGTTGCATGCTTAGAACATTTGGTATGTTTGATTGTGTCATAACCGAAACCGAGACCTTGGATGTGTTGATTGTTGTTTTTTGTATGTTGATTATGTTTATTATTCAATATGGTTGTAATAATTCATAATCTTAGGCTTGTGTAATTTATTTATTCATAAATTGGTTTGTAATAAATAGATTAGTTGCATTTTCCTTTTTTAGAAAAATATGTATTAGGATACATTTTGTAAAAATTGAAGATGCAAGAATTGGTGGATTTGGGCCTTGGACCGAAATTTTGGGCTTGTTGGGCCTCACCGGCCCATCATGGGATTCAAGCCCATTAGGCCCATAAATTTCACTCTTGGGCCCAAGAAGACTTTTGGAAGTTTGGAGCCCATTTACAAGCCCAACAAGAACACAACAACTTGGAAAGGATACTTGAAGCATTTGGATGCAAGGTCAAGTGGGAGTCAACATTCCATCCTTGTGTCATGTTTTGTCCCTTAGGTGAGACTTATGACCTATACTTGTTTCGGCTAACAAGTATGGTCAAACTTAGCGGTTCTCGGTTATGACTATATTTTGCATGTATGCTTGGTTGTTTGTTTTACTTTATGTAATGTGTGGTTGATAGATATTAGGATATCCAAACCGTCACATAGGAACGACAACTAGCATAAAACGGGTTCTAATATATATTTGGTAATATCGCGTCAATTAGTTAATAAAATGGGTTTATTAAAACTAAGCGATTACTCACATATAATAAAATTGGTTTTATTATAACTAGAACCTTGAAAATTGGTTTTCAAAATCGCCATATTACTAAATGCATGTTAGGATATGGCATAATGTTTTTCAAACTAGAATATTGGAAAACTTAAAAATCCCTTTTTCATAATTACCATGGAAGCAAGTCTAACACCATCCTTTTGTAAGACACTTAACGTATTAGGGAACTTTAAATGGGATAAAGGTCACCTAACCATTTTGAGCAAACTAATATACTTAGGGTAATATTAACATATTTGTGGGATAAAGGTCACCTAACCACTTGTATGTTAATCTTACATGTTTATACAAGTAGGACGACTTGAATTGGAAACCATGTGATAAAGGTCACCTAAGCATGGGGTCCAATGGTGTTGATGGGATAAACATGCCAACACGAAATAAGGATTTCGAATGGTCCCATACCTCTAGAAGTTGCAAAGGGTTGCAATTGTCAAGGATGACTACCTTGTTAAATCAAATAACGGGATAAAGGTCACCTAACCGAAATTTGATTTATCGTTGGATTCTAGAATTTAATTATTATTTTAAAAATTTGGAATAAAAGGGTATTAATAATTAAATTGTTTATAATACTAAAATAGAACTTTGTTAAATTTTGTAGATGGCCGCTAACAATGCAAACACCTCTACCCATAACACCCGTAACCTATCCTTAAGAACCATCCTTGAAAAGGATCGTCTAAACCATAATAACTTTATGGATTGGTATCGCAACTTGAGAATAGTTCTCAAGCAAGAAGAGATATCATATGTCTTAGACGATCCCATTCCCGACGAGCCTAACGTGGAAGATGAGGAGGCTTATTACGATTGGGTTAAGTACACCAAAGATTCGGTGCAAGCCTCTTGCCTCATGTTGGGAACTATGATTCCCGAAATCCAAAAGGATTTCGAGCATCATGGGGCATACGACATGATAACTCAATTGAAGGAAATGTTCCTTCAACAAGCTAGAGCGGAACGTTTCGAAACGGTTCGAGCGTTTCATGCATGTCGTATGGAGGAAACCCAAAGCGTCTCATCTTATGTCCTAAAGATGAAAAGCTACATTGAAAAGCTTCGTAGGTTGAATTGTCCCGTCTCTAATGAGTTGGCTACGGATTTGATCCTCAACTCTTTGACCAAAAGGTTTGAAACCTTTGTCATGAACTAAAACATGAACGGGTGGGACAAAAGCATTGGTGAGCTTCACGCAATGCTAAGAACGGCCGAAGCGGGAATGGGTAAAAGGGTTTTACCCGTTCTAACAATCAATGAAGGCAAAAGGGGACATAACTCCAACCCCAAAGCAAGTGTTGCTAAGGGCAAGGGCCACGTCCAAGGAAAGGGAAAGAGGAAAGCCATCACGCCCTACAAACCGAAGGAAAAGAAGCAAAAGGTTGCGACGCAAGATCCATGCTTTGAGTGTGGAGAGATAGGTCATTGGAAAAGAAATTGTCCGACCTATCTCAAAGCGTTAAAAGATAAGAGGGATGCGGAGCAAACCTCAGGTATTATCTTTACTATATATGTTGAACTAAATGTTATTTCTTCAAATACATGGGTACTTGATACCGGATGTGGAACTCACATTTGCAATTTGTTGCAGGGGTTCAAAAGAAGTAAGCAACTCAACAAAGGGGACATTAGTCTCTTTATGGGCAATGGAGCAAGAGTTGAAGTCCAAGCTCAAGGAGACTACATGTTAAAGCTTCCAAGTGGTTTGGAAGTAATTTTGAAAAATGTTTTGTATGCTCCTAAGTTAAGGAGAAACATTATTTCCGTGTCCCTTTTAAAACAATGTGGCTTTGATCTTAAGTTTATTGATTATGATATTCATGTTTTGATGAATGGCATATTTTATTTTAAAGCTATACCCATGAATGGTATATATGAAATAGATCAAAGTGGTATGTCACATAGTAGTTCAATGTATAATGTCAACACCAAGAAACTCAAGAAGGACTTGGGTGATTCCTATCTTTGGCATTGTCGCCTTGGACATATAAGCAAGAATCGCATGCAAACTCTTCGCAAGAGTGGTATTCTAGAAACCAATGAGTTTGATTCATTTGATGTATGTGAATCTTGTTTACAAGGCAAAATGACAAAGCAACCCTTTAATAAGACTTTTGAAAGGTCAAAAGAATTATTGGGTATCATACATTCGGATGTATGTGGTCCTTTTAGACCAATGACTAGGAATGGTGAAAGATACTTCATTACCTTTATTGACGATTATAGTCGATATGGTTATGTGTACTTAATGAAACACAAAGATGAAGCTTTTGAAATGTTCAAAGACTTCAAAGCTGAAGTAGAAAGACAACTCAAAACCACAATCAAAGTACTTCGTAGTGATAGAGGAGGTGAATACCTAAGTGGTATTTTTCAAGATCAACTTAAGAGTTGTGGAATTATTTCACAACTTACTCCACCTGGAACACCACAACATAATGGTGTGTCTGAAAGGAGAAATCGTACCCTATTAGATATGGTTCGATCAATGATGGCTAGAAGCACTTTACCTCTATCATTTTGGGGCTATGCTTTACTTTCCGCTGTTCGCATATTGAATATGGCTCCAACCAAGAAAGTGGAGAAGACACCTTTCGAAATATGGCATGGAAAGGCTCCATCGCTATCATTCTTAAAAGTTTGGGGTTGTGAAACTTATGTAAAGCAATACACCCCAAACAAATTAGAAGTCCGATCCACTAAGTGTATCTTTATTGGTTACCCTAAAGATGATATAGGATATTACTTTTACGATCCTAGTGAGCAAAATGTTATTATTGCTCGAAAGGGTAAGTTCTTGGAAACTAAGTTCCTTAAGGAAGGAACTAATAGTAGAACAGTGAAATTTGATGAGGATCAAGAATCACAAGATGATACACAATTGGTTGATACTAGCACTCAACAAGAGGTTGTTGAAAGTGATCAAGTGGTTGATCAAAACACACAAAACGTTCGCAGATCTGGTAGAGTTAGCAATCCACCCGAAAGATATGGATTTTTTGTAGAAGGTTGCTACGTGGTAGATTCGGATGAACCAACCACATACCGTGGTGCAATGTCCAAGAATGATTGTGACAAATGGCTTGAAGCCATGAACGTTGAGATGCAATCCATGTATGACAACCAAGTTTGGGAATTGGTTGAACCACCACTTAACACCAAAACTGTTGGAAGTAAGTGGGTTTTCAAAAGAAAAACTGATATGCATGGAAACTTGGATACTTATAAAGCAAGACTTGTAGCTAAAGGTTTCACTCAAACTCAAGGGGTTGATTATGATGAAACTTTTTCGCCTGTAGCAATGCTAAAGTCTATTAGGATATTATTTGCCATAGCTGCACATTATGATTATGAAATTTGGCAAATGGATGTCAAGACCGCTTTCCTAAATGGATATCTTGAGGAAGATGTCTATATGGTTCAGCCTGAAGGTTTTGTCGATCCAAAACATCCTAATAAAGTATGCAAGTTAAAGAAATCAATCTATGGATTGAAACAAGCATCTAGAACTTGGAATCATCGTTTTGATGAAGAAATCAAAAATTTTGGTTTCATCAAGAACGCTGATGAGGCTTGTGTGTATAAAAAGGCTAGTGGGAGTATAATTACCTTCTTAGTATTGTATGTCGATGACATTCTACTATTTGGAAATGACATTCCAACCATGGAAAGCGTTAAGGCTTGGCTTGGAAGTAGATTTTCCATCAAGGATCTTGGTGAAGCTGCCTATATTTTGGGAATAAAGATCTATAGGGATAGGTCAAGGCGCTTGATAGGTTTGAACCAAAGTACATACATTGATAAAATCTTGAAAAGGTTCAAGATGGAAAACTCCAAGAAAGGTTTTGTACCTATTCAAAGAGGGACCGTATTGAGTTCAGATCAATGTCCAAGCTCAAAGGGTGAGCAAGAGATGATGAAACAAATCCCATATGCTTCTGCTATAGGATCCATCATGTATGCGATGATATGTACTAGACCGGATGTGTCATGCGCTTTGAGCATGACAAGCAGATACCAACAGAATCCAGGAAACAGTCATTGGATGGCTGTTAAGAGCATATTGAAATACCTTAGGAGAACTAAGGATATGTTTCTGATATATGGATCTGGTGAGGAGGAACTCGCTATAAAAGGTTACACGGATGCGAGCTTCCAAACTGATCGAGATGATTCTCGATCACAATCTGGGTATGTGTTCACTCTTAATGGAGGAGCTGTCTCTTGGAAGAGCTCAAAACAGGAAGTGGTAGCATTGTCCACTACAGAATCAGAATACATCGCCGCTTCATTAGCAGCTCAGGAAGCTGCATGGTTGAAGAAATTCATTACTGATCTAGGAGTGGTCTCTTCCATTCAAGACCCCCTAGAAATCTTTTGTGACAACGAGGGTGCGATTGCTCAAATCAAGGAACCTCGTTCGCACCAAAAGACGAGGCACATAGAGCGGAGATTCAACTACATAAGGGATGAAGTTGAAAAGGGAAAGATATGTATTCGCAAAGTTGGAACTGATCAAAATCTTGCGGACCCATTCACGAAGCTCCTAGAAAGACCGAAACATGAGCGTCATGCGAGTGGCTTAGGACTTCGATATTCTAGTAATTGGATTTGATCTATTTTGTATTAAAGTTTAAAAGACTTTTGTAATTTAACTCTTTTATATGATTATGGAATCTTGAGTTAAATTCTAATTTTGCATGTTTAATCCATGAATAAGTTATCTTATTCTAAAAGTCCGTAGTCGATCACATTTGTGGGAACAAATATGAAGCAAGACTATTATGAACTAGGATTGGTGGTTATTCATAAGGAATGAATATGGAGCATAGGTTTGCTGCCAAAGTTCATAGATATTTGTGGGATACAAATATTGGACTGACCCGCTCTCAATATTACTACATGGAGTCGATTGACTTGATCATTAGTAATCTTGAGTAAAGGAGAATTTCATATTATCCTTAGACCTGAGATGTATATTGGGTCTTGATTTTCACCGAGTATTACACTTTGACTCTCCCCTTCGCTATTCGTAAAAGATGGTACATAAGGATGAGCTCGGGTGGAGTATAAAGTGATAGTGAGAGGCGTATACAGTCAAGACGGAATTTGTTCCTCTTATGTGTTGAGAGTTTAGATGTCTAAGGCCTGATAAAGTTGAATTGTAAAGAGAATGATCACCTATGTCTCTTAGATCCAACATGACATCTAGCAACAAAGGGATATAATGATAGATTCACCTAAATCATATCAAGTAAGGGACTTGAAGGGATGATGTTATTGAATGGCACTTCGTCAAACACATTGGGGGTGGTGAACTGTTGTTAGGCGGTATTCACCACTTACATTAATTTTCTATGTATCTCGTGCAAGTGGGAGATTGTTGGAATTACGTATGCCCGAGACACATACTTATACTAATGTGGCTAACTGTGTTTGATCCAAGTCGGGTCATACCCAATAACAAGCTAGACAACACCAAATGTATTCTTTTATGATTTGATCATTTAAACGAATACCGAACACTAAGTGTTTAGAGAATTGGTTTTCTAAACAAACACACTTGATAATTTAAATAAATTATCTGGATAATTTATTTATATAAATTAATTATTTAATTGGTTAAATAATTAAGATAGCATGTATGTTTTATAAAATTAGTTTTATAAAATAAATGGAGATGGTTTTAAATGGTTAAAACAAAATAAGAAACAAAAAAAAAAAAAAAAAAAAAAGGAAAGAAAAGGGAGCCGTCCACCCCATGTGGGTGGAAGGTTTTGGCCCAATCAAATCCTTTTGGTCCATGTGAAGGTCTTTATGAATCTCCACATCCAAGACATGCAACTTATCTTTCATTTTTGAATTTTTAAGTGTATAATCAAGTTCACATTCTCTCTCTTTTTCTCTCAAAAACCCACGGCCAAAGTGGGCAGAATTTTTGGGGTTTTTGTTGAGCTTGTTTAAGTGTTCTAATCCTAGCAATCAAGTTGGGGTTGTCACAAATAGCTTGGGGTATTACTATCTTGAGGTCTTCTACTTTGGAGGCTTGCCATTGAACCACCATCCCCTTCAACAACCTACATCTTCTTATAAGGTATAAGGAGGTACTTTTACATTTCATAAGTATATTGTTCTTGTAATATTGATCCTTGTTCATTGGGTTTTTAGTTTTAACATATTGGTATGTTCATAACAAGATTTAAAATCTAAGCTTCCGTTGTGTTTTCTAGTTAAATATGGTTAACTTGACTTTGATAAACTTGTATAAAACCCAACACTTAGCACCCGACATATCACACCAGGAGTGATAGTGATAGTCGTCTTGTTGATCTCGGAAAAGATGTGGTTCTCGGACTTCACATACTTAGTGGAATCCCAGAAAGACTGATTACGCTAAAATGTACGTGGACATTAGCAATATTATCCTTCATAAACGCCCAAATATTTTGCTTCATGTCATATGCTAACGCAAGAGTAGCTTGAGCTTTTTGTTGTTGTACATGAGGTTGTTCTTGTTGAGCAGCAGGTTGTGGATCGACAACTGGTACATCTTGGATCATCTCAACAGCCATTGCTATAAATACACAAATCCGACGATTCGTAAAAATGAACTTAAGTTAAATTTAAACCAAATTTCAATTTATACTTAATAATATAGAATTCTGTTTAAAATTGCAAGTATCAATCATTGTCTCATTCGTTATGACGAATGGTGTCATTCGTTATAACGAATGACTTAATTCGTTGCCATCACACTACCGAATGAGTGAATAACGAATGTATATGAACGAATGAGTCCATTCGTCAATTATGTGGAGCGAATGAAGATCCATTCATTACATAATGACATGAATGTGGCTTATTCGTTATGAAGGTTCAACGAATGTGTTCATTCATTTCTTTCAGACACGAATGACTATCTATTCGTGGTCCATAACGAATAGATACCAATAATTATCCAAATTTGACTCAATTCATCATAGTAAAAAATAATTAGAACTCAAAGGTCAAACATACAGACTGATGAACAATTAAATCATAAGCAAAGATGACTCTACCCAAAACTCGTATCAATAGACTCGGAATAGTATCGTTAATCAGCCTCAGTCAACAAATAAGAAAATCACTCAAGTTTTAATAGGTTCATTGATTAATACATAATACCGGTTATTAAATCAACTAATTAACCAATCTAGACTTGATGATTTTTAACGAAAATCATTGTGGTAGACTCGTTAATACCTTACGAATCTCAAACGATCAACAAAAACTAGTGAGGGTCGGAAAAAAATGAAAATTTTGGCAGGATTTTGCTTTTATTTGTGATAAACGAGGTGAACAAATGAGTGGATTAATTCACCCCTGTTCTTTATAAAGGACAAGATTGCACACAAACCAAGACACCCGAATGAACCCATTCGTTAATTCCAACTTAACGAATGGTTCATAGTTGTGGACTCACTCGTTGACAAAGGTAACGAATTAATCATAAGTTAAATTTCATAACGAATCAACCAAGATTCGTTCTTCATTCGTTATCAATATTAATGACGAATGAGGTCATACGTTATAGTGTAGCGGATGAAAATGATGTTAACGAATAGGCTTATTCGTTATATAAATAAAAGATGAATGACCATCATTCGTTATCAATACAGATAGCGAATGGACTCTATTCGTTATGGTTACTCATAGAGAATAGGAATTTAATAAACAATTACAAAATGAGAACATTCTTTTTCAAGTTTCAAGAATTAAATAATGCATCGAAAACCCACGTCACGTTGAACTTTACCTTAAGAATCTTATCACTCGAAGTAAGTTGCAATACCTTAACGTGCGTTGCGTTCAAAACACATAAGTTACATCTATTACCTTAAAAACGATTAACTTAAAACAATTAAATAAAAGAATAAAACAAAAACGTGGGAAGATCTTTTTGATATATTTTTTTTCAAATTTGTACCTTTTAGCTCGAAAATCTAATATAAAGCATAAAATAAACTAAAAACAAAATATTTTTGGACTTTTGTATATTTTGATTTAAAAAAAATAAAACAAAGACAAATATGAAAACTAGACTAAGAAAACAATACATATTTTTGTGAGTTTAGCAGAGAATCATATTGACCAAATTGCTTTTCCATTTTAGTTTTATATTTTGGTGTTATTATGACTGGCGTTAAGTCGGTCATTGATATTGTTTTCCACTTAAATCTTATAACAAACCTTCGAGTATATTTGTGATATGATTTAATTTTCAATTAAGGCATAAAATATCAGAAACTATCAGCCCCTAATATCGGCTCATGCCTAGTTTGACTTTTACCACGCCACCCTAACTTGACTTAAACCATTATGTTGCTGATCAAAATATAAGTTTTATAGATTTATAAGAATACTAAGTTCATAATCCCCACTACAAGATATACCCCCGTTATCAAGCAATATACCAAGCTTCCTTTACTGTGAGTGAGTATGCACGAGCTCATCTGTAGGCTTACAGACATTGTATCCCCTGGTACCTTTTCATACTGGGATTAAGATGCGCGCAAGAGAGGAACAATGTATAACTAACAATTAATTTTGATCAAGACAGTAATGATATTGTACGATGTACAACAGTGATCAAGTTTAATTACTTTGGGCTCGCTCTAAAGCATTTGAAATATTCATGTTTATTAATACCCAGATAATAAGCTGCATAAAGACTCGCAGTGTCTAGAAACCGAATGCATCCCATCAATACAGGATTTGAGGCCATAAGACCATACACTATTGAATTGTTAACCATAAACTAGATGCATTTTATTTAGAATTTTGTTTTTGGTGATCAAACAGACATAAGGCTTGAGTATGACACGCTATTACATTTATGTCTTCATTACCGAAACTTTTGGAAGAGACTAAGACCTCTTTCAATTTGCAGTTCTTTATGTTTATATCACATACTTCACCTTAACAGTTTGTTTAAGACCTGTCAATGCACCAATGCAATTAAGCACTCAGCCTTTTAAGCTTATTTCTTTCTGGATATAGGACTAGATGATCAATGTACTATTGTTTTCTCTTTTTGCTTCAAAACTCATTTTTAGGAGCATTTTTAATGTTTTTGAATCTTTGAAATATTTGAATGTTTTTGAATTTTCTTTATACAAACAGAAAATCACAATATTTTTTTATTTTTCCTATTTTCTCCCCCCAAAACCAAAATATTAAAATAACCTAAACAAAATAAACTTTACAAACCGAAAATGATTATTCGAGCTTAAGGATATCAGCAAGATTTTTCAATCTATTCAAACCAAGCAAAAAATTAAAGCGAGCTTTATCAAAAGCTTTGGTAAATAGATCAGCTATCTAAAAATCCGTGTGCACCTTCTCTAGATCAATTAGTTTCTTTATAAAACAATCAAGGATACGAATTTCTATATGCTTCGTCTTAAAGTGGTGCACGGGGTTCTTTGTGATACATATAGCAACCGTGTTATCAATATGGGAGTAGTAAAAAACTTCATACCGTAATCCCGCAAGTGTTGCTGGATCCAAAGTAACTGTGAACAGCAACTCGAAACTTCCACATACTCTGCTTCTGCGGTTGAAGTGGAGACCGTTGTCTACTTCTTACACTGTCAGGAAACAAGCCGGCTTCCTATAAATTCACGCCTCGCTGTAGTTAACTTGAAATTGATCTTGCATCCTCCATAGTCCGAATCGGAAAACGCAATGAGTTCAAAGCTATCATCCTTGGGATACCATAACCCGGTGTCAGGATTACCCCTTAGATAGTGAAGTATACGCTTAACTGTCGCCAGATGAGTCACTCGGGGACTCGATTGGTACATGGCACATAAATAAATAACAAACATGATATCTGGATGAGAAGCAGTTATATACATTAAATAACCTTTCATTGCTCGATACAGGGTCGGATCTACAGTATCTTCCAATTCAACGCAACCCGAAGTGAAGTTGAAGACACGTTTCTTAGGAAACGCGTAGCCCAAGAAGTAACCCTCAATAGCCTTCTCCTCGAATTTTCCCGCATCTCTTTTCAGCTTTCTTCAAGGACACCTGAAAGGTTCTAAGAACTTTAAAGAAGGCTTTCGGTTATTCAGAAGCTCATAACTCGTCCTTTTTAGCTTCTTAACCATCATAATACAATTGAGCGTATAGAAAGCAGTGTTCACAGCCTCATTCCAACGTTGGACAAGAAGCTCTGAATCTTCAAGCATTGTTCTTGCTGCTTCAATAAATATTCAGTTCTTCCATTCAGCCACACGGTTCTGTTGTGGTACGTATGGAGCATTATATTCTCGATGGATTCCCTTTTGAATACAAAAGAATTCCAATAGAGTATTTTTGAACTCCGTACCATTTTCACTTCGAATGCGTCTCATCTTATGTTTGTAAAGCGATTCAATCTTCATCCTTAAATTCTGAACAAGAACAGGTGTCTGATCCTTAGAACTCATAAATATCACCCATGAATAACTTGAATAGTCATCAGTGATAACATAACAGTAACAGTCTCCAGCAATACTCGCACGATTCTTAGGACCAAATAAATCCATATGAAGTCGTTCCAAAGGAGTATCAATGGAATTAAATAACCTTGTCGGGTGCGACTTCTTCTTCTGTTTGCCCTTCTTGCATGCAACACAGTGATTGGTCAACTTAAAGTGTTTCAGAAAAACCCTATCCACCAAATCATTTGCCATAAGATGGTTCATCTTTCTGACATGATTGTGACCCATACGCCTATGCCACATAATCGAGTCTTTCTCAGTTGCCTTAGAGATTAAACACGTTTCAACAGACGTAGAAGTCGATACCTTGGTACTCATATTTAGTATATAAAAATCGTTTGACCTAGGAGACTGCATAACAACCATGTCTTCTGGAAAGACATATCCTAGTTTAAGTATAATGCACTTCTTATCAGGGAACACGGTGGTATATTTCTTGTCACAAATTTGAGATACACTCAACAAATTGTGATCCACCTTGTCACAATAATTAACTTTCTCGTGAGTGATACAACCATTCGATACATCTCCTTCCTTCGTTATCATTCCCCTTGAATTACCCGTGAACGTTACATAACCCCCTTAAATATTCTTGACATTCGTTAGTAGTCAATATTGTCGGTAATATGAAGAGAGCATCCACTATCCATGATCCAGTTTTCACCGGATATAGTCTTGGACAAACGCTGCACATAAAGGAAACATGATTAGTCCAAAAAAGGCAACCAAGACCTCAGTCTTGGGCACCTCAAAAATTTCAATAGAATATTTAAGCTTCAGTGAATTCAAATGTGGTTTAGCCGCTTGTGAATATGTCACAGCTCTTTTAAACTTTCGTCTCATATATGCAACTTAAACCATGTTTGTGTTCACATTCTTACAAATTGGTTGTGTAGGAGCAAATAATTTGGCTTTTTAATTAAGATTGCTTTCATCAACATGATCCACCTTCCACGGGTTCACATTTTCAAACAAACTGTGAGTCGCATCATCCTGAGATTGTTGTCTTTTAAGAATTTTTTTAACAGCAGGAGCGTTTTGTGGTTGTTCCTTATGAATAGATTTAACATTATTATTCTTTCTCAATCCACATTTCCTGATAACATGTCCTTGTACACTACAAAAGAAACGTGTTCGCATATCCACAAATGGGTGTTGTGGTTTGACAGGTGCTTGTGGAACAGTTAAGTGACTAGAAACACCAGAAGCATGTACTCTATCTAAGTCATCAAA
This sequence comes from Bidens hawaiensis, assembly GCF_021521415.1. NCBI lineage: Eukaryota > Viridiplantae > Streptophyta > Magnoliopsida > Asterales > Asteraceae > Bidens > Bidens hawaiensis. The sequence goes on along the minus strand of NW_027491035.1, from coordinate 2,130,180 downwards.
CGTAACAGATATCTATTTCATATAAAAATATAGGTTTGAACAATAAGAGAAACTCTGAAATGTGTTAGCTCCAGTCGAATTAATAAATTGAACTTTCTTAACAGGTTTTAATAATTGTTTTACTTTAAACGAAGAATTTGTTTTGTTTGACACTTTAGATTTAGCAAACACTTGCTCAAGATCATGTAGTTGCGAAGTTTCATTGTGAAAAACACTCTCTATTAATTCGGTCTTAATTAAATGCAGTGGAATGTCTTTCTCATTCAACACTTGACTAAGACCTTTTAATTTAAACACTCGACCATTGTTTATAGAGAAGGGTTAATGAAACGCATTAAATTCTCATCAGAAATTTTTGGTTTATCTGATTTCTTATTTTTAACCTTAGCTGGTTTTGTCTTGTTCACTTTAGATGTACTTGAACCGTACACAACCTCCTCAAATTCTTGAGATTCATAAAAATGTGATTCGAACGTGGAATATTCTGGTCCTTGTGTACTACTTCGGGTTCAACTACACCCTCAATGATGACTTCCTCAACAAAGACTTTGTTGCTTTGAATATGTGGTCCTCGAGTTGATGACTAAACGGTGAGTTTTTCTATTTCACTCAGTTTCGGTTTCTCCACATGAATGCCTGGTTCATTAATTATTTTTTCTTTTCCCGCAAAAGGATTTTGGGAATAGTCATCATAAAACAGTGGAGAAACTTCAACAAAGCCTAAACCATTTTAGAACCCTTTTGTTTATCAAATACTTCGATTATTTCATTTAACAAAAAAGATGAATTTCAAAATTACTCTAGTTTACTTTTCAACTCCAGAACTACATTTTCAAGTTCAGTTAATTTTGTCATTTGCTTGAGAATTTCATTGAATTGTTTATCATTGACAATCAGTTTTCCATAAAGTTCTGCTTTCAGATTATGATTACTAACCGACAATCCATTAATTTTATCCTTAGAATTCTTTTGTGACTCTATTGATTGTCTGTAGTTATCTTTCACTAAAGCAAGTTTTTCATTAGTTATTCGTTTTAACCATGCATATCATATTTTGACTTAGATTCCTCACAAGTATCACATTTAATAATTTCATATAATTTAACAGTTTCAACTAAAAAATTTTCACTTTCAAACACAGAAGAATCAAGAATAGGACTAACCTCGTCAATCTTTGCCATACACACAAAAGTAGTTGGTTGCATGTTGCATGAGATATCTAAGTCTCTGAGTCGCTCTCTGTATTCAACCCATCACCTTGAGCATCATGAAAGTTTACAACTTGGTCAAACATGGCAAGATTAGTTGACCGCCATTACCCAGAAACCGCTGATTCCAGTCAATCCCTTCAGCTGTGAGTAGAACTTGTGAACTAGAAACTTTAGAAGAATCATCCGTAGAGGCTTTTTTCAGTTGAGCTAGTATATTTCTTGCCCGAAATTATGTCTTGATTTTTGTGTCCATTGTAATCCTTCTTAGGCGTGTCACACTCTTTGGCAAAATGACCAAAGTCTTGGCGATTGTAGCATATTAACTTAGGCTTTGTCAAAGCCAACCCGTTTGTTCAGTGTCGTTAAATCTTTACCAGTTTATGCATGACCCTTTTAACTTTACATACGATCGTTGCCATGTTCCACTTCAAATCCTGTTGGGTTTTAACAAGATTATTAAAGTCATATAAACCTATTTATATGAAAAACGCATCGGATTAATTAGTTTAAAATCTTGTTATATTGATTAATATAAAACCCATTTTATATGTAAAACCCAAGACCCGGATCCATAAACGAATTTGCATACATACAGAAAACAACATCCATAGGGGGTTATGTTATACACCCTTTCAAGATGCGAGAAAGATGAAGGAGATGACGGTTTGAATAGCAAGCCTTCAATGTAGAAAACCTCAAGCTTGTATTCCCAATGAGCTCCAACAAACACCTTGGTTGCTAGGGTCCTAACACTTGATGCAAGAACAAACCCTTTTGTTCTTTTTATGCTTGTTGTTCTTGGCTCCTAATGGAGAGAAAAGAAAGAAGAGATGTGTTTGTCTGTGTGAGAGAGAGAGTAGAGATTATTCACCCAAGAATTATGATCCTCCAATCCGTCCCTTGCATGTCTTGAAAGAAACAAAAGGAGGAAAGAGAAGAGGGAAGAGAGTTTTTCCCACCCAAAATTCAAATCTCCTTTTATTACTTACAATTTATTTACTTATGATGTTTATGTCATAAACATAACATAAGTAACATGCAATATGTCATTTAACCAATTTAAATAACATCTCTCAAAATATAAATTATCCATATAATTTATTTAACATACAAATGCAAATATTTAGAAAACCCAATTTCCATATATTATAAGTGTTGATAATCATTACTTACATCATATCTTATAATAATTATCGTGGCGTTTGTGTAGCTTGTTATTGGGTATGACCCGACTTGGATCAATACCTACTAGCCACATCAACTGTAATATGTGTCTTGGGCAGATTTATTTCAACAATCTCCCACTTGCACAAGATATATATAAGATTGATGCAAATAGGAAATACCGCCTAACAACGATTTACTATCCCTAATACGCATGACGAAGTGCCATTCAATAACATCATCCCCTTCAACTCCCATACTTGAAAATGATTTAGGTGAATCTATCATTTATCCTTTTGCCACAAATGTCATGTTAAATCCAGAGACACAGAGTGATCATTCTCTATTGATTTAACTTTTCAGGCCTTAGACATTTAACTATCAACGAAAAAGAGGGACAAATCCCCTATTGACTACATACGTCTCTCACTATCACCTTGTATTATACTTGAGCTTAGCCTTATGTACTGACATGTTTCAGAGCAGCAAAGAACTAAGTCAAAGTGTAATAGTCGATAAATATCAAGACCCAATATGTATCTCAGGTCGGAGGATACTATGAATTTCGCCTTTACTCAAGTATACTTATGATCACAAATCGCAAGGATTCCATGCAGTAAAATTTGACGGCGGGTCAGTCCAATATTTATATCCCATAAATATCTATGAACTTTGGTAGCAAACCCTTGCTCTATATTCATGCCTTATGATTATCCACCAATCCAAGTTCATAATAGTCTTACTTTCATACTTGTTCCCACAAATATGAATGACTACGGGCATTTAGAATAATTATCTTATTCACAGATTTAAACATGCTAAAATGGAACAGAACTCAAAAGTCATAATCATAAACCATAATCATATGAATGAGCCAAAATAACAATTGTTCCGATATCCAAATACAAAATAGATCAAATCCAATCACAGGAATATCGAAGTCCTAAGGCGCAAGTATGACCCTCATGCTTCGGCCTTTCATGGAGCTTCGTGTGTGGATCCGCAATGTTTTGATCAGTGTGAACTTTGCGAATACATATCTTTCCCTTTTCAACTTCATCCCTTATGTATTTGAATCTCCGCTCAATGTGCCTAGTCTTTTGATGTGCACGGGGTTCCTTGATTTCTAGAGGGTCCTGAATGGTACGGACTACCCCTAGATCGACCACGAACTTTCTAATCCATGCAGCGTCTTGAGCTGCCAATGAGGCGGCGATATATTCAGATTCAGTGGTGGACAAGGCAACCACGTCTTGTTTTGCGCTCTTCCAAGAGACAGCACCACCATTTAGAACGAAGACATATCCCGCTTGTGATCGAGAATCATCTCGATCAGTTTGGAAATTCACATCCGTGTAACCCTTTACAACGAGTTCCTCCTCACCAGAGCCATATATTAGAAACATATCCTTAGTCCTTCTAAGGTATTTCAATATGCTCTTGACTGCCATCCAATGGCTAGTTCCCGGATTTTGTTGGTATCTACTTGTCTTGCTCAAGGCACATGACACATCCGGTCTGGTGCATATCATGGCATACATGATGGATCCTATAGCAGATGCATATGGGATTCCACTCATTTTGTCTTGCTCATCCTTTGAGCTTGGACATTGTGAAACACTCAACATTGTTCCTCTTTGAATAGGTACCAAACCTTTCTTTGAGTTTTCCATCTTGAACCTTTTCAAGATTTTGTCAATGTATGCACTTTGATTCAAACCTTTCAACCGCCTTGATCTATCCCTATAGATCCTTATTCCCAGAATATAGGCGGCCTCACCAAGATCCTTGATGGAAAACGGCTTCCAAGCCAGGCTTTACACCTTCCAAGGTTGGAATGTCATTTCCAAATAGTATTATGTCATTGACATATAATACCAGAAAGGTAATGATGCTCCCACTAGCTTTCTTATACACACAAGCCTCATTAGCGTTTTTGATGAATCCAAATTTCTTAAATTCATCATCAAAACGGTGATTCCAACTCCTAGATGCTTGTTTCAATCCATAGATTGATTTCTTCAACTTGCATACTTTATTAGGATGTTGTGGATCGACAAAACCTTCAGGCTGAATCATATAGACATCTTCTTCAAGGTGTCCTTTCAGAAAAGCAGTTTTGACATCCATTTGCCATATCTCATAGTCATAATATGCGGCTATGGCAAAAAATATCCTTATAGACTTTAACATCGCCATGGGCGAGAAAGTATCATCATAATCAACCCCTTGAGTTTGAGTGAAACCCTTTGCTACAGGTCTAGCTTTATACGTTTCCAAGTTTCCATGCATATCAGTTTTCTTCTTGAAAATCCACTTACTTCCAACCAGTTTGGAATTAAGAGGTGGAACAACCAGGTCCCATATTTGGTTGTCATGTGTGGATTGCATCTCAACGTTCATGGCTTCCATCCATTTATCACAATCAGATTGTGACATTGCATCTCGGTATGTGGTTGGTTCGTCGGAATCCACCACATAGCATCCATCCATGAAAAATCCATATCTTTCAGGTGGGGTGCTAATTCTACCATATTTGCGAACGTTTTGTGTGGGTTGATCAACCAATTGATCATTATCAACAACCTCTTGTTGATCGCTAGTGTCAACCAAACGAGTATCGGCTTGTGGTTCTCGATCCTCCTCGAGTTCCATAGTTCTATCAGTTCCTTCTATAAGGAACCATATTTCCAAGAACTTAGCCTTGCGAGCTATAAACACTTTATGCTCATTTGGATTGTAGAAGTAATATTCCATCGAATCTTCGGGATATCCTACAAAGATACACTTAGTGGATCGGCTTTCAAGTTTGTCTGGGGTGTAGATCTTAACATAAGCCTCACAGCCCAATACCCTTAAATATGATAATGATGGAACCTTTCCATGCCATATTTCAAAAGGTGTCCTTTCCACTTTCTTGGTTGGTGCCATATTTAAAATGCGGGCAGCAGAGATCAGTGCGAAACCCCAAAATGACAGAGGTAATGTGCTTCTAGCCATCATGGATCGAACCATATCCAATAAAGTTCGATTCCTCCTTTCAGACACACCATTATGTTGTGGTGTTCCAGGTGGAGTAAGTTGTGAGACAATCCCACAATTCCTAAGATGTTCTAGAAACGCATCATTGAGGTATTCACCTCCCCTATCGGAACATAGTATTTTGTTTAGTTGAGTTGATTTTGTACTTCATTTTGGAAGACTTTGAACGTTTCAAAGGCTTCATTTTTGTGTCTTAACAAGAACACATACCCATAGCGACTATAATCGTCGGTAAAGGTAATGAAATATCTTTCACCATTTCTTGTCATTGTCATAAAAGGACCACATACATCCTAATGTATGATGCCTAATAAGTCTTTCGCCTTTTTATTAGTTCCACTAAATGGTTCTTTGGTCATTTTTCCCAACAAACAAGATTCGCATTCATCAAATGAATCATCACTTGATTTCAAAATACCATTCTTTTGAAGTGTATGAATGCGATCCTTGTTTATGTGACCAAGGCGAAAATGCCAAAGAAAAGTTTTACTCAAATCCAATTTGAGCCTTTTTGTTCTTGCTTGGTACAACGAGTTATCAATGGATGTATTATCATGAACCAATTCATAAATGCCGTTAAACGGCATTGCTTTAAAATAAAAGACATCATTCATGAATACATAAAAACCATTGTCTACAAACTTGAAATCATAACCAAATTGTCTTAATACAGAAACAGAGATAATATTCCTAGTCAAACTAGGAGAATACAGAATGTTTTTCAAAAAACTTCCAAACCATTTCGAAGCTTCAAAACATAATCTTTTCGGGCTTGGACGTCAACCTTTGCTCCATTGCCCATGAAGAGACTTATATCTCCTTTCTTGAAATCATTTCTTCTTTTGAACCCCTGCAATGAATTGCAGATATGGGTTCCACATCCGGTATCCAATACCGATGTGTTAGAATAAAACATATTAAGATCAATATGGATCATGAAAGTTGTACCTGAGGTTTGCCCCGCATCCCTCTTTGCTTTCAACTCCATGAGATAGGTCGGACAATTTCTCATCCAGTGACCTATCTCCCCACAACCAAAGCACGGATCCTCAGCGCTAACCTTTAGCTTCTTGGGTTTTGGTTCCGCCTTTGCCTTTCCCTTGAACCCCTTCTTGACTTGCCCCTTACCAACGACAACCTTTGCCTTTGGTTCCGGGTGATGCCTTTTCTTCAAGCCACCCTCATTGATCGCAAGAACGGGTAAAACCTTTTTACCCATGTTGGTTTCGGCTGTCTTTAGCATTGCGTGAAGCTCACCAATGCTTTTGTCCCATCCGTTCATGTTGTAGTTCATGACGAATGTCTCATACCTTTTAGTTAGGCCGTTCAGGATCAAATCCGTGGCTAACTCTTTTGAGACGGGATAGTTAAGCCGTTCAAGCCGATCAATGTGGATTTTCATCTTAAGCACATAAGATGATACGGATTGGGTTTCTTCCATATGACATGTATGAAGTGCTCGAACCGTTTCGAAGCGCTCTACCCTAGCTTGAGTAAGGAACATTTCCTTAAGTTGGGTTATCATGTCATACGCCCCATGATTCTCGAAATACTTTTGGATCTCCGGAATCATTGTTCCCAACATGAGGCAAGAAACTTGCACTGAATCCTCAGTGTATTTCAACCAATCCGCGTAGGCATCCAAATTGTTGACATCGAGTTCATCGTGAATAGGATCGTCTAATATATAGGACTTCTTCTTTTGCTTGAGAACAATTCTCAAGTTTTGATACCAGTCCATAAAATTCTTAAACTTTAGACGATCCTTATCCAGAATGGATCTAAGTGATAGATTTTGCACATGAGGGATAATAGCGTTAGGTGGATTGTTGATTGCAGCCATCTATAAATTTTTTTTTACAAAGTTCAATTTAGTATTTTCAATATCAATAAATTTTAATCGTTAATACCCTTTAATGTCTCCATGACAATTAATGATTAAAAATCTTGAATCCAACGTTTCATTCAAATAGTAGTTATGTGACCTTTATCCTACTATTCAAATTAACAAGGTAGTCAACGTTTGACAATTGCAACCCTTTGCAACTTCTAGTATTATGGGATCTATTAAACATCATATGTTTAGTTGGCATGTTTAATCCCATCAACACCTTTGAACACCATGTGTTGGTGACCCTATTCACATGGTTTCATATCAAGTCGTCCTACTTACACACACGTGTGAGTTTACACATACAAGTGGTTAGGTGACCCTTATCCTAAAAGTATTGTAAAACCACCTTAAGATCACAAGTTTTCTTAAATGTGGTTAGGTGACCCTATTACACGATTCAAGTCTTCAAGTGACTTAAGTGTCGTATAAAAGGATGGTGTTCAACTTGTTTAAAAAGGGATTTTAGTTTTCAAAATTCTAGATTGGAAAACTATAGACAAAATGGCAAAAGACGTCCTTTATGTTTGTACGATTTTTCAATAGACGTCCTTTGGCAAAACAAATAGCAGAAAGCATCCTTTACGTTTAAAAACTCTATCACATTATGTCCTTTGACCCTAACCCAGTTAAACTTTTTTGATAAATAGTGTCATGTGCTAGGCACATAAGGGTAAACATGTAAATTTACACATTTATTCTATATAATAATACTATATAATAAAAACTAAAAGATTAAAGTATATGTTAAAATAATTAAAAAAAGCTTTAATTATCTCTCCCTCTCTCTCCCATCTCTTTCTTCTACATTGGACCACCACCATTATCACCTCCTAGCCCCATACAACCAGCTCCTGAAACCGCCATCATATCCTCTCCTCTTTCACACCAAATCAAACACAAACAAATTTTGTTCATAAACCCGTCAAGATCTGTTGTTTCTGGTTGCCTGAGAAATGAACCACGATAGCTCTATTCTTTTGATAATATGTTGAAATCCGACCAGATCTGCTAAAACCCGGAAACGGCGTCTACTAAAATCCGGCCTCACCGTTGTAAGGAGCCACCCAAAACATATAATTCTTCTTCGCCGTCACAAGATAGATTCCGATACCCCTGTATTTGGCCAATACAACGGTGCATGTTCTTAGCCCTAAATCAATTTTTTCAAATGGTAATCAAGAGTTTAGTTCATACCTATTTAGGGGAAAATGCATATGCTCATTTGTATATATCTTGGCCGTGTTTCCAAACGGAATTCGTAGATTTGTGTGCCAAGACGGTATTCAGGGTTCAAAACAAGTCTCGATGGCGGTGGTTTTTTTTTCTGACAAAATCGATAGTGATAGGAGAGAGTATCAGGAGGGACATGAATGGTGGTGCTTTGTTGCTGAATAAAAACGAGGTGTCCGTTGATTATGGTGGTGTTTGGCCGGTGGTGGTGGGTGGTGGCGGTAGACAAATGGATTAAAGAAGGAAGAGAGAGAGAGATTTTAAGAGGATAGAGAAAGTACTTTTTTTAAAGGCCAAAGCTTTAGTTTAATTACACAAATAGTCCTTAAAAAGGTAAAATGACCACACTTCCCTCATGTGCGTAGCACATGACCCTATTTAACGAAAAAATTTAACTAGGTTAGGGTCAAAGGACATAATGTGATAAATTTTTTAAACGTAAAGGATGCTTTCTGCTATTTGTTTTGCCAAAGGACGTCCATTGAAAAACCGTGCAAACATAAAGGACGACTTTTGCCATTTTGTCAAAACTATATAATGTACCTTCCATTTGAATGCATTCAAATGTATGGTACCTTTGAAAACCAATTTTCAAGTTCATTTTAATAAAACTCATTTTATTATGAAATCATTAACCTTTAAAAAAACCAAATTTATTACCTAATGATTTCTAAGGAACCAATTTTATGCAAGTTGTTGATATTAAGTTTGTTAATTGTCCTTATCCAAAAATAAGATAAAACAAAATATATAAATCAACCATGCAAGCATAAATAAACAACCAAAAGTTCATAACCATAGCCACCTAAGATGACAACACTTGTTGACCGAAACAAGTGTGCCAAAAGGTCTCTCCTAAGAGACGAGAATGACACAAGGAATGTGTCGGTGAACTCCCACTTGATCCCACATCCATATGCTTCAAGTGTCCACCTTGTGTTGTGAGTCATCCACTTTATTTGGGCTTCCAATTGGGCTCCAAGTTTGGGCTTTGGTCTTTGGGCAAGAATCCCATCTTGGACTATGAAGTCCATTAAGGCCCAAAACCAAAACCGTAACTTTGTTGCTTCTTCTTTTACAAAAAATATTTCCTAATACATTTTTCTCTAGTAAAAGAAACACAACTAATCTACTTATTATTACAAACCAATATGAATGAATAAATAGATTACAAACCCAAATAAAATAATATTACAACCAAATTGAATATTGAATAAATCACAACACAAACACACATCCAAACACAAGGTCATGGCTAGGTTATGAAAATCCAAATGCACATCCAAATATGCAAGTATTACATCTCTAAATGGTTCCCCTTGTGAACCTCAAACTTTCGGCCAAGGATAAGAAAACCGAAAGTTTCGGGTTTTGTCCACACAAAACAATCAATCATCCAAATGACTTAATTATTCAAGATTATCACATGCATGTAAAGTATAACCTTGAAGCACCAAGGGGTAACCAAAAGCCCCAAAAAATTTCGGCCATACGATGAACCACACCATAAAACCTGAAAAAATTTTAGATCTATTGAAGTATGTATCCGTATAAGCGGCTCTTGATGCCATTGTTGGGTTTTAACAAGATTATCAAAGTCATATAAACCCATTTATATGAAAAACGCAGCGGATTAATTAGTTTAAAATCTTGTAATATTGATTAATATAAAGCCCGTTTTATATGTAAAACCCAAGCCCCGGATCCATATACGAATTTGCATGCATACAAAAAACAACATCCATAGGGGGTTATGTAATACAACCTTTCAAGATGCAAGAAAGATGAAGGAGATGACGGTTTGAATAGCAAGCCTTTAATGGAGAAAACCTCAAGCTTGTATACCCAACGAGCTCCAACAAACACCTTGGTTGCTAGGGTCCTAACACTTGATGCAAGAACAAACCCTTTTGTTCTTTTTCTTCATGTTTTCTCGGCTCCTAATGGAGAGAAAAAAAGAAGAGATGTTTGTGCGTGAGAGAGAGTGTAGAGATTATTCACCTAAGAAATATGATCCTCCAATCCCTCTCTTGCATGTCTTGAAAGAAACAAAAGGAGGAGAGAGAAGAGGGAAGAGAGTTTTTCCCACCCAAAATTCAAATCCCCTTTTATTACTTACAATTTATTTACTTATGATGTTTATGTCATAAACATAACATAAGTAACATGCAATATGTCATTTAACCAATTTAAATAACATATCTCAAAATATAAATTATCCATATAATTTATTTAACACACAAATCAAAATATTTAGAAAACCCAATTTCCAAATATTATAAGTGTTGATAATCATTACATAGATCATGTTTAATAATAATTATCATAGCGTTTGTCTAGTTTGTTATTGGGTATGACCCGACTTGGATCAATACGTACTAGCCACATCAACTCTAATATGTGCCTTGAGCAGATCGATTCCAACAAATCCATCAGTTCTAAATCATTCGAATCAGTCTGATCATAGTCTTAATCCGTAAGTTCACCCATGGCAATTTTACCACCCACCAGATTTTCATAAGAACTCATGAAAGCACTTCAAAGAGCGAAATGTTGTTCAGCTTCCTTCATGTTCATGTTTGGTGGATGAGTTGAACCAATACCAACAAATGAAGAGTAAACATCACCAGAATGAGTATTTGAACCAGATGCCATGAAGCACAAATTTGGAATTTGTTCATGAACAGAAGATGGAATTTATTGTGAACTTTGTGATAAAAAAGCAGTGATTGGAGTTGCAGAACTGCTCAAAGGTACATATCCTCCGTATAATTTCGGATCTTGAAATTCTTTTGAAGGCTTTTGGCACTTCAAGTCATACTCCATGTCTTTAATTTTCAATTTTAAGGAAATTGTTTTCTTTAAGCACCATCAGAATAGTTGAATAAGAACCTAGTAAAGCATTCTTCACAGTATTTATCTGATTCATTTGGTTCCATTTTCAGTTAATTCATCTCAGCAATCAGATAATAAAACCTAGTTAGCATTTGTTCGACTATCTCGTCCTTTCAATAAATTAATGTTTCGGAATAGAAACTTCAACATAAAGTTAAAAGGGTCACATTCTAAATGTGCCCGATCGTTTTCTTATGTTGTAACAAAGATGCACATACTTTAATACTTCCCACTTGATGAAAATTATTGTTAGCTAATGCCATAGTCAAAGCGGAATATGCTTTTGTTTCAGTCTCTAAAACCTTTTTTTCGTCTTAAGTATAAGCAGAAAAGGACTTTTCTTGAAAACCCGTAGTTACAACACCAAGCAATGGAGCAACATACACAACGTCAAGACATCTCGAACAATCAGGATGTACGGATCGTAGATGTGCTCGGAATCTTGGTTCCCATTTAGCAAAGTCGCTATATTTCATCAATCAGGCACATTTAGAATGTGACCTGATCTCAGCATCTAAATGTAACATTTGTTGCATCATCATGTTCTAAGATGCTAACGCGTAGAAGTTAGCCATGTCAAAAGTATGATTTAAACGATCAACAAAGTAAATTTTTGGTTAAAATTGTCCAATATTAAAACTTAAGGGTCCAAATTGTAAATTCCAGTAAATAATGAGTGAAATTGGTAACGAATGAATGATAAATGGTAACAGATGATGAACAGTATCATGAATAGGTTATGCTAATGAATCAAGTAACGAATGATATCACGAATCAAGTAATGAATGATACCACAGTCTTCACGAATGATTATAACAAATGAAAATTCAATGATAACGAATCAACAAACGAATGGTCAAACGATTAGCAAAACCATAAAGGTAACGAATAGGGTAACGGATGAGGTAACGAATAGGGTAATGTTTCTGTAGCGAATGAGGTTTTCACGAATGTATTTTTGTAACGAATGAGTGATCACAAATCAGGTCATTGATGAGAAATGGATGATCATGAATGAGCTACAGTAGTGAATGATCAGTTATTATGTTGTAACAACCTTGCCATATATCCAAATATAGTTACGTATTGATAGTGAATGGCTATCTGCAGTATAACGAATGGTTTGTTATACCGTAACGAATTGGTCCTTTGAATTTTCAAATCTTCAAACTTCAAAGATCAATTTCCAAATCTGAATTTCTAGATCCAAACATCAATCCAGACGAACAATCAACAACTGATTACTCGACCAAAACTAAACCAAATTTAACAACTTATAGCTTAAAACGATCGTCAGATCCCCGCGAACAATCCCAAACCCGTCCAAACACACAATGCCAACTCAAACCACGTCGGAAATCCAAAATGTGTTAAACAAAAATCTTTGTTTCTAATACACTCAAATCAGTTCAAATCCATTCCATAACAAAACAATAACACAATTAACTAAAATCGAACTTCACAAATCTGATTTCGAACTAATACTTATCCAATTAAGCTCCAATTATCAATCTCAACATGATAATTGATTCAAAATCTGTAAATGCCGTTTCAGAGTCAAATTCAAAAGTTAACATATGAATTCTCAATCAATTCACCATAATAATACCTTAATACACTTACACAATCGAACATTCAGCTCTGATACCACTTGAGAGAGCTTGAATGAGCTTAATACTTAATCAATAAATATCGATATTGATATAGGATCTAGTTACTAATATTTGTAAGGTAATTGATATGTTAGAATGAAGGAAGTGTTAGTGTGATTAGTGAATTCGGCAGAGTAACAGCTCACAAAGATTAATTAGAACACTTGTTAAATTATGAAGGCATAAAAACCCATATACAGAAGATGAAGGCCATGTGTAGCCCATAATGAATGGTCTCATTTCTCTTAATTTTATACATAATTTTAGGAATATATCAAATGACTCATTCATAATACCTCATTCGTCAACATTCCATGACGAATGGAAACAGAACAATAATGATTAGGTCCATTTGTTAAACATCCTTAACGGATGGACAAGAATAATAACGTATTGCATAATTCGTTAAACATCCTTAATGAATGAGCTTATGAACTTAATGAATGGGGCTAGGTAAATTACCAAAATGCCCTTTACATTGATAATAATAAATTACATTAAATACAAAGACTCGAGACGACCAAAACGGTGCACTAACATTTATTTATAAAAATTCGTTTTACATGTTATTGTTATCCGATAAATCACCCGTTTATACCAAACGATACCCGAAAATTCCGATTATTTTTATGAATGGTCAAATACCATCAAATAATCCCTATAAAAATTCCAGAACTTACCTCTTTAGCTAAAATACCACGTTTGCGTATAATTCGGTTATTAAAACTCGATTAAACGAGAACGCACAAACCATATCTAGACTTCTCCAATTGACCCAATGGCATTTGTTTGTGATCTTGAACTCACGTTTCTGCGCTCTCCACAAAATTTCATAGATTTTCAAGCAGTTTAGCTATTTTTCATAATAAATCACCAATAAATGGTAATAAATTAACCAAATAATCTCCGTTTATCGAACAACTACCAAATTTGGACAGGGACTCATTCATATGATCCCTTATGTCCCTCCAAAGTGTCTTAGTATAACAATGTAACGATTCCGGCAAAACCAGGTATACCCTAACCGGTATATACTATTTATGTGTTATTTAATAATGATTATGTGAATTATGATGCGTTTATACAAGTATGTATGATTCATAGTACGAATTATACTCGAATATACAGTTAATCGTATTGGAAATACGATTAACCGATTAACGGTTATTGAAGCCCGAACGATCGGGGATTTCATTATAGACGAAATATATAATATTTAGTGATATTTGCGAAGTATTAAAGCTTCGGGATAAGTGAATTAAAGCACAGAAAAAGGATTTCGATTTAATGATACGTCGGTACGTTAAACGAAACCTTTAATACCAAACCAAGCAAGAGACGATCGATCATGCCGAAAAAGATGCACAATTATTAATACTATGATGTTTTAAGTTAATAAATGTCATGGTTTAAATTTTTAAATCGGTTTTATATAAATTTCATTTTTGTAGGTTCCTGGACGGATCTTACACGAGATATCCCGATATACACAGGTGCGGAATCCCTGTGTAGATCGTTACGGACGTAGAATATTAGCTCACGAACACACGTACACACAATACGAACAACCACACGTTATATTGATAACTCAAACCGAGATGCTTACAGACTCACGTCAATAGACTCACACGTAACTGAACTCGATCAACCAAAACCTAAAAATGACCAACAACGAAACAGTAACCCGTAGGTTACTTAAATACACGACAACTTCGCCTCAGGCGAAGTTGTCAATAACTTCGCTCGTTGAACAAGTTCTCCTAGGCGAACTTGTCAACAACTTCGCTTGGTTAACAAGTTCGCCTAAGCGAACTTGTCAACAACTTCGCTGTTACACAAACAATTACATAAACAATATTACAGACTCGATTACAGACTTTATACATATGAACTACTGACATCTATGCACCAACAGACTCCCCCTTGGCAGTAGCTTCATATCTTGATCTTTCAGCTCTTGTCTCGTAATCCTGTATCTTTCATGCGTGCACTCCTTCTCTAACACACACCGTGACTACTCGCTGATATTTCCTTGCTTCATACTTCCAAGCAGGAATACAGAATATCTTCTTCTCGTTGAGCATCTTCAGATCAGCTTTCGATAAGTTAACAAGATGCATCGGGTCATACACCCTCAGCACTTCTTGTTCATCTTCGTCTTCCATCACGGCTTCAGCAGTCTGGCAATCAACGTACCACCATTTTAGATTCTTCAACACATCTTGAGGCATATTCTTCATTGGAACCTCCTTGATGCATCGGATCAGCTTGTACTTCATCACCATCCATGGCTTGCCATCTGCTCTCAATCCCCTCTCTTTATCTTCCACTAACTTCCCTTTTTGAGGCTTCAGAAGCTCAAACTTTTTATCTTTTACGCCTTCTTTCCACACAATCTTCTCTATCATTCTTGCCATATTGTTGTCACTTCTGTTTATCAGGCCTAATCTGCCCAAATCTTTCACCTCGCATTCTGGCAACGTGTTGAGAGATCTCAACATTCTCCTGAAGTATTGAATGCCATCATAACGTTTTACCACAAATAACTTGATCTGTTCATCATAAATCCAACAGATTATCCCCTTCTTCGCCTCAGCATAGCCTTTAATGTTATAGCTCTTCTTGAACATGGCTGGAACAGAAGGCTTCTTGGTCTTGACAAACCAATGAGCACAGCCTTCCTTCCACCTAGGCTGCTCTTCCCACTCAGTAGTCTCATCCATCTCAGCCCTCACATCGGCTTTCTCAACCTCAGGGATCTCGTGTTCAACGTTTTCTTCAACGATCTCCCCTTCTTCTATCACATCTTCTACCACAATTTCTGCACCAATCTTTTCAATCTCACTGATTGGCAGAACATCTTCATCAAATAACACATCGTCGCTGAACATGTCATCATCAAGTTCCTTCAGCGCATCGATCACGTCATCTTCCACCATCACAACATCATCACCACCTGCCGCTTCGGTAGACTCCCCCTCAGCTGTGGAAGCCCCAAGAGCTTGTGAGGTTCTTGGCAGCTCACCACCTGCACCTTCCGGTGCATTGGGATCATCGTCTCGGTCTTCTCTACGCTTGGTCCTCAACTCATCTCCTCTACAGCTCATCTCCCCCTGAGATGCCAAGAACTCCTTCAAGGCATCTATTATTTTCCCGTGCTCAGCCAGGAGGGATGCCTGCAGTTGATTTGCTTCCACTAGGCTTTGAATAGTCTTTGACTGCTCAGCTACAATCCGCTCTAGTGAAGCTATCCGTTCCAAGTCAGAACTGGGCGTGTCCGCAGGTGGTACCGTACCCGATACTCCTGCAGAAGTGGTGACCGTAGACTCAACAAATCGTGCTACTACCACCGGTGGAGTACGTGTATGAGGTGGTAGAGACACAATTTCTGGAGCCGACGTCTGGACGGCCGTGATCTGTGGAAGGTCAGCCGACAATGTAGCCACTACGGGAACAACCGTAGCGCTTGTACTCGATACCTGCACAGAGGTAGGAACAAGGGACATACCAGACAAGGCAGGTGGAGCAAAACGTGCAAACCTTGAAGTCTCTCCGGCTCCAACACCCATACCTGTCGTTTCCCTTCTTGAGCGCTTACGCACCAGCTGCACAGCCTCTTCTTCATCAGCTTCCTCATCAACAATTATCTTCTGCTTACCCACCGTTCTCTCATGTCTCACCATCATCTGTCTGGCCTCTTCCATTACATCATCAAAATCAGCTTGTGGACCCGAGACTGGTATATTCTCATGTGGATCAAATCGGTCCATATCAAACAACCCTTGCCCGCCGAACATGGCGTCAAGATCAATCTCAGAAGCTGGCACAGCAGCAGATGCAGCAGTAGATACAGCAGGCGCAGCTGATACAGCCTGGTGTGCTGCCGCCTGTTGTGGTCTTGGATCCCTAAACTCGTCCCCTGCCGCAGGCACATACTCTGGGTTAATAAGATACCCAAAAAGCGGAGTATGCCTGGGACGCAGCTCAGGCTTGCTTCGTGCGCTGGAAGTGCGACACTGAGCAAAGATACGTTTCGTCACACATTCCACGTATCGAATAGGGCGTCTTTGAGGTAGCGACGGAGCCACATGATTTAAAATCATCTGTAGGAATCGTGGATACATCGTAAACCGCTCACGCGCCACAGCCCTCCTCTGACGATCGATCTCGTAAAAGATCATCTGACTAAAAGAATATCTTTTATTGTAAGTCAGGGCAGTCATAGCAGACTGCATCGTCGCACCCATTCCATCAGTGCCTGCCTTCCGTCCCGACATACAGACTATCATGACATGCATTAGGAAGCGCCACTGATCTAACAAGAATCCTTTCCTTCGCTTTGTATCCCCTAAGAGACCTGAATACCCCATCCTTAGGAACGCGCCATAACGAAAAGGAGCAACAAACTCCGTGGGGTCATCTCTTGTTTCTTCTCCAAATTGCAACGCCACCCGTACGTGTTCAGAGGAAAACTGAACAACTTGACCATTAACGGTGGCTCGCATCACCGGGGGCTCAACCCGGCAATCATACTCTACCGTCTGCCAAAAGTCTTCAATATTCGGCAGTGAAATAGGCAGGGTAGTTGTGATAGCGTGAAAAATTCTTGAGCGCAGTAGAAAGGTAATAATCTCCCGGTAGTCCTCCACGCCTTTTGCATCTGGATCTAGAGTGATGAACTGGTTATGAGCTGGAAAGAATTGCCTCTGATCGTCACCGTCATCACCACCAGCTCCGCCAACAGCAGCCATATCTGCACTAAACGAATCAAGTTAGATAACCGTTAAGCATCTCACAAGTTCGCTTTATACCATGGGCGAAGTTGTGATCACACATGTATAGGCGAACTTAAAGGTGAGGCGAAGTTGGGAACAACTTCGCTTCATCTGTAAGTTCGTCTAATTAAATTTAAGTAAAATGATCAAGGCGAAGTTGATCTTAACTTCGCCTTATCACAACATCGCCTAGGCGAAGATAAGAGTTAGGCGAAATTAAGCTTCAGGCGAAGTTGTGGATAACTTCGCCTCAAGCGAAATTAAGCCCTAGGCGAAGTTGCGGATAACTTCGCCTAAACCCTAACTTCGCCTTCATCTGAATCGGCGACTGTTCAGATTCAAACGGCCAAAAATCCGATGATTTCGCACGATTTGACGATCGAAGAGAGAAGAACACAACATATTAATGTTATTAAGACGAAAAGTTCGTCTATGAACACGTAACACAAGTTTGAAAAACTCGGTTTTGAAGGTCCGACGACCCGAGGTCTCGAACCGGGTTAAAACTTCTATGAAAGAACATGTTAGTGATGTATATCGACAACACGTACCCTCAAGTGATAATCGAAACTGGAAACGAAGATCGAAATCTGAATAGAAAACAAGTTCGCCGGAAAATTCATAAGTTCGCCGGAAAATTCGGAGCTTAAGTTCGCTGATACTTTGAAAATAATGAAAATCACTGTTTAAAAATCCTTATATAGGGTCAGTGTAGTTCAGGCGAAGTTACGGATAACCTCGCCTAGGCGAAGTTAAGCACAAGTTCGCCTGATTCAACAACTTCGCCTATAATTTCAAAATCAAACCTTTAAGTTTGAACATTTTGCAATTAACATTTGAAACTTCCAAAAAAAGTTAAACAAATAATGATCATGTCTAAGTAACCAGTTATAAAATAATACAACTACAAAAATAGGAAAAACTTATAAAAATTTAACAAATAAGGGATCAAATTTCAGTCTAGTCAGGGACACCACGTTTTAGAAAAGATCCTAACAGGAATCATACTAACTACGTGATTGTTACATAGATCCGTGTTTAGCTGTATTATGACATATAGAGACAGGTTGTAAGCAGGTAATATACTTAAGATGGTTTTCATCGTTTCTGTGATACGAGTTAGGTTCAATTAATCCTTAAAATTTAAGTGGGCAACTACTCAGAAATATTGATGCCTCCTATCTATCCTCAAAGCGTATTTGGCTTTCCCCAAGTCACCCCGAATTGACTTCGACCCATAGTGTCTGATTAACTTGTAAGTATTCTATGTCTGGATCCCGTATTCATTCTTACTCCATGATTGAGAAGTCTCGATCTCTTGAACTCTCGAATGTTACAATAACTTCATAAGTATATATTTTTTTATTTATTTTTTTTTTAAACATACTTATAGACTTCAGAGTAATAAATAACTGCAAGTCCCGAATCTGGATCACTGCAGTGTCTTGAAACGCTTTCTTCACGGGAATCAGAACACTTACGGGCTCGTGTATGACTGGGTAATCACTTTTCTGCCTATCATTCGGAAAGATATACATGAAGACACGCAAAACTCTTAAGGAGTTTCCACATAAAATCAAGTAAACTTTAATTTGTATCACATTTACTTTTACGACCATAAAAAGTCACCATGACATACAATGATTGTCCTAAAGCCTTTTAAGCCTAATAACTTCACCAGTTAAGCACACAAAGTTAGTATATATAACATTTTCCACGGTTGGATCAATTTTCTGTTAAACATAGCAAAGAACTTCTTTACGAAGTATTACACTTGTAAAGTATTTTCATTTCCCTAAAAAAATTTTGACTTCAGTCACCCCGATCACGTCAAAGTCTTCAGGTAAACAGCAATCCTGAAGATCCACTGGATCAACTGGACCGACCACATACAAGTATGTGTCCTTCTAACTATGTATGACCGACTAATTTTCAGCGACAGAAAGAAAACACATCATAACCGCCCCGGTCACTTTCAGTCATCTGGTTAATGGCGACCCTCATTCTCTAAGTAGAAACGAGGACCAAAACATATCCGAGGATATGTCCATCATTCTGAGGTAACCGACTAATTTTAAGCAATAGTGATGTTTTTTTTTTTTTTTTTTTTTTTTTTTTTTTTAAATAATCACAAAAACATGGTTACCTGGGATTGATCATCCCGTTCAGCTCAATTAGGTTTTGAAATCTTGATTTATCAAAAGCTTTTGTAAATAAATCAGCGAAATTTTCCAGCGTATCGACCTTTTCGACCTTGATCAGTTTCTTCTCAGCACAATCCCGTATGAAGTGATGACGAATGTCAATATGTTTAGTTTTACTATGCTTCACGGGATTGTTAATTACTGAGATGGCAGCAGTGTTATCAATTAAAATAGGAGTGAGTAAGAAATTCAGACCATAGTCGCGCAATTGTTGCTGAATCCACAAAACCTGAGAACAGCAGTTGGATGCTGCCATATATTCAGCTTCGCACGTTGAGATTGCGACTGACGTCTGTTTCTTGCACTGCCATGAAACCAATCTTCCACCAAGAAACTGACAACCACCTGTTGTCGACTTCCGACTCTGATTGCATCCTCCATAATCAGAATCTGTATATGCTACCAGTTCTACGTCTCCTCCCT
The DNA here is from genome assembly GCF_021521415.1 of Bidens hawaiensis. Lineage (NCBI taxonomy): Eukaryota > Viridiplantae > Streptophyta > Magnoliopsida > Asterales > Asteraceae > Bidens > Bidens hawaiensis. The sequence continues at coordinate 2,109,690 of NW_027491035.1, read as the reverse complement.
TCGGGTACCACAACCCTAGCTTCGGCTTGCCTTTGAGATACCGCAAAATCCTCTTCACACCCTTCATGTGAGATTCCTTTGGGTTTGCCTGAAAACGAGCACAAAGACAAACAGCAAACATTATATCAGGCCTAGAAGCAGTTAAATACATCAAAGAACCTATTAAGCCCGATACTGAGTTGGGTCCACATCTGCGTCACCGTCAATTTCAGCTCCCAACTTGTGGTTGACGCAAATTGGAGTGTCAAATGAAAAAGAGTCCTCCATCTTGAAACGCTTGAGGACATCATGAACATATTTTGTTTGATGAATGAACATCCCATCCTTCTTTTGATCAACCTGCAATCCTAAAAAGAACGTTAGTTCACCCATAGCACTCATCTCGAATCTTTTCTTCATAACGGCCTCAAATTCCTGACACATGGAGACTCTTGATGCAGCAAATATGATGTCATCCACATAGACTTGAACTAGCAGGAAGTCACTTCCTTCTCTCTTCACAAACAAAGTACTGTCGATTAAACCCCTTTCAAAACCATTTTCTAGCAAGTAGTCCGATAACGTTGAATACCAGGCACGAGGTGCCTGATGTAATCCATACAGCGCCTTGCTCAACTTGTATACGTGATCAGGAAAGTCTGGGTCAGGAAAACCCGGAGGTTGCTCAACATACACAACCTCATCCACTTTCCCATTGAGGAACGCACTCTTCACGTCCAACTGAAACACTTTCATCTTCTTGAACGCAGCAAACGCCAAAAACAATCGTATCGCTTCCAATCTGGCGACAGGAGCAAACACTTCGTTATAATCAATCCCCTCTTGTTGATTAAAACCTTTCACGACAAGCCTCGCCTTGTTTCTTATAATGATCCCCTTATCATCTCTTTTGCACTTGAACACCCATTTTGTGCCTATCGCATGCACATTCTTTGGTTTTTCAACCAAAGTCCAAACTTCCATCTTCTCGAATTGAGCCAACTCTTCTTGCATGGCCTCGACCCACGAGCTGTCCTTTAAAGTCATTTGATAATTTTTCGGTTCAATCTGGCTTATAAAGCAGGTATACAGGCATTCATCGATTATTCCTGTCTCCTTAATGCTTGTATAAACACAGGTGTGTTCATTCAAGCTGCTTCTCGTTTGTACACCTGAGGACACATCACCAATCACATTATCCAAAGGGTGATTTTTATGAATTCTCGTGGTCGGAACAGAATCGACATGCAAATTATCTTCCAAATTAGAAGAGATCTCATCAATGGTTGTTTCATGCTGAGAGTGAAAAGGATTGATAAATTCTTCTTCAGTTGAGGCAACAGGGGTAACAATAGTGTTTGATGAGGAAGGTTGACATTTTTCAATCAGCTGTCTTTGCAATAGATTTTCTTCCTCATCGAGCATCATCTTCGTCGCAGCTCTTTCTTCTTCTTCAGAAATCTAGAAATCCGGTATGTTAAACGACTTAAAAAGCTTAACATAGTCGAAAAGCTCAGCAGGTCCATTGCTTGGTTTTGGCGGTTGGTAACTTGTGATGTCAGTGTTACATACCACCTTCACCTTGCAAGTCGAAGTATTGAAGACACGCCTGTTGGGAGTCCCAACAACATAACCGACTAAGATTCCTTCATCGGCTACTTCTCCAAATTTCGAATTTGTCTTCAAGATCGAACAAGGAGACCCGAATGGTTCAAGACCACTCAAGTTGGGCTTCCTTCCATGCATAAGCTCGTAGCAAGTTTTACCAAGTCTCTTAACGGTTAACACTCTATTCAGAACATAGCAGGCTGTAGCGACTGCTTCAGCCCAGAACATCACAGGAAGCTTCGAATCTGCCAGCATAGTCCTGGCTCCTTCAATTAAAGTTCGGTTCTTCCTTTCAGCCACTCCATTCTGTTGCGGAGTATACGGAGCGCTGTATTGATGTTCAATTCCTTTCTGAAGACAGAAGATCTCCATTTCAAAATTCTTGAACTCTGTCCCATTGTCACTTCTGATGAACTTAACTGTTTTACTCATGACGTTCTCAACTTTAGTAATCAAACTCTTCACCATTTGAGCCGTCTCATCTTTCGATTTCAGAAAATATACCCACGAGTATCGCGAGTAGTCATCAGTGATCACCAAGCAGTAAGAAGTACCTCCTAGACTTTTTACATTCACTGGACCGAAGAGATCCATGTGAAGCAGTTCTAGAGTACTGGCAATTGAGTTGACCTTCTTGGTGAGATGGGATTTCTTGTGTTGCTTTCCCTTCTTGCATGCAATACATTTGTCTTCAAAGTTAAAACTTTTCAAGGGAACGCCCATCACAAGCCCATTTTTGACAATGTGGTTCATCTTCCGAAGATGAATGTGCCCCATTCTCCTGTGCCATAGTTCGGATTCTGATTCGCTTGCTTTCGTCAACAAACATGATTCTCCCAAGGCCATTTCAGTAGACCTCATATCCATCACATACGTATTTGTATCACGTGGAGCTGTCATCACTATCCACTCTTCTGGTATCTGAAAACCAGGCTTCAACACGATCGCCTCATTCTTCGAGAAGTGAACAGTATACTCCTTATCACAAATCTGCGACACACTCAGCAGATTGTGCTTCAGCTCTTCCACAAAATTCACATTCTCAAGTGTCATCTTCCCATTGGACACCGTTCCTTTCCCAGTAATTCTTCTTCCACTTTCACCAGCAAAACTAACTCTGGCTCCCTGAACAGGTTTTAAGTCGTGCAACAAGAATTTGTTGCCCGTCATGTGCCGGGAACAGCCGCTATCTACAATCCAAAGACTGTGGGCAGCCCTGTTCAACTGTTCCTGCACAATAAAGCAAATGATTAGAATCTAGGGACCCAAGACCAATTGGTCTTGGATCTATACATCCCGTACTTCTGCTTTCCGAAGTTAGCATTTGAATAATTCCTGTCAGTCCTAGTAGGAAATCTCATTGGAGATTGAATGTGAGGCCTTCCAAACCTATGTGTATTGAAAGTATTATATTTTACGGTTTGGTGATTAGCATTGTAAAACTGAGGTTTGTTTCTGTGAAAACCTGAATTAGTTATATTTTGAAACTTTAAAGGGTTTTCATTTTTAACAGTATTAAAATTACCAGTAGACTTATGCTCAGTTTTAATAGGCCTCCCACCTCTGAATTTCGGCGTCAGAGGACAATCTGCAACAAGATGTCCTACCTTATTACACCGAAAACAACACCTATACTCCATTTTCTTTTCAAATGTTGTTTTGGATGTAGAGGCATTGTTACCAGCCGTTCGTCTCACATAAGGTGGGACGTACGGGTTGAGTGGAGTACTCTTTTTAGAAGTTTTATCTTTATCTCCACCAGTGGGTAACACTACCTTCTCTTTTGTCTTACCCGATTCGGACAACTTATCCGAATCCGATGAGACTGGACTCGTAACAGAAATATTTACACTTGAAACAGGCGAACTCGTTTCGCCACTACTAACACTTGAATCTTTACTTGTAACCTTGATAGGAACTGTCTGAGGAACTTCAAAATCAGCAGATTTCTGTACACTAGGATTAAAAGTGTAATTATGGTTATACGGTGGTGGAACCTCGTGATAACCAATTCCTCCTTTCTTTGTAGAGGTATCTTGATCACTAACAAGGTGATCAACAATAGCTGAGGAATTTCGGAACTGTTCCAGTTTTCGGTTCAGTTCCACCACTTTCACCTGGTGGTCAGCAATCTGCTTTTCACGTTCAGCAATCAGTTTAGTCTTTTCTTCTAAAACCTCATAACTAAGATCAATAACTTCAATTTTCTCAGCAAGTTTAGTTTTTAAGCTTTTAACATCTTTTTCACATGCTTTAATTTTAACTTTGTAACTGTTTTCTCCTGCTTTTGTGAAGTGATGATCTTCTTTAAGAGTTTTAAATTCAGCATCTAAACGAACATACTGATCAGTCATGGTAGCCAGTTGCTCAGACAAATTCTCACATTTAGTACAAATAGATTTAGAACTTACCTCGGAGCGTTGATCATCGTTATCTGCCATGAAAGCTTTTTCCTTACCAGCAGCTTTCTCTTCTCCGGTAGTCTTCTCACGTTCTTCATTCTCAACCTTAGCCATATTTGCCTGTTCATTATTTTCATTCAAATGCAGGTTCCAGTTGTATTCACCTGCTTCTCTGGACAGCATGGCATTGACTTCTTTAGTACTTCCAGTGTGCTGTGGGGACCGGCCCTGACCACGCTCAACTCTCTCGTTTCTGCAATCTTTGGCAAAGTGCCCGTTTTGTTGACAGTTATAGCACCTTACCTTGGACTTGTCGAACCCTGGCCTGCCACCAACAAACTTTCTCCCCGTCTTCCTCATGAACTTCTTCACTCGCCTCACTATCATGGCCATCTGCCATTGTAAATCCATCTCCTCCAGATCATCAGCATCGATCTGGTCATAGTCTTCATCTAGCATTGCCGGATCAACTACCTTTCCTTGAATATAGTTTTCGTATGAAGCAATAAATGAAGCATAGAGGCCAAACTGCTCTTCAGCAGATTTGACGCTCATTGGCATCTTTGAGTAATTATTGCTTGAGGAACTTGAAGATCCACCACTCTGGCTTGCTATCTGTTGAGTACCACTTGATCCACTCGCAACAAAGCAAACATCCCCATTTGAATTTACTGACACATACCCCTCCTGTGAAGAATTGGCACCCGACTCACCTTTCGAGTAGTAGGCGGCAGAGTCAGTTTTTGAACTTGTATTGGAGTTCACTTTCGCACCATACATGCTTGGATCTTGAACCTGATCCATAGATGTTTCTTTCCTCACCATATTAAGCTCAAAAGTTCTGAGCTTGTTGACAGCGGTTTCAAGATCATAAGTAGAGAAGTCCTTGTCTTCTCTCATTAATACAGTATACATCTCCCATTTTGGTGGGAGAGCATCGAGAAGTTTTTCTACAATCTCTTCTTCTGGGTAGGAAATGGAGTAGTTACTCAATTCAGTCATGAGATGATAATATCGAGTGATAATATCATCAAGAGATTCGTTCTTTAAGTACTTAAAGACTGAAAATTGAGTTTTAAGCAGCTTTATCTTTGAGGCCCGAATGCCTACATTTCCTTCGAATCTGCTCTCAAGAGCTTCCCAAAGCTCTCTAGCCGATGTATACTTTCTGAATGTGTGGAGGATCTCCTGCGGAAGAGCCATTGTGATTGCAGCATGAGCCTTGCTTTCGGCTTCGTACATCTTCTTCTCCTCCTCTTCCATTTTACTGTATTTCTTTATTTGGTCTCGACCCTCATACTGCATGATTGGTGGAATATATCCATCTTGGATGCATACCCACATTTTTGCATCCTGGTACTTAACATACTGTATGAACCGATCCTTCCACGCAACAAAGTCGGTTCCTTTTAGCAATCTTGGGGCCTTTGTAGCTGACCCCGCTTCAACTTCCATCTTGACAAGCTCTGAAATGTTGATTGACGACATCATTCTTGAAGACTAAGAAACCCGAAAAATTCTGAAATGGGCGAAGTTAGAAAAATTTCTTCGAAACAGTACTGTAGGCGAAGTTAAGTATAACTTCGCTTAAGTAAAAACTTCGCTGGATCCTTTGTAAATTCGCGTAAATGGGCGAAGTTGAGAATAACTTCGCTTAGGATAAGCGAACTTAGAAAGTAAGCGAACTTGAAGAGAACTTCGCTGAACGAGGCGAACTTGAGAAGAACTTCGCTGAGTTAGGCGAAGTTGAGGAGGTAGGTGAACTTGAGAATAACTTCGCTTCTCCTTATATCTTCGCTGAAACCCTACGAATCCTGACGGCAACTTCGCCTGATGAACAGCAACTTCGCCTGACGAACTTGAACTTTCTGCAGATCTGAAAAACGGATTTTAACGACGATTTTGACGATTTGAAGGCTTAAACACACTGGTAGGAAGCTAGAATGAGCAAAAACACCACAAACTCGTCCCGGTAACACCCGAAATGAAACGAATTCTACCCCCGCGTGAATATCCCGAACCACACAATTGAGCAAAAGCTCTGATACCAATTGTAGGTTCCTGGACGGATCTTACACGAGATATCCCGATATACACAGGTGCGGAATCCCTGTGTAGATCGTTACGGACGTAAAATATTAGCTCACGAACACACGTACACACAATACGAACAACCACACGTTATATTGATAACTCAAACCGAGATGCTTACAGACTCACGTCAATAGACTCACACGTAACTGAACTCGATCAACCAAAACCTAAAAATGACCAACAACGAAACAGTAACCCGTAGGTTACTTAAATACACGACAACTTCGCCTCAGGCGAAGTTGTCAATAACTTCGCTCGTTGAACAAGTTCGCCTAGGCGAACTTGTCAACAACTTCGCTTGGTTAACAAGTTTGCCTAAGCGAACTTGTCAACAACTTCGCTGTTACACAAACAATTACATAAACAATATTACAGACTCGATTACAGACTTTATACATATGAACTACTGACATCTATGCACCAACAATTTTTAAGCCGAAAAACGACCGTTTTAGCCTCGTTTTAAGCCGAATTAAACGTTTAACCGAAAAACGAACTGAACCATATTATCCAAAACATTATCCAGATTACGAGAATCTGAATATGTGGCTTAAAATGAAGATGTGGGTACCACCCCACCCTCCAATATGGTCCGATCAGACCACTTAGCTTCATTTCATTTCACTTTTCTTTTTTTCACAACACCCTCCAACAATCCCTTTACTCTCTCAAGATCTAGAACCTAAAACCGAGCTTTTCAACAAGAGAAACCGAGGTAAAGATCGTATTATAGTCGTGTTCATCTTCTTTTCTCGAGTCATTTACAAGAAAATGAGGTTTCAAATGAAAAATGGGTGAGAACCCGAGATGAAACCGATTCTTGCATGATCAAGTGATGTATACAAGTTATACAAGGGATCTTGGTCCAAGAAAGGAGTTAAAAGAGTCAAAAACGAATTTTTACGGTTAAAATCTTTGTTTTGATGTCTTAACCGAAACCATGAAAGAAATGGCTTGATTGTGGTTGTAACTTGCTTGGTGTGGTGTTGTGCTTGTAGGTGTTATATCTAGTTGCTAGCAAAGGCTAGAAAGCAAGATCTTTGCGATCTAAAGCTCCCTCATTTTTGCTCAGATTTTGTCCAACTGCACTTTCTTCTCCCTTTGTGTTAGCAACTGACTCTTCAGAAGGTCCTGGGACAATACGTGGCCTGCCATGACATCTAGTACAACCTCCTTGTCCCGCAACTTTCCTAGCTCCAACCATTTTTATTCTATAAGGAAACACAAACGTCATCACTCAAGGAACTATTTAGTACAAGGATAGTAAGGCTAACAGGTAATAACAGTGGCCAGCCGTGATTAGCTGATCACGTTACTCTCCGTGTCCTATACACTTCCCTTTGTGAGTCCACTTGTGCAACATCTACTTTTAACAGTTAGACAATCAAATAGTTCATATAATTATATACTCTTTTCTCTAGCATTTAAGCTAAATTCCTTACACATTCTTACATTACAAGTGAAATTAACCACATACTTTACCTTTACTTAGCTTGCTTGAGTGACACATACCTTTCTTGAACTAGCATCTTCTTTCTTTTCTTTCTTAAGTCCCATTCTCTGTTCGAGTCTAAGCATGTAGGTTGCTTAAATATCTCGAACTTATGCTTTGATACCAACTTGTAAGGCCCCGGTCCCGGTGCCCTACTTTGGCATTGGATTTACTCATAAACACAGTTCTAAATATCAGAGTGAATTAAAACTTTCGCTGAATAATAATAAAAGTCAACCATTCATTACAAACATCCATAACTTGTCCTTTTTAAAACATAACATAGAACGTAGTATCAAACATCATGAAACTCTTTAGATGCCAGCCTCTTCAATCCTGCCATGTGTCCCTCTCAAGCCAGATGTCTTAGTCTATTTACATGCGTGCATACTAAGGGTGTGTTAGGGATTCATTATTTAAGTTAAAAGGACTTATTGTGATAAGTAAGAAAGGACTTATGAATTTATAATAAGGAGTTTCCAAAAACATGTTTGGATTAATAAAAGTTAATAAGTAATTTTTTAAAAAGTGTTTTTTTAACTTATTGATGGAAAATGACCAAAAAGGACACTTTTATATAAGTGAATAAGTTGTTTTTAAAAAGTGTTTGGGTGGAATGGAAGGGTGGAATGGGTATTCTAAACATTAAGGAGATAAGTTATCATATCCCAACTTATTCAAAGCCTACTTTTTAGCCTTATGAATAAGGAGAAAGTTAAAATAACTTATTGGTTCCCAAACACTATATAAACATAAAAAAGACTTATTTATCCTACATAAGTCATAAGGAGAGGAAAACAAGGAATCCCAAACACACACACTAAAAGTCAGCTACGATGAGTGAGTTCTAGTTAATCAGGCAACATACAATACATTCACACACTTACATATATACGTATCCGAAGATACGCATTACATACTTAGCCTGTTACCTTTCTTTCATTCATACATACATTCTTTCTTTCTTTCATACCTTCATTCTTTTAGCCCGTACATTACATATATAGCTATCTATTCGTTTTAAAGAGCATTTCACCCTATAACATTCGTAGATATTATTAGGGTCTGCAACCCTTTAACCTTCGCAGATATTATTAGGTTCTGCAACCCTGTAACCTTCGTAGATATTATTAGGGTCTTCAACCCTGTAACCTTCGCATATATTATTAGGGTATGCAACCCTTTAAGCATACGACCATACAACCATACATTATTTTCGTTATAATTTAATTTATTACTTTCATACTTACAGTTAACTATTTCTATAACTTTCATATATTATTCATACATCATTCTCAAACATTCATATATCATACATACGTCAATCATATACATTCATAAGGCATACACTTACCACTAAAGGTAAGTGTATTTACTAATCACATCGAGTATAAACACAGCCCCGAAAACATAACAAGGAAATGGGGATAGAAACTCACTTGAACTTGGTTCCTCTCAGAGTTTATGGTAACTCCTTTCCTTAACTGGGCACGGCTAACTGTATAACAATTACAGGTATTAGTTAACTATTACAACCCATTCTGGTTAAGTATCCTTCGCTATACCATTCTCTATGAAGAATGGTCTCTAGTTAAGCCTCATTCGCTACCTCATTCGTTATGACGAATGCCTTCTGGTTAGTCACCATTCGCTATGAAGACTTCATTCTGGTTAAGTATCCTTCGCTATACCATTCTCTATGAAGAATGGTCTCTAGTTAAGCCTCATTCGCTACCTCATTCGTTATGACGAATGGTTCCCTTCTTTATCTCATTAAGGCGAATGATGAATAACGAATGAGTAGTCCATTCGAGACCTCTATTAGACGAATGAAGGGTTCATTCGTTATAAAGGCATGCGAGTGTACCTTATAGCGAATGGCATTGATTCATTATCTTAACATGGCGAATGGATGAGTAGACCATTCGTGACTTTAGTGAGACGAGTAAGGGGTTCATTCATTACCATATCACGCGAATGTCTTATTCTTTATGACTAATTTAACGAATGGCTGGCAATTCGTTTAACAACACGAATGAGCATTAGTTCTTATCCAAACTTTGACCCAAATTGTCAAAGTCAAAATCGTCAAGAACACTAAATAGTCAACCAACATCAGATTTGCAATTAACCTCCAAATCTGGACGAAATAACACAACTTTGGTATCATTGGATTCGTATGCCCAGCACCTATAAACCCTAATCATTCAAACACTTAAATATCATGTTTTTAATGGTGCGATTGATTGATAATCATTTACGGTTCTTCATACTATGAATTACCCTACCAGATGTCAACGGATTTCAACAAGAATCATGGTGTTTGATTAGTCTATATCATATGTACATGTCTTGGAATCTTAAACGAGCCGACATGTTTTTTATAAAACGTACCTTTAAACGAGTCGATCTACGAACACGATCTACTCTCGATGTTGGTTTGGTTCGTCACGATGTTTTAGCATCAACTGGTTCGTGTGTTTTCCTACGGATCTTGGCTCGCGATATAGGAGGTGTTTGTGTGTGTTTTTGAAGGTGTAGGCTATGGTGTAGAGATGGATAAAAATGGAAAGGATTAGGGTTTAAGGGGTATTTATACTCCCTTAAGCCCATGGACGTAAAGCCCATTCCATCCCTTATTCCTTTCTTTTAAATGTCCAAGCCCACCTTCTAATAGTTTATATCTCTGAACCGATACACGACATGTTATTGAATGAGCGAAATTTCTTTTATTATTATCATCGAAAATAGGATGTTACATTCGTCCACTTCAATGTTTTCCAATGGTACATGGGACGTGTCGTTAACTAGATATTCTTAAATGAGAAACGTGAAAGTTGGGGTAAATTCCATCTAGCTCTCCAGGTAACTCGGACTTATAATCCACCTCACCCAGACATGCTACAATCTTAAATGGTCCCATATAACTTGGACTTAACTTTCCTCTTTTCCTGAATCGAATGATTCCTTTCCAAGGTGATAACTTAAGCATCACATTGCCACCAGCTTTAAACTTGATCGGCCATCGTCTCTTATCACCATAAGACTTTTGATCGTCATTTACAGCTTTCATTCATGTCACACCCCAATCTACGGTAGAATGTTGGGGCGTGAACTGTTGGCTCACAGCTCACAAGACACTATGACAATATCTAATATTACTTTATTAAAATTCAATTCAAATACACACATCATCGAAAGAAATAATAATACAAGAATATAAACAAAAAACAACAATAGAATTATCTCTTTTATTTTAAATAAACTAAAGTCTGATAACTAAATGTTTTCTTCAACAATCAATCATCCAATATAGCACATGCAATATGCGTAAAAATAATAATGAAACAAACAAACCATATGCGTTAATGTGAGTAGTACAATTGACGTAACTAGTAGGTGGCGTTTAACCATTGCCATTAATGCATTATAGTACTTACCCTAAATAGCAAGTCGTTAACCTTCTTGTCAACACATAACCGTGCGGGTTACGACATTGGTATTGTGAGCGATATATATACGGGACCGGCAAGTGGTATTAGATCTTGTTCCGGCTGTTTAGGTGAAGAACGGTTGCTGATTATTGCTGATTTAAAGATGAAGAATGACGTCAACTGACTACTGTTTCATCGATTGTAACGTCAGCCACTCTGTTTTTCTTCATTTCTTTTCAGATGTGCAATATTTGGTGTCTTATTTCTCTTATTTATTTTAAATTTATCATTTTTATTATAGATCTGCCCTTATCTGACCAGATATATCAGATCTGAGGATTTCATCCATAAATCTGATTATTTATTTTCAAGAAGAGTTTTAAAATTTGTTAAGTTTATCAATTTTTTTGTTTTTCAAATATATTTCAAAATCCCAAAAAGTTATCTTGACACGATAAGCAAGAAGTGTCAACTAACAAAATTCCAAGATTGTATGGACAGGAAAACTTCATAAAATTGAAAGTTCTCTTTGAAGTTGTTGTATGCTACAATGATATAGAGATGTGGCATTCAATCAATAATTGACCATATGTGACTGAAGGAACAAACAACAACCCTACTGTTGAAGCTAGGATGAAGAAGGTTGATAACAGAGCACAAGCTATGCTGAAATTGGGGTTATCTTGAGAGATTCTGAAAAAGTTTGCTCACCATCAAACTGCTAAAGCCATGTATGATGCCTTGTTAGAAATGTTTGAAGGCAATTCAGAATTGAAGAATATTAAGAAAGAGACGCTGAAGAAACAACTTGACCGATTCAAGTGTAAGGAGGGTGAGAGACTGAAGTCTGTCTTGGAAAGGTTCCTGACAATTGTTAATGAAATCAGGACAACTGATTATGTGGTGACTGATTTAAACACCAAGCTGATATGATCTTTATCAAAAGAATGGTACACTGCCAGCAAGTTTATTAGGCAGAAACCAAACTATGATGCACTAAATCTTGATGATGTGATATGCTTCTTGCAAACAACTGAGATAGAGATAATTAAGAATGAGATGATTAAGGAGGAAAAACCTTGTTTTCAAGTATCAAATGCACTCATTGCACCAATGGGTAACTTGTCTACAAAAAACCAACAACAAATTCCAATTATTGAGGAACCAAGTGAACCCTGCTCGGATTGAAACTTAAGAGGACTTCAAGAAGGTAACCTTGCTCGGAAGAGAATATACCTTGCTAGGGTAAGTAAAAGCATGCTCGGAGGCCTAAGTGTGCTCAGTATCCATACTTAGCCAACTTCAGAGAGGTTGAGAAGATTCCAATCTCCTTTTTAGCCTTTTTCTCATCCCAACAATCTCCCCCTAGATTGGAACACCTCATCTATACCAAAAGACCTCTAAGGTTACATACAATATTACAAGTTGGAAATTCTATCTATAGGAGATAACAAATCAAACCTAAGCTAGAAATATGATCTTATATTCTTGTGCTTGAGGCTGCTTATCTTCTGGCCAACTTTACACTTCCAGCTCTTTCTCGAAATAAGAATAATTCATTTTGATGAAGGTGGTTGTCATGCGCAGTCCACCTCAGTATATCTCCCAAATCATCATCATGTAGGAATGGTAAATGTTCATCCTTTTTAATGATGCCCAAGGCAAGCCCATTAGAGTTTCTGAGAATGTAGGATTCATCTTGTTCATTATAGTCAATTTTTGAAATCCTCCCATTTCTCTGGACTTCATAGTTAGGCCTTGTCATCTGCCTCCTCTTGCTAATACACACCATCATATTAGCCATACGGTCTTTGTTCTTCACTTTTGAGATGTAGTCAATTTCAGCATATGTGATATCTTTCATCCTCTTGGCCCTTCTGATTTTCTCATATTCAGAGAATTCCCTCTTCCTCTTCTTACTTAAGATAGGGAATCCTTTCCTGGCCTCATCCTTCAGATGTTTTGATAAATTATTTCTCTGTCTTCCTTCAAATCTATGATTGTCATGATAATCATATAGTTCCATAGTTGCCATCTCTTACAGTTGTTTTCTTTTAAAATCTGCAAAAACATCCTTGAATATGATTTCCTTCACCTCTCCACTCTTCATAATCACTTTCAAGTTTCAGTTACAGAGTCAAAGAAAAGCTTTTTGGGTAGGTCCACATCAGATGGTGGCCTATGTTGTCTTTGGTGTGCAGCTCTTTTAGTAGGAAATTGGACTCTTGCAGCTGAGGGCCTATAAAAGTTGTCGTTTTAGGTTTAGTGGCCCTCACATTTCCAAATCTTTTCACAAACATTGAAGATACCATTTCCACTGGCATCCTCATCAAATGAAGGAAATTTTTACCTCCTTCTCTGGATAGTCTGGTAATCATTCCCATTATTCTTTCATCACCTAGTTAACTAGCAGGGACAAACCTTTCTCCCCTTGGTCCAACATCAGAATTTCATTTGTACTTGAATGAATATTTGTAAAATTTATATGTTTTTTGGGTAAGGTTTGTGTTATTCAGATTTTCGAGCTTAGTTAATAGTTTGAAATGTGTCTAAGTTATTATTTTGGGATTATTTATTGATTCCTAGCAAGGATGCCTATTTGATGATTTATACTTGACTATTTGACTTGTGATTTATTTCTCGAGCAATCTTTTATTTCGAGTAAGCTTCATTCACTTTATTTAATTAGGATTATTTAAATTTACTTCATAATTTCTGAATAAATTCTGGAACGAGCAAGCTTTGGAAAGTGAAGTTAAACGAGCAAGCTTTGTAAATAACCTTTACTCAGCAAATTTTATAAATGAACTTTTCCAAGCAAAGTTTATAACATGTACTTTATCGAGCAAGATTTTAAATGGGAAGATATTTAATGAAATATTTTAATTGCTTGACAACTTTTTCCAACAAAAAGACAAATTTTATTTAAAACCCACTTTCAAAAGGTATATAAGAGGGATTGAGTGAAATTTCCATACTTCACTTCTCTCTCCAAACACTATTGAATTATTTATTTTACTCTCGCTCTAGAATATCAATCGTTCTTGTTAATTTCCATACCCTAATTTGTCAGGCCACTTAATCTGAATCGGTAAGCTTCAATTGAATGGTTTCCGACAATGACTATGTGGATTTAAAATTTTAATTTAAACATTAATTGACATCTCTGTTTTCATGTAGGTTATTAATTTGTCGAAGCATAGGTTCTTAAAGACATTTCTTTTCTTTAGTTCTTCAAATTATAACCTAAAACCTTTCAAAGATATGAACTTTATGACTAATTTCTACTTAGAATGTGTGTTTTGTTTTTGTATGAACAAAAAAGGCGGATGAACCGACAGATCCTTTCGAGAAGAAGCACAACATGTGTGCTCTACTGCATGTGACTCCTGATAATGAGGATGTAGCTTTGATGATTAGATGGCTTCAATTATCTAATATGCTGTTTTCGTTGACTAAGTGCCATGTGAATTACAGAATTCATCAATTGGATTTCTAGCACTCAGTTCAACTAATTGATGACGCCGGAGGTAGGCGGTTGGAAGCTACTGTTTCTCGACAAGAAATAGTCATCACTGAACAACTTATCAGAGCAAGCTTACAACTAAATGATGTTGATGAAAACCCAATCCATTTCTCCACAAACCGATTGCTTACCATCTTTCAGGAGACAATGGGTTATCAAGGTGATGTACACGAAGGCCAATTCAAGAAGGGAATGCTCCCTAACCTTTATAGGTTTCTGATTCATCATATTATTCAGGGATACGCCCCCACGAAAGGGCTGTTGGACCTTCATGATCAGGGATTTGGCAAATGAAACAGTGGTTGTCATCTTCAGACAGCCATTCAATTTTTCAAAAATGTTTTTTGATGGCCTTGTATCAAATTTGAGGAAGCCCAACAAGGAGAAATAATTAGTCTACCCAAGATTTCTCCAGATTATCATTAATAGGGAGCTACAGGATCTACCAATCATGGGTACTACAAATCTACTACAAGATCCAAACACGTACAAAAGGATTGCTAAGTTGGCTCCCACTAGCCGCTTCAATCCTGAGGCTGAGTTCGATATAGTACCATGGTTAGTGAACACTGATTTCTCTGTAATGCCAGTTCCAAAGTCACCACACGTTACCTCTGAGGAGGATGAGAGAGAGAATGAGGTGGATGATAATTCTGATGATGGTAATGATGGAGATGCAGGAGATGATGATCAAGGTGATGGAGGAATTGGAGAATTTAAAGGACACATGGCTGATGTTGAGGTTATTGATGCACATGCACAGGGGGAGATTCAAAACCAACCTTTAACTACACCACCAGCCTCACCCATTAGCCCACCCCAACAACACTTCCAATCCCCACCACAACACCAAACACCATCCCCACCACCACAAAATGACCCTTACATTCCATCCCCACCAATATCTCCTAACCCAAACCCAAAACCCTAATCCAAGACCAAAACCAAGCCACACATGAACCATACATCCCACCACATGTCCCAACCAACCTACTTCACTTTCCAGACACACCTTTCCAATACCCAACCCATTCCCAAACCTTAGACCAACCCAACCAACCAACATTTGAAATTAGCCATACCCACAAACCCTTACCTTCACCACAAAACATAAATCCTTTACCCTCAACCAGTACAAACATCTTTGAAAGCCCAAGCCCACCCAATAAACCCATTAAACCTCAAACCAGCATCCTCGATCTATTCTCTGACTCACCACCCAGTTCCTCTACCGCTAGTGCTTATTTATTTAGAAGAAATCTGGATCTAGTAGTGGAAAAAGTTGATTTGAGAGGGAGGATGTGGAGTTGATAAAAGAAAGTGATGAGTTAAAGGCATAGTTGGCACAAGCATTAAACAAAATTCAAAACCTAGAGGCTGATGTTGTGAAGACCTCAGCTGTTCCAAAACATGGGGAGAATCTTTCTGTTGCCACTGATGTTGTTGTTGTTGTTGAGGAGGTTGTGAATGTTGAGGTGGATGTTCAAGATGGTTTGAAAACCTTGTGCAGCTTATATGGTGAGAGTGATGAGGATGATGATAGTGAAGAAAGAGGATTAGATGACGATGGTTATGAGGGAGATAAATCAAATGTTGGAGAACAGGATTTGATGCTGTTAATACAATAACAAAGAAGAAGAATGTGAATCAAGAAAGGGAGAAGGAAACTGGTGTTGATGAGAATGTGCAGACTGATGACATTTTAACCACTAAGGCCATAGCAACCGATGCTATTGACACTGAAACTCTAACTGATGTGTTTTTTAATGAAGATGGAGACAATGAGGAAGTAGTCTTAACTGGAGAAAATGAAAATATGGAAACTTCCAAGAAGGATGATGAGGAGATGAGGAACTTGGTTGATGATATTGATAATTTTCCTAGTGAACCTGATGAGGTTTGGGAGTCTGAGGAAGAAAAGAGAAGAAGGGCAGAAGGAAAATCTATTGCTGATGCTGAAGAGCCTGTTGAAAATCAGGACAAATCCATTGATTATATTTTGGATAAGGATGACATTGCTAAACAAGCTGCCAAAAGGCATGCTGATACTTTGTTTGAAACCTTGGAATGAGAAAGAGTTGCCAGATGTTTGACTGAGGAGGAGTTTGTCCAACAAGAAACTCTATTAGAGCAAGCCCATATTGCCAAAACGTTGAATGAAGAGGGAGAGCTTGACCAGGAAGTAATTGAATGTTTGATCAAGCTGAGGCAAGTGGAAGAGGTTGACAATACTTTAGTGTTGGTGCATTTTGTGACCGTCGCTATGCAATTCTGATAAGCGTAAACGAAGTACGAAGTTAGAACAACTTCACCATAGGCGAAGTTATAACAACTTCGCCATAGGCGAAGTTGTAACAACTTCTGCCATAGGCGAAGTTAGAACAACTTCGCCATAGGCGAAGTTATAACAACTTCGCCTACTGGCCCAAGCCCAGGCCCGTGAAGTTGTTTTGTCTATATATATATGTGTCTTGTTTAGGTTTGAGTATCCAGAATATTAGAGTATTGTGTGTTCAGTTCAAGTAGCTAGAGAGAAACAGAGAGGCAGAGTCGTGTGGGACGGCCCGAGGTAGAGCTCACCTCAGGTCGGCCGTGTCTTTGTTTTTGTTCGTTTTGTAACATGGTTTTGTTATGATATAAAAGATCCGCAGATGTGTTTATCCCATTCGTGTGTTTGTTTGTGTATGTGTTTGTGTGTAATTGTGTTCTTCGTCTTCTACACCATTAAACGAGTCTAAGAGGATTCCGCACTCCTAGACCTCGTGCGGATCTCGTATCGATCGGCGACGCCCCAGGGGAACCTACAAGTGGTATCAGAGTTTTTGCTCGTGATTGTGTGGTTCGGGATTATCACGCGGGTGTAGAAATCGTTCCGTTCGACTTTTCGCGGGACGAGTTTACCGAATTTTTGTGTCCTACTCACCTCCCACCATCATAAACAACCCATTACACCTTCGCATACCTCGCAAAACGTCAAAATCAAACCTGCAAAATCATCGTGTTCATCAGGCAAAGTTGCCGCTACTGTTTGTAGGGTTTAGGCGAAGATATAAGGTTAAGCGAAGTTATCCACAACTTCGCCTACAGTACTGTTCCGAATAAAATTTTTATTTTTGATTTCTTTGAGTGCTCGTTTGTGTTTCTTCCAAAGATGACTTCCATAAATATTACGGAACTGGTGAAAATGGAGGTGGAAGCGGGTTCAGCTACTAAGGCACCGAAAATGCATAAGGGTACCGATTTCGTGGCGTGGAAAGATCGGTTTGAGCAGTATGTTAAATATCAAGATGCTAAGATGTGGGTGTGCATTCAAGATGGATACATTCCTCCAACTGCTTTGTATGAGGGTCGTGAACAAATTAAGAAATACAACAAGATGGAAGAGGAAGAAAATAAGATGTATGAGGCTGAAAGCAAAGCTCATGCTGCGATAACAATAGCAAATGTGTTTTTGCTATGAGGGTCGTGAACAAATTGCTTTTGCAAATGTGGAACCAACTGCTTTGTATGAGGGTCGTGAACAAATTGGTCAGATTGTCAAAATCAAACCTGGAAAATGTTGTTTTTGCAAATGTGGAACAACATGTTGTGGAATATTTTCACCATGATTTTGTTGGAATCAGTCTGCCGAAGACACATATTAGAGTTGATGTGGCTAGTACGTTATGATCCAAGTATGGTCATACCGAATAACAAGCTAGACAAACACCCACGATATTTATTTTAAGATATGATCTAATAAATAAATATCAACACTTATGATATTTAGAAAATGGGTTTCTAAACATTTGCACTTGTTGTGTAATAAATAAATTATATGGATAATTTATATTTTCAGAGAATATATTTTATAATGTTATTTAAGTTGGTTAAATAACATGATATTTATTAATTTAAAAGGGTTTGAATATTTGGAAGGGAATATCTTTCTGTCTCATCTATTTATTAAATTACTATTTCAAGAGTATGCATGTAAACTAATTGGCGAAGAAAAGTGTGCAAAGGTTGCATCTTTTCTTTCTCTCTCACACACACATTTTTGCAAGTAAACTTCTTTCTTTCTCTCCTAATTTGGCCAAGTATAGGAAGGAACAAGGAGTTTTCAAGTATGTAAATCCTAGCAAATCAATGGTGTTTTGTTGGTGGCTTGTGGGTATAAAATCTTGAGGGTCTTCTACTTTGAAGACTTGCCATTTCATCTTCATCCCCTTCATATTTCTTAGCATCATAAAGGCAGTATGCTAAAACACCCTATGGTTGTTTTGATAGCATGTATTATCGTATATGTATCCGGGCATTGGGTTTTATATAAAATCGGTTTTATATTAATCTATTTAATAAGATTTAAACTTTATTATCCGCTGTGTTTTTCATATAAATGGGGTTTATATGACTTAGATAATCTTGTTAATACCCAACAGATTCTCCACCTAATTCACCTAAACATATACCCTTGCCTACACCACCACAATCACCACTAATCCAATCTTCACCACCATCAACCATTCATGAACCATATATCCCTGAACTTATTGATCCATCCCTGATATATCAACCTGACTCACACATCCAATCCTAACCTGACTACCAGCCCAATGAACAATCTGACCAATCCTCTCGCTTACATTTTCCAAACTTTGAAGCCACTCGTACTTCCCTAACTCAATCACCTACCCATGAAACATTTCATTTATCCCCAACCCACACAACTGAACCATCAGCTACACAACCTTACACTACCGAAGCAAACCTATACCCAAGAGCTGAACTGTATGATGATTTACTCACAAAGAACTTCTTACTTACCATGGAAAGTGATACATTTAATTTCAAGAACAAGGAGCTATAAGAAGCACTGAATGATGCTCTTAAGGAGATTCAAACCCTGAAACAACAAATATTTGATGTAGAGAAGATCTCAGATGCATCTTATGATACTGAGATCATGGAGGAAGGAGATGTGAATGATGAAATTGTTGACAGACTAATAATGTTGGTACCTCTTATGTAGTTGATGAAGAATCTGAGAGTGCTAAGGATCATGAATTTCACCATCGACTAGGATCCTGCGCACATAATAGTTAGCAATAAATAAAGTTATAATCAAACCGTCATGGTGAGGATCCTGGATGCTTGTCTGATCTTCTTCATCAAAGAAGATTCTTTTGTCAGTCGTCAAAGTAGTGGATATGACTAGTCGTTCCCCATTCTCCATCTTGGTTTCTTTGGCCAGTCTCTTAGCTGCGGAGAAGGAAGTACCACATATATCCGAGCCACCGGAGATGAAGTTGATTACTTGTGGATCTGGTGGGGGCGGAGTTGATTTTTGCGGGATATCCTCAGGATCCTGGATCCTCGACTTTTTTCTCCAATTAGTTCTTTGAAATGGCCTTTGCTTAGGAGGTATCCGATTTCCCTCCTTAAACCAATACAATCATCGGTCTGATGGCTAAAGTCATTGAAGTATGTTGTTTTCTCAATTTTCCGAGGCCACCTTGCTTTCTCTCCAAGATCCTTCATGGCACAAATCAAATCATGAGTATCAACAGAGAAGCAATATTCAGAAATACTTGGGTAGTCCTCATCATCATCTCCCTCTTCAACTGCCCGGACGTTTTGGTTGTTGAACTTGGAGTAAGGCTTCGAGTTATTGTTCCTGAATGAGGATCCTTGTTTCTAGATAGGAGATTCTTTCTTCGTTTGGGCCCCTATCGTTCTTGGATCCTCTTGTCATCCTCCAGCCGTATGAATCTTAGTGCCCTGTTCCTTACTTCGTCTAAAGTCCTGCAACAAATCATCACAAGATCGTCATTAAATGGGGAGCCCCTTTGAAGTACCATCTTGAATGCTTCAACAGCCGTAGCCATATCAAGATTAGGTATTTCTAGGGCTTCCCTGCCAAACCTTGTAACAAAATCCCTTAAGGATTCATCATAAGGTTGGACAACTGTATATTAAATCACTAGTTAACTTCTCAAATTTCCTACTACAAGAAAACTGGCTGTTGAACAAGTTAACTAAATGTGAAAAGGATGTAACATAATAAGGAGGAAGACTTAGCAGCCATTTAAGTGCAGATCCTGTTAGTGTGGAACCGAAACCCTTGCATAGACAAGCTTCCTTGAGTCTTTCAGGAATTGGATTGATCTCCATCCTTTCCCTAAACTGAGCCACGTGTTCTTCCGGATCAGTGGTCTCATCATACACCTTCATGTTGGGTGTTTGAAAGCGTTTCAGGATCTCCGCATCGCATATCGGTGGAGCAAATCTGGACAGCTTGTGGCTCCCTTCTGGTATTTCAGGAATTGGACGGACAACTCCTGGCACGCTGGATATCATATCCTTAAGCTTCTGAAGTTCCCTTGCCATAGCCTGATTGATACCTATATCCTGCATAGAGCCAAGGTTAGTGTCTGAGGATATGTGATTATAGGCGTTACCTCTTGGTTGGTTGAACGTTGGCATCCCAGAAGTGTTGTTAAGATAAGAGGCATCTGCTACAGTAGCAGGTCCACCAGAGGCAATGGTCTGCATGGGGATGATGTCCCCTTCATGGACCTCTGAAGACCTTTGATGGTGAATTCCTGAGGATCCTTGATTCTGCCAGAAGGATCCTTGAGGTTGGGAGCTGAAGGATCCTTGAGGATACAATCCAGAGGATCCTGGTTGAAGGATGGATGATCCTTGTTGAAAGAACGAGGATCCTTGAGTTTGCTGACCCATGGACCCTTGTTGAAGGATAGATGATCTTAGCTGAAAGAACGAGGATCCTTGAGTTTGTTGACCCACGGACCCTGGTTGAAGGATGGATGATCCTTGCTGAAGGATCGAGGATCCTTGAGTTTGTTGACCCACGGACCCTGGTTGAAGGATGGATGATCCTTGCTGAAGGATCGAGAATTCTTGAGTATGTTAAGCCCCGGATCCTGGACTAGTGACACTGTGGATATGTTATCCTGGCATATGTTTTGGATTAGTTATCCTTAGCGTGTGTAATAGATCCCGTCAGGATCAAGGATCCACAGTACTTATTATTTACTAGCGGTTGTTCTCATGTGTGGTCTTATATTTAGCAGGTATAACGTTTAGAAAACTCAGTTTATCCATTAAATTGCAGTCAAGAAGATATTGACATGTCTGGATTAATTATTCTTCTGAAGAGTTCCAGAGCTATGTCAGGATCATGGATCCTCGGTATTTGCTGCTACTAACGGTTGTATCCTATATGAAGGCTGATATTTAATAAGTGTAACGGCTAGAAGACCTGGTCTACCACCTATTTCGCAGCCTGATTGATGGAGCACGTGGTCAAAGTGGATGTTACGATTATATTGAAGACATGGCGGATATTTAGGGATTATTAGTTAATAGTCTTTATTAATCATAACTCCCTTGAGTTATTATCTTTTATATATAAGGGAGATTGTGATCAGTTAGGGGACACATGTATTCTCACACATACTAGAGCAGAACCATATATTCTCTCTACACACTAGCTTACTTTGTAACATCGATCATCAACTCCACAACACTTATAACCACCTTTTATTTATCAATATACTTGACGGTGATAGTTTTCACCATCCGAGGGTTTTTTGTGCTGGAGAACACGATAATCACATACTCATCGACCAAAGGTTACCTTGTTGATCTTTGACCGAAAAAATCGACCAAAGATTACTTAGTTAATCCTTGACCTAGGAAGTTCGGCCAGAGATTACCTTGATAAGTTTTGACCGAAGTAAGACTATCTTGGTTAAGGGCTTTTTCCCTCGTGATCAAATCATTGTGTTCACACAAATTACGATTACGCATCCAATATTATCGAATTAGCACTATTCCTCACATTTACGAATTTGGATACTGGATCCTTAGCAGATTTTTGTCCAAAACAATTTGGCGCCTACCGTGGGGCAATTGGTGCTATAATCCAGAAAATACCTTGTCAACATTCAACCTTTCATACACATATCACCGTCAATGTCCTCTCAACAATCTTCTGCTTCATCAACCATGCCTTCCTCGGTTTCACTCCCACCAAGGTCCTTACCACCGATGCCTCCTCCGGTAGCAGCAACTTCAAGGACCACCGCGGATGGAAACAAGATAGAAATTCCAGTCCTCCAAAGCTCAAAAACCACTACTGCCACTTCGGTGGTCAAATCTAACAATGATGTTTCTACTATGTTTTCACAGGTTAAGGCATGGAGCAGCAGAACAAAACCAACCAGAGGATCCTTCATGAAATTGAAGATCTCAAGAAAAGAAAGAGGCCAGCGGATGATCATACTT
The DNA here is from genome assembly GCF_021521415.1 of Bidens hawaiensis. NCBI lineage: Eukaryota > Viridiplantae > Streptophyta > Magnoliopsida > Asterales > Asteraceae > Bidens > Bidens hawaiensis. Next base: position 2,086,863 of record NW_027491035.1, on the reverse strand, counting down.
ACTTGATTGATACAAGGTTCATATTTATAAAATTAAACATAATAACCTACTCACTTGATTGATCCAAATCAAAATATGAATAAGAATATGTACTAAACCATATTTACCTATTGCTTTGTCCAAGAATCCAATATTCTTTCTTCCAAATTCACCAAATTGTTTATGATTGTTGAGAGAGATTTTGAGAAAATAAAATGTGTGTATGTGTGTGTGAATTGGACGGCCAAAAGAAGAAAAGAAAAGTTTTAATCATCATTGTTATTTAATCCTCATTACACATTCATTTACACCCTCATTAAGTCATCATCAATCTTATTAAACTTTATTTTATTTAATTTGTGACATGTTACATTTTTAAAAAAGTATTTTCTAAGTAATCTTTTAACCTAAGGTTTAATAGTTCCTTTACCTAATTGTCATGCAATATATCATATGTTGTATTATTTTAATTATACAACAACTAATCATGTAACATATTAAACATGTAACACAATTATATCTATCATATATAATACAAGTAACCTATCATGTGTGACAAGTTTATTATCCTAGATATCAATAACTAGTCACTTATTCTTGTTTAAGTCACCAACGACACATTAACTTAAATGTACGCATACATGACACTACATGTATAAGAGTTCATTAACATTGTTAACAGAACTAACTGAGTTTACAAATATAGTCAACAAGATTTAACTGGGTTTAGTTAACGGAGTTAACCTAAAAATTCCGGGTGTCACATCATCCCCTTGTTGAAAGAATTTTCGTCCCGAAAATTGATATGCTACTAAGTACACCAGTCGACTTCGTCTATGTGTTTGGTCTTGGTAAATTTAGTAGACTTCTTGTCTATATGTTTGTTCATTGTACATTAAGTACGTAAGTAGACTTTCAGTCTATATGTTTGTTCACTGTAAATTCAATACGTCAGTAGACTTTCAGTCTATATGTTTGTGCCACTAATATCTGGGCAGTGTTACTCGTATTTAAGCAAAATTTTCCATTTGTCGCGTCATCCCTTTGTTGAAAGAAATTTCGTACTCGAAATTTTAATTATAATATACAAAAACTATAACCATATTTTCTTGATAGTGAAAGCGTTTGAACGCTTGACAGTATAAACAAATAGGAAGTGCTGAGACTAACGATTTTAACGTTGTTGGGAACCAAATGAGATTCAAGTATTCACTTAATTAGAGATATAAAATAAACCGAGAGGTTTGTCATAAGAATATCCGATCAATGTTTGTAAAAGTTGATGAATTCAACTACGACTTTTTTTAAGAGTTTAGGGAAACCATTTTGATATAAACATCCATTTGTAAAGAATTGGCCAAATTTCAAAAGTAGTAAAGGAGTTGAGTCTCGACAGTTCAATCTCATTTCCAGATAAGCTTAGTAATTGGTATGGCTAGCATTGCAGTAGTGATACATATGTTAAGGATTTGCCGAATAAGGCTTCTATAGCTCAAGGAGATGGTGGTTCATAAAGATGAATTTGTATATAAGAGTTTTATTTACCGATCAAGTCAGGCTTTCGAACGAAGAATACTAATACGTCTCGTTTCCTATTTTGGTCCATATGGTAATTTATGTTCATGAAAATCAATAATAAGGACGTTTGTAATAGGTTACAACATCCCAAAGATGTTGTTCATAAGATTTGGATCACTATTATGCTGATTAGCCAAGGTTGAGTTTCCTCTATTCCACATGAGGAACCATTAAGAAAATATACTACGTGCCCAAATGAACTATGATTTAGAAGTCCTTTGACTTTTGCTTAAACTATGGCAGCTTGCGCTCTTTTAATCAGGGGGGTATGGTTTATCGGATTGGATCGTTACTCAACATAGTTAAGGTAGTAAAGTTTCATGAAATGATTGTGTTCGACTTAAATTTTGAGGTTGATGGCGTGGACACGAAGGACATGTGTCTCAAAATAAAGTGTTGTTGGCATAAATCATAGCATCCTATCAAGGAAATTTGGTTAAAGACAAATTTTCTCAATTTCTGAGATCACGCGATTTTGAAATACCAAAGGAGTTACTTTAAGTGGCCAAAACGGAAAAAGCCAAAGTGAGTGTCAAATACATTTGCTGATAATCGACGCTTTATCAAGGTTAGAAATGGGATAGTCTCTACCACTCCTAAACAGTGGCATTAACCTTGCGAAAAGGGTGAAATGTCATTTGAAACAAACAGGATGAGTGTATAATTAGTACTGAATGAAGTCCAAAATTAGGTATCGTTTTTATTATTAGGGAAGTATCAAAGACTTGCCATATTAGAAATTGAAAGGAATGGTCAAAGGTTCGTTTATTTCCTCTTTCTTGTTAATACCCATGATTACAGGGGATTGTGCGTTTCCAGTCAAACGAATTATGATTACCCCAAATGGTGTTGCATCTGATAGGAGTTCGGGATAAATTAATGATGGAAATCATGGAAATTAGCTCCCATCTTCATTGAAGTTTTCTGATAGTTTGAAAAAAAGTCAGACGTCTTCTTATGTTTGTATTTGTCTGGCCTCAAAGGACATGATATGGTTTTGGCCTAAGAGTTTGTCGTTATCACAAGAATGAGAGACGTTGTTCAACATTAACGACGTTTAACCAAATGCAGAATGCATATCCATCGGGTTATTTAATTGAGACTGGCCTTAACTTGCTCCAGGTATTGAAAGAAAAGACATCATCAACTAGCTCGGTCAGAAGGTTTCGTCATTAGGTAGGATGGGTATCTAATGTATCTTATGTAGGAATACTAATCATCAGTCATAATGACACGATTTCCCCTTCCCTCCGCTCTAGCGGGCATTGTGGTTCAAGTCCAACATCGAACAAGGCATATTTAGAAAAAATCTCTCCTAACTTGAGCGGATCGTTTCTAGGTCGTAAGGTAGCTCTTGTGTCCACCACTTTGGTGCGAATACCGATTCTGGTTAAAGCGAATATAGGCAAGAAAAGATGAGTGGTTCTCATTACCAATCCTAACCAAACTGTATCTTTTAAGTGTCAAGTGTAACTGGTAAATTTCTCTTCTCCAATTTAGGCAAGAAAAGATGAGTGCAGGTTTTCCATGTAAGAAATATCAATATGAATCCATATGAATAATTGGATGGTCGGTTACTCGTCGTTCCTTGTGAGTTACTGATTCGAGGAGGATTTTGATGATGAATGGTCTTACGCCAACTGACATGACTTATTCATGTTAACTATCTAGTCCTCAGTCGGGCGGTATAAGGTACTTCGGGAATAGAAATTCGTTGTTGCTTAGACTTTGTTCCTATGGACAAATAGAAGTCATAATGAGAACACGGTTATTCGGGTTTCATTCAAATTAAGGCTTGTCACGGTCAAAGTTATTATCGGAGGTTGTTCGGCTATTGGAGAGTATGTCCATCACCTTGCGCCTTGTTTACTAGAAGAAAAGTTCATTCATATGTCTCGTTAGGGTCATACTCGTTGATATATTGAAGTTTAGGTTTGAGGTTTATCACTTCATTATTTGCGTGCAAGCTGTTGGCGATAGTGGGTTCAAGCATGAACTAATGGCAAATTGTAAAATCAAATTAGGCTCCTTCATTAGGGCGTTCAATTATACTTAGGCTATTTGAGGCTTGACTCAAACTAGCGTGAGCTAGTGTTGGAGATTTTGTAAGGAAACTAATTCGTTGTTACTGTAGGCACATAAGATGAGTTACATTATCAGCTTTCGCAATCGATCAAGTCGTTACTTCAGACGATTAAGAATTGTTGCTCCGAGGCAAAAAATATTTCTAAATAAGGGATCGTAGGGAATTACTCAATCACTAGGGAGATACCATTAGAGTTATGGGTCGAGATGAAGATTCAACGCTTTATGAAAGGTTACATAACTAAATTACCGATTTCCACGAGAGTTGAGGTAGGACCATACTAGTAGCTAGTTCACGAAGTCAAGATGAGGCGAGTGATTAAAATTGGTTTTGAGAATGTTAGCCAAAGAGAGGTGTTAAAGAAGATATTTCTAAAAGAGTTTTGTTATAGGGTTACGGTTCCATCCGTGCATAAGGTATTCCAATTCATCGCATTCTAGTGGAGGTTCGATGGTTTAAATTATGTTTTTCAATGTCCTTGACAAAATGGGTTTATCTTATGGAACGGTCTAATTATAGAGTTTGTCATGGTTGGAAAACGAAAAAAAATTCAAGCTAAAATGGGAGTTAACAATTGTTCAGGGTAAGTATATCATCAGGAACTTTTAGCTAGGTCGCACAAACATGGTGTTGGTTTACAAGAGGTTCTTAAAATTACGCTAGCAATCATGTTACATTAGTGTGAGTTCCATTGTGACCGAGGCTGACTTGTTCGTTTGTTTGCCACCCACGGAGTCTAATATACGACTAGTGCATATTACGTTCCTAGAAGATGAAACGCCCGGCGACTCCCTCAACCGAGAGCCCCGAGGGGGTTCGTCAAACCCAGTAGTACTACCTTTCATTACCGAGCAAATGTACAATTGCTAACGGTCCAATGTGCATGGGGGACTTCAGTTTAAATTAAGTATGTATACATGAGGTATTAAAAAGTCTACAATTATCCAAAAAGTTTTGTATGTTGCTTGCTTTTTCCCCAAAATGAGTAAGTAAAAGGTGGGGTAGTGAAACTCACCTCGAATGCGGTTCAAATTGAAAGTCAACTGCCTAAGTCAAGGTTGTTCTAGTGCCTAAATCACACAAGCACTATAAGTATTTGCTAAGCGATTCCTAGAACCCTTAGTATCCAAACAATTCCCTTGTTTATTTGAAGTTTGACCAAAGTTTGACTTTTTGTTGACTTTGACCAAAGTTTGACTTTTGTTGACTTTGACCAAGTTTGACTTTTCGTTTGAATTTTAACCAAAAGGTCCAAGTTGTTGACCGTTGAATAAAAATTGAGTTTTGTTGACCGTTGACTAAAAAGTCCAAGTCTCGATGACCGAAGACTAGAAATTGAGTTTTGTTGACCGTTTGACCAAAATGTTGACCGACGGCCCGTTGATGACTTTTGACCAATTCGTTAGACTCAGAATGTTTATATTATGTTCCTAGTCACAACTTTAACAACAATCAAGTGATATGCACTTAGCCACTTTTCATGCAATTCTATGACTAAGTCTAACTTCTATTTCTTTCAACATTTCACAAGTAAGACTAACCACTTAGTCAAATAGTTCTAAGTTGACCCGTAAAGTCAAAATTCAAATTAGCATAATCAATATATTACAATTTACAACTATTTTAACTAATCAATATATTGATCATCCTTAACAAATTTCAATTATCCAAAACCGATTTTTCTCATCAACCAAAACTTGAAATTAATTTACCAAATAAATCACAAATATTCTCACAAGTATTAGGTATAACATATACTTTTCTTATAATTTTATAATTCACCAAACCATACAGGATATTCACACACTACATCAATCTAATTTTTTTCAAAAATTCTATTATAACACAGCAGTACACAAATATTTTTCAAAAATTCTATATTTGTCCAATTGATTCCGGACCAATTGGATTAGATTCCTACTTCAATTTACAACATTCCAGAAGTGGAATCATATCCATATCTATTTTTAACATCAAGTTATATAATTTATAACTCAACTCAGAAACTTTACCTCTTAATCAAGTTTGCAACCCGATTTTATAAATTAATAAAAGCATTCAAACAAAGTCCAAAAATTAAGATTCTTGACTTTTTGAAAAACTAGATTCAAAATACATGTTCATAGAATCAAAAATCGACCAGAAACACAAATGTATCATCAAGTAATTAACCATACAATCTAAGACACAAAGTCTGCCAGCAAGCAGATTCAAACCACAGTCCACAAAAACCATGACTTTTACACCCTTATGATTCTGAATCATCAAAGATCATTCTCACACAATCAAATTTCATGGCTTTCTATTATCCATTTAATTTCATAAGAATAACAAATATACTTATAAAAGATTCAAACTTCTAGACCAAAACACATACAACTCTTTTGACTCATCAAACTTTGATCATCCCCTTTCTATGATCCAAATCATTTGGATACAAGGTTTATATTTAAAAAATAAAACATAATAACCTACTCACTTGATTGATCCAAATCAAAATATGAATAAGAATATGTACTAAACCATATTTACCTATTGCTTGGTCCAAGAATCCAATATTCTTTCTTCCAAATTCACCAAATTGTTTATGATTGTTGAGAGAGATTTTGAGAAAATAAAATGTGTGTATGTGTGTGTGAATTGGACGGCCAAAAGAAGAAAAGAAAGTTTTTAATCATCATTGTTATTTAATCCTCATTACACATTCATTTACACCCTCATTAAGTCATCATCAATCTTATTAAACTTTATTTTATTTAATTTGTGACATGTTACATTTTTAAAAAGTATTTTCTAAGTAATCTTTTAACCTAAGGTTTAATAGTTCTTTTACCTAATTGTCATGCAATATATCATATGTTGTATTATTTTAATTATACAACAACTAATCATGTAACATATTAAACATGTAACACAATTATATCTATCATATATAATACAAGTAACCTATCATGTGTGACAAGTTTATTATCCTAGATATCAATAACTAGACACTTATTCTTGTTTAAGTCACCAACGACACATTAACTTAAATGTACGCATACATAACACTACATGTATAAGAGTTCATTAACATTGTTAACAGAACTAACTGAGTTTACAAATATAGTCAACAAGATTTAACTGGGTTTAGTTAACGGAGTTAACCTAAAAATGCCGGGTGTCACATATTTTGAGAACTAATTATCATGTTAAGAATGTTCTTAGAAAACTAGAGTTATCAGGTAGAATGGCCAAGTGGGCCGTGAAACTAAGTGCATATGATATTCAGTACGAGCCAAGAACGACAATCAAGTCACAAGCACTCGCGGACTTTGTGGCTGATTTCACTAGTGACCAACAAAAAGAAGCTGACTTGGAGGTCCAACAACTAGAGACGATTAAGGATCCTTGGATACTCTTCACCGATGGCGCTTCCGATGTAAGAGGAACAGGATTGGGGATCCTACTGAAATCGCCATAGGGGGACATATTACCCCAGTCTATAGTCTGTGAGTTTCAAGCAACGAACAACGAGGCAGAGTATGAGGCTTTGATCGCAGGTTTGCAATTAGCTAAGTGCATGAGGATCAGGTATCTTCAAGAATATATAGATTCATTATTGATTGCTAACCACTTTAATGGCTCATATGCTGTTAAAGGAGAAAAACTAATCAAATATCTAGATGTGGTGAAGGAATTAGCAAAATCCTTCGAATTATTTAGCATTGTAAAGGTACCAAGAGAAGAAAATGCCAGGGCAGATGCTCTGGCAAATTTAGCCTCATCTCTGAAAATTCCAGAAGACACGAAGATCCCAATCATTCATGTTCTCTCACCAACAATAGGAGAACAAGAAGTTGAGGAGATAACAAATGACAAAGAAATTGTACTTTGGGATCTATTATCCTCGAATAATCAAGAATCATGGATCATCCATATCAAGAAGTACATTCAAACAAGAGAAATTCCAACCACTGAGAATCCCAAATCCTTCAAACTCAAGGTATCACGATACATTTTATTAGATGATATGCTATACAGGAAATCTCTTGCAGGTCCATACTTGAGACGCATCGAGAATCCTGAAATCCAAGAGGTGCTCAAAGATTTTCACGAAGGTGATTGTGGTAATCACACCGGAGGTAGAGCCCTGTTTTCTAGGATTCTAAGAACATGATACTTCTGGCCAAGGATGAAGAGAGATGCGGTGGAATATTCAAAGAAATGTGATGCTTGTCAAAGACATGCAAACATACTTCACCAGCCAGCAGAACCTATGTATCCTATATCCTCTTCATGGCTTTTCATGAAATGGGGTATGGATATTGTAGGCAAACTACCTAAGGCACCAGGAGGAAAAGTATTCATGCTTGCAATGACGGATTACTTTTCAAAATGGATAGAAGCAGAAGCTTTCGTTCAAGTACGTGAAAAAGAGGTGATATCCTTCATTAAAAGAAATATTATTACTAGATTTGGTATCCCTTTGGAAATTATTTGTGACAATGGTTCCCAGTTTATCGGGAAAAGAACCACTAACTTGTTTGACAGTTGGGGGCATCAAGATGATTACCTCTACTCCAGTGCATCCTCAAGCTAATGGTCAAGTGGAGTCTAGCAACAAAATCATCATCAACAATTTAAAGAAGAAGCTAGGAACCAAGATGGGAAAGTGGGCCGAGGAACTACTATTGTTCTTTGGGCCGACAGGACAACACTCAAGAATGTAACAGGCCAAACACACTTTTCGTTGGTATTTGGATCAGAAGCAGTAATCCCAATAGAGATGGTGGTTCCTACAGCAAGAACGAGCATCCGTCATCCTGAAGCCAATGAAGAAATCCTTCTTGAAGACTTGGATACTATAGAAGAACTCAGAGACCTAGCCAAGATCAGAATAGCAGCTTATCAACAAAGGGTAGCTGGGGCATACAACAAGAATATAAGGGTCAGAAGATTTCAAGAAGGAGATTTAGTTTTGAGGAAAGCCTTCCCAAATACTACCAATCCGGCTGATGGAAAGTTAGCACCCAAATGGGAAGGACCTTATCAGATCGAGTCGGAGGCAGGAAAGGGGGCATATCATTTGCTCACAATGGAAGGCAATAGATTACCAAGAGCATGGAATGCTATCCACCTCAAGAAGTATTTTTTCTGATCAGGATCCAGTATCCTGAGAGGATATATTATCCTCAGAGGATTAAGGATCCCTGAAATTGGTAATATCTATCTGATTAATTATCATTTACAATTTCCAAATATTAATTCCAAGATAACATATTCTTAACTATTTGTTTCTTCCAAGTTTTAAGTATCAATGCAGGATGAGTAATAACCAAGAAGTTGGTCACCTCTCCTTTACATTCAAGGTACTATACTATTTCCCTTGTACTAGCCCACGTTTGGGTATGACTCCCGATGGCCATATCCTCTAAGGTTTAAAGGTTTTAACCTTTCTTATAAATTGAGTTTCTACACTCTCGCCTGGAGCGCACGTTATCTAATGTATAGTCCGGGGCAACGGGACCAGTACATGCTTAGTGGCTGAATATTTCGTTGTCTTCGGCTATATGGAGGATCCTACGATTTATGGTAGACGTACCATACCACCGGTTTATAACGTTTTCACATTATCTTCGTTAGGGCTAAATCTTGGTTTGGGCGAGTCCCCAGTTAACATCCGTATTTGGTCTTGTCCCCAGTTCACGGGCTTGTCCCCAGTTCATGGGTTTGTCCCCAGTACACGGGCTTTTCCCCAGTTGCATGGGCTTGTCCCCAGTTTATTATTTGGGCTTGTCCCCAGCTTAATGGGTTTGATCCCAGTTAACATTATAAATTGTTTGCAACAGACTTTCTAGGTTCATCACGAAGACAAATTTCTATGGATTCACAATCCTAAGATTATTTCTTCAGGGATCATTGAAGGTTCAATACTTATGGTAACTTAGGTCTACCTAGAAATTCTGGTATGGTCTCTATTAATGAATTTATATTGTCTTGGTTGCGATAATTTTAAACGTTTTAAGGGTTATCCCTTTGAGGATATTCTATTATAAAAACTTTTGTCAATTTTTAAGGATAATTTATCCTACGGCTTGTTCTTTAAGGATATTCTATCCTAAATATTTTTCATAAGGATATTATATCCTAAAATCTTTTACTCAAATTATTTTTCCCAAACTTTCAATAAAGCTAAAGCTATAATTAAACAAACTTTCAAAATAACAATAACAAGCAAATAGTTAAAAGTTTTATGTTATTTAAAATAAGTCACCAGGACTTATCCAAAATCCTTAACCCGGATACCATGCAAAAGATGGACCATCCACCCGAGTTAAGTGAGTAGTACTAATTGTTCATAAGTGCAGGAAAACTAAAAACAAGGGGTACCAAAGGTTTCATCCCCACAAAAAGAGGATCCATCCACCTTTGCAACCCCTGCAAATTGTCTTAAGGATCAAGGATCCTTTACCCTAGTTACTATTGTCTATTACAAACCATAATTATTGTTCATAAAACATCATAAAGCAAAATAAAACGGGCTTGGGCCTTGTCTTTTGTATCCTTCATCGCCTGCTTCCACCTCCACCGTTGCCTCATTTCCTCCTTCAGCTTCGTCCAGATCCTTCACGCCGCTTGTACCTGCTCCGCCTGCATCAGCCATCTCGCCCTCTGCTTCATCCTCGCCTCCACCCAAGTCACTCAAAGCTTGCTTCCACTTCTTGATTTCCCATGAAGATTTGTCAAAGGATGGATCATTGGCCTCAGTCACCAGTTTGATTCTAGCTTGGAGGACCAACTAAGCTGCCCAGACCTTTGCCTCTTCGATGGCTCGGTTGATCTCATCCTGCATTTGGACTGCAAGTGTGGAAGCATGGTCTTCTGCCTGTTTCTTCTCCTTGGTCATCTTGGAGAGGGCCTTGTCCTTAGCGGCAGCTATAGATCTCATCGCGGCGAGGGTCTCTTCGTACTCTCCAACACTCTTCTCATAATGGCTTCGGGCAGAATTGATGGTCTATAAAAGAAAACAGGATAAGCTAAGAAGGATACTTGGACAATAAAGATTGAAAGAATAAAGGATCCTTACGGTCGAAAGCATTTCGAGAAGCTGTTTCTCGGTATCAAAGGGGTTCTCAGGATTTGAACTCTTCTTCCTCTTAGCTCCTGACTTGGATCGGGTTGTGATTGGACGAGGCTCAGACGTTGGAGTTAATTTCGGGGTCTCTTTCTTGGTAAACATGCAATCGATATCTTCAAGGGAGAACTTGGAAGCGAACTTTCCTGACTTTTGAGAACCTGTAAACAGTAATTCGCAGATAAGTTTTCAGATATTTCTCTTTTTGATATTAAAAGTTATTACTGTTACTTGACATGTTTGACTCTGAGTTTGACTCCTGAAAGGCTTCAATGAACTTGGCTTGAAAGGTTCTGATTGTAGGATCCAGTGATAGGAACTTCTCGAATCTATCTTCGACTCCAGGTAGATCAGACAGCAAATCAAAGTTTTCAACTACACAAGCAATGAAAAATATTAGCAAAAGAATAAAGTATCCTACCTTGATTACCTAAGGATCCAAGATCCTACCCTTTGTAATCCACTTTTTGGGAAGGTCAGTTCCACCCGGAATGGAATCCCTTTTTACAAAGAAAAATTGGTTCCTCCAGAGGGTACCATTCAGAGTAACTTTAGAGATAGGAATCACTTGGTGAGGTTTTGATTTGAAGACGAAGCGTTTGGAACCATGGGTAACCAGGTTGTACAGTTATGATAATTCTGCCAAGCCGAACTCAACACCCTCCTCTTCGATTATCCTCTCTATGGCATGAAGAACTCTCCACAACATCGGTATGGTTTGGATATAACTAATCCCCGTCAAGGTAAAGAATCTTTGGGTTAAATCGGGAAAAGGATACTTGTAGCCTATGAGAAACGGTTGGGCCGGAAAGCAAACCCAGTTTTTCAATATACTGTCACTGCGGGCTGAAGATTCGAAGGGTCGGAAAACTGTGTTGGCCGGAAAGTGTGATCGGATTTCATCTATTTCTGGATCTGTGAACTTACAGATCTCGAAAGAGGGGGCTTTGATCTGAACAAGATCAAAGGGTTTTTCCTCGTACCAAATCGCTGTGTTCATCCAAGTTTCATTCATACACTCATTGTTACCATTTTTGCACTAGACCTCACTTTACGGATTTGGATACATTATCCTTAGCAGATTTTTATCTTTTCACCTAGATACTGCAAAGCACACATTAATCCAAGAATATCAACAGAAAAAAATAATCATGTAACTTAAGATAAAATTCATCATCCTCATGATCATCTACCACATTGACCCTATCATTCCTTGAATACGGTTTGAATCAATACGTCTTAGATGATGGGGAATCTGACTTCTTTTTTGGGTGGTTGCGGCTGTTGGAACCATCCATACTTTGCTGAATCATTCTATATTTTCCAGACTGATGAACCTTAAGGCCATGTTCCTTGCTTCGTCCAAATTTCTGTAAGGATTCATGATGATATCCTCATATAAAGAGATATCTTTCTTGTGGCTCATCTAGAAAGCTTTCACATCCATTGCAACATCTAGGTTGGGGATCTCTAGAGCTTCCCTACTTAATTTTACAAGGAACTCCCTAAGGGGTTCATTATTTCCATGTTTCCTATACAAGTCACTAGTTAACCTTTCGAAACTTCTACTACAAGAAAATTGGTTATTAAACATATTAACTAAATGAAAAAAAGATTTAATAGTGAAACGAGAGACACTTAAGAGCCATTTTAACGTAGCTCCGGTCAGGGTTGAGCCAAAGCCTTTGTGCAAACAGGCTTCCTTGAGATTCTGAGGTATGCGGTTGATCTCCATTCTCTCTCGATATTTGGCGAAATGTTCTTCCGGATTCGTGGATCCATCATACAGCTTCATGTTTGGAGTCTGGAATCACTTCGGGATCTCAGGATCACATATGGGAGGTGCAAATCTCGAGATCATGTGGCTTTTGGGGGCTACTTCCGGAATTGGTTGGACTATCAAAGGTACTTTAGAGATTAGCTCCTTCAGTTTCTGCAACTCCTTCTGAACCATTGGACTAATACTGGAATCCTCCACACCATCATGGTTAGTCATAGGAATAATATAATTATTAACATTACCAGTATGGGGAATCGTAGCTAGGGATCCTAGAAAAACACCGAATTCCCGAGCAGGAGTGATCTTGGTGGCCTGGGCGGGATCACTAGTTCTGGTTGCTGATTGCATGGGAAGGAAATCATCATAGCGATTCCCTTGGGATCCTGGTACATCAAAGTTAAGGTTCCTAGGTAGAAAAGGAGTGAAGGATTCCTCCGTCGGCTGTAACGATTCCGACGAAACCAGGTATACCCTAACCGGTAGACGTTAGTTACGTCATATGTAATGTCGGGTACATGAGTTACCATGGTAATTATACGAGAATACATGGTTCATTGTATTGATTGTATGTGAATATATAATTCACCGTATTGAATATGCGATCAAACGATCGATAGTTATTGAAACCCGAATGAATCGAGGGTTCAATTATAGACGAGATATATGATATTTAGTGATGTTACGAAGTATTAAAGCTTCGGGGTAAGTGGATTAAAGCACAGAAAAAGGATTTCGATTTAATAGTACGTCGGTACGTTAAACGAAACCTTTAATACCAAACCGAGCAAGAGACGATCGATCAAGCCGAAAAAGATGCGTAGTAACTAATAATATGACGTTTTAAGTTAATAAATGTCATGGTATAAGTTTTTAAATCGGTTTTATATAAATTTCATTTTTTAGCCGAAAAACAACCGTTTTAGCCTCGTTTTAAGCCGAAATTCTCTACTTCAAAAATTGGGTTTGGATCCCGACTCTCCATGACCTTCGTGAATTAATCATTGACGAAGCGCATAGATCGAAATAATCCATACACCCGGGATCGGATTCGACTATTGATGATACGGGTATCTGAAAGGATTTTTATTAATGATGGAGTTTGGAGAAAGATATGGTCACGTGTGTTGGTGAATACTGAGTTATGCAAGAGATAAGGCTGCACACCGAAAACCTTAGGGAACGCCACAACGACAGAAAAAATTCGCCAATGATAGTGGGAATAAATTACAATGGATTTCGGGACGCAAATTCCCATGATATATCAAAGGCATGAGGTAAATTAGGTAATCGCGGATCGATTAACCAGTCCTCGCATTTCATCCCAATCTATGACGATTGCCACAATGAATTCTCGCCCAAATTCATGATGTTGAAATGGTAACTCGTCGTGGAGTACCATTTTCAATGATCTCAGATCGAAATAGTCATCCTACTTTCATTATTGGAAGGAGGGGAAGGAAGCATCGAGAGCTTGAAGCTTTCTCTGGGTGAAGTACTTATCACCAATTAGTTAAATTGAAAATGAGCGTCGATCAAGCCATAAGATTTGAATTGATCCGAGAAACAACCAATCGGGTTTATAATGTTTAAGAGAAGTCGAAAGTAGCGCGAGGATTGGCAAAGGATTTATGTCAACGTTCAAAGGAAACCATTGTCACTAAATAGAGGTGACAAGGCATTTTAAAGCATCACCTTAGAGAGAGGTGATATGAGGTTTGGCAAAACCGAAAATAGCTTCTTAATATATTGGACCCCATGAGAACTATCTCCATGGTTGGTCATTTAGTCTATCAATTAAAGTACTCCAGGGGCTAAGTACTATACATGATATTTTGCCATGTATATGGATTGAAAAGTGCCTAAGCGATGAGGCAACGAGAGTACTAGTAATAGAGGTACTCATAGAGGACATACTTGATATCATAATTAATTCCGTAAAGATAGTAGACGGGAAAACTAAACAGTTTGGACATACCAAGCGTTATTAATTAAGATTAAGTGGAAATTCACAGCGAGGACCAGATTATACTTGGTAACGCGAGGGTGAATTCTGAAGGAAAAACCCCCCACCTTTCTCTCGAAGGGAGATTGTGGGCGTGTAAAATTTCGAGGACGAAATTTCTTAACGGGGGGAGAATGTAACGATTCCGACGAAATCAGGTATACCCTAACCGGTAGACGTTAGTTACGTCATATGTAATGTCGGGTACATGAGTTACCATGGTAATTATACGAGAATGCATGGTTCATTGTATTGATTGTATGTGAATATATAATTCACCGTATTGAATATGCGATCAAACGATCGATAGTTATTGAAACCCGAATGAATCGAGGGTTCAATTATAGACGAGATATATGATATTTAGTGATGTTACGAAGTATTAAAGCTTCGGGGTAAGTGGATTAAAGCACAGAAAAAGGATTTCGATTTAATAGTACGTCGGTACGTTAAACGAAACCTTTAATACCAAACCGAGCAAGAGACGATCGATCAAGCCGAAAAAGATGCGTAGTAACTAATAATATGACGTTTTAAGTTAATAAATGTCATGGTTTAAGTTTTTAAATCGGTTTTATATAAATTTCATTTTTTAGCCGAAAAACAACCGTTTTAGCCTCGTTTTAAGCCGAATTAAACGTTTAACCGAAAAACGAACTGAACCAGATTATCCAAAACATTATCCGGATTTCTGAAATCTAAATATGTGGCTTAGAATGAAAAGGTGGGTCCCACCCCACCCCTCCATTATGCCGATCGGAACTCAAGGGTTCCTCACCCTTATCATTTTCTTTTTTCACAAACACAATCCATCAATATTCATTTTCTCCCAAGTTCTTGAACCAAAACCCGAGACCCTAGCAAGAAAAACCAAGGTAAAGATCGTGTTATGTACGTGTTTATGTTCGTTTCTTGAGTTTGTTTGCAAGAAAATGAGGTTTCAAAGATGAAAACCGATTCTTGCATGATCAAGTGATGTATACGGGTTATACAAGGGATCTTGGTCCAAGAAATGAGTTAAATGAATCAAAAACGAATTTTTACGGTTAAATCTTTGTTTTTAGTATCATAACCGTAACCATGAAAGAAATGGCTTGATCGTGTGTGTAACTTGCTTGGTATTGTGGTATGTTGTTTGTAGGCTCTGTATTTAGTGGTAGATAAGGCGGAAAGATGAGTTTGTAGCTTGTAGTGGCGGAAAACGAAAGGTATATTCGGTTATGTTCGGTTTTGGGAAATTTGGACAGATTGTTGATGCTTTAGAGTTAGGTCATGAAATTTTACAGAGGTGTTAAACACATGAAAAGATGAGTTCTGTGAATTTTTGGTAATTTTTGGATAAAGGATGAATATTTAATGAATTTAATGCTCGGTTTTGGCCAAAAATGGTGAAAAATAGTTAAATGTCATGAAAAATTCTGGAAAATTTCAAATAAGCTTTTCATATCATGTATAAGTCAGACACAAAATTTGAGGTACGTTGGAGAAGTCTAAGTAGGCTTTTCGGTTAAACGAGTTCTAGGGATTTCTAGCTCGGTTTTGGAAAAAGGGCATGTAAAAAAAGATTTTGGTTCTGGAAAAATTACAGGGGACTATGTGGATGGCAGGGGACATCCAGGAAAAATTTGGGATTTTTCTAAGGTCGTTTGGTATTTACGACATATTTAGTGTTTAAATGGTGTTTAAAAATAGATAAATAAATTTTAAATATAAGAATTAATTCTGGAAATATTTTTATAAAATTCCCCACTATTAAAAAGTGATTTGTGCAAAATTTCAAGATCCGAGAATAAACGGATAATTAATCGTGCTGATTATCAAACTTTTAAAGTTAAAACGCGTAAACCGGTGAAGTTCGTTTAAGCGAGCTGACTGGTGTATAAAAACCTTAAAAATGGACTATTTTCATATAATTGAGTTAAACAAGTAAAAATGAATCATCCGAAAATAACTCGGATGATTTGGGTATTTTTAACCGATTTTAACGGTTTCCGGTACGCCAAAGACGGAAACGAGTCCCGCGGCCAATCGGGACGTCTAAACCGAGCTATAATTTCACATTTTAAATTAAATTATCAGACAACCACTATTTTCGGGTCGTGTGTGACCAAACTCATTTTTGAAACATAAAACGGATATACGTGCTAGGCACGCAAAACGGGAAAACGACTAATAGAAATTGTGACCATGGAACTCTAAACGACATCACAATCTGAGTCCGGAGAAGTATTTCTGGGTTAACATTGCCCCCGGAACAGGTACAGTACTGGGTTAACAGTGTCCCCAGATGTACCGATTGATAAGGTTAAAGATTATATAAACAATAATTGTATAATAACGATCGTAGGGATCATATTACATATTGAACGTGTTAATTGATAATGATTGTTGTTACCTGCTTGCATGTGCTAAGGTGAGTTTCACGAGCCCCTTTTTATTGAACTGTTTTAAATATTTTCCCGGGGCGGAAAGCATGTTTTTATCAAAGTGTTTAAGTACATGCCGATCGCATGGAAATGAATGTATTTATATAATGTTTATTGTACGGGAATCGTACGGTAATGTATTAAGATGGTAATTGTCTGAGTTGCTAATATTGTAAGGCCCGAAACAGTGTTCTGGGTTAACAGTGTCCCCAGAGGTTTTTAAATGTATTTCTGGGTTAACAGTGTCCCCAGAGGCTATTAAATGTATTTTTGGATTAACAGTGTCCCCAGAGGTTATTAAATGTATTTCTGGGTTAACAGTGTCCTCAGAGGTTATTAAATGTGTTTCTGGGTTAACAGTGTCCCCAGAGGTTATTAAATGTGTTTCTGGGTTAACAGTGTCCCCAGAGGTTATTAAATGTGTTTCTGGGTTAACAGTGTCCCCATATAATATTATATTATGATATGGATTTATCATGGTTTACTAAAATTGTGAAACTCATCAACTATTCGTAGTTGACCCGTTTTCTCACATACTTTTCAGGTACAACTAAGATAAAGTGATTGATTACGTGCTAAGTGCTTGATGTGTGTAAGGTTTGCGTGCTGGACGTTAGGATACATTATAACAGATAGAATTATGAACCGTATTGTATGATGTGTGTATCACCTAGACGGTAAGAAAGATGAGATAATGTAATTTTGAAGTATATTAATGCATTCGGTTTTCTTTATAAACAATGTGGTTGATATCAGAGGTGTCTGTCGCATCCCGTTTACGTTTCCGCTGCGGTTACGGGGTGTTACAGAACTTGGTATCAGAGCCATTGGTTATAAAAGAATTAGGATGTCTTTAAAAGATACCTAAAATATAACCAGTAGCTCAAGTATTATAGGATCTGAATATCAACTAGTAATTTATAGTGACGAGGTCTGGATGAACTTGGATGGACAAGTGAGTTATTATGGTCCGGAACATAATAACAGACTTGTCCGCACGAGGGAATTCAGGGGAAGTCACGGGGTACATTAATAGGTAAAAATGGCAACATATGTGTAAAGTATATAATATTATTTATACGTGCTAATATGTATATATATATATGTACATATCTTGTGGGTACATGTATTGAGAAATGGGACCCGGATAAGGAACCGGGGGATGAAATAATAAAAGTACCGAGGATGATGGAATTCTTAGAGCATCGGTTGATGATAAGTCTGACTTATCGGGTCACAGCTATGATAGCACCAAGTTAGACCTCCCGTGTGACATTAACCAGAAATATCTAGTAACCGTCACTCCCAACCAAAATTGATAAATCTCATACCCTACCAACACCGGTACCGTATATCCTAATAACCCCAGATGTTCACCCGAACCGTCGACCCTCACGTACGGACGGATCCGTACCTGAACCCATTCTTATTCCATTAAGGTAAATAAATAAATAAAACAATAATAATAATAATAAATTTGATAATAAATCAGCAGATAAAAATAATATATAGAAATATATATATGTATTTCTCACTCGCAAACATATGAGTCATACCACCTCCAGATCGAGAATTACTGATTTTAGCAAACCTAGAACGCCTGAGGACATTGACTGAGCAAGTGTAGGGTTTCCCATAATAGTAATTAATAATATTTGAAGGCAACCCATGTTGCGCAATTACCTTGAACCTTGCAACTCCCTATGTTATCCTTACATTCGTTAGATGTCTACACCCATGTATGCTCGAATAGAATGATTACCTATACACAAAGAAGTGTCGGAATCATTATAGCATAGTTGGTTGTTCGTTCGTAGGTGGTATACTGTGTATGCCGGATATACGAATAGACACGGATATTATAACTCCGTGGTACGTAATCGTTTGGTGCTCACGGTGAGCATGTATCGGTTTTGCTGATATGCAGAAGGATATTGAAATCAAGTATGTTAAACATTAATCCTTATTGAGAAAGATCTATATGTCAGTTGGTGACAAGGGTTATGAAACATATTAAAACGTTAACCGACGTCAGGTTAAGTCCATATATTATTATATTTGTGGGTCATATATATTAGATACTGATATGTGTAATATGTATGATAATATTTGGTGTGTATGTGTACCTGCTGTCATGATTGAGCTGGTAACGAGTTATACGGTGAGATTAGTATTGAATACTGCGTACGGGATGAGTACGGCAGAATGACATAAAAAGAGTAACTCCAATGATGGAGATAGATATGATTCAGTTGATTGCTCAAAGATAGCAGATGATGATACCGAATGTCGTATCATAGATCACTGCTAGTGTTGATGCAAATGTGATCGCAAGATTGTAGATCGAGCAATCACGTGAATATGAATATTTCAATTCTTGGTGGTATTACTAAAAGCGATAATGTTCCACCGAATACTATTATGACTACAAGTATTAGTTATAAACTAAACATGAATAGTAGTCATAATGAATTAGATCCGGTATGAAGGATATGTCTGTTGATTGTGTTAAGGAAATTATTAATAGTTACTGATGGTAAAGGGAGGAATAGATTAGCGAGTGGATAGAAAAGATCGAAATGGTTAAGGATATTGGTATGAGTCTAGAACATTGTGTAGTGAATTATGCTACAGATATGTTGGTAGATTATGTTGTATCGTGATGGAACACGATGGTACAAATTTATAGTTAGAAAATTATTGCTCAGATGATATGGTCAGGATTTAAAATTCTTTTGCTAGAGCACTTTTATTCGAGTAATTATGTTCAGATTTGGAAACTGAGCTATGGAAGACAGAAATGTTGTATGCTGATCACTTAGAAAACGCTAATCGTTTGAAGGAATTGTCATGTCTGGTAACATGGCTAATTAGTCCTGAAACTAAGCGAAGTAAGCGCAATATTGGGGACTAACTCCATCGATAAGGAGCATAGTCAATCCTGTAAAATATACAACCTTTGGAAGGGTTGTGTCACAAGCCAGCATTGATATATTTGACTCTATGGGAAGCGGACTGGAAGGACGTTAGGCGAGACGTCGAGTAATAAAGAAGAGAAGTGATAAAGGTATAGTGCAAGATAGACTTTTGAATAAGTAGGTATGTCCTACAACCCAGAATTATACTGAGACTAGTTCTGGTGTGAAACATGAACCGTATGAAGGGTCCTTCCCTAAATGTGGAAAATATGGTTATCGGCAGGAAGAAGAATGTCGAGTGATAGTAGGCCACAGGTGTGGTAAAGATGGACGTAATGCCCTAATTGTAGAACCAATTGAAGCCAGGTGAACCGACAACCCCAACCCATTCGTGTACAACCACTCCGAACCCAACAACTTCAATAACAATCCATCCGAAGAAATCAAATTATGCCAAACAGTTGTACTTGCTATAAATGTGGCAGTACAGAACGTTTCAAGAGAGATTGCCCAAAGTTGAACCAAGGTGTTGTGGAAGATGAACCTCATGACAAGTATCAACCTCTGATCAAGCAAGGAACCGTGCTTTTGTGAGTAATTCAAATAAAGCACGTCATGGTCCAAAAGGGGTATTAAGTACGTTGTAGTTTTAAATCAATTGGCTTCAGTGACACTTTTACGGTCTTCGATAGAAGTTAGTTCCTGCTAACCCCCTACCCTTTGGAAAGATACCGATTAGTGAAACTATAGAACCCTATACTATAGATTTGCTAACGGCGAATCCCTAAGGGTTAACTAAATGGTTCGGAATTGTCCTATTATCCTGAACGATTAACCTTTCTTTATTGACCTACGACCCGTAAAGTTAAGAAGTTGTGACGTGATAGTTAACATGGATTGGCTAACTCAACATGAAGCTGAAATCAAATATGAAAAGAAGATGATTAGAAGGAGAAACACATATATATAGAAATATATATGTGTTTTTTGTACAAAGAAATATATAACATACAGAGAAAAGTGTACGGCATTATGTTACCACTCTAATCTCACCTTGAGGTGTTATAATATTTACGACAAGAAGACGTGGTATACTTAACAAACGCGATTGCCAAAGTATTTAAAAGAAAACATATAGAAGATATCCCGATGGTACGCGAATTCCACAAGTTTTCCCAGAAAAACTTCCTGGATTACCGCCAAACCGACAGGTCGAATTCAGAATCGAATTAATGTCTCAAGCTGGACCTGTTGCTAAAGCACCCTACCGAATTGCACCGTCCGAGATGCATGAATTATCCAATCAGTTACAAGAACTGTTGGATAAGACTTTATACGACCCAGTTAGTCACCATGGGGTGCACCAGTTTTAATTGGGAAATGAAGGACGGAAGTGTTAGGATATGTGTTGATTAGGGAGAATTGAATAAAGTGACGATCAAGAATAGGTATTCACTTCTTCGAAGTAAATGATCCGTTAAACCAACTGCAGAGGGCGATTTGTTTTTAGAAAATTGGTCTTAGATATAGTTATCGCCAAATGAAAAATCCGAGAGGAGGACGTTGCAACAACAGCGTTTCGGACTCACTACGGCCATTTTGAATTCTTAGTTATGCCTTTCGGGTTAACAAATGCGCAGGCAGTATTCATAGAACTCATGAATCGAGTCTGTAAACTTTATTTTGACAAATTTGTCATAGCATTCATTGATAATATTTTGATATATTTGCAACGTAAGGAAGAGCACGATCGACGGTTAAGGAAAATTGTGGAAGTGTTAAAGCAAGATGAGCTATACGGGAAGTTTTCGAAATGTGATTTTGAATAAGAAGGCATAATCCCTTGGTCATGTTGTAAAGCAACAAGGATTTCACAAAGATCCAAATAAGATAGAAACCAGTAAAATTGTGCCAAGCGCCGATTTTAAGTCTCCCCGATGGAGACGATGGTTTTGCCGCGTATTGTGACGCATCGCGTAAAGGGTTAGAATGCGTGTTGACGCAGTATATTAAGGTTATAGTCTATGCTTCCCGACAGTTAAAAGTACACGAGTAAAATTACACTACTCACGACTTAGAACTGGGAGGGGTTATCTATGCACTTAAAATGTGGAGACATTGCCTCTACGATACGAAGTGCACCATCTTCACCGATCATAAAAGTTTGCATCACATATTCGATCAGAAAGAACTAAATATGAGGCAACGAAGATGGGTTGAGTTGTTAAACAATTATGACTGTGACATCCGTTACCACCCGGCAAGGCTAACGTCGTAACCGAGGCCTTGAGTAGGAAAGATCGGGTTAAGCCATTGCGAATGAGGGCGTTGGGGATGATAGTCCAGTCGAACTTTTCGGATCTGAGTCGAGTCGCTCAACGTGAGGCGTTGAAAGAGGGACAATTGGAAAAGGAGGAACTTTACGGCAGTGAGAAGAATTTCGAACAACGCGTGGACGAAATTCTCTACTTCAAAAATTGGGTTTGGATCCCGACTCTCCATGACCTTCGTGAATTAATCATTGACGAAGCGCATAGATCGAAATAATCCATACACCCGGGATCGGATTCGACTATTCATGATACGGGTATCTGAAAGGATTTTTATTAATGATGGAGTTTGGAGAAAGATATGGTCATGTGTGTTGGTGAATACTGAGTTATGCAAGAGATAAGGCTGCACACCGAAAACCCTAGGGAACGCCACAACGACAGAAAAAATTCGCCAATGATAGTGGGAATAAATTACAATGGATTTCGGGACGCAAATTCCCATGATATATCAAAGGCATGAGGTAAATTAGGTAATCGCGGATCGATTAACCAGTCCTCGCATTTCATCCCAATCTATGACGATTGCCACAATGAATTCTCGCCCAAATTCATGATGTTGAAATGGTAACTCGTCGTGGAGCACCATTTTCAATGATCTCAGATCGAAATAGTCATCCTACTTTCATTATTGGAAGGAGGGGAAGGAAGCATCGAGAGCTTGAAGCTTTCTCTGGGTGAAGTACTTATCACCAATTAGTTAAATTGAAAATGAGCGTCGATCAAGCCATAAGATTTGAATTGATCCGAGAAACAACCAATCGGGTTTATAATGTTTAAGAGAAGTCGAAAGTAGCGCGAGGATTGGCAAAGGATTTATGTCAACGTTCAAAGGAAACCATTGTCACTAAATAGAGGTGACAAGGCATTTTAAAGCATCACCTTAGAGAGAGGTGATATGAGGTTTGGCAAAACCGAAAATAGCTTCTTAATATATTGGACCCCATGAGAACTATCTCCATGGTTGGTCATTTAGTCTATCAATTAAAGTACTCCAGGGGCTAAGTACTATACATGATATTTTGCCATGTATATGGATTGAAAAGTGCCTAAGCGATGAGGCAACGAGAGTACTAGTAATAGAGGTACTCATAGAGGACATACTTGATATCATAATTAATTCCGTAAAGATAGTAGACGGGAAAACTAAACAGTTTGGACATACCAAGCGTTATTAATTAAGATTAAGTGGAAATTCACAGCGAGGACCAGATTATACTTGGTAACGCGAGGGTGAATTCTGAAGGAAAAACCCCCCACCTTTCTCTCGAAGGGAGATTGTGGGCGTGTAAAATTTCGAGGACGAAATTTCTTAACGGGGGGAGAATGTAACGATTCCGACGAAATCAGGTATACCCTAACCGGTAGACGTTAGTTACGTCATATGTAATGTCGGGTACATGAGTTACCATGGTAATTATACGAGAATACATGGTTCATTGTATTGATTGTATGTGAATATATAATTCACCGTATTGAATATGCGATCAAACGATCGATAGTTATTGAAACCCGAATGAATCGAGGGTTCAATTATAGACGAGATATATGATATTTTGTGATGTTACGAAGTATTAAAGCTTCGGGGTAAGTGGATTAAAGCACAGAAAAAGGATTTCGATTTAATAGTACGTCGGTACGTTAAACGAAACCTTTAATACCAAACCGAGCAAGAGACGATCGATCAAGCCGAAAAAGATGCGTAGTAACTAATAATATGACGTTTTAAGTTAATAAATGTCATGGTTTAAGTTTTTAAATCGGTTTTATATAAATTTCATTTTTTAGCCGAAAAACAACCGTTTTAGCCTCGTTTTAAGCCGAATTAAACGTTTAACCGAAAAACGAACTGAACCAGATTATCCAAAACATTATCCGGATTTCTGAAATCTAAATATGTGGCTTAGAATGAAAAGGTGGGTCCCACCCCACCCCTCCATTATGCCGATCGGAACTCAAGGGTTCCTCACCCTTATCATTTTCTTTTTTCACAAACACAATCCATCAATATTCATTTTCTCCCAAGTTCTTGAACCAAAACCCGAGACCCTAGCAAGAAAAACCAAGGTAAAGATCGTGTTATGTATGTGTTTATGTTCGTTTCTTGAGTTTGTTTGCAAGAAAATGAGGTTTCAAAGATGAAAACCGATTCTTGCATGATCAAGTGATGTATACGGGTTATACAAGGGATCTTGGTCCAAGAAATGAGTTAAATGAATCAAAAACGAATTTTTACGGTTAAATCTTTGTTTTTAGTATCATAACCGTAACCATGAAAGAAATGGCTTGATCGTGAGTGTAACTTGCTTGGTATTGTGGTATGTTGTTTCTAGGCTCTGTATTTAGTGGTAGATAAGGCGGAAAGATGAGTTTGTAGCTTGTAGTGGCGGAAAACGAAAGGTATATTCGGTTATGTTCGGTTTTGGGAAATTTGGACAGATTGTTGATTCTTTAGAGTTAGGTCATGAAATTTTACATAGGTGTTAAACACATGAAAAGATGAGTTCTGTGAATGTTTGGTAATTTTTGGATAAACGATGAATATTTGGTGAATTTAATGCTCGGTTTTGGCCAAAAATGGTGAAAAATAGTTAAATATCATGAAAAATTCTGGAAACTTTCAGATAAGCTTTTCATATCATGTATAAGTCACACACAAAATTTGAGGTCCGTTGGAGAAGTCTAAGTAGGCTTTTCGGTTAAACGAGTTCTAGGGATTTCTAGCTCGGTTTTGGAAAAAGGGCATGTAAAAGAAGATTTTGGTTCTGGAAAAATTACAGGGGACTATGTGGATGGCAGGGGACATCCAGGAAAAATTTGGGATTTTTCTAAGGTCGTTTGGTATTTACGACATATTTAGTGTTTAAATGGTGTTTAAAAATAGATAAATAAATTTTAAATATAAGAATTAATTCTGGAAATATTTTTATAAAATTCCCCACTATTAAAAAGTGATTTGTGCAAAATTTCAAGATCCGAGAATAAACGGATAATTAATCGTGCTGATTATAAAACTTTTAAAGTTAAAACGCGTAAACCGGTGAAGTTCGTTTAAGCGAGCTGACTGGTGTATAAAAACCTTAAAAATGGACTATTTTCATATAATTGAATTAAACAAGTAAAAATGAATCATCCGAAAATAAGTCGGATGATTTGGGTATTTTTAACCGATTTTAACGGTTTCCGGTACGCCAAAGACGGAAACGAGTCCCGCGGCCAATCGGGACGTCTAAACCGAGCTATAATTTCACATTTTAAATTAAATTATCAGACAACCACTATTTTCGGGTCGTGTGTGACCAAACTCATTTTTGAAACATAAAACGGATATTCGTGCTAGGCACGCAAAACGAGAAAACGACTAATAGAAATTGTGACCATGGAACTCTAAACGACATCACAATCTGAGTCCGGAGAAGTATTTCTGGGTTAACATTGCCCCCGGAACAGGTACAGTACTGGGTTAACAGTGTCCCCAGATGTACCGATTGATAAGGTTAAAGATTATATAAACAATAATTGTATAATAACGATCGTAGGGATCATATTACAGATTGGACGTGTTAATTGATAATGATTGTTGTTACCTGCTTGCATGTGCTAAGGTGAGTTTCACGAGCCCCTTTTTATTGAACTGTTTTAAATATTTTCCCGGGGCGGAAAGCATGTTTTTATCAAAGTGTTTAAGTACATGACGATCGCATGGAAATGAATGTATTTATATAATGTTTATTGTACGGGAATCGTACGGTAATGTATTAAGATGGTAATTGTCTGAGTTGCTAATATTGTAAGGCCCGAAACAGTGTTCTGGGTTAACAGTGTCCCCAGAGGTTATTAAATGTATTTCTGGGTTAACAGTGTCCCCAGAGGCTATTAAATGTATTTCTGGGTTAACAGTGTCCCCAGAGGTTATTAAATGTATTTCTGGGTTAACAGTGTCCCCAGAGGTTATTAAATGTGTTTCTGGGTTAACAGTGTCCCCAGAGGTTATTAAATGTGTTTCTGGGTTAACAGTGTCCCCAGAGGTTATTAAATGTGTTTCTGGGTTAACAGTGTCCCCAGATAATATTATATTATGATATGGATTTATCATGGTTTACTAAAATTGTGAAACTCACCAACTATTCGTAGTTGACCCGTTTTCTCATATGCTTTTCAGGTACAACTAAGATAAAGTGATTGATTACGTGCTAAGTGCTTGATGTGTGTAAGGTTTGCGTGCTGGACGTTAGGATACATTATAACAGATAGAATTATGAACCGTATTGTATGATGTGTGTATCACCTAGACGGTAATGAAAGATGAGATAATGTAATTTTGAAGTATATTAATGCATTCGGTTTTCTTTATAAACAATGTGATTGATATCAGAGGTGTCTGTCGCATCCCGTTTACGTTTCCGCTGCGGTTACGGGGTGTTACATCGGCTTCTTCCCATGTGCCCAGATTGTCTGGAGCTCCCTCCAGACATAGTTGTTGGTTCACTTCTAAGTCTCTATGTGTCTCTTCATCTGCATTAAGAAGTCAAAAATATCATCGTTAGACATAAGGATGGGTCTCGTGCTGGGGTCTTTGGACTGGCACGGCAGTAGAAGGCCAAGTTGTAGGAGGAAGCATGTTGCTTGATCCTCCACCTCCTGTTTTGTTAACGCTGACGTTAGTCGTCTTCCTTTGGACCGCATGTGGAGTGGAGGTGGTTGAGCGGCTTCGGAAACTATGGACGACATGGATGAAGATGTAGTATTTGACTAAGAGGACATTTTAGAGTGTAGCTTTGGAAGGTAATGGTTTAGGATGGATTTGAGTATGAAAAACACCACTTGCCCCACAGCGGGTGCTAAACTGTTTTGGTCAAAAATCACCAAAGGAATAACTGAACAAATTCTTCAAGTGAGGTAGAGTGTTCTTCGACAATTAGGTAAGAAAATGCGATAAAAATAAAGGTGGAAGTAGCGATAGGGCGAGAAAAAACCAAGGATCCCGGTGAGGATCTTCCAAAAAAAACCTTGGGAGGGGAAAATTATCCCGTGCCTCAATTTATTAATAAGAAAAATGGGTTACAGCTCAAGAACTGATTGAGGACAAATGCTAAGTACAATAGTGAGTGTTGTGTGTGTAGAGAATTGTGTGTTCTAAGTGTTCTCATCAACTAGTGGTGTTCAACAAGAGTATCCTTTGGGAACCCTTCCTATTTGCATTAGCTTTACACCCATCATTCATCGGGTATGAGATTGTTGCAAGCTACTTTTCCATGCATGGTACTTAGATGATGGCAAAACTATAGGAGATGCCATTGAAGTGGCTGAAGCCTTGGATATTATTAAGTCTAAGGGACCATGTTTGGGGCTTGATCTCAATAGTAAAAAAAATCAAGTTTTTTGGCTGTTTTGCGAAGCTACTTTTCCATGCATGGTACTTAGATGATGGAATAACTATAGGAGATGCCATTGAAGTTGCTAAAGCCTTAGATATTATTATGTCCGAGGGACCATGTTTGGGGCTCGATCTCAATATTAAAAAAAAAACTGAAGTTTTTTGACCGTTTTTTTATGATCTAAAAATAAAAATAAGTTTATTTTCTAGCGGGATTGGGAGGCCAAAGCTGGGTGTGAAACTCCTAGGGGATGTGGTTAGCCGGGACACCGGTTTTATCGGGATCTTATCCTTTAATAGAGCTTCAAACGCAGTGGACCTAATGAGATGCCTTACTCGTCTGCGTGACCCTCTATGTGAGCCCATCTTGCTTCTCTATAGTTTGGGGGTTTTTAAATTTTTATTCAGTCTCCGAATATGACGGCCAATGTTTGTTAAGGATGTCGTCTGTATTTTTGAAAATGGCCTCCGAGAGGTGATCGAGGATATTGCGGTATGTAGGGGTCTATTTTTTGGGGATTTTCAATGAAGGCTAACCTCGCTCCCAAACCGTTTTGGGGGCTTAAGTTTATATTCAGGTGAGGATGTTCCGACATATGCTTTCGTATCATCAAGAGCACAATCTTGGAAGTTACAGGACCACATTTTGCGGGATTGTGGTATTGATGGTTTGGATTCGGGTTATAGGTGTGCGTTGGATTGTTTGCATAGTTCCCTTTGAGATCTTGATCTTAATCTTGGTGGGTTCACTAATAAGAACAACCCTCTCCCCCCTAAAGCCCAACATGCTTTAACGAGTGCCTTTTTATAGTAAAATCAACCATAGTTTGGGAGAGGAGTTTAACTTATCAACTTGCTAGAGAGCGGTGTTAGAATGCTTTCATGCTCCATATGCTCAATATTTCTTGAACGGCATCCCCATCGAAGGGTTAGGTAGCACATGTATTGGAGTACCAGGCCATTCTTAAATATCGTTTAATGATCCCATTGTTCCAAGTTGTTGAGCCATACTCGATGTGCCGTAAATTTTGTTTGGAAAATTTGGTGAACGTGTCATTCATTGCAATGAGATTTCGGGTTCTAAATATAGATATGATTTTTTTCATAGATGTCCTTTGTGATGTATTAAAATGAGCAGGGATCTCGGCAAAAAAAAGAAGCTCCTGTGAATTTCCTGTCGGACCCCCATCAAGGGTGGGAGGTATACTCTTCGGACATCTTTTATTTGGATGGGCACGAGGAAGCATGCTTTGTATATACCTTACTGGAGTATTCCCCCTTATTGGATTTCGGGATACCGGGTTTGTTGTTAGGCAGGTTGTGTTAAAGACGGAATCAGGAAAAATTGCTAAGCATGAGAAAGCATGTGCTGAGAATCAACAATTCTTCATTCCTATTTCTTTTGATACATTTGGGACCCTTACCCCTGAATCTATTACTCTACTTAAAAAAGTTCAACGGGTCGTGCACATTAGCTTATCGACACCAAAGAACTATAACTTTGTTTTCAGTATAATCGTATTTGCCATTCAAAAGGGGGTGGTGGCACAGCTTTTTGCCCGCTTACCTAACTATTGTAATTGGATCCTTTTATTTAATATATGTAGATTATTAGGAAAACAAATAACAAACTAAGCTACAAATTAGGAAACCCTAGCTATGTGACCGTTGCAAGACTCATTCTTCTTTCACACGTACTCTTTAACTGAAACTCTGATATACGAGTGTTTTGGATAAAAATCACCCAAGGATAATGTATCCAAATCTGTAATTATGAGGTATAGTGCTATGATATCAACAGTGATTGTATGAACGAAATAAAGCTGTACACCGTGATTTGATCACGAGGGAAAAAACCCTTGATTATGATAATCTTACTTCGGTCAAAAACTAGCAACGTAATCTTTGGTCAAATTGCTTCGGTCAAAGATTAACAATGTAATCTTTGGTCTGGATAGTATGTGATTATAATAATCTCCGGCACAAAAAACCCTCGGACGGTGAAAACTGTCACCGTCAAGTTTATTAATATGAAAAATGAGGATACAAGGTTGGAGATTATGATCAGTGTTTACAATAATTCTAAGTGTGTGTGTATTGTTGTTTTCGTTGAGAGAGCAGAGTGTATTGGGTGTGTTTTCATAGCTGATCATAGTCTCTATTTATACATAAAAGATAATAACTCTATTGAGTTATGAATAATAAAGACTATTAATTAATAATCCCTAAAAATCCGCCATTGCCTTCAATATAATCGTAACTGCCACTTTGACCACGTTCTCCATCATTCAGGCTGCGAAATAGGGGGTAGACCAAGTCTTGGAGCCGTTACACTTGATAAATATCAGCCTTCATATAAGAAACAACCGTTAAAAGCACCAAATATCGAGGATCCATGATCCTGACATAGCTCTGGAACTCTTCAGAAGGATAATTGATCCAGACATGTCAATATCTTCTTGACTGCAAGTTAGTGGATAGACTGAGTCTTCTAACCGTTATACCTGCTAAATATAAGACTACACATGAGAACAACCGTTAATAAATAATAAGTACTGTGGATCCTTGATCCTGACGGGATCTGGAACACACGCTAAGGATAACTGATCCAAAACATATGCCAGGATAATATATCCACAGTGTCAAATTTCTGTGCACTAACAATTGCCCCCAAAATGGCGGTTGTGATAAGATCACAGTTGTCATTTTGCCTTTGAATTCAAACTTCCTGTAAAAACATATGAGATTTGACAAGCTGGATATAATTGTCACATATCAATGGAGTTTCCATGGGAACTTCCCTTCCGGCTGTATATCCTTCTCCCTGCAAATCATGAACAACTAGTAACACCTGATTAACCAGGGTAGATGGTCCATCTTTCGTACGGTGAAATCCGGGCTAAGGATTTTGGATATGTCCAGGTGACTTATGTTTAATAACAATCCAAAACTTTTGACTATTCGCTTGTTACTTGTTATTTTGAAAGTTTGTTTGATAAAGATTTATACTTGTTGAAAGTTTTGAGAAATATTCTTTAGTAAAAAGTTTTTAGGATAAAATATCCTTGCAAAAATAAACCAGGATCTTAAATCCTTATAAAAATAGATTGAGAATAATGAATCCTTATATCTATAAAGATATAAAATGAAATCAAATAAGTGTAAACCGATAAACAGAAATCATACCGTGAGGTCTGGTTAGACCTAAGTTACCATAAATATTGATCCTTTTGCAATCCTTATAAAATTGAATTAAAGGATTTTGAATCCATAAGTATTGATCCTTCGGTGATCTTCATAATCTAATTTATGATACCTGATGCAAACTGGGGACAAGCCCGTGCAACTGGAGACAAGCCCGTGTAACTGGGGACAAGCCCATGTAATCTAGGGACAAGCCCGTGAAATGGGGACAAGCCCGTGAACTGGTGTTAAACTGGGGACAAGCCCAAAAACTGGGGACAAGCCCAAACTGGGGACTGGCCCAAGGATACGGATGTTAACTGGGGACTCGCCCAAACCGGGATTTAGCCCAAACGTGAGTGACGTGAAAACGCCAAAACCTTAGCTAACATGAAAATGTTAGAAACCTTTGTCTTGAGATAACGTTAAAACGTTATAAACCGGTGGTATGGTACGTCTACCATAAATCGTAGGATTCTCCATATAGCCGAAGACAACGAAATTGTCAGCCACTAAGCGTGTACTAGTCCCGCTGCCCCGGACTATACGTTGGATAGCGTGCGCTCCAGGCGAGAGTGTAGAAACTCTAATTTATAAGAAAGGTGAAAACCTTTAAACCTTGGAGGGTATTACCATCGGGGGTCATATCCAATCGTGGTCTAGGCCAAGGAAAATATCAATGTACCTTAAGCGTGAGGGAGAGGTGTCCAACCTCTTAGACATTGAACCTTATATTGAAATCTGCATTGTTACTTAAAAACTTGGAACATAAAACGTTAAGAATATATTATCCTTGAATTAATAATAAGAAATTGAAAAGAATAAGTGATCAGATAGATATTACCAATTTTAGGATCCTTGACCCTTTTAGGATACTCGATCCTCTGAGGATACTTGATCCTGACTATAAAAAGTACTTCTTGAGATGGATAGCATTCCATGTTCTTGGTAACCTGTTGCCTTCCAAGGTGAGCAAATGATATGCCCCTTTCCCTACTTCTGACTCGATCAGATAAGGACCTTCCCACTTGGGTGCTAGTTTCCCATCTGCCGGATTAGTCGTGTTTTGGAAGGCTTTCCTCAAAACTAAATCTCCTTCTTGAAATCTTCTGATCCTTATATTTTTATTGTATGCCCCACCTATCCTTTGTTGATAGGCTGCCAATTTGATCTTGGCAATGTCTTTGAGTTCTTCAATAGAATCCAAGTCTTCGAGAAGGATTTGTTCATTGGCCTCAGGATCACGGATCCTTGTTCTGGCTGTAGGAACCACCATTTCTGTAGGGACTACTGCTTCTGATCCAAACACCAACGAGAAGGGTGTATGTCCTGTTGCATTCTTGGGTGTTGTCCTGTCAGCCCAAAGGACATAAGGTAGCTCTTCAGCCCACTTTCCTTTCTTGGATCCTAGTTTCTTCTTTAAGTTGGTGATGATTATCTTGTTGCTAGACTCCGCATGACCATTAGCTTGAGGATGTACCGGTGTGGAATTAATCATCTTGATGCCCCAACTGTCACAAAAGTTAGTGGTTCTTTTCCCGATAAACTGGGAACCATTGTCACAAACAATTTCAGAAGGGATACCAAATATAGTTATAATATTCCTTTTAATAAAGGATATAACTTCCCTTTCTCGGACTTGCACGAATGCTTCTGCTTCAATTCATTTAGAGAAGTAGTTGGTCATAGCAAGCATTAAGACCTTTCCGCCTGGTGCCTTTGGTAGCTTGCCTACAATATCCATTCCCCATTTCATGAAAGGCCATGAAGAGGATATAGGATACATAGGTTCTGGTGGCTGGTGAAGAATCTTTCCATGCCTTTGGCAAGCATCACACTTCTTTGAGTATTCCATAGCATCCTTCTTCATTGTTGGCCAGAAGTATCCAGTCCTAAGTATCCTGGAGAATAATGCTCTCCCCCCTGTGTGGTTGCCGCAATCGCCTTCTTGGAAGTCTGGAAGCACCTCTTGTATTTCAGGATCCTCAATGCATCTCAGATAGGGACCTACAAGAGATTTTCTATACACAATATCTTGTAAAATAATGAATTGTGATACCTTTAATCTGAAAGCTTTAGGATTTTCCCCTGTAGGGATCTCTCTATCTTGGAGGAATTTTTTGATTGGAAGGATCCAAGATCCTACTTTTGAAGAGGATGAAGGATCCGTATGTTCTCCTGTGCAATCCACTGTTATCTTCACAGATTCTTGTTCTCCAATTGTCGGAGACAATATATGAATGATGGGTATCTTTACATCATCCGGGATCTTCAACGATGATGCTAAGTTTGCTAAGGAATCTGCCCCAGCATTCTCTTCCCTTGGTACCTGTATTATACTAATCAATCCGAAGGATTTTGCCAATTCCTTCATAATTTCTAAATATTTGACCATATTCTCACATTTCACAGTATAAGAACCGTTAAAGTGGTTAGCTATTAACAAAGAATCTATATATATTTGAAGATACCTGATCCTCATGCTTTTGGCTAATTGCAATCTTACGATCAGAGCTTCATATTCTGCCTCATTGTTGGTGGCTTAGAATGCACATGCAATGGACTGAGGTATTATGTCCCCGTGTGGCGTTTTTAGTAGTATGTCCAAACCTGTTCCTCTTACATTAGACGCTCCATCTGTGAAGAGGATCCAAGGATCCTTGGTTTCTTCAAGTTGTTGGACCTCTAGATCAGCTTCATTTTGCATATCACTACTAAAATCAGCCACAAAGTCTGCAAGCGCTTGTGATTTAATGGTTTTTCTAGGCTCATACTGAATATCATATGCACTTAACTTCACAGCCCACTTGGCCATCCTACCTGACATTTCTGGTTTTCTAAGCACATTCTTAACAGGATAGTTAGTTCTCAAAATAATAGTATGAGTTTCAAAGTAATGTCTCAATTTAGTATAAACCATAATAAGTGCAAGAATTAACTTTTATAAATGAGAATACCTGGCTTCTGCATCTAGAAGACTTTTACTTACATAATAAACGGGATGTTGTTCACCTTCATGATCCTTTACAAGGACACCACTTACGGCATTTCCTGAAACAACTAGGTACAGATATGAGGATTCTCCATCCACAGGCTTCATTAGAGCTGGAGCTGAGGATAAGTAATCCTTGAGCGCAGCCTCATGCTTTTCCGTCCACTCAAACTTCTTATTCTTTCTAAGAATGTCATTGAAGTCTTTGCACTTCTCGGAGGATCTTGAGATGAACCTATTGAGAGTGGCTATTCTTCCCGTGAGCCTTTGGACATCCTTAGCATTTGCAGGAGACTTCAAGTTGATGATGGCTTCAATCTGCTCGGGGCTTGCTTCAATCCCTCTTTTGGTGACCATGTACCCTGGAAACTTTCCAGCCTTAACACCAAAATGGCATTTTGACGGATTCAGTTACATATTGTATTGATCCAGGATGTTGAACGCTTCTTCGAGATCCCTGAGATGATCCTCAGGTTTCTTCGATTTCACCACCATGTCATCTATGTAGACTTCCATGGTTTTGCCTAACTGATCCTTGAACATCATATTCACCAGTCTTTGATATGTTGCCCCTGCATTTCTTAGTCCGAACGGCATAGCAGTATAACAATATATGCCGGTAGGAGTCATGAATGTTGTATCCTCTTGATAAGATGGTTCCATCTGAATTTGTTGAAATCCAGAGGAAGCATCCATAAAGTTAAGCATTTCATGTCCTGCCGTTGCATCCACCATGGAATCTATATGTGGTAACGGGAAAGGATCCTTGGGGCATGCCTTGTTTAAATCAGTAAAATCGACACACACCCTCCACTTTCCATTCTTTTTAGAAACAACAAACACATTAGCTAACCATCGAGGATACTTAACCTCTCTGATCATACCGGCCTTAAGAAGTTTTTCAATTTCTTCTTGTATGATCGCGTTCCTCTCAGGAGCAAATTTCCTTCGCTTCTGATGGACGGGTTTAATAGATAAATCAAGGCCTAATTTGTGATTAATTACCTCCTTAGAAATACCTGTCATGTCTGAATGTTTGAAGGCAAACGTGGATTTTCTTCGCTTTAGGAAGGATATTAGATCCTCCTCGATATAGTCAGGGATACAGGATCCTAGGAACACCTTCATGTCTGGATCTTCAGGATCTAAAGATACTTCTTTTAGGTCCTGCTCTCGAGCTTCTAGTACATTCCTAGGATTTTGCTGTAATTGCTATGCTATCGTCTGTTTATCTGTCGGCTTCATGGATGAAGAATAATAATTCTTGGCCTCCACTTGGTCACCATCTATCCTTACTACTCCCCAAGGAGTTGGTAGTTTGATGCACTGATGGTAAGTAGAGGCTACAGCCTTCATTCCATGTATCCAAGGCCTGCTAAGAATAACGTTGCAACAAGAAAGATTGTCAATAACACAAAACTTTTGGTAGGAATTTAACCCTTCAATGTATATTGGAAGTTTAATCTCCCCCAATGTTTTCTTGGTTTCACCACTGAAATCCACTAGCACCGACGTTCTCGGGATGATTTCCGAGTCTGGGATGTTCATTTTCTGCAGTACATCATGTTGGATGATGTTGACCGAGCTTCCACCATCGACTAGGATCCTGCGCACATAATAGTTAGCAATAAATAAAGTTATAATCAAACCGGCGTGGAGAGGATCTTGGATGCTTGTCTTATCTTCTTCATCAAAGAAGATTCTTTTGTCAGTCGTCAAAGTAGTGGATATGACTAGTCATTCCCCGTTCTCCATCTTGGTTTCTTTGGCCAGTCTCTTAGCTGCGGAGAAGGAAGTACCACATATATCCGAGCTGCCGGAGATGAAGTTGATTACTTGTGCATCTGGTGGGGGCGGAGTTGCTTTTTGCGGGATATCCTCAGGATCCTGGATCCTCGACTTTTTCCCCCAATAGTTCTTTGAAATCGCCTTTGCTTAGGAGGTATCCAATTTCCCTCCTTAAACCAATACAATCATCGGTCTGATGGCCAAAGTCTTTGAAGGATGTTGTTTTCTCAATTTTCCGAGGCCACCTTGCTTTTTCTCCAAGATCCTTCATGGCACAAATCAAATCATGAGTATCAACAGAGAAGCAATATTCAGAAATACTTGGGTAGTCCTCATCATCATCTCCTTCTTCAACTGCCCAGACGTTTTGGTTGTTGAACTTGGAGTAAGGCTTCGAGTTATTGTTCCTAAATGAGGATCCTTGTTTCTGGTTAGGAGATTCTTGCTTCGTTTGGGCCCCTAATCGTTCTTGGATCCTCTTGTCATCCTCCAGCCATATGAATCTTAGTGCCCTGTTCCTTACTTCGTCTAAAGTCCTGCAACGAATCATCACAAGATCATCATAAAATGGGGAGCCCCTTTGAAGTCTCATCTTGAATGCTTCAACAACCATAGCCATATCAAGATTAGGTATTTCTAGGGCATCCCTGCCAAACCTTGTAACAAAATCCCTTAAGGATTCATTATAAGGTTGGACAACTGTATATTAAATCACTAGTTAACTTCTCAAATTTCCTACTATAAGAAAACTGGCTGTTGAACAAGTTAACTAAATGTGAAAAAGATGTAACAGAATAAGGAGGAAGACTTAGCAGCCATTTAAGTGCAGATCCTGTTAGTGTGGATCCGAAACCCTTGCATAGACAAGCTTCCTTAAGTCTTTCAGGAATTGGATTGATCTCCATCCTTTCCCTATACTGAGCCACTTGTTTTCCGGATCAGTGGTCCCATCATACACCTTCATGTTGGGGGTTTGAAAGCATTTTGGGATCTCCGCATCGCATATCGGTGGAGCAAATCTGGACAGCTTGTGGCTCCCTTCTGGTATTTCAGGAATTGGACGGACCACTCCTGGCACGCTGGATATCATATCCTTATGCTTCTGAAGTTCCCTAGCCATAGCCTGATTGATACCTTTATCATGCATAGAGCCAAGGTTAGTGTCTGAGGATATGTGATTATAGGCGTTACCTCTTGGATAGATGATCGTGGCTGAAAGAACGAGGATCCTTGAGTTTGTTGACCCACGGACCCTGGTTGAAGGATGGATGATCCTTGCTGAAGGATCGAGGATCCTTGAGTTTGTTGACCCACGGACCCTGGTTGAAGGATGGATGATCCTTGCTGAAGGATCGAGGATCCTTGAGTATGTTGAGCCACAGATCCTGGAGTAGTGAAATCCAGCACCCTAGGCATCAAGGGAGTCTGATCCTCCGCTGGCCTCTTTCTTTTCTTGAGATCTTCAATTTCATGTAGGATCCTCTGGTTTTTTTTGTTCTGCTGCTCCATGAGGTAACGCTTATAATCACATATCCTTATACACTAACCTTGGCTCTATGCAGGATACAGGTTGATATCAGGCTATGGCTAGGGAACTTCAGAAGCTTAAGGATATGATATCCAGCGTGCCAGGAGTGGTCCGTCCAATTCCTGAAATACCAGAATGAAGCCACAAGCTATCCAGATTTGCTCCACCGATATGCGATGCGCAGATCCCGAAACTCTTTCAAACCCCCCAACATGAAGGTTTATGATGGGACCACTGATCCGGAAGAACACGTGGCTTAGTATAGGGAAAGGATGGAGATCAATCCAATTCCTGAAAGACTCAAGGAAGCTTGTCTATGCAAGGGTTTCAGATCCACACTAACAGGATCTGCACTTAAATGGCTGCTAAGTCTTCCTCCTTATTCTGTTACTTCTTTTTCACATTTAGTTAACTTGTTAACAGCCAATTTTCTTGTAGTAGGAAATTTGAAAAGTTAACTAGTGATTTATATAGAGTTGTCCATCCTTATGATGAATCCTTAAGGGATTTTGTTACAAGGTTTGGCAGGGAGGCCCTAGAAATACCTAATCTTGATATGGCTACGGTTGTTGAATCATTCAAGATGGGATTTCAAAGGGGCTCCCCAGTTTATGATGATCTTGTGATGACTCCATGCAGGACTTTAGATGAAGTCAGAAACAGGGCACTCAGATTTATAAGGCTAGAAGATGATAAGAAGATCCAGGAGCGGTTAGGAGCTCCAGCAAAACAAGAGTCATCTAACTAGAAACAAGGATCCTCATTCAGGAACAATAACTTGAAGCCTTACTCCAAGTTCAACAACCAAAACGTCCAGGCAGTTGAAGAAGGAGATGATGATGAGGACTACCCAAGTATTTCTGAATATTGCTTCTCTGTTGATACTCATGGTTTGATTTGTGCCATGAGGGATCTTGGAGAGAAAGCAAGATGGCCTCGGAAAATTGAGAAAACAACATCCTTCAAAAACAAGTCCAAGTGGTGTGCATTCCATGATGACTTTGGCCATCATACCGATGATTGTATTGGTTTAAGGAGGGAAATTGGATACCTCCTAAGCAAAGGCCATTTCAAATAACTATTGGGAAGAGAAAAGTCGAGGATCCAGGATCCTGAGGATATCCCGTAAAAAGCAACTTTGCCCCCACCAGATGCACAAGTAATCAACTTCATCTCCGGTGGCTCGGATATATGTGGTACTTCCTTCTCCGCAGCTAAAAGACTGGCCAAAGAAACCAAGATGGAGAACGGGGAACGACCAGTCATATCCACTACTTTGACGACTGACAAAAGAATCTTCTTTGATGAAGAAGATAAGACAGGCATCCAGGATCCTCACCACGACGGTTTGATTGTAACTTTATTTATAGCTAACCATTATGTTTGCAAGATCCTAGTTGACGATAGAAGCTCGGTCAACATCATACAGCATGATGTCCTTCAGAAGATGAACATACCAGATTCAGAAATCATCCCAAGAACATCGGTGCTAGTTTGTTTCAGTGGTGAAACCAGACATTGGGGGACATCAACCTCCCAATTTATATCGAAGGGTTAAACTCTAACCAAAAATTTTGTGTTATAGATAACCTTTCCTGTTGCAATGTTATTTTAGGTAGGCCCTGGCTCCATGGAATGAAGGCAGTAGCCTCAACTTATCACCAATGCATCAAGCTACCTACTCCTTGGGGAGTTGTAAAGATAGTGGGTGACCAAGCGGAGGCCAAGAACTATTATTCATCATCAATGAAGCCAACAGCCAAGCAAACTATAGCATAGCAACTACAGCAACATCCTAGGTACGTGATGCAAGCTCAGGAGAAAGACCTTAAAGAAGTATCATTGGACCCCGAGGATCCAGAGATAAAGGTGTTCCTAGGATCCAGTATCCCCAGTAAGATTGAGGTGGATTTAATATCCTTCTTAGGGCGAAGAAGATCTACTTTTGC
Organism: Bidens hawaiensis; assembly: GCF_021521415.1. Taxonomy (NCBI): domain Eukaryota; kingdom Viridiplantae; phylum Streptophyta; class Magnoliopsida; order Asterales; family Asteraceae; genus Bidens; species Bidens hawaiensis. The sequence goes on along the minus strand of NW_027491035.1, from coordinate 2,047,830 downwards.
CTTCAAGCACTGAGACATGACAGGTATTTCAGGAGAGTTAATCACTCATAAGCTAGGCCTTGGTTTATCTGTTAAACCCGTCCATCAGAAGCGAAGAAAATTCGCTCCTGAAAAGAACAAGATCATACAAGAAGAAGTTGAAAAACTTCTTAAGGCCGGTATAATCAGAGAGGTTAAGTATCCTCGATGGTTAGCTAATGTGGTTGTTGTTTCCAAAAAGAATGGAAAGTGGAGGGTGTGTGTCGATTTTACTGATTTAAACAAGGCATGCCCCAAGGATCCTTTCCCATTACCACATATAGATTCCATGGTGGATGCAACGGCATGACATGAAATGCTTACCTTTATGGATGCTTCCTCTGGATTCCAACAAATTCAGATGGAACCATCTGATCAAGAGGATACAACATTCATGACTCCTACAGGCATATACTGTTATACTACTATGCCGTTTGGACTAAGAAATGCAGGGGCAACATAAAAAAGACTAGTCAACATGATGTTCAAGGATCAGTTGGGAAAGACTATGGAAGTATACATAGACGATATGGTGGTAAAATCAAAGAAAGCTGAGGATCACCTTAGAGACCTCGAGGAAGCATTCAATATCCTCGACCAATATAACATGAAATTGAATCCGTCAAAATGCCACTTTGGTGTTAAGGCTGGAAAGTTTCTGGTATATATGATGATTAAAAGAGGAATTGAAGCAAGCCCCAAGCAAATTAAAGCCATCCTCAATTTTAAATCTCCTGCAAATGCAAAAGATGTCCAAAGGCTCACGGGAAGAATAGCTGCTCTCAATAGGTTCATCTCAAGATCCTCCGAGAAGTGCAAGGACTTCTATGACATCCTTAGGAAGATTAAGAAGTTTGAATGGACGGAAAAGCATGAGGCTGTGCTTACAGCCTTGAAGGATTACTTATCCTCAGCTCCAGCTCTAATGAAGCATGTGGATGGAGAATCCTTATATCTGTATTTAGCTGTCTCAGGAAATGCAATAAGTGCCATTTTGGTAAAGGATCATGAAGGTGAACAACACCCAATTTATTATGTAAGTAAAAGCCTCTTAGACGCAGAGGTCAGGTATTCTCACCTTGAAAAATTAATTCTTGCTTTGATTATGGCCTCAACCAAGTTGAGACACAATTTTGAAACACATACTATTATTTTGAGAACTAACTATCCTGTTAAGAATGTGCTTAGAAAACCAGAAATGTCAGGTAGAATGGCCAAGTGGGCTGTGAAACTGAGTGCATATGATATTCAGTATGAGCCAAGAACAGCCATTAAATCACAAGCACTTGCAGACTTTGTGGCTGATTTCAATAGTGACATGCAAAATGAAGCTGATCCAGAAGTCCAACAACTTGAAGAAACCAAGGATCCTTGGATCCTCTTCACAGATGGAGCATCCAATGCAAGAGGAACAGGTTTGGGCATACTACTAAAATCGCCACAGGGGGGACATAATACCCCAGTCCATTGCATGTGCATTCCAAGCCACCAACAATAAGGCAGAATATGAAGCACTTATCACAGGTTTACTCTTAGCTAAACAGATGAGGATCAGGTATCTTCAAGTTTATATAGACTCTTTACTTATAACTAACCACTTTAACGGTTCTTATACTGTGAAAGGTGAGAATATGGTTAAATATTTAGAAATTGTGAAGGAATTGGCGAAATCCTTCGAATTGTTTAGTATAATACAGGTACCAAGGGAAGAGAATGCTGGGGCATATGCCTTAGCAAACTTAGCATCATCGTTGAAGATCCCGGATGATGTAAAGATACCCATCATTCATATATTGTCTCCGGAAATTGGAGAACAAGAATCCGTGAAGATAACAGTGGATTGCACAGGAGAACATACGGATCCTCCATCCTCTTCAAAAGTAGGATCTTGGATCCTTCCAATCAAAAAATTCCTTCAAGATGGAGAGATCCCTGCAGGGGAAAATCCTAAAGCTTTTAGATTAAAGGTATCACAATTCATTATTTTACAAGATATTGTGTACAGAAAATCTCTTGCAGGTCCCTATCTGAGATGCATTGAGGATCCTGAAATACAAGAGGTACTTCAAGACTTCCACGAAGGCGATTGCGGCAACCACACAGGGGGAAGAGCATTATTTTCCAGGATACTTAGGACTGGATACTTCTGGCCAACAATGAAGAAAGATGCTATGGAATACTCAAAAAAGTGTGATGCTTGCCAAAGGCATGGAAACATTCTTCACCAGCCAGCAGAACCTATGTATCCTATATCCTCTTCATGGCCTTTCATGAAATGGGGAATGGATATTGTAGGCAAGCTACCAAAGGCACCAGGCGGAAAGGTATTTATGCTTTCTATGATAGACTACTTCTCTAAATGGATTGAAGCAGAAGCATTCGTGCAAGTTCGAGAAAGGGAAGTTATATCCTTTATTAAACGAAATATTATAACTAGATTTGGTATCCCTTCTGAAATCGTTTGTGACAATGGTTCCCAGTTTATCGGTAAAAGAACCACTAACTTCTGTGACAGTTGGGGCATCAAGATGATCACTTCTACACCAGTTCATCCTCAAGCCAATGGTCAAGCGGAGTCTAGAAACAAAATCATCATCAACAATTTAAAGAAGAAACTAGGATCAAAGAAGGGAAAATGGGCTGAAGAACTTCCTTATGTTCTTTCGACAGATAGAACTACACCTAAAAATGCAACAGGCCAAACACCCTTCTCATTGGTGTTTGGATCAGAAGCAGTAATCCCTACATAGATGGTGGTTCCTACAACCAGAACGAGCATCCGTGATCCTGAACTCAATGAAGATATTCTCTTTGAAGACTTGGATACTATTGAAGAACTTAGAGACCTAGCCAAAATCAGAATGGCAGCATATCAACAAAGGGTAGCTGGGGCATACAACAAAAATATAAGGCTCAGAAGATTTCAAGAAGGAGATCTAGTCTTGAGGAAAGCCTTTCAAAACACAACTAATCCAGCAGATGGAAAGCTAGAACCCAAATGGGAAGGCCCCTACTTGATTGAGTCAGAAGATGGAAAGGGGACATATCACTTGCTAACTATGGAAGGCAACAGGTTACCCAGAGCATAGAACGCTATCCATCTCAAAAAGTATTTTTTATAGTCAGGATCTAGTATCCTTCGAAAATCAAGCATCCATCAGGATCAAGGATCCTAAAATTGGTAATATCTATCTGATCACTTATTTATTTCATATTCTTGTTAATAATTTAAGTATAATGTATTCTTAACATTTATCTTTTCCAAGTTTTTAAGTAACAATGCAGATTTCAATAAGAGGTTCAATGTCTAAGAGGTTGGCCACCTCTCCCTCACGCTTAAGGTACATTTCTATTTTCCTTGGCCTAGCCCACGATTGGATATGACCCCCGATGGTCATATCCTCCAAAGTTTAAAGGTTTTCACCTTTCTTATAAATTAGAGTTTCTACACTCTCGCCTGGAGCGCACGCTATCCAACGTATAGTCCGGGGCAGCGGGACCAGTACACGCTTAGTGGCTGACAATTTCGTTGCTTTCGGCTATATGGAGGATCCTACGACTTATGGTAGACGTACCATACCACCGGTTTATAACGTTTTCACGTTATCTCAAGACAAAGGTTTCTATTATTTTCATGTTAGCTAAGGTTTATAAAGTTTTCACGTTATCTCACGTTTGGGCTAAATCCCAGTTTGGGCGAGTCCCCAGTTAACATCCGTATTTGGGCTTGTACCCAGTTTTGGGCTTGTCCCCAGTTTTTGGGCTTGTCCCCAGTTCACGGGCTTGTCCCCAGATTACACGGGCTTGTCCCCAGTTGCACGGGCTTCTCCCCAGTTGCACGGGCTTGTCCCCAGTTTATTTTTTGTGCTTGTCCCCAGTTTATTGGGTCTAATCCCAGATAATATCATAAGTTATTTGCATCAGGTATCATAAATTAGATTCTGAGGATCACCGAAGGATCAATACTTATGGTAACTTAGGTCTAACCAGACCATACGGTATGACTTCTGTTTATCGGTTTACACTTATTTGATTTCAATTTATATCTTCATAGATATATGGATTCATTATTCTCAATCTATTTTTATAAGGATTTAAGATCCTGCTTTATTTTTGCAAGGATATTTTATCCTAAAAACTTTTTACTAAAGAATATTATTTCTTAAAACTTTCAATGAGACTTAAGCTATATCAAACAAACTTTCAAAATAACAAGTAACAAGCGAATAGTCAAAAGTTTTAGATTATTATTAAACATAAGTCACCTGGACTTATCCGAAAATCTTAACCCGGATTTTACCATTCAAAAAATGGACCATCCACCCGGGTTAATCAGGTGTTACTAGTTGATCATGATTTGCAGGGAGAAGGATATACAGCCGGAAGGAAGTTCCCAAGGAAACTCCATTGATATATGACAATTATATCCAGCTTGTCAAATCTCATATGTTTTTGAAGGAAGTTTGAATTCAAAGGCAAAATGACAGCTATGATCTTATCACAACCACCATTTTGGGGGCAATTGTTAGTGCACAGAAATTTGACACTTTCGATATGTTATCCTGGCATATGTTTTGGATCAGTTATCCTTAGCGTGTGTTCTAGATCCCGTCGGGATCAAGGATCCACAGTACTTATTATTTACTAACGGTTGTTCTCATGTGTGGTCTTATATTTAGCAGGTATAACGGTTAGAAGACTCAGTCTATCCACTAAAATGCAGTCAAGAAGATATTGACGTGTCTGGATTAATTATCCTTCTGAAGAGTTCCAGAGCTATTCAGAATCATGGATCCTCGGTATTTGCTGCTATTAACGGTTGTATCTTATATGAAGGCTGATATTTAATAAGTGTAACGGCTAGAAGACCTGGTCTACCACCTATTTCGCAGCCTAAGTGATGGAGCACGTGGTCAAAGTGGCTGTTACGATTATATTGAAGACATGGCGGATTTTTAGGGATTATTAGTTAATAGTCTTTATTAATCATAACTCCCTTGAGTTATTATCTTTTATATATAAGGGAGATTGTGATCAGTTAGGGGACACATGTATTCTCACACACACTAGAGCAGAACCATATATTCTCTCTACACACTAGCTTACTTTGTAACATCGATCATCAACTCCACAACACTTATAACCACCTTTTATTTATCAATATACTTGACGGTGATAGTTTCACCGTCCGAGGGTTTTTTGTGCTGGAGACCACGATAATCACATACTCAACGACCAAAGGTTACCTTGTTGATCTTTGACCGAAAAGAATCGACCAAAGATTACTTAATAAATCCTTGACCGAGGAAGTTCGACTAGAGATTACCTTGATAAGTTTTGACCGAAGTAAGACTATCTTGGTTAAGGGCTTTTTCCCTCGTGATCAAATCACTGTGTTCACACAAATTACGATTACGCATCCAATATTATCGAATTAGCACTATACCTCACATTTACGAATTTGGATAGTGGATCCTTAGCAGATTTTTGTCCAAAACATAAATAAAATAAGGCTCAATATTACAAACCTGCTAATGATGACGGGTGTCATGATATCGTCCTAGTACTATTGAGGATCTTAGTTGAGAGATTGACCCTTAACATGTATGATCATACTAGATGAGAATAGAATATATAAGGATGAGATACTCACCTACAAACATAAAATTATCATTTAAGCACATAAACATAAATCATAGAGCATGTAATAATCACACATAAACATATATTGAATTGTATTACGTATAGATGTAGTAGTAAAACATGAGTAAAAGTGAATAAGGTATACATGCTACCCCCACCCCCACCCCCCAAATATAAAAGATGGAAAAAGAGGTATGTAAACTCACCTTAACGAGTGGATTACGAAGTTGATATGGCGATAAAAATTAAGATGAAAACGATCGAGCTCCTCCGAATGCGATGATAAAAGTTCCTAGTTAATATTAATATTAATTAATTAAGATTAACGAAATAATAACAAGGTGTTTGATGGACTTGGGATTTGATAGGGGATTAAGTAAATTTTTTAATTAAAATATTATTAATTTAATTATCATAAATTTTGTAAATAATATAAATAGAGGGTATAAACAATTAAAAATAATACGACATGACATAACAGTTACAAATCAGTTTAAAAGAATTCTGGTGTCCAGAGTTTACACTATTACTATTTATAGATGATGATGATGATGATGATTATTGTTATTATTATAAGTATTATTATTATTTACGCTATATTTTTAAATAAATTAAATAGATATTAATATATATATATATATATATATATATATATTAACGGGAAAGTTAAACTAAAGATTTATTTTGAAAGAAATTCGGTTCGTTAATTGAGTGGAAAAAGGATCTTATTTTAAATCTTATTATATATATGTGTGGGGGGGTGTGTACATTTCAGATTAATTACGAATCACAAGTTCAAAAAGACAAGAAAAAACAAAGTCGGGTGGTTCAGTTTATCAAGATAACGTTTATTTAGTGATACATAATTTTAACCCACACGCACCAGCCATGAGGTTGATGCTATCACTTGTGAATGATATCAATCAGAAAAGTATATAAACACACAGCCAAAAACATAACCCAGTTCAAAAATAAACCCTAGATCCATTTCGTTCCAATTGATCAACAACACGTCGATGATGATTAAACTTGGTTTAGGGTTAATGATCCTCGATTAAAAACGAACTAGATGCATGTTTTAATTGCCATATTAGGTCACGAATGGGTATAGATCGACAAACTAGGGCTTTCTGCTCAAGTTCCTTATCAAAACCGACCTTGATGGCTTCATTTGTTACAATTAGGTTTGGGCTTAGAGTCGTGAAGTTAAGATGAGTGTGAGTGCAAGTTCAATTGCAATGAGGTCGTGTATATATGGGCTAAATGTCTTAGGTTAGCCGCGATTCTTAGTTAGTCGAATTAGCTATCAAATCATTGTCATTTACCATGTTTAATGAGTCGGTATGACGCGTTTAAGGGTCAACAATGATTTGGTAAGATCAATTTATGGGAATTAAGGATTAAGGAAGGTGGGGAGGGGGTGTTACAGCCGACGGTGGTGAAGGGGAAAGAGGGAAAGATATTTTGTTATTTTTTTTTTTCAATTTGGTCATTTGTCTTTTGTGGTGGGCGCAAGAGTGGTTAGAATGTTAATTTAAGTGTCATTGTTGCGCATATCTCATACTTATTAGTAAATAAAATAGATAAAAGAAATTCCTATACTTAAACAAATGTGATATTATACTATATATTTTTAAATTTTTTTATGCATTGCTCTTTGTACCTTATACAAACTGTGTTATACTTCTGTCTTTGTACAATGGGTAAAGCTTTTGGTATTACAATTTCTATTCAGTTGTAGCTACTCCACGTGTTAATGTAGTGTTTACACGTATCTAACTTGGGTTTACACTTTATTCATTATAATAGTAAAAATATTAATAATAATCAATCTATATTTGTAGTGGTATTTACAGGTGTACGCTTCCAAGATGATTCCGACCCTTTTTCTCTCTCCATAATTGTCTCAGTTTCTCTCGGCGGCTTCACTATCTGTTCCTTTTCCGGTCGCTGTGCCAGCACCGGTGAGAAGGTAACGTTTTCTTATTTTGTAGAGAGAAACAGATAGAGGAGACGTTAGTTTTTAGAGAAAGGCAAAGGAAGAAAAACGAAGCGTCTACCTGCCATTGTCGGTGGCTTTCCGGCAGTGGTTTCATTGGCTTTGGTCGACGAACAGCCATTTCCAGCCGTCAATGGCGGCGGCGGTGGGTGTGAGACATGGCGTGTCAACCTATGTTGCAGCCATGGTGGAGATTGTGCTTTGTGTATGGCTTTGTTGTTTCTTGCAATCTTCTCTCTTCCAATTGTGACCTTTATGTGGCTGCCGCCAAAGGGTTAACGGTTTACTGAGCTTCGGCAAGTATATAGCCAATTTTTAACCTTTTCAATAGTATTTCTACACTTTGTTTCGAGCTATATATGTACATGTTTACTTGATGGTCAGTAGCTTGAAAGCATCGGTAATTAAAACCCTATCATTTTTGTGTTGATAAAGGCTATGATGATGAAGTTCGTTTCATCTGAGTCTCTATACTTGTGTCTCTGGCGGTGGCTGAAACCCTAGGTACGTGTTTGAATGGTGTTTCCGTCCATGATTTGATTCGTTTGCTATGATGATCGTTTGACATTGATCTAATTAAGCACGTGCTTTTCATATTTGGGGTTTTTAATTCGGCTTATATGATATGTTACACTTGATTAAGCATTTAGTTTTCAAAACCCCAAAGATCTTAACGGTTTTAGTTGATATTACAGCAATTTTGTTTAAACCGTTGTTGGTTTGAGCTTAGGCTATGATGACGGCCCATTATTTGGTTCCGCAACTAATGTGGCAGCGATAGCGAAGATCTGAGCCTTGAGTAATTTTGAGTAGTGTTGAGATTTCGGTACAAAGTCGGCGCCAAACTGTTTTGTAAACTGCAGCAATGTTCAGCTGTAAAATTATCAATTTTCATTTTATTGGCAACTGTATAGTAGCAACTGGCTGGCTGCATATCCCACTACTCGGTTCAAAAGGGTTGGTCTGCGGCTTATTTTGGCAATTTGGCTTGCATATCATACATAATAATAGTTGACAAAATACGTACGAGATGAGCAAGATCTTAAATGAAACCCTGAATACAAAACTTGAACTCTATTGGGCTGCATATTAACAGTTGAACTGCATGTTTGATGCATTTTGAAATATAGTTTGAAATATAGCATTTTGATACCCTGCATGCAAAACTTACAACCAACCCTTATAAACTAACATAGCAGAACCATATGGCTTAATAAGCAAACTATAATAATTGTCCACAATAACCAATTACCTTTAGTATAGGCTGTTTTTTTATTGTAGTAATCACAGGTTTTTCTGTCACCTACCCGTCGCAACGTGTGGGTTCTAAACCCTATATGTATTAATTTACAACTTAACAAAATTTTTGCTTTTAAAATTGTATTAATGGTCGCTTTTGTTGTTCTCTAAACTTAAATGTGTGTACCTTATGCTTTGAACATGATCCCTTTCCATATTATGTACTCTTGAGCTTAAAAGTTTGCCACTTATGCTTTGGACATAGTCTGTCCCTTATGCTTTGAACATAGTCCCTTTACATATTATGTATTGGACACCACAACTTCTTTAATAACTCCTCTACTAAGATTAAGTATACATTAACACTAATAACCAACTTATCGATCTAGAACTAAGTTTTACTAGAACTACTAGACGAATAGCAAACTAAACATAACTACTTATTTAATAGCACCTCTAATAAAATTAACCACCCCGCCGCAACGCGGCGGGTCTAATAACTAGTTTTCTTTAATAATGAACGTTTGAATAATAAATTAGACAAAAGAAAAAAAATTAAAGGGTCTAGTTTCGGGTTTAAAAAATAACGAATGTAACAATATTCACAACTTTTTGGAAATTTCGTCCCAAAATTAAGGAAAATCCATAACATAAAGAACAAAACTAAGAGTCAAGAGATTATATATATATATATATATATATATTAACTAATTCTTTAAAAATAGTTAAAAAATAGTTAAAAATAATTCTTTACTAGGGAGAGGATCATGAGAGTACTCCATTTTATAGAGAGAACTAATAATGAATTATTTTTAATTTAATTAAAAAAAAATTTTAAAATTATTTTTCTTTCATCCTTCTTATATGTTGGTATTTTTTACCACAAAAAAATACAAAAATGAAAAAAATTAAAAAAAAGTTAAAAAAAATTAACATTGTAATGCATATATGCAATACATCGACTTTTTTTATAATACATTTGTTCAATAGTGTGCATTTTGATATTTGAAATAGTGTAGAATAACATATATATAGTTGTTTGTATTGTATATTTGCAATAGTGTTATATTATATACAAAATAAAAAAAATCGATATAGTGCATATGTGCATTAGTGTTGTATTACATATATGCAATAATTGCAATAATGTGTTTTGCATACAATTATTAGTGTTGTATTTGCATATATTCAATAGTGTGTATTAGATAATGTATTTGTGTTATATTATATGCAATAAAACACTATTTTATATATACAATACACATTAATGCACATATGCATTACATCGATGGTTTTTTTAGGAACAATGTCATCTTATTAGAAGGAGGAAAGAAAAAAATCACAAAATAATTTTTTAAAAATAGTTAAAAATAATTCTTTACTAGTTCTCTAGTTCTCTCTTTAAAAGGAGTTCTCTATAGATCTCACCCTTTATATACATATATATATATATATGTTCAAGAAAGAAATTAAATTATTGCAAGAAATAAGAGAAGTGGATTCAACTAATCATGTGTTTTCTTTTTTCTTTTCCATTTATTAATTATAAGGGTACATTAATAAAACCATTAAGATTTATTTTTGGCAAGTAACATTAATCTTGAAGAAGTCCAGATCTATACTTCTTTGTTTTTTATTTATTTATTTGTTTTCCTAATCATTGTGAATCCATCATTATTGTTTTAATAACTCTAGAAAGAAATTTATAAGATATAAATATTATTTAAGCTACATGATCTACTATTTTTTACAATAGCTTAACCACTAGAATAATGCTAATTATATTACACGATCTTAGTTTATGTTCAACCACAACGTATGACTTGTTATACTACAACAACCCATAAATTCAATTTTCTTTACAAACATACTATGGTGACAACTTTGTATCATTAAAATAAATCGATCCAAGACATTAACCAAAGGATTTGACATAACAAAATTTTTAAACTTATCTAAATTTCAATAGCGGTTCCTTAACACATAACTAAACTATTTTAGCTTAAACAAAACACTAATTATGTTAAACAAAACAAACAGGTTAAAGCCGCCGATCAATTTGTTATTATTTGAACACTCCTTGATCAACCAAACATTCATTTTGAACTGAGAACATCTAAAATCTTTAATCTTTTCGTGTTAAGTTTTGAAAGCAAAATCTTCGATGTAACACCCGGCCTCAAAGGCTTGAACGTATGACCATCAGCCGGACCGCTGTTGTCAATTCATCAAAGTTTAGTTACGCTGCGAAAAAATGTTTGAATAATATATTAGTATATATAAGGAGGGACTTAATAAAAATATCAACCTACCAATAAACGCCAAATGTTGCTCGTTTTGTTTACAAAACAAAATCAAAAGAGAAAAAATAATTAATGGTCGAATGATCTTAATGTCATGCACGACCGATGACTTCCATTACAATAAAAATATTAATATACACCATAAATCAAGTTCCCTCCAAAACAAAATCCATCCCAAATTCCCCTATACTTCAAACCAAATTAACCTGCACAACATGCAAACATCCCTACACCACTAAAAACTATTGTCTACACCAGATACAATTACTTATATCCCTACACAATAACCACTTTCCTTCATAGTGGCTTTCATACCATACTCAATAAAAAAACACTACAATGTTTCCTACACACATCATATGCATATCAAAAGCTGCACAATTACATATTATAGCATTGCAAAAATAATTATAATATAAAAAAGATACCACCAATACCATACACAAACCATAAGTTACATTCACATATTAAACAAATTAAGCTACATAATGCATAACAATATGAAGTCTTGCAAAAATTCCTACTTTTTTTTTACAAATATAATTAACAGACTAGATATCATCTAGTTTATATCCTACACTATGAATTTTATCTACATTTTATGTGGACAAGTATCCCATGCAAGTTCCCCTATCGGTCTAGCACACACATACAAATTAGTAAATTCTTGGCTGCAACTATTGCAATTGCTTCTTAAATTTTAGGAATGCACAAGTTGCAGTGTAGGAAAATTTATGTTACAGTGTAGGAATTGCTACTTAAATTGTACGAATAACCTGTATGTCTACACATTAAATATAATGTCCTTCATACAATGAACCTCGAATCCAACAAAATAGTCATAGATAGCTAGCTCTAACATATACACACAAAATTACTTCATACACAACAAACATACCATACACCAGCAACACCACAACAAGTTTCCTACACACCATAAATCTGTCACACATTGAATCATGCTTAATTCCTTCACAACCATATTCGTTATACACAACAAACATGATATGCTACAAATAAAACATTATATCATACACAACTGAATCTTCTACACAATAAGTATTATATAGATGATATAGCCTCAGATATCTATAATCATCAACTTAATTGTTTCATATTCAATAGCTATATAAAAAATATACATCTTACACAACAAACTTGTTTGTAAGGACAACATTAACAACTCATACACCCATAAAATTATTCCTACACATCTAGCCTAAAGATGAAAAAAACACACTAATATATAAAATACAAGAAATTTGAACTACCAGATAACAATATCCCAAAATTCTCATTAATTTAGGCAAACATTAAACCCTAAATTTTTTTACCCAGGTTAAAAAAAATTAGGAATCCATTGCTGTAGGTATTTATACTCAGAAGTGGGTATTGTATTCAATTAGTTAATTATAAAACTAAAACAAAAGAAAAAAATACATAACCTGGTCCATGATACGTACGACCTTAACAAATGTCCCAAAAACTTGCTTTATTTAAACTGTGTAGGTATTGAAGAAAGTGTCGATAGATTGCAGGCTGGGATGATTCTCATAGTCATGGAGAATTGATATCATCATAATTGATTTAAGCACTAATTAAGGAATTAGATAAATTGATTACATTTTATTATATGCAGCTTAAAAATAGAGAAATACCAAACTACACTTAGTTTAAATTCCATTAAAACCAATTAAGCTTACTTACAAAACTGTCATTTTCAATATATACCATTGATCAAGCACCATCTAGGGCCAAGATTTATTTCTCACACTTCTTACAATAATATGATTTCTCTCTTGAACCATCCCATATATATATATATATATATATATATATATATAACAGACCTTCGAATGACCCGAATAACGCTACAAACGAAAAATATGATAAGAACACTTATATATATGATGTACCAGCGGTGTATCCACCATGCCTTTATCACATTGATATTTGTATTTTTACCCAAAATCACCCTAGGTTCCGAGTTAAACACACAACCGTATTCACCATGATTCCCATGCAAGAATTTCGATAATTATGCGTGCACTCGTAGTTATTTAGATCATCACATGATGCACATGGTCCATCCCGTTGTGCGGGTTTGAAAAGAAGGTAAAAGAAAACATTTTAAATCGATAGTTAAATGGAAATTATTTGATCAAGAGTAATGAAACTAAGTTAATGCGTGAAATTTGATGACCATAAATAACTAATAAATGAACTTGGAAAAAAAAATTATGAAATTGTTGAAGTTAACCATCAAAAGTAATACAACTAAATGAAATAAATAGATGAAGGAAATTTTGAAATTAAATAAGTAACTTACACACTCTATGTATAGAAATGCTTGAGATGATGACAAAATTCAAGAGTTAATAATTAGGTACACAACAAACAAATCACATGACCAAAAATATAATAGTAGGTGAGGCTTGAAATCAAGGTTGTAAATCGGGTAAGATGAAGAAGTGAGTTTTGGGGAAGTTGGGTAGCCATGTATTAAAATACCAATCTAGAATTTGTAAATATGACTCCTATTATATTAGATAACCATGTACAACACATGTTCATAGTCCTAATTTCTAAAACAAAACGTTTGTAGGAAATCAGTCATAGGTAGTTCATGATACAAATACGTTGCTATTAGATAACCATGCACATAGTTTGGTAAGTAACCGAGCATGGACCACTTGAATTGTGATGAAAAATTGCGTAACAACAAATAGTGAGTAAACGACATAATAGGAATAGATGAGAGATTTAATTCAACATAAATAATCGTGATTTCCATTTATAACAAAATTGAAAATTTAGAGGAGTCATTACAATGGATAAAAAAGTAGAACAAACTAGGAAACTAAAATAAAATAAACGTCTCTTGCATAGCATGTATTCTTGAAAGGTGAGGCTTAGACTTGGGACCGTTGATGTAACACGCATGTCCTTTAGTACCTTGAGTAGCTTTGTTACTTGAGGTTGGTTGGTTGGTTGGTTAGTTATGGTTTGGTTGACTTGAATTGGTTGAATGGTTAGGCTTGAATTGCTTGAATGGGTTGTGCTTGGATCGGCTGAAGTTGATTCACTTGGGCTTGGTTGAATTGGGCTTGGGTGACTTGGGTTGGATAGACTTGGGCTTGGTAAGCTTGATATTGAGTGGCTTGGGTTGGGTAGGATTGAATATGGTTCATGTGTGCGAGTCTTGGGAATGCATTGTGATAATGGCTATGGTCTCCATAATTGTAACAAGCTCTAATAGTTAAGGGTACTTGAGTAAACGATTGAGCATAAGGTAAAGTTTGGGGTTGGGTAAAAGGTGAGGTAAATTGTTGAATCATGGGTTGGTTGGGTTCACGGCATGTGGTAAAGATGTGACTAAAACAATCTGCATTGACGACACTTGAGGTTAGATGAATTGTGGATTGTACACCTTTCACAATAAGGGTGGGATCTTGTGTAGAACTTTTTGGTGGGTTGGGCGTGTTGGGCTTGCGATTAGGCCAAGACATAGTTTTGGGAATTGGACTTTCTTTTGTTGTTGCGGTAATGGGATGAGTTGTTGTTGTTGTGCTTAGAGAATTCGGGCTTAGAGGATTCGGTCTTGGATTCTTTAGTGGGATCGGGTGCAGGCTTATCATTGGGATTCTTGGAACTCTCCGCGTCAAGGTCCTGGCTTTAACTCTTCCGCTAGAGTGATGGCATCATGAAGGATTTCCGGGTCACGGCTCAGGACAGAATCTTGAATTTTCATAGGCAAACCTAAGATGTACTTATCAATGGCACTCTCTAGAGGAGTATATGCAAGATGAGGAGGCTCAATTCGTGGAACTGATAACTGTAAGTTGTATTGTCACCACCTTCTTGCATCAAATTCTAGAACTCTTCTTCCAACTTCCGGAGTTCATGTTGCGGGCAAAAATTTTTGAGTATGAGTTGTTTGAGGTCATCCCATGGCAAGGTAAAGGCAACCTCAGCCCCACGAGAGTGTTTCTCATGGGCACCCAGTTTGAAGACGCTTGAGGCATAGGTGGTCTTCTTATCCTCTGGTCACACAAAATGGAGGAACGCACTTTCCATCTGCTCGAACCACTGGAGGAGGGTGGTAGCACCCTCGGCCCCAATGTAATCAGCGAGGTTAGCATTCGTAAATTGTTTGAAGGAACAAGAAACTTGGTTTGGATTCACGGGTTTGGTAGCAGCATTCACTGTTTGGAGCTGAGCAATGAGTGTTGGAAGAGCTTCAATGATTCTCTTTGCAATGTGGGACGACATGCTACGGCCAGAGTTGCTGATGCGATTGTTACGGTTGATGAGGCGGGAAGAAGACATGCTACAAAGACGAGATGTGAAAATTTATTAGGTTATGGGATAAATTGTATAACCATGCAAAATTTCAAGTTTTGTGAAAATTCATGAGTGTATAAAATGAAAGCATTATTAGCCTTAACTTGGAGTGTTGATGAAATTGATAATTGGGTAATAAAACTTAAATCGAGGGTTGGGACATGAATCATCGTGAGATTGTCCCAACAAAATGAAAAAATATACCACTCAAAAATTTAAATAAAAATCTCATCGTTGAAATCTCCATGTGTCATCATGGCTTAATTCTCCAACAAAATATTTAAAATTGATTAAAATCGAATGAGAGTGTTGAGGTGAATAGTTGGGGTATCCATGTATCACCATAGCTTTTCCCACCAATTATTTCAAATAAAACATCATAAGGAAGGACCGAGTGTAGCCACGTATTACCGTGAATTCGGTTGTGATTTAAGGGTGTGGTCGTCACTTGACCACGTTTGATATAATGAGGTTAGTATATTCGTGGACATTTGGTGTGATATGCTTTGGCTTATTAAGTTCCACACCCTCGCCGATCCCTCCAGGAAAGCAATCTGGTCTCACGGTTGATTCAAATTTATACGCATTGCATTTCCTTAGGCTCGCAAGCCTTGGTGTCAAGGGTTCGGAGAACAAGTGTGTCCCCCTTACAGTAGCTACATATCCGTCGCACGAATCATCCTTGGTGAGAGGGGAGTAAAAATAAAAATGGTGGGAATTCTTAAAGAATTTCCATATTTAAAATAACATCACAGTTTTGAAAATGATTTTGAGATTGAGGCATAGCCTCGGAGTTGTGTGTGTTTTTGTTTACAAGAATAATATTAATACGTTAAATAATATTTAAACTACAATAATCAATAATACGATTTAGGGTGCAAACACGTAAAGGCATATCACATATAGGGTCCCTAAGCATGCAACTAGGCTGTTATATCTAACCACCTATCTTATAGACTTCGGCTATGATATCAATCTGTCACACCCCGCCAAAGGAGGCGGAACATGTTGGGGCATAACGTATTCATTTGACAGTAGCTCAAAAGACAATAATTAAAGCGACAATAATTATTTAATTTCATTGATATTAGCAAGTACACAAGTTCAATAAACGAAACAAATACATCATACTTTTGTATTTTGAATAAATACCCTAAAGTAAAACTAATATCTTCGATCTTGAACAATATCTATTACGTGTGCCTGTAGCATGTATAAAAATATAGTTTGTCAACTCGATTTTTGGTGAGAATAGATAAGTTCTCGTTATATATATATATATATATATATATATATATATATATAACGAGAACTTATCTATTCTCACCAAAAATCGAGTTGACAAACTATATTTTTATACATGCTACAGGCACACGATATATATATATATATATATATATATATATATATATATATATATATATATATAGGTAAGTCACTTCATATAGTAAATGGTGAGAATTACAAATCTCACGAAAATGTAAACAACTAAATAGATGTGAACCCGTTCCTATAGATACAAAATCAATATACTTGGCTAAATGTATGATCATAGTATATTAGCATAGACGAGGATAGGATACCAACCACCAAACATAAAATAAACAATTTAGCAAATAGATCATAATCATACAGTATACAATAATCACACATAAACATATATTGAATTGTATTTTGAATAGATGTAGTAATAAAACATGAGTAAGGTGAATAAGGTATTCATGCAACCCACAAAATATAAAAGACGAAAAAGGGGTATGTAAACTCACCTTAACGAGTGGATTAACAAGACGAGATTGCCATAAAAATTAAAATAGAAATGGTCGAGCTCCTTTGAATATGTCGACAAAAGTTCCTAGTTAATATTTATATTAATTAATTAAGATTAATGAAATAAAAACAAGGCGTATCACGGATTTGAGATTTGATAGGGGTTTAAGTCCAATTTTTTTAATTAGAATATTATTAATTTAATTGTCATAAATTTATAAATAATATAAATTGGAGGGTAAAAACAATTAAAAATAATACAACATGACATAACGGATACAAATCGGTTTTAATGAATTTTGGAGTCTTTTAGAGTTTACACTATTGAAAGAACGAGTATGTGTAGGATCGATACAATGTACAATCTACTCTTCAACATAATGAGCGAAATCATTATGAGATAAGAAAAACAAGATAGATTCACTTTTAATATGCGTTATATTCCTTAAAAACATATAATAGCACAGAGTATGACAACTTTTAGCTCAGTGCACAATTTGGAAATCTAGAGTACTAACTAAAATGGATGGATATGCCTACATATATAGTCGAGGACATATCCGTCGAATATGTCATATGCAGCGTATGTGTACATATCCGCTCGATATGACTTATACGCCCATTGTACATACAAACCTATTTCCAAACCTGTTTTCAATACAAAATACAAGATCCTAGCATTAGACATTATGTACTAACAAACTCCCTCTTGGATATTTCTAGATCTTGATTGTCTTCACTATGTCATCCCAAACACTCATGCCATGTATGCTTTACGTGCTTTTTCAAACGATGGTTCGGATGAACCTCCCTAAGGAGTAGGTCTTGAAACACCAACATGCATATAGTTAAACATCTTCCATGAAGCTCTAGTTAATCTGTCTTTATGCTCAGCTTCTAGCTCAGCCTCATTCTTATCTTTTTCTTTTCCAACACCAATCCACTTTGTTTCCCAGACTCTACCAGAATGTACCTTGTTAACAAAACAAACATTCACGACTCGTTGGTATTGTTGAGCCTGTTCCTCACCCTTATCAAAATAAACTTGAATTTTGTGAGAATGTAGGACTTCAATATTTTTCTTTGAACAGTTAATCAACCACATCAGATCAAGCACCGCAATCACATCATAATTCTTGTTTCCTCTATCCAAATTGATTATGGCTCCACCCATTGATTCATCGTAATACCACCAAAAAAAAGAACTTATGAACTCTTTGCTCCATTTGATATAAAGTTATAACCTTCAACGAATCAGGTCTTGTATGTCACACCCCGAAAATATTAATTTAAACAGCAGAAGACTTTGACCAAGTCTTTCGGGTGGTAACAGACATCGTTTCATCCAATCACATTTAACAACATGTTTCTAATGAAAGTTGAACTTTATTTAACTATCAGAGTTATTACAAGTGTCATATTACACGATTTTTATTCAAATTATAAGTTCAACATAAAGTCAACATTTTTCATTTAAACACACGTCACTATTTTCCCGCGCTCTTCACGAAGCTTCAATACTTACTTATTTTCCTGAAAAGCATATTAAAAATCTTTTGACAACACATTGTGTTGTTGAGTTTCCCTTTTTAATCAAAATAGTCCGTATATACATATATATATATATATATATATGTATATATATCAAAATCCATATAATGATCTATCGTCATTATATAATAGTATCAATCCCGTGTGTAATGATCTATCGTCATTACATCACACCAAAATCATATAAAAATCCATGTATAATGATCTATCGCCATTATATTACTAACCCGTGTATTTTGATAATAGCATTTTATCTTTTAAACAAATCGTGTTGTTGTAGACGAGCAAAGAATACACCATGCGTATGACTATCATAATTGATAACTCAATACGTACCAGACTCAAAATATACCCATTTTTAACCCAATGCGAATGGAAGTGGGGGGAGTCACCCTGATAGATCTACCAATATTTATGTGCCCCTTTATAGGGTTAACAGTTATTTAGCCAACTAGACTCATCTCGTATATGACACGGTTTGTAAAATAAAGTTCTTTAAAGAAAATCTCTATGAAATCCATGTATAAATAAAGAATATGCTCCCCCCCCAAAAAAAAAAAAACAATTATACAATTTCATTTAAAAACGAGGGGGTTCTTGGAGAAACTCATGGTTTGAAGCTTTTTGTTCCAAAATTTGTGTGTCCTATATTAGTACGCGTTTTGTTAATAAAACTTAGTTTGAGTTTTTTTATAAGAGTCTTTTATTTGTTAACCCTAATCTAATGTCCACACAAGCACATAATCAACTAAATTCCTATCAAGTTAACGAGTACGTATAGTTCGGGTTTCGTTAACTATTATCTTAATAACTAAATTAATTAATAAAATAAATATATAAATATAATAAAATATTAAAGTTTCAGTTGCTAGAATGTTTTAAGAAAATATTAAATTATTAATTTTAATGAATCTTGTGGGTTTTGTCGGTTTTGTCGGTTTTGCATTTAAAACCGAACCGTTCGACTTTTCGTATAAAATATAAATTTTTAATCTTAAAAAATACTTGTTGCATATATATTAGTTAAGTTTTAGGAGTTACTTTACAAAAATATGTTATTTTTCATTTTCGTTAATATTTTCTTAAAAGAGCAAATTTTAACGTTTTCGTGTCGGTTTTCGCGACACGAACCGTTCAGGACTAAGTTTTGTTATCTTGTCCTCTTCTCATATCTTAAATTATGTTATATATGAGTATTTTATAACTTTAGGGGTTGTTCTAAAACAATCCCTAATCGTTGTGTCGGTTTGCGTTTAAAAACCGATTTTTCGACCCTTAAAGTTCCCGACATGTAAAATAAACCAAATAAGTCCATACCAATTATCTTATGAACTAAATATACACCTTATAACCTATAAATTAACTATTATTTCAATATTTGATCAAATAATTTCATATAACACTTTTCAATCAATTTAAGTTCTAATTCATATCTTAAGTTTATTAATAATGATAATAATCAAACTTAGCAATTCATATATGAACAAGTATCATAATAACACTTAAAAGTCCATATTCAAATAATCAAATTATATCATCATCTATGCACAAATTCAAGGATTTCATTATTAACTAATCAACCTTTTGAATTTCCTAAGTGTTCAATCAACAAAGTTTCATATTATAGTAACTTTTAATTTTTTAATAATTCTATCTATTTCAATCTTTCTAATAATTATTAAGTATGAATCTTGTTTATCTCATTCAACTAGTTTGATATAATTTCATGCATCCTATTGTTTTATTCAAGTTTTGATCTTTCAATATTCATGTTTTCAAAGTTTCTATTTCTAGCAAATAAGTGGCAATTGATCAATATGCTAATCCAATCTACGCTTTAACAATGCATCCTATGTTAGTTCAAGTATGCAATTAATTATATATCAAATACATATATGCTAAATATTCATATCAAAATAAAAAAATCAACTTTTCATTCAACAAAGTTTCCTTATTTAGCAAGTTAACAATTTCAACAATCATCTTCAAGTATTGTTCTTCAAACTAATAGATTATGAATCCCCTAAATTACAACCTATCCTCAATCTTGATCAACATCAATCAATATCACTTTCCATCTTTATCAATTCAAAAAAATCATCAATTTACCCAAGTAATCCAAAAATCCCTAAATTGCAAAATTAAGAGCAAGTTCTTGCCAATTTCAATTTCAACACTAGCAATACAATAGATTCATGTTCATATCATTAATCCTATTGATTATTAACTACCCAAATTCACCCTAAAATCAAACTCAAGCATCAAATGTATCCATGATTTTACCTAAATATCCAATATTCTAACAATACTTTCAATCAATCTTAATAGTCAAGTATGAACTTCAAGATCAACGTGTGCATGTGTAAATGGGTTCAATACTTCCTCTTACACACACATACATACACACGGCTCACATACACACACATCAACATCCATAATTTCAAATTTTTAAGCTCAATCTCAACTCAAGAACACCTAATCTAACAGATTTAGTCCTAGAAATTAACTCATAAACATAACTTACTTGTGTTCTTGAGGTATTTTAGGATGAAGATGAGAATGTGATGGGTGTGGGTGTGATGATCCTTCCTCCTAATCCTCTTCCTAGTTGTTAATCTTCTTTATTCTTGATCAATCTTGAATGTGAGTGTGTGTTTGTGATTTGAAATTTTAATGTGGGTGTGTGTAAATTGTGTGTGTGTGTGTGTAGATATAGAGAGAAAGATGGAGTGTAGAGTGGTCACTTGTTGTGACAGGGTGCAAGGTGGTTGGTGTAGGTTATTTACAAATAATACATAATGATTAGGTTGTAATCATTGGATGGCTAGGTTGTTAGGAATTGATTGGTGGAAAATAGAGGTGAGGGGTGAGGTGCCATGAGGGTGTGGCCGGCCAAGGGGAAAGGTGGGGAAAAGGCTTGGGTTGGTAAGTAGGTGTTTAAAAAAATAATCTTAAGTTTCCGTTTTAACGTCTAACGAATTTTAGCTAATCAAATGAATCAAGTTTCTAATAATTTTTGTCAGGTATGAACCAATATTGAATTCTCGATAATTCGAGCTAAAGAAACTTAATTTTTGTGGTGGTTGGTTTTCACTTCATACGGTAACCTACACTAGCTTTTGTTCTCTTATTTTCTAAATTTCACGATTTGTATCTTCTAAAATTAAGTGTATATATTATCTCTAATATTCTAATATAAATTTAATTTTTCGAGGCCATTTAGACATGTTTAGGATTTTATCCGTTTCTAAGTCGTCACCCAAGGTCATTTTGCGCAGTGTTCTCTACGCGACAAAATTGGACTTTTTCAAACTTAATAAAATAATTCTTAAATATTGTTGGAGTTTTTGGACTAAAATAATATCACATATTTATTATATTATTTTATTTACGTAAGTACGGTTATTTTAGTCACGGATTTAGGCTAATTTTTAGCCGGGTGTCACATTGTATATCTTAACGTCTTGACAAAATCTCTAGTCTTTGGATCTTTCTTAACACTTGAAACATGAAGCTTTGGTTTATGTGGTGTCCAACTTTTGAATCCACATTTTAATTGACAAACAATAAAGTCTCATATGTCCAAAATCTAACCTTTCGCAGGAACATATAGAAACTTTTTTTGACATATGTCATACACATCATGCCACGGTAACTTTTTCGATTCCATCAAGCTTTTAAAATATTGCATTCCAAACTGCCTTCTAACTGTAATCTTTCGAATCTTCTTAAGATATGCAATACTATTACACTTCCCCTATGTAGTATCTTTCTTCGTCTTTTTATAATATTTGACTGGTTTGAGACATTGTTTCTCAGGTTCAACATGATGATCTTTAAACTAGTCATTCTTTCTTTTACTAGTTACCTCATTTTCCATTACCTTACCATATTAATCAAATTATTGACTGATCATCTCGATTTCCTTGTCAAAATCTTCACTAAACTCACCAAATTCCCGATTATCATATGTTAAATAAGTTATAGGTTCTTTCTCCAAGACCTCTTCTAACACATAATCACCAATAGGCATGAATTCATGTTTATCATCACATACACCACCCATTTCCTGTTCAAGGTCAATGTTGAATTCATCATCAGTAACATTCAATATTCTTGCCAACTCAGCTCTATCCATTACAATTCACCCTCTCCAACCTCATACACAACACCTTTTGTCTGAAACAAAGTTGCTGAAATAGGATCAACATTATATACTTCAGTATCTTCAACAGACTTCTCACCAACACTCTCGTGCTGTGTTTGAACATCAGAAATACAACTTTCATAAACATTATCACCACGAATCTTACTTCCTTTAGAACTAATCAATATACCAGTTCCTCCTTCAGTATTGTCTTCATCATCATCATCCAAATCTTCATAATCATCACAAACAGACAAGTCAAGCTTTCCTTCATCCTCTTCATCTTCATCATCTTCTTCTTCAACAATTGGTTCATCAATACCCATTGTTACCAACTCCAATGATTCGACAATTAAAGGTTCATTAACCTTTGGTTCATATATAACCATCTCCAAAATAGGTTCTTCCACCACTGGCTTTTGTGTAGTAAACACAATAGAAGATGATCCAACATTATGCTCAGTAAAAGTATCTTCAGATAAATCGATTGGTTCTTCAACTACTTTTCCTTTACCTTTTAGATCTGCTTTCTCTTTATCGTACATAATACGAAATTCACATTCTTCTAGACAAATATCTCCACCATACACTCTTTGAAATATTGTGTCATCCGCCTTTTCTGTTTCAGATAACAATCGAATGCCCAGCTTTTCTTCTATAATCACAAAATACTTCATGTGTCGGTTTAACAAGTCAGCTTGTATAGAATGTTTTTAACTCCACATTATCCAGCCTCAATCTACTATTTTCTTTTGACAAGCTTTCAATGCAAACATCTTGTTTTTCCACACGACCCTTTAACTGATTAAATTCTTGTCTGGATGGTCCATCTAAAAAGATATTAGCATTATCAAACTTAGGAAAACTCTCATATTATTGACCTTGTGAAGTAAATTTTGGAGTTCCTTTTGGAGTAGCCTTCTTTGGAGTTTTCTTATTTAGTGATGGAGTAGCTTGTACTTCAAGTGTTTTTAAAATATTATCATTACGTCTCAAATTCACAGTCGGTTCATTTTCAAAATCCATTTTTGGAGTAAACTTACCAACAACATCCGCTGGACCACCTATATTTTCCTCCTCGGGGTTAGATTCTTCATCTATAAGCTTCAATGATGATTCAACACGTTTAGCCATGTGCTTCCTTCCCCTTTATACTTTCTTTATCTTTTCTTTAAAAGTATCAGGCACAAAGGTTTTATCATACTCCTCCTCTAATTTCCTGTGCTTTGTTTGTTTTCTCAAATCAGTCATAGCACGAGTATCAGCATATAAACATTTTTCTTCAATTCTGAACCTGATTTAATATCTTCATCATCTTTCCCCGATGTAGCCGAATATACAGGTTGTTCTACAACAGGAGTAGTCTTTGGAGTAACCTCTTCAACTTTAATCGGTTTCTATCCTTTACATTTCCCAATCTGTGATTCTATCGCAACGTCATCTTCAGTTTTTATGAACCACATGCTTCCACCAACAGCTTTGAAACTTTCCATAATCATGTTTTCATTTTCACGATCAGAATAGTTGTTATCATGTCTTTAGTTGTTACCCTCAGGTGCAACATAATCATCATTCTTCAAATAACCAATAACCCACGAAACTTTGGAATATCTTTTTCATCCTTTCCTTTGTATGACGCCAGTTTAGCACAGTTATTCCCCGCCATATGTAACAACTGTATTGTGTCACCAATCTTGTTAACACCAGGAAACTAATCTTCAACAATCAATTGTATAAATCATGGGTGCATCAACCACTTCTCTTTTCCAAAGTGATGTTTCATGTTGTGGAAAATCACCTTTGTAAAAATAAACTTCAAGTTCAAACACAAAGTTGCGGTAATGCACATCTGATAGTCTAATATCTCCTCATAACCACCTTTCTTGTGCCCCAAACATTTTACAACCACATGAACTAAAAACATGTACGGTCTTGGCAAACATGTCTTTAGATAAGGTCCTTTCTTGATAGCGTTTTGATATTTCATTCTAACCAAACATCCTTTAACAAGTCTTTCATACAAAGTAGAAATGCTCTGTAAAACATAAAATGATTATGGATGTAGCATGGAAGTATGAAGGTTTAAAAGAATATATGTATGTAACAATGAACGTATGAATGTATGAATGTATGTACGTATGCAGGTATGTATGAAAGAAAGGTCAACAGGTTAGTATGTAATAAATTTACCTTCGGGTATGTATATATAAAAATGTGATTGTTATGTATATTATCTTATTAACTAGAACTCACACAGTGTAGCTGGCTTTTAGTATGTACGCAGGTGAGTAGAATGAAACAGCTGGCTTGAGGAGGGACACATGACAGGAGAATAAGAAGCTCACATCTGGAGAATGATAATTATCTTATTTTCTTGTATTTGAACTTAAAGACATGTTTGAATGTTTGCTTAAATCTAAAACTTATGTCTGAATGATTAAATTTTATTTATTCCATGAAAAGTTTTAATTCACGATGATATTAGAAGTGTGTTTATGAGAAAATCCAACACTAAAGTAGGGAACCAGTTCCGGGGCCTTACAAAAAGCTAAACATAAAAACTTAACTTTATCATTTCAAAAGTTGTTACCAAGGATCCCTAAGATTGTAACATCCTACTTTTTGAATAATAAATAAAAGAGTTTTATTTATATAATCGTATGTTATTATTTAATTATGTTGAATAATATTAAGTTAAATGTGGTCTTGGAAAATAAAATATGGATTAGGGGAATGAGATATGGGCCTTAAGGTCCATGGGCTTAACTTGTACAAGCACCACAAACCTCCCTAAAACCCTCAAACCCTCATTTTCATCCTCCTTACCTCCATACACCTTCAAAATACACACACAAACACTCACCTACAATTCGGATTCAGATCTGGGCTAAAAAGAACAAGATTTCTTGATTCAAGCATCATCAAAAAACAAGAAATGCATCTAGATCCACGTGCCGGTCCCGATCCTAACCAAATCGAAACCCTAAAAGGTATGTTTTTTATTTAAAGGTTGGGTTTTAGACCTCAATTTGTCTTAACATTTGATACGACGGTAAATCGGACCTTATAGTGGTATAAAACCTAAACTTGATCGTAAATAAGATATTTGGATAAAACGGGACAAACGAGTGACGTTTGGACCGAGTTAAAGTAAGAAAATGAAGTTGTTATGGCCCATAACTCGTTTTATCAGTAAATCGGGCATAGTGGGACGTAAGAAAGTGGTTAAAATGGAAAGATATGAAAAACCATTTTCGAATCGAGTTCCTGATAAACTCGATTTGTTTGGAGGAAAAACGAATCGAATTGAAATGAATCGAATCGAAATGAAACGGACTGAATCGAAATGAAACGAATCGAATCGAATTAAAACAAACCGAATTGAAACTCAGTTCAATTAGAACTGAAACTCGTTTCTATTAGAATTGAAATTCGATTCGATTAGAAGTGAAACTCGATTTGATTAGAATGAAACTCGATTCGATAAGAATTGAAACTAGTTTTGATTGGAATGAAACTCGATTTGATTAAAATGACACTCAATTAGAATGAAACTCAATTAGAATGTTTTAGTGAAAACTTAATTCATTTGAAGTTGCATTTTTCAGATGAATTTTTAACCCCAACTAGGGGCTCTGCCCCTTGGACCCCGCAAGGGGATGCCGCCCCTAGAATCCCACCCATAACTCGTTTTATCAGTAAATCGGGCATAGCGGGAGGTAAGAAAGTGGTTAAAATGGAAAGATATGAAAAACCATTTTCGAATCGAGTTCCTGATAAACTCGATTTGTTTGGAGGAAAAATGAATCGAATTGAAATGAATTGAATCAAAATGAAACGGACTGAATCGAAATGAAACGAATCGAATCGAATTAAAACGAACCGAATTGAATCGAATTGAATTGAAACTCAGTTCAATTAGAACTGAAACTCGTTTCTATTAGAATTGAAATTTGATTCGATTAGAAGTGAAACTCGATTCGATAAGAACTGAAACTAGATTCGATTAGAATGAAACTCGATTCGATTAAAATGACACTCGATTAGAATGAAACTCAATTAGAATGTTTTAGTGAAAACTTAATTCGTTTGAAGTTGCATTTTTCATATGAATTTTTAACCCCAACTAGGGGCTCTGCCCCTTGGACCCCGCTAGGGGATGCCGCCCCTAGAATCCCGCTGCCCCGGACCCCTATCATTAGGGGTTTTACTTACTTAGAAAGTGAACTAGTTAGGAAAAGTTAATTGATACTTATTATTGTGACACAATTAGCCATGCACAGCTAAGGAGGGGTATTACGGTTAACTCAGAGAGAAACAGGACATGGGTGAGTTTCTAGCCCCATTTCCCTGTTATGTTTTCGGGGTTGTGTGCATACTCGATCTGTTTAGTTAATACACTTACCTTAAGTGGTAAGCGTATGATATGTGAATGTTTTGTATATGCTATATGAATGTTATAGGAAAGGCTAAGAGTATGCATGAAAGTTTATATATATATATATAAAGAAATGTATGTATGGTTGTATGTTTATGAGGGTGGCATACCCTAATAATATATGTGAAAGGAGGGTGGCAGGACGGATGGCAGACCCTAATAATATATGTGAAAGGAGGGTGGCAAACCCTAATAATATCTGTGAAAGGAGGGTGGCATGCCCTAATAATATATGTGAGGATATAGGGAGAAAGGCTCTTTTAAACGTATAAGTATGTTTGCGAAAGTAAGTTAAAATATGAATGTAAGAAAGATTGAAAGTATGAAGGTAAGAATGAAGGTATGTACTTATGTATGTACGAAAGAAAGTAAAGCAGGTTAAGTATGTAGTATGTGTCTTTAGATACATACGTGTAATGATGTGAACTTAATGTATGTTTCCAGATTAACTAGAAATCACTCATCGTACCTGACTTTTAGAGTGCACGTAGGTAAATAGACTAAAGGAGTTAGCTTGAGGAAGGCACATGGTAGGAACTGCATGGCTGGCATCTAAAGAAGGAAGACATGATGTTTTATTTATGATGTTTTCAGTAAAGACAATTTGAATGTTTTAAACAAGAACGTTATGTTTGTAACTTATGGTTTAAGTTTTATTATTCCCACGAAAGTTTTAATTGACTCTGATATTGAGAACTGTGTTTGTGAGTAAATCCAACGACAATGTAGGGCACCGGGCTCGGGGATTTACAAGGATCACCCTGTTAAAATAGTAATCCTCAAAGGATATCATGCTAAAATATTTCTCAATGACTATTTTCCTTAAATTGGATTTCACCAAGATTAATATGACTATATAACGATCTTAATTCTTACAATCGGTTTTGGAGTAAATCTCTATTTTTTGGCCATTCAAATATTTTTGATAAACCTGTTTGCTCATTTATTTTCTCATAAATTAAATTACAACACTTTTGTAAATATAAAATCAGTAGACCTGGCCAAAAGATAGATATTTTATAAACTAAAAGTTGATATCCCTGACTTCGTCCTAAAAGCCAGGATCCCTCCATCAAGAATATCAAAAGTTTTCTTAATAATATAGGAATGGCCTTGGCTTCTTCCTGAAACTCAGGATCCCTCCACCCCATCCCTTTATTGTTTTAACATGATAAATTTATTATTATTCACTCATCATCAAAGCTGGCAAAATAAATTGTTTGCAGCCATGAATAAAAGGAGGCTCGGGCCATGTCTTTATTATCCTTCAAGCACGGATACCATCACAGCTAGCTCTCCTTTATCCTCCTTGCCAGCTTCACCTACAGCCTTAGCCACACCATGCACAGAATCCTTGTTCTTCTCAACCTCTAGCGCCACAGCCCTAGCATGCCAACCTTCATGAACCCAAGAGCTCTTATCAAAACCGGCATTAAGGGCTTAATCTGCCATCTTGATTTTATCTTGGCAGATAGCAAGCGCAACATGGACCTTCAGATTATCTCTATAAGCCTCCATTACCTTAGCATGACTTTCTATGAGACTTTAACATTCTTCATTTACCCGAGCAAGTTCCCTGCATAATTCATCCATAAGTTTGTTCCTGGTGGCAACAAGTTCTCGTGACTCATCAATCCTCTTTTGAAATACCTTGAGTAATCTTCCAATGCAGCCGGGTAAGATGATACTTGTATACAAACAACTTTCATGATACTCACCTGAATGAGGAGTGGCTTAGCATTACTAAAGTAAAGATTGTTAAAGGAAGTGTCAAATGATCCCAATCTTACTTTCTTGCGAAAAGAGGAAGATTTGGATTTAGGTACAGTAATGGAAAGCTTCTGACTCTCAGCAACTAACTTACCCTTCTTCTCAATAAAACTCTCAAAATCACCTAACACAATATCATCAGATGAAAAACTAGCAGTTGATTAAAAGTCAGGGAAAACTAACAACCGTTAGAGCATAAAATGATTATCGCTCAGGTCTTGTAGGTTGTGTATTAGAATAGTAGTGTTTGGAATGTATTTTCATGTTTTGGAACGTATGAGTAATACAGCGGATACGTACTTAAACGGTGCATATGTTATGCGCCGGATAAGACATATACGTCGTTTATGTTTTGTCAAGTCTATAAATAGTGGTCTAGGCTTATACGTTCAATACCTTTTTAGTCCAGAAACTACTTGTACTGATATTTGTCATATCTTGTTGTACTTCACTCCTATTGATGGAAATATATGAGAAATAGAGAGAATATAATGAGTAATCTGGTTGGTTTCGATAACATTTAAGGATTCCGCACCTTCACGTAGATTCTAGATATCGATCTACGTCTTGTTCACTACATGAACACGTTCCTACATGTGGGATCAGAGATTTGGCCATGTCTTTATTATCCTTCAAACACGGATACCATCACAGCTAGCTCTACTTTATCCTCCTCGCCAGCTTCACCTCCAACCTTAGCTTCACCATGCACAAAATCCTTGTCCTTCTCAACCTACAGCGCCACAGCCCTAGCATGCCAACCTTCATGAACCCAGGAGCTCTTATCAAAACCGAAATTAAGGGCTTAATTTGTCCTCTTGATTTTATCTTGGTGAATAGCAACCGCAACATGGACCTTCAAATTATCTCTATAAGCCTCCATTACCTCAGCATGACTTTCTATGAGACTTTAACATTCTTCATTTACCCAAGCAAGTTCCGTGCATAATTCATCCATAAGTTTGTTCCTGGTGGAAACAAGTTCTCGTGAATCATCAATCCTCTTTTGAAAGACCTTGAGTAATCTTCCAATGCAGCCGGGTAAGATGATACAAAATCTGCATCACATGTATGAAAACAAATTGTTATGCTATATTTGTATACAAACAACTTTCATGATACTCACCTGAATGAGGAGTGGCTTAGCATTATTAAAGTTAAGATTTTTGAAGGAAGTGTCAAATGAACCCAATCTTTCTTTCTTGTTAAAAGAAGAAGATTCGGATTTAGGTACAGTAATGGAAAGCTTCTGACTCTCAGCAACTTACTTACCTTTCTTCTCAATAAAACTCTCAAAATCACCTAACACAATATCAGCAGAAGAAAAACTAGCAGTTGATTAAAAGTCAGGGAAAACTAACAACCCTTAGAGCATAAAATTATTATGCCTTAGATCTTGTAGGTTGTGTGCTAGAATAGTTGTGTTTGGAATATATTTTCATGTTTTGGAACGTATGAGTAATACAGCAGATACGTACTTAAACGGTGCATATGTTATGCGCCGGATAAGACATATACGCCGTATATGTTTGTCAAGTCTATAAATAGTGGTCTAGGCTTATATGTTCATTACCTTTTTGGTCCAGAAACTACTTGTACTGATATTTGTCATATCTTGTTGTACTTCACTGCTATTGATGGAAATATGTGAGAAATACAGAGAATAAAATGAGTAATCTGGTTGGTTTCGATCACATTTAGGGATTCCGCACCTTCACGTAGATTCTAGATATCGATCTACGTCTTGTTCACTACATGAACACGTTCCTACATGTGGGATCAGAGCTTTGGTGCTCGATATCGGAGGAAGCAAAGACATGTCACACTTGTATCACATCAAGAATTGATAAATTTCTCAATTCGTTAAAAGTTCTTTTTGGATTCGTTAAAGTCAAATCATCTGACATTGTTCTTTGTTGTTTATAGATAATGTTTTGAAAGTTTCATTTGTTTTCGAGTTCGTTTACTTGCTTAAACGTAAAAAAACGTTAAAAACGTGAAAAAAGGGCCCGTTTTAAAATCAGAACTTGATTGCACCAAAATTTTCGGTTTTATGTTGGGAACATTTCTGAAAAATTTCATGTTATTTCAAAGTCAGTTGATAGGTCAAACTTTGAAAAGCGTTAATTTTTTTGGCTTGTTTCGACATATACACTGGATACGATTTTGGAAATATACACTGCAAAGTACTTGTACACTACAAACGACTTACATGTTGCCAAGAACTTGTACGCTTGAACTTATATGCTGATGAATCTATTTTAGATTTTCAAGATAAGAATTTGGATAAGATTAGTTCAGTCAGTTCATGTCTAAAAGCTCAGAGATTGTTTTTTTTTGTTTATAGGTCAGGTTTTGAAAGTTTCATTGGTTTTTAAGTTCGTTTACTTATTTAAACGTCAGAAATCGTTAAAAAACGTGAAAAATTGGCCTGTTTCAGAATCAGAATCCGATAAATTTTTTGGTTTTATGTTGGGAACATGACTGGAAAATTTCATGTGATTTCGAGCTCATTTGATAGATTAAACTTTGAAAAACATTCATTTTTTTTTGCTTGTTTGGACATATACGCCGGATATGATTTTGGACATATACACTGTAAAGGACTTATACCCAACAAAGGACTTGCATGTTGCCATGAACCTATACACTCGAACATATACGCTGACGAATCTATTTTTGGATTTTGTAGATAAGAATTTGGATTAGATTGGTATAGTTTATCACTTGGATTGGTGAGTGAGTAAGGGATGGATAAAGCACAATAATCTTAACGTTTATTTCACATGTGCTTTGGGATTAATCTTTTGGATGTGTGTGTTAGACCATGTGGAATGAGTTTAGCAGTGATAAATAATCCTTGGGATTGGTTCATGAAAGGTGGAAGACTTGATTATCAGCCGACAAAGATTTCTTACTTGTCAAATTGATTAAAGATGTTCGGGAGGCATAACGTTCACGGGTATTTTACCTTAATGATTGAAGTTTTGGAAAACCTAGTCTAAGCAACATCCAAGAGGGATTTTGTTGGAGCATGAATGTCTATTTCTTAGACACCAAGACGAAGCAATATCCGAAGGGGAGATTGTTAGAGCATAAAATGTCTATCGCTTAGGACTTGTAGGTTGTGTATTAGAATAGTAGTGTTTGGAATGTATTTTCATGTTTTGGAACGTATAAGTAATACAGCAGATACGTACTTAAACGGCGCATATGTTATGCGCCGGATAAGACATATACGCCGTATATGTTTTGTCAAGTCTACAAATAGTGGTCTAGGCTTATATGTTCAATACCTTTTTGGTCCAAAAACTACTTGTACTGATATTTGTCATATCTTGTTGTACTTCACTACTATTGACGGAAATATATGAGAAATGGAGAGAATATAATGAGTAATCTGGTTGGTTTCGATCACATTTAGGATTTTGCACCTTCACGTTGATTCTAGATATCGATCTATGTCTTGTTCACGACACGAACATGTCCCTACAACAAATGATGTAAGTAACAACATGATCCTTACCAAACATACTCTCAAAAGTTTGGCTGGTAGTGGAAGATGCATTCGCCTCCAAATGGAAAAGTTTGTTTAGCTTCAGGGATCCTTAACAAAGTCAAGATCCTATTAAGCGCTTCACAAGTGGGAGGAGCACCTTTCTGCAAATTTGGAGCTGCAACAAACCAAGATAAGTATTAGCTAAAATTTTAATCTAATAATTTATTTAATTTCTGTCTTTGTTAACCCATAGCAAAGGAAGCCTTTCGCCATTGGGGAAAGATCCCTCACTACGAACTAAAAGTAACAGTTCCCATCATTTTTATTTTTTGTGTCAGGAGAGCTTAACCAAGTGGCTATTTGGAAAACGACTCTACTGGAGCTATGATCAAACCAGTGATGAAAGGAGAAAAAGGATAAGAAATACCAATCAAAAAAAGGGTTCCTACTAACAGATAAGTAAGGATATCTTAATTAAACGAACTCGCCCGAATAATTCTCAATGATAGAAGAAGATGATCTTATCATCTTTCTGAAAATACCCTAAGAATGAAAGAAAAAAGTAGAATACCTTGAATCTTGTGCAAGAGGAGATGGATGGAAAGCAAGGATAGAAGACGAACAATTATAGGCAACCATACCCTACACTATAGGAATGGCAGTAGAATCATTTGGAAAATTACACCAAGATCCATTGGTTACGTTAAAGGATGAAGAAAATATAACAGTTGTAGCATGGGCTACATCTGCTATATTTTGGGGACAATTGTTGTGGGTCAAAATCCCGCTTAAGGATCCTGAGTCTCAGTATCTTGCCAGCAGGGATCCAAACAGGTTCGGTATCTTGAACCTATTATTTTGTTCACTAACGGCTATATATTTTGCAGGTATGGTCAATAGTGGGTTATAAAAGATTGAAAGTTCATTAATTTCCTGGTTAAACATCTGGAACAAGTTGTGTAACTGGCAAGACTAATGATTGCATTAAAAAAATTATTAATGCTCGGATCCTTGTTGTTGGTTACGATTGTGAAGTTATCTCAGCTGAAACAAACATATTAACGACTCTCAAACGTCTAGTGGCTTGTTGCTTGAACATCAAGAGCATGGAGACAAAGCAAAACAAAGTCCAATGGCTCTTTCATAGGCGTAGTTAATAGATTTTATTGTCAAGATACTTAGTGTTACTATATAATGAGGCTATTATGAACAACATATGATACTTACGTCTACTCACACTACACTAGCACTCTCTGTACTCTAGACTTGTTCATCAGTAGTTCTTGAGTTGTAACACTTTTTTCTTATTAATAAATTTGACTCATGCGTATATTATTCCCCTTTCGAGGTTTTTTGTCGGAGATCCTACTTAGGATCAAGGGTTATTCCTCGCTAAATCACTGAGTCATTTACTGATTTACAAACACATTTGAAATATTGTGAAGAACACGCTACCTTACTTACAAAGTTTGATCACTAAATTGCTTAGGTAATTTTTTATCAAAATAAATACCAACTACCAGAGCTTCCGGTAAAAGAGCAAGTCCTGAAACCAGTGAAGATATGCGTAAAGACTTGTTCTATGATTCTAAAGCAGGTACTCTAAAGATTATCATGTAGAATGGAAGAGCCAGAACTGTGATGTTCAAGGATGACTTTAGAGATTTTTCTTTTGAACAACTCTCTAAACTTGCATAATTAAAATTGTATGACTATCAACAAAGACACATATTTGCAAGATCTCAACGGAATGATTTGTCTAAATATTTGAAAGATCAGTTCAAGAAGGGTTTTCGTATGTTTAAAAGGAAAAGAATATTGAAGCCTATAGAAACATAAAAGAAGAGAAGCCAACAGAAAAAACTTGACCTGGCTTCCTCCAAGCAAGCCAAAATGGACCATGAAAGAATGTATCAAAATGAAGAGGTGATGCAAAAACCAAATGTTGGTGTTCAAAAGAATGGAAGAATTACGGATCTTAGATATGAAGCAACAACAAGAAGTGTCAATCTTATAAGCTTATTTTGGGTGTTATCAAATATGACTTTGAGCTGCAGTACTTGTGCATTGTTGATTTATGGGATGTTGTTGAGTGGGACTTACCAAAAGATCATCCATTCTATTAAGAGCTCATAATGTTCCAACAAAGAGCATTTGTAGTTAGAAATGATAAGCTTGACAAGATGATTGAAGAATCTGAAAGAAGGATTGCAAGAGACGTACATTGAAGACTATCTTTAGTTTCTTGTAATGCATTTTTTGTTTTAATTTTGATGTGTAATGCTCATTATGCAGAATTTGAATATGTAATCATTTCCTTTTGTGATGAACAGTAATTTACTGTTTTAAAGGATTTGATGTGTATTTTCACAAAGTGTAAGTAATCCAGGTATGTTTTGGTGCATCTGAGTTTGTTCCAATCTAGAGGAGATTGTTGGGTCTAAAGGAAATATTGGAATCTTCTCGAGTAAGTATGGAACTCGAGCAATCTCAAGCACTCCAAGCAAGGATTTTACTTCCTCGAGTAAGATAATCTTCATGAAATCTTCTAGGTGTTAGCTTCGAGCAAGGTACACTTCGTCGAGCAAGGTTAGTTCTTCTATCAAGCAAGGTATCTACCGAGAAAACCCTTGATATACCTTTGCTTAAACTAATTTCACGAGTAACCTAGTGGGTCAAGCAAAGATGGAATAAATATGGATCGCAAGCTTGCTGGTAGGGAGTTTATGAAATTATTTTAAGTGTTACTCCCAGCAAAGTTAAATCTCGAGCAAGCTACAATACCCGAGTATACTTAGTTTGCTTCAATAAGCCTTAGTGAAGATTGAAGAGATTAAGGAAGAACTTGTTTGCTCGTGGGATCCTTCCAAGAAAAGTTTGGATTGATCATTAAGATTGAAGCTTGCTCGAGAGGAATATTTTCACGGGAAATATTCTAAGTAAAAGTCTACTCGAAGTAATTTTCCAAGCATACTCAAGGATAACAAGGTCATAGGAGCTCTACTCGAAAAGGATAAAATCTGCTCTAAGACCTGTTTTACATTTGTATTATTTTTAGAATATTTTGTAGTAATTAGGGTTTTTAGAAGGAATTTCAGGGCCTATAGATAGAATGTATAGGTCACACTGGTGGGACACATCTTACACACCGATCCTGAATATTATTGACAGCCACACCATACATTTGTTCTTCCTAAAACTCTAAGTTTTCCTTGTATCTTTCTGAATAAAAAATGCTAATGAACATGAAATTGAAGAAGCACGGAACTAAACCCTAATAGGTTATATTGATGATTCCATGGGATATGGGTCAGGTAGCAATTAATATATTAACACGAGTAACTTCTCAATGATTTAGGTAAAATATTTGAAGTGTGAATGAATACCTCATGATGAAGAAGTCGGGTAGGACAACTGGCCATGTGCACGGTTATAACAACCTTTCCAGATGTTCTTTTCTATTTGGCTGCTACGTCACGTGCTCCTCATGAGGGAATCTTTACGTAGATCTTCTAAAAGGAAGTTAATTACAACTGATTTGCTGACGTCACCCTTCTGTCATCTCGCGGGTAGTGGAAGTACCCAGCGGACGACTTCTAAGGAAGTCGTAAGTGACCCGCGGATCTTATTTCCTGATCTTTGGAGCTTTTCGCTATCTTTCCTCTTAATTATGTTATGCGGGTGATGACGATGTTCCTCGGGTGGCTTTTGAGGAAGCCTTGGATGACCCACGGATACTCTTTTATGGGTTATTGGAGCTTTTCGCTATCATACCTCTCAAAGTCCCCTCAGTCCATTGTTTCTTCTACGTGAATTTTTATTTGAGTTTGGAGATATTTCTTTCATTTGAAGATAAGTATAAGGGATGTTGTCACACCCCGACTAGGTAGTTGTGGAAGCGTAATACGGGAATGTAACAGATAACACTGGTATCAACTACATTGTTTATAAAGAAATTCAACAGCTAAATTACATCATATTACATTGGTAGGTACTATGTTTACAAACTAGGTGAAAAACACATAACCGGTTTACGAGCTTCTTATTCAGTATTATATCAGCGTCTATTCACAGCTATTCAACTTTCCTTCTAACACCAAGCATGTAAGCAAATCATTCCACTTTTGCTTTACCTGAAAAGCATGTTAAAACGGGTCAACTACGTCTAGTTGGTGAGTTTCAAGTTTCACGAGTGTCAATGAAATCAGTACACGAGTTCGTAAAGTTTACAGTGTGTATGTATATATGTATGTGTATGATGTATTATACTAAGCCACAAGTGAAACCGAAACGAGCTAAAACACATGGCCTCCACTGCCCATGCACTCCCGTTGGCATTTAACAGCCACCTTGCCCCAAGTATGTACTATGTCTAACACCACATAGCAGTATGTAAAAATATAATGACAATGTGCAACTGGGTTTACATATGTTCCGGCATACCCCTCCGGCTCTGTCAGTTGGGTTTGTCAAACCGATAGTACTATCCACACGTCACCGGCACGAAGTTAATCACTTGTGTTTATGGGGACTTGTCAAGTGTTAGTACTTAGATAATCCACATCATCACACGTTTTCAAGTATATCAGTATATGTAAACATGCTTTTCACCCCAAAAGTTCGTAAAACAGTTTAGAAAGTGGGGGTCGTGAAACTCACCTTATCGTAGTTCGGACGGAAATTACGTATCAATAAGTCAGATGCCTCGTTTATAGCCTGATTCCTATAAACGGTATCGTATCGTTAATACTAGTACAGTGTTCAAGCTAAGTCGGGCTGTATAGATAATCTGGGTATAGCTGTTAGGCCCAGAACATGACCATAGTCTTAGATTGTGACGTTGTATACTATGAAATGTTTAAAACTGGATTTGGCTCTGTTTCACCGTTTTCCGAGCCTAGCCCAGTTGATCGTTTATACGTTTCGGGATTAGGTAAGATCACATAAACTTAAGTAAATATATTGATTGATAAAATGATTTGATTTATGAAAGAATTTTAAGGTTTCGGTGTCTGGTTTGATCGCAGGGTTCGTTTCCGTTTTCACACGGGTTTGATTATACAAAACGCGCACAATCCACCCGAATTGTCCGGAATTTTCGTAAAAAGTTCGTTTTTATCAATATCATTCAAAAATATGATATTTGACCACTTTTGACATTTTGACATACCAGTCAGTCCGTTAAACACAAAACTGCCGGTTTCGTTAAAACAATTATAATTTAAATCTTTGATTAATCATAACTAAATATGTACTTATATATAAATTATGTAAATTTTTGTAAAAATACATTAAGACATGGAGAATTTTATAAAAATATTTTCAGAAATTTTATGATTATTTATTTATTTATAAAAATTCATTTAATAGGTTATAATCGTGTAATAAATGGCCCGTTTATATCAAACGACCTCCGAAAAATCCGATAATTTTTACAAATGGCCTCAATGTTATTACATAGCCCCTGCAAAATTTCCAGAACCTAACTCTTTTGACAAAATGCCTTTTTGTGCGTTTTTCGGCTGTTAAAATTCGGTTAAACCATGATTGCACAAACCATACATAGGCATTTCCAATGATCCCCAAACTTTACCAGTTATCTTACCATCACATATTAAACTCCAAAACCAAGTTTCAGAATTTTTCAATATGTTTAGCTATTTTTCCCAAATAAACGCTCATAAACGGAAATAAATTCACCAAATATTCTCCGTTTATCGAAAAATTACCAAATTTGAAAAGGGACTCATTTATATGATCCCTAATGTTCCTGCAAGTTTTCACAAGCTAACAACAAGCACGTCACAACCTAATACTAAACTGCCCCTAAACGAGTGTTACGGGTTTACCTTGTCGGTTTTCGATGAATTTTGCTAGCTTAAACGACTCTACGGGTCTCGGGTTTCAAACTCAGTATATCTACATATCATATAACATCAAACCAAGCATAAATCATCCATGTAACAGCCTTGATAATTAGGGTTTCGGTTTTGGGTTCAAACCGAACTTTCTAACCGTAAAAATGCCGTTTCAACCCCTTAATCCGTGTTTATGGCCAAAAAAGATTATATTTCTGGTTTGAAACTGTTATTAGCATCAAAATATATTTTTGGATGATTTTAAAGAGTTTTGCATGATTAATCATGGTTTTTAATAATTAAACATGTTTATATGGTGTTAATTAAGGTTACACAAGTACAAAATCTATTTATTTAAGCCATTTACCTTAAGGTTTTTGAAAGTTTCTGGACTTCTACTTTGCAGCTGCTTGGACTTCAAATTTTTGAGAGTTAAAATGAATAACAATGCTTAAGGAATAAGTTATATATAAAATATGTGAGGTTTGGTGGGCTGTTCCGATCGGAACCAAGGATGGCCCATAATGGGCTGTTTTGGCCATTAATTCTGATTATACAAGCCCAAACATGAAAAGCCCACTTCAAATTTAGTTCGGGTTTGGTTTTTCGCAAGAAAATTAATTCGGGTGTGAGAAATAGCGCAAAAACGAGTGTTTTTCAGCTTATTTTTGTAAAATAAGAAAAACGTACTGACTCGTTGTAAAATTCCAAAATATTTTCACGGATTGCTTAGAACATGTCATATAAGTGTTTTATAAATCTTTTTCGGCTTAACGGATGCTACAATGCTTGTTTTGATATTAACGATTGCGTTTAAGCCTATAGCGTATCGATAAACGAAACCTTTTTCGTTTAAAGAGTTTTAAACGTACTGGGGCCTAAATATCAATATGTTAGCCTCTATAACATATATATAACTCGTATATGACCCCTCAGTATGTATACGGGTCATAATTAGTATCGGTCGGTTACTCGTTTAAGCACTACGAATTAACCGATTTATCGTTTACTTGTTACGTAATAAATATAGTGTACCTCGTTTTGTCGCGAATGTCACAGATGTTGATGTTACAATATTGCAGTCGCCATATGGTGATGTGAAGTATGTGCCGGCTGTCAACTATACCTTCTTTTTTGCTTTTTTAGTTTTGCCGTCTAACATGTCGTTTTATTACTGGACCGGTTAATTTCTCTCTCCCCTGTCACCTGTTCATCACATTTATTGCGATGGGTATAAATATGGCTTTTTGTTTGTTTAGAGAGTTTTTTATCACCATTTCCTCTTCATTTCCATCTTTTTCTCTCAAATCCGAGCTATTATTAACTAGAAAACTTATGTTTACTATCATCCAGTCACCATAGCTCGGTTTTCCCTTTACCGACACCATAACGGCCCATGAAAAAAACCTCACCATTTTATCGAAATTAACTGGAAAAAGACGAAATTCGAGACACTCGTAACCACCTATGGTATAGAGCCGGAGCGTGAGCCGGAATATCCGGCTACCGGATCTACAGCCGACAAGCCTCCGGCTAGCAAGATGGTCATATACGCCGAGTACTTTTCCACTGGGAACCTCCAGTTTCCAATAACCAAATTTCTTAGAAAATATATTACCGGCCATTGTATTCACCTTTCACAGATTCATCCCTTTAGCCTTATGAGAATTTGGCATTTCGAATTCATCTGTAGAGCCAACAACATTGTGCCCACTGTGGAAAAGTTCGACGTCTTCTATAAGATGCATGGGCGTGGAGGTTGGTTCAACTGATCTACCATTTCCAAAAGGATCATTGGGACAGAGCCTTCACACAGCGCCTACGAGTTGATAACAAAGTTTTTCTAGATCCACGAGGAGTGGCTCTTAGTCTGGTTTAAGAGAAGCCTCCAGACATGCGGTTTGCACCATTTGAGGACCAAGTATGGTTTAAGACGTTGGTCCTGACGCCAACTCCCATGCGGTCAGTTGTTGAAGAAGCCTTATTCTGGGCTGGTTTGAGCCGTCTATGGCCATACCCGGAGCTGGGGCCATTTTCCAAAATGCGGACGAGAGTAAGTTTAGTCCACTTTTGTTGTTCATACCATCTATAAGTTTTTGTTATATTCCCATGTTTTTTTAACTATTTTTATGTTTTAATAGGCGAGGGACCCATTCTGAACGCTCTCCTTGACAAGACTGTGGGTTGCATGCAGCGGCGTCGGCGTGACCCGAAAGCTCTACCTATTTATGATAGGACGCGGGATCATTTTTTATTTCCCAAAGATCTGTGCACCGAGCCCATGGTGTCAGAGAAAATTTTTGAGCTAGATGATTTCTTTCTCAACCCTCATCCTTTGAATGCACTTACTTCTGATGGGGTGATTTTATTTTATCATCGAGTGACAAATCATCATCCCAAAAAGAAGAAAAACTTATTACTAATACATTCGAACTTTCAGAAACTGTGTGTGCATTAGCATAACTTAAGCGCAAGAGGAAAAAGCGATATTCTAAATTTGGGGACGCAGACGATAGCCAGGTTGACACGAAAGAGGTTCAGGCCAAGAAAAGGCGAACAGCTAGGCCCAATAAAGCGGAAAAGATACGCCTTGAGGATCGTGTCAAGCGCGTGGCCATGCAAACATCTCCTTGTAACATCTTTTAATTTTGTTAAGTTTTTCTTCACTTCTTTCTTCTATTTTATGAAGATATATGCTTTTTTGTTCATCGGCAGAGAAACCAGCTGCACCTCCTCAAGGTGTAGTTATCCAAGACCCACCACCTCTCCGCCAGTGATCGTCATAGCTGATGATGCTTTAGCTTCCAATAGGAAACACCTGGTGCAAGTTTTTGATAAACCGGAGTCCGAGGATGCCCCGTAGAATTCTCCACACTCTCCACCGTATTTTCCCATTCTTCCCCGGTCCACCGTGCAGGCGAGGAAACAACTTCCTACACCCAACGATCTCCTCAGGGATAGCGCTTTCACCATCCTTCTGATTCTAGCTATTATGGGATGGCCAATCCAGGAGAAGATGACCATCTTCACATACCGCGTTAGACCTTAGCTCAAGGTTCATGTTTCTCATATGCGGACGTCTGTGCTGAATTTCTCAGCCATGGAATCCCACATGTGGAACGTGCGTTCCAGCGTGGTCTATCACACCATGATCTTGCCCATGGTTTCAACTTCAGCTTAGCCAATACAGTGGCCAGTGGGCAAGAAATATTTAGAGAATTGATGGCGATGGGGAGAAATGGGGGATTATGACCAAAAAAGTAGAAGAGGCGCAGAAAGTCGCTGATGAGCACCGTCTTGAAGCTAACACTGCTAAGTGGAAGCTTAAAGATGCGGAAGCGGCTTTGGCGGCCGAAAAATAAAGGCAAGCGACTGCAGCCAAATCTTGGGAGCAGGCCTACAAGAATCAAAACTCTATTCTTGCAGCTGCTCGAGAAGAAACCCGTCACAAGGAAGCTGACCTTGCCAAAGATTTGGAAGCCAAGATAGCCTTGGAGAGTAACGTAACCATTTAGGATGATCTGATCAAAATGTATGATGAAGAGGCTAAGCAGCGGAAGGAACAAGCGGAGGAGATGGAGAAGCGTTCTTGTGCGCTTAAGGCTGACAATGTCAAGCTTGTGAAAGCGTTTGACGAGTTAGAGGAAAGGCGAAGCATGCCGAGGAAGTCAAGCAATGTTTAATGTCTGAAGGGCTTCTGCTGGTAATCAAGTTAATCTTTATTCTTCCAAGCTCCTTCTAAGTTTCTTCTTATGAATACTTATCAATTTAATTAATAAGTAATCGATCACATTAAGGATCAAGAGCTGGGAGATTGTCTTGCTATTCTACTCAACATTTCCTCACTTGTTGGCTGCAAATTTGGTTTCAAGGAAGGGAGTGAGTTTAGAAGACCCAACGTCCTCTTGAAGAACATCCACTGCATGGTTGCAACATGGAAGTGGAGTATGGTGAGAAGTTGTGAGACTTCGATGAAC
The DNA here is from genome assembly GCF_021521415.1 of Bidens hawaiensis. Taxonomy (NCBI): domain Eukaryota; kingdom Viridiplantae; phylum Streptophyta; class Magnoliopsida; order Asterales; family Asteraceae; genus Bidens; species Bidens hawaiensis. The sequence continues at coordinate 2,005,274 of NW_027491035.1, read as the reverse complement.
TGTCCTTTCCTCTTTAAGATGTGATACCATAATTTTCCGCAGACACAAACGGAGTTCAATTACTCTAAGATTATTTTTGTGTACCTTCAGTAGATAAGCCACATACTCCTCCTGCCCCTCAAGACCCAGAGAATCCGCAGGCTCAAGGTCATGAAGACCCGCAAACCCAAGACCCACCCATAAAATAGGATCTTGTTTAACTCTTCTTTGTTTGTAGTGATGGTTTAGAAGAAACTTTTGTGATCATATTTTGTAATCCTCTTCTAAATGGTATATATAAAGTAATATTCCTTTTCACTTTGCTTTATTATCTTAAACAATATAAGTGTAATTTAGGATCTTCATATATGTGTCAATAAAGGATTATTGCGTTAGATGTCACGCACATCAATTAAAAGTTTAACTACATGCGGGTCTTTATGGCACACACACTAAATAAAGTATTTATGATCTGCAGATCCTTATGGAACGCACACCAAATAAAATACTTATGATACTCAGATCATTATGGCACGCACACCAAGTAAAATACTTATGATACTCAAATCATTATGGCACGCACACCAAATAAAATACTTATGATACTCAGATCATTATGGCATGCACACCACATAAAGTACTTATGATACTCAGATCATTATGGCATGCACACCAAATAAAGTACTTATGATACTCAGATCATTATGGCACGCACACCAAATAAAATAATTATGATTCAAATTACAAAACTGTAAGTCATTTCTTATAAAGAAAAGTGGTATGCAAGCCTTCTTTACAATTTTATTCAATATTAAGTAATACTCATATTACTTTGTCTATGAGTGGAATGCAGGCCATAAATGTAATTCAGACTAAGGCATGCAGGCCTCTACTAATGATACGCAGATCATTACATGTAACATTTATTCAATTGTGGTATGTTCCATGTTCGTGGAATCTCCGTTCCATCCAGCTTTCCAACTTATACACGCCTTTACCCAAAACTTCCTTAATTCTATAAGGTCCTTCCCAAGTTGGAGCCAGTTTTCCTAGAGGCTCTTGTCCTGAAGCTTTATTATTGCGGAAGACAAAATCTCCCGCATGGAATTTATAAATTTTGACCTTAGAATCATAGTATATTTGAAGTTTTCATTTATAATTATCCTCCCTAATGAGTGCCAATTCGCGTCGTTATTCAAGGAGATTAAGATTCAAGCGCAACTCTTCATCATTATCAATGATAGATAGCATTCTTGCGGATAGGATTCCTATCTCTGCGGGGAATATGGCCTCGGTACCATATGTCAAACTGAATGGTGTTTCTTAATTGCTTGTTTTATTCTGAGTTCTAAATGCCCATAACACATGTGACAACTCATCAACCCATACAGTGCGTTTTGTCCCCAACCTTGATTCAATCCCGTCTTAAATACTTCTATTGGCCCTTTCAGCTTGTCTGTTAGCTTGAGAATGGGCTACTGATGTGAATACTTGATTTACTTGAAGTTCTTTTAACCAGGCTTGCAATCCGCTATTCGCATATTGAGTTCCATTATCACTAACTAGTGTTTTCGGGAGGCCAAAGCAACAAATAATAAACTCCAATATTGTTGGTACATGATGTCAGTAGTTCAGTATCTAGTGTCTGTAATCGTGTTAGTTGGTTTTGTTTTGTTTTAGTTAAGTTGTCTCACAAGTTCGCCTGTTATAAGCGAACTTGTGGAACAAGCGAAGTTATTGACAACTTCGCCTAGCATGTTAGGCAAAGTTGTCGAAGGGTATATATGTTTAGGCTACGGCTTGTTTTGAAGACGGTGGTTCAGTACGTATAATTGAGATTTGGCTATCACGTGTTAAAGGAGTTGCAATACAACGTGTCTATTGGGTACTGTAACGTGTCTTTGTACTTGGGTTTAACGTATATCGCGTCTAACACTCGTATCGTCTTACCTAGGGATTCCGCACCTACGTAATACGAGAGATATTTCCGTGTAGATCCGGCTGGGAACCTACAATTGGTATCAGAGCATTTGCTCGTGATTGTGTGGTTCAGGATTATCACACGAGTGTAGAAATCGTTCCGTTCGACTATTCGTGAGACGAGTTTACGTTAAAATACCGAGTTTTTGTGTCCTAACCATCTCCCACTATCAAATACAACCCATTACATCTCCACATACCTCGCAATACGTCAAATTAAAACCTGCAAAAATCTTTTGTTCATCAGGCGAAGTTGCCGTCACTGTTTGTAGGGTTTAGGCGAAGATATAAGTTTAGCCGAAGTTATCTTTAACTTTGCCTGTCTCACAAGTTCGCTTGAATTAAGCGAAGTTGTCATTAAGCGAAGTTGTCATTAAGAAGTTAACATCAGGCGAAGTTAAGAAGTAAGCGAAGTTAAGGCTTTAGCGAAGCTGAGTGTAAGCGAAGTTAAGCTTAAGCGAAGTTAAGCGTAACTTCGCCTACTGGGTACTGTTCAGAATAATAAAATATTATTTTTGGGTTTCTTTGTGTTTTCGAGTCGTATTTTCAAATATGACTTCTATAAACATTACGGAACTGGTGAAAATGGAGGTGGAAGCAGGTTCAGCTACTAAGGCTCCGAAAATGCTTAAGGGTACCGATTTTGTTGCTTGGAAAGATCGGTTTGAGCAGTATGTTAAATACCAAGATGCTAAGATGTGGGTGTGTATACAAGATGGATACATTCCACCAACGGCCTTGTTAGAGGGTCGTGATCAAATAAAGAAGTACAGTAAGATGGATGAGGAGGAGAGGAAAATGTATGAGGCAGAGAGTAAAGCTCATGCGGCGATCACTATGGCTCTTCCACAAGAGATTCTTCACACCTTCAGGAAATACAAAACCGCTAGAGAGCTATGGGAAGCGTTAGAAAATCGATATGAAGGTAATGTGGGGATACGTGCATCCAAAATTAAGCTACTAAAAACCCAATTCTCGGTATTCAAATATTTGAAAATGAATCACTTGATGATATCATCACAAGATATTATCACCTAATGACCGAACTCAGCAATTACTCCATTGTATACAAAGAAGAGGAGATAGTATAGAAACTCCTTGATGCTCTTCCACCGAAATGGGAAATGTACACGGTTTTGATGAGAGAAGATAAAGAGTTTGCCGATTTTGATTTGGAAACAACAGTCATAAATTACGAACTTTTGAACTTAACATGGTTCGGAAAGAGACACCAACTGATCAGGTTTAGGATCCGGGTATGTACGGTGCAAAAGTTAGTTCAAGTTCAAGATCAGAATCATCTGCTTACTACTCAAAGGGAGACTCAAGCTCAAACTCGACTCATGATGGTCATGTGACTCTCAACATGGATGGTGATGTATGTTTTGTAGCTGGAGGAAGTAATTCAAAACCTCAAGCCACTACTGGTAACTTCTCATCAAATGCTCAAATCAACAAATACTCACAGATGCCCATGAGTGTTAAATCAGCTGAACAACAGTTTGCCCTCTATGCATCTTTCATTGCATCTTATGAGAATTACATCAAAGGTAAAATAGTCGATCCCGCAACTTTGGATGAAGACTATGATCAGATTGATGCTGATGATCTGGAAGAGATGGATCAGCAGTGGCAGATGGCGATGATAGTAAGAAGAGTTAAAAGGTTCATGAAGAAAACGGGTAGAAAGTTCGTTGGCGAAAGACCAGGGTTTGATAAGTCAAAGGTTCGATGTTATAAATGTCAACAGAATGGTCACTTTGCTAAGGAATGCACAAATGAAAGAGTCGAACGTAGTCAGAACAGGACTACACAACAGAATGGGGGAGGTAGTGAGAATAGGGCGATGGTATCCAGACAGAATGGTGGATACAACTGGAATTTGCAAGTTGAGGAAGTGTTCGAACAAGCCAACTTGGTAAACATCGAAACTGGAGGGAGCGACAGAGAGACGGGAGAAGATCAAGCTTATATGGCAGAAGTGAATGATCAGCTCTCTAAGGTAAGTTCTGAACTCCATTGTATACAATGTGAAAATCTGTCTGAATAATTAAAAACAGTAACTGATCAGTTTGTTAGTTTGGACGCTCAATTTAAAACGTTAAAAGAAGATCACCATTACACTAAAACTAGAGAAAACAGTTACACGGTAAAAATAAAAGCTAGTGAAAAGGATATCAGAAGTTTTAAAGCCAGTCTAGCTGAAAAAATACAAGTAATTGATCTTAGTTATGAAGTGTTAGAAGAGAAAACCAAACTAATTGCTGAAAGGGATAAACAGATAGCTGATTACCAGGTAAAAGTGGTGGAACTAAACAGAAAAATTGAACAGTTTAGAAATTCCTCAGCAATGCTTGATCACATCGTAAGTGTTCAACGTTCCCCAGTTAAAAAAGGGGGAATTGGATATTCTGAAGTTCCACCACCATATAACCATAACTATACATTTGATCCTAGTAATCAAAAATCTGTTGATGTTGAAATTAGTCAGACAGTTCCTGTCAAAGTTTCGATTAAAGAACCTGAAGTTAGTAAAAGCGAAACATGTAAGCCTGTTTCGAATGTTAAGATTTCTGCTCCTAGTTCTGTCTCATCAAATTCGGACAAGACATCCGAATCTAGTGAGATAAAAGAAGAGGTAGTGTTACTAAAACGTGGGGAGGAATATAAGCCAACTGAAAAGAATTCTCCCCTAAACCCGTTTATCCCACCATATGTTAGACAAACGTGTAGTAATGCAACCTCAACGTCTGAAACAACTGTTGAGACGAAGGTTGAACACTGGAGTTGTTTCAGATGCAATCAAATAGGACACCTGATTGCGAATTGTCCTCTTAATCAGAGATTCAGAGGTATGAGGCCTCCGAAAACTGAGAATAAAAGGAATAGTAATAACTCTAATGGTAAGAATGCTTACTCACCAAAGTTCAGATATTGGACTAATCCAAGAGTTCAAAGAAATCGATCTCAGTTTTTCCCAGTTAACAACCAAACCAACAATTATAACTCAGTTAATCCACTAAGGTTTGGATGGCCTCATAGTCAATTCTCAAGAAGGTATCCTTTCAGAACTTACAGAAATCACTCTCAAACTAACTTTGGGCAGTCAAGGTACGGGATGCCGTTTAACAGATTTAATCGACCCAAGACCAGTAGGTCTTGGGTCCCCAGATTTTAATCTTTTCGTTAACTGTGCAGGAACAGTTGAACAGGATTGTAAACAATCGTTGGGTTGCGGATAGTGGCTGTTCCCGGCACATGACTGGTAACAAGAATTTGTTACACGAATGGAAACCTGTTCAAGGAGGTAGGGTAAGTTTTGCTGGAGAGAGTGGTGGTAGAATTACTGGTATTGGAACTGTGACAAATGGTAAAATGAAGTTAGAGAAGGTGAATTTTGTTGAGGAGTTGAAGCATAATTTGTTGAGCGTGTCTCATATTTGTGACAAAGAGTACACAGTGCACTTTACTAAAAATGAAGCAATTGTTCTGTATCCTGGTTTCAAGAAACCAGAGGCACGGGTGGTGATGAAAGCTCCAAGAGAAAGAACACATATGTAATGGATATGAGGTCAACTGAGATGGCAACAGAAGAATCATGTCTTCTGTCAAAATCAACTGAATCAGAGTCCGAGTTATGGCATCGAAGAATGGGGCATATCCATCTTAGAAAAATGAACTACATTGTCAAGAATGGGCTGGTGCTTGGTGTTCCCTTGAAGAATTTCAACTTTGAAGACCAATGCTTATCGTGCAAGAAGGGAAAGCAACACAAGAAACCCCATCTCTCCAAGAAGGTTAATTCAATAGTCAGTACCCTAGACCTACTTCACATGGATCTCTTCGGTCCCGTGAATGTAAAAAGTCAAGGTGGAACATCATATTGCTTGGTAATAACTGACGATTAATCTCGATACTCTTCGGTATACTTTCTGAAGGCAAAAGATGAGACGGTTCAGTTAGTAATTAACCTGATTACCAAGGTTGAAAATATTGTTGGGAGAAAGGTTAAGTACATCAGGAGTAACAATGGGACAGAGTTCAAGAACTACCAGATAGAGATGTTCTGCTTACAGAAAGGGATAGACCACCAGTACAGCGCCCCGTATACTCCGCAACAAAATGGAGTGGCTGAGAGGAAGAACATGACGCTAATTGAAGGAGCCAGAACCATGCTGGCTGATGCTAAACTTCCCGTGGTGTTCTAGGCTGAAGCAGTTGCCACAGCCTGTTATATCCTTAATCGTGTTTTAACTGTTAAAAGGCTAAATAAAACTTGTTATGAACTTATGCATGGTCGAAAGCCAAACTTGAATGGTCTCGAACCGTTCGGGTCCCCATGTACGATATTAAAGAGAAACTCAAAATTTGGTGAGAAAGCCGACGAAGGTATTTTAGTTGGATATGTTGTTGGGACACCCAACAGAAGAGTCTTTAATATATCGAACAACAGGGTTGAAGTGGTATGTAACACTGACATCACGAGTTACAAACCACCAAAGCCTAGCATGGGACCCGCTGAGGCTTTTGACTATGATAGACTGTTCAAATCTTTTAATGTGCCTTACATGGATTGAGCAAAAGTTGATGAGAAAATTGCTTCACAGATCATGTATGACGAGGAGGAAAATATTGTGCAACGTCCACGATATGATTAAAGTCAACCTTCTACATCAAGTGCCGTTAATGCTCCTGCCGCCTCTACTGAAGAAGAATTTTACAACCCTTTTCACTCTCAACATCAATCACCCATTGAAGAACTCTCTTCGAATTTGGAAAATAATCTGGAAGTCGGTCCGGTTCAGACTACTGCTATTCACAAAGATCACCCAATAGAGAATGTGATAGGTGATCTGTCTGACGGTGTTCAAACTAGAAGAAGTTTGAATGAGCACACTTGTGTTTACGCAAGCATTAAAGACACGGGTATCATAAATGAATGCTTGTACACCTGCTTCATCAGCCAGATTGAACCAAAGAATTATCAAATGGCTCTAAAGGACAGCTCGTGGGTTGAAGCCATGCAAGAAGAGTTAGCCCAGTTCGAGAAGATGGAAGTATGGAAATTGGTTGCAAAACCAAAGAATGTGCATGCAATTGGCACTAAACGGGTTTACAAATGTAAGAGAGATGAGAAAGGGATAATCATAAGGAACAAGGCAAGGCTGGTCGTAAAAGGGTTTAATCAGCAAGAAGGGATCGACTACAATGAAGTGTTTGCTCCTGTGGCTAAATTGGAAGCGATTCGACTATTTTTGGCATTTGCTGCACACAATGAGATGAATGTGTTCCAGTTAGACATGAAAAGTGCTTTTCTGAATGGTAAAGTCGATGAGGTAGTATACGTTGAACAGCCTCCGGGTTTTCCTGACCCTGACTTTCCTGATCATGTGTACAAGCTGAGTAAAGCGCTATATGGACTACATCAGGCCCCTCGTGCCTGGTACGCAACCTTATCTGATTATTTACTTGAGAATGGGTTTGAAAGAGGAAAGATCGACAGCACACTATTTGTCAAGAGAAAGGGGGAGATTTTCTTCTAGTTCAAGTCTACGTGGACGACATCATCTTTGCTGCTTCAAAAGTCACCATATGTCAGGAATTTGAGGAAGTCATGAAAAGGAGGTTTGAAATGAGTGCAATGGGTGAATTAACTTTCTTTTTAGGATTGCAGGTTGATCAGAAGAAGGAGGGGATGTTCATCCATCAAACTAAATATGTCCAAGACGTTCTCAAACGCTTCAAGATGGAGGACAGCACTCCATTTGATACTCCGGTTTGCGTCAACCACAAGCTGGGTGCTGATTCAGACAGTGACGCAGATGTGGACCCCACCATATCGAGCAATCATAGGTTCTTTAATGTATTTAACTGCAACTAGACCTGACATTATGTTTGCAGTTTGTCTCTGTGCTCGATTTCAGGCAAGCCCAAAGGAATCTCACATGAAGGGAGTGAAGAGAATACTGCGGTATCTCAAAGGCAAGCCTAAGCTGGGATTGTGGTACACGAAAGGGGGAGACTTGGATTTGGTCGCTTATACAGATTCTGACTATGGAGGTTGCAATCTGAATAGGAAGTCGACGACCGGTGGATGTCAGTTTCTGGGAGGAAGATTGGTTTCGTGGCAGTGCAAGAAGCAGACCTCTGTAGCCATTTCTACCTGTGAAGCAGAATACATGGCAGCATCAAACTGCTGCTCCCAGGTTCTTTGGATACAACAGCAATTGCGCGATTACGGTCTGAATTACACTCAAACTCCTATTTGCATTGATAACACTGCTGCAATCTCAGTAACTAACAATCCCGTAAAACATAGCAAAACAAAACACTTTGACATTCGTCATCATTTTATACGGGATTGTGCTGAGAAGAAATTAATAGTGCTCGAAAAGGTTGATTCGTTAGATAATTTCGATGATCTCTTTACTAAGGCGTTTGACAGAACTCGTTTTCAAAACCTTGTTGAGCATAATGGGATGATCAATCTCGAGTAACCGTATTTTTCGCATTTACTTAAAAAAAAAAAAAAAAAAAGGACCCCACTATCGCTTAGAATTATGTTGGTTGCTTCAGTTTGAAGGACATATCTTCGAATGTGGTTGGTCCTCACTTCTATCAGTAGATTATGAGGATAGCCATTAACCAGATGACTGAAAGCGACTGGGGCGGTTTATGATGTGTTTTTATTCTGTCGCTGAAAAATAGTCGTTCATACTTAGTTGAAAGGACGCAATTCGTATGTGGTCGGTCCAGCTGATCCATTGGATCTTCAGGATAGCCGTTTACCTGATGACTTTGACTTGATCGGGGCGATAAAATTTAAATTTTTTTGGGAGATGATATAATTTTTCAAGTCTATACCTTCGTAAGAAGTTTCAATACAATGTTTCTAAGAAAATTGATCCAACTGTGGAAAGTGATAGACAAGCTAATTCTGTGTGCTTAACTAGTGAAGTTATTAGGCCTAAAAGACTCTAGAACAGTCATTGTATGTTATGGTAGTTTTTTATGGTGCGTAAAAGTTTATGTGATACTAACTAAATCTTCTCGATTTAAAGGGAAAACTCATCAAGAGTTGTGTATGTCTCCATTTACATCTTTCCGAATGATAGACAGAAAAGCGATTACCCAGTCATACACGAGCCCGTGACTGTTCTGATTCCCGAGAAGATAGTGTGTCAAGAAACTGCAGTGATCCAGATTCGGGACTTGCATTAGTCTACTGTGTGAGGCTATGTAAATCGTTATTGAGTAAAAAAAAATTAAGCCTTCTGAAGTCTATTATGTAATACTTATCAATCAAGAGGCAAGAACGAGAACAGGACGAAGACTCTAAAAGATCAAGATGTGTTTACAAGTTAATCAGACACTACGGGTCGAGGTCAACTCGTGGTGACTTGGGGAAAGCCAAATACGCTTTGAGAATAGATAGGAGACATCACTTCTCTGATGTGTTGTCCGTCTAAATTTTGAGCTTAATTGAACCTAATCCGTATCACAGATGCGATGAAAACCATTCTAAGTTGTTTACCTGCTTACAACCTGTTCCTTATGTCATAATACATCTGAACATTGATCTATGTGACAGTCACTTAATTAGTATGATTCCTGTTCGGATTTTTTCTAAAAACATTCTTGTCCCTGTCAAGACTGAAATTTGATCCCGTATACTTTATTTCTAATTTACTTTACGTATTTCATTTTACGATTCAAAGCTTGGTTACTTGGTTCTTTGATTTTAACATTTAAATCTTTAACGGAAGTTATTAAAAGACATTGCATAATGTTCAAGATTATGAGGGTCTATTATTTAAATTTAATGCTAAGCGAAGTTGCTATAGGGCGAAGTTATGGATAAGCGAAGTTATCCTTAACTTCGCCTGTGCATATTTAATCCTATATAAAGGTCAACTTGGTCAACTGTTTACACATTTTCTCAACCCAGGCGAACTTATCACCCATCAACCTCGGCGAACTTATTTTCTCGAATCAAACCTCATTCTTGTTCGTTTCAAACCCGTGTTAAAGGTGTGTAGGGTCGATATTACGTCTAATTCTTGTCGATCATGTTAATCAGAGGTCGTTTTGTCCGATTCGGGGCCTCGTTCATGCTAACCGTTATACACCCGCTTGTCAAACTCGTTTTTAACGTGTTCGTAAACAACTTGATCGTCTAGATCTCCATAAAAACATGTTTTTTAGTGTCTACAATCATCAAATTATCCAAAAGACATCTCGTTTGATCGTCTAAACCTTTGCCGTTTCAGTTCAGGCGAAGTTATAGTTTAGGCGAAGTTGTTCTCAACTTCGCCTAAGGCTTAACTTCGCCTGTTACTTTAAATTTTAATTAATCAGGGGCGAAGTTGTTCAAGGGGCGAAGTTATGATTAGGCGAAGTTATCCTTAACTTCGCCTTAGGCTTAACTTCGCCTGATGATTTGAATATTGTTTAAAAGTTAATCTGTTGTCAGGCGAAGTTATTGTATAGACGAAGTTGTGCTCAACTTCGCCCTATATCTAACTTCGCTCGCACACCAATGTTTATCTTAACTTCGCTCATGGTAATAAGCGAATTTACGATCTTCCTTGACGGTTCTCTAACTTAGACCGTTTGTGGTGCAGATATGGCAGCTGTAGCAGGCGCCGGTGGTGCTGGTGGTGACGAAGGTGGTGATAACAACCGCCAATTCTTTCCGGGGCACAATATGTACATAACACTGGACCTGGATGCTAGTGATGTTGATGATTATCGCGAGATCATCACTTTTCTAATTCGCTCGCGTATCTTCCATACGATTACTACAACTCTGCCCATTTCTCTGCCAAACATAGAAGACTTATGGCAGACGGTTGAATACGATTGTAGAGTCGAACCCCCAGTAATGCGCGCCACCGTTCACAATCAGGTGGTGCAGTTCTCATCGGAACAGATAAGGGTCACTTTGCAGTTTGGGAACGAAACGAGAGATGACCCTACGGACTTTGTTGCTCCATTAAGAGATGGTGCCTTTTTAAGAATGGGCTATTCTGGTCCATTGGGTGACACTCAGAGGCGCAAGGGATTTTTGTTGGATCAATGGCGCTTTCTCATGCACGTGATGATCGTGTGCATGTCGGGTAGAAAGGCTGGTACGGACGGGATGGGTGCGACGATGCAGTCGGCAATGACAGCACTGACTTACAACAAGCGTTACAGCTTCAGTCAGATGGTGTTCTATGAAATAGACCGTCAGAGACGTGAAGTAGCTCGTGAAAGATTCTTGATGTATCCAAGATTTTTACAAATTATCTTGAATCATGTAGCTCCTACGCTACCTCAGCGCCGTCCGATTCGTTATGTGGAGAGTGTCAGCAAGAGAATTTTTGCACAGTGCATAGCGTCGAGTGCTAGAAGTAAACCAGAACTTCGTCCACGACATACTCCGCTATTTAGGTATTTGATAAACCCAGCGTATGTTCCTCCTCGTGGAGACGAGTTTCGGGATCCGGCACCGCAACAGGCTGCTGTTTCTCAACCACCACCTGTGGTACAGCAAACACTACCTGCTGCTCCTGTTTTGGCACCGGAGGAACACGTAGACCTTGAAGCTGCTTTTGGTGGCCAAGGATTTTTTGATATGGAACGAGTCGATCCTGAGGAAGAGGTTCAGGTTTCAGTTGCACAGGTTTCTAGTATGGATGTGCCGTTGGTAGCTACGTCGGTAGCTGATTCTGAAAGAACCGATTCTGACTCCTCAGCTGATGAGGTTGCTGAAGCAAGACAGATACTGGTCGCTCAAGAGAGGATTCTTGGAAAAAGAAAGAAAGATATTGATGACAGTGAATCTGATTTTGAGGAGGAGTTGGGTCGGTTGATTCGTAGATCTAAAAGGGCAAGAACGGGTGAAGGATCGGGAGCTGGTGAAAGCTCGAGGGTGGTTCGTTTCTCTCCACCTGCCTTATCTGGAATGACTATGGTCCCTGCATCGATGACTGTGACAGGACCGATCACCTCAGATGCCCCCGTGTTGACAACATCATCCTCTTTTGGCATTCCACCTACCACATTTCAGCTTTCAACTCCGGAAATTGTTTCCTTGCCACCTCCTACACTTACTCCATCGGAGGTTGTTGCAAGATTCGTTGAGTCGATGCTGGTTGCCACCGCAGGGTTATCTGTTACAATACCACCTGCGGTTACGTTTCAACCTGTTTCTAATGTCCTGGCTACTTTGGGAATCCCTTCACCGTATGCTCAAGACACCTCTCATATGAGTTTTGATTTTGATGCAACCTTATCAGACTCGGACAGAATAGAAGCTCTTGAAAGGGTCGTGGCGGAACAGTCGAGAATAAATCTGATCCAGACTCACGCTATTCAGCGCCTTGTTGCAGAGAATCAGATTCAGTCGTCCCTCCTGATTAAGCACGGTAAACTTTTTGATGCCTTGAAACAGTTCTTGGCATCTCAAGGGGAGACGAGCTGCAAAGGCGACGAGTTGACGACGAAGAAGAGGAATGATTGAGACGATGATCCCAATGCATCGAAAGGTGCAGGTGGTGAGTTGCCAAGAACAGAACAAGCTCTTGGGACTTCCACATCTCAGGGGGAGTCTACTAGTGCAACTGGTGAATCGGGGGGTGATGACGTGGTGGTAGTGGATGATGAGGAGATGGTGGATGTTGATATTGAAGGTGACGACGATGTGTTACCGATTGAAGAGATTGAGAAGATAGGGGCTGAGATTGTGATTGACAGTGAGGTTGAAGAGGGAGAGATTGTGGAGGATAACATTGAGCATGAAATTCCAGAAACTGATAAGTCAAATTTGGGTCAAGATACGGGAAGCGAGGAGACTGAATGGGAAGAGCAGCCAAGATGGAAAGATGGCTATGCTAAATGGTTTGTAAAGATAAAGAAACCAGCGGTCCCAACTATGTTTAAGAAGAGTTACAACATCAAAGGGTATGCTAAATCGAAGAAGGGGATTATATGCTCGTTATACGATGAGCAGTTGAGGCTGTTTGTGATTAAACATTTTGATGGAGTTCAGTATTTCAAGAGATTGTTGAGATCGTTTAATACCTTGCCGGAGTGTGAGGTGAAGGACTTAGCCAAGTTGGGGTTGATAAACAGGAGTGATGATAATATGGCTAGGATTATTGGGAAGATCGTTTGGAAAGAAAGTATAAAAGATAAAAAGTTCGAGTTATTAAAGCCGCAGAAAGGAAAGCTCGTTGAAGATAAAGACAGAGGTATGAGAGATGATGGCAAACCTTGGATGATAATGAAGTATAAGCCAATCCGGTGTTTAAAAGAAGTGCCAATGAAACAAATGCCCAAGGATGTCTTAAAGTATCTGAAATGGTGGTATGTTGATAGTGAAACAGCTGAAGCGGTGATGGAGGATGAAGATGAACAAGAGTTGCTGAGAGTGTATGATCCAATGCACTTGGTGAATTTGTCTCAAGCTGACTTGCAGGTGCTGAACAAGAAAAAGATATTCTATATTCCGGCATGGAAAGAAGAATGCAAGAAATATCAGAGAGTAGTTTCCGTTTGTGTCAGAGAAGGAGTTCATGCTTAAAGACGGGTGACTCGAGTTTTGGGGTTACAAGACACGTGATTGAAGTTAGAGATATGAAGCTACTGCCAAGGGGGAGTCTGTTGGTACATGATGTCAGTAGTTCAGTATCTAGTGTCTGTAATCGTGTTAGTTGGTTTTGTTTTGTTTTAGTTAAGTTGTGTAACACCCCGTAACCGCAGCGGAAACGTACACGGGATGCAACAGACACATCTGATATCAACAGCATTGCTTATAAAGAAAATACCGCTACATTAATTTATAACATATTACATTATTGCGAGTTTCATTACTGTCTAGGTGTTACACACATATTTTACCGATAAGACATTAATAAATTCATTACAAAACATAGAGCAGCAAGCTTCCAACAGGTAGCACAGATAGTTAAGCACACATCAATCAATCCAACTTGGGCATACCTAGAAAACATGTAAAGAAAACGGGTCAACTACGAATAGTTGGTGAGTTTCACTAATTTAAATAAACACTGACAAATCATTTTAATAATCATTTATTAGCAATATAATCATGCTGGGAACTATGTTACCCCAGAACATTTCCATTAACTTTCTGGGAACTATGTTACCCCAGAACAATAATAACCCCTGGGAACTATGTTACCCCAGAACAATAAATACCCCTGGGAACTATATTACCCCAGAACAATAATAACCCCTGGGAACTATGTTACCCCAGAACAATAAAAACCCCTGGGAACTATGTTACCCCAGAACAATAACTACCCCTGGGAACTATGTTACCCCAGAACAATAATAACACCTGGGAACTATGTTACCCCAGAACAATAATAACCCCTGGGAACTATGTTACCCCAGAACAATAATAACCCCTGATAAACAATTTATATATTCTGTGCATCAAACCATATATATATAAATATACAAGTATTTCCATACGATCGGTATGTACTTAAATACTTTAAATAAGACATGTTTTCCGCCCCGGGAAAATATAATTAAAACAATTCATTAAAAGGGGCTCGTGAAAACTCACCTTTTTGTGAGTCGGTGAGTAATATAAGGAACAGCTACGTGCCTGGATCTGTAATATAATATCTAGTCGTTACTATATAATTCCCATAACTTAAATACGTATCAATCGGTACATCTGGGAACATTGTTAACCCAGTACTGTACTCGATTCGGGGACAATGTTAACCCCGTGACACTTCTAAGGACTCAGATTGTGACATTGCTTAGAGTTTGACAGTCAATTTAGTTAAGGTGATGAAATTATAGCTCGGTTTGACACCCCGTTTGGCCGTGGGGCCCGTTTCCGGTATTTCGGTGCCGGAAACGGTAAAATCGGGTAAAATTACCCAAATCATCCGAATTATTTTCGGATGATTTATTTTTACTTAATTTACTTAGATTTATGAAATAGTCCATTTTTAGAGTTTTCATGTACCAGTCAGCTCGCTTATGCGAACTTTGCCGGTTTACACGTTTTAAGCTTTAAAAACTTGTTTTTATGTTCTTTTTAGCACAAATAATTACCCGATTAGTCTCGGGTCTTGAAATTTTGCACAAAACTTAATTTGACAGTAAGGAATTTTGTAAAAATTTTCCAGATTTATTTTCCTATATTTACATTTATTTATCTATTTTTAAATCTTATTAAAACACTAAATATATCAAAAATACCAAAACACTTTAGAAAAATCCCAAATTTTTCTGGGATGATCTCTATCATCCTCATAACTTCCTGGAATTTTTCCAGATTTATTTTCCTATATTTTCATGTGTAGATCATCTCTGTGAAATTTCGTGACCCAACTCTAAGCACACGAAAATCTGTCCAAATTTCATAAACACACGAAAACCGAACTATTTTGTGTTTTCTAGCTTTAGATCGCAAGGATCTCGGTTTCTAGCCTTTGCTAGCCGCTAGATACAACACTTACAAGCACATCAACACCACACCAAGCAAGTTATACCACAATCAAGCCATTTCTTTCCTAGTGTCGGTTAAAACATCAAAACAACGATTTTGACCGTAAAAATCCGTTCTCGACTCTTTTTACTCATTTCTTGGACCATGATCCCTTGTATAACATGTATACATCTCTTGATCATGCAAGAGTCGGTTTCATCTCGGGTTTTCACCCGTCTTTCACATGGAAAACTCATTTGACAAGATTTCAACCATAAAAATTCATTCTAAACACTTTTAACTAATTACTTGGATCAAGATCCTTTGTATAACTTGTATACATCCTTTGATCACACGAGAATCGGTTTCATCTCGGGTTTTCACCCATTTTTCACATGAAACTTCCTTTTCTCAAGATTATAGAGTTATAAACAAGAATTTAAGCCTTAAAACATGAGTATACCTTGAAGATTTTGGTTAGAGATCAAGGAATTAGATGGTTGCTTGAAAGATATTAAGAGAATTGAGAGAGTTGATGTGAAAAAAAAGAAAATGTAATGTGTAATGGGGTGTGGGTGGCCGGCCTAAAGGTGGTGTGGGGGGTGGGTCCCACAACTTCAATATTAGCCACACATTTGGATTGTGTAATCCGGATAATGTTGTGGATAATCTGGTTCAGTTCGTTTCTCGTTTAAACTCGTAATTCGGCTTAAAACGAGCCTAAAATTGTTGTTTTTCGGGTTAACATAAAATTTATATAAAACTGATTTAAAAACTTTAAAAACTTAACCCATGACATTAAAACATCATATTATTAATAATTACGCATCTTTTTCGGCTTGATTGATCGTCTCTTGCTTGATTTGGTGTTAAAGGTTTCGTTTAGCGTACCGACGTACCATTAAATCGAAATCCTTTTTCTGTGCTATAATTCACCTATCCCGAAGCATTCATACCTCGTAAACATCACTAAACATTATATACTTCGTCTATAATGTAATTCCCGGTTCGTTCGGGTTTCAATAATCGTTCATTGATTAATTGTAATTCCAATACGATTCACTATATATATGAGTATGATTCATATTGTGAATCATATATACTCGTATAAACGTACTATAACTCATATAATCAGTATTAAATAACACGTAAATAGTATATTCCGGCTAGGGTATACCTGAATTTGCCGGAATCGTTACATTCTCCCCCCGTTATAAAAATTTCGTCCTCGAAATTTTATGCGTCAACTACTTCCTTTTGAGGAAATAGGTGGGGGTATTTCTTCCGAAATTCATCCTTTCGTTCCCAAGTAAATTCTGGGCCTCGTTGCGAATTCCATCTAACTTTGACCAACGAGATCTTATTGTGTCTAAGTTGCTTGATCTTACCGTCCACTATTTCGATGGGCTCCTCTACGAAGTTGAGCCTATCACTTATTTGAACACCCTCTAAGGGTAACACCGATGTCTCATCCGCCAGACATCTTTTCAAATTTGACACATGAAACACGTTATGAACTGCACTTAGTTCCTCAGGCAGTTCTAGTCGGTAAGCTACCGGACCGATCTTTGCAGTGATGTTGAATGGTCCAATGTATCTAGGGGCCAACTTCCCCGCCTTTCCAAATCTGACCACTCCTTTCCAGGGTGATACTTTCAAATATACCTTTTCACCCTTCTCAAATGACAACGGTTTTCGACGGGTATCGGCATAACTCTTCTGCCGATCCCGCGCGGCTTTCAAGTTGTTCTTAATTTCAAGAATCTTGCTGGTCGTCTCCTGGACCAGATCCGATCTAATGACCTGCGAGTCACCCACTTCAGACCAGCAAAGTGGTGATCGGCACTTACGTCCATACAATGCTTCATAAGGTGCTGCCTTTATACTGCTATGGTAACTGTTATTATAGGAAAATTCAACGAGTGGGAGATGTTGATCCCAATTTCCCTTAAAGTCCAGTACGCAGGCACGAAGCAAATCCTCCAAAGTTTGAATGGTCCTCTCAGACTGACCATCGGTCTGAGGGTGGTAAGCCGTGCTTAGGTCAATACGTGTTCCCAATGCTTCTTGAACAGCTTGCCAAAGTTTGGAGGTGAAATGGCTATCCCTATCGGAGATGATCGAGATGGGGATGCCATGACGAGACACTATTTCATTTATATAAATTTGCGCAAGTCTCTCAGTGTTATAATTGTTTCTAATCGGAATAAAATGTGCCGATTTGGTTAATCTATCCACGATTACCCAAATTGCATCATTTCCCCGGGATGTCTTAGGGAGGTGTGTCACGAAATCCATTGTGATTTGCTCCCATTTCCATTCGGGAATCTCCGGTTGTTGTAACATTCCCGAAGGTTTCTGGTGCTCCGCCTTAACCCTCGCACACGTCGTACACTTGCCGACGTATGTGGCTATATCCTTTTTCATACCTGGCCACCAGTAAAATTCTTTCACATCCTGGTACATTTTATCCGATCCCGGATGTATGGAATATTTCGATTTATGCGCTTCGTCCATGATTAATTCACGAAGGTCATGGAGGGTCGGAATCCAAATCCGACTTTTGAAATAGAGAATTTCGTCTACACGCCGTTCGAAATTCTTCTCATTCCCGAAAAGTCCTTCTTTATCCAATTGGTCCTCTTTCAACGCCTCGCGTTGAGCGACTCGAATCAAATCCGAAAGGCTCGATTGGACTACCATTCCCAACCCTCGCACGCGTAGTGGCTTAACTCGATCTTTCCTACTCAAGGCATCGGCTACAACGTTAGACTTGCCGGGGTGATATCGGATGTCACAGTCATAGTCACTTAGTAACTCGACCCACCTTCGTTGTCTCATATTCAGTTCTTTCTGATCGAATATGTGCTGCAAACTTTTATGATCAGTGAAGATGGTGCACTTTGTACCGTAGAGGTAGTGTCTCCAGATTTTAAGTGCAAAGATGACTGCTCCCAGTTCCAAGTCATGAGTAGTGTAGTTTTTCTCATGAACTTTCAACTGTCGAGACGCATAGGCTATGACCTTTTTATTTTGCATCAACACGCATCCTAACCCTTTACGGGATGCGTCACAATATACAACAAATCCATCGTCTCCGTCGGGGAGACTTAAGATTGGCGCTTGGCACAATCTTTGTTTTAGCGTTTGAAACGCCGTTTCCTGCTCTTCACCCCATTCATATTTCCGATCCTTTTGAGTCAGGAGGGTTAAAGGTTGGGCGATGCTGGAAAAGTTCTCTATAAATCGACGATAGTATCCAGCTAAGCCTAAGAATTGGCGGAGTTCCTTCGGAGATTTAGGCGCTTGCCAATCCTTAATTGCTTCAACTTTACTCGGATCAACGTGTATTCCTTGGTGGTTTATAACGTGACCGAGGAATTGCACCTCTTGTAACCAGAAGTTACACTTGGAGAATTTTGCATACAACTTCTCCTGATCCAAAAGCTCCAAAACTAACCTCAAATGTCGCTCATGTTCTTCTTTACTTTTTGAATATATCAAAATATCGTCTATAAATACAATGACGAATTTGTCGAGATAGGGTTTACAGACTCGGTTCATGAGATCCATGAACACCGCTGGCGCATTTGTTAGCCCAAAAGGCATAACTAGAAATTCGTAGTGGCCGTAGCGAGTCCGAAACGCGGTTTTTGGGATATCCTCCTCTTGAATTCTAACTTGGTGGTATCCCGATCTAAGATCAATTTTTGAGAAGTAGCTCGCACCTTGTAGTTGGTCGAACAAATCATCGATTCGGGGAAGAGGATACCTATTTTTGATGGTTAATTTGTTCAATTCCCTGTAGTCAATGCACATTCGAAGGCTTCCGTCCTTCTTTTTCACAAATAGTACAGGTGCACCCCACGGGGAGTAGCTGGGACGAATAAATCCCTTATCCAACAATTCCTGCAACTGGTTGGATAATTCTTGCATCTCGGACGGTGCAAGTCTGTAAGGGGCCTTAGCAACAGGGCCAGCTTGTGGTAACAGATCGATTCTGAATTCGACCTGTCGGGTTGGCGGTAATCCAGGAAGTTCCTCTGGAAAAACTTGTGGAAATTTGCGTACCACGGGAATATCGTCCACCCGTTTTTCCTCAGAATCAGCGGCCGTCAGGCTCGCTAGATACGCCACACATCCCTGACGTATATATTTCAACACCTTGAGGTGGGATATAAATGGTATCATGGTGCCGGATTTTTCTCCCTGCACTAATACCTCCTCGTCATCCGACATCCGGATCTTGACGGTTTTCTTTTCACAGTTTATTTCTACCCTATTACGTGCCAACCAATCCATTCCCACTATCACGTCAAAACTACCCAATTCTACCGGTAACAAGTCAATCAGGAAGGATTGTTCACTTAGAATAAAAGGGCAATTCCGAACAATCCGATTACCTATCATGGTTTTACCGTTAGCGACCTCTACGGTGTAAGGTTCTATGGTTTCACCAATAGGAAGGTTTGCTATCGAAAGGAATCTAACGGAGACAAAACTTCTATCGGCGCCTGTATCAAATAATACAGAAGCGTAATGATCAGAGACGAGGAAGGTACCTGTCACTACGCTGGGGTCCTGGCGCGCCTCGTTCGCTCCCATCACAAATGCTCGGCCTCGCGCCGGATTGGACGCCGATGGCTGACCCGCGAGTTGTCTCCCGTTTCCTCCCTGATTCAGTTTCGGGCAGTTCCTTTTGAAGTGATCCGTGCTGCCGCATTCGTAGCAAGCACGGCTAGTGGTCACCATCTGGTTTCCTTGCGGGTTCTGCTGTCGGGCTGGTTGAGTTCTAAATGGTTGCGCACGAATAGGTTGCGGTTGACGGTTCAGGTTGTTCAGATTTGTCTTACAATTTGGTGCGTAGTGTCCAACCCTGCCACACCGGTGGCACACCACCTCCTTGCACACGCCACTATGGTGGTAACCACATTTCCCACATTTAGGAAACGTTCCCCTCTGCGGTTCATGCCTTCCGCCCGAACTAGTCATGGCGTAGTTCTGGGCAGTGGGTCTAGCACGTTTACCTTGCTGTTTCTCCCGGATCCTATTGTCATACGTACCTCGCTTTCCTCCAGCCGACTCTCCTGTCGCCTTTATCGATCCGCTCCTTAAGAAATCATACGTGACAATACCAGCCTGTGTCACTGCACCCTCATACGTCTGGTGCCCTCCCGCGTTAACTATACTCCTCACTACTGGAGTAAGTCCCCAAATATAACGTTCCACCCTCTTTGACTCTGGGGTGACCAACCACGGCACTAATCGTGACAGTTCATTAAACCGGTTGGTATATCCCAAGTGGTCCGCCCCATGCATTTCCAGGTTCCACAACTCATGTTCCAGTTTCTGCAATTCATTCTTTGGGCAGAAATGTTTCAAAACAAGATCCTTAAGCTCTGTCCAGGTCATGCGGTTTGTCGCCGCCTGACCTCGAGTCTGTACTATGGTGTTCCACCATGTCAAGGCATGGTCTGTGAACGTACAGGTGGCGTACTTAACGACACAATCCTCGGGACAGTTGCTGATATTCACCACTGACTCTATTTTCTCTAACCATTTCACTAACCCATTCGGTCCTTCCGACCCGTTAAACTCTAAAGGCTTGCATAACATAAAGTCCTTGATTGAACAACCCCTGGATGGTCCAGTGCGGTTGGTTTCTACAGTAGGTATGGGGCCATTACTGTCGGTAGCGACCACCGTAGGCGGTGCGTCATTACTCGGAATCGTGTTATCGGTAGGTGGAGGATTAGCATTATGTTCCCCGCCATTATTTATGGGCGTTTGATTGCTCGGAGGGGTTGGATTAGATGAGTTATTAATACTGGCGGCGATGCGCGATACTATATCCGGTATCGCCGCCTCCAACTGTTGAGCAATCAAACGGCTCACATCTACTTCCGATATTTTCGTTGATCGTTTCGGTGCCATTCTACACAACATCAAGAAAACACATATAATTAATACCATTCCAAATTATGAAACACAAAACACATTCCATACATTAATAAACATTAGTACATATTACACAAACATCCGTTTACATACTTCCTAGTCAACATTACATAACTAAGTTTTAATACAAAGGGCCTACGTTGGTATCATTCTCGACATAACCCGCAATGGGTCAGTGCTTGAATGATACCCAAAAGTATCGATAATGATATGCCCTACAAGAGACCCCCTATGGGCCAGTGGTTGTATCATAACTAAACAAGATTCACTCCATGTTAGCATCACCACTAACTGCTCACATGGAGTATCAAAAAGCGGTTCAAGATTCTACCATCTAACACATCTACACATGGTGGTAAACCAACCCCACCAACACCGCCACCAGCACCACCAACACCGCTACCATAACCCGGATTCGGGTTTCCATCTGGCCGATCAACCAGTGGGAGTATGAGCACTCCCTCTTTAACTGGTTAATAGCATACTGGTGATCCAGTATGCTGTCCCCGAGGTACGCCCGAATCTGTACCCCTACGACCAGGGCGGCAGAGTGCTCGTTCACCAGTTCGGTGAGAACACGTAGCCAAGCCGCCAAGTCCCGTTCCTGCCTCGGAAGACCCCACACAGGTAGGGTCGCAGGCTCGGGCTGGGGGCGGGAAGACTCGCCTCGGTGGTATGTGGATCTGGGTGGGGTAACAGTGGGCGGAACATACGGGACACTGATCTGCGCCGTGAGGCGGGGACCGTGTCTGGGGGGAATCGGGGCGGTCTGTGGTGCGGGCGGGGTAGGAGACCTGGTAACCCTAGCAGGGGAGGGTAAACTAGCACTCCTAGCTGGGGTGGTCTGTCTAGAAGTACTATGACTAGCCTCCGAAGGCTCGGAGCTGGGTGCTACACTTGGGCTTCCAGAGGCCCCGGAACTGACCTCTTCCGGGTCCTCTTCCGTCGACACACTAGGTGTTCTTGCCATTTTTACCTGCACACAAGTTAACAAACATGTAGTCCCTTTTCATAGTGTAATTCAAAATCAAATTAACATGCACTTACTTATACAATTTTACCACATAATAATATTATCATATAATTACACATATGTTGCCAATTTTACCTATTTAAATTCCCCGTGACTTCCCCTGAATTCCCTCGTGCAGACAAGTCTGTTATTATGTTCCGGACCATAATAACCCACTTGTCCATCCAAGTTCATCCCGATCTCGTCACAATATATTATTAGTTGATATTCAGATCCTATAATACTTGAGCTACTGGTTATATTTTAGGTATCTCTTTTAGACATCCTAATTCTTTATAACCAATGGCTCTGATACCAAGTTCTGTAACACCCCGTAACCGCAGCGGAAACGTACACGGGATGCAACAGACACATCTGATATCAACAGCATTGCTTATAAAGAAAATACCACTACATTAATTTATAACATATTACATTGTTGCGAGTTTCATTACTGTCTAGGTGTTACACACATATTTTACCGATAAGACATTAATAAATTCATTACAAAACATAGAGCAGCAAGCTTCCAACAGGTAGCACAGATAGTTAAGCACACATCAATCAATCCAACTTGGGCATACCTAGAAAACATGTAAAGAAAACGGGTCAACTACGAATAGTTGGTGAGTTTCACTAATTTAAATAAACACTGACAAATCATTTTAATAATCATTTATTAGCAATATAATCATGCTGGGAACTATGTTACCCCAGAACATTTCCATTAACTTTCTGGGAACTATGTTACCCCAGAACAATAATAACCCCTGGGAACTATGTTACCCCAGAACAATAAATACCCCTGGGAACTATGTTACCCCAGAACAATAATAACCCCTGGGAACTATGTTACCCCAGAACAATAAAAACCCCTGGGAACTATGTTACCCCAGAACAATAACTACCCCTGGGAACTATGTTACCCCAGAACAATAATAACACCTGGGAACTATGTTACCCCAGAACAATAATAACCCCTGGGAACTATGTTACCCCAGAACAATAATAACCCCTGATAAACAATTTATATATTCTGTGCATCAAACCATATATATATAAATATACAAGTATTTCCATACGATCGGTATGTACTTAAATACTTTAAATAAGACATGTTTTCCGCCCCGGGAAAATATAATTAAAACAATTCATTAAAAGGGGCTCGTGAAAACTCACCTTTTTGTGAGTCGGTGAGTAATATAAGGAACAGCTACGTGCCTGGATCTGTAATATAATATCTAGTCGTTACTATATAATTCCCATAACTTAAATACGTATCAATCGGTACATCTGGGAACATTGTTAACCCAGTACTGTACTCGATTCGGGGACAATGTTAACCCCGTGACACTTCTAAGGACTCAGATTGTGACATTGCTTAGAGTTTGACAGTCAATTTAGTTAAGGTGATGAAATTATAGCTCGGTTTGACACCCCGTTTGGCCGTGGGGCCCGTTTCCGGTATTTCGGTGCCGGAAACGGTAAAATCGGGTAAAATTACCCAAATCATCCGAATTATTTTCGGATGATTTATTTTTACTTAATTTACTTAGATTTATGAAATAGTCCATTTTTAGAGTTTTCATGTACCAGTCAGCTCGCTTATGCGAACTTTGCCGGTTTACACGTTTTAAGCTTTAAAAACTTGTTTTTATGTTCTTTTTAGCACAAATAATTACCCGATTAGTCTCGGGTCTTGAAATTTTGCACAAAACTTAATTTGACAGTAAGGAATTTTGTAAAAATTTTCCAGATTTATTTTCCTATATTTACATTTATTTATCTATTTTTAAATCTTATTAAAACACTAAATATATCAAAAATACCAAAACACTTTAGAAAAATCCCAAATTTTTCTGGGATGATCTCTATCACCCTCATAACTTCCTGGAATTTTTCCAGATTTATTTTCCTATATTTACATTTATTTATCTATTTTTAAATCTTATTAAAACACTAAATATATCAAAAATACCAAAACTCTTTAGAAAAATCCCAAATTTTTCTGGGATGATCTCTATAATCCTCATAACTTCCTGGAATTTTTCCAGATTTATTTTCCTATATTTACATTTATTATCTATTTTTAAATCTTATTAAAACACTAAATATATCAAAAATACCAAAACACTTTAGAAAAATCCCAAATTTTTCTGGGATGATCTCTATCATCCTCATAACTTTCTGGAATTTTTCCAGAATTTAAAACTTATTTTTCAAGCCATTTTCACCCAAAACCGAGCTAGAAAGCCCTAGAACTCGTTTCACCAAAAAGCCTACTTAGACTTTTCCAACTGAGCTAAAATTTTGTGGGTGACTTTTATATGTTATAAAAAGCTTATCTTAAATTTTCCGGAGTTTTTCATCATGTTTTGCTATTTTTCACTATTTTTGGCCAAAACCGAGCATTAAATTCACCAAATATTCATCTTTTATCCAAAAATTACCAAAAATTCACAGATCTCATATTTTCATGTGTAGATCATCTCTGTGAAATTTCGTGACCCGACTCTAAGCACACGAAAATCTGTCCAAATTTCATAAACACACGAAAACCGAACTATTTTGTGTTTTCTAGCTTTAGATCGCAAGGATCTCGGTTTCTAGCCTTTGCTAGCCGCTAGATACAACACTTACAAGCACATCAACACCACACCAAGCAAGTTATACCACAATCAAGCCATTTCTTTCCTAGTGTCGGTTAAAACATCAAAACAACGATTTTGACCGTAAAAATCCGTTCTCGACTCTTTTTACTCATTTCTTGGACCATGATCCCTTGTATAACATGTATACATCTCTTGATCATGCAAGAGTCGGTTTCATCTCGGGTTTTCACCCGTCTTTCACATGGAAAACTCATTTGACAAGATTTCAACCGTAAAAATTCATTCTAAACACTTTTAACTAATTACTTGGATCAAGATCCTTTGTATAACTTGTATACATCCTTTGATCACACGAGAATCGGTTTCATCTCGGGTTTTCACCCATTTTTCACATGAAACTTCCTTTTCTCAAGATTATAGAGTTATAAACAAGAATTTAAGCCTTAAAACATGAGTATACCTTGAAGATTTTGGTTAGAGATCAAGGAATTAGATGGTTGCTTGAAAGATATGAAGAGAATTGAGAGAGTTGATGTGAAAAAAAAGAAAATGTAATGTGTAATGGGGTGTGGGTGGCCGGCCTAAAGGTGGTGTGGGGGGTGGGTCCCACAACTTCAATATTAGCCACACATTTGGATTGTGTAATCCGGATAATGTTGTGGATAATCTGGTTCAGTTCGTTTCTCGTTTAAACTCGTAATTCGGCTTAAAACGAGCCTAAAATGGTTGTTTTTCGGGTTAACATAAAATTTATATAAAACTGATTTAAAAACTTTAAAAACTTAACCCATGACATTAAAACATCATATTATTAATAATTACGCATCTTTTTCGGCTTGATTGATCGTCTCTTGCTTGATTTGGTGTTAAAGGTTTCGTTTAGCGTACCGACGTACCATTAAATCGAAATCCTTTTTCTGTGCTATAATTCACCTATCCCGAAGCATTCATACCTCGTAAACATCACTAAACATTATATACTTCGTCTATAATGTAATTCCCGGTTCGTTCGGGTTTCAATAATCGTTCATTGATTAATTGTAATTCCAATACGATTCACTATATATATGAGTATGATTCATATTGTGAATCATATATACTCGTATAAACGTACTATAACTCATATAATCAGTATTAAATAACACGTAAATAGTATATTCCGGCTAGGGTATACCTGAATTTGCCGGAATCGTTACAAGTTGTCTCACAAGTTCGCCTGTTATAAGCGAACTTGTGGAACAAGCGAAGTTATTGACAACTTCGCCTAGCATGTTAGGCGAAGTTGTCGAAGGGTATATATGTTTAGGCTACGGCTTGTTTTGAAGACGGTGGTTCAGTATGTGTAATTGAGATTTGGCTATCACGTGTTAAAGGAGTTGCAATACAACGTGTCTATTGGGTACTGTAACGTGTCTTTGTACTTGGGTTTAACGTATATCGCGTCTAACACTCGTATCGTCTTATGTAGGGATTCTGCACCTACGTAATACGAGATATTTCCGTGTAGATCCGGCTGGGAACCTACACATATAAACTTTTTCACACTTGCAGCAGTAATAGAGGCAACTGGTTTGGCTTCAACCCATTTAGTAAAATAATCAATTGCCACTATTAGAAATTTGACACGTCCTGGAGCTTCTGGGAATGGACCCATGATATCAATTGCCCATTTCTGAAATGGCCTAGCAGATGATACTGGCACTAGCTCATTTTTTAGCCACAACGTGTTTGGTGCATATCGCTGGCATGAATCACACTTAGCCAACATGCATCCACGACCAATAATATCCTTCAGTCTTTAACTTAGCCACCACCATCGTAGGTCCCGCATGCATACTGAAATTCCTTCATGAATTTCTCTTATTAGATAGTTAGCGTCTTCGCATCAACACATCAAAGGAGTGGGCCTAAGAACAACCGGAGGTAAAGTACTTCGTCTTGCAACTGATAATTCAAAACCTTGTGTATATTTTTTTGAGATGCCGACTTTCCTTCTAGAAGTGCTCCTGATGACAAATATGTGATGATCAGAGTCATCCAAGATTCGACTTCCATCTGAATGACCAGCACTTGGTGTTGTAGGACTGATGGGTGATCAAGAACTTCAATGCGGATATCCTTAGCAAAATGTTCAAAGTTTGTTGAAGCCAGCTTGCTCAAGGAATCTGGGGATTTGTTTTCACTTATTTTGATATGAATGAGTTTGCAAGATGCAAATTGAAGTAAGAGTTCCTTTGCTTGAGATAAATATCAGGCCATCACTTCATTTTTCGCTTCATAAGGCCCATTAATCTATCCTGCAATCAACATTGAATCTACTCGTGCTTCAAGATGTTAAACACCAAGTTTCTTAGCAATCCACAATCCTGCCAGCTATGCTTCATATTCTGCTTTGCTATTAGTGATTTTGAAATCCAACTTGATGGCATAAGTGAACTCATGACCTTCTGGATTAGCCAACCTCAGACCCACACCAGATCCTTCACCACTTGAGGCCCCATTCTTGAACAATGACCACACTTGATCTTGTTCCGGTGGTGTAGGAGATTTTTATTTATTCAAACACTCTGTTTCTTTGATTTGCGGGACCTCTGTAATAAAGTCTGCTTGCGGGTCTTGGCTTCTAGTTTACTGTATGCTCACCCAACTTGATGGCCCACATGTGCCAACCTTCCAGATAATTCAAGTTTACTTAAAACGCTTTTCAACTTATATCTCGACAAAATATTGATTGGGTGACCCTGAAAATACCTGCGGAGGCGCCTAACCGCATATACCAAAGCTAAAACCATTTTCTCCAACATAGAATACCTTGTTTCAGCGTCCGTCAGTGTTATGCTAATGTAATAAATTGGCGTTTGAACAGTTTTCATGTTCGTTAATAACATTGTTCCAATGGCTATGTCTGGCGTCGAAAGATACAAGGTTAATGGTTCTCCCACTTGAGGTGAGAACAATGTAGGTAATTCCATTAAACATTTCTTGACTTCCATCAACGCTTGCTCAACCTCCATGATCCGCTTGAAATGTGCTTTTTTCAAACAATTTCGTAACGTTGACATAAAAGGAAAAGATTTGGCCGCATGATTAGCTAGAAACTTGTTCAGAACTACTAATATTCCTTTCAACGTTTGCACTTCTTTGAGGGAAGACGGTGAAGGAATATGGGCAAATGCCTGGACTTTGTCCGAATTAGCCTTGAAGCACGCGCTGGTGACTATAACGCCCAAAAACTTGCCTTCTTCCATCGCAAAAGAACACTTCCTGGGATTTAGCTTCATGTTAATCTTTTTCAAAGTATGAAACGTTTCTTCAATATCCCACAGCATTTGATCTTCCTCAACACTTTTGATCACTAAATCATCCATATAATAAACTTCTAATTTATGCCCAATTTGACTCTTGAAGGCTTCATCCATCAGCCGTTGATATGTTGCAGCCGCATTCTTTAACTAAAAAGGCATCATTCTATAACAAAATGTTCCTTGATCCGTTCAGAAAGCAGTTTTATCTTCATCTCTAGCCGCCATGCGGATCTGGTGATATCCCTAATATGCATCAAGGAAACATTTGAATTTGAACAGTGCAACCGCATCCACTTTTAAATCGATTTCAGGTAAAGGATAACAATCTTTTGGGCACTCCTTGTTTAAATCTTTAAAGTCAATACACATCCGCCATGTCCCCTTAATTTAAGGATCAATAACTAGGTTTTCCACCCGAGTTTGATATCGAATCTCTCGGATGATCCCAACATTCAACAAATCCTGTACCTGTTCATTCATTTCTTTTGTCTGGTCTAGTCCCATCTTCCGCTTCTTTTGAACAATAGGCATGAAAGCTGGATTAACCCGCAATTTATGTTCCGCAATCTCTCTTGGAACACCAATCATGTCTGCGGGTTGCCAGGCAAGAACATCTAAATTTTTAATAAGCAGTTGTTTCAAAAACGTCCTTACTATTTCAGAAATAGTAGGACCAATCGTTATTGTTTGTTTCGAAAAATTCGCATTCATTGCCCACTTTTCAGGTTCAATCCTCACAACCAATTTGGGTACTTTACTCGGCTTCGAACTGTCTGTGGTGAAACAATGTTTATTAACATGAATTATCGCAACGCCTGTGCGCGTTGGTAGCCCTACTGCATCGTGTGCGGTAGATGGACTGGCATTGAAGTCACCAATTGCTTCTCGACCTAAGATTATGTCATGCTTCAATCTTGTTGGCAATACCAAAAACTATACATCCTCAGTCCTCGAATGAATTCCATCACTAAGAGTAACCGGGAAGGAAATAACACCGTGTGGATGCATTACTTCATAGCCAAACTTTGTCACTTGCGCGTGAATAGGTTTCAACCTTTCCTTGTCTTCCTCATCCAATTGGTTAAAACATTGTTCATACATGATGTCCAATGTACTTCCCATATCAAAGAAGACATACTAAGATCTGTAATGACCAATTAATGCTATGATAATCAAATGGATATCATGCATGGGCCCCCTTTAATTCTTGGAAACACCACTGGCTCACTCTTCCATTCATCATACTCAACCTCTTGTCTCTTATATCTGCAGAGTTTTCCTCCTTGGATCATATGAACATTTAAGTCTTTCACTTGCTTATTTGGCGGGTCAGAATGAACCTGTGCGGGTGGTTTTCGGGCCCCTACCTAAAATTCTTCAACAAATGCTCCAGTTTTCCTGACTTAATTGCTTGTTCGATCTCATTTCTTAAACTGACACAGTCATAGGTATTCAAATGTGCTATTTGCACAATTGGTTGCGGCTTCTTGAAGTCCACATTTTATGTGGTTAAAATCTCCAACGGGGTTTTTGTTAATGGAGTCCACCTGTTACTATCTTGCCCCTAGTTGTGGTCCTTGTTCTTGTTCCCAATCTGTTGGTGCATTATGTCAGTAGTTCAGTATCTAGTGTCTGTAATCGTGTTAGTTGTTTTTGTTTTGATTTGTATAGGTTGTCTCACAAGTTCGCCTAATATAAGCGAACTTGTGGACAAGCGAAGTTATTGACAACTTCGCCTTGTCTGTTAGGCGAAGTTGTCGAAGGCTTTATAAGCCTTGGCTACGGCTTGTTTTAGAAGATGAGACCAGTACGTGTAATTGTGATTGAACGTCACGTGTTGAAAAGTTGCAATACAACGTGTCTTTTGAGTATTGTAACGTGTATTTGTGCTTGGTTTTAACGTATATCGCATCCTACGCTCGTATCGTCTTACGTAGGGATTCCACACCTACGTAGTACGAGATACTTCCGTGTAGATCCGGCTGGGAACCTACAATTGGTATCAGAGCATTTTGCTCATGATTGTGTGGTTCGGGATTATCACACGAGTGTAGAAATCGTTCCGTTCGACTATTCGCGGGACGAGTTTACGTTGAAATACCGAGTTTTTGTGTCCTACCCATCTCCCACTATCAAATATAACCCATTACACCTTCGCATACCTCGCAATACGTCAAATTAAAACCTGCAAAAACCTTGTGTTCATCAGGCGAAGTTGCCGTCACTGTTCGTAGGGTTTAGGCGAAGTTATAAGTTTAAGCGAAGTTATCAACCAAGCGAAGTTGATCTCAGGCGAAGTTGATATCAAGCGAAGTTAAGTAACAAGCAAAGTTAAGAGTTTCAGCGAAGTTAAGCTTAAGCAAAGTTAAGCATAACTTCGCCTACTTATCACTGTTCAAATTTAAAAAAAAATAAAAAATTTTTTGTTTGTGTGTTTTCAAGTCGTGTTTCTTTCAGCGATGACTTCGATAAACATTACGGAACTGGTGAAAATGGAAGTTGAGACCGGTTCAACAACTAAGGCTCCGAAAATGCTTAAGGGTACCGATTTCGTTGCTTGGAAAGATCGGTTTGAAGAGTATGTTAAATATCAAGATGCTAAGATGTGGGTGTGCATACAAGATGGATACATTCCACCAATAGCCTTGTTTGAGGGTCGTGAACAGATTAAGAAGTACAATAAGATGGAAAAGGAAGAAAAGAAGATGTATGAGGCAGAAAGTAAAGCTCATGCTGCAATAACAATGGCTCTTCCACAAGAGATTCTTCATACATTCAAGAAGTACAAAACTGCTAAAGAGCTATGGGAAGCACTTGAAAATCTATATGAGGGTAATGTGGGAATACGTGCTTCCAACACAAAGCTACTAAAAACCCAATTCTCTGTGTTCAAGTATCTGAAAAATGAATCACTTGACGATATCATCACCAGATATTATCACTTGATGACCGAACTCAGCAATTACTCCATTGTATACAAAGAAGAGGAGATAGTAGAGAAACTTCTTGATGCTCTTCCACCGAAATGGGAAATGTATACGGTTTTAATGAGAGAGGATAAAGAATTTGCTAATATTGATCTTGAAACAGCAGTCAAT
The DNA here is from genome assembly GCF_021521415.1 of Bidens hawaiensis. NCBI lineage: Eukaryota > Viridiplantae > Streptophyta > Magnoliopsida > Asterales > Asteraceae > Bidens > Bidens hawaiensis. The sequence continues at coordinate 1,973,868 of NW_027491035.1, read as the reverse complement.
AAGTTACGAAATTTTGAGCTCAACAAGGTTCGAAAGGAGACACCGACTGATCAGGTTCAGGATCCGGGAATGTATGGTACGAAGGTCTCTCCAAGTGCAAGTTCAAAATCAGAATCGTCTGCCTACTACACAAAGGGAGAATCAAACTCCAACTCAACTCAAGATGGTCATGTGATTCTCAATATGGATGGCGACGTATGCTTCGTAGCTGGAGGTAGTAGTTCTTCAAAACCTCAATCAAAAACTGGTAATGTACCCTCAAATGTTCCGACCTACAATTACTCACAGATTCCCATGAGTGTTAATTCAGCTGAACAGCAGTTTGCTCTCTATGCATCTTTCATTGCATCTTATGAGAATTACATCAAAGGTAAAATAGTCGATCCCGCAAATTTGGATGAAGACTATGATCAAATTGATGCTGATGATCTAGAAGAGATGGACCTGCAGTGGCAGATGGCTATGATAGTAAGACGGGTTAAACGATTCATGAAGAAAACAGGTAGAAAGTTCGTTGGCGAAAGACCAGGTTTTGATAAGTTAAAGGTTCGATGTTATAACTGTCAACAGAATGGTCACTTTGCTAAGGAATGTACAAATGAAAGAGTCGAACGTAGTTTGGTGAACATCGAAACTGCAGGAAGTGAGAAACTGCAAGAAGTGAGAAAGAGACGGGAGAAAATCAAGCTTATATGGCAGAAGTGAACGATCAGCTCTCTGAGGTAAGTTCTGAACTTCATTGTATGCAATGTGAAAATCTGTCTGAACAATTGAAAACAGTAACTGATCAGTTTGTTAGTTTGGACGCTCAATTTAAAACGTTAAAAGTACATCATCATTACACTAAAACTAGAGAAAACAGTTACTCGGTAAAAATAAAAGCTAGTGAAAAGGATATCAGAAGTCTTAAAGCCAGTCTAGCTGATAAAATACAAGTAATTGATCTCAGTTATGAAGTGTTAGAAGAAAAAACCAAACTAATTGCTGAAAGGGATAAACAGATAGCTGATTACCAGGTAAAAGTGGTGGAATTAAATAGAAAAATAGAACAGTTTAGAAATTCCTCAGCAATGCTTGATCACATCGTAAGCGTTCAATGTTCCCCAGTTAACAAAGGGGGAATTGGATTTTCTGAAGTTCCACCACCATATAACCATAACTATACGTATGATCCTAGTAATCAGAAATCTGTTGATGTTGAGATTAGTCAGACAGTTCCTGTCAAAGTTTCGATTAAAGAACCTGAAGTTAGTAAAAGCGAAACATGTAAGCCTGTTTCGAATTTTAAGATTTCTGTTCCTAGTTCTGTCTCATCAAATTCGGACAAGACATCCGAATCTAGTGAGATAAAAGAAGAAGTGTTACTAAAACGTGGGGAGTAATATAAGCAAACTGAAAAGAACTCTCCCCTAAACCCGTTTGTCCCACCATATGTTAGACAAACGAATAGTAATGCAACCTCAACATCTGAAACAACTGTTGAGACGAAAGTTGAACACAGGAGTTGTTTCAGATGCAATCAAATAGGACACCTGATTGCAGATTGTCCTCTAAAGCAGAGATTCAGAGGTATGAGGCCTCCGAAAACTAAGAATAAAACGAATAGTAATTACTATAATGATAAGAATGCTAACTCACCAAAGTTCAGATATTGGACAAATCCAAGATTTCAAAGAAATCGATCTCAGTTTTTCCCAGTCAACAACCAAACCAACAATTATAACTCAGTTAATCCACTAAGGTTTGGATGGCCTCATAGTCAATTCTCAAGAAGGTATCCTTTCAGAACTTACAGAAATCACTCTCAAACTAACTTTGGGCAGTCAAGGTACGGGATGCCGTTTAAAAGATTTAATCGACCCAAGACCAGTAGGTCTTGGGTCCCCAGATTTTAATCTTTTCGTTAACTGTGCAGGAACAGTTGAACAGGACTGTAGACAATCGTTGGGTTATGGATAGTGGCTGTTCCCGGCACATGACTGGTAACAAGAATTTGTTACACGAATGGAAACCTGTTCAAGGAGGTAGGGTAAGTTTTGCTGGAGAGAGTGGTGGTAGAATTACTGGTATTGGAACTGTGACAAATGGTAAAATGAAGTTAGAGAAGGTGAATTTTGTTGAGGAGTTGAAGCATAATTTGTTGAGCGTGTCTCAGATTTGTGACAAAGAGTACACAGTGCACTTTACTAAAAATGAAGCAATTGTTCTGTATCCTGGTTTCAAGATACCAGAGGCATGGGTGGTGATGAGAGCTCCAAGAGAAAAGAACACGTATGTAATGGATATGAGGTCAACTGAGATGACAACCGAAGAATCATGTCTTTTGTCCAAGGCAACTGAATCTGAGTCAGAATTATGGCATCGAAGAATGGGGCATATACATCTTCGCAAAATGAATTACATTGTCAAGAATGGCCTGGTGCTGGGTGTTCCCTTGAAGAATTTTAACTTTGAGGATCAATTCTTGTCGTGCAAGAAGGGAAAGCAACACAAGAAACCTCATCACTCCAAGAAGGTTAACTCAATCGTCAGTACACTAGACCTGCTTCACATGGATCTCTTTGGTCCCGTGAATGTAAAGAGTCTAGGTGGAACGTCATACTGCTTGGTAGTTACCGATGATTACTCTCGATACTCTTGGGTATACTTTCTGAAGGCAAAGGATGAGACGGTTCAGTTGGTAATTAACCTGATTACCAAGGTTGAAAATATTGTGGGGAGAAAGATTAAGTACATCAGGAGTGATAATGGGACAGAATTCAAGAACTACCAGATGGAGATGTTCTGCCTACAGAAAGGGATAGACCACCAGTACAGCGCCCCGTATACTCCGCAACAAAATGGAGTGGCTGAGAGGAAGAACAGGACGCTAATTGAAGGAGCCAGAACTATGTTGGCTGATGCTAAACTTCCTGTGGTGTTCTGGGCTGAAGCTGTTGTCACAGCCTGTTATATCCTTAATCGTGTTTTAACTATTAAAAGATTGAATAAAACTTGTTATGAACTTATGAATGGTCGAAAGCCAAACTTGAATGGTCTCGAACCATTCGGGTCCCCATGTACGATATTAAAGACAAACTTTAAATTTGGTGAGAAAGCCGACGAAGGTATTTTAGTCGGTTATGTTGTTGGGACACCCAACAGAAGAGTCTTTAATTTATCGAACAGCAAGGTTGAAGTGGTATGTAACACCGACATCACGAGTTACAAACCACCAATGCCTAGCACGGGACCCGCTGAAGCTCTTGACTATGATAAACTGTTCAAATCCTTTAATATGCCTTACTTGGATTTTGCAGAAGTCGATGAGAAAATTGCTTCACAGATTCTGTATGATGAGGAAGAAAATATTGTGCAACATCCGCGATATGATGAGTGTCATCCTTCCTCGTCAAGAACCGCTGATATTCCTGCTGCCTCTACTAAGGAAGAATTCTACAATCCTTTTCACTCTCAACATCAATCACCCATTGATGAACTCTCTCCGAACTTGGAAAACAGTCTTGAAGTCAGTACGGTTCCGACTACTGGAGTTCACAAAAATCATCCTTTGGAGAACGTGATAGGTGATCTGTCTGATGGTGTACAAACAAGACGAAGCTTGAATGAGCACACCTGTGTTTACGCAAGCATTAAGGAAACGGGTATCATTAATGAGTGCTTGTACACCTGCTTCATCAGCCAGATTGAACCAAAGAACTATCAAATGGCTCTTACGGATAGCTCGTGGGTCGAAGCCATGCGAGAAGAGTTAGCTCAGTTCGAGAAGATGGAAGTATGGAAATTAGTTGCAAAACCGAAGAATGTACATGCTATTGGCACAAAGTGGGTCTTTAAGTGTAAGAGAGATGAGAAAGGGATAATCATAAGGAACAAGGCGAGGCTGGTAGTAAAAGGGTTTAATCAGCAAGAAGGAATCGACTACAATGATGTGTTTGCTCCTGTGGCAAGATTGGAGGCAATCCGACTATTTTTGGCATTTGCTGCACACAATCAGATGAAGGTGTTCCAGTTAGATGTAAAAAGTGCCTTTCTGAATGGTAAAGTCGATGAGGTAGTGTACGTTGAACAGCCTCCGGGTTTCCCTGACCCTGATTTTCCTGATCATGTGTACTAGCTGAGTAAAGCGCTATATGGTCTACATCAGGCCCCTCGTGCCTGGTACTCAACCTTGTTTGATTATCTACTTGAAAATGGGTTCTAAAGAGGAAAGATCGACAGCACGCTGTTTGTCAAGAGAAAAGGGCGAGATTTTCTACTAGTTCAAGTCTACGTGGACGACATCATATTTGCTGCATCAAAAGTCGTCATGTGTCAGGAGTTTGAAGAAGTCATGAAAAAGAGGTTTGAAATGAGTGCAATGGGTGAATTAACTTTCTTTTTAGGATTGCAGGTTGATCAGAAGAAAGATGGGATGTTCATCCATCAAACTAAATATGTCCAAGACGTTCTCAAACGCTTCAAGATGGAGGACAACACTCCATTTGATACTCCAGTTTGCGTCAATCACAAACTGGGTGCAGATTCTGACAGTGATGAAGACGTGGACCCCACCCAATGTCGAGCAATCATAGGTTCTTTAATGTATTTAACTGCGTCTAGACCTGATATTATGTTTGCAGTCTGTCTCTGTGCTCGATTCCAGGCAAGCCCAAAGGAATCTCACATGAAGGGAGTGAAGAGAATACTACGGTATCTCAAAGGCAAGCCTAAGCTGGGATTGTGGTACACGAAAGGGGGAGACTTGGATTTGGTCGCTTACACAGATTCTGACTATGGAGGTTGCAATCAGAACAGGAAGTCGACAACCGGTGGATATCAGTTTCTGGGAGGAAGATTGGTTTCGTGGCAGTGCAAGAAGCAGACCTCTGTAGCCATTTCCAACTGCGAAGCAGAGTACATGGCAACATCGAACTGCTGCTCCCAGGTTCTTTGGATACAACAGCAATTGCGCGATTACGGTCTGAATTTCACTCAAACTCCTATTTGCATTGATAACACTGCTGCAATCTCAGTAACTAACAATCCCGTAAAACATAGCAAAACTAAACACATTGACATTCGTCATCATTTTATACGGGATTGTGCTGAGAAGAAATTAATAGTGCTCGAAAAGGTTGATTCGTTAGATAATTTCGCTGATCTTTTACTAAAGCGTTTGACCGAACTCGTTTTCAAAATCTTGTTGAGCTTAATGGGATGATCAATCCCGAGTAACCGTGTTTCTCGTTTCTATTATTAAAAAAAAAAAAAAAAAAAAAAAAAAAAAAAAAAAACCATCCCTATCGCTTAGAATTATGTCGGTTGCTTCAGTTTGAAGGACACATCTTCGGATATGTTTGGTCCTTACTTCTACTAGTAGATTATGAGGATTGCCATTGACCAGATGACTGAAAGTGACCGGGACGGTTTATGATGGGTTTTGTTCTTTAGCTGAAAAATAGTCGTTCATACTTAGTTAGAAGGACACATACTCGTATGTGGTCGGTCCAGCTGATCCATTGGATCTTCAGGATATCCGTTTACCTGAAGACTTTGACTTGATCAGGGCGATAGAATGTAAATTTTTTTAGGGAGATGATATAATTTTTCAAGTCTATAACTTCGTAAGAAGTTTCAATAAAATGTTTCTAAGAAAATTGATCCAACCTTGGAAAGTGATAGACAAACTAATTCTGTGTGCTTAACTAGTGAAGTTATTAGGCTCAAAAGACTCTAGAACAGTCATTGTATTTTATGGTAGCTTTTTATGGTGCGTAAAAGTAGAAGTGATACTTACTAAATCTTCTCGATCTAAAGTGGAGACTCATTCAGAGTTGTGTATGTCTCCATATACATCTTTCCGAATGATAGGCAGAAAAGCGATTACCCAGTCATACACGAGCCCGTGAGTGTTATGATGTCCGAGAAGATAGTGTGTCAAGTACCTGCAGTGATCCAGATTCGGGACTTGCAGTAGTCTACTGTTTGAAGCTATGTAAATCTTTATTATTTAAAAAAAAATGATGATGCTAAGCCTTCTGAAGCCTATTATGTTATACTTATCAATCAAGAGGCAAGAAAGAGAACGGGAAGAAGACTCTAAAGATCAAGATGTACTTACTGTTTAATCAGACACTACGGGTCGAGGTCAACTCGGGGTGACTCGGGGAAAAGTCAAATAAGCTTTGAGAATAGATGGGAGGCATCACAATCTCTGATGTGTTGTCCGTTTAAATTTTGAGCTTAATTGTACCTAATCCGTATCACAGAAGCGATGAAAACCATACTAAGTTATTTACCTGCTTACAACCTGTTTCTTTATGTCATAATACCGCTGAACATGGATCTATGTGACAGCCATCAAATTAGTATGATTCTTGTTCGGATCTTTTCTAAAAATGTTGGTCCCCGACAAGACTGAAATTTGATCCCGTGTACTTAATTACTAAATTTTCTTGTGTATTTCGTTTTATGTTTCAAAGCTTGGTTACTTGGTTCTTTGATTATAAAGTTTAAATCTTTCACGGAGGATTTTAAAAGACAGTTGCATTTTGTTCAAATGTCTGAGGGCTGATTTTGTAAATTTAACGCGAAGTTGAAGGGCGAAGTTGTCACATGGGCGAAGTTATGGATAAGCAAAGTTAACCATAACTTCGCCTGAGCCTTTTCAAACATATATAAAGGACTTTTTGGTAAAACCCTTTGCACATTTTCACAGACTAGGCGAACTTATACTCTAATCACCTTCGGCGAACTTATTTCCTCGAATCAAACCTTGTTATTTTTCGTTTCCAATCCGTGATAAAGGTGTGTAGGGTCGATATTACGTATAATTCTTGTCAATCATGTAAATTAGATGTCGTTTTGGTCCGATTTGGGACCTCGTTCACGCAAACCATTACACACCCACTTTTCAAACTCTTTTTGACGTGTTCGTAACCAATTTGATCATCTAGATCTCTTTTGTAAAATGTTTTTATTGTCCACAATCACCAAATTCACCAAACAACCTCGTCTGGCCTTCTGAACATTCGCCGTTTCAGTTCAGGCGAAGTTATAGTTTAGGCGAAGTTGTTCTCAACTTCGCCTTAGGCTTAACTTCGCCTGCCGCTTTAATCTTTAACTAATCAGGGGCGAAGTTGTTCAAGGGGCGAATTTATGTTTAGGCGTACCTAACTTCGCCTGGTTCTTTATATTATTTAAAAGCTTATCTGTTATCAGGCGAAGTTATAGTAAAGGCGAAGTTGTTCTCAACTTCGCCCTTTCCCTAACTTCGCCTGTACACAAGAAGCTATCATAACTTCGCTCATGGTAATAGGCGAAGTTGTGATCTGCTTTGATGATTTTCTAACTTAGAACGGTTGATTATGCAGATATGGCAGCTGTAGCAGGAGCATTGAAGTGTTTGCTCGAATCTCTTCCATGCTATTACTACAACTCTGCCCATTTCTTTGCCGAACATTGAAGACTTCTGGCAAACGGTAGAATATGATTGTAGAGTTGAGCCTCCGGTCATGCGCGCCACAGTTAACAATCAGGTGGTGCAATTCTCATCAGAACAGATAAGGGTCGCCTTGCAGTTTGGGACTGAAACTAGAGATGATCCTACAGACTTTACTGCTCCATTCAGAGATGGTGCATTTTTACGAATGGGCTATTCCGGTCCATTGGGTGACACTCAGAGGCGTAAGGGATTTTTGTTGGATCAATGGCGTTTTCTCATGCATGTGATGATCGTGTGCATGTTGGGTCGTAAGGCTGGTACGGACGGGATGGGTGCGACGATGCAATCGGCAATGACAGCACTGACTTACAACAAGCCTTACAGCTTCAGTTAGATGGTGTTTTATGAAATAGACTGTCAGAGACGTGCGGTAGCTCGTGAAAGATTCTTGATGTATCCATGATTCTTACAAATGATCTTGAATCATGTGGCTCCTACGCTACCTCAGCGCCGTCCCATTCGATATGTAGAGAGTGTCAGTAAGAGGATATTCGCACAATGCAGGTCGTCAAGTGCTCGAAGTAAACCAGAGATTCGTCCTCGGCATACTCCGTTATTTGGGTATTTGATAAACCCGGCGTATGTTGCTCCTCGTGGAGATGAGTTTCGGGATCCGGCACCGCAACAGGCTGTTGTTTCTCAACCACCACCTGTGGTACAGCACGCATTGCCTGTTGCTCCTGTTGTGGCACCGGAGGAACAAGTAGAACTTGAAGCTGCTTTTGGTGGCCAAGGGTTCTTTGATATGGAGCGAGTTGATCTTGAGGCAGAGATTCAGGTCTCAGTAGCGGAGGTTTCTGGTGTTGGTGTGTCGATAGTAGCTACGTCTGTAGCTGATTCTGAGAGAACCAACTCTGACTCCTCAGCTGATGATATTGCTGAAGCTAGACATATTCTGGTCGCCCAAGAAAGAATTCATGGAAAAAGAAAGAAAGATACAGATGACAGTGAATCTGATTTTGAGGAGGAGTTAGATCGTTTGATTCGTCGATCGAAAAGGGTTAGAACGAGTGAAGGCTCGGGAGCTGGTGAAAGCTCGAGGGTGGTACATTTCTGTAACACCCCGTAACCGCAGCGGAAACGTAAACGGGATGCAACAGACACCTCTGATATCAACCACATTGTTTATAAAGAAAACTGAATACATTAATATACTTCAAATTACATTATCTTGTATTTCATTACCGTCTAGGTGATACACACATCATACAATACGATACATAATTCTATTTATTATAATGTATCCTAACATTCCGCACGCAAATCTTACACACATCAAGCACTTAGCACGTAAGCAATCACTTCATCTTAGTTGTACCTGAAAAGCATGTGAGAAAACGGGTCAACTACGAATAGTTGGTGAGTTTCACAATTTGAGTAAACCATGATAAATCCATATCATAATATAATATTATCTGGGGACACTGTTAACCCAGTACTGTACTCATTCTGGGGGCAACGTTAACCCAGAAACACTTCCAAAGACATCTGGGGACACAGTTAACCCAGTAACACTTCCAAAGACATCTGGGGACACAGTTAACCCAGTACTGTACCCATTTCGTACGATTCCCGTACAATCAAATATTTATAAATACATGCAAATCCATGCGTTCAGTATGTATTTAAACATTTCAATAGTAACATGCTTCCGCCCCGGGAAAATATTTGAAAACAATTCAGAAAAAAGGGCTCGTGAAACTCACCTTAGCACATGCAAGCAGGTAACAACAATCATTATCAGTTAACACGTCCAATCTGTAATATGATCCCTACGATCGTTACTATACACTCATTATTAATATAACTTTAACTAAGTTACCGGTACATCTGGGGACACTGTTAACCCAGCACTGTACCCGTTCTGGGGGCAAGGTTAACCCAGAAACACTCCTCCGGACTCATATTGTGATATCGTTTAGAGTTCCATGGTCATAATTACTATTAGTTGTTTTCCTCGTTTTGCGTGCCTAGCACGGTTATTCGTTTTTACGTTTCAAAAATGAGTTTGGTCACACACGACCCGAAAATAGTGGTTGACTGATAATTTAGTTTAAGTCATGAAATTAGAGCTCGGTTTAGACGCCCCGATTGGCCGCGGGACCCGTTTCCGTATTTAGCGTACCGGAAACTGTTAAATCGGTTAAAAATACCCAAATCATCCGAATTATTTTCGGATGATTCATTTTTACTTGTTTAACTCTATTATATGAAAATAGTTCATTTTTAGGGTTTTTATACACCAGTCAGCTCGCTTAAGCGAGCTTTACCGGTTTACGCTTTTTAAACCTTAAAAGTTTGATAATTAGCACAAATAATTATCCGTTTAATATCGGATCTTGAAATTTTGCACAAATCACTTTTTGTCAGTGGGGAATTTTATAAAAATATTTCCAGAATTAATTTTTATATTTAAATTTTATTTATCTATTTTTAAACACCATTTAAACACTAAATATGTCGTAAATACCAAACGATCTTAGAAAAATCCCAAATTTCTCCTGGATGTCCCCTGCCATCCACATAGTCCCCTGTAATTTTTCCAGAATCAAAATCTTCTTTTACATGCCATTTTCACTAAAACCGAGCTAGAAAACCCTAGAACTCGTTTACCCGAAAAGTCTACTTAGACTTCTCCAACTGACCTTAAATTTTGTGTGTGACTTATACATGTTATAAAAAGCTTATCTGGAATTTTCCAGAATTTTTCATGACATCTAACTATTTTTCACCATTTTTGGCTAAAACCGAGCATTAAATTCACCAAATAATCAATACGATGAATTATATATTCACGTACAATCCATACAGTGAACCCTGTATTCTCGTATAATTACTATGGTAATTCATGTATCCGACATTAAATATGACGTAACTATTGTCTACCGGTTAGGGTATACCGGGTTTCGTCGGAATCGTTACATTCTCCCCCCGTTAAGATATTTCGTCCTCGAAATTTTACACGCCTACTATTCCCTTCCGAGAGAAGGGTGGGGGTTTTTCCTTCAGAATTCACCCTCGCGTTACCAGGTATAATCTGGTCCTCGCTGTGAATTCCCCTTAATCTTAATCAATAAAGCTTGGTGTGTCCAAACTGTTTAGTTTTCCCGTCTACTATCACTACGGAATTATTTGTGATATCAAGCATGTCTTCTATGAGTACCTCCATTACTAGTACTTTCGTTGCCTCATCGCTTAGGTACTTTTCAATCCGTATACATGGCAAAACATCATGTATAGTACTTATCCCCTGGAGTACTTTAATCGATAAACTAAATGACCAATCATGGAGATAGTCTCATGAGGTCCAATATATTAAGGAGCTATTTTCGGTTTTGCCAAACCTTATATCACCTCTCTAAGGTGATGCCTTAAAAATGCCTTGTCACCTCCCTCCAGTGACAATGGTTACCTTTGAATGTTGGCATAAATTCTTTGCCAATATCGCGCGGCTTTCAACTTATCTTAAATATTATAAATCCGATTGGTTGATTCTCGAATCAATTCAAATATTATGGCTCGATTGATGCCCATTTTCAATTTAACAAATTGGTGATAATTACTTCACCCATAGAAAGCTTCAAGCTCTCGATGCTTCCTTCCCCGCCTTCCAATAATGGAAGTATGATGACTATTTCGATCTGAGATCATTGAAAATGGTACTCCACGACGAGATACCATTTCACCATCAGGAATTTGGGCGAGATTTCATCGTGGTAATCGTCACGGATTGGGATGAAATGCGAGGATTGGTTAATCGATCCGCGATTACCCAATTTACATCATGCCTTTGATACATCTTGGGAATTTGCGTCCCGAAATCCATTGTAATTTATTCCCACTATCATTGGCGAATTTTCTATCGTCGTGGCGTTCCCCAGGGTTTTCGGTGTGCATCCTTATCTCTTGCATGCTTACATATTCACCAACATACGTAACCATATCTTTCTCCGAACTCGGCCATTAATAGAATCCTTTCAGATATTCGTATCATCAATAGTCTAATCCGATCCCGGATGTATGGAATATTTCGATCTATGCGCTTCGTCCACGATTAATTCACGAAGGTCATGGAGGGTCGGGATCCAAACCCGATTTTTGAAATAGAGAATTTCGTCCACATGCGCTGTTCGAAATTCTTCTCATTGCCGTAAAGTCCCTCCTTTTCCAATTATTCCTCTTTCAACGCCACACGTTGAGCGACTCGAATCAGGTCCGAAAGGTTCGACTGGTCTATCATCCCCAGCACTCGCACTCGCAATGGCTTAACCCGATCTTCCCTACTCCAGGCATCGGCTACGACGTTAGCCTTGCCGGGGTGATAACGGATGTCACAGTCATAATCGCTTAACAACTCGACCCATCTTCGTTGCCTCATATTCAGTTCCTTCTGATCAAATATGTGCTGCAAACTTTTATGATCGGTGAAGATGGTGCACTTCATACCGTAGAGATAATGTCTCCAGATTTCAAGTGCGAAGATAACCGCTCCCAGTTCTAAGTCATGAGTAGTGTAATTTTTTTTTTATTTTTTTTGCGTGTACTTTTAACTGTCGGGAAGCATAGGCTATAACCTTATTATTCTGCATCAACACGCATCCTAACCCTCTACGCGATGCGTCACAATACGCGACAAAACCATCGTCTCCATCGGGGAGACCTAAAATCGGCGCTTGGCACAATTTTAATGGTTTCTATCTTATTTGGATCTATGTGAAATCCTTGTTGTTTTACAACATGACCAAGGAATTATGCCTTCTTTATTCAAAATCACATTTCGAAAACTTCGCGTATAACTCCTCTTGCTTTAAGACTTCCATAATTTTCCTTAAACGTCGTTCGTGCTCTTCTTTACGTTGCAAATATATCAAAATATCATCAATGAATGCTATGACAAATTTGTCAAGATAAAGTTTACAGACTCGGTTCGTGAGTTCCATGAATGCTGCCGGCGCATTTGCTAGCCCGAAAGGCATAACTAAGAATTCATAATGGCTGTAGCGAGTCCGAAACGCTGTTGTTGCAACGTCCTCCTCTTGGATTTTTCATTTGGTGATAACTATATCTAAGACCAATTTTCTAAAAATAAATCGCCCCCTGCAGTTGGTTAAACAGATCATTTACTTCGAAGAAGTGAATACCTATTCTTGATCGTCGCTTTATTCAATTCTCCCTAACCAATACATATCCTAACACTTCCGTCCTCCATTTGCCAAATAACACTGGTGCACCCCATGGTGACTAACTATGTCGTATAAAACCTTATCCATTAATTCTTGCATTTCAGTTGGTGCAAGTCGGTAAGGTTGTGACAATCGTCAATTTCAGGTTAACCTCGTTAACTCAACTCCGTTAATTCAAACTTTAAGATCGTTGAATCTATAACGCATACTTCATTACATTTAAACTAGGGTTTAAATGACGCTTAACACTTACTACATGTGTAGTAGTCTTTCGGGATTTGCACCGAAACGCAAACGATTGAGGAATAAACGAAGCACACTAAAACACTAATGATGTGATAACTATGTGTTAGGATTATGTGTTATATTATTGTCATGATTATGTGCAAGTTAGGATAGAATGTTCTAGAAAAACAACACTTGAAAGTAGAAGGACTAGAGTGTAACTTGTTTGTTTATAAATATATCACTAATAAACAAACCCTAACCTATTATTCTAAACCTACAACACCACCGATCGGCTCTCTCTCCCTCTCTTGACCCACGGCTGCCGTCCACCATCACACACATATACACATCAAATCAAGAGATTAATCCAAGAACTAGGTGCTAGGAAGGTATACTTGATCATCTCTTACCTCTTTGTTGTTTAATTTTGATGTTTGATGGGTTGTGTGAAAACCCTAAATCGGCCGATCTTGTATGTATGTGATTGTTATGATTCTTGTTAGTTGGATAATAGATTGATAACTAGATTGATATTGATACATGATTGATTGTTGTTCTTGATTTGAATTAAAACACAAACCCTAATCTTGTATGTATGGTGTGATTGATATGCATGGATAGTAGTTATAGTGTCTAGAGGGTTATATGGATGCATGATAGTTCATAGATTGTTATTATGATGAGTTTTGATGTGAACAGATTCTGGACAGAACGTATATACGATGTTTAACTGACTGTAACGAAGTGTAAACGTGAAAATTGATTGAGATTGTGGGTACTGCAGTAAACTAGGTTGAGTCTAGTTTCTATGAAGTATAAATTCGTAATTTTTGGATAAGTGGAAGTATACTTTTATGATTTTACAAAAACGTGATGCAAAGCTGAGCTGTTAGACCTGCTGTTAGGTTATGTTGTAAATGTTATATCTCATGAACTACGAGACCAATTGGGTTGGTTCCACTTCTGGAGGTTGACTCACTGAGTTAGGAACCAAACCCAAGTGGTCTTGCATTTATTGGATTTTTCGTTTAACGGGAATTGCAAATAACATTCTGATGTGCATGAATCTGACTGATATAAGTTAGCTGTAATGTTTTGATCATTATGAACAATCTATATGGAATAAAAATAAGATAAAAGATGTTCTGGAAACCTAAGATATGTATGCTCCTGTGGTAATTTTTGGTAAATTAATTGAGACGTTATAATCGGTAAACTAGTGCAATCTTTCAAGTAGAAATTCTGTCATAACGAAACTAGCTGCTGAGTTGTATAGGAATGCATGAAATATGATAGTTTTTATATAATTGTTGTATTTTGACCAAAATACCCTTGCGGGGAATAGTTGCTAGTTGATTGCCATGAATTGACCAAATTGCCCTTATGGGGAATAATGGTTAGTTAGTCTTTGTTTGTTGACCAAAATGCCCCTACGGGAATAATTGCTAATAAGTATGTTATTAATACGTGACACGAAAGTAATTGCTCACTCATGTATCGTATCACAATTTTACTTGTTTAAGTCACACACGATTCACAAACGAAACACGAAACATGTTACGTGCATAGGTATTATGTGCCGAGTCTAGAGACTCGTTAAACATTCCGATACTTAGAAAATCTCTTTGTTATTTTAGAACGCTAGAGAGTTTTCTACGACGCGCATCACTCGGTGATCTAGATCGGATATTCTTCGCAAACAGTGAGTTCACTTACCCCACACTTAAACTGTTTTCAAACGTTTTTCACTTGGGGGAGATAACATACTCCGATAAACATATTTTCTGAGATAAACGCATATGAAAGATTTTGTTATAAATTATATATCACTTGTAAAGGCTAAGCGGCATACGTAACATTTGAAGTCCCACACATCGGACCGGTTAATATTTGGAATAGCGAGTCACTTTTGGGTAGTACTACTGGGTTTGACAAACCCCACCCGACGCTAAGCTCAACTGGAGGTTGAGTGGGTGTAAATTTTGGCTAACACTTACCATGGTCTGGAGGACCTGGTGACGGGCACTTGATAAACAGTCAGCTTCGGTCGCGAACCACTTAGCGATACTTGTTGTATAGATTAGCTACCTATCGATATATAATTTGACATAACACTATCTGGTAATGCAAAACACTTAAACGCTGTAACGTGGTTACACACTTAAACGCTGTAACGTGGTTACACACTTAAACGCTGTAACGTAGTTACACACTCAAACGCTGTAACGTGGTAACACACTCAAACGTCGTAACGGGGTTACGCAACATTTAAACGTCGTAACGAGGTTACGCAAAACGCTAAACGATTTATCTTATTTTACTTGTGAACTCACCAACCTTGTGTTGACACTTTTAGTATGTTATTCTCAGGTAGCCGAGGCGGGCGCGCGGTTTAGGAGCATGCATTAATGAAAACACTTTTATTCTGCAAACTTAATTTTAACAGTTACATTTGGTTTTAAGTCGTCCGGCGTGACGCAACTTTTGAATTAAGGTTTTACGCTTCCGCACTTACTTTCATTTAAACGTTTTTCTTCGGTTTGGTTATAACTAATGATTCCGATCCTGCCAGTTCACACCCTCTGACGGTAAAACTCCGTTAGTGGATTTTGAGGGTGTGACAGATTGGTATCCGAGCCATTGGTTATAGCGAACTAGAAACTGCATGCATACTAGACTATAACCACGACGACCCATTAGTTATAATGATACGCACTGCATAGGTTTGTGTAGTCTTGAAATCTTATTTCCTTATCTCCTTCACTCATACGCGCGCATATACCCGGCTTACCTGTAGGAATGTCGACGCCACCCTCATTATCATCCGATTCGATGACGCATGCTCACGGGAAGGAACCGCAGTTACCTACTGCCTCGCCACCCCGTGTAGTCCCGGAACTCGAAGCTCCTGCACCAAAGAGGTACCGCCTATCCGGAGGCTTGTATGACAACAACGTTAGCTGGGAATGGTACCCCAACATGATCAGACGTATGGTCTACCGTGAACAAGTTCCCCCATTGCCTCACCCGAACCACCCTGCTTACCCTAACACTCTACCACCTATAACCGAACCTGTAGAGCGAGTTCTCGCAGCTGTCGTTTCTTGTTTGGAGCGTGATGTGGGTTACATGCGCTACACTAGAGAAAATGTTGCCAGACTGTTTAAAGATGGAACCGAGACTCAGGAGGAGATTGCCCGCATGGCAGCGGCAATGAAAGAAATGCAAGAGACTAGTGAGCAACAAACCAAGGTTATGATGAAGATGCAAGCCGAGATGATAGACTTGCAAGAGCAAATCCAAGAAGCAAGGACCCGAACCGAAATAGCCTTAGAACGTTGCGATATCCTACAAATGCAACTTGCCCAGAACGTAGCAGAACCTGAGGCAGAGCCTGAGGCAGAGCCTGATGTAGAACCTGAAGAAGATCCCGAAGAGGAGCCTGAGGAGGATCCCGAGGAAGATCCCGAAGAGGAGCCCGAGGAGGAACCTGAAGAAGAACCGGAGGAGGAACCAGCTGAGGAGGAGGCACATTCAGAGGTGTCCTCAGATGACGACATCTAGTGAGGATGACACTTAGATGGAGGGGTGGTCTCCATCCGAACTATTATTTTTCTATAATTTTAAGGATTGATTGGAAATACTTTGTAGCGAATACAATGGTTTTAATCATGAATTTTTAATTAGACTAATAAGTGGTTGTGATGTGATGTTGTTTTTTTTTTTTTTTTTTTTTCTTACCTATCTTTTATTACATGTATGGTGTGTTGTATATGAAAGAAAAATTCACGTTTTATACTATGATTCTAGGAAATGGCCGGAAGAAACGCTGGACGAGGACGAGGTAACATCAGCATGACTGCAGCTGAACTCCAAACCCTGCTGAATGACCATGTTGCTGCCGCTTTAGCTGCACACGTTCAAAATCAAACAGGAGGTCCGAATGGAGCATGTACCTTCAAGAACTACTCAGACTGCAAGCCCAGTACGTTTAAGGGCACTGAGGGAGCTATAGGCTTCCTGCGTTGGGCTGAGAAGGCCGAGTCGGCCTTTGAGATGTGTAATTGTCCCCCTGCCAGTAGGGTCAAATTCGCTGCTGGGACACTTGAGGATTCCGCCCTCACTTGGTGGAATTCGAACGTCCAGATCCTTGGATTGGAACTGGCTAACGCGATGAACTGGGAGGAGTTCAAAAACATGATGCGAGAGGAGTACTGTCCGAGGGAAGAAATTTCGAAGTTAGAGTCGGAGTTTTGGTCGTTGAAAATGGTGGGTTCAGAGATTGAAAGCTACACTACTCGTTCGCACGAGTTGGCAGTGATGTGTCCGCGGATGGTGGATCCGCCGAGCAAGAGAATAGAGATGTACATTGATGGGTTAGCACCACAGATTCAGGGTATGGTGACGTCTTCCAGACCAGCCACGATCCAACAAGCGATCCGTTTGGCTCACAAACTGACGGATCAGGCTGTGACCCAGGGTGCGTTACCACCGAGGGGTTCGACTGTTAAAGCCCGTGACAACCCGAGTAATGACCACGTCAGCAACAGTAACAACAACAGCAACCCGAACAGCGGGAAGAGAAAGTTTGACAACACCAGATCTTCATCCTCAAACCTCCCACCGCAACACCACTACCGTAAGCCCGAATTCACTCGGAGTTTCAACACTCAGAATCACAACAACAACAACAACGGTAGCGGGCAGGTTTCGAGCGGATATGTTGGGAAATATCCAAAGTGCAACAGGTGCAACTTTCATCATGTTGGTCAATGTGACCTTGTCAAGTGTCAAAGATGCGGAAAGATAGGTCATCAAGCGAAGGAATGTAGAGGAGACCTTGCGGCGAAGGGTGCTCCTAAGCCACCGATGACGACTAACGGATGTTTTGAATGTGGACAGGAAGGTCATTTCCGGAAGGATTGCCCCAAGCTGAAACATAATGACAACAATGGGGGCAATGGAAGTGGCAGTAATGGTGGAGGAAATGGCAAAGGAAGAGCGTTTGTGATTGGATCAGGTCAAGCCCGCAGAGATCCGCATGTGGTGTCTGGTAAGTTCCCCGTAAACGATTATTTTGCTTCTGTTTTGTTTGACACTGGAGCTGATAGGAGTTTTGTGTCAAAGGCCTTTAGCCAACTTTTAAACCTTACTCCAACCCCGTTAGACGCTAAGTTTCCTGTTGAATTAGCTAACGGTAAAACTGTAATAACAACTCATATACTTGCGGGATGTAAGTTGAAACTGTCAGGTCATGTCTTTGACATCGACCTTATTCCTTTTACGCTTAGTAGTTTCGATGTCGTTGTCGGCATGGACTGGTTATCCGAGAACCGAGCGGAGATTATATGCCATGATAAGATAGTCCATATTACCACCCCTTCTGGCGAGATCATTTCGGTCCGAGGCGAGAGAAGCGGCATGACCACCAGCGTCATTACCCTTATGAAGGCGCAGAAGTATTTACGAAAGGGTCATCCGGCAATTTTGGCGCAGATTGTTGAGAAACCCGCGGAGGAGAAACGAATTGAAGACATACCGGTTGTGCGAGACTTCCCGGAAGTTTTCCTGGAGGATTTACCTGGACTCCCTCCTATTCGTCAAGTCGAATTTCAGATCGAGTTGACACCCGGTGCAGCACCCATAGCACGAGCCCCGTATCGGCTCGCACCGGCGGAACTTCAGGAGTTGTCCACCCAGTTGCAAGATTTGTTGGATAAAGGTTTTATCCGACCTAGCTCATCTCCATGGGGAGCCCCTGTCTTGTTTGTCCGAAAGAAAGACGGGACTTTCCGAATGTGCATCGACTACCGGGAGTTGAACAAGATGACGGTCAAGAACCGTTATCCTTTACCCCGAATTGATGATTTGTTTGACCAGCTTCAGGGATCGAGTTACTACTCGAAGATCGATCTACGATCCGGTTATCACCAGCTGAGAGTGCGCGAAGAAGATATTTCAAAAACGGCTTTCAGAACACGGTATGGTCACTACGAGTTTTCGGTTATGCCTTTTGGCCTAACCAACGCACCAGCCGTATTTATGGATCTCATGAATCGAGTATGCAAGGCGTACCTCGACAAGTTCGTGATTGTTTTCATCGATGATATTCTCGTCTATTCCAAGAACGAGACTGACCACGAAGAGCACTTAAGGATAATTCTGGAACTACTGAAGAAGGAACAACTGTATGCTAAACTCTCGAAATGTGAATTCTGGCTTCGCGAGGTTCACTTTTTAGGACATGTGATCAACGAGAATGGTATCCATGTCGATCCCGGTAAGGTAGAGGCCATCAAAAACTGGGAAGCACCTAAGACTCCGACTGAGGTGCGACAATTCCTAGGACTGGCCGGCTACTATCGGCGTTTCATCGAGGGATTTTCAAAGATTGCTCAACCCCTCACCGCTTTGACTCACAAGAGCACTAAGTACAACTGGGGTGACGCGCAAGAATCCGCTTTTCAACTGTTGAAAACCAAGCTTTGTAGCGCCCCTATTTTAGCTCTCCCCGAGGGAACGGAAAACTTTGAGGTACACTGTGACGCATCTATACAAGGTCTCGGTTGTGTGCTGATGCAACTCGAGAAGGTTATAGCCTACGCCTCTAGACAACTACGGGTTCACGAGAAGAACTACACGACCCACGATTTGGAACTCGGAGCTGTAGTGTTTGCTCTTAAGATATGGAGGCATTACTTGTACGGTACCAAGTTTACCATTTACACCGACCACAAGAGTCTCCAACATATCTACGATCAGAAGGAGCTGAACATGCGACAGCGTCGTTGGGTCGAGCTGCTTAAAGATTACGATTGTGCCATCAAGTACCACCCTGGCAAGGCCAATGTGGTGGCCGACGCCCTCAGCAGAAAAGAAACAGATAAACCCAGACGGGTGAGAGCATTGCAACTTACGATTCATGCCAGCTTACCCGATCAGATTCGCGATGCGCAACTGGAAGCGTTGAAAGATGATAATCTTCCATCGGAACTCATGCGGGGCATGAGCAAGCAACTTGAAACCAGATCGGACGGGGTCCGATATTTTGAGAACCGGATTTGGGTTCCACGATACGGAGAATTGAGAACTCTAGTGATGGACGAAGCTCACAAGTCCCGATATTCTATCCACCCTGGCTCAGATAAAATGTATCATGATTTAAAGGAACTTTACTGGTGGCCGAACATGAAAGCCGACATTGCCACCTACGTGAGCAAATGCTTGACTTGTGCCAGAGTCAAGATAGAATACCAGAAACCATCTGGTCTACTGCAACAACCGGAACTCCCAATGTGGAAATGGGAACACATCTCAATGGACTTTATTACGGGTTTGCCTAAAACACCGACGGGATGCGATACCATCTGGGTGATCGTTGACCGGTTGACTAAATCGGCGCACTTCCTAGCGATTAAGGAAACAGACAAAATGGAAAGACTGACTCGTGTCTACATGAAGGAAGTAGTGTCGAGACACGGAGTGCCTGTCTCGATCATTTCCGATCGAGATTCTCGTTTTACCTCACACTTTTGGAAGTCGCTGCAAAGCGCACTGGGCACACGTCTCGATATGAGTACCGACGGATGGGCAAAGTGAACGGACTATTCAGACCCTGGAGGATATGTTGCGTGCAGCGTCTTAGATTTCGGAAAAAGTTGGGAACCCCACTTACCCTTGGTAGAGTTTTCGTATAATAACAGCTACCACGCAAGTATTAAGGTAGCGCCGTTTGAAGCGCTGTACGGACGGAAGTGTCGATCACCACTCTGCTGGGCAGAGGTGGGTGATAGCCAAATCACTGGTCCGGAACTGGTACTCGAAACCTCGGAAAAGATTGTTCAAATCCGAAATCGCATGGCAGCAGCACGAGATCGCCAAAAGAGTTACGCCGACAAGCGCCGAAAACCTCTCGAATTTCAAGTAAACGATCGAGTGTTACTCAAAGTCTCACCCTGGAAAGGTGTGGTTCGCTTTGGTAAGCGAAACAAACTCAACCCACGATATGTTGGTCCGTACCGGATAACAGAGCGCATTGGTCCGGTGGCGTACCGACTGGACCTACCAACAGAACTCAGTGGCGTACACGATGTATTCCACGTATCAAATTTGAAGAAATGCCTATCTGATGAAACCCAAGTAGTCCCTTTGGAGGAACTACAAGTTGATGAACAGTTACGGTTCATTGAGGAACCAGTCGAGGTTTTGGATTGGGAAACCAAAACGCTCAAACACAGCAAAATTCCAATTGTTAAGGTTCGTTGGAACTCGAGACGTGGACCGGAGTTCACATGGGAACGCGAGGATCACATGATGAAAAAGTATCCTCACCTTTTTGAAGGGCTAACCAAACACCGAAAACCGCGAAACCCGGCAAACCGTCAAACATCACCGGAGGTATGAACTAAATTTCGGGACGAAATTTCTTTCTACTAGGGGATGATATGACAAACTGAAAATCTTTCTTACTTTTTCAGGCTCTCATCACGACTTGACTCAAATTTTCGGGACGAAAATTCTTTAACATGGGAATGATGTGACAATCGTCAATTTCAGGTTAACCTCGTTAACTCAACTCCGTTAATTCAAACTTTAAGATCGTTGAATCTATAACGCATACTTCATTACATTTAAACTAGGGTTTAAATGACGCTTAACACTTACTACATGTGTAGTAGTCTTTCGGGATTTGCACCGAAACGCAAACGATTGAGGAATAAACGAAGCACACTAAAACACTAATGATGTGATAACTATGTGTTAGGATTATGTGTTATATTATTGTCATGATTATGTGCAAGTTAGGATAGAATGTTCTAGAAAAACAACACTTGAAAGTAGAAGGACTAGAGTGTAACTTGTTTGTTTATAAATATATCACTAATAAACAAACCCTAACCTATTATTCTAAACCTACAACACCACCGATCGGCTCTCTCTCCCTCTCTTGACCCACGGCTGCCGTCCACCATCACACACATATACACATCAAATCAAGAGATTAATCCAAGAACTAGGTGCTAGGAAGGTATACTTGATCATCTCTTACCTCTTTGTTGTTTAATTTTGATGTTTGATGGGTTGTGTGAAAACCCTAAATCGGCCGATCTTGTATGTATGTGATTGTTATGATTCTTGTTAGTTGGATAATAGATTGATAACTAGATTGATATTGATACATGATTGATTGTTGTTCTTGATTTGAATTAAAACACAAACCCTAATCTTGTATGTATGGTGTGATTGATATGCATGGATAGTAGTTATAGTGTCTAGAGGGTTATATGGATGCATGATAGTTCATAGATTGTTATTATGATGAGTTTTGATGTGAACAGATTCTGGACAGAACGTATATACGATGTTTAACTGACTGTAACGAAGTGTAAACGTGAAAATTGATTGAGATTGTGGGTACTGCAGTAAACTAGGTTGAGTCTAGTTTCTATGAAGTATAAATTCGTAATTTTTGGATAAGTGGAAGTATACTTTTATGATTTTACAAAAACGTGATGCAAAGCTGAGCTGTTAGACCTGCTGTTAGGTTATGTTGTAAATGTTATATCTCATGAACTACGAGACCAATTGGGTTGGTTCCACTTCTGGAGGTTGACTCACTGAGTTAGGAACCAAACCCAAGTGGTCTTGCATTTATTGGATTTTTCGTTTAACGGGAATTGCAAATAACATTCTGATGTGCATGAATCTGACTGATATAAGTTAGCTGTAATGTTTTGATCATTATGAACAATCTATATGGAATAAAAATAAGATAAAAGATGTTCTGGAAACCTAAGATATGTATGCTCCTGTGGTAATTTTTGGTAAATTAATTGAGACGTTATAATCGGTAAACTAGTGCAATCTTTCAAGTAGAAATTCTGTCATAACGAAACTAGCTGCTGAGTTGTATAGGAATGCATGAAATATGATAGTTTTTATATAATTGTTGTATTTTGACCAAAATACCCTTGCGGGGAATAGTTGCTAGTTGATTGCCATGAATTGACCAAATTGCCCTTATGGGGAATAATGGTTAGTTAGTCTTTGTTTGTTGACCAAAATGCCCCTACGGGAATAATTGCTAATAAGTATGTTATTAATACGTGACACGAAAGTAATTGCTCACTCATGTATCGTATCACAATTTTACTTGTTTAAGTCACACACGATTCACAAACGAAACACGAAACATGTTACGTGCATAGGTATTATGTGCCGAGTCTAGAGACTCGTTAAACATTCCGATACTTAGAAAATCTCTTTGTTATTTTAGAACGCTAGAGAGTTTTCTACGACGCGCATCACTCGGTGATCTAGATCGGATATTCTTCGCAAACAGTGAGTTCACTTACCCCACACTTAAACTGTTTTCAAACGTTTTTCACTTGGGGGAGATAACATACTCCGATAAACATATTTTCTGAGATAAACGCATATGAAAGATTTTGTTATAAATTATATATCACTTGTAAAGGCTAAGCGGCATACGTAACATTTGAAGTCCCACACATCGGACCGGTTAATATTTGGAATAGCGAGTCACTTTTGGGTAGTACTACTGGGTTTGACAAACCCCACCCGACGCTAAGCTCAACTGGAGGTTGAGTGGGTGTAAATTTTGGCTAACACTTACCATGGTCTGGAGGACCTGGTGACGGGCACTTGATAAACAGTCAGCTTCGGTCGCGAACCACTTAGCGATACTTGTTGTATAGATTAGCTACCTATCGATATATAATTTGACATAACACTATCTGGTAATGCAAAACACTTAAACGCTGTAACGTGGTTACACACTTAAACGCTGTAACGTGGTTACACACTTAAACGCTGTAACGTAGTTACACACTCAAACGCTGTAACGTGGTAACACACTCAAACGTCGTAACGGGGTTACGCAACATTTAAACGTCGTAACGAGGTTACGCAAAACGCTAAACGATTTATCTTATTTTACTTGTGAACTCACCAACCTTGTGTTGACACTTTTAGTATGTTATTCTCAGGTAGCCGAGGCGGGCGCGCGGTTTAGGAGCATGCATTAATGAAAACACTTTTATTCTGCAAACTTAATTTTAACAGTTACATTTGGTTTTAAGTCGTCCGGCGTGACGCAACTTTTGAATTAAGGTTTTACGCTTCCGCACTTACTTTCATTTAAACGTTTTTCTTCGGTTTGGTTATAACTAATGATTCCGATCCTGCCAGTTCACACCCTCTGACGGTAAAACTCCGTTAGTGGATTTTGAGGGTGTGACAGATTGGTATCCGAGCCATTGGTTATAGCGAACTAGAAACTGCATGCATACTAGACTATAACCACGACGACCCATTAGTTATAATGATACGCACTGCATAGGTTTGTGTAGTCTTGAAATCTTATTTCCTTATCTCCTTCACTCATACGCGCGCATATACCCGGCTTACCTGTAGGAATGTCGACGCCACCCTCATTATCATCCGATTCGATGACGCATGCTCACGGGAAGGAACCGCAGTTACCTACTGCCTCGCCACCCCGTGTAGTCCCGGAACTCGAAGCTCCTGCACCAAAGAGGTACCGCCTATCCGGAGGCTTGTATGACAACAACGTTAGCTGGGAATGGTACCCCAACATGATCAGACGTATGGTCTACCGTGAACAAGTTCCCCCATTGCCTCACCCGAACCACCCTGCTTACCCTAACACTCTACCACCTATAACCGAACCTGTAGAGCGAGTTCTCGCAGCTGTCGTTTCTTGTTTGGAGCGTGATGTGGGTTACATGCGCTACACTAGAGAAAATGTTGCCAGACTGTTTAAAGATGGAACCGAGACTCAGGAGGAGATTGCCCGCATGGCAGCGGCAATGAAAGAAATGCAAGAGACTAGTGAGCAACAAACCAAGGTTATGATGAAGATGCAAGCCGAGATGATAGACTTGCAAGAGCAAATCCAAGAAGCAAGGACCCGAACCGAAATAGCCTTAGAACGTTGCGATATCCTACAAATGCAACTTGCCCAGAACGTAGCAGAACCTGAGGCAGAGCCTGAGGCAGAGCCTGATGTAGAACCTGAAGAAGATCCCGAAGAGGAGCCTGAGGAGGATCCCGAGGAAGATCCCGAAGAGGAGCCCGAGGAGGAACCTGAAGAAGAACCGGAGGAGGAACCAGCTGAGGAGGAGGCACATTCAGAGGTGTCCTCAGATGACGACATCTAGTGAGGATGACACTTAGATGGAGGGGTGGTCTCCATCCGAACTATTATTTTTCTATAATTTTAAGGATTGATTGGAAATACTTTGTAGCGAATACAATGGTTTTAATCATGAATTTTTAATTAGACTAATAAGTGGTTGTGATGTGATGTTGTTTTTTTTTTTTTTTTTTTTTTCTTACCTATCTTTTATTACATGTATGGTGTGTTGTATATGAAAGAAAAATTCACGTTTTATACTATGATTCTAGGAAATGGCCGGAAGAAACGCTGGACGAGGACGAGGTAACATCAGCATGACTGCAGCTGAACTCCAAACCCTGCTGAATGACCATGTTGCTGCCGCTTTAGCTGCACACGTTCAAAATCAAACAGGAGGTCCGAATGGAGCATGTACCTTCAAGAACTACTCAGACTGCAAGCCCAGTACGTTTAAGGGCACTGAGGGAGCTATAGGCTTCCTGCGTTGGGCTGAGAAGGCCGAGTCGGCCTTTGAGATGTGTAATTGTCCCCCTGCCAGTAGGGTCAAATTCGCTGCTGGGACACTTGAGGATTCCGCCCTCACTTGGTGGAATTCGAACGTCCAGATCCTTGGATTGGAACTGGCTAACGCGATGAACTGGGAGGAGTTCAAAAACATGATGCGAGAGGAGTACTGTCCGAGGGAAGAAATTTCGAAGTTAGAGTCGGAGTTTTGGTCGTTGAAAATGGTGGGTTCAGAGATTGAAAGCTACACTACTCGTTCGCACGAGTTGGCAGTGATGTGTCCGCGGATGGTGGATCCGCCGAGCAAGAGAATAGAGATGTACATTGATGGGTTAGCACCACAGATTCAGGGTATGGTGACGTCTTCCAGACCAGCCACGATCCAACAAGCGATCCGTTTGGCTCACAAACTGACGGATCAGGCTGTGACCCAGGGTGCGTTACCACCGAGGGGTTCGACTGTTAAAGCCCGTGACAACCCGAGTAATGACCACGTCAGCAACAGTAACAACAACAGCAACCCGAACAGCGGGAAGAGAAAGTTTGACAACACCAGATCTTCATCCTCAAACCTCCCACCGCAACACCACTACCGTAAGCCCGAATTCACTCGGAGTTTCAACACTCAGAATCACAACAACAACAACAACGGTAGCGGGCAGGTTTCGAGCGGATATGTTGGGAAATATCCAAAGTGCAACAGGTGCAACTTTCATCATGTTGGTCAATGTGACCTTGTCAAGTGTCAAAGATGCGGAAAGATAGGTCATCAAGCGAAGGAATGTAGAGGAGACCTTGCGGCGAAGGGTGCTCCTAAGCCACCGATGACGACTAACGGATGTTTTGAATGTGGACAGGAAGGTCATTTCCGGAAGGATTGCCCCAAGCTGAAACATAATGACAACAATGGGGGCAATGGAAGTGGCAGTAATGGTGGAGGAAATGGCAAAGGAAGAGCGTTTGTGATTGGATCAGGTCAAGCCCGCAGAGATCCGCATGTGGTGTCTGGTAAGTTCCCCGTAAACGATTATTTTGCTTCTGTTTTGTTTGACACTGGAGCTGATAGGAGTTTTGTGTCAAAGGCCTTTAGCCAACTTTTAAACCTTACTCCAACCCCGTTAGACGCTAAGTTTCCTGTTGAATTAGCTAACGGTAAAACTGTAATAACAACTCATATACTTGCGGGATGTAAGTTGAAACTGTCAGGTCATGTCTTTGACATCGACCTTATTCCTTTTACGCTTAGTAGTTTCGATGTCGTTGTCGGCATGGACTGGTTATCCGAGAACCGAGCGGAGATTATATGCCATGATAAGATAGTCCATATTACCACCCCTTCTGGCGAGATCATTTCGGTCCGAGGCGAGAGAAGCGGCATGACCACCAGCGTCATTACCCTTATGAAGGCGCAGAAGTATTTACGAAAGGGTCATCCGGCAATTTTGGCGCAGATTGTTGAGAAACCCGCGGAGGAGAAACGAATTGAAGACATACCGGTTGTGCGAGACTTCCCGGAAGTTTTCCTGGAGGATTTACCTGGACTCCCTCCTATTCGTCAAGTCGAATTTCAGATCGAGTTGACACCCGGTGCAGCACCCATAGCACGAGCCCCGTATCGGCTCGCACCGGCGGAACTTCAGGAGTTGTCCACCCAGTTGCAAGATTTGTTGGATAAAGGTTTTATCCGACCTAGCTCATCTCCATGGGGAGCCCCTGTCTTGTTTGTCCGAAAGAAAGACGGGACTTTCCGAATGTGCATCGACTACCGGGAGTTGAACAAGATGACGGTCAAGAACCGTTATCCTTTACCCCGAATTGATGATTTGTTTGACCAGCTTCAGGGATCGAGTTACTACTCGAAGATCGATCTACGATCCGGTTATCACCAGCTGAGAGTGCGCGAAGAAGATATTTCAAAAACGGCTTTCAGAACACGGTATGGTCACTACGAGTTTTCGGTTATGCCTTTTGGCCTAACCAACGCACCAGCCGTATTTATGGATCTCATGAATCGAGTATGCAAGGCGTACCTCGACAAGTTCGTGATTGTTTTCATCGATGATATTCTCGTCTATTCCAAGAACGAGACTGACCACGAAGAGCACTTAAGGATAATTCTGGAACTACTGAAGAAGGAACAACTGTATGCTAAACTCTCGAAATGTGAATTCTGGCTTCGCGAGGTTCACTTTTTAGGACATGTGATCAACGAGAATGGTATCCATGTCGATCCCGGTAAGGTAGAGGCCATCAAAAACTGGGAAGCACCTAAGACTCCGACTGAGGTGCGACAATTCCTAGGACTGGCCGGCTACTATCGGCGTTTCATCGAGGGATTTTCAAAGATTGCTCAACCCCTCACCGCTTTGACTCACAAGAGCACTAAGTACAACTGGGGTGACGCGCAAGAATCCGCTTTTCAACTGTTGAAAACCAAGCTTTGTAGCGCCCCTATTTTAGCTCTCCCCGAGGGAACGGAAAACTTTGAGGTACACTGTGACGCATCTATACAAGGTCTCGGTTGTGTGCTGATGCAACTCGAGAAGGTTATAGCCTACGCCTCTAGACAACTACGGGTTCACGAGAAGAACTACACGACCCACGATTTGGAACTCGGAGCTGTAGTGTTTGCTCTTAAGATATGGAGGCATTACTTGTACGGTACCAAGTTTACCATTTACACCGACCACAAGAGTCTCCAACATATCTACGATCAGAAGGAGCTGAACATGCGACAGCGTCGTTGGGTCGAGCTGCTTAAAGATTACGATTGTGCCATCAAGTACCACCCTGGCAAGGCCAATGTGGTGGCCGACGCCCTCAGCAGAAAAGAAACAGATAAACCCAGACGGGTGAGAGCATTGCAACTTACGATTCATGCCAGCTTACCCGATCAGATTCGCGATGCGCAACTGGAAGCGTTGAAAGATGATAATCTTCCATCGGAACTCATGCGGGGCATGAGCAAGCAACTTGAAACCAGATCGGACGGGGTCCGATATTTTGAGAACCGGATTTGGGTTCCACGATACGGAGAATTGAGAACTCTAGTGATGGACGAAGCTCACAAGTCCCGATATTCTATCCACCCTGGCTCAGATAAAATGTATCATGATTTAAAGGAACTTTACTGGTGGCCGAACATGAAAGCCGACATTGCCACCTACGTGAGCAAATGCTTGACTTGTGCCAGAGTCAAGATAGAATACCAGAAACCATCTGGTCTACTGCAACAACCGGAACTCCCAATGTGGAAATGGGAACACATCTCAATGGACTTTATTACGGGTTTGCCTAAAACACCGACGGGATGCGATACCATCTGGGTGATCGTTGACCGGTTGACTAAATCGGCGCACTTCCTAGCGATTAAGGAAACAGACAAAATGGAAAGACTGACTCGTGTCTACATGAAGGAAGTAGTGTCGAGACACGGAGTGCCTGTCTCGATCATTTCCGATCGAGATTCTCGTTTTACCTCACACTTTTGGAAGTCGCTGCAAAGCGCACTGGGCACACGTCTCGATATGAGTACCGACGGATGGGCAAAGTGAACGGACTATTCAGACCCTGGAGGATATGTTGCGTGCAGCGTCTTAGATTTCGGAAAAAGTTGGGAACCCCACTTACCCTTGGTAGAGTTTTCGTATAATAACAGCTACCACGCAAGTATTAAGGTAGCGCCGTTTGAAGCGCTGTACGGACGGAAGTGTCGATCACCACTCTGCTGGGCAGAGGTGGGTGATAGCCAAATCACTGGTCCGGAACTGGTACTCGAAACCTCGGAAAAGATTGTTCAAATCCGAAATCGCATGGCAGCAGCACGAGATCGCCAAAAGAGTTACGCCGACAAGCGCCGAAAACCTCTCGAATTTCAAGTAAACGATCGAGTGTTACTCAAAGTCTCACCCTGGAAAGGTGTGGTTCGCTTTGGTAAGCGAAACAAACTCAACCCACGATATGTTGGTCCGTACCGGATAACAGAGCGCATTGGTCCGGTGGCGTACCGACTGGACCTACCAACAGAACTCAGTGGCGTACACGATGTATTCCACGTATCAAATTTGAAGAAATGCCTATCTGATGAAACCCAAGTAGTCCCTTTGGAGGAACTACAAGTTGATGAACAGTTACGGTTCATTGAGGAACCAGTCGAGGTTTTGGATTGGGAAACCAAAACGCTCAAACACAGCAAAATTCCAATTGTTAAGGTTCGTTGGAACTCGAGACGTGGACCGGAGTTCACATGGGAACGCGAGGATCACATGATGAAAAAGTATCCTCACCTTTTTGAAGGGCTAACCAAACACCGAAAACCGCGAAACCCGGCAAACCGTCAAACATCACCGGAGGTATGAACTAAATTTCGGGACGAAATTTCTTTCTACTAGGGGATGATATGACAAACTGAAAATCTTTCTTACTTTTTCAGGCTCTCATCACGACTTGACTCAAATTTTCGGGACGAAAATTCTTTAACATGGGAATGATGTGACAATCGTCAATTTCAGGTTAACCTCGTTAACTCAACTCCGTTAATTCAAACTTTAAGATCGTTGAATCTATAACGCATACTTCATTACATTTAAACTAGGGTTTAAATGACGCTTAACACTTACTACATGTGTAGTAGTCTTTCGGGATTTGCACCGAAACGCAAACGATTGAGGAATAAACGAAGCACACTAAAACACTAATGATGTGATAACTATGTGTTAGGATTATGTGTTATATTATTGTCATGATTATGTGCAAGTTAGGATAGAATGTTCTAGAAAAACAACACTTGAAAGTAGAAGGACTAGAGTGTAACTTGTTTGTTTATAAATATATCACTAATAAACAAACCCTAACCTATTATTCTAAACCTACAACACCACCGATCGGCTCTCTCTCCCTCTCTTGACCCACGGCTGCCGTCCACCATCACACACATATACACATCAAATCAAGAGATTAATCCAAGAACTAGGTGCTAGGAAGGTATACTTGATCATCTCTTACCTCTTTGTTGTTTAATTTTGATGTTTGATGGGTTGTGTGAAAACCCTAAATCGGCCGATCTTGTATGTATGTGATTGTTATGATTCTTGTTAGTTGGATAATAGATTGATAACTAGATTGATATTGATACATGATTGATTGTTGTTCTTGATTTGAATTAAAACACAAACCCTAATCTTGTATGTATGGTGTGATTGATATGCATGGATAGTAGTTATAGTGTCTAGAGGGTTATATGGATGCATGATAGTTCATAGATTGTTATTATGATGAGTTTTGATGTGAACAGATTCTGGACAGAACGTATATACGATGTTTAACTAACTGTAACGAAGTGTAAACGTGAAAATTGATTGAGATTGTGGGTACTGCAGTAAACTAGGTTGAGTCTAGTTTCTATGAAGTATAAATTCGTAATTTTTGGATAAGTGGAAGTATACTTTTATGATTTTACAAAAACGTGATGCAAAGCTGAGCTGTTAGACCTGCTGTTAGGTTATGTTGTAAATGTTATATCTCATGAACTACGAGACCAATTGGGTTGGTTCCACTTCTGGAGGTTGACTCACTGAGTTAGGAACCAAACCCAAGTGGTCTTGCATTTATTGGATTTTTCATTTAACGGGAATTGCAAATAACATTCTGATGTGCATGAATCTGACTGATATAAGTTAGCTGTAATGTTTTGATCATTATGAACAATCTATATGGAATAAAAATAAGATAAAAGATGTTCTGGAAACCTAAGATATGTATTCTACTGTGGTAATTTTTGGTAAATTAATTGAGACGTTATAATCGGTAAACTAGTGCAATCTTTCAAGTAGAAATTCTGTCATAACGAAACTAGCTGCTGAGTTGTATAGGAATGCATGAAATATGATAGTTTTTATATAATTGTTGTATTTTGACCAAAATACCCTTGCGGGGAATAGTTGCTAGTTGATTGCCATGAATTGACCAAATTGCCCTTATGGGGAATAATGGTTAGTTAGTCTTTGTTTGTTGACCAAAATGCCCCTACGGGAATAATTGCTAATAAGTATGTTATTAATACGTGACACGAAAGTAATTGCTCACTCATGTATCGTATCACAATTTTACTTGTTTAAGTCACACACGATTCACAAACGAAACACGAAACATGTTACGTGCATAGGTATTATGTGCCGAGTCTAGAGACTCGTTAAACATTCCGATACTTAGAAAATCTCTTTGTTATTTTAGAACGCTAGAGAGTTTTCTACGACGCGCATCACTCGGTGATCTAGATCGGATATTCTTCGCAAACAGTGAGTTCACTTACCCCACTCTTAAACTGTTTTCAAATGTTTTTCACTTGGGGGAGATAACATACTCCGATAAACATATTTTCTGAGATAAACGCATATGAAAGATTTTGTTATAAATTATATATCACTTGTAAAGGCTAAGCGGCATACGTAACATTTGAAGTCCCACACATCGGACCGGTTAATATTTGGAATAGCGAGTCACTTTTGGGTAGTACTACTGGGTTTGACAAACCCCACCCGACGCTAAGCTCAACTGGAGGTTGAGTGGGTGTAAATTTTGGCTAACACTTACCATGGTCTGGAGGACCTGGTGACGGGCACTTGATAAACAGTCAGCTTCGGTCGCGAACCACTTAGCGATACTTGTTGTATAGATTAGCTACCTATCGATATATAATTTGACATAACACTATCTGGTAATGCAAAACACTTAAACGCTGTAACATGGTTACACACTTAAACGCTGTAACGTGGTTACACACTTAAACGCTGTAACGTAGTTACACACTCAAACGCTGTAACGTGGTAACACACTCAAACGTCGTAACGGGGTTACGCAACATTTAAACGTCGTAACGAGGTTACGCAAAACGCTAAACGATTTATCTTATTTTACTTGTGAACTCACCAACCTTGTGTTGACACTTTTAGTATGTTATTCTCAGGTAGCCGAGGCGGGCGCGAGGTTTAGGAGCATGCATTAATGAGAACACTTTTATTCTGCAAACTTAATTTTAACAGTTACATTTGGTTTTAAGTCGTCCTGCGTGACGCAACTTTTGAATTAAGGTTTTACGCTTCCGCACTTACTTTCATTTAAACGTTTTTCTTCGGTTTGGTTATAACTAATGATTCCGATCCTGCCAGTTCACACCCTCTGACGGTAAAACTCCGTTAGTGGATTTTGAGGGTGTGACAAAGGTGCTTTAGCAACAGGGCCGGCTTGAGGTATTAAATCGATTCTGAATTCGACCTGCCGAGTTGGCGGTAATCCAGGAAGTTCTTTTGGGGGAACTTGTGGAAATTCGCGTACCACCAGGACATCCTCTATATGTTTTCTTTTAAATCTGTGGCCATCACGTTTGTTGAATACACCACGTCTTCTTGAAGTAAATTTTATACCATCTCAAGATGAGATTTGAGTGGTATCATACTACCGTACACTTTTCTCCGTATCTAATCGCTTCATCGTCCGAAAGAGAGCTTCTAATCATCTTCTTTTCATATTTGATTTCAGCTTCATGTTGAGTTAGCCAATCCATGCTAACTATTACGTCAAAACTTCTTTACTTTACTGGTCGTAGGTCAATAAGGAAAGGTTAATCGTTCAGAATAATAGGACAATTCCGAACAATTTAGTTAACCATTAGGGGTTTACCGTTAGCGATTCTACAGTATAGGGTCCTATAGTTTCACTAATCGGTATCTTTCCAAATGATAGGAGGTTAACAGGAACTAACTTCTATCGACGACCGTAAAAATATCACTGAAGTCTATTGATTTAAAACTACAATGTACTTAATACCTCCTTTGGATCAAATTACTCACAAAAGCACGGCTCCTTGCTTGATCCGAGGTTGATGCTTGTCTTGAGGTTCGTCTTCCAATGACAACTCGGTTCAACTTTGGGCAATTCCTCTTGAAATGTGCTGTACTGCCACATTCATAGCAAGTACAACTGTTTGGCATAATTTGATTTCCTTGGATGGATTGTTATTGAAGTTGTTGGGTTCGGAGTGGTTGTACACGAATGGGTTGGGGTTGTCGGTTCACCTGGCTTCAATTGGTTCTACAATTAGGGCATTACGTACATTTTTACCACACATGTGGCCTACTATCACTCGACATTCTTCTTCCTGCTGATAACCATATTTTCCACATTTAGGGAAAGACCCTTCATGCGGTTCATGTTTCACACCAGAACTAGTCTCAGTATAATTCTGGGTTGTAAGACATACCTACTTATTCAAAAGCCTATCTTGCACTATTCCTTTATCACTTCTCTTCTTTAACACCCGATGTCTCACCTAACGTCCTTCCAGTCCGCTTCCCATAGAGTTATATATATCGATGCTGGCTTGTGACACAACCCTTCCAAAGGTTGTATATTTTACAGGATTGACTATACTCCTTATCGATGGAGTTAGTCCCCAATATAGCGCTCACTTCGCTTAGTTTCAGGAGTAAATAGCCATGTTACCAGACATGACAATTCCTTCAAACGATTAGCGTGTTCTAAGTGATCAGCACACAACATTTCTATCTTCCATAGCTCAGTTTCCAATCTCTGAACTTAATTACTCGAATAAAAGTGCTCTAGCACAAGAATTTTAAATCCTGACCATATCATCTGAGCAATAATTTTCTAACTATAATTTTGTACCATCGTGTTCCATCACGATACAACATAATCTACCAACATATCTGTAGCATATTTCACTACACAATGTTCTAGACTCTTACCAATATCCTTAACCATTTCAATCTTTTCTATGCTCTCGCTAATCTATTCCTCCCTTTACCATCAGTAAACTATTAAGAATTTTCTTACCACAAACAACAAACATATCCTTCATACCGGATCTAATTCATTACGACTACTATTCATGTTTAGTTTATAACTAATACTTGTAGTCACAATAGTATCCGGTGGGACAATATCACTCTTAGTAATAACACTAAGAATTAAAATATTCATAATCATGTGATTGCTCGATCTATAATTCTGCGATCACGTTTGCATCAACACTAGCAGTGATCTGTGATACGACATTCGGTATCATCATCTGCTATCTTTGAGCAATTAACTGAATCATATCAATCTCCATCATTGGAGTTACTCTTTTTAATGTCATTCTGCCGTACTCATCCCGTACGCAGTAATCAATACTAATCTCACCGTATAACTCGTTACCAACTCAATCATAACTGCAGGTACACATACACACCAAATATTATCATACAAATTACACATACCAGTATCTAGTATATATATATGTCCCACAATATAATAACATACGGACTTAACCTGACGTCGGTTAACGTTTTAATATGTTTCATAACCCTTGTCACCAACTGACATATAGATCTTTCTTAACAAAGATTAATGTTTAATATGCTTGATTTCAATATCCTTCTGCATGTCAGCATAACCGATACATGCTCACCGTGAGCACCAAACGATTACGTACCTCGGAGTTATAATATCTGTGTCTATTCGTATATCCGGCATACACGGTATACCACCTACGAACGAATAACCAACTATGCTACAATGATTCCAACACCTCTTTGTGTACGGGTAATCATTCTATTCGAGCATACATGGGCATAGGAATCTAACGGATGTAAGGTTAGCATAGGGAGTTGCAAGGTTCAAGGTGATCGCGTACATGGGTTACCTTCAAATATTATCAATTACCATTATGGGAAATTCTATCACTTGCTCAGTCAATGTCCTCAGGCGTTCTAGGTTCGCTAAAATTGGTAATTCTCGATCTGGAGGTGGTATGTCTCATATGTTTGAAAGTAAGCAATACATATATATATTTATATAAATTTTTTATTTTTTTTTACCATAATGGAATAAGAATGGGTTCAGGTACAGGTCCGTTCGTACGTGAGGGTTGACGGCTCGGGTGAACATAGGGGGTTATTAGGATATACGGTACCGGTGTTGGTAGGGTAAGGGATTTATTAATTTCGGTTGGGAGTGACGGTTACTCGATATTTCTGGTTAATGTCAAACAGGAGATCTAACTTGATACTATCATAACTATAGCCCGATAAGTCAAACTTATCATCAACCGATGCTCTAGAAATTTCAGCATCCTCGGTACTTTTATTATTTTATCTCCCGGTTCCTTATCCGGGTCCCATTTCTCAATACATGTACCCACAAGATATGTACATACATATATATATACACATTAGCAAGTATAAATAATATCATATACTTTACACATATGTTGCCATTTTTACCTATTAATGTCCCCAGTGACTTCCCCTGAATTCCCTCGTGCGGACAAGTCTGTTATTATGTTCCGGACCATAATAACTCACATGTCCATCCAAGTTCATCCAGATCCCGTCACCATATATTATTAGTTGATATTCAGATCCTATAATACTTGAGCTACTGGTTATATTTTAGGTATCTTTTAAAGACATCCTAATTCTTTTATAACCAATGGCTCTGATACCAACTTCTGTAACACCCCGTAACCGCAGCGGAAACGTAAACGGGATGCAACAGACACCTCTGATATCAACCACATTGTTTATAAAGAAAACTGAATACATTAATATACTTCAAATTACATTATCTTGTATTTCATTACCGTCTAGGTGATACACACATCATACAATACGATACATAATTCTATTTATTATAATGTATCCTAACATTCCGCACGCAAATCTTACACACATCAAGCACTTAGCACGTAAGCAATCACTTCATCTTAGTTGTACCTGAAAAACATGTGAGAAAACGGGTCAACTACGAATAGTTGGTGAGTTTCACAATTTGAGTAAACCATGATAAATCCATATCATAATATAATATTATCTGGGGACACTGTTAACCCAGTACTGTACTCATTCTGGGGGCAACGTTAACCCAGAAAAACTTCCAAAGACATCTGGGGACACAGTTAACCCAGTAACACTTCCAAAGACATCTGGGGACACAGTTAACCCAGTACTGTACCCATTCCGTACGATTCCCGTACAATCAAATATTTATAAATACACGCAAATCCATGCGTTCAGTATGTATTTAAACATTTCAATAGTAACATGCTTCCGCCCCGGGAAAATATTTGAAAACAATTCAGAAAAAAGGGCTCGTGAAACTCACCTTAGCACATGCAAGCAGGTAACAACAATCATTATCAGTTAACACGTCCAATCTGTAATATGATCCCTACGATCGTTACTATACACTCATTATTAATATAACTTTAACCAAGTTACCGGTACATCTGGGGACACTGTTAACCCAGCACTGTACCCGTTCTGGGGGCAAGGTTAACCCAGAAACACTCCTCCGGACTCAGATTGTGATATCGTTTAGAGTTCCATGGTCATAATTACTATTAGTTGTTTTCCTCGTTTTGCGTGCCTAGAACGGTTATTCGTTTTTACGTTTCAAAAATGAGTTTGGTCACACACGACCCGAAAATAGTGGTTGACTGATAATTTAGTTTAAGTCGTGAAATTAGTGCTCGGTTTAGATGCCCCGATTGGCTTCGGGACCCGTTTCCGTATTTAGCGTACCGGAAACTGTTAAATCGGTTAAAAATACCCAAATCATCCGAATTATTTTCGGATGATTCATTTTTACTTGTTTAACTCTATTATATGAAAATAGTTCATTTTTAGGGTTTTTATACACCAGTCAGCTCGCTTAAGCGAGCTTTACCGGTTTACGCTTTTTAAACCTTAAAAGTTTGATAATTAGCACAAATAATTATCCGTTTAATCTCGGATCTTGAAATTTTGCACAAATCACTTTTTGTCAGTGGGGAATTTTATAAAAATATTTCCAGAATTAATTTTTATATTTAAAATTTATTTATCTATTTTTAAACACCATTTAAACACTAAATATGTCGTAAATACCAAACGATCTTAGAAAAATCCCAAATTTCTCCTGGATGTCCCCTACCATCCACATAGTCCCCTGTAATTTTTCCAGATTCAAAATCTTTATTTACATGCCATTTTCACTAAAACCGAGCTAGAAAACCCTAGAACTCGTTTACCCAAAAAGCCTACTTAGACTTCTCCAACTGACCTCAAATTTTGTGTGTGACTTATACATGTTATAAAAAGCTTTTCTGGAATTTTCCAGAATTTTTCATGACATCTAACTATTTTTCACCATTTTTGGCTAAAACCGAGCATTAAATTCACCAAATATTCATCCTTTATCCAAAAATTACCAAAAATTCACAGAACTCATATTTTCATGTATCGAACACCTCTGTAAAATTTCATGACCTAAATCTACACGTATCACAATCTGTCCAAATATCCCAAAACCGAACATAACCGAATATACCTTTCGTTTTCCGCCACTACAAGCTACAAACTCGTCTTTCCGCCTTATCTACCACTAAATACAGAACCTACAAACAACATACCACAATACCAAGCAATTTACACTCACGATCAAGCCATTTCTTTCATGGTTTCGGTTATGATTCCAAAAACAAAGATTTAACCGTAAAAATTCGTTTTTGATTCGTTTAACTCCTTTCTTGGACCAAGATCCCTTGTATAACCCGTATACATCACTTGATCATGCAAGAATCGGTTTTCATCTTTGAAACCTCATTTTCTTGCAAACAAACTCAAGAAACGAAGATGGAAACGTGATTAACTCGGTTTTTACCTCGGTTTTCTTGCTCCAAATATTGGTTTTGAGTCTATGATCTTGAGAGAGTTGAAGATTGTGGAGAATTTGATGTAGAAAAAAGAAATGAGAGAATGGGGAAGACCCCTTGGCCGATCGGAACTAAGGAGGGGTGGGGTGGGACCCACCTCTCCAATACTAGCCACACATTTGGATTTCCGCAATCCGGATAATGTTTTGGATAATCTGGTTCAGTTCGTTTTTCGGTTAAATGTCTAATTCGGCTTAAAACGAGGCTAAAACGGTCGTTTTTCGGCTTAAAAATGAAATTTATATAAAACCGATTTAAAAACTTTAAAAACTTAAACCATGACATTTATTAACTTAAAACATCATATCATTAGTTATCGCGCATCTTTTTCGGCTTGATCGATCATCTCTTGCTCGGTTTGGTATTAAAGGTTTCGTTTAACGTACCGACGTACATTAAATCGAAATTCTTTTTCTGTGCCGTACTTTACTTATCCCGAAGTAGTCGTAAAATCACTACATATCATATATCTCGTCTATAATTGAACCCTAGATTCGTTCGGGTTTCAATAACTATCGATCGATTGATCGCATAATCAATACGATGAATTATATATTCACGTACAATCCATACAGTGAACCCTGTATTCTTGTATAATTACTATGGTAATTCATGTATCCGACATTAAATATGACGTAACTATTGTCTACCGGTTAGGGTATACCGGGTTTCGTCGGAATCGTTACAATTTCTCTCCACCCGCCTTATCTGGTATGACTATGGTCCCTGCATCGATGACTGTGACAGGACCGATTACCTCGGGTGTTCCCGTGATATCTACATCTTCT
This sequence comes from Bidens hawaiensis, assembly GCF_021521415.1. Lineage (NCBI taxonomy): Eukaryota > Viridiplantae > Streptophyta > Magnoliopsida > Asterales > Asteraceae > Bidens > Bidens hawaiensis. Next base: position 1,934,747 of record NW_027491035.1, on the reverse strand, counting down.
TCCTTTGGCATTCCACCCACTACTTTTCAGTTTTCGGCTCCAGAAATTGTTTCAATGCCACCTCCTACTCTTACTCCATCGGAGGTTGTGGCAAGATTTGTTGAGTCGACTTTGGTTGCCACCGCGGGTTTAATAGTTACAATACCACCTGCGGTTACTTTTCAGCCTGTTTCTGATGTTCCGGCTACCTTGGGAATCCCTCCACCTTATGCTCAAGACATTTCTCATATGAGATTTTATTTTGATGCAACTTTATCTGACTCAGACAGGATAGCAACTCTTGAAAGGGTCGTGGCAGAACAATCAAGAATCAACCTGATCCAGACTCACGCCATTCAGCGCCTTGTTGCAGAAAATCAGATTCAGTCGTCCCTCCTGGTTGAGCACGGTAAACTCTTTGATGCTTTAAAACAGTTCTTAGCATCTCAGGGGGAGACGAGCTGCAAGGGCGATGAGTTGAGGACGAAGAAGGGTAATGATAGAGACGATGATCCCAATGCATTGAAAGGTGCAGGTGGTGAGTTGCCAAGAACTGAACAAACTCTTGGGACTTCCACATCTCAGGGGGAGTCAACTGGTGCAACAGGTGGATCAAGGGGTGATGATGTGGTGGTAGTGGATGACGAGGAGATGTTGGATGGCGATATTGTAGGTGACGACGATGTGTTACCGGTTGAAGAGATTGAGAAGATAGGAGCCGAGATTGTGATTGACAGTGAGATTGAAGAGGGAGAGATTGTGGAGGATAATGTTGAGCATGAAATTCCAGAAGTTGATAAGTCAAATATGGGTCAAGATATGGGAAGCGATGAGACTGAATGGGAAGAGCAGCCGAGATGGAAAGAAGGCTACGCTCAATGGTTCGTAAAGACAAAGAAGCCAGCAGTTCCAACTATGTTTAAAAAGAGTTATAATATCAAAGGGTATGCTGAATCGAAGAAGGGGATGATATGCTGGTTGTATGATGAGCAGTTGAGGCTATTTGTGATTAAACGTTACGATGGGATTCAGTACTTCAAGAGGTTGTTGAGATCGTTGAATACCTTGCCTGAGTGTGAGGTGAAGAATTTGGCCAAGTTGGGGTTGATAAACAGGAGTGATGATAATATGGCTAGGATTATTGGGAAGATCGTGTGGAAAGAAAGTATAAAAGAGAAAAAGTTCGAGTTGTTAAAGCCGCAGAAAGGGAAGCTTGTTGAAGATAAAGACAGAGGAATGAGAGCCGATGGCAAACCTTGGATGGTAATGAAGTATAAGCCTATCCGGTGTTTAAAAGAAGTGCCGATGAAACAAATGCCCAAGTATGTCTTAAAGAATCTGAAATGGTGGTATGTCGATAGTCAAACAGCTGAAGCGGTTATGGACGATAAAGATGAACAAGAGGTGCTGAGAGTGTATGATCCTATGCACTTGGTGAATTTGTCTCAAGCTGACTTGCAGGTGCTGAACGAGAAAAATATATTCTATATTCCTGCATGGAAAGATGAAGCCAAGAAATATCAGAGAGTAGTTTCCGTTTGTATCAGAGAAGGCGTTCATGCTTGAAGACGAGTGACTCGAGATTTTTGGGATTACAAGACAAGTGATTGAAGATAGAGATATGAAGTTACTGCCAAGGGGGAGTCTGTTGGTGCATTATGTCAGTAGTTCAGTATCTAGTGTCTGTAATCATGTTAGTTGGTTTTGTTTTGATTTGTATAGGTTGTCTCACAAGTTCGCCTAATATAAGCGAACTTGTGGACAAGCGAAGTTATTGACAACTTCGCCTAGTCTGTTAGGCGAAGTTGTCGAAGGCTTTATAAGCCTTGGCTACGGCTTGTTTTAGAAGATGAGACCAGTACGTGTAATTGTGATTGAACGTCACGTGTTGAAAAGTTTCAATACAACGTGTCTTTTGAGTATTGTAACGTGTATTTGTGCTTGGTTTTAACGTAGGGATTCCTACGCTCGTATCGTCTTACGTAGGGATTCCGCACCTACGTAGTACGAGATACTTCCGTGTAGTTCCGGCTGGGAACCTACACAATCAGCAATCTTGCATATGGTTGTTTGGAAGTTTCTGCAGGAGGCTTGATTCGAGACCATAAAGATTCCCGCGCAGGCCTATTTAACCGCGTGTTCTTGAATTCCAACTTTGCTGTCTGTTTTGGACTATCTCTTCCCAAGACACGTTCTGTTGCCGTAAAAACCTTTGCGGCTGACATGATCATATCCTAGGTCTTGGGCATTCCATCACTTCAGGCAACGGATTAAGTCATTACTACGAACATTCTTGCGGAAGGCTCCACGCAGCATAGCTTCACTTAACCCACCAATGTTCAAACTTTCATCATTGAACCGAGTAATAAATTCTTCAATCGTATCGTTATCCCTCCTAATAACATTCAAAGTTTCAGCCAGGTCCTGCGTGTGTATTTTTTGTTGTCTACAATGTTGTGAAAATTTAGCTACCAAAACATTCCAATTCTAGGTTTGGCCATCAGGTAACTTTTCAAACCACTCGCAGGCGGCACCAGTCAATGTAAGAGAAAACATGTGACACCAATACGGTAGTGTCCAACCACTAACCCCTCCTACCACAGTGAAATTTAGCAAGTGATCCGTCATACCGTTGTATTTTCCTAAATTGGTAGGAATCTTCACATTCAAAAGGAACGGAGCAGTAGTAATTCACGGGATGAATTTCGACTTGTCCGCAAATGCTGCAGGTCGATAAGGTTTTGAAAAGTCTTCTTCCGTATCACTACAGTACTGGGTATGTCTGACCATCGCACTCGGACGACTAGTCTCTTCCCTACCATACACTTGACTATCCTCACTGAAGTAACTTGCTTCTTTACGACGGTATGTAGGATCCCTTCGACTTCTAGACGCATGACTGATCATAGTTAGTTCTACGTGAGACACCCTGTATAACTGGATGATCTCTGTCACAATGCCTAACTTCTGCTTCCTCATCAGAATATACTTCAGTTCTGATACTCTCCCGGATCTTGATTCGAAGAAATGTTGATAGTGGAGATGGAGACCTTGATGGAACATCGACATAAGTTAAAATCCTCGCACGAACTTTCTCTCCGCGTAAAATTCGCTCATACTCAGCCGCAATTTTCCCCTGTTGAAACTGCAACCATTTTTCAGGAGTTTGAATTTTTTCAGATCTAAGATTTTGATGTGAATATCTCACCGGAACAGAATCTCCAGATCTGTCTTACAGATCCGGGATCTGACGAATCCAGCGAGTCTCCGCTGTCACCCATCCTAAGTCACCAGGAGTATCGGACATTAATTGCAGCTGGTCCATCTGAACTTCTAGTTACCACCGGAGTTTCCATCTGAAATTCTTAAGACTGGCTTATATCAACCGAACGATCAAAAAAGCATAAAGTTCTAGCAAAATCATGAATGGCGCCAATGAAGAAGCACGAAACTAAACCGAATAGGTTAGACCGATGATTCCACAAGATATGGGTCAGGTAGCAATTAATATATTAACACGAGTAACAACTCAACGATTCATGTGACGGAAACCTGCAAAACATAACACCATGAGCTCGTTACAGGAAGGACAAGAGTGGGGGTCTTCCTGTAACCACCCTCCGGCGTGAGAATAAGTACAGTTCTTATAGAGAGAAAAAGTACTTAAATAGATTGATGTAATATGTGAAGTGTGAATGAATACCTCATGATGATGAAGTCGATATGTATAAATGGTGGTTATGGGAATGTTATTGGTACAACTGTCCTATTTTAGAAGATGTTCTTCATAACAAACTGGACACGTGTCTGCATATGATAGGATAGGAAAACTGGCCATGTGCATGGTTATAACAACCTTTCTAGGTTCATTCTCAATTGGATTCTATGTCATGTGCTCATCACGAGGGAATATTTACGTAGATCTTCTAGAAGGAAGTTAGTTACAACTTATTTGTTGATGTCACCCTTCTATCATCTCGCGGGTAGTGGAAGTACCCTGCTGACGACTTCTGAGGAAGTCGTAAGTGACCCGCGGATCTTATTTCATGATCTTTGGAGATTTTCGCTATATTTCCTTTGATTTATGTTATGCAGGTGATGAGGATGTTCCAAGGGTGGCTTTTGAGGAAGCCCACCCGTGGATACTCTTTTATGGGTTATTGGATTTTTTCCTACCGTACCTCTATAGAAATCTTTTGAGTTATTGTGCGTTTTGTTCTTCATTCACTTATTATTTTAGTAACTTCCTGATTGTGATTAATTTCGAGGGTCATAGTTAAGGAGCTAGAAGGAATTCATTCTACGTTATACGTTTCTCATTTGAGAAAATTCTTAGCTTATGACACGTCTCATGTGCCATTAATAGACATCGAGATCGATGAACAGTTGAATTACATTGAACAGCCTGTAGATCTAGTTGACCGCAAGGACAGGTAACTTCGTCGTAAAGTATCCCGTTGGTAAAAGTGATATGGAAGCGTCGAAAGGGATTGGACGCCACTTGGGAAATTGAAGAAGAGATGCGCAAGTTTTACCCAGAATTGTTTAAGTAATAGTTAGGTTTCGAGGACGAAACCTCTTTAAGGAGTGAAGACTTGTAACAACCTACTTTTGAAAAATAAATAAACAGGAATTTTCGTTATTTAAGAGTGTGTTATTATTTAGTCAAGTTAAATAAATAATAATGTGTGGGCTTGGTTAATAGAAGATGGAATAAGGGATGGTGATGGGTCTTAGGACCGTGGGATTAAGGGTATATAAAACCCTTAAACCTCTCTAAAACCCTAAAACCCGTATTCTTATCCTCTAGCCTCCCTACACACTTAAAAACACACACAAACACTCCTCTAACCTTACGGGCTATATCCGAATCCAAATAAAGAAGGATTCGTGTTAGATCTTTGATTATTCAAGCAAGAAACAAGTCTAGGGTCACGTATTGAAGCTAACCCGTATCTTAAAGTGAACCTAAAAGGTACGTTTTAGCTTAAAGATTTTGTTTTTAAGGTCCGTTTGCCCCAAGGGTTGATATGAAGGCAAATTGGGCATGTTTATGAAATAATAATGTAAACTTGATGTTAAAAATAGACTTGTTCAACTTGTTAATTAAGATCTAGCGCGATCGGGTTTTGAAATCAATACAGGCTTAAACTTTATTGCAAAACAAGCTAGATCTTGGTCGAGGGTAGAAATGGGAATGGTTAAAATATGAAATAATGGTAGATATGATAATATATGATAAAATATGAAGTAATAATAATAATGATGTTAATATGCTACAGTGGTGTAGCAAAAGGCAAAAGCTAGCAACAATGAAAAGTATTCGATTAAAATTGGATTCGAATAGGAAGTGATAAGAATGGAAATATATGAACCAGATTCTTAAGAAAATTGATTCAGCAAAGTTATCTAATCGAATAGGAAAGAATTCGAATAGAAAAGTAATCGAATGAAGAGTGTAAACGAAGGGAAGCGTAACTGATTCGAATGGATGTCGTAATCGAATGCTGTTGAAAAGTAATCGATTCGATTCTGTGGAAAAGTAATCGAATCGAATATGTGGAAATGTAATCGAATCGAATATGTGGAAAAGGAAGCGAATCGAATGGCCATTCTATTAGAACAGCCAATCGATTAGAACAGCCATTCGATTAGAAATTGTCATTCGATTAGAATCAGAATTTGATTAGTTCAGACTTAAGTTTTTCTGTTGAACTTTTTAGTAATGAACTGTTAAAGAAAATAAAAATTTTCCAAGCTGACCTGGCAGCTCGACCCCAGCCAGGGGCTATGCCCCTTTGACCCTGCTAGGGGCTGTTGCCCCTAGACCCCGCTGCCCCCCGGACCCTTGTAGCTAGGGGTTTCACTAACATAGAAGTATGATAAATTTAGAGTTAGAAAATTAACACTTAAACTTATTGCTTAGTTAGTCGTGCACAGCTAGGGAAGGGTGTTACCATTAACTCAGAGAAGAACATGACCTAGATGAGTTTCTAGCCCCATTGTCTTGTTATGTTTTCGGGGTTGTGTGCATACTCGATGTGATTGGTTAATACACTTACCTTAAATGGTAAGTGTATGATATGTGATTGTTTTATCATTATGTTTGAATGATATATGAGAGTTATAGAAAAGATTAAGTGTATGCGTGAAATTACATAAATATAAATATAAAGAGGATAATGTATGGGTGTATGGTTGTATGGTAGTATGCCTAAAGGGTTGCGGACCCTAATAATATATGTGAAGGTTACAGGGTTGCAGGCACTAATAATATCTGCGAAGGTTAAAGGGTTGCAGACCCTAATAATATATGCAAAGGTTACAGGGTTGCAGGCCCTAACAATATATGCAAAGGTTACAGGGTTGCAGACCCTAATAATATCTAGATGGTTATAGGGAGAAATGCTCTTTAAAACGAATAGATAGTTATGTATGTAATGTACAGGCTAAAAGGATGAAAGTATGCAAGAAATAAGGAAAGTACGTACGCATGTATGAGAGAAAGGTAGGCAGGTTAAGTATGTAATATGTATCTTCGGATACGTATAATGAAGTATATGAATGTATTGTATGTTGCATGTCTTAACTAGAACTCACTCGGCGTAGCTGACTTTTAGCATGCGCGCAGGTGAATAGGCTAAGGCAACTCGCTTTAATGAAGACACATGGCATTGGACTGAAGAGGCTGGCATCTTTATAAGAATGTTATGATGTTTAAATATGACTTTTTATATTATGTAAAAGACAAGTTTTTTGGTTGTAATGAAAAGATTTCAATGATTATGTAATATATGGTCGAAGTTTTATATTCCGTGAAAAGTTTTAATTAACTCTGATATTTAGAATTGTGTTTATGAGTAAATCCAACGCCAAAATAGGCCACCGGGACTGGGGTCTTACAGCTCCTCGATTTTCACTCACTCTAAAAAGAAACTCTGCAAAAAAAATCGAATCATTTTGTGTGTTCAATCGTCAATTATCATCATCCTTCATCGTTTATAGGTATATTAATGTTCACTTTGATGTTTTAATTGCATATTTGGAACTACTTTGAATGGGTTTTACGTTTAAACCCTATCATACTTAAAAACAATTAATTAACAATTAAACATGTTCTAAAATGAAATTATAATACATAAGTGAATTATCGATCATATATCGATCATTTTGTAACAGGTTTTGGTGTTAATGGCTCAATATTAGACTTAATCAGAATTCAAATCTGTATGTTTGACTTTCTAGGTTTTGATTTTGACACATTCGCCAATTGACTCATTCGCTATATGAAGCTTTTGACTCCATTTTCTATGCTTCATTATTCATTCGTTAAATTTGTGACGAATGAACTTAATTTGTTACTTCCTATAACGAATAAACCTCATTCGTTAGTCTATCTAGCGAATGATGCTCACACTTTACACATTGTAGCGAATGTGACTAGAACGATAAGATTATTAGCGAATGAGTCATTCGTTAATTCATTTTAGCAAATGAGATTAGTCCATTCGTTATTACTTAAATGTTTTAACGAAAGAGGGCAATTTGGTCATTTTTATGTATATTTCAATTCTAAACATGCTCATTTTTTACAGAAATGGCTGAACAAGAACAAATTAGTGTTCCATAGGGTGAACAAGATCAGACTATTATTCAACAAGCACAGGTTATTCAACAGCAACAAATCGAACAACCTGTTGCAGAGCCTAAACACCAACAACAATAAGAAGAAGAACCTTTTGCAGTTGGTTAGGTACCTATTAAGAAGAACAATATTGTGGCTTTCTTGGGGCATAACTTCTCTGACCATGATTCGAGGGTGTTATCAGTTTTCTGCGACGTTTAAGGATATATCGAGCCATTTCTACCAATCTCTCGTATAGTATAGTATTATCATACCATTTTGGGAGACGGCTCGGTATCTAGCTAAGGAGAATCACATTGAAGCCACAGTTCAAGGTCACCATATTATCATTACTTCACAAGTCATTAGAGAGGCTTTATTATTTGGTGATACTATTGATAGGGCTATCTGTTTTACCCGAAACCCAACCCGAAAAAACACGTACCCGAACTAACCCGACCCAAAAAACCTGAACCTATGAAAAGACTAACCCGAGCCCGAACCATAGTAATTTGGGTGGGTTCTCGGGTTTGATTTATGAGTTTCTGGTCAACCAGAATAAACCGAATAAACTTTTAGTTTTGAAATTAAATATATTTTTAGGTATAATATGCTTAGTCTTAGCCACTAACGTTTTCAGAATCTGGTCCAAATCGATTATTTTCATTACAACTATTATAGATCGATTGTTTATTGTTAATTTATATTTTCCGTTTATTAGTAATAGAAACCGTAATAGAACAACCAAATCACGCTCGATTGAAGACGATTACGGTTCAAGTTAGTTTTACTCTTTTTTTGAATTGTTTTATCAAGTTATGTTGGTTTATTATTTGATTATGTTCTTACGAGCATAGAATAATATGTTGTTTTAATTTTAACATTGTAGTTCTTTAAATATTTTTTGTTTTTTATTTTGTTTGTTTTCTAGGATACTGGAAACTCGATTAACCCAACCCGAAAAAAAATCCAAACCCGAATTACCCGAAAAGCCCGTTAGAGATTCGGGTTGGTTTCGGATCAAGATTTAAAACATTGAAACCCAAAGAACCCGACGCGAAAATACCGAAACCCAAAGAACACCCCTAACTGTTGATGTTGTTTATACGTTTGAGAAAGATTTGATCAAGGGGTTATTCAAGAGGTTAAAGTATGTTGGGAATTTAGACGTGTCTCAGTACAACAAGGCCAACTTGTGTGAACCGTACAAGTATCTTCTTCACATGTTAATACATTGTTTGGGTGGAAGAATAGGTGGTTTTGACCAGTGTCAAATTATGTTACAATCTGCTATGGTGGCATTTGTGTTGAACAAGCCATTTAATTCTTCGGTTATGGTGTTTTATCACACGAAAGAGAACTGCACCACGAAGACCAACAAGTTTTTTATGTACCCAGAGTTTCTACAGATTATCATCAACCAGCTTGTACCAGACTTGCCTAAGACCACCCGTAGTGGCGCGTTATCAATGGCGTTTTGGCCTATAACGTCGGGGGCACCCCCCGGGGGCGTTTTGGGTTTTTTTTTCTTGCGTTTTATGTATAACGCATAATATCCGTTGAACTAGTAGCCATTGGAATTAAAAAAAAAACCTTTTTTTAATATTATCACAAATATACTATAAAAACAAACCCAAACCTCAATTTTTATACACACTTCTACTAATTCTCTATAAAACACTCACATATATATTCAAGAACACCAACCAACATGTTTCCGTTTAATAACCAAATTCTCGGTTTCGATCAATATGCCCGACAAGGCAACGCAAACAATGCCGACCCAAATAATCCACAACCGAACCCATCTACCATCCCCATGCCAACAATCCCTATCCCTCAAACCTCGTATCCGTTTGACCCGCAAATGGCCGCGTACATGCACTATCTAGGTTCTGAAGGCCCTAACGCAAATACGGTGCCCGGTTTCCAAAACCCAACCACAAACATGATGACCGGTTTGGGTTCCCAGCCTGACGAGGAGACGGTGCCGGAGACACAAATCAACCCGGAGCCACAACCCGTCCCGGAGACTCGTGGCGGTTCGAGCGAGTCTTATTATTTTTATAGTCTTATTATTATTATTGTTGTATTTTTTTTTAATTTAATGTGTTTTTTAATCTTAATGTAGTTTTTATTTTTGATTTTAATGTTTTTTTTAATTTCAATGTCGTTTTTTTATTTTATATTTAAATATTTAATGAATTATTATTTTAAAAAACACAACAAAAAAAAAATTAATAGTGACTGGGCGCCACGTGGCGCATAACGCCCAAGGATGGAAAGTTATGACTACACCCTCTTTTTGCAAAAAACTATAACTCTGATTGGACGCCACATAACGCATAACGCGTATGGGTGGAAAGTTATGACTACACATAATCTAAGGATCCTTTGAATCTGAATGATGTGATTAAGCTTGATCATATGAACAAGGACACTATGAAGAGGATTATGGTGTATCAAGGCAAGACTAAGGTTTAAAGATCGCCTAAAAAGCATTTGATTGTTCATCTTGTTAGTGAGCTGTACCAACCACCACCTAACGATCATTGGATCCACGACTATTTAGATTCTGAACGTGAAGATAACCAAGGTGGTGGTGGTGATGGTGATGCTGGTAATGATGGTGGTGATGGTGGGCTTGCTGGGGGTGATGGTGGTGCTGCGACACATAAAAGAAAGGATAAGGGTAAGGCTATTGCTACTACCGAGCCGCCAAAGAGAAGAAGAATGGGTTTTGGTGTTGTTATTCAAGAGCATGTACAGAAGGTTTCCTCTCAAGCCGTTTCTACAATAGCAGTTCCTACTCCTCCTGCATTTGTTGTTACTACTACTCCAAGTACTCCGGTGGTTACGTTGGTGACTATTGCATCAACAAATCTGAGATTCTCATCCATCCTGTGACCAATGTTACATCAAGTTCAATCTTCGATTCCTCCTCCACAACAAGCTGTTGAAACTGCAAGCCCCACTACGTCTGTTGGAGCAATGGCGAGGCCTACACATATGGTTCCATTCATGTTGTTCAATAGACTGTCCTATGATGCATATTCATATTCATCTTGGCTTCTACAATTTGCTAATTCAGCATCAAATCTATCATTTGATGAACTTGGTGCATTTACAAGAGAATCACATGAGTGTTGATCGTCAATTTCAAGAGTCTATGCGTACTGATCAGATTTAGATGATGAAAAGGTTACAGTTTTGATGAAGGAAAATGATTAGTTACATCTGATCCAATGCCCACTGAGTGGGAGTCAAGCGGGAAACAGATTGTGGTTTATCATGATTCTACTGAAGTGCAACCCGTCAATATGCTTAAAGTGAAGACTATATTATTTGTTGACATGACTAGGGTTGTGAGGAGTATGGTTAACATGGATGAGACTGAAGAAGGTGAGATTGTTGATCACGGTTTAACAAAAGAACAAATCGCCATCTTATTGAATCTGTACAAGGAGTGTGTGGAGGAATTGGAGAAAAGGGTGGATGTTGAAGTTGGGGGTGTTGGTGATGTAGAAGTTGGTCCAAGTATTCCATCTGGGGATACTTGTTATGATGATGTAAAGATAGAGGATATAACATTCAAGGAATATCCTTATATGTATACAAAAAATAATTCGGATGAGGGGATTCATTACTTCACTACTGAACATTATATGAAGGCTGAGGAACAATTGGGTAAAGAAAAGGAAAAAGAGAAAGAAAAGAGATCAAAACCAGCTGAACCAAGATAGACTTTGGATGGTATGTTTCAGTACAACGCGAAGAAATTAAACAAGTGGATAGAGACGTTGAGGTATGCTCAAAAGGAAGATTATCTACAGTTGAAGGCCATGTTGTATGCGCACCGCATGAAGAAGTTTGGTGCTGTAAAGAAGGTTAAAGGCAATATTGTGTAACGGATGTACGAGCCCAAGCTGAAAGTTTGTATTGTCAAGTGGGAGAATGAGATTCAGTACTTCGATCATTTTACTGGAATTCTCTCCATGCCACGTTTGGACATATGTACATTGGCCTTTAGACCATTCATGAACCGCGGGAATAATCAGTTGATTGATTGGTTCTATGGCATCTAGTTCATAAAGTTCATCACGGGTTTAAGTTTTCAAGCCCAGATGCCTAAACGACTATATGTTGATGAGATTGATACACGCACTAGGTGGAGAAAATTTGTATTAAAGGTAAAGTCGTCACATACTTTGAAGAAGGTTTCGTTAAAGGTTTTACCATAAAGCCTTTATAAGAACTTCAATCGGTGGTACTATGATGACAAGACGAGCGAAGTCGTGATTGTGCTAGGGTCTGGTGATCAAATAAAGTTTATATGGATTTTGGATCTGATGTGGTTGGTTAACCTATTTGAGTCTGATAATGACATTATATTCAATAATCAGATCAGATAGGCACACAATAAAGACAATGAGTTGTATATGCAATTCTAAAGGGTTTAACGTGCATGTCATGCATCCGGGTTCATAGTTGTGCTGACTGGAAGACCAACTGTTTCAAGATGTGAAGACTGACAAAGCTCGAGACCAGGGGGTTTGTTGATACAGTTTTAGTCGTCTCGTTCTTTGTTTATCAGTTGGTAATTATGTAATAGTCTAAGGACTAGTTTGCGATTAATGTAAAGGTTCATTCGCTATGAACAGTATGGCGAATGAACACAGTTTTGTTTCCCCATTCGCTAGGGAATGTTAGCGAATAGGATGTTAATATATATCATATCATTCTCGATGGGAATTTCTAGCAAATGGCATAGCGAATGTGGCTCATTCCCTATGCATGTATAGCGACTGAGTCATCTCCTATATTTACCCCTGTACCATTATTAAATTTTATCGATCTGTTTATTTTTCTTAACATTCCTCTCGATACTCTACAAAATTGTTCTTTTAATACACACATATTCACACATTGTAACCCTAATCATTAACATCGATCATATCAATAGACCAGATCCTTAAGTTTACAAATCATGATGAACTCGTGATTTTTTACTAATTAACAATATAAATGCAAATTCACTCATGAAACAAATGATAAACCTATCTTAATTTAAAGCATGTGAATTTACCTTCATAAATAATTTGAAAAGTAAAAAATAAATAATAATAATAATAATAGCATCCATCCACGATAGCAAATTTTTAAAGGATGCTTTTGACGTGTCAAGTGGCACATGCCCAACCAATAATCACATTTCTCTCTCTTGCCTTACTCACATCATCTTAAAAACAATAATTCTCTCACCACTCTCATCTCTTATAGTCACTCTCTCATAGTTGTTTCTAATAATTCTTGGAGAACCAAGAAGAATTAATCTTCACATTCTCTCCTCCACCTCACAACCTCTTTCATCCACATCATCGTCTGTCTCCTCAAAAACATCTTTAAAACATTTATTGTGAATACTCTAATAACAATTGTGTTCTATATATATAAAAGTTCGTTATTTGAATTAAAGGAACAAAATTAAAGATATAAAAATGAAATATATAGTACAAACAATAAGAAGACTAGAATCTCAATTTATAAATTTGAGAAAATCTCTTCATACACTACATTTATCGTTTTATCTACATCATCGTCTGTCTCCTTAATAACATCCCTAAAAACATTTATTGCGAATGCTCTAATAACAATTTCGTTACATTTATATTTATAATTGTTGGCTACTGAACCCCGTGTATTACACGAGCTTTGTTAAATGATAAAAATAAATAAGGTCCGTTATTTGAATTAAATGAACAAAATTAAAGACATAAAAATGAAATATATAGTATAAACAATAAGGAGACTATAATCTCAATTTATAAATTTGAGAAAATCTCTTCATATACTACATTTGTCGTTTTATCAGAAGTATTCGTATCGTCATCCAATATTAACAGCTTTATACCACATCTGCTAGTCAAGTTGGATAAAGCAACATATAGTGTCCATGTAAAAAACTGGACATCGATGGAACAAACCACCCATAGAAAAATATCGTTCTTGGCTATTTTCTACTTGTTTAACTTTCATATTTTTACCTATTTGATTTTCAATCAATATTTTACTTTTATTTTTCTGACTATTTTATAGGGTTGAGTTATAATAAGAAGATTAGTTTTTGTAGGAAGGATAAAAAATAATCTTGTCAATTCATTTTAGACTTGAATGGTTGAGATTAGATTAAAGAGAAAATCAAGTTTAAAACAAGGGTAAGAGCATAATATGGATAACACATTTGTTGATTTTCTCTCTCCACATGCAAGACATATGTCAAATTCCTTCATCAATTTAAAATGTTCATAACTTTTTTATGTAGGGATGGTAATGGGTCGGGTTTAGGAATTCCCAAACCCATACCCGGTTATAAAAGTCTGTCCCAAACCCATCGGGTTTTAATCGGGTAATTACCCGTCGGGTTTCGGGTTTTCCCATCGGGTTTCGGGTTTCTTATCGGGTTTTGATAAAACACCCGTCGTGTATACCCGGCTCAAAACACTCTAGGTTTCTACCGGGTTTTGACAAAATATAAGTGATCGATTACAAAGATGGTTACCAAAAAGATAAAATGTCTCAAATAATTTACATAAACAAGTTTCGACAAATAATATATTTGGAATATAGTATGTATATAATATAATAAGTTATACCGGGTACATCGGGTATATAATCGGGTAAATGGGTTTATGTTATCGGGTAATCGGGTCGGGTAATCGGGTATATCAGAAATCCCAAACCCACGAAAAATTTCTAAACTAATCCCAAACCCGTCCCAAATCCTAATGGGTCGGGTATTACCCGTCCCATTTATATCGGGTTTTGGTTTTCCCATCGGGTTCGGTTTTCATTGTCATCCCTATTTTTATGCGACATTTTTTTAAAAACAATTTCACCTTAATAAAGAGTATTTTTATTTTTTATATGAGTACCTTATTGCTATATAAAAATAAAAAAATTTGTGGGTTTTTTACAAATTGTGTTTTACCAAATTGTGTTTTACAAAATTGTGTTATATAATTGTGTTTTATTTTTTCATAGTGTTTTTTGCATTGTGTTATTTAATTGTGTTTTTATTTTCATAGTGTTTTTTTATTGTGTTTTTTCACAGTATTTTCCATTGTGTTTTTTTTCGGTGACCATTTTCGGTTGATCATTTCCGGTAATTGTTTTGCGGCGAATTTTCGGTAAATTTTTCGACGATTTTTCTGGTGAAATTTTTCGGGGAGTGTTTACCAGTGACTTTCCGACAAATTTTCCGGTGAAATTTCCGAAGACTTTTCCGGCAAGGTGGGTGGCGGTGGGTGGCAGTGGTTGTAGGAGTTGAGTGAAAATTTAAGTGGTTTTTAAGATTAGTTAAGTGAATTTTTGAAATTAAATTAAGTGGGTTTTCAATATTAAGGTAATAGACTAAAATAACCTCCTTCTTAACCTTCTTAGGAAGATCAGACTTCTTATTTGAATCTTTCTCCTATTTTATAACCTAATTTTTAAAATAGTTTTGACTCATAACTCATAGATAGCTAGAATAAATGAGATGCGAGATTAGAAGATTATGAGGGAAAACTGACTATTTTATAACTCAATTGTCAATATAGCTTTGACCAGTGACCCATTGATAACTAGGATGATTTTCTTTTAAACACCCAATATTTAAAACAAGAAAAAGAGACAACTTACAAGCTGTAATAAGCCCGAACGTACAAATAAAGAAAATGAACATATATCAAGCTATAAGGCTTTTACAAACTGCTTAAATAGGGAAATTAACAAAATTAAACTTGCACCATTTCTCTCATTTCAAACCCACATGTTTTCTCCTAAGCTTGAACCAAAGAAAGGAAGTCATCTTGATGTCATTCACCAAATTTACCATCGAGAATGGTTTGTTATTAAAAATCATATCATTTCAGATCCTCCAAATCATTCAACACGTAACTAATGAAATTGTTTGAATCGCTTCACGCTTCTCCTTGTTATTCTTAAGTTTATTTGGGACTCCAATAGGTACCTAACGGTGTCAAAGTTATCGGGCATCGGTAATTATGTTGTCATGAATATAGGCTAATATTTAATATTTGAATGTAGGCTTAACACCGAACTAATATTTAATATTTTACGTTATTAAATAAATAAAAGAGTAAGATATCCTAAATACGTAAAAATCATTCTATAATTGTTTTTTAGGAGAGATATTATCCTGAATATTCTATAATTGTTTTAAGATTAGCTGTTGAAAGAAAGTTGTTAACACGACCAGTTACAATTACAAACGTGGATAAACACAAGACTCATCACTCACGCATCTCATAATAAGATTCATTCAACTAAAACTGTTCCTTGCTTCTCTCTCCACAATTATTATTCATTTTCTTAATAATAATAAATAAATCCAAGATTCTTCTTCTCCTTTTGTATATTTAATTTGAAACTGAATTTGTGTTTGAGATACAGAGTTGAGTTGATGGATAATAATAATAATAATAGTAGTAATGTGGATATCGAAAGCGAAGTGTGTGAGAAGATGGAGAGAAATGAATCTGCAGTTGAGATACGTGAGCCACTACTTTTGAAGAGCAGAGTCAATACCACGTCACAGATTGCTATTGTTGGTGCTAAAGTTTGCCCAATTGAGTCACTTGATTATGAGTAATTAATTCTTTCTTTTTGTATTTATTATTATTGATTCTATTTATAGTTAATGTTTGCTTGGTAGATGATGATAATATGTTTATTACATGAGTAGGATTGAATATGTTAAAAATGGGTAGAAAGTTGTTACTTTTGGGACTATTCTTGATTCTTTTTTGCACTTTTAATCATTACCATGTTTCCTTTGAATTTTCCTAATTTTTTTCAAGGATGATCAACAGATTTTTTAATTCATATACACAAAATCATTCAATACTTTTCATCTCTAGCTCTTCATGCCATATTATGTTGATGGAAGTCTAGATCTGGATTGCTCTGTTGATAATAACATGTGTGATATGAGACCTAAACCACATGGCAACATGAAATGATGAATACGTGTTTTGTATTAGACTATTAGTTGTTGGGTTTACATGTGCACAAACCGGTTTAAAACAACCCTTAACCGGTTCGGTTTGTGGAGAAAACTGCAAACCGGTTCCGAACCTACGGTTTTTCCAAACCGGTTTCTACATAATCGGTTTCAGACTAGTTCGATTTTCGGGTCGGTTCGTTAACCGGTTTTTTTGCCCACCTCTAGTTGGGTTTACGGATGCCAATTGGGTATGTATTAGAAGACGATTAAAGTGGTAGGAAATTGAACACACGGTTTTTTTTGGCCCATAATTAGTTTTTTTTGACGATTTAGCAGTAAATTTAATCTTATATTATAAATATGACACCTTTTACTTGTAATCTCTCATCACAAGAGTATAGAGCAATAATGCTATATCCTGGTTGTAGCCCGTGGATGTAGGCCAGCTTAGACCGAACCACGTAAATCCTCATGTTCTTTACTTTTCTGCTGTTTGTGTGTGTGCGTGTTTGCTACCCGATCCTAACATTAGTCTTGAAGTCCATGTTAGTATTGTTTCTTTTAACATTTGATTTCATTGTATATTTATGCAGGATAGTAGAAAATGATCTTTTTAAACAGGATTGGAGGTCAAGGAAGAAGGTGCAAATATTTCAATATGTTGTCTTAAAGTGGACACTTGTACTTCTTATAGGATTAGCTACAGGGCTTGTGGGCTTTTTCAATAACATTGCAGTTGAAAACATTGCCGGTTTTAAGCTTCTTCTCACCGGAAATCTCATGCTTAAGCAAAAGTAAGCCTAAAACTTTCTACCCTTTTGCTTTCGTGTTTAACTGCATATCCATTTTTCTTAATAATTATTGTTTCTGTATATGCAGTTATTATTTGGCGTTTGGTGCTTTAGCTGGTTGTAATGTGGTCCTTGCAACGTGTGCTGCGGTTCTTTGTGCTTATATTGCACCCGCAGCAGCTGGTTCAGGTATACCCGAGGTTAAAGCTTATCTTAATGGTGTAGATGCACATTCTATATTGGCTCCAAGTACCCTCTTTGTAAAGGTGTGTACCCTATGCATTATCATGTGTGCGCTTTGCTGGACTGTTGGTTGATGATGTTATTTGGTCAGATATTTGGATCAATATTTGTGGTGGCTGCTGGATTTGTGGTGGGAAAGGAAGGACCGATGGTCCACACGGGGGCGTGCATAGCTAACTTGCTGGGACAGGGTGGGTCTAGAAAGTACCATTTAACGTGGACTTGGCTTAGATATTTTAAAAATGATAGGGACCGAAGGGATTTGATCACGTGTGGTGCTGCTGCTGGTGTTGCTGCTGCGTTTCGTGCACCCGTTGGTGGGGTCCTCTTTGCTCTTGAAGAAGCAGCCTCATGGTCTTTCGCTTTCTCTCACTTTTAATCATTGAGTTATAGTAGATATTATGTTTATAAACAATTTAAAATAATTAAGTGTACAAGCATTGGCATTCATAGGAAGAATGCTAATTAACCTGTAAGAAAGACATATGACCAGTAATCACTTGCCAGTTGCACATTTAATAAAGTTAATTGCATAAAAAGGTATTTAATTTTGTTGCCCAGAAAACCATATTTGGATTTTTAAAATTATTCGATAAGAGCGCTCAAAGTTTCAAAAAAATGTATGCGAGTTTATCTTGATTTTGACGATGTTTGACTTGTCGGTGTGGCAGTAAACTTGACCAACTTTGACCTATTTTAATATGACACAGATGTGATTTTTACGTTAGGGGTGCTCACAGTTCAGTTTAATATCGTGAACCGTCCAAACCGGAAATAGTTTTTTGTCATATTTTTTATACGTAGGGTCATCTATTTTAATATTCGGTCGGTCATTTGATTATATTTATTATTTTACTTATATATGATTGTGTTCCCCTTTTAGTTCTGCTTTTCCTAAATAATCTTGTTAACCGAATTGATAATTAGGTTCCTGTTAGATTTAGAATAATTATTGTCTACTAAACCAAACAATTAACCAAAATATCATTATCTATCATATTTGTTTACCAAACTCATTTCTGTAGGTCTATTTCTATACTTTTAAATTTATATTTTTTAATTATAAAGGCATTAAAGTTTCTAGTCGTGAAACCAACCCGTTAGTAGCAGTTCGGTCTCAGTTTTCAATGGGTTCGTTTCATTTTGCAATGATAAAAAACCATTACTAATGGTTTGGTTCGCAGTTTGACCCAAAAACCATCAAAACTGGACCATGAACACCCTTAGTTGATGTGGCACTTGGAATCCAATTAACTTAGAAGATTACCTATAAACGTTGTTAACCAATTGAGAAATTAACCGAAGTTAGCTACTTTTCTATAAAATTTGCCGATTTAATAATAATTAAAAAAAGATACGGCCATTCTGGTTTTTAGTTTTTGCTAAGGGTGAGCAACCAGCAACCGATTAACCGATTACTGACCCACTCATAACCAATAACCGAATTAATCAACGGTTCAATTTTGAGGGATTGGATTAACCGATGGTTCAGTTTCGGTTATGGTCAAGCTTGCAGTAACTGGCTTCAATAACCAAACCGAACCGATTGCATCAATATCCTTTGATTTCACTATACATATACTAATACATTTATTATTCACTGAAGGTTACCGATATAATCAGCGTATATATACTAATATATTTATTACTTACATGAATTTAACAAATTAAAACAAACTACAACACCAAATCTAGGCCCGATTACATTATTGTAGGTCATTTTAGTCAGGCCCAAATATTTCAAGATCAAATCTAGTTAACAGTTAACCGAACCGAACCAACATGTAAAAGCGATTAACAAGAACCGACTGGTTATCATTATCTGGTTAACCGAAAGCTCAGTTATGGTTTCGCATCTGCATTATCTAAACCTTGTTCACATATGGTGTTTACAGGTGGCGGAGCGCTCTTCTTTGGAGAACGTTTTTCACAACTGCTGTAGTGGCTGTGGTTTTGAAGGGTCTGACTGAATACTGTAAAAATGGACAGTGCGGATTGTTTGGTGAAGGAGGTTTGATCATGTTTGATATCAATAATTCAGTACCTTCTTACAACACTATAGATCTCCTTGCCATTATGTTACTTGGAGTTATTGGTGGAATATTTGGAAGCATTTACAATTATCTTGTTGATAAGGTTTTGAGGACTTACAGCATTATCAATGAGTAAGCACTTTTCAGTTTCATAGTCCTTTTATCTTTATGTGAACCTTGATACAGCATGCATACATCAATATGATCTTCAATATGATCTTCTTATTCAAAGGTTCAGTATAATTACGTAATTACCCTTCTTTTAATCTAATTTTACCGACTCTTTTACTCCAGACACACGATGATCAAACTTTAATCTTTCCCAAGAATGTCCTTTTTGGTCAATTTATATATTAATTGTCTTACGTAATTGGTGTATTACTAGGGGTGGAATTGTTTCGGTTGCCGGGTTGATTTGACGAACCCTACCTATATATTTATCCGTGCATGAGTCGTTTTGTGCTGAATCCGAACCAAAAACCGAAAAGTTGGTTCTTGAGTTTTTGGAAACCGTCTGGTTTTAGTATTTTTCAGTTGTTGCAATGGGTTTGGTACTGTTTTTCCATTTGAGCTTTAAACTTTTATGGGCCTGAAAAGCGGGCAAAAACATTGAATTTGGGCATGAGACTTTTGGTATACATTTTTTGTTAATTAAAAAGTAGTTAATTAATAACACATTTAGATCTAAACTTTTTGGGCTACGCCATTTATTTTTTTTATAAATTACTTAACATACATAAATAAAAACGGCAATCCATAAATTCAATAACAAAAGTCTGGTTCTTCGGTTTTTACAGGTTCTGTTCAGTTATAAAAGTCTGTTCGGTATTACGGTTTTTGGTACATGTAAAACCAAACCATACCAAACCCAACCAGAAGTTTGATCTCTGAAAAAATATTGAACCAAACTGTCTTGGGTTGGGTTCGGTCATGTTGTTTATTTCCTTTACGAGTCAGTTATTTTACTTTTACTAATTCTTGAAAATAATTGCAGGAGAGGTCCTGGTTTCAGGGTCCTTCTAGTCATCACCATTTCAATCCTAACTTCTTGTTGCGCGTTCGGTATCCCATGGCTAGCAAACTGCATCCCGTGCCCCGTCAACTCAAAAGAAGAATGCCCAACAAAAGGCCGGTCCGGAAGCTACAATAGCTTCCAGTGTCCCGCGGGCCACTACAACGAACTCGCCTCGCTTCTACTCACCACCAACGACGACGCCATTCGAAGCCTATTTAGCTCGCTTAACGCCCACGAGTTCCGCATCCCGAGCCTTGTTTTCTTCTTTTTCGCCATGTATTTCCTCGGCATAATAACGTATGGAATCGCCATCCCGTCCGGTTTATTCATCCCCGTAATATTAGCTGGCGCATCATACGGTCGCCTCATGGGGCGGCTCCTCGATCCCATTGCTAACCTTGACGCGGGCCTTTTCGCGTTACTTGGTGCCGCGTCGTTCCTTGGCGGCACAATGCGAATGACAGTTTCATTATGCGTTATTCTTCTCGAGCTCACGAATAATCTTCTAATGCTTCCGTTAATGATGCTCGTTCTTCTTATTTCGAAAACCGTAGCCGATTGTTTCAACAAAGGCGTGTATGACCAAATTGTAACAATGAAAGGGTTACCGTTTCTTGAAGCGCATGCCGAACCGTACATGCGACATTTGGTCGCGGGCGATGTCGTTTCCGGGCCGTTGATAACGTTCTCGGGTGTTGAAAAGGTTGGGAACATACTACATTCGCTAAGGATGACGTCGCATAACGGGTTTCCGGTTATTGAAGAGCCGCCAATAACCGACGCACCGGAGTTGTGTGGGATTGTGTTACGGTCGCATTTGCTTGTTTTGCTTAAAGGGAAGGTGTTTACGCGACACAGGCGGTTGAGTGGGACCGAGACGTTGAAAAGGTACCACGCGTTTGATTTTGCGAAAGCGGGGTCAGGGAAAGGGTTGAAGTTGGAAGATTTGGATATCGGGCCCGAGGAGATGGAAATGTATGTTGATCTTCATCCGATTACGAATACGTCACCGTATACGGTGGTGGAAACTATGTCTTTGGCTAAAGCTGCAGTTGCGTTTAGAGAACTTGGTCTTAGGCATTTGTGTGTCGTGCCAAAGACTCCTGGGGTAATCTTTCTTTCTTTAATTTATATTATTGGTCTGTTGACTAGAGTTGACATATTGGGCGGGCTGGATATGGAAGATTGGTGTACTTTCTTGATTGGGCTTACATTTTCATATCATCAGTTACTTTTGTATTTATTTTAAATAAGAATTTCATAATACTATAAAATATTTAATATTTATTTAAATAAATAGCAATATTTTTTTATTAAAAATAGATAAACTAAAATATAACAAATGGATAATAACATTGTTAAAAAAACTAGCCGGTAAAAAATTTAACCGTTAACATAGCCTGTTGATCAATTCTTCATGTAAGTAACATAAAACATGATAAATATTAAACCTATGAACATGTTACAGCATGGAGACTACTAACCGCATCGGAGAAGGATGTATGCGACATAGTTGTCAGGTTGATCGAGTTCCCTTTTAGGATGTATAGTTAAGGATGGTGTTAGGGTTCTTGAGAGGAACCCGGTTTAGGAGAGATGAGGCACACAAATTGTTATGTTTGTGTAATTAGGTTATGATGTTAATATTTATCTCTCTATATATACACCCAAGGGGAAACCCTTTATTAGTTAATTATAGGTAATATGGCCCATCAACAATTACCAAACTAATATATAATAAGGTATAGTTAATATTTTGATCTATTATAATATAAATGATTATAATGGCCATATATAAATATATATAATTATATATTTAGTCTTACATTCTCCCACTTGGCCGAGTAATCATTTATTATGAGTTTTAGATAAGCCTGATCAGGAGTTAACACTCATTTTAGCTTTAAACTTAAACTAGGGCAGAGAAATACAGTCATTACATTGAACATCAACTCAAGACCCCCATTAATCATACTACAGTCCTTATTTAAAACCTAAGTAGTTATGATCAAAATTTTCAGGTAAGCCCTGCAAACGTTTGATTTGTATAATAATTTGTCTATGTCATTATGCATGCAGAACATATTAAGAGACATACAAAATCAAAACTGATGAGGAAATTTAATATTTAATCATTCATACTACGATATGCAGTTGTACGCGGTCATTAATAAACCCCTCATGATTATAAGCGCTTTCATAATACTTATGGGTAATAGACCTTTAGTTATAGGATCCTTAAGCATATCATGAATGTATTCGATATGAAATTTTAGATTCCTCAATTCGTTTATAAACGAATAATTAATTTCATATCAAAATTTAATGCAACACCTCTCAAACTGTTACTGTTTGAGAAAACATGGTAGCTGACTTTATCACAATTAGTCTTCAATATATAATTTATCTGGAGTTTAATATAACTTATGAGTCCACTAATAAATATTCAACAACATTTATTGACAACAATGTTGTAATTAATCAACATATTATGTCGTTATGACTTAGGTTGTTGTTATCAGTTCATTATGACTCCTCCATGAGATAGATTTATCTACTGACATAATAATATATCCCGAAAATTACATTTTCTTATCACTGAATATGACAAAGTTTAGAGTAATCTACCGGTTTGAATTCTCACTTCTTCTTTTAAATTAAGTCTTTCGTTTCTTTTAAAGATATCTTAGTACTCTTTTAGATGCTTCACATTAATCTAGACATATCTAGTGTGTTGCGATTTTGAGTAATATCTAAACGAGTATAGACTTGAACTTATATAAGCTTCTACTTAATGAAGCATAAGGAAATAATCTATGTGTTCCTATTATCCTCTAAAGTAGAGCAATAGTGTTTGTTACATGTGTAGGAATATCTCTGAGATCTATAATATCAAAGTATGTGTGAAAATACTTTGACTCATGCAACATATACTTGTCAGAATCATCTATATAAGGACAAGTTTGTTTTTAGTTTCTCCCACTCATCTTGAGGTATGTACATTAATCCACTTGGTTTTTTATGAAAATAATTGTATAAATATTTCATCAAATTTTGATGTTTGCATTAACCCATACATGGATTTTATTGACTTATAGACTAAATGTTCATTAACCTTTAGTTTATAACATTTAGGTTGTTTTATGAGCATGTAGATATGTAAGTCAGTTATTAGGGAAAGTTGTTTTAATGTTCTTCTAACGTAGCTCTTTAACTATTATAAGCTACTTGAACAGTGATGATCCTCAAATAAATGTTTTATAATATAGGTTATAAGATTCTTTGATGATTTATTCCCTTTTGAATCTAACCTTTAATAATCAATTATGCTTCTTAGTGTCTTAACGTTTGTGTTAGGATTTCGTTTAGTTATGAACACCTTTAGGTGATTCAACCAAATCTCAAAACGTTAGCGACTTATGGAGTCAATTATGATTGATGATAATGGTTTAATTATAAGGGTTATGATCATTAAACTTTCCAACATCCAATTCAACTTTAGTTAGGGAGGTTACATAAGCATCAAATTTAGTAGGTTTGAAAACCTAGATGGCCTCCTAAGTTGATTATTGGGTAATTTTAAAAGTCTCAGTTTTATGGATTAGCTCTTAATTAGGTTGCTATCATTTTTCAGGATTCTAAGTGTGTAAGAGTTGGTGCAGTATGGTGTACAAGAGGTGTAATTGGTGTTAAATTTGGAGTAAAATTTAATGACTCTCTTCCCCCTGCCTCTTGTACTTTTAACAAGTCATTATAAGGACTTTCACCGCTCCCGCTGACTTTAAAAACCTTTAGGAAATTAGCATGCTTATGGTCAATATTTAAAGACCAATAAATTCTAACAGAAAACGAGTTAATGATGTAAGTCGTCGTAGTTTCTCTTGTGAGGATTATTTCAGTAAGAAATCGGAGTATGCCCACGTTTAATAAACACCGAAACTTTTGTAAGAGTAGTAGTAAATTCGACAGAGATAAGTTTTGATGAAATAGTATTGTGATGGAGCGGTGTCTTGTACAAGAGGTGTAATTAAGACAATATCAAGTTTTCACTCCTCCACCTCTTGCAAATCTTGTAAGTTATGATTGAGACACTTAAGGCTCCCATTGATCTTTAATATCTCTAGGAAAATACAAGAGAACTTTCAATGATGTACATGACGTGAGAATCCATCATATATATGTTAGACTTGATTTGATTCCATTAACGTCCAGATGTCATAATAAACTTAAAGGACATATTTTATTGAAATCGTATTAAGTATATATGAACGGAACTCTTTAAGACCGCGGACCATAGAATACTGATTAGATCAAAGTAAATAGCATTTTAAATGATAAAAGAATTATGTCTGAATATTCCGTTTGAATAAGTTTCACGAATGTCAGTGAAATATAACTTATGGTGGACTCATACTTATTCCTTAAGCCAAGTAATGTTCAGGGCATTTAACACATGATTTAAAATCACTAAGAATGAGATTATATGAAAAATCACCCTCATCAACCATGTCATGATTTCTTATAAAATTTGGTTTTAATGGATGAATTTTATATGTCTCATTTATCTTTTGTTACATTTTTATTTGTATGATAACTAAAGTTGTGAAAATATATAGTATCATCTAGTTGTATTTTATAAATGTTTCAATCCAAATATTGATAACAAATCATATGATAGTTAAAGGTAATAGTGACTTTATGTTGGCTATGCAAACCTTAAAACTGACATAATGTAGCTTAAGTATTGATACTAAATTCTGATTAATCTCCAGAATATTTAAGGTATCATAAAGCGTAATTTGAAGACAGTTTATCATGGTTCTAGTAACCTTAACATGTCAATTTGTCACTAACCCTCATGTTAGTTATTTGTTGATTTTTTGGTAAACATATAGAACTAGACTCAACCAATCATGTGTTAATGAGAATATTAGGTTAGCAGACTTAAATATCATTATTATATAACTATCAATTTTAGCCAGTTCTTTTGAATTATGGATAATCTTGTAATGCATATGCCTAATCTAATGACATATTTTTGCAATGAGACTTCTCCTTAGAGAACTTAAAGCTGGAAGTAATACTTGTATTTTGTTCATGAACCTTAGAATAATCCTCTTTTAGGTTTTAGTGGTAGTGAGTTGAATAACATCTTATTTTCCAGTACCGGATGCTTCTTTTCTTGTACATATGTTGCAGATCAACACACTCATTTTCCTTTGGTACTTCTGAGTATTATAGTTGATTATTAAGGTACCAAATTGTACTATTGAAAATTTGAGTATGCAATGTACTAGAATATTGTACTTAATATCATGTGTGAGCCCTTAATTTTATGAGTCATGATTGTACATTATGATTTATTCAATAATATCATCTAACCTTATAGTTAGAATTCTTAAAGAGTGCATGAATCTTGGGAGTTATTTTGATTAGTGTTAGGAAAAACTAAATCTATAATAACTCTAGTGATAGCATTTATTTATATAAGTTCTTGATTATCATTATCGTAATAGACATTATGATTGACTCATTCCATTTGTTAGGCTCTAGTTTTCAATGGAATAATTGTTATTAGAAAGAGCAGTAGGATAGTCACATCATGTCTTAATGGATAATTAAAATTGAGAAGAGCTAAATGTTATTAAAACTCTTTTTGAGACAAAATTTAATTGTGTTTTGAGATTAGAGTGGATGATTTGGATGAGATAGCTATTTATAGAAGAAAATTATAGTTGTAATGTTATTGGATATTAAGATAATATATATTAAAATTTATGATCATTAGATTAATGAAGGATCATTAATGTAAGGATCATTATATTTTATTGAAGATGTGATATGTCTATTATTAACATCAAACTAATAGACTATAATTAAAAGTTCTACTTAAACAAAAAATAAATCACCTTTAAACAGAATTAAATTTTATGTAAGTATGTGTGCAAAATAATTGTAACACATCACCTTTGGGCAGAAGTGAGACAATTATTTTAATTATGCATGGGCTAGTTTTGCTTGATAAAAATGTAACACATCACCTTTGGGCACAAGTGAGACATTTGTATCATGTTATGCAAACACTAACAAAAGCTTTCAATTAAACTTGAATGATGGTAAATGTAACACATCACCTTTGGGCAGAAGTGATACATCAAAATTCACTCAAATTAAGCTTTTTACATTTTGTAAAGTTTTATAAGATTTAATTATTTACAAAACAGTTAATTAGGTTTAGTTTATGGGAATATTAGAGTTCTCGCGAAATTAGTTATCGAGACTTTTGAGTTCTTGGGAATTATGAGTTCTCGGGAATTTTAGTGAGCCCGACTTTTAGTGGGTTTTCGGATTATGAGAGTTTCGGGTTTTATAAGGTCATCGGGATTTTGGTAAACCAAAACCATTTTAGAAAAACCGAAATTTAATTTTAGATCTTTAACCCATAAGCTATTTTTAACTCTTAAATTATTTTGTCCCATCAATTATTTTTAAATCCCATAAACTAATTTATGATAAAGATATAATTCGAATTTTAATGGATTATCTTGTTTCCAAATTTAAAAGATTTGATTTAATTATCTTATATCTTGAAATCTTTTATTAATAAAACTATATCATGTTTCAAAATTTTTAATAGATAAAAATCAATCAAAATTGGAAACAACATATTTTAAACCTACGATTCATCCAAAATAAGGGCGATTCTTCGGTTTTTATGATGAACACGAAGAACATCTTCGAAGAATCTTTAGTCAATTTTCTCTGGAATCGAAATCTTAAATATATTTTTAACATATTTCGAATATATTAGAGTTTTAAATATGAATTTTAGCAATTATAACCAGTTTTCTTAACAAAATATGAAAACCGAAAAAATTAGGGTTTTAATCAAAATTTATGTTCTTCGATTTTAATTCCAGATTTAGGGAAAAACATGAAGAACTGATTAATCAACATCGCTCTAATGCCACATGTTGATCAATTCTTCATGTAAGTAATATAAAACATGATAAATATTAAACCTATAAACCTGTTACAGCTTGGAGAGTACTAACTGCATCGGAGAAGGATGTAGGCGACATAGTTGTCAGGTTGATCGAGTTCGCCTTTAGGATGTATAGTTAAGGATGGAGTTAGGGTTCTTGAGAGGATTCCGGTTTAGGAGAGAGGAGGCACACAAATTGTTATGTTTGTGTAATTAGGTTATGATGTTAATATTTATCTCTCTATATATACACCCAAGTAGAAACCCTTTATTAGTTAATTATAGGTAATATGGCCCATCAACAATTACCAAACTAATATATAATAAGGTATAGTTAATATTTTGATCTATTATAATATAAATGATTATAATGGCCATATATAAATATATATAATTATATATTTAGTCTTACATAGCCGTTACGTAAAAAATACACAAACAAAAAAATACATCATTTTTGAAATAAATATAAAAAACATGTATATATGTATAATATTTTAATATATTTTATAAATATAAATATGGGTGTGTGTGTGTATATATATATATGTGTGTGTGTATAGGGGGGGGGGGTGTTTCAAAGATGTGATGTTTGGGGCCCACAATGGGTGGTTTTTGGTGGTTTGAAAAATCAAATTTGAAACATTGGTTTTTGTCACTTTTTGGTTTAAAGTTTAAACCATGCACTCCAATGGTTTACTTGGTTTTTGGGTTGGTTTGAAGTCTAGAGATGGCAATCTTGATCCAAACCATTTCAAATGAGTCAATTTGGGTTGCTTTGAAATTTATATGGGTTGGTTTGGGTCATGGGTTTAATTATATGGGTAAAATAGGTCACTTGAAATTTCACATTCTTATTTTCGGGTCAAAATGGGTCGACAAATTTAAATATATGGGTCGATGTGGGTTAGTGTTTTAAGGAAACATGGCAGGTTCAAGTTGAAACAGGTTTTGGATTGAAACAAGATCGGTTTAGGTTTTGGCTCGGATCAGGTTTCGTTCCGACACGAGTTTTCGCACTGGCCGGGTCGGATTTTGGTTTCTTTCGAGTTTTCGCACTTGAAGGGTCGAGTTTGGTTTTTGTTTCGTTTTCTGTTTCGGTTAATTTGTTGGGTTTTTTATGAACGAGGACAACGGCGAAACATTTTAGTTTTTTTACTTTTTTTCATTTTTTATTTATGTTTTGAGTTATGATTTTTTTATTGTTTTTTTAGAATTTTTTTTGAGGGGTTTTTTATCTTAACAAAAACCAACAAAAAAAAATTCAAAAAAGAAACATAAAAAGAAATCATAACTCAAAATATAAATAAAAAACGAAAAAAGTAAAAAAATTAAAATGTTTTCGCCGTTGTCCTCGTTCATAAAAAAAAAAGAAAAAAAAACCCAACCCGAAACCCGTTATGACTTGGACCCATTCCGACTGGACCAATTCTGACCTGAACCTATTGACCCTAACTCGTTCCGGCTCGAACCAAAACAACCCTCTTTTTAGTTGACCCATTCCGACTTATGTTTGTTTTTCTTATAACTTTTAATATATAAAGTTTTATATTATTTCGAATATACTAATAGGACATGATTATTTTTATCTACGAACCGACATAAACTTACTTAAACCCGAGACGTGTCAAATTAATATCGAAATGTTTATAAAAATTTGACCCGACACGGTTTTAAATAAAATTTATGCCAATATATATATAAAAATAAGCATGTTTTATCGGTATTTTCGAAACAATATAAAATTTTATATATTAAAAGTTAAAAATACAAATATAATTAGAATCAGTTATATTAATAATATTAAAAAAAATACAAGAGGCTAACACGTCGTTGACCATGTGTTTGAATACCTAACTCATCTTTGACGATGTGTTAGGAAGTCTGACGCATCTTTGACGACTTGTTGACGTGTTTTATAAACACATCATCAAAGATGCGTCAGACTTCCTAACACATCGTCACATATGAGTTAGATGGGGACATTTTTGGAATTCTAAAATTTGGAGGACAAAAGTGAAATCTATTTCCAAAGTAGGTCAATTTTCCTTTTTTTAATTTTGTGTCCAAATTTTAGCGTTAAAGCATAACGTGAGTTTGAACCATTGGCTCGTTACCCAAGTGCACCTTTCGTATGGGTCGGATTGGCCCAACACTTTTGCCTAAGTTTTAAATAATTTTATAGATTTCTTGTACTTTTTATACTAGTTTTTCTCTAATAAAATGATTTAGAAAGTGTGCGTAAACTAAGGTTATTTTTTACGTTTTTCCTTTTAATGATAATTTATTTTTACTTGTGTGTTACGAAGTTAGAGCTAAAACGTAACACGAGTCTGGCCCGTTGACAAAGTGCATTACCCTTGTTACGTGCAGGATAGGCCCGGCACTTTTTGCCTAAACTTAAATATAATTATATCGTTTCGCGTACATTTTATACTAGTTTTTATCAAATAATATTATTTAATAATTCTTTTTTTTTCTAAACTTAGCTTATATTTTACCCACTTCCTTTTTGAGAAAGGTATATTTTACTTTGTGTGTTAAAATGTACTAAAACATAATGTGGATTTGACATGTTGATTCATTGACCAAGTCAAGGAGTTGAAATTGCCAACCCTTATTACTTATTTACATTTATATTCTTTGCAGAGACCCCCGATAGTCGGTATCTTGACACGACATGATTTCATGCCAGAGCACATATTGGGGCTCTACCCGCATATTGACCCTCACAAGTAGTTCAAAGGCGGTGTTGTGTGTTATGAGTCGGTTTCAACAATCGTCGAATGCGAGTCGATTGTTGGATATTATTATTCTTTTGTGAAATTGATTTTGTGGGAGCCAAAGGAGATAGCTACAAATGTTGTTTGTAGGGTTTATAGAGAGTGAAGGCGAGTGTTGTTTTTCCTTGTAAGAACAAATGTTAAATTGTGTGTTAATATGGTGTTACAATAACTTTTTAATAATATAACTGTATTTTATAATTTTTTCTCCCTTTTCGTTTATTGTTTATTGTTAACGGGATTTGCCAAATGAATAACAAATAATAAAGTACATTATTTGAAATAAATACACAAAATTAAAGGTAAAAAAAATGAAATATATAGTTAAACAATAAAAAATCTAGAATCTTAAATTTGCATTCTTTAAAAAATGTTGACTTCATTAATAAAAAGTAAGGTAAATATTGAGCATAATTATATTATTTAGGTATTAAATTGTTGTAAATGGTTATTAACGCGTGCATAATATCTTGAAATATATTAAAAATTGTAACATCTCATTTGTCGGTTAATAAAATGATAATAATATTAGTAATTATGAGATGGGCTTGTGTTGGGTTAAATAAATATGGGTGATGAACTTGGGTTAATAAGGAAAGAAGAAGAAAAAACCATGGGTGTAAGCTCATGACCCATGGTATAAGTACTATAATTATCCATTAATTCCCTCATCCACATCCATTCCATACACCATCCAAAACACACACTCAAGCTCACTCTCTCTATTTCTCTCTCTAGCCGAAATAACCAAGAAAACCCGAGCATCGATCTGAGGTAATAACGTATGATATCATATGGATCCTAAACCGCTAGATCTAGTCGCGAAACGACGAGCCGACACCCTCAACCGTTAAAATCATGAGATCCGGATGGAATCGGGTATAAACCGATTAAAAGACGAGCTTAGGGGTCACCATAGCTCGGATCTGGATCGAACGGGACGAAAAACGGAGAAAACGGGTGAAATCTTGCTTTTCCGGCGAGATGTCGGTTTTCCGGTGACGACGGCGCCGGAAAACGGCCTAGAGGATAAGAGGTGTCAGAGAATGTTTCTGACATTTTCTGACTTAACCCTAATTCGTGACGGAAAACTAATGAATTAGCTGCATTCGTTATGCCATTCGTTAAGGAAGAATAGCGAATGAGTAGTCATTCGTTATGCCCATTCGTTAAGGAACAATAACGAATGAGCAGTCATTCGTTATGCCCATTCGTTAAGGAAGAATAACGAATGAACAACCATTCGTTTTGCCCATTCGTTAATGAATAATAACGAATGAGCAGCCATTACCTATGCCAAATTCGTTATAATAGAGAAATAACGAAGGATCCTCCTTCGTTAACGAACTGGATAACGAATTAAGTTTGGAAGAATGACAGAAAGGTCCCTAGACTTAGAAAAGAATGGTTTAATTACATAGAAGCCCTTGGACTTTATTAATTGATGAAAGATACCTTAAAGTACTAATGAGTTAACAATAAAATTGTAAGGCCCCGAACCCGGTAACCCTACTTTAGCGTCGGATTTACTCATAAACACAGTTCTTCAAATCAGAGTTTATTAAAACTTTTCGCGGAATATAAAACATCAATCATTTGTTACAAAATATTAAATCTTTTCTTTGATACCATAACACAAAACTTTATATTTAAAACATTTTTACTTCTTTCTTCAGATGCCAGCCGTTCAATCCATGCCGTGTGTCATCCTCATGCTAACTCTATAATCAGCTCACCTGCGTGCATACTAAAAGTCAGCTACGCTGAGTGAGTTCTAGTTAATCGAATGCCATACAATACATACACATACACACATATCCGTAGATACATATCCATACTTCACTAGTTACCCTTCTGTTCTACATACATACTTGCTACCATACATACATACATATCTACAATCACTAACCTCAGTCTACCGAGAGTACGTTCATAGTTCACCGTCTATACCTGTACTCAAGGTCGTGAACACGTACAAGGTTCGCAGTCCTTACCTATGTTCACCATTTATGGTACGTACAAGGATCGCGGTCCTTCCCTATACCATAGCACATCCACAACACGTACAAGGTTCGCAGTCCTTCCCTATGTTGCAACCTAATTCATAGCACGTACGAGGTTCGCAGTGCTCCCCTATGCTACAAAATCAGCACGTATAAGGTTCACAGTCCTTTCCTATGCTGAAATACATCCACAACACGTACAAGGTTCGCAGTCCTTCCCTATGTTGCAACCTAATTCATAGCACGTACGAGATTCGCAGTCCTCCCCTATGCTACAAATACAGCACGTATAAGGTTCACAGTCCTTTCCTATGCTGACGCCTATCTACATTACGTATAAGGTTCGCAGTCCTTATCTACATTTACATGTATCATCTACTTCACGTATAAGGCTCGCAGCCCTTAACTACGCCATTACCAGCCGAGTCTATGTCCGACAGAAGCTAGAGGGATTTGCCATCCTAACTTACTATGTCGAACGTAGAACTCACATGCCATTCATGTACCTATATACACATACTTACATTATAACATAAGAACACTCTAGGCATTCTTTACCTCATTCATTTAACAACCATACCCCTTGTCGTTACGTGCAATATCCGAAGATCGTTCACGCCCCGACAAGTATTCATTTGAAATATTCATACATCTTCGATATATAATATTCGTACCTTTATTTTTAACCTGACAGTACGCGCAATATCCGAAGATCGTTCGCGTACCGACAAACAATCATTCATATCTATCACACATATCACATATGACATACACTTATCACTTAGGATAAATGTATTAACAACACATCGAGTATGCACACAGCCCCGAAAACATAACAAGGAATGGGGCTAGAAACTCACCTGAACGCGGTTACGTTCACCGTTAATCGTAATCCCTTTCTTCAGCTGTGCACGGCTGACTGTATAACAAGTACACGTATCAAACAACTATCACTACTCATATCATCTTTCCAGTCTTAACTACTACCCACTACGAACGGGGGTCCGGGGGCAGCGCCCCTGGCAGCGGGGTCTAGGGGCGGCAGCCCCTAGCAGGGTCCAAGGGGCAGCCCCTAGCAGTAAAAATTTTATTTACATTAACTGTCTTAACACATTTTCCATTAGGTTTTTAATTTATTTTCTAAGCGAACTTAACTTTAGGCGAAGTTAAACCTTCGGCGAACTTAGCTTTAGGCGAAGTTAATCCTCAGGCGAACTTGGCTTTAGGCGAAGTTAAACCTCAGGCGAACTTAGCTTCAGGCGAAGTTAAACCTTAGGCGAACTTGGCTTCAGGCGAAGTTAAACCTTAGGCGAACTTGGCTTCAGGCGAAGTTAAACCTTAGGCGAACTTAACTTTACAGCGAAGTTGCCATCAGGCGAACTTAGCTTGCAGGCGAAGTTCATCAGGCGAACTTAACTTGCAGGCGAAGTTCATCGCGTTGAAGGCGAAGTTGCCCAGATGAAGGCGAAGTTGTCGTCTGCAGGTTCTGTTCGCTCTTAGATCCTTCGTTTCTTAACCAAATAACTCGATTTAGGTACCCATGGAATCGTCTGACCAGCGCCTACAAACCCCAACTATCAAATCGACCTAACATCGATGTTTAGAGGGTGCGATTTAGGCATAAAGGTACGGGTTCTTTTTTATCAATCGATTAACCCATCAAATCATAACCATTTTCAGTAAGATTAGCTTTGTTGAATTCGTTTTTACCATACAAACTCAGATCTATAATTTCTCAAATCAAATCGAACCTATACGAACGATTTCTAACTATAAACGTACCTTGAACGAGTCGAACTACGAACCCGGTTAAGCCTTGATGTTGTTTTGGTCCGTCACGACGTTCCAGCACCAACAAGCTCGGGTTTTCGCCTTCGGATCTTGGTTCGGGTTGTGTGTGTTTTGGGTGTGTGTATGGAATATGTGAGAAATGGTGGTTGAGGGTATTTATATTAGGGATCATGGGCTTAAGCCCATGAACTCTCCTTCCTTCGTTCATAACCCAAGTCCATAACCCATATCCATTACCCAACACTAGCCCGACCCATACCAACTCCTACTCTATTTATATCCCGATAACCCGAGTAAACTTCCCTCTATTATTAAGTAATATAATTAATATCATTTTTGGAAATTTCGGGATGTTACAAAAATGTTATTAGGAAATCCTAATGGAAATGGTGTTAAGACAGTTAATGAAAATAAAACTGACTTGACCGCTTAACCCCAACCAGGGGTAGAGCCCCTTGGACCCAGCTATGGGCTGCCGCCCCTAGAACCCAGCTGCCAGGGGCGCTGCCCCCAAACCCCTGTTCGTTGAGGGATATAATTAAACTAGAAACACGATATGGGTTGTGATAGTTAATTGATACGTGTAATTGTTATACGGTTAGTCGCGCACAGCTAAAGAAAGGAATAACCATTAACGGTGAACGTAACAAAACACATGTGAGTTTCTAGCCCCATTTCCTTGTTATGTTTTTGGGGCTGTGTGCATACTCAATGTGAATGTTAATACACTTGCCTTAAATGGTAAGTGTATGCTATGATGATTGATGTGATAGTATGTATGAATGTTATGAATGTATGCTTGCCGGTACGTGAACGATCTTCGGATATTGCAAGTATCGCCAGAAAAGGTGTGTCTTATATAAGATGCATGAATGATGTATGAATGAGCAAAGATATGTATGAACGTATAAAATAGAATTAATGTATGAACAAGCATAGGAATGGTTGATTAGATAGAGAAGGAAGGGATCAGACCCTAATAATATATGAGATAGAGAAGGAAGTGACCAGAACTTAATAATATATGATATATAGAAGGAAGGGACCATACCCTAATAATATATGAGATAGAGAAGAAATGGACCAGACCATAATAATATCTGAGATATAAATGGAAGATACCAGACCTTAATAATATCTGAGATAGAGAAGAATGAGACCAGATCCTAAAATATCTGAGAGGGTAAAGATAGTTATGTATGTATTATGAATGTATGAAAGTATTAAAGAAAGAAAGAGATTAGGTATGTACGATTGAAACAAAGGTAACAGGCTAAGTATGTAATATGTATCTACGGCTACGTGTATATATATATATAAGTATGTGAATGTATTTATGTTGCCTGATTAACTAAAACTCACTCAGCGTAGCTGTAACACCTCGGCCCCTCGCACCACCAATATTGTCCGCTCTGCCCACGAAGAGCTCACGGATTTGTTTTTGGTTGCCCAAAACGCGTTGGTGATGATATGAGGCAGGACATTACTTATGAACCAATGATCTCTTTTGTCCACGGCCGATGTGGGATAGCCTAAGAGTGGGACGATGTTGTGTTTGCCAAGGGTGCTACAAATAACCCCCCTTTGGACTCATCGTCCTCGATGAGGCGTGTCCCATCATCCCAAACGGCATAAGAGTGGCTCTGAAATTAGTGAAAATTTTAAAGTAACTTAAAAGTTAAGAGAAATGGAAACATTGAAGTTGAGATCTATGTTGCGTCGACAAGATCGATTGTGAAGAAAGAGAGTGGGGATACGAACCAACTAACAAATTTACGTGAACTTACCAAAAATTCTATGATTGCAAGGATAACATCAACAAAAGTTTATGAAGGAATTAATTGATAATTGTAGACGAGTAATAACCTGTGAAATTTTTAAATATTGCAACATTCGAGATAGAATTCATAAGACCATGAGTACAAATTTGGACAAGATTAAACGAAGACTTTGAGGGGTTAGTTTAGTTAAATGAGAAACTCATGAAATTTAAAGAAAACTCTATACAACATTGAAATGTCGCAATTGTGTATTTAAGATGAGGTAAATTAAAATATTACAGTACTGGTAATAATAATTGAGAATGCAAAAATATTAATGCAAAAATTTATGTATAGAAACAAACTGTAAATAGATGAAATTGGGAAGCGAATATTCACAATCACCGCAGGTTTTCGACAACAATCGTGCAAATGTCATTAGATAATAGTGAAAATTAATAATAAAATTCCAATTAGATCACCGTGGGAATTCAATGAAATTCGTTTTTTTTCCTTAATGAAAATTAACTTAAATAATGGGAAAGTAAATTCCATAGCGGAGATAATTTTGTTTAAATAATGACAAGTTCAATTAATAATGGAACTACACAAATTCAATTTCAACGATGAAAATTTATAAGATGAAGGGTAAATTGTAATGTATGAGATCAATAAATACACGACGTACAAAAATGTTAAAAATCAAAGTTGAGAGTAGAAATTGACACGTTTTCAATAATTTAATAAGCAAACAAGGTAAATGAGAAATAAACAAATTGGATAATATGGTCAACTAAAAACTGACTGTCGAAATTGTGTCTTTTATAATTGAAAATTTTTTTCGATTTATGAGAATCTAAATGTTTTGATTAGTTGACGAAATGTTAATGAACCAAATCATATAATTTTGATTAAGTAAAACCAAACGTATAGATAAGTACGGTAATCAACGATATTGGTCTTTGAAAAGATAAAATAAGTTTTATTGTATGCAGAAATTTTTTAAGATGATGGATTATTCAGATTGGGTTCTGTTTCAAAATAACTAATTTAGACAAAGAGTCGTTTAAGGTATAACTGAATACAAAATACGTTTAGACGAAAATGATGAAGATGATAAAAATCTTCTTTGTGAAAACTTAACTACGATTGGTTTGATTCAAAACACCTTTGTTAATTGAGCTTATGAAAACTTAAATAATTGAGGTCGAATGATTTGGGGAACCTCAAATACGTTTGTGAAAACGAGGTTTGGCTAAGGTAAGCTTGATGAAATTAAGTCTTGCGGGTCTAGAATCGAATAAGCGAGAACCACCTTGTTACATGAAGAAAGCCTGAAAGGCATAGAGTTGGTAGGTTTAAGCTAAATGCGCATGGGTAGTATGGTACGGTGCCGGTATAATTTGAACTCGACGTGAATGAGTAAAGAACAATGCGTTGCGTACATTAGGGTCTCCATAATTGTAGAAGGCACGTGTAGCAGGTGTATAAAGCTAAGTCGACGGCATAGACCTTTGTGGGATGTCTTTGTGTCGTAGGCAGCGTAACGACAAGTGTTAACGGGAAAACCATAACTGTTATAGTGAGTGTAAGAATAACACAAGAATTGAGTTGGATGACGGAAGTCGCGAATAAGACGTAACGAGTGTATTCCGGTGTAAGGTTTCTTGTTTGGGACACTATGATTTCGTTGAGATTATAATGGGTTTACTTAATCACCTAAAATCGATTATTAAGCTTGCGTTTGTTATTATCGTTGTTATGAGGGTGAGTAATGCTAAATAAATCGAAATTTCTCTAAAAGAAATTAGTGAACAAGAATATATTGATTGCATTAGTGTTTTGTGTTAGAATTTAAACCCTAGAGGTTGTAGGAGCTATCTCTCTGACAGTCCTTGTGGTCATAAAGCGGGTGTAGAGAATATATTATCTATATTGTTTGACGTAGAAATCCTTCTATAATTATGGAAATTGAGATTAAATGAGTATAAATAATAAGTTGTGTAGATTTTTTATTAGTTATTAAGGAAATAGTGATATTCGACATAAGATGTCCTAGCATTAATCATGACTTAAGGATAAGTCAGAATTTAAATGAGATAATCTATATGACAATTTGTTAAGTAGCTGATATAATCAATGAGGTGATTTGATATGAGATTTTTGTCGAAGCATAACAAATTAAAAATGTTAATACTTAAAATTTGAGGGTGATAACTGAGATGTAATTGATAGTTATTGGGGGTATTGAGTTACTTGTGATAAGTGATAATCGTGAACATGAGGGATATTGTTCAAATATTAAGGTATTTAATAATACTTTTATTATATTTGATAGTTTGATGATGTTGAAATATGCGTATGAGAAAATAGCTATTAATTGCTCTTGATAATTTGTGAATGTGATAATATGAGTGCGAGATGACCGATTAGATAATTAAATAATAAATTGTTTAGATGAACTTGTGATAACGGGGTCCCAGTGAGTGAATGATCATCATGAGAATAAAAAATATTTGTGAGTATGTGAATGAATTGAATCAATAAGTCTTGATCCAATGTAATTGAATAATTAAGTAATTGAGTAACTAAATCATATAATAGGTTGT
The DNA here is from genome assembly GCF_021521415.1 of Bidens hawaiensis. Classification (NCBI taxonomy): domain Eukaryota; kingdom Viridiplantae; phylum Streptophyta; class Magnoliopsida; order Asterales; family Asteraceae; genus Bidens; species Bidens hawaiensis. The sequence continues at coordinate 1,896,124 of NW_027491035.1, read as the reverse complement.
TTCGAATGAAATCAAACGTATAAACAACCAAACAAGTAACGAAAGTTTCAATTAAGTAATTAAGTCAATTGATAACTTGTTTCAAATAAAATCAAATACATAAACAAATAATAATAAATAACGTAAGTTTATCGATGTATCACCACGCGTGATAATGCTCCAACCAAATATCGTAAATATAATAATTGTGAAAATGAATAGTTGGCGTGTTCATGGCGTTCCATGGATTTTTCACTCGACTAGACATTTAAAAGTAATAAAATAAGAACAGTAAAACACAATGGAAAAATGTAATCATTAACTGATTACGTTAAACGCTTAAAAGGTAAAAACAAAACTTAGGAATCCTAAAAGAAATTCCCGTCAACGAAGGCAATCAACAGAAATTTAAATGTAAATATATATCTTGGGAATGAGGCATTGTGTCGGAGTTATATAAATACTTTGATAATGAGACACAGTCTCGGCGTAAAATAATATGAGAGTGAAGCATAGCTTCGGAGCTTTGTGTGTGCATGACAAATAAAATAAACAATTAAATAAGTACTTAATCTAGCAAGTAATTACGTAAGCTGTAAACAATCAAATATAACACATCAGGTAAAAAAATAAGCACGTATGGGGTTCCTAAGCATGTTACTAAGGCACCACTAACGACCTATCTTAAACCTTCGGCTCTGATACCAATCTGTCACACCCCAACCTAAGGCGGAAATGTCGGGGTGTGATCTGATTGCCACAGCTCACAAGGTACTATCATGCAATTGTAAAGCGACAATATCTAATTAATTTATTAATTGTCAACGAACATTTAAGTACAACAAAAATAGAGAAAATTACAATACAAAACCAATTAATTTATTAATCCTAAGGTCATCTCTACGTGAGCTTCATTTCGATAAGCAATCAATTCTATAACCTGCAAATGCGTACAAAATATATATATTTGTCAACAACACATGTTGAGTGAGTAGATTCACCAGTTTTGACACGAACAAAATGATAATATATAATGATATAAATAATAGAGTAAAAATAAGCAAAACTGTTATCTGTGAGTATAAACAATGAAAGTGTTAAGAAAGTAATGAGTGTCGGTGAAACCATTGCCAATGCGATCGGGCTCCGGCCACTACGACGGTCGTATGATCATACTATAATGAGATTATGTTGGACCTCTCCAAATGCGATTCAAGTAAGCAAGTAAGCAAATAGCAAGTAACAAACAGTCATTCAATTGATACACAACACAAAGATCGCAGTTTGCGTTTGAGAAATAATAAGATAAATAATTTGATAAATGGTACGCAAGTGTCCCCAAAACATTTGAAAACAAGTAAAATAGGGGAGTGATTACTCACCCGATCGGATGAACGGAATACAAATGAAGATGATGAGAGAGATGAACCCTTCGGGATACACCGACAAGGATTCCTAGTTAAATAATATAATATTAAATTAATTTTAAATGATTTAACAAAATTTAATATTATGAGTTATTAACAAATGAGATAATGCGTATTTCGATGTTATTTGAGTTATGTTGTTATTAGATTGGTTATTGATTAGACGATTGATTCCATCGGTAATTGTTATTATGAAAACAATATTATTAGTCATTATTTAAATTAAAAGAATTGCTTGCTTATTATATAATCTAAGTTATGAATAATTAATTTAAAAAATAAATAAATAAAAATATGTGTTACGCTATACCATAATATTAAACGTTTAAATATTTAATTATAATAAGTTTGATATTTAGAATCTTTAACGAAACCCAATTGTAAAATACAGTTAATTCGCGTAACACGTTTAATACGTTTTATTATATTTCGTTTCTAAAAAAATAATACATAATATATAACACGTTTAATACGTTCAAAGCGGTTCTCAAAAGAAATCAATCATATATATATATATATATATATATATATATATATATATATATATATATATATATATATATATATATATATGAAATTTGTAAAATCGATAATGACGAGAAAAGTCAATAATGATGTTCGAGTTTTTAATAAAGTATAGTTCGTTTTATTATTAATACACGTTTATACTACATACACATACATACGTATATGTATAAAAACCTTGTAACAAGATTAGTTGACACGAGAGCATTAACTTTATGATGTCGGTTTCACAAGAAAATGTTTATTTTATGATAAATACTAGTTATAATACGTATACAAATCTTAAACATGTTAAAAAAAATAAACAGAAAAAACAGAAGGCAAAAGGGGCTGGCCAGGACTCGGAACTCGCGTCCCTGGCCGCACCGTGAAGTACACGCGCAACACAGCAACCAGACGGACTAGCAAGAAATTTAGTTAACGTCCAGCAACCATAATTTAAATACAACAGTAGACTTTTATCCCCACATTCTATGAACCCTAGAATTTGAGATCGATCAATCTGTTTGATATGAGTTCAATTGATGTTAGGGTTAAGATTCTATGATCACATACGAACATAAAGCATTTAATAATTACTTACAAAGATGAGTAATCCATTTTTAAGCGACTCGTTATATGAACGGCGGGCCGACCTCCAGAATTGTGATCACGAGTCCTCAAATATCTAATTAGCCACAGGGGTATTGTAGGCGATGTCCATATGCAGGTGCAGGTTAAACTAATTGAGTTATTATAGCCGAAAAAGGTATATATCAGTTTTAGGTTAAGACGGTTCGATAATAATAACAATACGTATCGTTGAGATCATCGTTTCCTAATTACTCACGTCGGTGGGATAGTTTTGGTGAGATATACGATCTGCAATGATTCTTTCCAACTATAATACGAATATTATGGTGCAAGAAAATCAAAACGGGTCTCGATTAAACATGGATACGGGTTCGGGTCTTGGTTTGGGAAGATGGGTTTGGGATTGATTATAATATAATAATTATTGGCAGATTTGCATTTGAGTCCCTATAGGTTAAGTGTGGAAGAACAATTGGACAAAAGTTTAGTTTGGGGTTATATTTGTCATAAATCGATAGTTAGAAATATATATTATATAAATAATTAAACAATAATATTTTAATATTTAATTTACCCGATAAGTGCGGTAATTTAACGATAAACAAATTCCCGAATTTAAAATGGGTCGGGTAACAGATATAAATTAAAGACATGTTTTATGTTTAACCCAAATCACCGGCTCAGAACTTGTTCAAGAACCTACTGATCGAATCGCTCAAATTCGACATAACCTCTTAACCGTTCGTAGCCGTCAAAATATTTACGCTGATAATCGACGAAGACCTCTCGAGTTTAACGTTGGTGACCGTGTTCTTCTCAAGGTATCCCCTTGGAAAGGTGTTGTTCGTTTTGGCAAGAAAGGCAAGCTATCTCCTCGATTTGTTGGACCTTTTAAGATTCTAGAACGTGTCAGAAGTGTGGCTTATACTCTCGAGCTTCCGCAAGAACTTTCGAACGTTCATCCAACGTGTCATGTCTCTAATATAAAGAAATGCCTAGCTGAGGGAAATCTTCATATACCACTCGATGAAGTGCACGTTGATGAAACAATGCGCTTTGTTGAGAAATCGGTGGAAATCATGGATTGCAAAGACAAGGAAACGAAACGTAGCTGTATCTTTGGTAAAGGTTCGTTGGGAATCCAAACATGACGCTGAATTCACGTGGGAGCAGGAAGACCAAATGCGAACTAAGTATCCTCATCTTTTTTATACGGGTTCTTCTACTTAATTTTGGGACGAAATTCTCAAAAGTAGGGAATGCTGTGACATTTGCCAATTTTTATTCGTATTTGTATTCATATTTGTATTTGTTAAATCGACCCGTTGTGCCGTTTCAATGTATTCTTATTTGTCGTTTATCATTTAATATTAATTATGACGATTTATAGTTAATATTAGTTCATTTTCTGTTTGTTTGGTTCAAATAACAAAACTCTGGGATTTAAAGTTAATAAAATAATCAATCTCCAAACTATGCGCGTATAATATACAAATAATCTAAAGATACAAAATTATATCAAGAATCTATAACATTTGAAAGTTCAAGGTTAATTGTGTAAATAAAGTTTAAAATCAGTTTATATATATATATATATATATATATATATATATATATATATAAAGTACAAGGGCTAAAGTGTAAATATGGATTTAAAATATCTTATAATAATAATAATAATCCCAAACCAGCCCCTTCACGTCCCCTTTGTTTCGTTTTTCCGGCCGACGACCCGAAACAACTTCCAGCGACCTTAATTAGGCCATAAATCTCGTTCTTTGACCAAGTAAATTATATCAATATGTTTCTCTGTCACACCCTCAAAATCCACTAACGGAGTTTTACCGTCAGAGGGTGTGAACTAACAGGATCGGAATCATTAGTTATAATCAAACCATAAAACAAGGTTTTAAAACCATGAAAACGTTTACGAGTAATTAAATGCGGAAGCGTAAAACCATAGAAACCAATGTTGCATCACGCAGGACGACTTAAAACCCAATGATAACAGTTTAAAATAAGTTTGCATAATTAAAAGTGTTTCAAGCAATGCATGATCCTAAACCGTGCGCCCGCCTCGGCTACCTGAGAATAACATACTAAAAGTGTCAACACAGGGTTGGTGAGTTCACGAGTTCAAATAAAATAATGCGTTAGCGTTTGCGTTCAGCGTTTTGCGTTAAGCGTTTTGCGTTAAGCGTTACCAGATAGTGTTATGTCAATTATATATCTATAGGTAGCTAGCCTATAAAACAAGTATTACTAAGTGTTCGACACCGAAGCTGACTGTTTATCATTTGCCTTGCCACCAGGTCTATCCCGACCATGGTATGTGTTTAGCCAAGATTACACCCACTCGACCTCCAGTCGAGTTTAGCGTTGGGTGGGGTTTGTCAAACCCAGTAGTACTACTCAACAATGACTTGCTATTATCCAATATTAAACGGTTCGATGTGAATGAAGGACTTTAGTTATTGCGTTTGCCACTTAGTCTTTACAAGTGATATATAATCTATATTAACAAAATCTTAAAAGCGTTTTCGGAGTATGTTATATCCCCAAGTGAAAAGCGTTTGAAAACAGTTTAAAAGGGGTAAGTGAACTCACTGTTTGCGAAGTATTCCCAAAATAATTCACCAAGATGCGCGTCACAGAAAAACTCTCTCTAGCGTTCTAAAACAACAAAGAGATTTTTCTAAGTGTCGGAATATTATCGAGTCTCTAGACCCGGCACATAATACCTATGCACACAACATGTTTCGTGTTTCGTTTGTGAATCGTGTGTGACTTTAACAAGTGTATTTGTGATACGTTACATGTGTGAGCAATTATTTACGTGTCATGTATTCATAATGTACATCACTAGCAATTACTCCCCGTAAGGGCAATTTGGTCAAATCATGACAATCAATTAGCAATTATTCCCCGCAAGGGTATTTTGGTCAAAATACGACAATTAGTTAGCAATTATCCCCCGCAAGGGCAATTTGGTCAAAACATGATAATAAATTAGCAATCACGTTGTTTTATGCAACTTTCACAAAATTCAGCAACTAGTTTCTTAACGACAGAATTCTAGTTGAAAAACTAGTCTATCCCACCGATCATAGCATCACAATTAATTTACCAAAAATCATCACAAAAGCATATATGTCTTAGGTTTCCAGAACATATTTTATTATATTTTTATTCCACATAGGTTTCTCACAATAATCAAATCATTACAGCAAACTCATAACAGTCAAATTCATGCGCAACAGAATTTTATTTGAAATTATTGTTAAATGAAAAATCCAACAAATTCAAGACCACTTGGGTTAGGTTCCTAACTCAATAAGTCAACTTTCAGAAGTGGAACCAACCCAATTGGTCTCGTAGTTCATGAGATATAACATTTACAAAACAACCTAACAGCAGGTCTAACAACTCAGCTTTGCACAACGTTTTTGTAAAATCATAAAAGTTAACTTTTACACGTCCAAATATTGCAAAATTATATTCTTTAGAAACTAGACTCAACCTAGTTTACTGTAGTATCAATTATCTCAATAAATTTTCACTTTTACACCCGGTTACAGTCAATCAAACATCAACAACACAATCTGTCCAGAAACTGTTTGCATCCAAACTCAACAATTTGACTATCTATGGACCACAAATCATTCATATAACATTCTAGACACCATAACTACTATCCATGCATATCAATTACACCATACATACATAGTTAGGGTTTTATTTGATCTCAAACTCGAAGACACAACAATTAACATGCAATAATATCAAAACTAGTTATCAAATCATCATCAATACACCATCAAATCAACAACAATCATATGAACACCATACATAGGAAAAATCGGACCTAGGGTTGGTAATTTATACCTTCAAAAGCACCAATACAAGCAATAGGAAGGTAGGAGATGGCTAGAAACGGATATAGGATGCTTCAATTGTGAAAGACAAGATCAAAATCCAAGAGGTATGTGTGTGTGTGTGAACCGATTGTGAGGAGAGGGGGGGGGGGGGGTTTGGCCGTCGGTTTTGGGAAGAGGGAGAGGGAGGAGTGGTTAGGGTTTTATAATATTAATAATAATAACATGTTACACTTTAGTCCCTAAACTTCCAAATGTTACATCTCTAGCTTAATTAATTGGGTTCTTGTTTCTTGTTTAGCATTCCACATAAAATAATCAAGTAACACATATGTCTAACACATAATTATCACATAATTATTGTTTTGACGTTTTTTTTATTCACTAATCGTTTGCGTCAACTCGTTTGTGTTTCGGTGCATTTCCCGAAAGACTACACATGTAGTAAGTGTCAAGCGTCATTTAAACCCTAGTTTAAATGTAATAAGGTGTGCGTTATAGATTCAGTGATCTAAAGTTTGAATTGACGGAGTTGAGTTAACGGAGTTAACCTGAAATTGACGATTGTCACATCATTCCCTTGTTAAAGAATTTTCGTCCCGAAAATTTGAGTTAAGTCATGATGAGTGTCTGAAAAAGTAAGAAAAATTTTCAGTTTGTCATATCATCCCCTAGTAGAAAGAAATTTCGTCCCGAAATTTAATTCATACCTCCGGTGATTTCTGACGGTTTGCCTGGTTTCGCGGTTTCCGGTGTTTGGTCAGCCCTTCAAAAAGGTGAGGATACTTTTTCATCATTTGATCCTCGCGTTCCCACGTGAACCCCGGTCCACGTCTCGAGTTCCAACGAACCTTAACAATTGGAATTTTGCTGTGCTTGAGCGTTTTGGTTTCCCAATCCAAAACCTCAACTGGTTCTTCAATGAAGCGTAACTGTTCATCAACTTGCAGTTCATCCAAAGGGACTACTTGGGTTTCATCAGATAGGCATTTCTTCAAATTGGATACGTGGAATACATTGTGTACACTGCTGAGTTCCGCTGGTAAGTCCAGTCGGTACGCCACCGGACCAACGCGTTCCGTTATCCGGTAAGGACCAACGTATCGTGAGTTGAGTTTGTTTCGCTTTCCAAAGCGAACCACACCTTTCCAAGGTGAGACTTTGAGTAACACTTGATCGTTCACTTGAAATTCGAGAGGTTTTCGGCACTTGTCGGCGTAACTCTTTTGGCGATCTCGTGCTGCTGCCATGCGATTTCGGATTTGAACAATCTTTTACGAAGTTTCGAGTACCAGTTCTGGACCAGTGATTTGGCTGTCACCCACCTCTGCCCAGCAGAGAGGTGATCGACACTTCCGTCCGTACAGTGCTTCAAACGGCGCTGCTTTAATACTTGCGTGGTAGGTGTTATTATACGAGAATTCTACCAAAGGTAAGTGAGGTTCCCAACTTTTTCCGAAATCCAACACACAGGCACGCAGCATGTCCTCTAAGGTCTGAATAGTTCGTTCACTTTGCCCATCCGTCTGAGGATGGTATGCTGTGCTCATATCAAGACGGGTGCCTAGTGCGCTCTGTAGTGACTTCAAAAAGTGCGAAGTGAAACGGGAATCTCGATCGGAAATAATTGAGACAGGCACTCCGTTTCTAGACACCACTTATTTCATGTAAACGCGAGTCAGTCTTTCCATTTTGTCCGATTCCTTAATCGCTAAGAAGTGTGCCGACTTAGTCAACCGGTCAACGATCACCCAGATGGTATCGCATCCCGTCGGTGTCTTAGGTAATCCCGTGATGAAGTCCATTGAAATGTGTTCCGATTTCCACATTGGAAGTTCTGGTTGTTGTAGTAGGCCAGATGGTTTCTGGTATTCTATTTTGACTCGGGCGCAAGTCAAGCATTTGCTCACGTAGGTGGCAATGTCGGCTTTCATGTTCGGCCACCAGTAAAGTGCCTTTAAGTCATGGTACATCTTATCTGAGCCAGGGTGGATAGAATATCAGGACTTGTGTGCTTCGTCCATCACTAGAGTTCTCAACTCTCCGTATCGTGGAACCCAAATCCGGTTCTCAAAATATCGGACCCCGTCCGATTTGGTTTCAAGTTGCTTGTTCATGCCCCGCATGAGTTCTGATGGAAGATTATCATTTTTCAAAGCTTCGAGTTGGGCATCGCGAATCTGATCGGGTAAGTTGACATGAATCGTGAGTTGCAATGCTCGCACTCGCCTGGGTTTATCGGTTTCTTTTCTACTGAGGGCGTCGACCACTACATTGGCCTTGCCAGGGTGGTACTTGATTGCACAATCATAATCTTTAAGCAACTCGACCCAACGACGCTGTCGCATGTTCGGCTCATTCTGATCGTAGATATGTTGGAGACTCTTGTGGTCGGTGTAAATGGTAAACTTGGTACCGTACAAGTAATGTCTCCATATCTCAAGGGGCAAACACCACAGCTCCGAGTTCCAAATCATGGGTCGTGTAGTTCTTCTCGTGAACCCGTAGTTGTCGAGAGGCATAAGCTATAACCTTCTCGAGTTGTATCAGCACACAACCGAGACCTTGTATCGATGCGTCACAGTGTACCTCAAAATTCTCCGTTCCCTCGGGTAGGGCTAGAATAGGGGCGCTACAGAGTTTGGTTTTCAACAGTTGAAAAGCAGATTCTTGCGCGTCACCCCAATTGTACTTAGTACCTTTGTGAGTCAAAGCGGTGAGGGGTTGAGCAATCTTTGAAAATCCCTCGATGAAACGCCGGTATTAGCCGGCCAGTCCTAGGAATTGCCGCACCTCAGTCGGAGTCTTAGGCGCTTCCCAGTTTTTGATGGCCTCTACCTTACCGAGATCGACATGGATACCATTCTCATTGATCACATGACCTAAAAAGTGAACCTCGCGAAGCCAAAACTCACATTTCGAGAGTTTTGCGTACAGTTGTTCCTTCTTCAATAATTCCAGAATTACCCTTAAGTGTTCCTCATGGTCAGCCTTGTCCTTGGAGTAGACGAGAATATCATCAATAAACACAATCACAAACTTGTCGAGGCACGCCTTGCATACTCGATTCATGAGATCCATAAATACGGCTGGTGCATTGGTTAGACCAAAAGGCATAACCGAAAACTCAAAGTGACCATACCGTGTTCTGAAAGCCGTCTTTGAAATATCTTCCTCGCGCACTCTTAATTGATGGTAACCAGACCGCAGATCGATCTTCGAGTAGTAACTCGATCTTTGAAGCTGGTCAAACAAATCATCAATTCGGGGTAAAGGATAATGGTTCTTGACCGTCACCTTGTTCAACTCCCGGTAGTCGATACACATTCGGAAAGTCCCGTCCTTCTTTCTGAAAAATAAGACAGGGGCTCCCCATGGCGATGAGCTAGGTCGGATAAAACCCTTATCCAACAAATCTTGCAACTGAGTGGACAGTTCCTGAAGCTCTGCCGGTGCGAGCCGATATGGGGCTCGTGCTATGGGTGCTGCACCGGGTGTCAACTCGATTTGGAATTCGACTTGACGAATAGGAGGGAGTCCGGGCAAATCCTCCAGGAAAACTTCCGGGAAATCCCGCACAATCGGTATATCTTCAATTCGTTTCTCCTCCGCGGGTTTCTCAACAATATGCGCTAAAATTGCCGGATGACCCTTTCGTAGATACTTCTGCGCCTTCATGAGGGTGATAACGCTGGTGGTCATACCGCTTCTCTCGCCCCGGATCGAAATGATCTCGCCAGAAGGGGTAGTAATGTGGACTATCTTGTCGTGACATATAATCTCTGCTCGGTTCTCGGATAACCAGTCCATGCCGACAACGACATCGAAACTACTAAGCGTAAAAGGAATAAGGTCGATATCAAAAACATGACCTGACCGTTTTAACTTAAATCCCGCAAGTACATGAGTCGTTACTATAGTCTTACCGTCAGCTAATTCAACAGGAAACTTAGCGTCTAATGGGGTTGGAGTTAGGTCTAAGAGTTGACTAAAGGCTTTCGACACAAAACTCCTATCAGCTCCAGTGTCAAACAATACAGAAGCAAAACAATCGTTCACAGGGAACTTACCAGTCACCACGTACGGATCATTGCGGGCTTGACCCGACCCAATAACAAAAGCTCTTCCTTTACCATTGTTTCCACCACCACTGCCACTTCCATTACCTCCATTGTTGTCGTTCTGTTTCAGCTTGGGGCAGTCTTTCTTAAAATGTCCCTCTTGTCCACACTCAAAACATCCCTTGGTTGTCATGGGTGGTTTAGGAGCACCCTTTGCCGCAAAGTCTCCTCTACATTCCTTTGCTTGGTGACCCATCTTTCTGCATCTCAGACACTTGACACGGTCACACGGGCCAGCATGATGATAATTACACCTGTTGCACTTCGGATATTTCCCAGCATATCCGCTCGAACCCTGCCCGCCACCGTTGTTATTATTGTTGTGACTCTGATTGTTGAAGCTCCGAATGGGTTCGGGCTTACGGTAGTGGTGTTGCTGTGGGGGGTTCGAGGATGAGGATCTGGTGTTGTCAAACTTTCTCTTTCCACTGCTCGGGTTGCTGTTGCTGTTGTTGTCAGTGCTCGGGTTGTCACGAGCTTTAGTGGTCGAACCCCTAGGTGGTAGCGCACCTTGGGTCACTGCTTGATCCATTAGTTTGTGAGCTAACCGAATCGCTTGTTGAATCATGGCTGGTCTGGAAGACGTCACCATGCCCTGAATTTGCGGTGCTAACCCATCAATATACATTTCAATCCTCTTACTCGGCGGGTCTACCATCCGTGGATACATCACAGCTAACTCGTGAGAACGGATGGTGTAGGCTTCGATTTCTGAACCCACCATCTTCAATGACCAATACTATGATTCCAACTTTGCAATATCCTCTCTCGGACAGTACTCTTCTCGCATCATATTCTTGAACTCCTCTCAGTTCATAGCGTTAGCTAGTTCCAATCCAAGAATTTGCACATTTGCACATCGTCTGAGGACACCTCTGAGTGTGCCTCTAGCTCAGCCGGTTCTTCCTCTGGTTCCTCTTCGGGATCCTCCTCGGGATCCTCCTTAGGCTCCTCTTCGGGATCTTCTTCGGGTTCCTCTTCGGGCTCTGCCTCAGGTTCGGCTGCGTTCTGAGCAATTTGCATTTGTAAGACATCGCAACGCTCTAAAGCTATCTCGGTTCGGGTCCTTGCTACTTGGAGTTGTTCTTGCAAGTCTATCATCTCGGCTTGCATCTTTCTCATAATCTTCATCTGTTGATCACTTGCCTCTTGCATTTCCTTCATGGCCGCTGTCATGCGGGCAATTTCCTCCTTAGTCTCGGTTCCCTCTTTTAACAGTCCGGAAACGTTCGCTCTCGTATAGCGCATGTAACCCACGTCACGCTCCAAGCATGAAACAACAGCTGCGAGAACTCGCTCTACAGGTTTGGTTATGGGTGGTAGGGTGTTGGGGTAAGCAGGATGGTTCGGGGGTGGTAATGGGGGAACTTGTTCACGATAGATCATACGTCTGATCATATTAGGGTATCAATCCCAGCTAACTTCGTTTCGTACATGCCTCCGGATAAGCGGTACCTCTTCGGTGCGGGAGCTTCGAGTTCCGGGACTAATCGGGGGTGGCGATGAGGTAGGTAGCTGCGGCTCCTTCCCATGAGCATGAGTCATCTGATCAGATGGTGATGATGGTGGCGTCGACATCCCTACAGGTAAGCCATGTATGCGCGCGTATGAGTGAAAGGGGAAAAGAGATAAGATAACAAAGACTACACGAATCTATGCAGTGCGTATCATTATAACTAATGGGTCGTCGCGGTTATAGTCTAGTATGCATGCAGCTTCTAGTTCGCTATAACCAATGGCTCTGATACCAATCTGTCACACCCTCAAAATCCACTAACGGAGTTTTACCGTCAGAGGGTGTGAACTAACAGGATCGGAATCATTAGTTATAATCAAACCATAAAACAAAGTTTTAAAACCATGAAAACGTTTACGAGTAATTAAATGCGGAAGCGTAAAACCATAGAAACCAATGTTGCGTCACGCAGGACGAATTAAAACCCAATGATAACAGATTAAAATAAGTTTGCATAATTAAAAGTGTTTCAAGCAATGCATGATCCTAAACCGCGCGCCCGCCTCGGCTACCTGAGAATAACATACTAAAAGTGTCAACACAGGGTTGGTGAGTTCACGAGTTCAAATAAAATAATGCGTTAGCGTTTGCGTTCAGCGTTTTGCGTTAAGCGTTTTGCGTTAAGCGTTACCAGATAGTGTTATGTCAATTATATATCTATAGATAGCTAGCCTATAAAACAAGTATTACTAAGTGTTCGACACCGAAGCTGACTGTTTATCATTTGCCTTACCACCAGGTCTATCCCGACCATGGTATGTGTTTAGCCAAGATTACACCCACTCGACCTCCAGTCGAGTTTAGCGTTGGGTGGGGTTTGTCAAACCCAGTAGTACTACTCAACAATGACTAGCTATTAGCCAATATTAAACGGTTCGATGTGAATGAAGGACTTTAGTTATTGCGTTTGCCACTTAGTCTTTACAAGTGATATATAATCTATATTAACAAAATCTTAAAAGCGTTTTCGGAGTATGTTATCTCCCCAAGTGAAAAGCGTTTAAAAACAGTTTAAAAGGGGTAAGTGAACTCACTGTTTGCGAAGTATTCCCAAAATAATTCACCAAGATGCGCGTCACAGAAAAACTCTCTCTAGCGTTCTAAAACAACAAAGAGATTTTTCTAAGTGTCGGAATATTATCGAGTCTCTAGACCCGGCACATAATACCTATGCACACAACATGTTTCGTGTTTCGTTTGTGAATCGTGTGTGACTTTAACAAGTGTATTTGTGATACGTTACATGTGTGAGCAATTATTTACGTGTCATGTATTCATAATGTACATCACTAGCAATTACTCCCCGTAAGGGCAATTTGGTCAAATCATGACAATCAATTAGCAATTATTCCCCGCAAGGGTATTTTGGTCAAAATACGAAAATTAGTTAGCAATTATCCCCCGCAAGGGCAATTTGGTCAAAACATGATAATAAATTAGCAATCACGTTGTTTCATGCAACTTTCACAAAATTCAGCAACTAGTTTCTTAACGACAGAATTCTACTTGAAAAACTAGTCTATCCCACCGATCATAGCATCACAATTAATTTACCAAAAATCATCACAAAAGCATATATGTCTTAGGTTTCCAGAACATATTTTATTATATTTTTATTCCACATAGGCTTCTCACAATAATCAAATCATTATAGCAAACTCATAACAGTAAAATTCATGCGCAACAGAATGTTATTTGAAATTCTTGTTAAATGAAAAATCCAACAAATGCAAGACCACTTGGGTTAGGTTCCTAACTCAATAAGTCAACTTTCAGAAGTGGAACCAACCCAATTGGTCTCGTAGTTCATGAGATATAACATTTACAAAACAACCTAACAGCAGGTCTAACAACTCAGCTTTGCACAACGTTTTTATAAAATCATAAAAGTTAACTTTTACACGTCCAAAAATTGAAAATTTATATTCTTTAGAAACTAGACTCAACCTAGTTTACTGTAGTATCAATTATCTCAATAAATTTTCACTTTTGCACCCGGTTACAGTCAATCAAACATCAACAACACAATCTGTCCAGAAACTGTTTGCATCCAAACTCAACAATTTGACTATCTATGGACCACAAATCATTCATATAACGTTCTAGACACCATAACTACTATCCATGCATATCAATTACACCATACATACATAGTTAGGGTTTTATTTGATCTCAAACTCAAAGACACAACAATTAACATGCAATAATATCAAAACTAGTTATCAAATCATCATCAATACACCATCAAATCAACAACAATCATATGAACACCATACATAGGAAAAATAGGACCTAGGGTTTGTAATTTATACCTTAAAAAGCACCAATACAAGCAATAGGAAGGTAGGAGATGGCTAGAAACGGATATAGGATGCTTCAATTGTGAAAGACAAGATCAAAATCCAAGAGGTATGTGTGTGTGTGTGAACCGATTGTGAGGAGGGGGGGGGGGGGGGTTGGCCGTCGGTTTTGGGAAGAGGGAGAGGGAGGAGAGGTTAGGGTTTTAGAATATTAATAATAATAACATGTTACACTTTAGTCTCTAAACTTCCAAATGTTACATCTCTAGCTTAATTAATTGGGTTCTTGTTTCTTGTTTAGCATTCCACATAACATAATCAAGTAACACATATGTCTAACACATAATTATCACATAATTATTGTTTTGACGTTTTTTTGTTTATTCACTAATCGTTTGCGTCAACTCGTTTGCGTTTCGGTGCAATTCCCGAAAGACTACACATGTAGTAAGTGTCAAGCGTCATTTAAACCCTAGTTTAAATGTAATGAGGTGTGCGTTATAGATTCAGTGATCTAAAGTTTGAATTGACGGAGTTGAGTTAACGGAGTTAACGGAGTTAACCTGAAATTGACGATTGTCACATTCTCCGCTAATTATAATCACTAATCAAGAATAATAACACATAATAACAACCAAAAATTGTCGGATTAATCGTATAACCGCCTAATATTATTCAAAACGCATTAACGATCATTAACTATTATACGCTCCTAATTCTAGTATAAATAGGACCCTAACCATAGTCTAAACTTGTTCACAACATCATTTTACACAAAAAGACTCTTTAAAATCTAATAATCTTTCATCCAAGATCCGTCTCCGGCCAAACTCCGTTCACCACCATTCCGGCCCCAAATCAAGTAAGTGTTATACGGTTTTCAATCATTTTAAGTCACAAAATAAAACCCCTAACTTTAAATTAGCGAGCATGGCATGGTTTAATCAATTGGAAATCTTAGGGTTTTGGGGAAGAAGATGAAGTTGAAATTATATATATATATATATATATATATTTGATTCCATCATTTTAACATAATATCAAACTAGTTTGGTGGTTAAGACTTATGCATGCCATCTTGAGGACCCGGGTTCGAACCCAGGCCAGTACACCTTTTGTTTTACATTTGTTTTACAATCTTTTATTTATTACTAAAAAAATAATTTAAAATTAATAAAAATTATTAAAAATAAAATTATTTTATGTCAGATAAAAACTTTTATAAATTATTTTTCACCTAAACACCAACTTTCATACTTTCCGTTAAGTTTTCGTAAAAACCCGAACTAATATTATATTATTTAATTAATATCATTTGTTAACTTTTAACACTAATAAGTTATAACTTCGTTAAAATCAATAGTTATCTGTGATAAACTTTATAAACTTCCAATCTCGTAAATATAATCATAAACCGTTAAAATCCGTTAAAGATAAAAATAGATATTATATAATAAAATACCTTAAAATATACTAAGTTAATTTATAATCTCTAACATAAAACTATATCAATTTAATTTCAATAATCCCGCTAGTTAGCGTTTACATTTGTACTTACTTTCTTTTATATATAGTTTGTGAGGTTCACCGCTCCGGTTCCTTTAACGCATCTTCGCTTATTATTCATGTTGGAATAGATCTGCCCAAGACACATATTAGAGTTGATGTGGCTAGTTCGTATTGATCCAAGTCGGGTCATACCCAATAACAAGCTAGACAAACGCCACGATAATTATTATTAGATATAATCTAAGTAATGATTATCAACACTTATAATATTTGAAAATTGGGTTTTCTAAATATTTGTATTTGTGTGTTAAATAAATTATATGGATAATTTATATTTAGAGAGATGTTATTTAAATTGGTTAAATGACATATTGCATGTTACTTATGTTATGTTTATAACATAAACATTATAAGTAAATAAATTGTAAGTAATAAAAGGGGATTTGAATTTTGGGTGGGAAAAACCTCTTCCCTATTCTCTCTCCTCCTTTTGTTTCTTTCAAGACATGCAAGAGAGGGATTAGAGGATAATAATTCTTGGGTGAATAATCTCTACACTCTCTCACACACCCACACATCTCTTCTTTCTTTTCTCTCCATTAGGAGCCGAGAACCACAAGAAGAATAAGAACAAAAGGGTTTGTTCTTGCATCAAGTGTTAGGACCCTAGCAACCAAGGTGTTTGTTGGAGCTCGTTGGGTATACAAGCTTGAGGCACTTCTCCATTGAAGGCTTGCTATTCGAACCATCATCTCATTCATCTTTCTTGCATCTTGAAAGGTTGTATTACATAAACCCCTATGGATGTTGTTTTGTATGCATGCAAATTCGTATATGGATCCGGGGCTTGGGTTTTACATATAAAACGGGTTTTATATTAATCAACATAACAAGATTTTAAACTAATTAATCCGATGCGTTTTTCATATAAATGGGTTTATATGGCTTTGATAATCTTGTTAAAACCCAACAATTCCATGTTATTTCTCAATTTCAAAGGTGAGTTTCTCACACCCCCTTTTTACTCTTTATTACTTCTGGGGGTAGCATATGTACCTTGTAAACTCAAGTATTTATTATTTTATTTACAAACTACAATTCATTACATGGACTTGTGTGTTTACTTGATTACTTGCTCGAACTTACTTGCACATGCTAGCCTCAATAAGTATGATCATACGCCCCCCCCCCCCCCCTTTGCACTCAGGACCATGTTGTTATGAGTGGAAAAGGGCCACAGTATACGTTGGTGCACAATCCCAATTGGAAAGGAACTTATTTGCGCGATTATTTCACTTGTCTCATGGAATTGCATGGTTTTTATGTACTTATATCAAACTGTGTGAACTCACCAACTATTAAGTTAGTTGACATTATTTTATACATATGCTACAGATACCATTATTAGAGGATGACATGGATGAAGACACTAGAGATTAGGTTACTTAAATAATAAACAAAGTTGATGTTCGCTTTATTTCTTTCCTTTGTAATTGTTTATTAGAACAACTTGTGTACTTGAGATTTGAATGAATTAATGATAATATTGTCACTTAATAGTGTCACATGTGTTTTGCACAATCTGTACGTCACACTCGGGCGTATTCCACTTTAGCCGGGGTGTTACAAATTGGTAGTAAAGCCGTGACTATAAGATATGGCATTAGACGTAGTGTTCTGGTTAGTTATAGTTTATTTGCTTAATTGTCTAGGTTGCATGATTAGAAAATTATATGGGCCTTATATGATTGTTCAATGCACTTGCTTAATACTTTATTGTCAATTAATTTGCGCCTCATGTACACAAAGCACACACAAGTCCAAGGCTTATGCCTAAAAACAAAGATTTTTCAAACATTATTAATAATTGATTTTTATTGTGGTGTTCCGATATTTCTTCTTCTTAAAGATGGTTCTTTATGGCCATATGTAGTAAACTGTAAGGGGGACGTGCTTGTTTTCCGAAACTCTTGACACCAAGGTTATTGAAACCTAAGGATAAGCAATGCACATAAATCCCAATCAGACGCGGACCCGGTTGCTTACCTAGAGAGTTAGGAAAGGGCATGAACTCTATTAAGCCAAAGCATACCACTTTCAACGCCATATGAATCACAACCTTAAGTTTTCAAACGTGACCATGTTCTCTTTGTGAAAGAATATGGTTGCACTCCTAAGGTTCATGCGACGTGTGGCTCCGACCCTCAATGTTTTACAATGTGTTTTAACTGAAAGTCTGTCAAGTCGTGGTGATACACGAATACCCAACTTTCAGTTCGGTTTGATTTTGAATTTCTTTGATTTTTGGAAAATAAGAGTCCATAGTGGTTCATGAAAACTCTAAGTTCCACACAATATTTATTATCAATTTTATAATTTTTATTTATTTATTTATTTTTAAACAAACTTTAGCAATAAATTTATACCCTATTACGAATTTCACGATTCTCGTTATCACTATTCGTAGAATGACCTCCTGTCACTTTAAGCGTCATTCTTCTGGAACTTCGAGCTGCAAGTTGACTGCCCAAATCACTAAGCAACTCACCGTGGTACTTCCCGACATGATGACCCAAATTCATTGAAACCTCACTACTAGCATCAACCCTGCTTCGTCTGAGCCTAAAGCATCTCATTATTCGTTTAAGACTTTCACTAGTACCAATCCCTCAAAGTTTGATGGGACTCAAAGTGCCACTGCCCTATTTCGGTGGTACGAAAAGATGGATAGCAAATTCCTTCACATTGAGTGTCCCGATGAAAAGCTAACCCGTTTTGCTACAAGTGTCTTGGAAAAAGGGGCACTTACCTGGTGGGTGAAGGAAAAGTCAATTCGTGGTGCCGAAGCTGCCATGGCTATGCCATGGGATGAATTGAAAGAATTGATGAACAAGCAGTTCTGCCCTCCAAATGAGCTCATGAATTTTGAAGCTGAGTTTTGGAACCTCAAAGAAGAGAGTGGTGAGCACACAACTTACACGACTCGTTTCAATGAACTCAGTGTGTTGATACCTCACCTTGTTCCCCCATCCTCGCGTGCCATCGATAAGTACATTCGGGGACTACTGAGATAAATCCAAGATATCGTCTTGAGTAGTGCTTCTAAGGAACTTGAAGACGCGATCAATCTTGCTGCAACCTTGATCGATAATAATGTTAAAGCCGGGACTTTGACATTGAAAGGTTCAAAGAAACCTGCTGATAAACCCTCTACCGAACTCAAAGATTCGAAACCCGAGTCATCCAAGCCTTCTTATTCCTTAAACCACCATAACAAGAAGCGTAAGAAAACCCAAGTAGTGATCCGAGGTAATAACATTATGATATTATATAGATCCAAACCCGCTAGATCTAGTCGTTAAACGGCGAGCCGACACCCTAAACTTTTAAAGTCACGAGATCCGGATGAAATAGGGTATAAATCGATCAAAATATGAGCTTAGGGGTCACCCTAGCTCAGATCTGGAACGAACGGGACGAAAAACGGCGAAAAACGGTGGAAAACGAGTGAGATCTCGTTTTTCCGGCGAGATTCTGTTTTTCCGGCGATGACGGCGCCAAACAACGACGTACGAGGTTAAACATGTTAGAGAATGTTTCGGACATTCTCTGACCTAACCCTAATTCGTTAACGGAGGAATAAAGAATTAACCACAATTCGGTATGTCCATTCGTTAAGGAGGAATAACGAATTAACAACAATTTGTTATGCCCATTCGTTAAGGAGAAATAACGAATTTAAAGAAGTTCGTTATGATCATTCGTTAAAGGCGAGTTCGATACAAAGGTCAGTTTGTTATAAAAGCCAGTTCGTTATAAAGACCAATTCTTTATGAGGTCAATTCGTTATAAAGATCCATTTGTTACGAAGTAACGAATGAACCTAATTCGTTAAGGGTCAGGATAACGAATTAGTCTTGAAGGAATGATAGAAAGTTCCGTGGACTTAGAATAAAATGATTTAATTACAAAGAAGCCCTCGAACTTTATGAATTAGCTAGCAATAAAATAATAAATTAGAATTTCTAATGAAAAATGTGTTAAGACGGTTCAGGGGCAGCTCGACCCCAGCTAGGGGCTCTGCCCCTTGGACCCTGCTAGGGGTTGCCGCCCCTAGAACCCCATTGCCAGGGGCGCTGCCCCCGGACCCCTGTTCGTTGAGGGTTATAATAAGACTAGAAACGCGATATGGGTAGTGATTGTTAATTGATACGTGTAATTGTTATGTAGTTAGTCGCGCACAGCTAAAAGAAAGTAATAACCATTAACTGGGAACGTAACAGAATGCATGTGAGTTTCTAGCCCCAGTTCCTTATTATTTTTTTGGGGTTGTGTGCATACTAAATGTGAATGTTAATACACTTACCTTAAGTGGTAAGCGTATGTCATAATGATTGATGTGATAGTCATTACTTTATGTTATGAATTATGCAATGTGAACGATCTTCGGATATTGCACGTATCGCCAGGAAAGTTGTCTTATATAAGATGCATGAATGATGTATGAATGAGTAAGAATATGTATGAGCGTATATAATAGAATGTATGTATGAAGAAGCATCGAAATGGTTGATTAGATAGAGAAGGAATGGACCAGACCCTAATAATATCTGAGATAGAGAAGGAAGGGAACAGACCCTAAAAATATCTGAGATAGTAAAGATTGTTATGTATGTATCATGAATGTATGTAAGTATGAAAGAAATAAAGAGATTAGGTATGTACGATTGAAACAAAGGTAAAAGGCTAAGTATGTAATATGTATCTATGAATATGTATATATAAATATGTGAATGTATTGTATGTTTCTTGATTAACTAGAACTCACTTAGCGTAGCTGACTTTTAGTATGCACGCAGGTGAGTAGGATGAGACAGCTGGCTTGAAGGGGAACATAAGGCAGATGAATAAAGAAGCTGGCATCTGAAGATTCAGTTGTTAATGTTTGAACAAAAAAGACATGTTTTAAGTTATGTTTTAAAGACAAGTTATGAATGTTTTGTAATGAATGTTATTCCGCGAAAGTTTTAATTAAGTCTAATATTTAGAACTGTGTTTATGAGTAAATCCAACGCCAAAGTAGGGCACCGGGATTGGGGCCATACATGTCTACGCGCCCGCAGACATAAGCCTTTTGCAGACATTTGAAGCAAAAACAAACACAACCTAAGTTGTGTTACTTTTAAAAGATGGATCTTCATATAATAGATTTCCAAAAGAAACTATCCATAATATTTGTCAACCGTTAATTTGCATATTCAATCAAGTGAACTTTCCACTATAAAAATGTTGATATACATGTAACTAGAGGTGGGTAAATAAACCAGATTCCCGAATCGACCCCGTTTGATTTGAAATCGATTATTTAGAAACCGGTTTGGAACCGATTGAAACCTTAGGTTCTTAACCGTGTTTTAATTTTCTCCAACAAAGAAGTTTCAAACCTGTTGACCGAAACGAAACCGGCAAAACCCGGTCAAACCCGAACCGAAATCGATCGTAACCTAGTCAAGAAACCGGTTTCAACCCGAACGAAAAATAATTATAAACTGATTTTGACTTTTATTGACCAAACCAAACCATTTTTAAACCGGTTTTGAGTTCTAAATATTTCAATATATAAACCAAACAATTTATTTATAAAATACACAATAGTTATAACTAAAATTTTACACGTATGTATTACCAGGTTCCAAAAGAATAACACATTCAAATATAGCGGTTAGAGAAATAAA
This sequence comes from Bidens hawaiensis, assembly GCF_021521415.1. Classification (NCBI taxonomy): domain Eukaryota; kingdom Viridiplantae; phylum Streptophyta; class Magnoliopsida; order Asterales; family Asteraceae; genus Bidens; species Bidens hawaiensis. Next base: position 1,874,564 of record NW_027491035.1, on the reverse strand, counting down.
GGTATCAGCATCATATTTGAGATCATCTTTTGGTCTTGTACCAATATTTTTTGGTTATTTAAAATTGAATGACCTAAGATAAGTTGAATATAGTATTGTTGTCCAAACAAATAGATAACATCTACTATTAATAAGACCCATATTTTTTTTGGTTAGTGTTCATATAATAAGTAACATATCAAAACTGGAAAATAAATTGTATATATTAACTCACCTCTGAGGATTTGTCATTAGAATCCACATACGTTCTTGAAGCTTGCAAGCATAAAAAAGATATAAAATTAAAAAAACTGAGAATAGGCATTGTTATAACACAATAAAAATAATGAAATTAAACCAAAAACTTTAGGTATATCTAGTGTCGTTATTTAATACATTGACTTTTTGGTCAAATTCAACTAAAAAGTCAAACTATCCCATAACTCAACTTTTACAGAAATAGAGTCAAAATTGCCACAATTTTTCCGATTATCATAATTCCAAATGTAACGAAGCTACAATCCTTCAGTCTCCTTATTTATCTATTTTTGCTAGAACTCATCTTACCATTATTATGTTTTGTAAAAAAAAAAGTGTTACTTATTATGGGGCTTGTACAACTTATTCTCTTGTTATCTTTCCAAAATGTTTAACTTAGTTGCAAAATTATTTTCGGCTAAATCTTGAGTTTGCTCACACAAATGCACAATTGATTATTAACTATTTTGTGACAGTTAAAGAATACAACCATTCAGCAGCAGGGCGTAGATCAAAGTTGTAAAAGAAAGAGAACAGTTGTACATGACATTTTTTTACATATATGAAACATTGAAACACTAATTAACATTTCTCATAATTAACTACAACATTAATTCTTCCAATCTCATTCAAGGCATAATAGAGGTTGAACTTACAATATGATTAATTACCTCAAGAAGATTTAATCTCATAATAACCGCTAAACCAGAAGCTTCCAATGGTAATCCTTGTATTACCTATCCATATGCCTTTCTAGCAAACGAATCTGCTACAACAATCAGGTGATGGCTGAAAACGTAAAGCTAATTAAGACGTAGAATACATTAATATTAGCAAATGCAAAAAAATACTAAAAGAATGCTTACACGATCTAGAAATGCCTTCTTGTCCCCTTTTGAATCACATAATTGATGCATGAAAAAAAAATAAATGAGTTTTCAGATTGAGTAAAGGGCTAACAAAAATCAAATGAAAACAAATAAATTACAACACTAAGAAAAATTAAAATGAAAAAAAGGACTTGCAATGAAAATAGTATTGTGTTACTGCAATATTATATAAGATGTTAAAGAACATCATAATTTTGTTAAGTTTTTTAAACATAGAAGTTATTTTAAAACCTTTTAAAATATACATAAATTGTGTTGAATTCACGTCAACGATTGTAATTGCAATCGCAAAAGATATGTGATTTGTTAGATATATGTCCGAGATTATGGGAATAACATTAAAACAGTTGAAAACTTAATGTCTTTCTTAAATATATATGAAAAAGTTAAAAATATTAAACCAAGATTTAAGTCATTTATTGTCTTTAAAACAAAATAAAAACATAAACGGGTCCATCCAAAAAAAAGAAAGAAATACAGTTTAATTTAGAATTATTTAAATTTCAAGAAAATCTTAAAATACATAATCTACTTATACTATTAAAACAATAGAGTTTAAGTCAACATGGCCTCTTCATATTGGTCTATTTTTAACATTTCCATTTTTATCTACCACTTCTCTATTTTTCATGTGAATAAAATAAATCCAAAGTAAATTAAAATACTAGACAACTCATTTCTATTAAATGATTATTAATTTATATTATTCTGCATTCATGACAACGTAACTATTTTACCCTAATAACTCAAACCAATTATCCCATCTTTCACGCCTCCATCCTCTTCCACGGATCTCCCCCTTGATATCATTGATCCGGCAAATCGACTGTCCATCATCGATGAAGCTATACCATATAATGTAAACTTTATGTTAAAAGAGGATTTGAAGAACCTATGGGCACGTACGGTTCATATAAAAACCCTAGATCTAGCTTAAATGAGTTTGAACTCAATAAATGTTTAAACTTTATAGTTAAACGAGCTAGATCTTGGTCTATGATAGAAAGAAAAACGTTTAAAAGGTGATATAATACAAAAATATGTGAATGGATGTTAAAACATGTGGTAATACTGATATTAAAAGCTACAGTGGAAGCGTTCAAATAGAAATGTATTCGAATGGAAGATTTTGGAGTAAAAAGTGTTCGAATAAGAAGTATTCGAATAGAAAGTGGAATAGATGGAAAGTATATGAACCAAATTTTGAAGGAAACCTCTGGTTTAGCAAGCAATCGAATTGGATGTGGAAAAGTGTTCGAATCGAATGACCATTCGAATAGAAGTCCATTCACATAGAGGTTCATTCGAATAGAAGCCCATTCGAATAGAATCAGCCATTCAAATGGAAAGTCGATTCGAATAGAATCTTTCATTTGAATGGAAGGTCCATTCAAATAGAATCTGCTATTCGAATGGAGGGTCCATTCGAATAGAATCTACCTATTCGAATGGAAGATCCATTCGAATAGAAGGTCCACTCGAATAGAATCTGTTATTCGAATGGAAGGTCCATTCGAATAGAATCTGCCCATTCGAATGGAAGGTCCATTAGAATAGAAGGTCCATTCGAATTTAATTTGTCATTCGAATTGAACTTAGATTTGATTAGAATAATCCAGACATAGAATTATAAATAATTTTTTAGTAAAGAACAGTTAATGAAAATAATTTTTTTCCAAGCTGACCTGACAACTTAACCCCAGCCAGGGGCTCTGCCCCTGACAACTTCTCACATGTTTTTAGTAATACCCTTCTTTAGCAGTGCCCCTAGAACCCAGCTGCCTGGGGCGTTGCCCCCGGAACCCCGTTCGTTGAGGGTTTGCAATAACTTAGAAGTATGATATAGTTAGAGATAGTTAATTGATACTTGTAATTATTATATAGTTAGTCGTGCACTGCTAAAGAATGGTATTACTATAAACTTAGAAAGAAGCAGGACTCATGTGAGTTTCTAGTCCCATTCCTTGTTATGTTTTCGAGGCTGTGTGCATACTCAATGTGAATGTTAATACACTTACCTTAAATGGTAAGTGCATGTCATAATGATTGATGTGATAGTTATGTTATGTTATGAATAAATGCTTGCAGGTACGTGAACGAACTTCGGATGTTTTACGTACTGTTAAGAGAGAACTACAAATGTGGTTTATAAGGACTATTTAGTAATTTATGAAATTCTCATTTTGAAGTTTTAATTATCTATATAATAATTTTAAAATGGATGTTATTTCGTTGAAAGTTATGTTTAATAATCTTTTATTTTGTTACCGGTATTATTAACATTTATATATCATGTTGTCGTCTCCACAAGTATATATGACATTATGTTTTCAACTTTCATATTACGTGTGGATGTTATATGATTTATATTTTTCCACCCGTGGCGCCCACGGGCAAATAACCTAGTATACATAGAATCTATAGGAATTGACCAATAGGATGAAGAAAAGTGTCCAAAATCCTCATGGATTTAATAGTATAAGTAGATTCTCTCCTAATCTTCTAATCTCTCTTCTCATTAATCCATGTTATCAATGGGTTATGGGTGAAAATGGTTTAAACCATGAGTTACGACATTTTTGTAAGGCCCCGTTCCCGGTGCCCTACATTGTCGTTGCATTTACTAATAAACACAGTTTGAAATATCATAGTGAATTAAAACTTTCGCGGAATAAAAATATTTCAATCATTCATTACAAACAATCGATACTTGTCTTTAAAAACAAAACATAAAACATGTCTTTTAGTTCAAACATTAACAACTGAGTCTTCAGATGCCAGCTTCTTTATTCATCTGCCATGTGTCCCTCTTCAAGCCAGATGTCTCATCCTACTCACCTGCATGCATACTAAAAGTCAGCTACGCTGAGTGAGTTCTAGTTAATCAGGAAACATAAATACATTCACATACTTATATATATATATATATATATATATACGTATCCGTAGATACATATTGCATACTAAGCCTGCCTGTTACCTTTGTTTCAATCGTACATACATAATCTCTTTATTTCTTTCATACATTCATACATTCATAATACATACATAACTATCTTTACCATCTCAGATATTATTAGGGTCTGGTCCCTTCCTTCTCTATCTCATATATTATTAGGGTCTGGTCCATTCCTTCTCTATCTCAGATATTATTAGGGTCTGGTCTCTTCCTTCTATATCTCAGATATTATTAAGGTCTGGTCCCTTCCATCTCTATCTCATATATTATTAGGGTCTGGTCACTTCCTTTTATATCTCAGATATTATTAGGGTCTGGTCCTTTCCTTCTCTATCTCAGATATTATTATGGGCAGGTCCCTTCCTTCTATATCTAATCAACCATTCCTACGCTTGTTCATACATACATTCTATTTTATACGTTCATACATATTCTTTCTCATTCATACATCATTCATGCATCTTATATAAGACACACCTTTCTTGGCGATACGTGCAATATCCGAAGATCCTTCACGTACCGGCAAGCATACATTCATAACATTCATACTTACTATCACATCAATCATCATAGCATACACTTACCATTTAAGGTAAGTGTATTAACATTCACATTGAGTATGCACACAACCCCGAAAACATAACATGAAAATGGGGCTAGAAACTCACCTGCGTTCTGTTACGTTCACCGTTAATGGTTATTCCTTTCTTTAGCTGTGCGCGACTAACTGTATAACAATTACACGTATCAACTAACAATAACTACCCATATCGTGTTTCTAGTTTAATTATATCCCTCAACGAACGGGGGTCCGGGGGCAGCGCCCCTGGCATCAGGGTTTTAGGGGCGGTAGTGTCACACCCCAAAATCGTTAACTTGGCAACTGAAGACTTAATTTTGTTAATTTGGGAGGTGACAGACGCTGTTCAGCCAATCATATTCAATATAATGAACAATTAGTTGGACTTTATTAAATATCAGAGTTTTACACGTGTCAACATGCACGGTTCTATTTTAAATTACAAGTCCAACTATCATTAATTCAAACGCACAACACCATTTTCCCGAATTCTTCACGAAGCATCCATTTTCTTCATTTATCTGAAAAGTATGTTAAAATAATTTTGTCAACACGAATGTTGGTGAGTTTCTCAATTAAAAACTAGGATGTAACAGTTCTCAACTTTACTCCTATTTATTCATCATTCTTTTCAATGATAAATTTCATTATTCACCATTCTTTTCAATGGGAATTTAATTTCCACTTTTCCAAACATAGCTATATATTTCTTAAACAAAACGTGTTAGCTGTAAACGGGCAAAGAGTACAACACATGTATGACTATCATTATAATAAACTCGAAACATACCAAAATCAAAATATTCCCACCTTTTCAACCAGAGTGACTGGAAGAGTGGGGGGGCGTCGCCCCGATAGATCTACCAATATTTTTAGGCCCTTTTCCTAGGTTAACGGTTTTTCCTTTTATAATGACTCATCCCATTTAACACAATTTGTAGAATATATAGCCCTTTTCTTTACATACTTCCCCCCAAAAAAAAACATTTATATATCATTAAAACATTTAAAAGTGGGGATTTACGAGAAAACTCACCTTTGCCTCAGCTCAAATAACATTTATGTGTGATAATATGCCATTCAACTTCAAGATCTTATTAATAGTCATCCAAATGATAACCAGATTCCTATGTTTAATACCAAGTATATTAACACATAAACATAGATACAAATGGAATCCTATCATCACTTAATTTATTTATCCTCACGTGTCTTATTTATTATAATTTTAATAACTAAAGTACAAACTTTTTTTGTTTAGGAAAAATCGTAACTGAATCGAATGTTTTAAAATATCTTATAAAAATATATTGGAGCACCATAGTTTCAAATAATCGTTGTAAAACTAATATATGATTTTGAAACTACACTTGGACGTTATTTAACAAAAGTATATATAGTTATTTTAAAATATAATATTCTTTTGTTAATAGACGAGCGTTTGAATTCTGACAAATATATTATATACCACTTTCTTAACAAAACATAATATAATCGTTATTATTATTTATACCGAAATGTGTTATATTAATATTCTTAATATAAAAACTTTGTTTTCATATTTTATATAAAAATTTACATTTTCTAAAAGTATATATATTTATTTTTAATATTAATTGTGGTCACTATCCGGGTAAACTATTTCAGTCCAAATATCGTGTTTATAAATATATACAAACGCACGAAATCGTCCAAGTCTCAATTGTACCATTTTTATCACTCGATAGTATCTAGTGGTTTTCTAAATAATTATTAACAAGATTTTCATTGTCAAAGTTATTTCCGATAACAATATTTATATTATTTTTCTTGTTATCCAATTCTTTCAACACTTAAAGATATAAATGATATACCTCCTCGCGTACGGTTCGAATCTAGAAATCTGCTCAAAACCCGCATGCAATGCGATCCGGATACATCAACGCGTTCTTTTTTGTGTCACGAATGTTTCTCCGATCTCGGATCGTCCGTACGACACCTTAAAACCTACATGCAACTCGTTTTAAGAAACTATTTTAGTTCTATAATCTGACCAGTAACTTACTAATCTTATAACTCACCATATAAACATCTGATCATAGATCCCTTTGGTGGAATCAAATATCTATATGTTAGAAAGGTTCACCGAAAATTTCAGCTCGATCCGATGGCCATATCTCCGGTAATCTGTATTTTATTAGAGCTGTGATTTCAAAATCCGCCCAACGAGCTGAACAATAAAACGGGTTTAGAAACCCAGTCTAAAAAACTCCAATCCTCATCTCCACCGTTCAAAATGATTATCTATGGGTTAGGAACCCTCTGTAAAGATATCAAGATGATCGGACCGTTAGATCTTCGGTTATAGACCGATCTTTGTGGACATGCAAGAATAATACAATCTATCCAGATTTTAAAACTTGTTTTTACCAAACTTAAGCTCAAAATTAGGACGATCGAAGCTTACCATTGCGTTCGGGAGGTCGAAAAATGGTTCCGGGTAAAATACGGAATTCGGCCACCACCGACCACCGCCGGACCGCCACGCACCACCGCCGGACCTCCCCGCTCCACCACCGGAATTCTCTGCCTTTTCTCTACTCTCTATCTCTAGATTTCAGAAAATATGTTGTTAAATGGATAAAAAGTGGGGTGACCCACCTTATATAGGTGCGGTTTGGAATGAGTTTTACGATTGCATTTCGATTTCTCGCTTCAACGATCCCGCTACTTCGAGTGACGTTGTATTTTCCAATTCATTTCATCAAAACAATTATTCCGTTCTCGACTTAAATTTGTCTCGTTAATTTATTATATCCGATAATAATTTATTATCGATCGTTTACCGGTGTCGGTTATGTGTTACTCCGAACTTAATAAACATAGCATAGTTGATTTTCCCAAAAACAACTCATCCAAAATTATGGTGTCTATTCGGTTTATTTTATCCAAATAATAAACCTCAATTACGGAGATAATATCAACTTTTACAAGCTCATTGGTACATGAGCTTTAACAACCTTGTTCGAAAATACTAATTTGCATTTTCCCGCTTCGTTATAACTCAGAATTGAGCCATGTTTTCGCCTGTGTTCTTGATTTTCGATCCTATAAAATATTCAAATGGACTCACCCCTGGACACCTTCTTGAATGTCGGGTTAAATTTTCACACGTTTAATCGAATACGTTCGTTTCTCCGTTATTTATCACCGGAATTTCTTTATTCCGTCTCACTTCTCACATGTTTTACAATATATATATATATATATATATATATATATATATATATATATATATTCCCTTCATTCTTAGCTTAAAATACTATATTTAACTTATGGGTCTTAGTCTTCACTTAATGTAGCCTAAACATGTCCTAATCTCGTTTATGAAATATAATAATACTTTTATTTTGCCGGGTATCACAGGTAGTCCTTGGCTGAGGTTAAGCTGCCAGGTCAGCTTGGAAAAATTTTATTTTCATTAACTATCTTAACACCCTTTCCATTAGGATTTCATAATAATATTTTATTGTTAACTCATTAATCTTTCTTTTATCAATTAATAAAGTCCAAGGGCTTCTATGTAATTAAACCATTCTTTCCTAAGTCTAGGGACCTTTCTGTTATTCTTACAAACTTAATTCGTTATCCAGTTCATTAATTAATGAGGCTCCTTCGTTATTTCTCTATTATAACGAATTGGCATAGCGAATGGCTGCTTATTCGTTATTCTTCCTTAACGAATGGGCATAATGAATAGCTGCTCATTCGTTATTCTTCCTTAATGAATGAGCATAACGAATGACTGCTCATTCCTTATTCTTTCTTAACGACTGACTGCTCATTCGTTATTCTTCCTTAATGAATGGGCATAACGAATAACTGCTCATTCATTACTCTTCCTTAACAAATGGGTATAACAAATGGCATAACGAATGCAACTGATTCGTTAGTTTTCCGTAACGAATTAAGGTTAGGTCAGAAAATGACAGAAACATTCCCTGACACCTCTTATCCTCGTACGCCGTTTTCCGGCGCCGTCGTCACCGGAAAACCGAGATCTCACCGGAAAAGCGAGATCTCACCCGTTTTTCCTTTGTTTTCTCCGTTTTTCGTCCCATTCGATCCAGATCCAAGCTAGGGTGACCCCTAAGCTCTTCTTTTGATCGGTTTATACCCGATTCCATCTGGATCTCGTGACTTTCATGATTGAGGGTGTTGGCTCATCATTTCGCGACTAGATCTAGCGGTTTAGGATCCATTTGATATCATACGTTATTACCTCAGATCGATGCTCGAGTTTTCTTGGCTATTTCGGATAGAGAGAGAAATAGAGAGAGGGAGATTAAGTATGTGCTTTGGATGGTGTATGGAATGGATGAGAATGGGGGAATTAATGGATAATTATGGTACTTATACCTTGGGTCATGGGCTTACGCCCATGGTTTTTTTTCTTCCTTCCTTATTAACCCAAGTTCATCACCCACATTTATTTAACCCAACATAAGACCATCTCATAATTACTAATATTATTATTATTTTATTAACAAAAACGGGAAACGAGAAACGGGATGTTACAAGTCTTCCCTCCTTAAAGAGGTTTCGTCCCCGAAACCTAACTACTACTAAAAAAATCCCGAGTAAAACTTGCGCATCTCATCTTCAACTTCCCAAGTAGCATCTGATCCTTTACAGTGCTTCCATATCACCTTTACCAAAGGGATAACTTTATGACGAAGTTGCATTTCCTTGCGGTCAACAATCTCTACAGACTGCTCGACATAGTTTAACTGTTCATCAACCTCGATGTCTACTAATGGCACATGCGACGTGTCATCAGCTAGGCATTTTCTCAAGTGAGAAACATGAAAGGTAGAGTGATTTCCTTCTAACTCATCGGGTAAATCTAGCTTGTAAGCCACTTCACCCATGCGATCCACAATCTTAAACGGTCCAATGAACCTCAGGCTTAACTTTCCTCTCTTTCTAAAGCGAATAATTCCTTTCCAAGGCGAGACCTTGAGCATCACATTGTCACCAACATTAAACTCGATTGGTCATTGCCTCTTATCAGCATACAACTTCTGACGGACTTGAGAAGCTTTAATTCTTGCCTTGATCTGATCGAACCTTGATGAGGTTTCTTGCACAACTTCCAGGCTTCCAATCTGTTTCTGTCCAATCTCTCCCCAAAATATCGGGGTTCTCCAACGTCTACCATATAACATCTCACACAGTGGCATATCGATTCTCGAATGGTAGCTGTTGTTGTAGGAGAACTCTGCCCGATGCAGATGATCATCCCAACTTCCTCCAAAGTCTAAAACACAAGCATGTAACATATCCTCAGGGGTTTGGATAGTCCTTTCAAACTGCCCATCTGTTTGACGATGATACGCCGTACAGATGTTCAGCCTGGTTCCCATAGCTTCATGGAACTTCTTCCAAATCTTGAAGTAAAGAGAGTATCTCTATCAGACACAATCGACAGCGGTACTCCATGCTTAGCCACAACCTTTTTTATGAACACATTTGCTAATGTTTCTGACAAGATGGCCTCTCATATAGGCAGAAAGTGAGCACTTTTCGTTAAACGGTCCACAACCACCCAAATGATATCATGATGTTTAGCTATACGGGGTAGCTTAGTTATGAAATCCATGGTGATGTGTTCCCATTTTCATTCAGGTATCTCTAGTGGCTTTATCTTCCTATAAGGTTTCTGGTGCTCAGCTTTGACCAGCAAACAAGTTAAGCATTTAATGACATAATCTACTACATCATTCTTCATACCCGACTACCAATAGTCTCTCTTTAGGTTTTGATACATCTTGGTGGATCTTGGATGAATCGAGTATCTCGACTTGTGAGCTTCATCTAAGATTCGATCTCTAAGATTTCCATGGCATGGAATTCATATACGGCCAGACCTAGTCTTCACACCATGAGCGTTATATATTAGCTCGTTTTGCTGTCCGAAAATTATCTCTTTCTTCATTAGCCGTTCATCGGCAAGTACCTCAGACTGCACTTTGATGATCCTTTCAAAGAGATATGAGTTAATGATCAACTTATAAGACTTCACTGTTGCAATGACTTCTTCATTCTTACGGATTAGCGCGTCAGCAACCACATTAGACTTACCAGGTTAGTATTTGATATCATAGTCATAGTCCTTAATAAACTCAAACACCTTCTCTGTCTCATGCTCAATTATTTCTGCTCGAAGAAGTATTTAAACTCTTATGATCCGTATAAATAGTACATTTAGTACCATACAGATAATGTCTCCATATCTTGAGAGCATGCACTACTGCTGCTAGCTCTAAATCATGTGTCGGTTAGGTACTCTTATGAACCTTCAACTGTCTGGACGCATAAGCTATCAATTTTACTCGTTGCATAAAACGCAACCTAACCCACGATGCGAGGCATTAGTACAAACAACCAAATCCTCGTCACCCTCGGGTAGAGCAAGGATTGGAGCTTGTGTGAGTATTTTCTTCAATTACCCAAAAGCCTCCTCCTGAAACTTACCCCAACTAAACACTACAGACTTTCGGGTCATTTCGGTAAACGGTGCAGCTATCTTGGAGAAGCCTTCAATGAATCTCCTATAATAGCCAGCCAACCTTAAGAAGCTGCGTATATCAGTCGGGTTCTGCGGAGTCTTCTAGTTTGTTATCGCCTCAATCTTAGCTAGGTCCACGGTAATCCCTTCAGGATTGATCACGTGACCCTGAAACTGCACTTCTCGCAACCAAAAATGCGCATTTCGAAAACTTAGCATACAACTTCTCTTCTTTCAGCTTCTCTAATACATCTCTTAAGTGTTCAGCATGGTCGGACTCGCTCTTAGAATAAATCAATATATCGTCAATGAAAACGTTAGCTGACTTGTCTAACATAGGCTGACATACCCTATTCATCATATCCAAAAATGCTGCATGGGCGTTCATTAGACCGAACGACATCACGAGGAACCCGTAGTATCCATACCACGTTCGAACGCTATTTAAAGGATGTCTACCTCTTTCACCTTCAGCTGATGATAGCCTGATCTAAGGTCTATTCGTGAGAACCAACTCGAACCTTGTAGTTGATCAAATAAATCATCAATCCGTGGCAACGAATATCTATTCTTCACCGTAAACTTGTTCAACTGACAATAGTCTATACACATTCTCATACTTCCATCCTTCTTATTAACAAACAACACCGGTGCGCCCCAGGGGGAAACACTTGGTCTTATAAAACCTTTATCGAGGATTTCTTGTAGTTGGGACATCAATTCTTCCATCTCAGACGATGCCAGACGGTAAGGTGCTTTCACCACGCGCTGGTCTCCTGATATTAAGTCTATCTGAAATTCTATCTCACACTCCGGTGGCAAGCCCGGAAGGTCCTCAGGGAACACTTCTGGATAGTCGCGCACAATAGGAACATCTTTCACTTCTTTTTCCTCGGTCATAGCATTGACAGCATACACTAGGTAGGCACCACACCCTCGTCTTAACAAACCTTCGGCCTTTATCATCGAAATAACATTAGGCCGTGAATTTCCTTATCACCATAAACCATCACCGTACCACCATCCAAGGATTTTAAACTTATTAATCTACTTTTACACACTATATGTGCCTCAAAATCAGATAGCCAATCCATTCCCAAAACCACATCGAACCCTCCTAAGGTCATGACATACAAGGTGACAGGGAACTCATGTCCCTCTAATTCTCTTACAGTCCTTAACCATTCTCATTATTCTAACCGAGGTTTCACTCGCGGTTTCTACTTTAAAAGTTTCAGGCACGCGACAGCATTTCATTCTTGCTAGCTTACTAAATGTCGTAGCTACAAAACTTCTATTCGCACCTGAATCAAACAATACTGAAGTAGAAATACCGTTCACTAGAAACGTACCTGTCACAACATCAGGAATCTGTCTGGCTTGTTCCTGTGTTAACATGAAGGCCCTAGTGGCCTTGCTTGATCAGCATCTTTCTTTCCGCTTCATCCAGTTTCACCGTCAGTGCACTCCCTCGCCATATGACCAGTCTTACCGCACTTGTAACACACGGGCTTTGTAGTGCAATCTGGAGCATAATGCCCCACCTTCCCACACTTGTAATAGGCATTCGATCCATGCCTACACTCTCCACCATGATCTTTACCAGACTTGTGACAAACATCCGTACCCTTACCCCATTTTCACTTACCACCGTGCATCTTACCACATGTCTTACACGACCTCTTCTCTCACACTCTTTGATTCTTATCCCTAGGGTTCCACAACTGAGTACCGGGTCGTTTAGAAGGAACAACCCATTTTTTCTCTTTCTTCTCTTCCACCACCACCTCATCCACAGCCAGATCTTTGTAAACCATCTCTGCGAGTCAACAACAGAGTTGAAAGTAGCAGGTTTACTTGTCTTGACCAAAGTGCGGATGTTCTGTGGCAGCCCTCATATGTAGCACTTGATTCTTTTGGCTTCAGTATCCACCATATCAGGCACTAATCTAGATGAGAATCCCAGTTTCCACCAAAATCCATGACACATGACCTAAGAATGTCTTTGAGTGTTTGAATCGTTCGCTCGGATTGCCCATCGATTTAAGGATGATAGGCCGTGCTAAGATCCAATCGATTTTCCAACGCGGTTTGAAGCGATTGCTAGAAATGTGAAGTAAAACGGCTATCACGATCAGAAATGATACGCAAAGGTATACCATGACGACAAACGATACGCTGAACGAAAATCATAGCGAGTTGATCAACTGAGAACTTTTCATTGATCGGAATGAAATGAGCCAACTTAATTAAATGGTCGACTATAACCCAAATACCATCATGACGGCTTCGATTAGTCGGGAGTTGAAACACGAAATCCATAGATATATCTTCCCATTTCCAAATAGGCATGTGTGGCTGTACAAGCAAACCAGCTGGCCGTTGATGTTCAGCCTTAGCTTTAGCGAAGGTAAGGCAATTTACCACATATAATGCGATGTCTTTCTTCATACCGAGCCACCAAAATGTGGACCGTAGATCAAAATACATCTTATATGCACCGGGATGAATGGAATATCGAGACTTATGAGCTTCGTCCATGATGAATATGCGAAGCTTGTCATGATTAGGAACCCACAAACGATTGAGGTAATACAACAAACCATCACGCTTAGTTTCAATTAGACTCTCGACACCACAGGACATTTCATCATACATGTTACCCTCGGTGACAGAGACATGTGGGGCTTCAAGGATACGAAGTTGGAGATCGGTTTGAATGATCACGCTATGAAGCAACATTGATTTCACATGGGTCTTACGACTAAGGGCGTCAGCAACAACATTCGCTTTACCAGGGTGGTAAATTTCACACTCGTAGTCGCAAAGTAATTCGGCCCATCATCGTTGGCGCATGTTTAGATCTTTTTGGTCGAAAATATGTTGAAGACTCTTGTGGTCAGTGAATACCACACACTTAGTGCCATAGAGGTAATGCCTCCAAATATTCAACGCGAATACAACGACACCAAGTTCGAGATCGTGCGTTGTATAATTCCTTTCATTAACCTTAAGTTGTCGCGAAGCGTAAGAGATAACTTTACCTCGTTTCATAAGGACACGACTGAGGCCTTGATTAGAAGCATCGCAATAGACAACAAAATCCTCATTACCCTCGGGGAGTGCAAGGATCGATGTATCACAAAGAATGCGCTTAAGAGTTTGAAAAGCTTCATCTTTCTTTGGCCCCCATTCATAAGGTTTATCCTTGTGAGTTAAAGCGGTTAGGGGCAAAGCGATCTTGGAAAAATTTAGAATGAAGCGATGAGAGTAACCCGCTAGACCAAGAAATGAATGAACTTTGGTAGGAGAGGTTGGAGTTTTCCAATTATTAATGGCTTCGATTTTAGCTGGGTCAACGTGGATACCCTTTTCGTTTACGATGTGCCATAAGAACGGAATTTCATTCAACCAGAATTCGCACTTTGAGAACTTAGCATAAAGTTGTTCATTCCTTAAGAGATCAAGGATGGAACGAAGATGTTTCCTGTGCTCGGCTTTGGACTTGGAATAAATAAGAAGGTATTCAATAAAAACAATTACGAATTTATCTAAGTATGGTTTGCATACGCGGTTCATGAGGTCCATAAACACCGCGAGTGCATTGGTTAGCCTGAAATGCATAACCCTAAATTCGTAATGTCCATATCGAGTCCGAAAAGCGTTTTTGGGTATATCATCTTCATGCACGCGTAGTTTATGATAACCCGAACGTAGATCAGTCTTCGAAAAGCATGAGGCTCCTTGGAGTTGATCGAAAAGGTCGTCAATACGAGGCAAAGGATAACGATTCTTGATTGTGAGCTTGTTGAGCTCGCGGTAATCGATACACATACGAAAACATTTATCTTTTTTCTTGACGAAAAGAACGGGTGCGCCCCATGGAGACGAACTAGGGCGAATGAACCCTTTTTTCGAAAGTTCTTGGAGCTGATTAGACAATTCTTGCATCTCGGAAGGTGCAAGACGATAAGAAGCCCTAGCAATCGGGGTTGCACCAGGCTCGAGATCATTTCGAAATTCAACTTCACGCATAGGAGGAAGACCTAAAACATCATCGGGAAACACCTCGGGATACTCTTGAATAACAGGAATGTCTTCAATTTTTCGTTCCTTCTTTTCCACCACAAGAGCTACGAGTGCCACATACTTCTTGTGTAAGTATGTTTGGGCTTGGAAACAAGCAATAAGATTTAAGCTCGAGAGAGAAGGCTTTTCACCAGAGACATGAAGGAGTTGACCATCGATAAACGGGATGCGAATGAACTTGTTGAAGCAAACAATTTTAGCATGATGAACGGATAACCAGTCCATGCCTACTATGATGTCAAAACTTCCCAATTTAATAGGAATGAGATCGATTGAAAACTTGTGGCCATTTAGATCTAACTTGCAATTTCGAATAACCAAGTCAATTGATACAGATTTACCATTAGCTTCCTAAACAAAATATGAGTTTCTAAGCTTAGATCAGGGTTTAGCAAGCAAAGGTTCAAATTCAAAAGACACAAAGCTCATATCGGCACCGTTATCAAATAAAATAGATGCGAAGTGGTCGTTTACGAGAAACGTACCGTTCACCACGTCGCCGCTTTGCTGAGCTTGATTGGCGTTAATCATGAAAGAACGCCCACGGGTATCTGGAGGAGCTTGAGCAGCTTGAATGGTTTGACCACCTTATGGTGCAGGAGCTAAAATGGCGGGATGCGGCTGAACTTGAGCTTGGTTAGCCAACAATGGTGGAACCTGTTGCTGGTAAGCTTGCTGGGTCTGGTACATCTGAACTTGGTACAGCGGAGCTGGAGCAAGCTGAAGTGAGTTCACATTTGCGAGTCCTGGATATGCGTTGCGAAAGTGGTTAGGGTCACCACAATTATAGCAAGCTCGCATCTGGTTAATAAGTTGAGCAAACGGTGTAGGGCGGGGGTTAGGTTGAGCAAACCGTGGAGGAGCATTAGGCATAATAGTGGTTTCATGACAAATGGCACTAAGGTGACCAAAACGGACGCAACAGTTGCATTGATGACAAACAGCATAGGCGGGATGGTGATGTTGACAGTTGTTGCACAACGGATGGGGTCCGTTGTACGGTTTCTTAAGAGGTGGTGCGATGTTAGCTTGGGGTTGAGGTGCAGCTTGTTGGGTTAGCGCATAGTTCTTGTGCTTCTTGTTATGGTGGTTTGAGGAATAAGAAGGCTTGGATGGCTCAGGTTTTGACTCTTTGGGTTCGGTAGAGGGTTTATCAGCAGGTTTCTTTGAACCTTTCAATGTCAAAGTCCCGGCTTAAACATGATTATCGGTCAAGGTTGCAGCAAGATTGATCGCGTCTCCAAGTTCCTTAGGAGCACTACTCAAGACGATATCTTGGATTTGTCTCGGTAGTCCTCGATTGTAATTATCGATGGCACGCGAGGATGGGGTAACAAAGTGAGGTACCAAAACACAGAGTTCATTGAAACGAGTCGTGTAAGCTGTGTGCTCACCACTCTCTTGTTTGAGGTTCCAAAACTCAGCTTCCAGATTCATGAGCTCATTTGGAGGGCATAACTGCTTGGTCATCAGTTCTTTCAATTCATCCCATGGCATATCCATGGCAGCTTCGGCACCAATTGTCTTTTCCTTCACCCACCAGGTAAGTGCCCCTTTTTCCAATACACTTGTAGCAAAACTGGTTCAATTTTCATTGGGACACTCAATGTGGAGGAATTTGCTCTCCATCTGTTCGTATCACTAAAATAGGGCAGTGGCACCTTGAGTGTTACGTTAATTATTATTATTAAGTATTTATCTATTTTGTTTATGTAAGGGGTTAGTGGCTATTTTTTTTAGTTGGGGGGTGTCCTTAGTAACTTGTTTTGCTATTTATTTTGGTACGTATTATAAATGAAATCATATCAGAAGTTTAAAATATTCTTTCTTCTCTAGCAAGTCTCTTCATCCCTTCCTAACCCTATCAAGGGTATCTGAGCCGTTTCGATCTCCGGTCGGAATTATTTCCTTTATCATGACGAACACACACAACCAAGATGTTGACAACACTCTGAAGAATCATGAGAAAGCAATCACAGAGATCCAATCCGCGCTATCGGTACTAATGAAACAACAAGAACAATCAGCCAAACAACAAGAAGAGATCTTGAAGGCAGTGCGGGATAGATCAGTCCAGGTTAGCGGGGGTGGGTTTAGCTCGAGTTCATCGTCCTCTTTCGGCGATGCAGACTCAAAGGGTACCTGGCCCATGTGAATCGGGAAGGTTGAATTTCCCAAGTTCTCGGGTGAAGATGTAGAAGGTTGGCTTTACCGTTGTGAACACTTTTTCGTGATTGATGCGACTCTCGTGGAGATGAAACTCAGGTGCGTTATTGTTCATTTAGAAGGGGACACGATCCAATGGAACATAGCTTTCATGCGCACACGTAACGCTACCGTGTTTGATGTCTCGTGGGGAGACTATGTGCAAGCTATTTCGGCCCGTTTTTCTAATTCAATTTTTGAGGATCCCTTGGAGGAGATAGCTTTCCTCAACCAGACAGGTTCGCTTCACAATCTCAACACGGCTTTTGATTCAGTATTGAATAAGGCAACACTTAGTGAAACCCAATCTGTTAGTCTCTATCTTAGGGCCCTTTAACTAGAAATTAGGAGGTCTGTAAAGATGTTCAAGCCTCAAACACTACATGAGGCATATGGATTGGCGAGAATGAAAAA
Source organism: Bidens hawaiensis (assembly GCF_021521415.1). Classification (NCBI taxonomy): domain Eukaryota; kingdom Viridiplantae; phylum Streptophyta; class Magnoliopsida; order Asterales; family Asteraceae; genus Bidens; species Bidens hawaiensis. Next base: position 1,856,640 of record NW_027491035.1, on the reverse strand, counting down.
TATCAACAACACGAGCTTGTTGAATCGACTTAAGGATATAGAAGATGGGTCGCAAGATGAAGATGTCAAAATAACACCTCCGGTTAAAGCTTCAAACTTCCGTTGTTACCAAGTCCAACAACCGTGCCACCGATATCTAAACCCGGTACTCTTAGCTCGAGGTGTTTAACAAATGATGAACTCGAGTTAAAAAGGGCTAAAGGGGAATGTTTATGGTGTACAGAAAAGTTTTTTCCGGGACACAAGTGTAAGAAAAAACAGATTTACATACTCGAGGTGGAGGATGAAAAACAAGCAATGGAAGAGGATGAAAACCATGTTACGTGAATCACTTTTTGAGGGAAAAATTGGATTAAGGGGGGAGTATTTATCTATTTTGTTTATGTAAGGGGTTAGTGGCTATTTTTGTTAGTTGGGGGTGTCCTTAGTAACTTGTTTTCTATTTATTTTGGTTCGTATTATGAATGAAATCATATCAGAAGTTTAAAAAATTCTTTCTTCTCTAGGAAGTCTCTTCATCCCTTCCTAACCCTATCATTGAGTCCCGTCAAACTTAAGGGATTGGTACTAGTGAAAGTTTTAAACGAACAGTGATATGCTTTAGGCTTGGATGAAGCGGGGTTGATTCTAGCAGTGGGGTTTTGATGAATTTGGGTCATCATATCGAGAAGGACCACAGTGAGTTGCTTAGTGATTTGGGCAGTCAACTTGCGGCTTGAGGTTCCAGAAGAACGACACTTAAAGTGACGGTAGGCCATTATGCGAATAGTGATAACGAGAATCGTGAAACTAGGAATAGGGTATAAATTTATTGCTAAAGTTTGCTTAATAATAAATAAATAAATAAACAAATTATAACAATGATAATAAATATTGTGTGGAACTTAGAGTTTTCATGAACCACCATGGACTCTTATTTTCAAAAAATGAATGAAATTTGAAATCAAACTGAACTGAAAGTTGGGTATTCTTGTATCACCACGACTTGACAGACTTTCAGTTAAAACACATTGTAAAACATTGAGGTTCGGAGCCACACGTCGCATGAACCACCATGAGTTGTGTGACATCGTTAGGAGTGTAACCATATTCATTTCACAAAGAGAACATGGTCACGTTTGAAAACTTAAGGTTGTGATTCATATGCGTTGAATGTGGTATGCTTTGGCTTAATAGAGTTCATGCCCTTTCCTAACTCTCCAGGTAAGCAATCAGGTCCGTGTCTGATTGGGATTTATAAGCATTGCTTATCCTTAGGTTTCAATAACCTTGTTGTCAAGATTTTTGGAAAACAAGCACGCCCCCCTTACCGTTTACTACATACCCGCCATAAAGAACCATCTTTAAGAAGAAGAAATATCGGAACACCACAATAAAAATCAGTTATTGAAAATGTTTGAAAAATCCTTGTTTTTAGGCATAAGCCTTGGACTTGTGTGTGCTTTGTGTACATGAGGCGCAAATAAATTGACAATAAAGTATTAAGCAAGTGCATTGAACAATCACATAAGGCCCACATAATTTCTAATCATGCAGCCTACACAATTAAGCAAATAAACTATAACTAACTAGAACACTACGTCTAATGTCCTATCTTATAGTCACGGCTTTGATACCAATCTGTAACGCCCCGGCTAAAGCGGATTACGCCCGAGTGTGATGTACAAATTGCTCAAAACACATGTGACACTATTAAGTGACAATATTATCATTAATTCATTCAAATCTCAAGTACACAAGTTGTTCTAATAAACAATTACAAAGGAAAGAAATAAAGTGAACATCAACTTTGTTTATTATTTAAGTAACCTAATCTCTAGTGTCTTCATCCATGTCATCCTCTAATAATGGTACATATAGCATATGTATAAAATAATGTCAACTAACTTAATAGTTGGTGAGTTCACACAGTTTGATATAAGTACATAAAAACCATACAATTCCACGAGACAAGTGTAATAACCGCGCAAATAAGTTCCTTTCCAGTTGGGATTGTGCACCAACGTACTCGGATAGTGAGGCTCTTTTCCACTCATAACAACATGGTCCTGAGTGCAAAGGGAGGCGTATGATCATACTTATTGAGGCTACCATGTGCAAGTAAGTTCGAGCAAGTAATCAAGTAAACACACAAGTCCATGTAATGAATTGTAGTTTGTAAATGAAATAGTAAATACTTGAGTTTATAAGGTACATATGCTACCCCCAAAAGTAATAAAAGAGTAAAAAGGGGGTGCGAGAAACTCACATATGAAATTGAGAAATAACTTTGAATAATAAGCGAAGATGCGTTAAAGGAACCGAAGCGGTCAAACCTCACAAACTATATATAAAAGAAAGAAAGTACAAATGTAAACGCTAACTAGCGGGATTATAGAAATTTTATTGATATAGTTTTATGTTAGAGATTATGAATTAACTTAGTTTATTTTAAGGTATTTTATAATAAAATATCTATTTTAACCTTTAACGGATTTTAACGGTTTATGATTATATTTACGAGATTGGAATTTTATAAAGTTTATCAAAGTTAACTATTTATTTTAACGAAATTATAACTTATTAGTGTTAAAAGTTAACTAATGATATTAATTAAATAATATAATATTAGTTCGGGTTTTTACGAAGGAAAGTATGAAAGTTGGTGTTTAGGTGAAAAATAATTTATAAAAGTTTTTATCTAACTTCAAATAATTTTATTTGATTTTTAATAATTTTTATTAATTTTAATTGATTTTTTTAGTAATAAATAAAATATTGTAAAACAAATGTAAAACAAAAGGTGTACTGTCACACCCCGACTATGTAGTTGTGGAAGCGTAATACGGGAATGTAACAGATAACACTGGTATCAACAACATTGTTTATAAAGAAATTCATAAACTAATTTACATCATAATACATGGGTTGGTACTAAGTTTACAAACTAGATGAAAAATACATAACCGGTTTACGAGCTTCTTATACAGTATTATATCGGCGTCTATTCACTATATTCAACTTTCTTCCTAACACCAAGCATGTAAGCAAATCATTCCACTTTTGCTTTACCTGAAAAGCATGTTAAAACGGGTCAACTACGTTTAGTTGGTGAGTTTCAAGTTTCACGAGTATCAATGAAATCAGTTCACGAGTTCGTAAAGTTTACAGTGTGTATGTATATATGTCTGTGTATGATGCATTATACTAAGCCACAAGTGAAACCGAAACGAGCTATACTGCATGGCCTCTCCTGCCCATGCGCTCCCGTTGGCATTTAACAGCCATTTTGCCCCAAGTATGTACTATGTCTAACACCACATAGCAGTATGTAAATATATAATGACAATGTGCAACTGGTTTTACATATGTTCCGGCTTACCCCACCGGCTCTGTCACAGTTGGGTTTGTCAAACCGATAGTACTATCCACACGCCACCGGCACGAAGTTAATCACTTGTGTTTGTGGGGACTTGTCAAGTGTTAGTACTTAGATAATCCACATCATCACACGTTTTCAAGTATATCAGTATATGTAAACATGCTTTTCACCCCAAAAGTTCGTAAAACAGTTTAGAAAGTGGGGGTCGTGAAACTCACCTTATCGTAGTTCGCACAGAATCACGTATCAATAAGTCAGATGTCTCGTTTATAGCCTGATTCCTATAAACGGTATCGTATCGTTATTACTAGTACAGTGTTCAAGCTAAGTCGGGCTGTATAGATAATCTGGGTATAGCTGTTAGGCCCAGAACATGACCATAGTCTTAGATTGTGACGTTGTATACTATGAAATGTTTAAAACTGGATTTGGCTCAGTTTCACCGTTTCCTGAGCCTAGCTCAGTTGATCGTTTATACGTTTCGGGATTAGGTAAGATCGCATAAAACTTAAGTAAATATATTGATTGATAAAATGATTTGATTTATGAAAGAATTTTAAAGTTTCGGTGTCTGGTTTGATTGCAGGGTTCGTTTCCGTTTTTACACGGGTTTGATTATACAAAACGCGCACAATCCACCCGATTTGTCCGGAATTCTCGAAAAAAGTTCGTTTTTATCAATATTATTCAAAAATATGATATTTGACCACTTTTGACATTTTGACATACCAGTCAGTCCGTTAAACACAAAACTGCCGGTTTCGTTAAAACAATTATAATTTAAATCTTTGATTAATCATAACTAAATATGTACTTATATATAAATTATGTAAATTTTTGTAACAATACATTAAGACATGGAGAATTTTATAAAAATATTTTCAGAAATTTATGATTATTTATTTATTTATAAAAATTCATTTAATATGTTATAATCGTGTAATAAATGGCCCGTTTATATCAAACGACCTCCGAAAAATCCGATAATTTTTACAAATGGCTTCAATGTCATTACATAGCCCCTGCAAAATTTCCAGAACCTAACTCTTTTGACAAAATGCGTTTTTGTGCGTTTTTCGGCTGTTAAAATTCGGTTAAGCCATGATTGCACCAACCATACTTAGACATTTCCAATGATTCCCAAACTTTACCAGTGATCTTACCATCACATATTAAACTCCAAAACCAAGTTTCATAATTTTTCAATATGTTTAGCTATTTTTCCCAAATAAACGCTCATAAACGGGAATAAATTCACCAAATATTCTCCGTTTATCGAAAAATTACCAAATTTGAACAGGGACTCATTTATATGATCCCTAATGTCCCTTCAAGTTTTCACAAGCTAATAACAAGCACGTCACAACCTAATACTAAACAGCCCCTAAACGAGTATTACGGGTTTACCTTGTCGGTTTTCGATGAATTTTGCTAGCTTAAACGACTTTCCGGGTCTCGGGTTGCAAACTCAGTATATCTACATGTCATATAACATCAAACCAAGCATAAATCATCCATGTAACAGCCTTGATAATTAGGGTTTCGGTTTTGGGTTCAAACCGAACTTTCTAACCATAAAAACGTTGTATTCATGTTCTAATCCGCGTTTTTGACCAAAAAAGTATATGTTCCTGGTTGGTAAACATGTTTAACATCAAAACATGGTTTTACTTGATTTTTAGGGTTTTTGGATGGTTAAACATGTTTAAAACTAATCAAGGATTAATTTTTCATGGTTAAACTATGTTAATCATGGTTAAAACTCAAAGAAAATCACTAATTACCTTAGGTTTTTGAGAGTTTCTGGAGTTCTACCTTGCAGCTGCTTGGAATTCAAAGTTTTAAAAGTTGAAATGAATAACAAAGCTTAGGGTGAAAGTTATATAAAAGAATGTGTGGTTTGAAGGGCTGTTTCGATCGGGATCTTTGGAGGGCCCTTAATGGGCTGTTTTGGCCCATTACTCTTATTATACAAGCCCAAACATGAAAAGCCCACTTCAAATTTAGTTCGGGTTCGGTTTTTCGCAAGAAAATTAATTCGGGTGTAAAAAATAGCGTAAAAAACGAGTGTTTTTCAGCTTATTTTTGTAAAATAAGAAAAACGTACTGACTCGTTGTAAAATTACAAAATATTTTCACGGATTGCTTAGAACATGTCATATAAGTGTTTTATAAATCTTTTTCGGCTTAACGGATGCTACAATGCTTGTTTTGATATTAACGATTGTGTTTAAGCTTATAGCGTATCGATAAACGAAACCTTTTTCGTTTAAAGAGTTTTAAACGTACTGGAACCTAAATATCAATATGTTAGCCTCTATAACATATATATAACTCGTATATGACCCCTCAGTATGTATACGGGTCATAATTAGTATCGGTCGGTTACTCGTTTAAGCACTACGAATTAACCGATTTATCGTTTGCTTGTTACGTAATGAATATAGTGTACCTCGTTTTATCATGAATGTCACATTCTCCCCCCGTTAAGAAATTTCGTCCCCGAAATTTAATGTGTCATCGGTTTTCTAGGGAACAGGTGTGGGTATTTCTTTCGGAATTCGTCCTTTCGTTCCCAAGTATATTCGGGTCCTTGTTTTGAATTCCACCGAACTTTTACTAATGAAATTTTGTTGTGTCGTAACTGTTTGGTTTTCCCGTCTACAATTTCTACCGGTTCCTCTACGAAGTTGAGTTTTTTGTTGATCTGAACATCTTCCAGTGGTACTATTGTCGTTTCATCAGTCAAACACTTTTTCAGATTCGATACATGAAACACGTCGTGAATAGTGCTCAGTTCTAAGGGTAGTTTTAATCGGTAAACTACGGGACCAATTTTTGCAACAATCTTAAAAGGTCCGATGTATCTCGGGGCTAGTTTACCAGTCTTTCCAAATCTTATAACACCTTTCCATGGCGATACTTTTAAAAATACCTTATCACCTATTTCAAAAGATAACGGTTTTCTGCGAACATTGGCATAACTCTTTTGTCGGTCACGGGCTGCTTTCAATATTTGTTTAACTTGGTGAATCTTATCGGTGGTTTCCTGAATTAAATCGGATCTTGAAATTTGAGTATCACCCACTTCTGTCCAACATAGTGGTGATCTACATTTTCGCCCGTATAGAGCTTCATAAGGTGCTGCTTGTATACTACTGTGATAACTGTTATTGTAAGAGAATTCAATGAGCGGGAGGTGTTGATCCCAATTCCCTTTGAAGTCCAGTACACAAGCACGAAGTAAACCTTCTAAGGTTTGGATGGTTCGTTCAGATTGACCATCAGTTTGGGGATGGTAAGCTGTACTTAGGTCGATTCGGGTTGCCAAGGCTTCTTGTACTGCTTGCCAGAAATGTGAAGTAAAGTGACTGTCTCGATCAGAAATAGTCGAAAGAGGTACTCCATGTCGAGATACTATTTCATCGATGTAAATTTGAGCAAGTTTTTCGGTAGTGTAGTTGTTACGGATGGGAATAAAGTGTGCGGATTTGGTTAATCGGTCCACAATTACCCAAATTGCGTTGTGTCCTCGAGAAGTTTTAGGAAGGTGTGTCACAAAGTCCATGGTAATTTGTTCCCATTTCCATTGTGGGATTTCGGGTTGTTGTAACATTCCCGAAGGTTTTTGATATTCCGCCTTTACCCTTGCACATGTTTCACATTTACTTACATACACGGCTATATCCTTTTTCATACCAGGCCACCAGTAAAATTCTTTAACATCCTTATACATCTTATCAGTACCTGGATGAATAGAATATTTGGATTTGTGTGCTTCATCAAGAATCAGCTTTCGGAGTTTATGAAGTGTTGGAATCCAGACCCGGTTCTTGTAATAATATACTTCATCAATTTTCTTCTCAAAATTCCTTTCATTTCCATGTAGTTCTTCTTTTTCTAGCTGATCTGCCTTCAAGGCCTCATCTTGTGCAACGCGAACTTGTTCGGTTAGGCTACTTTGAACAATCATTCCGAGTGCTCGTACCCTTAATGGTCTGATTCTGTCTTTTCGGCTTAAAGCATCAGCTACTATGTTGGCCTTACCCGGATGGTATTTAATCTCACAATCATAATCATTTAACAGTTCTACCCATCTCCTTTGTCTCATGTTTAGCTCTTTCTGATCGAATATGTGTTGTAGGCTTTTGTGATCAGTATAGATGGTACATTTAGTGCCATACAAGTAATGTCTCCAAATCTTCAATGCAAAGATAACTGTTCCCAATTCCAAATCATGGGTCGTATAATTCTTTTCATGTACTTTTAATTGTCGGGAAGCATATGCTATTACTTTCTTTCTTTGCATCAGTACGCATCCTAAACCTTTACGAGATGCGTCACAATATACCACCAATTCATCAGTTCCATCTGGAAGGCTTAATATTGGAGCCTCACATAACTTCTGTTTTAACGTTTGGAAGGCCATTTCTTGTTCTTCTCCCCATTCATATGCTCGATCTTTTTGAGTTAGGAGGGTTAGAGGTTGTGCAATACTTGAAAAGTTTTCAATGAATCTTCTATAATACCCGGCTAGTCCTAAGAATTGACGAATTTCTCTTGGTGACTTAGGCACTTGCCAATTCTTAATGGCCTCAATTTTACTTGGGTCTACTTGGATCCCTTGATGGTTCACAATGTGTCCCAAAAACTGTACTTCTTGTAGCCAAAACTCACATTTGGACAACTTTGCGTATAACTTCTCTTGCCTCAATAATTTTAAGATTTCCCGCAAATGTTGTTCGTGTTCCTCCTTACTTCTCGAGTATATCAAAATGTCATCGATAAACACTATCACAAACTTGTCAAGGTAAGGTTTGCAAATTCGGTTCATGAGGTCCATAAACACTGCAGGTGCATTTGTCAACCCAAACGGCATAACCAAAAATTCATAGTGACCATACCGAGTTCGGAAAGCTGTTTTTGGTACGTCTTCTTCCTGAATTCTTACTTGATGATAACCAGATCTAAGATCAATTTTTGAAAAATACTTCGCACCTTGGAGTTGATCAAACAAGTCATCAATTCGAGGTAAGGGGTATCTATTCTTTATAGTCACTTTATTCAATTCCCGATAATCAATACACATTCGAAAACTCCCATCTTTCTTCTTTACAAACAACACTGGTGCTCCCCACGGTGAGTAACTAGGGCGAATAAAACCCCTGTCCAGTAATTCTTGTAACTGGTTGGACAGTTCTTGCATTTCAGAAGGCGCAAGTCTATAAGGTGCCTTAGCAATGGGTGCTGCTCCTGGTATCAAGTCAATGCGGAATTCTACTTGTCGGGTCGGTGGTAAACCAGGCAACTCATCGGGGAATACATCTGAATACTCGTGTACCACTGGGATGTCTTCCATTCGTTTTTCCTCGGGTTCCTTAACTGTTACGCTCGCCAAGTATAAAGTACAACCTTGGCGTAAATATCTCAATGCCTTAAGTTGAGATATGAGAGGCAGTACCGTACCAGATTTCTCACCTTGAACAATCATAGCTTCATCATTCGAAAGAGATATCCTAACGATCTTATCTTTACAGACAATTTCAGCTTTATACTTAGATAGCCAGTCCATACCGACTATAACATCGAAACTTCCCAATTCTACTGGAAGTAAATCAATAAGGAATGGGTGGTCGTTTAGGATAAGGGAACAGTCTCGGACTATTCGGTTAACAAGTATAGACTTACCGTTAGCGAGTTCTATAGTATATGGTTTTGTTAGTTCACTAACCGGCATATTTTCTAAAGGTAAGAAATTAACAGATACGAAACTTCTATCGGCGCCCGTATCAAACAAAACTGAAGCATACTGACCCGAAACTAAGAATGTACCTATCACCACATTCGGATCATGACGCGCTTCACCCGGTCCTAATACAAATGCGCGTCCCTTAGCTGTGTTGGAGGTTGATGCTTGTACTTGGTTCTGCTTTCTCACTGTACCCGGGTTCAAATTAGGGCAGTGTCTCCTAAAGTGTTTCCTACTACCGCATTTATAACATGTATGAGGGTCCATTGTAGATGGAGTTTGCTGATTAGATTGTTGTCGGATTGGTTGGTGACTAGGTGTTTGTGAACGACGAGGTTGGGTTGTTTGAAACTGTCGGTTTGAAGTATTCATTATTGTTCTACCACTTGGGGCATTATGCCCAATATTTCCGCTTCTCTGACATATGATCGTTCGACAATTTCCAGTATGATGAAAATTACATTTTCCACACTTCGGAAATGACCCCTTGTATGTATCATGTTTCATGTCGAAACTGGTCATATCATAGTCCTGAGTTGTAGGGCATATTCGTTTATTCTGAGATTTCACTTGTGTTCTAGAGGTATAACTAGTTCATTTCAAACTGGATGATTCTCCTGGAACTTTTAATACACCATTTCTTGTAAGGTCAAAAGTAACGACGCTGGCTTGTAACACGGCACTCTCTAAAGTTGGGTGGGCTGCGGAATAGACTATACTTCTCACAGCTGGGGTCAGTCCCCAAATATAACGTTCAATGCGCTTGGATTCCGGAATAATTGACCATGGTACCAAACGAGTCAATTCATTGAAACGATTTGTGTAACTTAAATGATCAGTGCCTCTCATTTCCAAATTCCAAAGTTCGTGTTCTAATTTCAGGATCTCATCTTTTGGGCAAAATTGTTCTAATACGAGAGTTTTTAATTCAGTCCATGACATACGATTAATGGCATCTTGTCCCCTTATTTGGACTACCGTGTTCCACCATATCAGCGCTTGGTCTAGAAACATACTGGTAACAAATTTGACCACGCGGTTCGGTGGACACTTACTGATATTAATTACTAATTCGGTCTTTTCTATCCATTTGACCAGTCCGCCAGGTCCTTCAATACCCTTAAACTCAATCGGTTTACATGATGTAAATTGTTTGTATGAGTACTCCTGACACGGGGGTTCTCGGTTATTATTATTGTTATTATCGGTATTGGTCCGAGTATTATCATTATTAGTTGTGTTAACAACCGGTACAGGGTTCGGGTTCGGGATATTATCAGGGTGCACAACAGGTTCCGGGTTCCTAGTGACATTCATAGTTGGGTGAGTGTTATTATTATTTATGACATTATCAGTATTCACCGGGGTAGTAACACCCGGGGCTACATTAGTGTCCGGCGGAGGTGTATTAACAGTGGCCGTGGTGGTGCTCGTAGGTTGATTAACAGTATTGTTAGCACGTATGCTTGCAGTGATTTGTGTTACAATTGTTGGTATCACTGCTTGTAGTTGACGAGCAATCATTGCGGCCACTTCCGCCTCAGACAAAGGGTTTGTTTTCTTCGGGGCCATTCTATAGAATAATCAATTATATAATAATCACTATCATTTCACTATGATCAACACAACTTTACGATATTACACCTACACAGCACATAACTATGCCAAAGAAAACACGTTTGTATTAATTATAATCATTACTGTACATATGCATCCAAAATTAGCGCATAGGCTTAACCTGGTATAGGCCAGCGCTTGTATATGCGTATCAAAATTTGTCACTAAGTGACATGTAGACTTAACCCGATAAGGGCCAGTGCTTGAAATAGTACTAAACCACAAACAACTCCCAAGTCAGCCCAACACGCTGTAACAAAATGCTGCCTGGGATATTAAAAGACTATATACATAAGACTAGATTACTATGTCCTATCCATTCTTTGCAACATGGAGCCACAACCAAACAACAGCAGCCACTAGGGCCGCATTAACTGCTAAGCATACCCCCAGTAGTATCATCGCTCGATCCTGACGCCCGTGGCTGTGAGCACTGGATCTTTGCACAATTCTGATTTCTTGCTGCATGTACCGCATGTGATCTTGCATATCATGTCTATGCAGGTTTAGGTTATTTATAGAGTGTAAGTGGTCTACAAGCTGATCAGTCGCTAAACCAAACCATGCTGAATCAGAATGACGAGGTGGCTCGGGTACCGGGGCGGGTAAACCCCAAGTAGGAATAGGTATCTCAGTGACCTGGACACGTGATGTTTCTCCCCTATGGTACGTAGATCGAGGTGGGAGAGAAGTGTGCTCAGGTGGACGCACTGAAATGCGAGCAGTCTGACGGTTTCTAATAGTGGGTGGGGGTACTGGTGCATGCTGTACAGGTGGGGTAGGGGATCTGGGTGCTCTAACAGGTGAATGATAAGCACTAGTAGCTCCCTGTCCTGCAACATTCCTAGGGGATTCCCTAGGGGGATAGGTGTCACAACGATAACCCGATAAGTCGGGTTGATCCGCGGGTACCTCACGTGGAATTACCGCATCTACACCTTCTCCTATTTCCTCTGGTTCCTCCTCAGTTTCCTCTTCCGGATCCTCCTCAGGCTCTGTTGGTAGGGTATTAGGTAAACGATCAGTAGATCTTGACATATTCCTGCACAATTGTTAGTGATAAGAATAATATCCTTCTATATTAATCATAGTAAATACATGTAAGTATTTATACACATAAGCACAAATAATCGTTTATATACACAGATATTTATCTATTATTATATTTTATACACATATGTTGCTGTTTTTACCTATTCGATTGTTTATCGACTTCTTCTCGAATTTCCTCGTACAAACAAGTCTGTTATTACGTTCCGGACCATAATAACCCACTTGTCCATTCGCGTTCATCACGAGAATCATTCGTGTATATTATTTAATATTATTTTATTCCCAGAGTTAATCGAGCCTACGGTTATCTTAGGGTATCCTAAGGGACATCCTAATTCTTTATAACCAATGGCTCTGATACCAACTTCTGTCACACCCCGACTAGGTAGTTGCGGAAGCGTAATACGGGAATGTAACAGATAACACTGGTATCAACAACATTGTTTATAAAGAAATTCATAAACTAATTTACATCATAATACATGGGTTGGTACTAAGTTTACAAACTAGATGAAAAATACATAACCGGTTTACGAGCTTCTTATACAGTATTATATCGGCGTCTATTCACTGCTATTCAACTTTCTTCCTAACACCAAGCATGTAAGCAAATCATTCCACTTTTGCTTTACCTGAAAAGCATGTTAAAACGGGTCAACTACGTCTAGTTGGTGAGTTTCAAGTTTTACGAGTATCAATGAAATCAGTTCACGAGTTCGTAAAGTTTACAGTGTGTATGTATATATGTCTGTGTATGATGCATTATACTAAGCCACAAGTGAAACCGAAACGAGCTATACTGCATGGCCTCTCCTGCCCATGCGCTCCCGTTGGCATTTAACAGCCATTTTGCCCCAAGTATGTACTATGTCTAACACCACATAGCAGTATGTAAATATATAATGACAATGTGCAACTGGTTTTACATATGTTCCGGCTTACCCCACCGGCTCTGTCACAGTTGGGTTTGTCAAACCGATAGTACTATCCACACGCCACCGGCACGAAGTTAATCACTTGTGTTTGTGGGGACTTGTCAAGTGTTAGTACTTAGATAATCCACATCATCACACGTTTTCAAGTATATCAGTATATGTAAACATGCTTTTCACCCCAAAAGTTCGTAAAACAGTTTAGAAAGTGGGGGTCGTGAAACTCACCTTATCGTAGTTCGCACAGAATCACGTATCAATAAGTCAGATGTCTCGTTTATAGCCTGATTCCTATAAACGGTATCGTATCGTTATTACTAGTACAGTGTTCAAGCTAAGTCGGGCTGTATAGATAATCTGGGTATAGCTGTTAGGCCCAGAACATGACCATAGTCTTAGATTGTGACGTTGTATACTATGAAATGTTTAAAACTGGATTTGGCTCAGTTTCACCGTTTCCTGAGCCTAGCTCAGTTGATTGTTTATACGTTTCGGGATTAGGTAAGATCGCATAAAACTTAAGTAAATATATTGATTGATAAAATGATTTGATTTATGAAAGAATTTTAAAGTTTCGGTGTCTGGTTTGATTGCAGGGTTCGTTTCCGTTTTTACACGGGTTTGATTAAACAAAACGCGCACAATCCACCCGATTTGTCCGGAATTCTCGTAAAAAGTTCGTTTTTATCAATATCATTCAAAAATATGATATTTGACCACTTTTGACATTTTGACATACCAGTCAGTCCGTTAAACACAAAACTGCCGGTTTCGTTAAAACAATTATAATTTAAATCTTTGATTAATCATAACTAAATATGTACTTATATATAAATTATGTAAATTTTTGTAAAAATACATTAAGACATGGAGAATTTTATAAAAATATTTTCAGAAATTTTATGATTATTTATTTATTTATAAAAATTCATTTAATAGGTTATAATCGTGTAATAAATGGCCCGTTTATATCAAACGACCTCCGAAAAATCCGATAATTTTTACAAATGGCTTCAATGTCATTACATAGCCCCTGCAAAATTTCCAGAACCTAACTCTTTTGACAAAATGCTTTTTTGTGCGTTTTTCGGCTGTTAAAATTCGGTTAAGCCATGATTGCACAAACCATACTTAGACATTTCCAATGATTCCCAAACTTTACCAGTGATCTTACCATCACATATTAAACTCCAAAACCATGTTTCATAATTTTTCAATATGTTTAGCTATTTTTCCCAAATAAACGCTCATAAACGGGAATAAATTCACCAAATATTCTCCGTTTATCGAAAAATTACCAAATTTGAACAGGGACTCATTTATATGATCCCTAATGTCCCTGCAAGTTTTCACAAGCTAACAACAAGCACGTCACAACCTAATACTAAACAGCCCCTAAACGAGTATTACGGGTTTACCTTGTCGGTTTTCGATGAATTTTGCTAGCTTAAACGACTTTCCGGGTCTCGGGTTGCAAACTCAGTATATCTACATGTCATATAACATCAAACCAAGCATAAATCATCCATGTAACAGCCTTGATAATTAGGGTTTCGGTTTTGGGTTCAAACCGAACTTTCTAACCGTAAAAACGTTGTATTCATGTTCTAATCCGCGTTTTTGACCAAAAAAGTATATGTTCCTGGTTTGTAAACATTTTTAACATCAAAACATGGTTTTACTTGATTTTTAGGGTTTTTGGATGGTTAAACATGTTTAAAACTAATCAAGGATTAATTTTTCATGGTTAAACTATGTTAATCATGGTTAAAACTCAAAGAAAATCACTAATTACCTTAGGTTTTTGAGAGTTTCTGGAGTTCTACCTTGCAGCTGCTTGGACTTCAAAGTTTTAAAAGTTGAAATGAATAACAAAGCTTAGGGTGAAAGTTATATAAAAGAATGTGTGGTTTGAAGGGCTGTTCCGATCGGGATCTTTGGAGGGCCCTTAATGGGCTGTTTTGGCCCATTACTCTTATTATACAAGCCCAAACATGAAAAGCCCAATTCAAATTTAGTTCGGGTTCGGTTTTTCGCAAGAAAATTAATTCGGGTGTAAAAAATAGCGTAAAAAACGAGTGTTTTTCAGCTTATTTTTGTAAAATAAGAAAAACGTACTGAATCGTTGTAAAATTCCAAAATATTTTCACGGATTGCTTAGAACATGTCATATAAGTGTTTTATAAATCTTTTTCGGCTTAACGGATGCTACAATGCTTGTTTTGATATTAACGATTGCGTTTAAGCTTATAGCGTATCGATAAACGAAACCTTTTTCGTTTAAAGAGTTTTAAACGTACTGGAACCTAAATATCAATATGTTAGCCTCTATAACATATATATAACTCGTATATGACCCCTCAGTATGTATACGGGTCATAATTAGTATCGGTCGGTTACTCGTTTAAGCACTACGAATTAACCGATTTATCGTTTGCTTGTTACGTAATGAATATAGTGTACCTCGTTTTATCATGAATGTCACATGTACTGACCCGGGTTCGAACCCGGGTCCTCAAGATGGCATGCATAAGTGTTAACCACCAAACTAGTTTGATATTATGTTAAAATGATGGAATCAAATATATATATATATATATATATATATATATATATATATATATATATATATATATATATATATGGGGCTGGCATCTAAAGAGATCTCCTCTTAAAGAGAGAACTAGAGAAATAGTAAAGAATTATTTTTAACTATTTTAAAAAAAATTATTTTGTGATTTTTTTTCTTTCCTCCTAATAAGATGATATTGATACTAAAAAAACAAAAACAAAACAAAACTTGTCGGCATATGTGCACTAATGCCTATTGCATATATACAATAGTGTTTTATTGCATATAATACAACACAATTGCATTATCCAATACACACTATTGAATATATGCAAATACGACACTAATAATTGTATGCAAACCACATTATCGCATATATGTAATACAACACTAATGCACATATGCACCATATCGATTTTTTTTAATTTTTGTATATAATATAACACTATTGCAAATAAACAATACAAACAACTATATATATGCTATTCAACACTATTTCAAATATCAAAATGCACACTATTGCACATATGCATTATAAAAAAAGTCGATGTATTGCGTATATGCATTACTTGTTAATTTTTTTTATTTTTTTTTATTTTTATTTTTTTTGTGGTGAAGAATAACAACATATAAGAAGGATGAAAGAAAAAAAATTTTAAAAATATTTTTTTAATTAAATTAAAAATACTTCATTATTAGTTCTCTAGTTCTCTCCATAAAATGGAGTTCTCTCATGATCCTCTCCCTATATATTATTATATATATATACATATATATATATATATATATATTATATTTCAACTTCATCTTCTTCCCCAAAACCCTAAGATTTCCAATTTATTAAGCCCTGCCATGCTCACTAATTTAAAGTTAGGGGTTTTGTTTTGTGGCTTAAAGTGATTGAAAACCGTATAACACTTACTTGATTTGGTGCCGGAATGGTGGTGAACGAAGTTTGGCCGGAGACGGATCTTGGACGAAAGATTATGAGATTTTAAAGAGTGTTTTTGTGTAAAATGATGTTGTGAACAAGCTTAGACTATGGTTAGGGTCCTATTTATACTAGAATTAGGAGCGTATAATCGTTAATGATCGTTATTGCGTTTTGAATAATATCCGGCGGTTATACGATGAATCCGGCAATTATTGGTTGTTATTACGTGTTATTAGTCTTGATTAGTGATTATAATTAGCAGAGAAACATATTGATATAATTTACTTGGTCAAAGAACGAGATTTATAGCCTAATTAAGATTGCCGGAAGTTGTTTCGGGTCGCCGACCGGAAAAACGAAACAAAGGGGACGGGAAGGGGCTGGTTTGGGATTATTATTATAATAATATTTTTTAAGTCCATATTTACACTTTTGCCCTTGTACTTTATATATATATATAGGGAGAGGATCATGAGAGAACTCAATTTTATGGAGAGAACTAGAGAACTAATAATTAAGTAATTTTAATTTAGTTAAAAAAAATATTTTTAATATTTTTTTCTTTCATCCTTCTAATATGTTGTTATTCTTCATCACAAAAAAATATAAAAATAAAAAAAAAGTAACGTTGTAATGCATATATGCAATACATCGACTTTTTTTATAATGCATATGTGCAACAGTGTGCATTTTGATATTTGAAATAGTGTTGAATAGCATATATATAGTTGATTGTATTGTATATTTGCAATAGTGTTGTATTATATATAAAATTTAAAAAAAAATCAATATAGTGCATATGTGCATTAGTGTTGTATTACATATATACAATAATGTGTTTTGCATACAATTATTAGTGTCGTATTTGCATATATTTAATAGTGTGTATTGGCTAATGTATTTGTGTTGTATTATATGCAATAAGACACTATTTTATATATACAATACACATTAATTCACATACGCATTACATCGAAGTTTTTTTTAGGAACCATATCATCTTATTAGAAGGAGGAAAGAAAAAAGAAATCACAAAATAAATTTTTAAAAATAGTTAAAAATAATTATTTACTAGTTCTCTAGTTCTCTCTTTAAGAGGAGTTTTCTCTAGATCCCACTCCTATATATAGGGTTATATATATATATATATATATATATATATATATATATATATATATATATAAACTGGTTTTAAACTTTATTTGCACAATGAACCTTGAACTTTCTAATGTTATAGATTCTTGATATAATTTTGTATCTTTGAATTATTTGTATATTATACCCGCATAGTTTGTAGATTGATTAGTTTATTAACTTTAAATCCCGGAGTTTTGATATTTAAACCAAACAAATAGAAAATCAACGAATACTAACTATAAATCGTCGTAGTAAATATTAAATTATAAACGACAAATAAGAATACATTGTAACGACACAACGGGTCGGTTTAACGTATACAAATACAAAAACGAATAAAAATTTACTAATGTCACAGCTTCGATTGTACAAAATCCTTGCATGATGTAGTACAAACAAAAGATACACGTCAATTTTGTTAGCATAATTCTTATGTGGCATGCTAGGTGGTATTAAAGGAATGCCATAGGAATACAAAATCATGTAAAGGGAATTCAGCTAAAAGGTAATAGATAAATGTTTTTAGTTGTAAATTGTTTACATTACTTTTCCATTCTTAAAACCAAAGTTAGGATCGGATGAGTTTCAGTAACTTTAAACCAATCTAAATCATGTAACTTTATTTTTTGAATTTGATTTTTAATTTGTTTGAAGCTTTTAGAACAAATGTTATTTGTACTATGCCAAGATTATGCTATCATATTAATTGAAATATATTAGACATTAACTATGGTATTAAATAAATAACCAATACATAAACTTTGCAAACATTTTAAAATTTACATAATCAATTAACTTTGTATATGGAAACAATTAATTATTAGTTGTTAAATTAGTTATTTTGTTTTAAAAAATGAAGGCAATAACATCTCCGAGTTTACATTTCTAACTTTCTGTACATTTGTATATAATAAAAATGTATGACTTTTAAAACTTACACATTAATAAACTTTTCATATTTGGAAACAACTAATTATTAGTTGTTAAATTCGTTGTTTTTTTAAATAAATGCAATAACATCTCCGGGTTTATATTTCTGATTTTTTTTGTATGTTTGTATATTATGATAATTTATAAACTTTTACATTGGAGAAGCATTTACAACTTTTATGTGTCACACCCCAACCTAAGGAAATTGTCGGGGCGCGAACTGATTGCTTACAACTCACAAGGTACTATCATGCAAATTAATAAATGACAATATCTATTTAATTAATTTAAATAAAACAATTTACAGTTAAGTACATCAATTATAAAGAAATTGCAACATGATCAATTAACTATTAAATAAGTTTGTATCCTAAAAGGCATCTCTACGTGATCTTCATCTTGTTAAACAACCAAGCAGATAACCTGCAAATGCATACAAAATATATTTTTGTCAACACGACGTTGAGTGAGAAAATCAACAGTGACGTCTAAGTTGCAGAGAGTGTGAGTAAATAAGTCAACCCCAAAAACCATTGGTTGACACAAACACCACCATTTAACTATTTTTTTTGAAATGCCAACTTCATTAAAAAACTAAAAGAGAATCACTTATAAGAGGCAAGTAGCCCAGAACTAAAAAAAACATATGTTCCTAGTTTGATATAAAGTTTTGACACTACAATAATAATATATATATAAAAGAGCAAAATTGTTATATGTGAGTACATACAATCAAACAATAGCAAGTAACATTGAAAACAAATAATGATGAACGGGCTAAACCGCTGCCATGCGAATCGGGCATTGGTTGCTATGAGTGAGTAATTGAGTTGTTGGTGAAACCATTGTCATGTGATCGGGTGCCGGCCACTACGACATACTGGGATTATAATAATGGACCTCTCCGAATGTGATAAATAAACATGTAAACAAATAACAAATAGCATGTAATCATTCAATTGTTACACAACACATATATTAACAATTTGCATTTGAGAATATAATACAATGTGTAAAAATGAAGTTCGATAAAAGTACGCATAAGTCCTCAAAATATTGAAAACAAGTAAAATAGGGGAGTGATTACTCACCTTAGCATATGACAAAAGACCAAAAGATGGTGTGAGAAAGTTAAACCCTTCCAGATATACCGACAAAGATCCTAGTTAAATAATATAATATTATGGGTTAATAATAAATGAGATAACACGTATAATGAATTTAGGATTTCAATGATTTGAGTTGTGTTAGGCTTATAATATTCTTGATTGAACGAACAATTTCTATCGTTCTTATTATTGCAAAAATTAATATTATCGTTTAACTATTTATTAAAATCATTATTTTTAATATTTATAAAATTACCCTTGTTTACTTGATATGATAAATATATAACCAAATTTATAAATTAATAATTTAAATAACTAATTTTAATATAAAATATACTTATAAGTATTCGAATAAATAAACTACAAATATATAAGTATTTAAATAAATAATTATAATATGCAGTAATACACATAATAATATTTAATAAATATTTATTTTGAATAATTAACGAGATTTGATGGTAAAGATATAGTTAACACGTTTATTATGTTTTTGTTTAAAAACAAATAATACATATATAATAAAGATAAAAGTTTGTAAAAAAAACGCTCAACGATGAGAAAATGTGAATTTAAAGTGTCAGGTTTTAATAAGGTTTATTTAAAACAATATATACTTATAATGCATATTATATATATATATATACCAAAAATCTATAACGAGATTATTTGACAAGAAACGTAACTCAATGATGTTGGTTTAATAAATTATGTTTATTTTATATTAAATATTAATTATGATAATTTATAAAATCATTTAAATGTTTAAAACAATAAAAAAATAAAGAAACAAGAAGTGGGATGGCCGGGGTTCGAACTTGCGTCCAAGGCCATCACCACAGATTAACTAACTCACTCTACACGTGTTGTGCTGGGGTGTTAGTTGTGTAAAGGATGAGAATAATATATTAAATACAGAATCCGTTAAAAACCCAATTAGTTTATAAACCCTAAATCATTAAATCGTTCAGTTTGTTGTTTTGATTTAACTAACGTCAGGGCTAACATTAAACACTGAAAAAAGGTAAAGAAGCATATAATTAATTACCATATACATTCAGAATTGAAGGTAGACGACGAACAACTAGTTGCGGCCAAGTTTGAGATCGAATAGGGAGTTGCATGGGATTTTGATGTAATTAAGATTAGGGCTTTAAATCGCGATGGCTAGCAGATGGTTCAGATGAGAACAATTGTATTAAGAATGATTCCAAAAGGTATAATGCCATACTAGTATTGACGGTTTGGTTAATATTGTTAATTTGTATCTTATTGATCTAGTTTTCCCAATTCATTACGTCGGTGTGTTCGCTTTTGGTATTAGAATGATCTGGTAGGATAAATTCCATGTTTATTACGAGGATTAAACTCCAAGAAACAATTTTGTTCATGGTTACGGGTTCAAAAACGGGTATACAATACGGATTACGGGTTGGTTAGATTATAATATAAATTTATTAGGTAAATTGCAATAAGGTCCTTCAACTTTATGGATGGATACATGTTAGGGTAAAACTAAATTTTAGGTTAAATATTTACATTTAACAAAGTTTATATAATAAATAAAGAAAAAAGTATATAAATAGTTAAATATTTTATTGATTAAATTTTTTCCGAAAAACGAAAACGGGTCGGGTATTGGTATTTAATATACTATGTGAAAACCCGAGTTGTTACATTATGCATTAAAAATCTTTGTATTTTCACTTCTATGATATTTCATATAACCTCAAAATATATTTATGTTGATTAATTTGAATTGTTAATTTAACTATTAAAATGTTAAATTAGATTTATATAACTATTTAAGTAAGTAAGGTATATGGTATATTCTCTAATTTCATTATATAGTTTGAATTTTAAATAAGTAAATATCTATTTTTAATCAAATCAATATGAAACCGATTATACATTAAAAATCGTTCGACTATTAGTAATAACATTAATTAGATAAATTATAGGTATGAACTTTCATTGTTTTTTTTACATCTTTAATAATC
The DNA here is from genome assembly GCF_021521415.1 of Bidens hawaiensis. Taxonomy (NCBI): domain Eukaryota; kingdom Viridiplantae; phylum Streptophyta; class Magnoliopsida; order Asterales; family Asteraceae; genus Bidens; species Bidens hawaiensis. The sequence continues at coordinate 1,835,246 of NW_027491035.1, read as the reverse complement.
TTTCAAATTTATATGAAACTAATAACCTTGAATGCAATTGAGAATAATATTTATTCTTTAATTAACTAACAAAAAATATTATGTTATTGCCTCCATATATATACTTTAAGTTTTTCACAATAAATTTCACCACACATATTTTCATCTATTAAGTTATGCAATTTCACATTTCTTTGTAAGGTTCATATCTATTTTCATATTTACGATCATATATAATCTAATTTTACATTCGTTACTACTTACACATTCTAATTATTATTTTTTATATTTTATTTACATGTTATTTTGTTACGTTAATACTATAACATGGTAACCGAAATCAGGCTTATGTGTAACGATTCCGACGAAACCAGGTATACCCTAACCGGTAGACGTTAGTTACGTCATATGTAATGTCGGGGACATGAGTTACCATGGTAATTATACGAGAATACATGGTTCATAGTATTGATTGTACGTGAATATATAATTCACCGTATTGAATATGCGATCAAACGATCGATAGTTATTGAAACCCGAATGAATCGAGGATTACATTATAGACGAAATATATGATGTTTAGTAAGGTTTACGAAGTATTAAGGTTACGGGATAAGTGAATTATAGCACAGGAAAAGGATTTCGATTTATTGGTACGTCGGTACGATAAACGAAACCTTTAACACCAAACCGAGCAAGAGACGATCGATCAAGCCGAAAAAGATGCGTAATAACTAATAATATGACGTTTTAAGTTAATAAATGTCATGGTTTAAGTTTTTAAATCGGTTTTATATAAATTTCATTTTTTAGCCGAAAAACAACCGTTTTGGCCTCGTTTTAAGCCGAATTAAACGTTTAACCGAGAAACGAACTGAATCAGATTATCCAAAACATTATCCAGATTACGGAAATCCAAATGAGTGGCCAAGAATGAATTTGTGGGTCCCACCCCACCCTTATGGGTTCCGATCGGCCTCCCATGGCCTTCATTTTCTTTTTTTTTTTCAATCAACAATCCACAAACTTCATCAAATCCTCTCAACTCCTTGATCAAAAACCGAGACTTTTAACAAGAAAAACCAAGGTAAAGATCGAATTATATACGTTTCCATCTTCGTTTCTTGAGTTTGTTTGCAAGAAAATGAGGTTTCAAAGATGAAAACCGATTCTTGCATGATCAAGTGATGTATACGGGTTATACAAGGGATCTTGGTCCAAGAAAGGAGTTAAACGAATCAAAAACGAATTTTTACGGTTAAATCTTTGTTTTAGTATCGTAACCGTAACCATGAAAGAAATGGCTTGATCGTGAGTGTAACTTGCTTGGTATTGTGGTATGTTGTTTGTAGGCTCTGTATTTAGTGGTAGATAAGGCGGAAAGATGAGTTTGTAGCTTGTAGAGGCGGAAAACGAAAGGTATATTCGGTTTTGTTCGGTTATGGGAAATTTGGACAGATTGTTGATGCTTTAGAGTTAGGTCATGAAATTTTACAGAGGTGTTAAACACATGAAAATATGAGTTCTGTGAATTTTTGGTAATTTTTGGATAAAGGATGTATATTTGGTGAATTTAATGCTCGGTTTTGGCCAAAAATGGTGAAAAATAGTTAAATATCATGAAAAATTCTGGAAAATTTCAGATAAGCTTTTCATATCATGTATAAGTCACACAAAAAATTTTAGGTCCGTTGGAGAAGTCTAAGTAGGCTTTTTGGTTAAACGAGTTCTAGGGATTTCTAGCTCGGTTTTGGAAAAAGGGCATGTAAAAGAAGATTTTGGTTCTGGAAAAATTACAGGGGACTATGTGGATGGCAGGGGACATCCAGGAAAAATTTGGGATTTTTCTAAGGTCGTTTGGTATTTACGACATATTTAGTGTTTAAATGGTGTTTAAAAATAGATAAATAAATTTTAAATATAAGAATTAATTCTGGAAATATTTTTATAAAATTCCCCACTATTAAAAAGTGATTTGTGCAAAATTTCAAGATCCGAGAGTAAACGGATAATTAATCGTGCTAATTATCTAACTTTTAAAGTTAAAACGCGTAAACCGGTGAAGTTCGCTTAAGCGAGCTGACTGGTGTATAAAAACCTTAAAAATGGACTATTTTCATATAATTGAGTTAAACAAGTAAAAATGAATCATCCGAAAATAAGTCGAATGATTTGGGTATTTTTAACCGATTTAACAGTTTCCGGTACGCCAAAGACGGAAACGGGTCCCGCGGCCAATCGGGACGTCTAAACCGAGCTATAATTTCACATTTTAAATTAAATTATCAGACAACCACTATTTTCGAGTCGTGTGTGACTAAACTCATTTTTGAAACATAAAACGGATATTCGTGCTAGGCACGCAAAACGAGAAAACGACTAATAGAAATTGTGACCATGGAACTCTAAACGACATCACAATCTGAGTACGGTGAAGTATTTCTGGGTTAACATTGCCCCCGGAACAGGTACAGTCCTGGGTTAATAGTGTCCGCAGATGTACCGATTGATAAGGTTAAAGATTATATAAACAATAATTGTATAATAACGATCGTAGGGATCATATTACAGATTGGACGTGTTAATTGATAATGATTGTTGTTACCTGTTTGCATTGCTAAGGTGAGTTTCACGAGCCCCTTTTTACTGAAATGTTTTAAATATTTTCCCGGGGCGGAAAGCATGTTTCTATCAAAATGATTAAGTACATGCTGAACGCATGGAAATGAATGTATTTATATAATGTTTATTGTACGGGAATCGTACGGTAATGTATGAAAATGGTAATTGTTTGAGTTGTTAATATTGTAAGGCCCGAAACAGTGTTTTGGGTTAACAGTATCCCCAGAGGTTATTAAGTATGTTTCTGGGTTAACAGTGTCCCCAGAGGTTATTATATGTAATTCTGGGTTAACAGTGTCCCCAGAGGTTATTAAATGGTGTTCTGGGTTAACAGTGTCCCCAGAGGTTATTGGAAGTGTTTCTGGGTTAACAGTGTCCCCAGGGGTTATTTGATATATTTCGGGGTTAACAGAGTTTTTCACTTATGGGCTCAGCATAATTACATCGCTTATTTATGATTACTATAATGATTTGTCATGGTTTATTTAAATTAGTGAAACTCACCAACTATTCGTAGTTGACCCGTTTTCTCACATGCTTTTCAGCTACAAATTAGATGAAGTGATTGCTTACGTGCTAAGTGCTTGATGTGTGTAAGATTTGTGTGCGGGATGTTAGGATACATTAAAACAGATAGAATTACGAATCGTATTGTATGATGTGTGTATCACCTAGACGGTAATGAAAGATGAGATAATGTAATTTTGAAGTATATTAATGCATTCAGTTTTCTTTATAAACAATGTGGTTGATATCAGAGGTGTCTGTCGCATCCCGTTTACGTTTCCGCTGCGGTTGCGGGGTGTTACAGAACTTGGTATCAGAGCCATTGGTTATAAAAGAATTAGGATGTCTTTAAAAGATACCTAAAATATAACCAGTAGCTCAAGTATTATAGGATCTGAATATCAACTAATAATATATAGTGACGGGATCTGGATGAACTTGAATGGACAAGTGAGTTGTTATGGTCCGGAACATAATAACAGACTTGTCCGCACGAGGGAATTCAGGGGAAGTCACTGGGGACATTAATAGGTAAAAATGGCAACATATGTGTAAAGTATATGATATTATTTATACGTGCTAATGTGTATATATATGTATGTACAGATCTTGTGGGTACATGTATTGAGAAATGGGACCCGGATAAGGAACCGGGGGATGAAATAATAAAAGTACCGAGGATGCTGGAATTCTTAGAGCATCGGTTGATGATAAGTCTGACTTATCGGGTCACAGCTATGATAGCACCAAGTTAGACCTCCCGTGTGACATTAACCAGAAATATCTAGTAACTGTCACTCCCAACCAAAATTGATAAATCTCATACCCTATCAACACCGGTACCGTATATTCTAATAACCCCCTATGTTCACCCGAACCGTCGACCCTCACGTACGGATGGACCTGTACCTGAACCCATTCTTATTCCATTAAGGTAAAGGAGTAAATAAATAAAGTAAAATAAAATAATATATTGAAATATATATATATGTATTGCTCACTCTCAAACATATGAGTCATACCACCTCCAGATCGAGAATTACTGATTTTAGCAAACCTAGAACGCCTGAGGACATTGACTGAGCAAGTGTAGAGTTTCCCATAATAGTAATTAATAATATTTGAAGGCAACCCATGTTGCACAATTACCTTGAACCTTGCAACTCCCTATGTTATCCTTACATTCGTTAGATGTCTACACCCATGTATGCTTGAATAGAATGATTACCTATACACAAAGAAGTGTTGGAATCATTATAGCATAGTTGGTTGTTCGTTCGTAGGTGGTATACTGTGTATGCCGGATATACGAATAGACACGGATATTATAACTCCGTGGTACGTAATCGTTTGGTGCTCACGGTGAGCATGTATCGGTTTTGCTGATATGCAGAAGGATATTGAAATCAAGTATGTTAAACATTTATCCTTATTGAGAAAGATCTATATGTCAGTTGGTGACAAGGGTTATGAAACATATTAAAACGTTAACCGACGTCAGGTTAAGTCCATATATTATTATATTTGTGGGACATATATATTAGATACTGATATGTGTAATATGTATGATAATATTTGGTGTGTATGTGTACCTGCTGTCATGATTGAGCTGGTAACGAGTTATACGGTGAGATTAGTATTGATTACTGCGTACGGGATGAGTACGGCAGAATGACATAAAAAGAGTAACTCCAATGATGGAGATAGATATGATTCAGTTGATGCTCAAAGATAGCAGATAATGATACCGAATGTCGTATCATAGATCACTGCTAGTGTTGATGCAAATGTGATCGCAAGATTGTAGATCGAGCAATCACATGAATATGAATATTTCAATTCTTGGTGGTATTACTAAAAGTGATAATGTTCCACCGAATACTATTATGACTACAAGTATTAGTTATAAACTAAACATGAATAGTAGTCGTAATTAATTAGATCCGGTATGAAGGATATGTCTGTTGATTGTGTTAAGGAAATTATTAATAGTTACTGATGGTAAAGGGAGGAATAGATTAGCGAGTGGATAGAAAAGATCGAAATGGTTAAGGATATTGGTATGAGTCTAGAACATTGTGTAGTGAATTATGCTACAGATATGTTGGTAGATTATGTTGTATCGTGATGGAACACGATGGTACAAAATTATAGTTAGAAAATTATTGCTCAGATGATATGGTCAGGATTTAAAATTCTTTTGCTAGAGCACTTTTATTCGAGTAATTAAGTTCAGATATTGGAAACTGAGCTATGGAAGACAGAAATGTTGTATGCTGATCACTTAGAAAACGCTAATCGTTTGAAGGAATTGTCATGTCTGGTAACATGGCTAATTACTCCTGAAACTAAGCGAAGTAAGCGCAATATTGGGGACTAACTCCATCGATAAGGAGCATAGTCAATCCTGTAAAATATACAACCTTTGGAAGGGTTGTGTCACAAGCCAGCATTGATATATTTGACTCTATGGGAAGCGGACTGGAAGGACGTTAGGCGAGACGTCGAGTAATAAAGAAGAGAAGTGATAAAGGTATAGTGCAAGATAGAATTTTGAATAAGTAGGCACGTCCTACAACCCAGAATTATACAAAGACTAGTTCTGGTGTGAAAACATGAACCGCATGAAGGGTCCTTCCCTGAATGTGAAAAATATGGTCATCGGCAGGAAGAAGAATGTCGAGTGATAGTAGGCCACGGGTGTGGTAAAGATGGACGTAGTGCCTTAATTGTAGAACCAATTGAAGCCATGTGAACCAGCAACCCCCAACCCATTCGGGTACAACCACTCCGAACCCAACAACTTCAATAACAACCCATCCAAAGAAATCAAATTATGCCAAACAGTTGTACTTGTTAGGAATGTGGCAGTACAGAACGTTTCAAGAGAAATTGCCCAAAGTGAACCAAGGTATCGTTGGAAGACGAACCTCATGACAAGCATCAACCTCTGATCAAGCAAGGAGCCGTCCCTTTGTGAGTAATTCGAATAAAGCACGTCATGAACCAAAGGTGGTATTAAGTACGTTGTAGTTTTAAATCAATGGGCTTCAGCGATATTTTTACGGTCGTCGATAGAAGTTAGTTCCTGTTAACCTCCTATCATTTGGAAAGATACCGATTAGTGAAACTATAGAACCCTATACTGTAGAATCGCTAACGGTGAATCCCTAATGGTTAACTAAATTGTTCGGAATTGCCCTATTATTCGGAACGATTAATCCTTTCCTTATTGACCTACGACCAGTAAAGTTAAGAAGTTTTGACGTAATAGTTAACATGGATTGGCTAACTTAACATGAAGCTGAAATCAAATATGAAAAGAAGATGATTAGAAGCTCTCCTTCGGACGATGAAGCGATTAGATACAGAGAAAAGTGTACGGTATTATGTTACCACTCTAGTCTCATCTTGAGATGCTATAATATTTACGACAAGAAGACGTGGTGTATTTAACAAACGCGATTGCCAAAGTATTTAAAAGAAAACATATAGAAGATATCCCGATGGTACGCGAAATTCCACAAGTTCTTCCCAGAAGAACTTCCTGGATTACCGCCAACCCGACAGGTCGAATTTAGAATCGATTTAATACCTCAAGCTGGCCCTGTTGCTAAAGCACCTTACCGACTTGCGCCAACTGAAATGCAAGAATTAATGGATAAAGGTTTTATACGACCTAGTTAGTCACCATGGGGTGCACCAGTGTTAATTGGGAAATGAAAGACGAAAGTGTTAGGCTATGTATTGATTAGAGAGAATTGAATAAAGTGACGATCAAGAGTAGGTGCTCACTTCTTCGAAGTGAACGATCTGTTTAATCAACTGCAAGGGGCAATTTATTTTTAGAAAATTGATCTTAGATATAGTTATCACCAAATGAGAAATCCGAGAGGAGGACGTTGCAACAATAGCGTTTCGGACTCGCTACGGCCATTATGAATTCTCAGTTATGCCTTTCGGGCTAACAAATGCGCCGGCAGTATTCATGGAACTCATGAACCGAGTCTGTAAACTTTATTTTGACAAATTTGTCATAGCATTCATTGATGATATTTTGATATATTTGCAACGTAAAGAAGAGCACGAACGACGGTTAAGAAAATTGTGGAAATGTTAAAGCAAGAGGAGCTGTACGCGAAGTTTTCGAATTGTGATTTTGAATAAAGAAGGCATAATTCCTTGGTCATGTTGTAAAGCAACAAAGATTTCACAAAGATCCAAATAAGATAGAAACCATTAAAATTGTGCCAAGCGCCGATTTTAAGTCCCCTCGATGGAGACGATGGTTTTGCCGCGTATTGTGACGCATCGCGTAAAGGGTTAGAATGCGTGTTGACGCAGTATATTAAGGTTATAGTCTATGCTTCCCGACAGTTAAAAGTACACGAGTAAAATTACACTACTCACGACTTAGAACTGGGAGGGGTTATCTATGCACTTAAAATGTGGAGACATTGTCTCTACGATACGAAGTGCACCATCTTCACCGATCATAAAAGTTTGCATCACATATTCGATCAGAAATAACTAAATATGAGGCAACGAAGATGGGTTGAGTTGTTAAACAATTATGACTGTGACATCCGTTACCACCCGGCAAGGCTAACGTCGTAACCGAGGCCTTGAGTAGGAAAGATCGGGTTAAGCCATTGCGAATGAGGGCGTTGGGGATGATAGTCCAGTCGAACTTTTTGGATCTGAGTCGAGTCGCTCAACGTGAGGCGTTGAAAGAGGGACAATTGGAAAAGGAGGAACTTTACGGCAATGAGAAGAATTTCGAACAACGCGTGGACGAAATTCTCTACTTCAAAAATTGGGCTTGGATCCCGACTCTCCATGACCTTCGTGAATTAATCATTGACGAAGCGCATAGATCGAAATAATCCATACACCCGGGATCGGATTTGACTATTGATGATACGGGTATCTGAAAGGATTTTTATTAATGGTGGAGTTTGGAGAAAGATATGGTCACGTGTGTTGGTGAATACTGAGTTATGCAAGAGATAAGGCTGCACACCGAAAACCCTAGGGAACGCCACAACGACAGAAAAATTCGCCAATGATAGTGGGAATAAATTACAATGGATTTCGGGACGCAAATTCCCATGATATATCAAAGGCATGAGGTAAATTAGGTAATCGCGGATCGATTAACCAGTCCTCGCATTTCATCCCAATCTATGACGATTGCCACAATGAATTCTCGCCCAAATTCATGATGTTGAAATGGTAACTCGTCGTGGAGTACCATTTTCAATGATCTCAGATCGAAATAGTCATCCTACTTTCATTATTGGAAGGAGGGGAAGGAAGCATCGAGAGCTTGAAGCTTTCTATGGGTGAAGTAGTTATCACCAATTAGTTAAATTGAAAATGAGCGTTGATCGAGCCATAAGATTTGAATTGATCCGAGAAACAACCAATCGGGTTTATAATGTTTAAGAGAAGTCGAAAGTAGCGCGAGGATTGGCAAAGGATTTATGTCAACGTTCAAAGGAAACCATTGTCACTAAATAGAGGTGACAAGGCATTTTAAGGCATCACCTTAGAGAGAGGTGATATGAGGTTTGGCAAAACCAAAAATAGCTTCTTAATATATTGGACTCCATGAGAACTATCTCCATGGTTGGTCATTTAGTCTATCAATTAAAGTACTCCAGGGGCTAAGTAACTATACATGATATTTTGCCATGTATACGGATTGAAAAGTGCCTAAGCGATGAGGCAACGAGAGTACTAGTAATAGAGGTACTCATAGAGGACATGCTTGATATCATAATTAATTCCGTAAAGATAGTAGACGGGAAAACTAAACAGTTTGGACATACCAAGCGTTATTAATTAAGATTAAGTGGAAATTCACAGCGAGGACCAGATTATACTTGGTAACGCGAGGGTGAATTCTGAAGGAAAAACCCCCCACCTTTCTCTCGAAGGGAGATTGTGGGCGTGTAAAATTTCGAGGACGAAATTTTTTAACGGGGGAGAATGTAACGATTCCGACGAAACCAGGTATACCCTCGTTAGTTACGTCATATGTAATGTCGGGGACATGAGTTACCATGGTAATTATACGAGAATACATGGTTCATAGTATTGATTGTACGTGAATATATAATTCACCGTATTGAATATGCGATCAAACGATCGATAGTTATTGAAACCCGAATGAATCGAGGATTACATTATAGACGAAATATATGATGTTTAGTAAGGTTTACGAAGTATTAAGGTTACGGGATAAGTGAATTATAGCACAGGAAAAGGATTTCGATTTATTGGTACGTCGGTACGATAAACGAAACCTTTAACACCAAACCGAGCAAGAGACGATCGATCAAGCCGAAAAAGATGCGTAATAACTAATAATATGACGTTTTAAGTTAATAAATGTCATGGTTTAAGTTTTTAAATCGGTTTTATATAAATTTCATTTTTTAGCCGAAAAACAACCGTTTTGGCCTCGTTTTAAGCCGAATTAAACGTTTAACCGAGAAACGAACTGAATCAGATTATCCAAAACATTATCCAGATTACGGAAATCCAAATGAGTGGCCAAGAATGAATTTGTGGGTCCCACCCCACCCTTATGGGTTCCGATCGGCCTCCCATGGCCTTCATTTTCTTTTTTTTTCTTTTTTCAATCAACAATCCACAAACTTCATCAAATCCTCTCAACTCCTTGATCAAAAACCGAGACTTTTAACAAGAAAAACCAAGGTAAAGATCGAATTATATACGTTTCCATCTTCGTTTCTTGAGTTTGTTTGCAAGAAAATGAGGTTTCAAAGATGAAAACCGATTCTTGCATGATCAAGTTATGTATACGGGTTATACAAGGGATCTTGGTCCAAGAAAGGAGTTAAACGAATCAAAAACGAATTTTTACGGTTAAATCTTTGTTTTAGTATCATAACCGTAACCATGAAAGAAATGGCTTGATCGTGAGTGTAACTTGCTTGGTATTGTGGTATGTTGTTTGTAGGCTCTGTATTTAGTGGTAGATAAGGCGGAAAGATGAGTTTGTAGCTTGTAGAGGCGGAAAACGAAAGGTATATTCGGTTATGTTCGGTTATGGGAAATTTGGACAGATTGTTGATGCTTTAGAGTTAGGTCATGAAATTTAACAGAGGTGTTAAACACATGAAAATATGAGTTCTGTGAATTTTTGGTAATATTTGGATAAAGGATGAATATTTGGTGAATTTAATGCTCGGTTTTGGCCAAAAATGGTGAAAAATAGTTAAATATCATGAAAAATTCTGGAAAATTTCAGATAAGCTTTTCATATCATGTATAAGTCACACACAAAATTTTAGGTCCGTTGGAGAAGTCTAAGTAGGCTTTTTGGTTAAACGAGTTCTAGGGATTTCTAGCTCGGTTTTGAAAAAAGGGCATGTAAAAGAAGATTTTGGTTCTGGAAAAATTACAGGGGACTATGTGGATGGCAGGGGACATCCAGGAAAAATTTGGGATTTTTCTAAGGTCGTTTGGTATTTACGAAATATTTAGTGTTTAAATGGTGTTTAAAAATAGATAAATAAATTTTAAATATAAGAATTAATTCTGGAAATATTTTTATAAAATTCCCCACTATTAAAAAGTGATTTGTGCAAAATTTCAAGATCCGAGAGTAAACGGATAATTAATCGTGCTAATTATCAAACTTTTAAAGTTAAATGCGTAAACCGGTGAAGTTCGCTTAAGCGAGCTGACTGGTGTATAAAAACCTTAAAAATGGACTATTTTCATATAATTGACTTAAACAAGTAAAAATGAATCATCCGAAAAAAAGTCGAATGATTTGGGTATTTTTAACCGATTTAACAGTTTCCGGTATGCCAAAGACGGAAACGGGTCCCGGGGCCAATTGGGACGTCTAAACCGAGCTATAATTTCACATTTTAAATTAAATTATCAGACAACCACTATTTTCGAGTCGTGTGTGACCAAACTCATTTTTGAAACATAAAACGGATATTCGTGCTAGGCACGCAAAACGAGAAAACGACTAACAGAAATTGTGACCATGGAACTCTAAACGACATCACAATCTGAGTCCGGAGAAGTATTTCTGGGTTAACATTGCCCCCGGAACAGGTACAGTCATGGGTTAACAGTGTCCCCAGATGTACCGATTGATAAGGTTAAAGATTATATAAACAATAATTGTATAATAACGATCGTAGGGATCATATTACAGATTGGACGTGTTAATTGATAATGATTGTTGTTACATGCTTGCATTGCTAAGGTAAGTTTCACGAGCCCCTTTTTACTGAAATGTTTTAAATATTTTCCCGGGGCGGAAATCATGTTTCTATCAAAATGATTAAGTACATGCTGAACGCATGGAAATGAATGTATTTATAAAATGTTTATTGTACGGGAATTGTACGGTAATGTATGAAAATGGTAATTGTTTGAGTTGTTAATATTGTAAGGCCCGAAACATTGTTCTGGGTTAACAGTGTCCCCAGAGGTTATTAAGTATGTTTCTGGGTTAACAGTGTCCCCAGAGGTTATTATATGTAATTCTGGGTTAACAGTGTCCCCAGAGGTTATTAAATGGTGTTCTGGGTTAACAGTGTTCCCAGAGGTTATTGGAAGTGTTTCTGGGTTAACAGTGTCCCAGGGGTTATTTGATATATTTCGGGGTTAACAGAGTTTTTCACTTGTGGGCTCAGCATAATTACATCGCTTATTTATGATTACTATAATGATTTGTCATGGTTTATTTAAATTAGTGAAACTCACCAACTATTCGTAGTTGACCCGTTTTCTCACATGCTTTTCAGGTACAAATTAGATGAAGTGATTGCTTACGTGCTAAGTGCTTGATCTGTGTAAGATTTGTGTGCGGGATGTTAGGATACATTAAAACAGATAGAATTACGAATCGTATTGTATGATGTGTGTATCACCTAGACGGTAATGAAAGATGAGATAATGTAATTTTGAAGTATATTAATGCATTCAGTTTTCTTTATAAACAATGTGGTTGATATCAGAGGTGTCTGTCGCATCCCATTTACGTTTCCGCTGCGGTTGCGGGGTGTTACATTATGTCAGGAAGGCTTGTATTCCAAAGTACGATGTTTATGTTGGTGCGAACAGGGCGTTGATTGTTAGGAAGACTTCACTATGATTAAATAAACTTCCATTTAAATAGAAAAAAATGCAGTTTCCAGTTACAGTTTGTTTTGCAATGACCAATAATAGAAGTTTAGGTCAGTCTCTAGCAATAGTTGACATATAACTGAGAGACCACGTGTTTACACATGGTCAACTTTATGTTGCTTTATCAAGAGTGAAGAGTAAAGACGGTGTTAAAATGCTTATATTAGACAATGAAGGTAAAGTTACAAATAAAACAACAAATAACGTTTATAAGGAAGCATATAGTAGTTTATGAATTTTACATTTTTAACTTGTGATTATGTTTCTAAACATTGTACTTTGAATGTTATTATGGTTTAACTTTATGTTTGACAATTAGTTGTTCATACAAGTATTATTTATTGTAACATCACATTTCCTGTTTCAGTTAATAAAATAATAATATTAATTATTATGAGTTGGGCTTGTATTGGGTTGACAAATTAGATAATATGGGTGATGGATTTGGATTAATAAGGAACGGATAAAGACCATGGGCTTAGCCCATGACCCATAATATATAAACTATAATTATTCATTAATCCATTCATTTCCACCCATTCCTTACACCATCCAAAACACACACTTAAGCTCTCTCTCATCTCTCTCTTTCTCTAGCCGAACCCAAGAAGCAAACTGAGCATTGATCCAAGGTAATGATAGTATGATCTTATATGGATCCAAACTCGCTAGATTTAGTCGCGAAATGATAATCCGGCACCCTAAACCGTTAAAACCACGATATCCTGGTGGAATCAGATATAAGCTAATCGAATGATAAGTTTAGGGTTCACTCTAGCTCGGATCCGGATTGAACAGAACGAAAAACGGTGGAAAAACGAGCAGATCTCGCTTTTCTGGCGAGGTCTTGTTTTTCCGGCAATGGCGACGGTGGAAGGTGGCGCCGGAGGTTATGTCACATCAGGGAATGTCCTGATGTGATGTATGACGAAATGTCAAAACCCTAGCCCATTTTGTTACGGAGAACTGACGAACGAGCCCTCATTCGTTAGGACCATTCGCTAGGCCAATCGTTGAGTGATCCAGACGAATTAACCTCTTTCGTTGGGGGGTTCATTCGTTAGCCAGATCTAACGAATGATTTCATTCGTTATGAAAGACCTATTCATTATGAAGTAATGAATAAGTACTCCACTCGTTATAGAACCCTCATTCGTTGGAGGTCATTCGTTAGACCAGACTAACGAATGGGCTCACACCTGGACTTAGAATAAAATGGATTAATTACAAAAAAGCCCTCAAACTTTATGGATTAAACAAAGGTACCTTTAAAGGTTAACGAGTAACGATTAACTAACCGGTTAAGGATCGACGCTTAAGATTAATTAAGCAAACAGTAAAGAATGGCTAGAGTGGTATTTAATATTGTGTTTATTAAACAGTTAGTCACGCACAACTAAAGAAAGGAATAACCATTAATGGTGAATGTAACAGGACGTATGTGATTTTCTAGCCCCACTTTCTTGTTATGTTTTCGGGGTTGTGTGCATACTCAATGTGATTAGTTAATACACTTACCTTGAGTGGTAAGTGTATGCATGGATGATATGTGTGATAGATATTATAATGTGAATATGAATGAAAGCTTGTCGGTACGTGAACGATCTTCGGATATGGCACGTATCGCCAAAGGAGGTAAGTGATAAAATATGAAATTGTGTATGAATGAATGATAAAGCAGTGTATGTACGAAATTGTATGAATGATAATATGAAAGTATGGTAGAGCGAAGGTAGGGAACATACCCTAATAATATCTGCGAAGGTAGGGAACATACCCTAATAATATATGCAAATATAGGGAACAGAACATAATAATATCTGCGAATGAAGGGAACTAACCTGAATAATATCTGCGAATGTAGGGAACATGCCCTAATAATATATGCTAATGTAGGGAAAAGACCCTAATAATATTTGCGAATAAGTAACATGTAATAGCCCAGTAGCCTTGTATACAAAACCCTACAATACCGATAGTAACCATCCCGTAAGTCTACAGATACTTAATCACAGTAATGTATTTAAAATACTTTAAGAATATATTTGAAAACATTTAGACCATCAGCCATGAGTTTTATAGGTTTTGAAATTATCATGACAGTGTCGTAAAAATAATTTTCTCACGCAAATGTGAGTTGTACAAAAACTCAAATGTCTTACCTTGCAAGTTTACAACTAAAGAACGCTTCCTGGTATTAAGCACCTAGGTTAAACACAATGTAGCAAACCAAGATTAGTATAAAACCAATAATCATAACGATAATCATGATATTAGAAACTTTACACGATGGCAAATGCCTTTCCTTAATAGGCAGAGCTTTTGGATTCGCGCATATAGGTGTCTTTCGATCGGATAGGATATCTCTACGATCACTCGGGTATTATATCATCTTCTTAATATATATATATAAGGAAATTCAGAGAGAAAGAAAGATGTTGGACGAAGAGGAATGTCCCGTTACCAACCTATTTATAGCAAATTCTGAGCCCGTCGCGATACGCGATGGTCATAAACAAAGGTCATCGCATATCGCGAAGAATCTTATAGCATTGTCGAGTCCGCCCTAGGCATGCTACGTGACACGCCACGTCGCATGTTACATGTCTCGTTTTTGTAACCTCCACGTCGCGTAACGCGATGTCTTACTTTAATAGGTTGTCGCGTATCGCGACACCACAAACGTTTCTGGATAATTTACACGTATCGCGAGGCTAATCTAAACCTGTCGCGTATCGCGATGGGAGGATTAATAAAAACCTTAATTTTCCACAAAAATACTAAGGCGGCCCTTAAGCGTCTCGCGACAATGCGAGCGAAGTGCAAAGTGCGCCATCAAAGCGCCACATTGCGCCCATCGCACTTCGCCCGAGCTCGTGCGCGTACGCATTTGGGTGCTTCTCACCCTCCGCTAGGACTATTGGGTGTGATTTGTCTTGTAAGAATATTAACATATGAGTTTTCTTTTTTATAAAAATCTCACTAGTTTTATAATCTAGTGATGTGGGACAAGAACTTACATTCCTATTTATACCATGGTGGAAGCCTCTCCTTTTCTTTCCTCCACCGATGTGGGATGGAATTTTCTTCTTTTATTTCTTTACTTCTCCTTTGATTTATTTTGTGGTTTGTTATAGTCTCTCCTCCATATTTTGAATCTCGTCCTCGAGATTTTATTGGAATAAGTGTGGGTACTTCAGTTTTATTTCGGATTCCAATTCCCAAGTATATTCTGGTCCACGTTTTGAATCCCACTTCATTTTAATCAGAACTATTCTTTTATGCTTGAGATTCTTGAATTTTGTATCTTCAATTTGCAAAGGTTTCTCAACGAATTTCAACTTTTCATTTACCTTTATCTCTTGAAGGGGTACTTTTAGTGATTTATCAGCTAAGCATTTCCTTAAGTTGCTTACATGAAATGCATCATGTATACCTGTCAACTCTTCTGGTAATTCTAGCTGATAAGCTACTGTCCAATTCGTTTGATAATTTGAAATGATCCAACAAATCTTGGACTTAACTTTACTTTCTTACCGAATCGAATTACACCTATCCATGGAGATACTTTTCAGTAGCACCTTGTCTCCAACTTGAAATTCTAATGGTTTACGTCGATGATCCACATAACTCTTTTGATGATCTCGTGCAGTCTTTAATCTCTCATTGACTTGATTTATCTTACCAGTACTTTCTTGTATGATTTCAGGACCTGATCATTGTTTTCCTCTTATTTCTATCCAACATACTAGAGTTCTGCAGCTTCGTCCCTAAAGGGCTTCAAATGGGGCAGCATTAATACTGTATGATAACTGTTATTATAGGAGAGTTCTATTAGTGGTAAATGGTCATCTCAATTTCCACCAAAATCTATTACACATGCTCTTAGCATATCTTGCAATGTTTGTATGGTCCTTTCACTTTGACCATCAGTCTGTGGATGGTATGTTGTGCTCAAGTTTAATTTTGTTCCCATAGCTACCTAGAAACTATTCCAAAAATGAGAAGTAAAAATTACTACAATATAGATAGTGTCTCCAGATCTTTAGGAAAAAAATTATTGCTCCCAATTCTAAGTCATGTGTTGTCTAATTCTCTTCATGCTTCTTTAGTTTTCTAGATGCGTAAGTAATAACTTTTTCACGTTGCATTAGTACACATCCCAATCCTGATTTAGAAGCATCACAACAAATTGTGAAATCTTTAGTTCCTTCTGGTAGTGCAAGTATTGGGGCATTTGTTAATTTTGATTTTAGGTTACAAAAGCTTCTTCTTGCTTAGGTCCCCATTTAAACCTAACATTCTTACACGTTAACTTGGTTAACGGAACTGCTATTCGGGAAAAATTTTGAATGAAGCGTCTATAATATCCCGCTAATCCTAAGAAACTTCGAGTTTCTGTAGGAGTTTTAGAATTTCTCAATTAGTAATAGCTTATATTTTGGAAGTGACCACGTGAATACCTTAATGGCTAATCAAGTGTCCTAGAAATTGTACTTCTTGTAACCAAAATTCACACTTTGAGAATTTAGCGTAAAGCTTCTCTTTTCTCAATAGTGTCAAAAGTGTATGAAGATGTTTGACATGTTCTTCACTGGTTTTGGAATAAATTAGTATATCGTCTATAAAAACGATTACAAATTTATCCAAATATGGTTTACATATTCGGTTCATCATATCCATGAATGCAGCTGGTGCATTGGTTAAACCAAATGGCATGACTGTAAACTCATAATGACCATATCTTGTTCTAAAAGCTGTTTTAGGAGCATCTTCTTCTTGCACTTTTAATTGATGGTATCCAGAGTGTAAATTGATTTTAGAAAAATATCGAGCTCCTTGGAGTTGATCGAATAAATCATCATTTATTGGTAAGGGATACCGATTATTAATTGTGACTTTATTCAATTCTATATAATCGATACACGTACGCATCGACCCATCTTTCTTTTTGACAAACAATATTGGTGCTCCCTAGGGTGATGAGCTAGGTGGTATAAAACCCTATTCTAGCAATTCATCTAATTGCTTCTTTATTTCTAAAATCTCTGTTGGCGCTAATCTATATGGTGCATTAGCAACTGGCGATATTCCTGGTATTATATGGATTCTAAATTCAACTTCACGATCAGGCGGTTGTCCAGATAAATCTTCTGGAAAGACGTCAGAATATTTTGATACTACCAGAATTTCTTTTAGCTCATTTCCTTTGGCGCTAATGATTACCGAAATCATATATACTATGCCTTGTTTCCTTAGATAGCTTGCCACTTCCATTACTGATATGAACTTTCTAGGCTTGAGCATTTTATCTCCTTGAATAGTAATGATTTTTCCCGTTGGCGTTCGGATTTCAATAGAATTTGTATTACATAGGATTCGAGCATGATTGGCTGCTAACCAGTCCATTCCTAATATGACATCGAATCCATCCAGATTCATTGGGAGTAAAATTGCTTTAAACTTGTGGCCTAGTAAGTTTACGTTTTTGTGACATCCCACATCGGTTGAGAAGGAGAACTAAGCCTTTTTTATAAGGAGGTGGATACCTTACCCATCATAACGCGTTTTGGGCGCTTAATGGTAGTAGATGAGAGGAGAATTCCATATTTAAGCGTGCTCATGTGGGAGTAGAATGAGGATGGCTGACCACCTGAACAACCAAAAGCAAATCCATGAGGCGATGGTGGCACGTCCCAGCCAACGCGGACGATATTATGGTGCAGTGGTAGCTGGGCTGTTACAGATGATATCAGAGCCAGGGCCGGACTGGTGATTCCAGGTCCTGCGAGGACGCTAGACCCCTAAGAGGAGTGGATTGTGACATCCCACATCGGTTAGGAAAGAGAACTAAGCCTTGTTTATAAGGAGGTGGATAACTTCCCAATCATAACGCGTTGTGGGCGCTTAATGGTAGTGGATGAGAGGATTATTCCACAATTAATTGTGCTCAAGTGGGAGTAGTATGAGGATAAGTAACCACCTGGGCAACCAAAAGCAAATCCGTGAGGCGATGGTGGTACGTCCCGGCCAAAGCAAACAATATTATGGTGTCGTGGTAGTTGCAATGATGTGAATACAGGAAGCATTCCTTGTAAAAGGACTAAGAAGGTTTCAAGGACGAAACCTCTTATAAGGTGGGTAGACTTGTAACATCCCGAAATATCCAAGAATAACATTTAATATATATTTTTTTAAATATTTATGGTGGAAATTATACTTGAGTTAGAAGAGAAATAATAAAAAAATGAAAGAATAAGTAGGCTAATTAGATGGAATTATTTATGAACCAAAAAGGAAAGATGGGCCTAAGATCCATGGGCTTAAGGGACTATAAATACCCTTTAAAACCCTAATCCTTTCTATTTTCATGCATCTCTACACCATAGCCTACACCATCAAAAACACACACTTCTCCAATTCCCGTTTTTCAGAAAACCACCCACAAAGACACAAAGATTCCCGAAGATCTAACCGTCGAATCAGTCTCAAATTTTAATTGAATATTTGTTGCATACAAGTGAAGATCTCCACCGATCAGATCTTCGATCGGTGGTCGAGAAGTCCGATTTTTATTATCAAAATCGTAGCAGCTCAAAAATGAAGATTCCGGCCACTGTTTAGCTTTCCAGCGACTGTAGCTGCGGTTTCCGGCGAAGGAGAGCTGATGGGTTTGTAGATCTGGGCGAGACTGTTCTGTGGCCGCTTAAATAACTCAAATCCAAGTTTGTTTGATATGGTTTTGGTCTATTCTAGTGATTTTGATTATAAACATCAAAGGTACATTTTTGTTAAAAAAGTTTTCTTTTCTTGTACGGATTTACATGAAAATTGGTAGGATGATAGATTGGGTCATGATTGTTGATAAAGTAATGAACTTGATAGTAAACGGGTTAGTTGGTTCGTTTTGAGTAAAACGAGTAATGTTCGGTTCATGAAAAGGACGGGTAAACGAAGTCGGTTTTGCATGAAACTTTGTAGGATAGTAAATCAGGTATTGTTATACCCTAAAAATGTAAACTTGATGTTAAAAGTGGACTTAATGAACTCATTAGTATATACGGTTCACTTAAAAACCCTAGATCTAGTTAAAATGGGTTTGAAATCAATAAAGGTTCGAACTTTATGGATAAACGGACTAGATCTTAGTCGAAAAGAAAATGGGAATAAAGGTGATAATAACCCAACAGTGGGTGTATTCGAATAAAACAAGTGTTCGAATAACATTCGAATAAAAGAAATAAAAATAAAGAAAAGGAGAAAACAAGAGTATTCGAATACGAAGGTATTCGATTAAAAATGTATTCGAAAACAAAAGTATTCGAATAGCAGAGGGGACACTCGAATAAAATAGACCAGACTTAACCATTTCTGCTGAAACGTAAATAATGCGATTAGGGTAAGCATTGATACACATAATTAATGTACAGTTAGCGGAGTCCAGTTAAAGAGAGGAATAACCGTTAACGACGAAGGTAGCAAGATTAAGGTGAGTTTCTAGCCCCATTTCCTTGTTATGTTTTCAGGGCTATATGCATACTCGATGTGAATGTTAATACACTTAACTTAAATGGTAAGTGTATGCTATGATGATTGATGTGATAGTATGTATGAATGTTATGAATGAATGCTTGTCGGTGCGTGAACGATCTTCTGATATTGCACGTATCGTCAGGAAAAGTAATGTGTAGTATGTTTAGTATGAAATATACATGTATGAAGGTAAGTAATGAAATGAGTATGTACGATAGTATGTTATATAAGGAAAAGGAACGTATGATTAAAGGATAGATTGAATATATGGATAAAGGGTTGCAGACCCTAATAATATATGTGAAGGTTAATGGGTTGCAGACTCTAATAAACTATGCGAAGGTTAAAGGGTTGCAGACCCTAATAATATATGCGAAGGTTAAAGGGTTGCAGACTCTTCTAAACTCTGCGAAGGTTAAAGGGTTGCATACCCTAATAATATCTATGAAGGTTATAGGGTTGTAGACTCTTCTAAACTCTGCGAAGGTTAAAGGGTTGCAGACCCTAATAATATATGCGAAGGTTAAAGAGTTGCAGACCCTAATAGTATATGTGAAGGTTATGGGGCGAAATGCTCTTTAAAACGAATAGTTAGTTATGTATGAAATGTATAGACTAAAAGAATGAAAGTATGAAAGAAAGTAAGTATGTATGAACGAATGAAAGAAAGATAACAGACTAAGTATGTAATATGTGTCTCCGGATATGTATATATGTAAGTTTGTGAATGTATTGTATGTTGCCTGATTAACTAGAACTCACTCAGAGTAGCTGACTTTTAGTATGCACGCAGGTTAAAAGATTGAGATAGCTGGTTTGAGTGGGACACATGGCAAGATTGAAGAGGCTGACATCTGAAGCTTTGTCATGATGTTTTTATACTAATGTTTTATTTTGAAAGACAAGATTTTGGTTTAAGACAAGATATGAATTATTATGTAATGTTTAATGAAAGTTTTATATTTCATGAAAGTTTTTAATTCACTCTGATGTTTAGAACTGTGTTGATGAGTAAATCCAACGTCCAATATAGGGCACCGGTAACGGGTCCTTACATTGGTATCATAGCATAAGTTCTAGAGAATTAAGCATCCTACATGCTTAGACTCGAACAGAGAATGAGTCTTAAGATAAAAAGAAAGAAGATGTCAGTTCAAGAAAGCCATGTGTCGCTCGAGCAAGCTCGGTAAAGGTAAGTTGCATGATTAAGTTCATGTAAAGATTTAGAAAATATATGTGTATGCATGTTAAATGAAAATTAAAGAATGTATGACGTTAGCTATATTTCTAAAGAAATAATGTGTGTATACTAGCTTAATTTCTAGGGATGAGAATGTAGGTTATATGTATGTTTACATGATCATGTGAGAAGTAGAAACTAGCACAAGTGAAATCATGAAAGGAAGTATGTAGGACATGAGGAGTAATGTAAAGAGTTAATTACACTTGTCCAATTTCATTAACTACTTACCTTACGAATCATGTGCTAAGTAATTCCTAGAGTGATAACATTTGTGTTTCCTTAGAAATAAGATAAATGACTGCTACAAAAGGGACGAGCACAAGGAGGTCGTACTGGGCATTGTGGTAAGACACATGCCAACCAGACACCATTTTTGAAGAAGCTGTGAAAGAACGATATACAAAAGCAAGATGAATCCGACTGTAGAAAGTAATGAAGAAGGATCACGCTTGGAGCTTGTAATCAAATACGCTAAGGGAGTTGCTCAATTGTCACCGAAGCATCAAAGGCATCCCAAACTGGGAAATCCAAGTGGAAGCAACATGAGAGATGCGGAGATAAGCCAACTAGAATGAGTCAAGACATGTAATATGCCTGCAATAGTTAACTCCATAAGAGAACTTGCTGGGATCGTGAGTAACAAAGCGAATGATGATAAAAGCAGATGATCAAGAAGGACGGGTGAATATCAAAGCATCCTAATTGACAAGGAAGGAAAGGATGAGACTACATAGTGTAACGATTATGAAAGAAGACACTAAGAAGAAGGTAGGTGTGTATCTGAGACTATATGGAAGAGAACACTTGCGATACTTTCGTTAAAGTATGAGAATAATTAAGATTTTTAAGGTAGAACTAGAGAGACGTGAGTTCCTTGTTACTCTTATTGTTTGACCTTAAGGGAGTTCGATGTCGTTAGGGAATGAAATTGTTGTTTGAGTCGAGGCGCATATAGCATGTAAGAGTAGGTTAATAATATTAATATCCTTGGATGGTAGTACGGTGACGGTTTGTGGTGATAAAGAAAGTTCATGGCTAAACGTCATTACGATGATAAAACCCGAAGGTTTGATAGGGTGCGGTGCCTACCTGGCGTATGTTGAGAAAGCTACAGCCGAGACGAAAGAAGTGAAAGATGTTCTTATAGTGTGCGACTACCCAGGAGTGTTTCCTGAGGACCTTCCTGGGTTGCCACCAGAGCAAGAGATAGAATTTCAGATAGATTTAATACCGAGAGCACAGCCCGTCGCGAAAGCACCTTACCATCTGGCGTCATCCGAATTGAAAGAACTGATGTCCCAACTACATGACTCCTCGATAAGGGTTTCATAAGACCAAGTGTTTCCCCGTGGGGTGCACCGGTCTTGTTTGTCAAGAAGAAGGATGGAAGTATGAGAATGTGTATAGATTACTGAGAGTTGAACAAGCTTACGGTGAAGAATAGATATTCATTGCCAAAAATTGATGATTTGTTGGATCAAATGCGGTGCTAGTTGGACATCGCAAATAGACCTCAGAGCAAGCTATCATCGATTGAAAGTAAAAGATGCATGCATCCCTAAGACAACGTTTCCAACACGAGAGGAACACAAAAAATTTCTCGTGATATCGTTGGATTGAGGAATGCTCCAGCAGCATATATGGTTATGATGAATAGGGTATGTAGTCTGATGTTGGACAAATCTATCATGGTCTTATTGACAATAGTTTTGATTGGTTCAAGGGATAAGTCTGACAATGCCCAACACTTGAGAGAAGTGTTGAAGATGCTGAAGAAAGAGAAACTGCATGTTAAGTTTTCAAGGTGTACCATTAATACATGTCATAAGAGTTAGGATATCTCTTCAAGCAGAAAGAACGGAATATGAGGCAAGATGATGGCTAATGCTGATAAAGGATTATGATTGTTAAATCAAGTATTTCCCTGGTAAGGCTAATGTGGCTGCTGACGCACTAAGTCGTAAAAGTGGAGAGGTTATCACGACGATTAAGTCATATAAATTAGTTAGCACTTCAGATTTGATGAGCAAGATCTGTGAGGCACAATAGAAATTATAAAGGATGAGAGCAAGATGAAAGAGAAATGAATTTTCTGATTACACCGAGATTTGGAAGATAATACTTATGATGGGAAAGGCAGAATTTGGTCACCTGAGGATTCCACGCCATGGAGATCTTCGATACCAATTCCTAGATGATGCTCATAAGTCTAGATACTCGGTTTACATCAAGGTTTTGAAAGGAAAAAAGTTGATTACAATGAAGGTAGATACTGATGAAAGTGAAACTATTATATAGAAGTCAAACGAAGATGAGTTCATGGTACGTGACAGCTATGGAAAGACATGATATTTCACCTACATGGAAAAGAACAACCGCAAGTATTACGAAGGTGAAATCAACAGTAACGCAATAAGAGGGTACAAGAAACCAAGGACAAAGGATGGAAAGACATGCAGAGAAGGCGTAGAGATGTATTAGACTTATGTTACTGGAATTAAGTCTTAACATGAATGATTAGTGTGTAACTGATAATCATGTGATCACTAATAGGAAGTCCTTTAAAATGGTTGTCACACCCCAACCTACGGCGGAACATGCCGGGGCGCGACATTGATTATATCATAGCTCAGAAGACACTAAGTAAAATACACATGTCAATATCTAAATTATTCATTCGTATATCACAGTTCAAAAGCACAATCATTGTCTTAAAATACCGTTACAAATAAATATTCAGAACATAAATGACTTAAAGCAAATGTGTTCATCATTCATCAAAACAACCTAAGGTATAAACTAACTTCAATACTTGATTCATCCAATAAAGCTACCTGTGTCATGCGTGAAAATACATATTTTTGTCAATATAACCTTGAGCAAGTAAACCACAGTTTTTGAGTATATATAATAATAAAAGACAATTCCATGAGATAATTGTAAATCATTACAACTAGTATAACAATAAATAAAAGTTGTCTTTTCAACCGAATCGTATTGATAACGGTTTACTCCGATGGCGTATGATCATACTAATGAGGATGAGGATGAGATACCAACCACCACAAAAAAAGTAAACACACTGTCACATTCACACATATCAACTAATCGAGCAATTTCAATAACGCATATATTGGAATCGTAGTGTAAATCAATAATAAATTTGGTTGTGAACGCATAACGCCCCCAAAATTATAAAGCGGTAAAAAGGGGGATGTGAATTTAGTTACCTTAACAAGTGGATTAAGTGAGGACGAGATAATAAAAAGAACTAGAATGAAAGCGATCAAGAACTAGCTGGTTTGAGCGGGACACATGGCAAGATTGAAGAGGCTGGCATCTGAAGCTTTGTCATGATGTTTTTATATTAATGTTTAATTTTGAAAGAAAAGATGTTGGTTTAAGACAAAATATGAATTATTATGTAATATTTAATGAAAGTTTTATATTCCGCGAAAATTTTTAATTCACTCTGATATATAGAACTGTGTTGATGAGTAAATCCAACGTCCAATGTAGGGCACCGGTAACGGGGCCTTACAGTTTTCTTCTTGAAGTACTTCATGAATATGAATTGAATTTCCATCGGTCATTTCTACCGTGCAGACTTGATGAAGTTTGATTAATGGTTGATTTAGGGCTTGGCAAAACTTCGTGTTTATAAAACTTTGATTTGCCCCGGAATCAAACAATACTTTAGCGTAAACACTATTAATAAGGAAAGTACCCGCAATGACGTCTGGAATCACTGTTGCTTCTTGTGTAGTAAGCTGAAAAGCTCGTGCATTCTTCTTAGGTCCATCTGTGTTCTTTGCTTTGTTGTCAAGCACCTTTATCAGCTTTGGATATTCTGGACGGATGTGGCCAGGTTCTCCACAGTTGTATCAAACAAGGCTTTCCTTTCTTCTACATTCTTCATCCGTATGTCCAGCCATTTTACAATAATTGCAATACTTATTTTTCTTAAAAGCACATCTCCCTGAATGCCTCTTTCTGCAAATTATACAGAAAGGATGAGCATAAGTTGTCATGTTCCTTTCTTCCGAACTTCTTGGATAATCTGCTGGGCTAGATCTTTCTTTTTGTTTTCTTCCTAAGTTCGGATTAATCCATATATCATGGTATTGGCTAGCTAAACTTTTTCTTCAATAGTCTGAGGTCTAGCTAACTTTACCAAATCACGGATTTTACTTACTAATCCCCAAATATAACGAGAAATTAGCAATGATTCTGGCGAAGCCAAAGCCGGTACCATTCTCGCATATTCGAAGAATTTTGTCGTAACTCACGACACTTCACACCTTCCATCTTGTGTTTAGAAACATAGTACAATCTTTTCTCATTCATGAGGAGGAAAAAATTTCCTTTCTACAATTTCTTTAAATTATTCCCATGTCATAGTTTAGACTATGTTGTTTCCCTTTGACTAGAGGACTATGTTCCACCATTCTACTGCTTCATTAATGAAAAGGTTAGAAGAATATAATATTTTATCTTCTTTAGCACAATTACTGATTCTTATGATAGCTTCTATCTTTTCTAACCAGCGTAGTGCTGAAATAGGTCCTTCATTTCGGTTGGTTTACAGGCCAAGAAGTCCTTGTAAGTACAACCGTGAACTTTTAACTTTTTGGGTAATGGGTTTCTACTTCCTCCATTCACACTGTTACTAGCCTCAGTGTTAGACTTTCATTTATTACTCTCGGTCTTATGCCTAATTACATAAACGGGTTGCTTAATAGCATCAACAATTTCAGTGATTTTCCAGAGCTATCATATTTTCAATAGCATTCATATTCAGACGATTTTCTTGATTGAAAGTTTCATGATTATGCTCGTTTTCGTGATTGTGCTCGTTTTCGTTATTTTTCTCATTTTCGCGATTGTGCTCATTTTCGTGATAGTGTTCGTTCGACATCGAAATTACATATAAGAAAGGAATTATTAATATCGTAATTAAATAATTAGGTAAGAAAGATATTAATAACACATAAGCGTATATAACACATACGCACCGAATATGTCAAAATCGTTGATCTTTGCGACATTACTCGTTTTTTATACATATGCGTCACTACATACATTTCCTATATATATTCTATATACATACACATTTTTTACACAAAAGAAATTACTATAATGAACATATAAATATTATGTATATGGTTTACATATAGGGGTCTCGGTCATAGTATTTCCAGGTCAGGTTCTCCCCAATTTTTCTCAGTCTATTGCCAGTATCCATTAATTCCTCCCTGTAGTGACGGAGCTGTGTCATCATTTTCGGTGTGATACTGGGTAGTTTGAAGTTTCAGCCTGGAATTGTGCATACAGGTTTGTCATCTTTTTTTATTTTGCCAGTCATTTGTCCACCATTCCTCTAACTGAGCTTGGCTGGTAATATCATCAGAGGGGAGTGTGCTATTCGGGTTCTAAAATGGCATGTTCAGGTTGCTGGAGCTTGCTGCACCTATATCATTGAATACTAGCTGAAAAATTTCGCACTCACCTAGGCATCTGCCTAGTCGCTCCTGCATTGTATTGTTGAAGGGGGTTGTGGTTGAGTTGGTTGTTGTTCAATTGGTGGTTCAAGTTGTGGTGCTCGTTGTGTGGCTATGGTTCTTCCTTTCTTACCTCTTCTCAATCTTCTTTTCCAGTCTTTGAGTCTTCTCCTTCTTTTGGGCTTTGGTTTTTCTACAGGTTGTTCCATGGGTTGTGCTTGAAAAATCATAGGTTCTGGGTGTTGTTCACTAGATTCTCCTTCTTCCACATCCATAGTGTTAACGGATATGTTTGCGAATGCTTCTACGAGCTCACTCATGTTGTTGATCAAAAACAATAAAACAACGAACTCCAAAAGAAAATAGTATTTATTTTCATGTGTGGTTAGAATCTTTTATGTATGGTTAACACATAGGTTAATGCATGTATTTCCTAACTCTTAATTTTAAGATTAGGTATTATTAAAATAATCATATTTCTTAAACCAGTGGCTCTGATACCACTTCAGCTGTCACAGCCCCCGACCCATATAACCTGGGAAGGAAGCCGTGAACATTGATTGGTGGTATCGATGTTTATTAAATTATTTTGCAGCTAAATATTTTTATCAGAACTGTAGTTAGGAAAAATGATTAGAGTTATAAAAACACCATAATTTTTATTATAAACTAAAAATTTAGTCCATTTTGATACAAACATAAACATTATATGGATAAATCTAAATTTACAAAACACGTTTCTTTATTCTGGTGACAAGCCACTTATTTAAGCTGGAAGCCAGCATGCATCATTCCTTTGTCTCTAACAAGTCACCTGAAACATGTTTAATATATTTGATCAGCAAGAAATATTGGTGAGTACATTCATTTGTAAATGACACATTCTACATTTAGAGCATTAAGATGTTTTTACATCTGCCTGCTTACAAATTACCGAAAGGTACTTGTCACTCGACCTCTCTATGACTGTGGTCATTTTACTTATTGGCTAACACTTGTCCAATAAGTAACGTGTAATAGCCCGGTAGGCAAGCCCTTGTATACAAAACCCCACAATACCGATAGTAACCATCCCGTAAGTCTATAGAGACTTAATCATTGTTAATGTATTTAAAATACTTTAAAAATATATTTGAAAACATTTAGACCATCTGCCATGAGTTTAATAGGTTTTGAAATTATAATGACAATGTCGGAAAAATAGTTGTCTCACGCAAATGTGAGTTGTACAAAAACTCGAATGTCTCACCTTGCAAGTTTACAAAGAAAGAACGCTTCCTTGTATTAAGCACCTAGGTTAAACACAATGTAGTATATCTAGATTGGTATAAAAACAATACTCATAACGATAATCACGAGATTAGAAACTTTACACGATGGCAACATGTCTTACCTTAATAGGCATAGCTTTTGAATTCGCATATATAACTTTCTTTCTATCGGATAGGATATCGCTACGATCACTCGGGTATTTTACCATCTTCTTAATATATATACATATATATATATAAGGAAATTCAGAGATAAAGAAAGATTTTAGACGAAGAATATTAATCTAGCGATAAGGGACATCTGAGTGTAATTTGTCTTATAAGACTATTAACATCTGAGTTTTCTTTCTTATAAAGAGCTCACTAGTTTTATAATCTTGCGATAAGGGACAAGAACTTACATTCCTATTTATACCATGGTGGAAGCCTCTCCTTTTGTTTCCTCTACCAATGTGTCATTGAATTTTCTTCTTTTATTTCTTTACTTCTCCTTTGATTTATTTTGTGGTTTGTTATAGAATTTGATATTATATTTTATGTTATGTTTTATAAGACAAGTTATGAATATTTGTAATGAATGGTTGACCTTTATTATTATTCCCCGAAAGTTTAAATTAACTCTGATATTTAGAACTATATTTATGAGTAAATCCAACACCAAAGTAGGGCACCGGGAGCGGGGCCTTACAAGTTGGTATCAGAGCATAAGTTCGAGAGAATTAAGCATCATGCATGCTTAAACTCGAACAGAGAATGGGACTTAAGAAAGAAAAGATAAAAGATGTCAGTTCAAGAAAGTCATGTGTCACTCAAGCAAGCTAAGTAAAGGTAAAGTATGTGATTAATTTCATATGTAATGTAAGAATGTGTAAGGAAGATAGCTTAAATGCTAGAGAAAGGAGTGTATGATTTTAGGAACTGTTTGATTGTCTAACTGTTCGAAGTAGAACGAGCACAAGTGGACTCACAACGGGAAGTGTATAGGACACGGAGAGTAACATAATCAGCTAATCACAGCTGGCCACTTTTATTACATGTTATCCTTATACTAAATAGTTCCTTAAGTGATGACATTTGTGTTTACTTATAGAATCCAAATGGCTGGAGCTACAAAAGTTACGGGACAAGGAGGTCGTACTGAACGTCGTGGTAGGCCACGTTTTGTCCGAGGACCTTCTATAGAGCCAGTTACTAACACCGGAGAGGAAGGAAGTGCAGCTGGACCTAATCCCCCAACAATGAAGGGTATCAACTACATCCTGCTGTTCAAGAAGCCATTGCTCAAGTTGTAGCTGCTGCGATGAAGAACCTACAACCTGGAAAGTCTGCTGAAAGCCACGCAAGGACTGCTGAAAGGGCAGGGAATGATGATAAGAATGCTGATGATGAGGAAGGCCACTCGAGTGAATTTCGAACTGTGAAGGTGGGTGCAAGGAAAAGAGGAAGAAGTGGGTGTAACTACAAGTCATTCAAAGGTTGCGACCAGCCAAAGCCGACTGGTCTGGGAGATGCAATCGCTACTCTCCAATGGATCACCGCCATGGACAAGGTTGTCCGAATTAGCGAGTGTTGTCCTGACCAAGTGGTGGGGTAGCTACCCAGTCGTTCGGAGATGAAGCTATGTACTGGTGGGAGTCGGTAGAGCACAGAAAGACTCGAGAAGAAATTAAGGCTATGAGGTGGGATGATCTGAAGGAGATGGTCATGAAACATTTTTGTGCTGATGCTAAGGTCGAGAGGGCTGAGATGAAGTTTCTGAATTTAAGGGCGGGTAAGATGACACACTGCGTGTATGCCACTGAATTCAATCTCATGTCTAGGGTGGTGCCTGACATGGTGAATACTGAAGCCAAAAGGATCGAGTGTTATATAAGGGGACTACCACAGAATGTCCGCACTTTGGTTAAGACAAGTAAACCTGCTACTTTCGACTCTACGGTTGAACTCGCCGAGATTGTTTATGATGATTTGGCTGTGGAGGAGGTGGTTATGGAAGAAAAGAAAGAGAAGAAATGGGTTGTTCCTGATAAGCGACCCGGTACCCAATCATGAAACCCTATTGATAAGAGACAGAAGGTGTGGGAGAAGAAGTCTTGTAAGACTTGCGGAAAGATGCACGCTGGTTAGTGCAAGTGGGGCACTGGTTCTGATGTGTGCCATAAGTGTGGAAAATCCCACGGTGGAGGATACAAGTTAGGGTCAAATACATGTTGCAAATGTGGAAAGATGGGGCATTTTGCTCAAGATTGCCATGCAAAGCCCGCATGTTATAGGTGTTGTCAGACCGGTCACCTACCAAGGCTTGCACTAGTAGTGAAGTTAGGGTTAGTGAGAAGAAAGATGCTGAACAAGTAAGGCCGAGGACTAGGTCCTACATGCTGACTCAGGAAAATGCCAAGTAGATTCCAGATGTTGTCACGGGTACGTTTCTAGTAAATGGTATTTCTACTTCAGTACAGTTTGATTCGGGTGCGAATAGAAGCTTTGTAGCTACGACATTTAGTGACTTACCAAAAATGAAATGTTGGTGTGTGCCTGAAACCTTTACAGTAGAAACCGTTAGTGAAACTTCGGTTAGGATAATGAGAATGGTTAAAGATTGTAAGATAGAGTTAGTGGGACTTGAGTTCCCTGTTACCCTGTACGTTATGACCTTAGGAAGGTTCGATGTAGTTTTGGGAATGGATTGGCTATCTGAGTGCGAGGCTCAGATAGTGTGTAAAAGTAGGTTGATAAGGTTAAAGTCATCGGATGGTGGTACAGTGACGGTTTATGGTGATAAAGAAAGTTCAAGGCTTAATGTCATTTCAATGATAAACGCCGAAAGTCTGTTAAGGCGAGGGTGCGGTGCCTACCTGGCGTATGTTGTCAAAACTACGGCCGAGACGAAAGAAGTGAAAGATGTTCCTGTTGTGTGCGACTACCCAGAAGTATTCCCCGAGGGTCTTTTGGGGTTGCCACCGGAGCGAGAGATAGATATCCAGATAGACTTAATACAAGGAGCGCAACCCGTCGCGAAAGCACCTTACCTCCTGACGTCATTTGAGATGAAAGAATTAATTTCGCAACTACAAGAACTCTTCAATAAAGGTTTTATAAGACCAAGTGTTTCCCCGTGGGGCACACCGATGTTGTTCGTTAAGAAGAAGGATGGGAGTATGAGAACGTGTATAGACTATCATGAGTTGAACAAACTTATGGTGAAGAACAGATATGTATTACCACGGATTGATGATTTATTTGACCAACTACAAGGTTCGAGTTGGTACTCACGATTAGACCTTAGATCAGGCTATCGTCAGCTGAAGGTGAAGGAAGCAGACATCCCTAAGACAACGTTTCGAACGTGGTATGGACACTATGAATTCCTCGTTATGTCATTCGGTCTAACGAATGCTCCCGCATCGTCTATGGATATGATGAATAGGGTATGTCGGCCGATGTTAGATAAGTCAGTCATCGTTTTCATTGACGATATATTGATTTATTCTAAGAGCGAGTCAGATCATGCTGAGCATCTAAGAGAAGTATTAGAGAAGCTGAATGAAGATAAATTGTATGCTAAGTTCTCGAAGTGCGCATTCTGGTTGCGTGAGGTA
Source organism: Bidens hawaiensis (assembly GCF_021521415.1). Classification (NCBI taxonomy): domain Eukaryota; kingdom Viridiplantae; phylum Streptophyta; class Magnoliopsida; order Asterales; family Asteraceae; genus Bidens; species Bidens hawaiensis. The sequence goes on along the minus strand of NW_027491035.1, from coordinate 1,803,805 downwards.
CAGTTTCTAGGTCACGTAATCAATACTGAAGAAATACCATGGACCCAGTTAAGATTGAAGCGATAACGAATTAGAAGACCCGCAGAACCCGGCTGATATACGCAACTTCTTAGGGTTGGCTGGCTATTATAGGAGATTCATTGAAGGCTTTTCCAAGATAGCCACACCGTTGACTGGAATGACCTGAAAGTCTTTACTATTCAATTGGGGTAAGTTTCAAGAGGAAGCTTTTAAGGAGTTGAAGAGAAGACTCACACAAGCGCCAATCCTTGCTCTACCCGATGGTGATGAGGATCTGGTTGTTTGTACTGATGCCTCGCATCGTGGATTAGGTTGCGTATTGATGCAAGAAGGAAAAGTGATAGCCTATGCGTCTAGACAGTTGAAAATTCACGAGAGTACTTATCCGACGCATGACTTAGAGCTAGCAGCAGTAGTGCATGCTCTCAAGATATGGAGACATTACCTATATGGTACTAAGTGTACTATTTACACCATTCGTAAGAGTTGGAAGTACTTCTTCGAGCAGAAGGAGTTGAACATGAGATAGAGGAGATGGTTAGAGTTGATAAAGGACTACGACTGTGATATCAAATATTATCCGGGTAAATCTAATGTGGCCGCCGACGCACTAAACCGTAAGAACGAAGAAGTTATTGCAACAGTGAAGTCGTATAAGTTGATTGTTAACTCAGATCTCTTTGGAGAAATTTTCTAGGCACAGTCTGAGAGAAAACACCAATGGTGTGAAGACCAGGTTTGATCGTATGTGGATTCCATGTCGTGGAAATCTTAGAGGTTGAATCCTAGATGAAGCTCACAGTCGAGATACTCAATTCATCCGGGATCCACCAAGATGTATCAAGACCTGAAGAGAGACTATTGGTGGCCGGGAATGAAGAATGATGTAGTAGACTATGTTAGTAAGTGCTTAACTTGTTTACAAGTCAAACCTGAACACCAGAAGCCTTATGGTAAGATGTCGCCTTTAGAGATACCTGAATGGAAATGGGAACACATCACCACGAATTTCATTACTAAGCTACCTCGTATAGCTAAACATCATGATACCATTTGGGTGATTGTGGACCATTTGACGAAAAGTGCTCACTTTCTGCCTATATGAGAGGACATCTCGTCAGAAACGTTAGCAAATGTTTTCATAAAAGAGGTTGTGACCAAACATGGTGTACCGTTATTGATTGTGTCTAATAGAGATACTTGCTTTACTTCAAGATTTTGGAAGAAGTTGCATGAGGCTACGGGAACAAGACTGAACATCGGTACAGCGTATCATCCTCAAACAGATGGGCTGTCTGAAAGGACTGTCCAAACCCTTGAGGATATGCTACGTGCTTGTGTTTTAGACTGTGGAGGAAGTTGGGATGATCATCTTCACCTTGCAGAATTCTCTTATAACAACAACTACCATTCAAGTATTGGTATGTCGCTGGTTGAGATGTTGTAAGGTAGACGATGTAGAACTCCTGTATGTTGGGGAGAGATTGGTCAGAAAGAGATTGGAAGTTTAGAAGTTGTGCAAGAAACCTCCTCAAGGTTCGACCAGATCAAGGCAAGAATGAAAGTTGCTCAAGACCGTCAGAAGTCCTATGCTGGTAAGAGGCGACGACCAATCGAGTTCAACATTGGTGACAATGTGATGCTCAAGGTCTCGCCTTGGAAAGGAATTATTCGTTTTTGGAAGAGAGGAAAGTTAATTCTGAGGTATATTGGACCATTTACGATTGTAGATCTTGTGTGTGAAGTGGCTTACAAGCTACGTTTACCCAAGGAGTTAGAAGAAATTCACTCTACCTTTCATGTTTCTCACTTGAAAAAGTGCCTAGCTGACGACACGTCGCATGTGCCATTAGTAGACATTGAGGTTGATGAACAGTTAAACTACGTTAAACAGCGTGTAGAGATAGTTGACCACAAGAAAAAGCAACTTCGTCATAAAGTGATCCCCTTGGTGAAGTAATATGGAAGAATCATAAAGGATCAGATGCTACTTGGGAAGTTGTAGAAGAGATGCGCAAGTTTTATCCAGATATGTTCAAGTGATAGTCAGGTTTCGGGGACGAAACCTCTTTTAAGGAGGGTAGACTTGTAACATCTCGTTTCCTGTTTCGGTTAATAAAATAATAATTTTAATTATTATGAGTTGGGCTTGTATTGGGTTGAGCAATTAGATAATATGGGTAATGGATTTGGATTAATAAGGAAGGAAGAAAGACCATGGGCTTAGCCCATGACCCATAATATATAAACTATAATTATTCATTAATCCATTCATTTCCACTCATTCCTTATACCATCCAAAACACACACTTAAGCTCTCTCTCATCTCTCACTTTCTCTAGCCGAACACAAGAAGGAAACCGAGCATTGATCCAAGGTCATGATAGTATGATCTTATATGGATCCAAACCCGCTAGTCATGAAATGACGAGCCGACACCCTAAACCGTTAAAACCATGAGATCCGGGTGGAATCGGGTATAAGCCGAACAAATGATAAGCTTAGGGGTCACTCTAGCTCGGATCCAGATCAAATAGGATGAAAAATGGTGGAAAAACGAGCAGATCTCGCTTTTTCCAGCGAGGTCCCGTTTTTCCGGCAATGGCGACGCCGTAAGGCGGCGCCGGAGGTTATGTAACATCAGGGAATGTCCTGATGTGACGTATGACAAAATGTCAAAACCCTAGCCCCTTTCGTTATGGAGAATTGACGAACGATCCCTCATTCATTATGCTCATTCGTTAGAACCATTCGCTAGGTCATTCGTTGAGTGAGCCAGACAAATGAACCTCATTCGTTGGGGGGGGGGAGGTTCATTCATTAGCCAGATCAAACGAATGAGTCCATTCGTTATGAAGTAACGAATGAGTAATCCATTCGTTATAGAACCCTCATTGGTTGGAGGTCATTTGTTAGACCAAACTAGCGAATGAGCTCACATTCGTTAGATGCTCATACGTTAGTCCAGTCAACGAATGAGCCCCCATTCGTTAAGGGTCAAAGGACGAATGAAGAGTTAATAAAGGACAAAGAGGACAATGGATTAATTACAAAGAAGCCCTCGAACTTTATGGATTTAACAAAGATAAAGGTTAACGAGTAACGATTAACTAACCGGTTAAGGATCGATGAAGTAAAACCGGCTTCGACGCTTAAGATTAATTAAGCAAACAGTTAAGAATGGCTAGAGAGGGATTTAATATTGTGTTTATTAAATAATTACTCGCGCACATCTAAAGAAAGGAATAACCATGAACGTAACAGGACGCAGGTAAGTTTCTAGCCCCACTTCCTTGTTATGTTTTCGGGGTTGTGTGCATACTCAATGTGATTAGTTAATACACTTACCTTGAGTGGTAAGTGTATGCATGAATGATATATGTGATAGATATTATAATGTGAATATGAATGAAAGCTTATAAGTACATGAACGATCTTCAGATATGGCACATATCGCCAAGGGAAGTAAGTGATAGAATAGGAAATTGTGTAAGCATGAATGATAAAGCAGGGTATGTGCGAAATTGTATGAATGATAGTATGAAAGTATGGTAGAGTGAAGGTAGGGAACATACCCTAATAATATCTGCGAATGTAGGGAACATACCCTAATAATATCCGCGAATATAGGGAACAGAACCTAATAATATCTGCGAATGTAGGGAACATACCCGAATAATATATGTGAATGTAGGGAACAGACCCTAATAATCTCTGCGAATGTAGGGAACATACCCTAATAATATCTGCGAATGTAGGGAACAGACCCTAATAATATCTGTGAAGGTTATAGGACGAAATATATGTATATATGTATGAATGAAAGAAAGAATGTATGTATGTATGAATTAAAGAAAGGTAACAGGCTAAGTATGTAATATGTATATTCGGATACGAATGTATGTAAGTATGTGAATGCATTGTATGTTGCCTGATTAACAAGAACTCACTCAGTGTAGCTGAGTTTTAGTATGCACGCAGGTAAATAGACTGAGACAGCTGGCCTGAGGAGGACACATGGCAAAATCTGAAGAGGCTGGCATCTGAAGATTTGTCATGATGATTTGATATTATATTTTTTTTTTTATGTTTTAAAAGACAAGTTATGAATGTTTGTAATGAATGGTTGACCTTTATTATAATTCCGCGAAAGTTTAATTAACTCTAATATTTAGAATTGTGTTTATGAGTAAATCCAACACCAAAGTAGGGCACCGGGAGCGGGGCCTTACATTTACAACTAAACATCATGTTGCTGATGCTACACTATCGCTATCAAGTAAAAAACAATTAAATCAAGTTCCTAATCACCTAAGCAAGCTAGAGTAAGTAGGGTGTCGAACACAAGGAGTATGTGGTCAATGTAATCGTGTCAAAAATTTATAATATTATGAAGTAATAAGTTTTAGTGCTGATCACACAAGCAAATAATTTGGTTTTAATAATGATTAAACGATATCAAAATTCAAGAAATTAACAAAAGTGAATCATCCCCGGGGTTCAAGAATCTAATTTAACAGTTTCTCATGCAACCTAACCGATTAATTATCACAGACTGACTAAAGACTGATTAACAAGTTAAACCTTAGGCACCAACAATCACTAGCACACGACACTGATTATCAAACGGTCCCTGCCATTGTGACTCAACTAAGGGCAATTGTGTGCTTCGTTGTATTCAAACTAGTCAAACAACCCTATGAGCAATTACTTTAGCAACTAGCAAACTAATCGTTCTGATAAACGTAAACCTAAACCGATTGAATGCATAGCAATACTAAATATCAATACTCATAGATCAATCAATAATAATTACAAATAGTATGTTCTTGGTTACATAACAAACTGAATAAAATACAAATTTTACATCCCAGGAATGAATTAGGACTAGCCGAGCATCACCATCGATAGATCTTCAATTATGATGAGGAAGGCCATTAGGACTGTTCAAAAGATGATTCGTAGACCTAGAATTCACCCAAAATAGTCTAACATCTGCTGCAAGTCGTTAATCCTGATTAGGGTTAGGAAAATAGAAGATATAGGTCAAAACCCGTTTTTTCACGTTTTTTAAGACCGTCGCTTATCGCGATGGCCATAGACCCATTCTTTCGTGTATCGTGACATAAAAAATACTTATATTCAGATTCCTCTCATCGAGAAACCCAAAATTCATATATTATGGGTCCCGTAACTCATTTTCTAGCCCAGGATATGCCCGTATTACTTCTTGGTCGCGTTTTGTCAACCCATCTTGTTCAGTTTTTGCATTGGGTTATGATTTCTCCTTCATACTCTTCCAAAATCCTTGTAACACTTCCCAAGACATCAAATCATGCTCTTGTCTTCTCAAGATATCATACCATGCTCGTACAAGTCTCCAATTTAGCATCTTTTACGATCAATGACCTGAAATACAAAAGCACGTATGAAGTACCAAAGTTCTAACAATATACTCAATAAAACTACATAATTAATACACTAATATATATATACAAAATACCCGACCAGCACATCCCCATACTTATCTTTTGCTTTCCCTCAAGCAAACTCTAAACTAAGCATTAACCTCCATCATAGTTATGTCATTATCGTCATTAATACTAGTAAAGCTTAAGGTCATACCCAGTTTCCCAGACTGACACCTTCTAGATTGACAACCCACAAATATAATTATATGATGCTATAAAAAAATAGAGCCGCCCAGACGAGTGTACTTTGTTTCCGGTTAAGGCATGCATGTTCATACCCCTCACACTATCAACACTCCTCTCGTTTTAATATCTGGACTAGCAAAAGATGTGTCATTATATGTCTCTGCCCTCAAATACCAAATATGAGTCACAACTTAATAAGCTTGCAAGCCAGTATTACCTCCACCCATTACCCATCGGTTGAATAAAGACTCAGACTAAGGTTTTGCTTAGGCTTAGGTTTGAGTGCGTATTAGGCATATTTAGTGACTAAGGTGGATGAAACCCAGTTTTACAGAAACATAAACAACTAATCAAAAACAAACAAACTGCTAATTTCATAACTGAATATAAACATACTTCTTTTTGGCTTTTTGCTGAATTTTCCAAAAAGTTTTTTTTGTTTTTTTTACTAAATAAATTGATAAACAATACACTGAAACAAAAATACAACTCTGACATTCACATATTTACAACTCTACCGAGGCATATGTAAATTGTATACTATGCTCTACAACTGACTATATACAACTCGATAACGAACTGGATTTCATCACACTGGGTTAAAATAAAATGAAGGCCAAGGCGGAAATGGTGTGTAATGTTCGGTTTAGTAAATGAAAGAGAATATGGTCCAAACTGGCTCCTAGGGAGATAATATTGGGTAAGGAATTTTTATTTAGTGAGGGGGACATGTATATAAGGGTTTTCTAAAGTCGTAATCTCCATACAAGTGGTGGTATTAAGATCTTGAAGAGCATGTGACAAGCAAGTTTTAATTATGTAAAGCATACCGGTTTCCCTCAATCAATGGTGTAAGACATGTTTTATATCTATTATATACTATGTGTATTAACTATAGGGGGCATCTCACAATATGTCTGGAATAGTGGGTTGTTGATATGAAACATGTATACCCATCCCCTTGACTCGTTATCCCCGCTTAAACGACCCCATTTCAACTTTTTCTCTTTGAAAACATTTGTGAGTAAGACTATCGAGAAGCTAAAAAACCAATCATGACTAGAAACCTATAACTTGGCATTAATGACAATAATAAGTAGTTAACAACTTTGGTTTCCAAACACTCTTCGAGGTACTATCGGGCTAAAATTTTCAAATTTCCCCATCCACACACTTGAGGTTTACATTGTCTTCAATGTTAAAAATATTTAAACAGTTAATGAACATTTGAGGGATGAGGTTGAAATTGACTGTTTAACAATTAAAAACCCGGGGCTCTAATGTGATGCTTATACTAAATTATTATACAATTACACTTTTAACATTCAAACTAATAAAAAAAAAATAGATTATGAAACTGAAATCAATTGATATCATCGACAATGGAATGGAACAATCGGCTCGCGAACTCTTGTAAACACTCATACACACTCGTCTCAACCAAATACCAAAAACTGACAACCGAACCTGCAAAATCTCGAGACGTGTAGAAGCAAGATTCTCACAAGTGTAAGACATAGGCCTTTTAAAAGTTATAAAAATGATCTTTTGTTAATTTTATTAAAACAATTATCGAGCCGAATTAAGTCGTTTCATAATAAATTTTGTTAAACAGGTTAAAACGTGACGTAACTCACGTTCATAGGAATCAGGATTGCATTTAGCGTATACAACAAGCCCTTTAAACCTCCCGGTAGCCCAGGAGGACGAGTGAGGTCTCGTGAGGGTTTATATTGAAGAACACCCACAAAGTTCAAAATACAACAAAATATACACGTACCTGGATTAACCACAGCAAAAAGAACATGAAAGCACTCTGGGTAGCTAAACTGAAACCTCGTTTTCTGACAAAAACTTTATCGAACACATCAAATCAAAATTTTTCTCATTAGGTATCCCCGCACTTAGCTTTTTCTATGATGGTACGCTTAAAATACAATTAGTAATATAAAAACTAAAACAAAATGCAAACTAAAAATATATAAAATGTACAGTTACCACCCTTTTGAAACTTTTATGGCATTCAAGGTGGGTGTCTGGCCCGCTCCCATGCAACCTTCTCATTATAAGCATGTTTTTCTTCAATCATTTGTTGTCAGTCTTCCGATAGGCCAGGATCTGGCCCGAACATCCTCAATCTCCACTCTCGATCATTTTGGTTGGGTGGATGTCTCACTTTCTACTTCCTTGGTCGGCTACCTTTCTCTTACACCTTCTCACTCTGTTGTTTCTCAAATCCCTTCTTATCTATCTTGTCAATCACAAAGCATTCCTTTTGTGTGATCCTTGTCCAATGATACACACTTGTCAACAAGAGGGTTAATAGCATTTTCAAACAATAATAACCGTTTATCACGATCTCCACACTTGATTCCCAAAACCCCTTTAGCACAATCAATTACCGCATGTGCTGTGGCAAGGAATGGCCTACCCAATATAACTTGTGGTTGTGTATTATTGACACGTTTAGCATAGTCAAGTACAAGAAAGTCAACTGGGTAGAAAAATTCCTACACCCGAACCATTACATTAGTCACCATGCCCCGAGGAAGTGTATGAGTTTGGTCCGCCAACACCACGGTGGTGTTTACCCTTTCTAACGGGCCAAATTCATACTGATCATATAAACTACCGGACATGATACTAACATATACTCCAAGATCTAAAAGTGCCAGATCAGTTTTAAATTCCCCAATTTGAATTGATGAAAACGGCACTCCCGGGTCTTCGAGTTTACTAAGGGTGATATTATGCTCCACCCCTTCATCCATTGTCTTGCTCAATTTACCATTTAAACATTTATCATAAGAACAATTTTCACAACAAGATGTTTCGTTTGCTTTTAAATTTGAGTTATTTTGGAAAATTTTTTCATTTTGACCGACACAATCACTCTCATTGCTAACACCTTCCACCACCCCATCAACAAAATGTGGTGGTGAATCAACTTCAACAACGGAAATTTCAAAATTAGGTAAAAGACTTACCGCATTGATGTGCACATTGTTTCCTTTTTTGGAGCTAGAGTAGTATTGGTTGGGGTTGACTGTAATATCGCTCGGGAGTAGACCTGTACTCTTTTGCAACTTTGTCATATCTGCTGCGAGCTGACCAATCTATTTTGACATTGCATCTACCGATTTATCATGTAATTCAAACTGTTTCTTTGTTTCAGCCTTATGATCATAATCTTCATCAATGCATCAAACTTTGAGTGCACCTTTTCATCTGCATTTTCCGAGGACCCTTTCTACTGGTCCTGACTACACCAGATGAATTTCCACCCAGGTTACCGTCGCTGTTATACCCCTGATTCTGATTATACGAACCCTGCTGATAACCACCTTGGTGGTAATTTCCCTGCGATATGTTCTGGTTCGATCCCTGAAAGTTCGGGTTTAACTGTGTAGACGTGTTCCCATAACGAAATTTCGGGTGATTCCTCAAGCTCGGGTGATAAGTGTTTGAATTAAACCCTTGGCCATTGGAATCCTTGTAAGCATAGTTAACCTCCTCGGGCACGTCCTATTCGTCATCATAAAACTCGGGGAAATTTTCTGACTTACGTCCGAGCTCACCACATTCCTCACATACCAGGAATTTCACTCCAACTTTACCAACCTCTTTCTTTTTACCCTTTCTGTACCCGGCCAGTTCACGTTCCAACTCAGCAATTCTTTCGGATTCCCTCGTGGCAGACTTCACTGATCTAGTAGAAGTATTGTGTCTTCGTGTTTCTGTTTTTTCCTCTACTTTAGAGTCTTCACACGTAAATTCCAAAAAATCTCAATCATCTTCCTCGGTTTGGTTCAACAGTTGACCATTACACGAGGCTTTCAAGTGTTTATATTCTTGTATGTCAACCCGTCCACAAAACACTTCACCAATTCCCACAATTCAATCTGTGGTGTAGGCACTTTCTGATCATTTCTTTGAATCTGGTGAAGGCCTCGTGAAACTGTTCACCTGATAACTATGAAAAGTGGCGAATTTCCATTCGGGCCTCGTTTGTCTTCGACTGCGAATAATACTCATTCAAGAACACATGCTGCATCTTGGCCCTGATACCAGTATTGTGCATCGATAGCGAGTTAAACCGGTGTTTTGCTTTATCTTTTAGGGAAAACTGGAATAACCGCAATCGAACCTCATCCTAGTCAAACGACCAATCGACCTGCAAATGGCCGAAAAATTGGACAAATGAGAATACGGGTCCTCAGAAGCCATCCCGTGAAAATGTGGTACGATGCTAAATTAAGATGGCCGGGACTTAAAAGTCAGTTGTCCCGGCACTCGTTCCTGTGGAACAATCGGGGATGCTCCATCTGAAATAGTCGGTCTGAACCGACTGTTAACACCCTAAACCGGGGCTACAAAATTCCTCCTTCACCCCCAGGATTCACTAAACTTCCTATGTTCACCTGAATACCCCGAACTCTTTCAACCCTTTCTGGTCGATTAACACTGTTTCGCCCCATATCATTTCTTCCCCCATTTCGGTTAACAACATCACATCATCTCTGGTTGACCGGTTCTTCCACCACTTCATCCCAATTTTCCTCGCCCTCGTTTTCTGGCTCAAATCCCACATTCTGTCTTCGCCAATTTACCTCTTTATTACCTTCAAAACCTTGACCCGCATCATTCTCTTCCCCCTCTTCATCATTTTTTGAATGAATAATGGGACGATCAACATCAAGATTAATCCGGACTCTGCGTCTAGGAGTGTTATGTGGTGCTGACGGTTCGGCCAGATCGGCATCTTGGTTTCGGTTTCGGGTTCTAGAGAAACGAGCCGAGTTATTCGGGTTGTTTTGCTGGTTGGCATTTATTGGTGGAAATTGGTTATTGTCGGGTTGGTCATTGTTGTCTGGGTTAAAAGCATTGTTTTCTAGGAGTTGGTTTGGGTCTTGGTTCAGGTTTTCATTCCGATTCTGGTTTCGGTTCTGGTTTTGACCCTCCATCTCTGATATTCTGTTCTGAACTCGGTTCTGCCGAGCTAATCTTTTGATTTCGGGCTCGAAAACAAGCGGTGACTGTCTGCCCAAGTGTCGGGTGTGCATAAACCTATTACCTACACAAGCAACACACCTCGCGTAAAATGAAAAAAATAAACTTTAAACTAAAAAATAAAAACTAAACTTAAAACTAAAATAAACACAAAAATCAAATAACACGAAAAACATTAAGCGCACTAACTACCTGGCAACGGCGCCATTTTGATGCTAGACTGTCGCTATCTAGTAAAAAACAATTAAATCAAGTTTCTAATCACCTAAGCAAGCTAGGGTAAGTAGGGTGTCGAACATAAGAAGTATGCGGTCAATGTAATCGTGTCAACAATTTATAATATTATTATGAAGTAATAACTTTTAGGGCTGATCACAAGAAAATAATTTGGTTTTAATGATTAAACAACATCACAAATTCAAGTAGTTAACAAAAGTTAATCATCCCCGGGGTTCAAGAATGTAATTTAACAGTTTCTCATGCAACCTAACCGATTAATTATCACAGACTGACTAAAGACTGATTAACAAGTTAAACTTTAGGCACCAACAATCGCTAACACACGGCACTGGTTATCAAATGGTCCTTGCTAGTGTGACTCAACTAAGGGTAATTGTGTGCTTCGTTGTATTCAAACTAGTCAAACAACCCTATGAGCAATTACTATAGAAACTAGCAAACTAATCGTTATGATCAACGTAAACCTAAACCGATTGAATGCATAGCAATACTAAATATCAATACTCATAGGTCAATCAACAATAATTACAGATAGTATGTTCGTGGTTACATTACAAACTGAATAAAATACAAACTTTACATCCCGGGAATGAATCGGAGAGGACTAACCGAGCATCGTCATCGATAGATCTTTAATTATGATGAGGAAGACCATTAGGATTTATCAAGAGATGATTGGTGGCCCTGGAATTCACCCAAAATTGTCTAACAGCTGCTGCAAGTCGTCAATCCTGATTAGGGGTTCGGAAAATAGAAGAGATTTGTCAAACCCCGTTTTCACGTTTTTTAAGACCACCGCGTATCGCGATGGCATAGACCTATTACCTCACGCATCGCGACATAAGAAAACCTCATATTCAGATTCCTCTCTTCGATTCTCATCGAGAAACCCAAAATTCATATACTATGGGTCCCGTAACTCATTTTCTAGCCCAGGATATGCCGGTTTTACTTCTTCGTCGCGTTTTGTTAACCCATCTTGTTCAGTTTTAGCATCGGCTTATGATTTCTCATTCATAATCTTCCCTAATCCTTGTAACACATCTCAAGACATTAAATCATGCTCTGGTCTTCTCGAGATATCATTCCATGCTCATACAAGTCTCCAATTTAGCATCTTTAACGATCAATGACCTGAAATACAAAAGCACGTATGAAATACCAAAGTTCTAACAATATACTCAATAAAACTACATAATTAATACATTAATATATATACAAAATACCTGACCATCAATTTCCATCTCAAAAAAGGTATTACAAATTATGTTGTCCTTTCAGATTACATATGTTTGTTAGACGATTTCTATATTTTCACCTGTGTCGTACACGGGTCAATAACCTAGTTTTATGCTATAACTGAATATACTTAGGACAACTAAGCAATCATTATTTTTGTTTATTAGTATAGTATGATTTGTTCATAAAAGAAAAATAACTTTCTATTTTAACTCTTAAACTAAAGTCAATGGTCCTCACTCGCCTTGTAGGGGTGTTCGTGGTGCGGTTCAGTGCGGTTTTTGGTTAAATTCGAACCGAAAACCAAAACTTCGGTTTTAGGTGTATTTGAAACTGTTCGGTTTCGATTTTTCAGTTTTAACTTTTTTGGTTCGATTTCGGTTTTGCCATTTGATCTTAAAAATTTTAGATCAAAAGAAAGTTTTCAAACAATAATTAATATAGGTATGAATAATTTTGTTAATTGTAAAATAATTGACGATTAAACAATAATTAATATAGATCAAAAATATTTGAGTTGCATGTTAATTAATTTTTTATAAAATACTTAATATAAAATATAAAATAACAAAAAATTAGGAATTCGGTTCGATTAAGTTTTTTCGGTTTTTATTATATGCAAAACCAAAACCGAACCGCTAGTTAGATTTTTTAAAAAACTTAAAACCAAACCGTCGATTTTTGTTTCGGTTCGCTTTTTTCGGTTTGGATTTTTCGTTCTTTTCGATTCCGGATTGGTGTTTTCGGTTTCCTGCACACCTGTACTTGCTCGATACAAATCCCTGGGAAAAATGACCAAAATAGAAATTTTGACCAATATTTTACAAAAAAATATACTTTTGATTATATTTTTATTTTATTTATTTATGAAAAAGTATATATAATCTAAAATAACTACTCTATTACAACAAATCTTTTTTTTTTCACATGATCTTTAACTAGGTGATCCACGTATGTTTCAACTAGACAGTCACCATATTCATTTTATCCACCTAATCTGACACATAGACCAATACCATTTATAATCACTAATTTAGTTTGTTACCCTAAAATCATCTCTATTTTATGTGGCGGATGGTGATGTATGAACTTCCCTTTGGGGACGTGCCAACCTAGTACTCCATAATTCCATATTTTAGAAATACAGATTGGGTGGGTCGGTGGCCCGTTAGTAAACCAAATAGCCGTTCTAAAAAATAAGCGTAAAATGGATTTAGCATATTACTCTAAAGTCATCTATATTTTATTAGGGTGCTAAGCTAAAATATTTTTTATATGTAAGGCCCCGTTCCCGGCGCCCTACATTGGCATTGGATTTACTGATAAACACAGTTCTAAATATCAGAGTTATTAAAAACTTTCGCGGAAACAAATAAACTTCAAACATTCATTACAAAACATTCAAGATTATCTTTAAAAACATAATAAAAAAGTTTCTTATTTAAACATCATGACAAGTCTTCAGAAGTCAGCCTCTTCACATCCTGCCATATGTCTCCCTCAAGCTAGCTGCTTTAGTCTATTCACCTGCGTGCATACTAAAAGTCAGCTACGTTAGTGGGTTCTAGTTAATCAGGTAACATACAATACATTCACACAAGCATCCGAAAATACATATTATATACTTAACCTGCTTATCTTTCTTCCATACATACGTAATTATATAACTTATTTCTTTCTTCCTTTCATACTTTACGTTTATTCATACTTTACATACTTATACGTTTTAAAAAGGCATTACGCCCTACTGCCTCGAATATTATTAGGGCTCGGTCTCTTTTCTTCCTCAGATATTATCAGGGTCTGGTTCCTTCTTCCTCGAGTATTATTAGGGCTCGGTCCCTTTTTGCCTTAAATATTAGTAGGGTCCGGTCCCTTCTTCTGTACCTTACCATTCTTTTATATTTATTTATAACTTTCATACATAACATACAAATATCATGTAACATCCCGAATTTTCTAAGTATAATATTTAATATATTATTTCCGTTGAGGGAATTAAATTGAGTAATTAGATTAATAATAATAAAATAATAAAGATAGGTTAAGTAGGCTACTTAGATGGAATTAAATATGTACCAAAAATGAAAGATGGGCTTAAGCCATGGGCCTAAGGGAGTATAAATACCCCTTAAACCCTAATCCTTTCCATTTTTATCCATCTGTACACCATAGTCTATACCTTCATAAACACACGCAAACATCCTCCTTTATCCCGAACCAAGATCTGAAGGTGAGAACCCGAGCTTGATAGTCTTAGGGCATCGTAACGAGCCAAAAACGATATCAAGACTAGATCGCGTGTGTAAACCGATTCGTTTAAGGTACGTTCAATAACGAAAACTTGTTCGGCTCATTTAGTATTCTTAGATCTACGTATAAGTGGTAAAAATGAATCAAACGAAATGATTCTCAGTGCAATTCGTTAACGTTTGATAGGTTAATCAGTGGTATAAAGAACCGGGTATATAAATGAATAAATCGCACCATTTAGAACCCGGTGATTGAATGATTTGATGTTTAGGATTTGTAGGCGCCATGATTCCGAGTTGATTGATGCCAGAATTGTGTTGTTTCATCGCGATTTAAGGTTCAATTGCAGATCAGATGTGTTGACTGTTCATATCGATTTTCACTTTGACGCCTGAGTCAAAGTTTGGATGAGACTAATGTTCTTTCGTTATGAGCAAGCGAATGACTTTTTATTCGTATGCTCCAGTAACGAATAAGCCTTCCATTCATCATGAATGACCTTACCCATTCATTCGTTATGTTGAGATAGCGAATCAAGCCATTCGTTATAAGGCACACTCGCGTGTTCTTGTAACGAATGAACTACCCATTTGTTATAGATATACTCATGTGCCCCTGTAATGAATGAACCACCTATTCATCTCAAAGAAATCATGAATGGCCTTAGTCATTCGTTAAGACTCAGATCAAGCCATTCGTCACATCGAATGGTATAACGAATAATGCATACTCAGAATGGAGCTTTCATAACGAATCAAATCATTCGTTATAATGAATGAAGTCATTCGTCATTGCAAATGTGATAGCGAATGATGCTTAACCAGATACCATTCGTCATAACGAACGAGTTAGCAGATGACATAACGAATAAGATAACGAATAAAATAATCATTTAACCTAGAAATTCGTTATGGGTAGTGATAGTTAAATGATATGTGTAATTGTTATACAATTAGCCGTACCCAGTTAAAGAAAGGAGTTACCATTAATGAACCGAATTCATGTGAGTTTATAACCCCATTTCCTTGTTATGTTTTCGAAGTTGTGTGAATACTCGATGTGATTAGTTAATACACTTACCTTAAGTGGTAAGTGTATGCCATATATGATTTATTTGAAAGTTATTGAAGATATAAATGAATGCTTGTCGGTATGTGAACGATCTACGGATATTGCACGTATTGCCAAGGAAGGTGATCGTTAGAAGACTAATGTGAAGGATGCTCAGTGCCTCTGTATGTTATGATGTGGTATGCTTGTTTACGTGGGTACAATCTTCGTCCGACATAGTAAGTTAGGATGGAAAATCCCTCTAACTTCCTTTGGACATAGACATGGAATGTAACAGCGTAGATAAGAACTGTGGACCCATTAGCGTTCCTTAGATGGATATTATATGATTAAGTGAATGTTCCTTATATGGATAATACAAGTTTTTCCTTCTATGGATAATATATAGTGTTTCCTTCTATAGACTATAGTAGTTATTCCTGTAATGAATGTTGTGTAATGTTCCTCTTATGGATAAGGACGTATGTATGGTATATGAATGTTTATGAATGATGTATGAATAATGTATGAAAGTTATAGAAAGGGTTAAGTGCAAGTACGAATGTAATAAATTAAATTATAATGAAGATAATGTATGGTTGTATGGTCGTATGATTAAAGGGTTGCAGACCCTAATAATATTTGCGAAGGTTACACGGTTGCATACTCTAATAATATCTGCGAAGGTTACAGGGTTGGATAACCTAATAATATATGCGAATGTTACAGGGTTGAAGACCCTATTAATATCTGCGAAGATTACAAGGTTGCAGACCCTAATAATACATGCGAAGGTTACAGGGTTGTAGACCCTAATAATATCTGCGAAAGTTATAAGGCGAAATGCTCTTTAAAACAAAAAGATAGCTATGTACGTAATGTACGGGCTAAAAGAAAGAAAGTATGTATGTACGAACGAAAGAAAGGTAACAGGCTAAGTATGTAATATATATATTCGGATACGTATATATGTAAGTATGTGGATGTATTGTACGTTGCCTGACTAACTAGAACTCACTCAGCATAGCTGACTTTTAATATGCACGCATGTAAATATGTTTAATGAGCTAGCATGAGGACGACGCATGGCATAGATTGAACGAGTGGCATCTGAAGATGGAAGAAATTATGTTTTAAATATGATGTTTTATGATATGTTTTAAAGACAAGTTTGAATGTTTATTAACGAATGATTAAATTTAACGTTTCCGCGAAAGGTTTTAATTAACTCTTATTTGTAGAACTGTGTTTATGAGTAAATCCGACATAAATTTAGGGCACCGGGACCGGTGCCTTACATATCATCCATACACCATATATGAACAATTACATCTTTAAACTATCACCTGGCGGTACATGCAATATCTGAAGATTGTTCACGCACCGTCAAGAATTCATTCATACATAAGTCATATAAGGCATACACTTACCACTTAAGGTAAGTTTATTAACTAATCACATTGAGTATGCACATAGCCCCAAAAACATACCAAGGAAATAGGGCTAGAAACTCACCTAGGTCTGATTCCTTTCAGAGTTAATGGTAACTCCTTTTCCTTGGAAAAATTTTATTTTCATTAATAAGTCTTTACTAAAAATATTATCAGAAATCTAAAGTTCAATTATTTAATCAACTTAAACCTTCATTTTAAACGTTACCTTTCATTGTTAATTATTTATTATTCTTATCTTAATCATCATATAAGTCCATATCTATCGTTTACGTACGTATATGTTGTTTAGCTTTCGTTTATTTTATAAAATCATTTCAAGTCCATATAAGTTCACTGCGTATAAGTTGCTACTGGCGTATAAGTTGTCCAGCGTATAAGTCATCCTTAGGCGTATAAGGTGTTCCAACGTATAAGCTATTCTAGCGTATAAGTTGTTCCAACGTATAAGTCATACATATACGACATACATACTTACATGTTACATTCATACTTACACGCTGCCTTCATACTTACACGATGCGTACATACTATAAGGCCATGTTGCCTCACGTGGATGTTGGATTTACTCATAAACACAGTTCTAAATATCAGAGTCAAATAAAACGTTCACGGAATATTAAAACTTCAATAAACATTTAAAATCATTACAAAAACTTGTCTTAATTAACATCTTTTGTCTTTCCAACATAAACATCATTAAATAAAAACGTCACATGTCTTCAGATTCCAGCTTCTTATTCTTCCACCATGTGTCTTCATCACGCTAGCTGCCTCATCCTACTCACCTGTGTGCATACTAAAAGTCAGATACGTTGAGTGAGTTATAGTTAATCAAATAACATACAATACTTTAACATACTTATACATACGCATCAGAAGATACATATTATATACTTAACCTGCTTATCTTACTTTCGTACATACAATAGTATATACCTTCTCCTTTTCTTTCATTCTTTACTTCATTCTATCTTTACATACTTTACATCTATTCATACTTTACATACTTATACGTTTTAAAGAACATTACGCCCTACTGCCTCGAGTATTACTAGGGCTCGGTCCCTTTTCTGCCTCGAATATTATTAGGGTCCGGTCCCTTTTCTGCCTCAAATATTATTAGGGTTCGGTCCCTTTCTACCTCGAGTATTAGTAAGGCTCGGTCCCTTTCTTCTCTACCTAGCTGTTCCTTTACATTCATTCGTAACATACATATATCATCCATACATTACATATAACATTCATATCTTTTTTTATAACCTGGCAATACCTACAATATCCGAAGATTGTTCACGTACCGACAAGTAATCATTCATATCTATCACATATATCATATATAGCATACACTTACCACTTAAGGTAAGTGTATTAACTAATCACATCGAGTATGCACACAACCCCGAAAACATAACAAGAAATGGGGCCAGAAACTCACCTGGATTCTGTTACAGTCCCCGTTAATCATTATCCCTTTCTTTAATTGAGCTCTGCTAACTGTATATTAAATTATTAATCACGTGTAACAATACTTGTCCTGATCATATTATTCAATTTTCAGCCAAAATGGCTAAGTTGGTCTATTCTAATGGTCTTGTTTTAGAATACAATTTACTTAGAATATAACCTTACTCTCAAACACTAAGGTATTCGAATATAGGGTATTCAATTACTTTAGTATTGTTTCTTTTCTTTTGTATTCATATGCTCCATACTTAAATTAAATCTATCTTTTTCCTTTTCTTTTTGTATTGATTGCACATATATAGACATTGTTACTGTGCTCAAGTTATTCCATGCATGTATGCGAGTATGTATATTGTATTTGAATGGCATAATGTAATCGAACTTACATGTTGTATGTGAACCATGTATGTATTCGATTACAGCATTGTATGCGAGCCTTCCCATGTATTCGAATCTATCATTGTATTCGAGTTACATAGATGTATTCAAACTACACCTTGTATTCGAATGTATATAAGTATGCGAGTATATAAGTTGTATTTGAATGTTGTATGTATTCGATTGTATCTAAGTATTCGACTTTAACCCATGTATTCGAGTAAGGCATTGTATTTGAAATATACAATGTAATCGAATCTATACTTGTATTCGAGTTTATCAATGTATGCGATTATGGCAATTGCATTCGAATTTCCATGTAATCGAATGAGCATATGTATTTGAATCTGTAATTGTGTTCGAATGTCTCCATGTATTCGAATATTACAATGTAATCGAGTAGGGCCATTGTATGCGAGTTATACACTGTATTCGAACGAGCTGTACACGTATTCGAACGGCTGTAACAGTTTGGTCCTTAGGGATGTTTTTCACAACTTTAATACCCTATTATGGTTTGGTATTAACCCATCAATGTTTCCCTAACCGTTTTTGGCTAAACTTTGACCCGTGTAACCATAAAGCTTGGACCTTTATGGTCTAAAATGTTCAAAAGCTAGATTTAGGGTTTATTTATGATCCGTATACAACCACGAGTTCGCTAAGTCCATTTTAAGCATCAAGTTTTCAACTTTATGATTTACTTAGACCCGATCTACTCTACGGTTAAGTTTTAGGTCAAACCGTTCATAAAAACATAATCTTTAAAGATAAAGAACATACCCTTATGTGTTTTTAGGCTACAGTTAGCTTCGGTTATGAACAATAATCTTGTATCTTGCCTGTATATCAAAGATCTAACAAGATATAGCTTGGTTTTGGTCTTGGATCTCCTTTCCTTACTTGCGGCGGTAAGAGAGGGGTTTGTGTGTGTGTTTTGAGTGTGTAAAGAATAAGGAAGATAAGAATAAGGGATTTAGGGTTTTAGGGAGGTTTAAGGGAGTATTTATACTCTCTTAAGCCCATGGACCTAAGGCCCTTCCCATCCCTTATTCCATTTTTCCCCACCCAAGTCCATACTCTTTATTATATTTAATCTTAATTAAGTGTTAACACACAATAAACAAACATAATTCCTTTTATTTATTAGTATAAATTTTAGGGTGTTACAAGTCTTCCCTCCTTAAAGAGGTTTTGTCCCCGAAACCTAATTATCTCTTAAACAAATATGGGTAAAACTTGTGCATCTCTTCCTCAATTTCCCATGTAGCGTCTGATCCTTTGTTATGCTTCCATGTCACTTTCACTAAAGGTATAACCTTGTGACGAAGTTGCTTTTCCTTGCGGTCCACTATCTCTACATGTTGTTCAATGTAATTCAGCTGTTCATCAACCTCAATATCCACCAATGGCACATGAGACGTGTCATCAGCTAGGCATTTCCTCATATGAGAAACATGGAAGGTTGAATGAATTCCTTCTAACTCCTTGGGTAAATCTAGCTTGTAAGCCACTTCACACACACGATCCATAATCTCAAATGGTCCAATGTACCTTGGACTTAGCTTCCCTCTCTTCCTAAAACAAATAATTCTTTTCCAAGGAGAGACCTTGAGCATCACATTGTCACCAACGTTAAACTCAATCGGTAGTCGTCGCTTATCAGCATACGATTTCTGTCTGTCTTGAGCAGCTTTCATTCTTGCCTTGATCTATTCAAACTTTGTAGAAGTTTTTTGCACAACCTCTAGACTTCCCATCTCCTTCTGACCAATCTCTCCCCAACATACAAGGGTTCTAGGTCTTCCATACAACATTTCAAACGGCGGCATACCAATACTTAAATGGTAGTTGTTGTTATAATAGAACTCTGCCAGATGCAGATGATCATCTCAACTTCCTCCAAACTCTAAAACACAAGCACGTAGCATATCCTCAAGGGTTTGGATCGTCCTTTCAAACTGTCCATCTGTTTGAGGATGATATGTCGTACTGATGTTCAATCCCGTTCCCATAGCTTCATGGAACTTCTTCCATAATCTCGAAGTAAACCGAGTATCTCTATCAGACACAATCGATAACGGTACTCCATGCTTAGATACAACCTCTTTAATGAACAAACTTGCTAACGTTAACGGCGAGATAGCCTCTCGTATAGACAGAAAGTGAGCACTTTTGGTCAAACGATCCACTATCACCCAAATGATATCATGATGCTTAGCCTTACGAGGTAAATTGGTTATGAAATCCATGGTAATATGTTCCCATTTCCATTCAGGTATCTCCAAAGGTTGCATCTTCCCATAAGGTTTCTGATGTTCGGGTTTGACTTGTAAACAAGTTAGGCACTTACTGACATAATCTACTACATCATTCTTCATACCCGGCCACCAATAGTCTCTCTTCAAGTCTTGGTACATCTTAGTGGATCCTGGATGAATTGAATATCTTGACTTATGAGCTTCATCTAAGATTCGACCTCTAAGATTCTCATGGCGTGGAATCCACATACGGTGAAACCTAGTCTTAACACAATGGGTGTTTTCCATCAACTCGTCTTGCTGACCGTAGATCCTTTCCTTCTTCACTAGCCCTTTCGTCTACCAGCACCTCTGACTGTACCTTGATGATTTCTTCAAAAAGACTTAGAGTTCATAATCAACTAGTATGACTTCACTGTTGCAATGACTTCCTCATTCATACGGATTAGCGCGTCTATGACCACATTAGCTTTACCAGGATAGTACTTGATATCGCAGTTATAGTCCTTTACCAATTCTAACCATCTTCTATGTCTCATGTTCAGTTCTTTCTGCTCGAAGAAGTACTTTAAACTCTTATGATATGTGTAAATAGTACACTTAGTACCATACAGGTAATGTCTCCATTTCTTGTGAGCATGCACTACTGCTGCTAGCTCTAAATCATGTGTCATATAAGTACTCTCATGGACTTTCAACTGTCTAGACGCATAAGCTATCACTTTTCCTCGTTGCATCAACACGCAACCTAACCCACGATGCGAAGCATCAGTACAAACAACCAAATCCTCGTCACCATCGGGTAAAGCAAGGATTGGAGCTTTCGTGAGTCTTTTCTTTAATTCCTCAAAAGCCTCCTCTTGAAACTTACCCCAACTGAATACTACTGACTTTCGGTTCATACCGGTCAATGATGCAGCTATCTTGGAGAAGCGTTCGATGAATCTCCTATAATAGCCAGCCAACCCTAATAAGCTACGTATATCAGTCAAATTCTGCGGGGTCTTCCAATTCGTTATCACCTCAATCTTAGCTGGGTCCATGGTAATCCCTTCAGGATTGATCACGTGACCTAGAAATTGTATTTCTCTTAACCAGAACGCGCATTTCGAAAACTTAGCGTACAACTTTTCTTTCTTCAGAATCTTCAATACTTCTCTCAGATGCTCAGCATAATCAAACTCGATCTTTGAATAAATCAATATATCATCAATGAAAACAATAACTGACTTATCCAACATCTGCCAACAGACCCTATTCATCATGTCCATAAACGCTGCAGGAGCATTCATTAGACCGAATGACATCACGAGGAACTTGTAGTGTCCATATCGCGTCCGAAACGATGTTTTAGGGATGTCTGCCTCTTTCACCTTTAGCTGATGATAGCCTGATCTGAGATCTATCAGTGAGAACTGACTTGAACCTTGCAGTTGGTCAAAAAGATAATCAATCCTTGGCAAAGGAAATCTATTCCTTACCGTAAGCGTGTTCAACTCGCGATAGTCTATGCACATTCTCATACTTCCATCCTTTTTCTTGACAAATAACACTGGTGCGCCCCATGGGGAAACACTTGGTCTAATAAACCTTTGTCGAGGAGTTCTTGCAGTTGGGACATCAATTCTTTCATCTCGGACGGCACTAGACGGTAAAGCGCTTTTGCGACAGGCTTGGCTCCTGGTATTAGATCTATCTGAAATTCTATCTCTCACTCCGGTGGCAACCCCAGAAGATCCTCAGTGAATACTTCTAGGTAGTCGCACACAATAGGAACATCTTTTACTTCCTTTGTCTCGCCGTGGCTTTGACAACATACGCCAGGTAGGCACCGCACCCTTGCCTTAACAAACCCTCAGCTTTTATCATCGAAATGACATTAAGCCCAGAACTTTCCTTATCACCATAAACCATCACCACGCTACCATTCAAGGACTTTAACCTTATTATCCTACTATTACACACTATATGAGCTTCAAACTCAGACAACCAATTCATTCCTAAAACTACATCAAACCCTCCTAAGGTCATCACATACAAGGTAACAGGGAACTCATGTCCTTCTAACTCTATCTTACAATCCTTAACCATTAACATTATTTTGACCAAGGTGTCACTAGCGATTTCTACTATAAAAGTTTCAAACACCGGCAACATTTCATTTTAGCTAATTCACTAAATGTCGTAGCTACAAAACTCTTATTCGCACCTGAATCAAACAACACAGAAGCGAAAACATCGTTTACTAGAAACGTACCTATGACAATGATATATATAAAAATATACATCTTTTTAGCATCAAATAATCTCTAAAAACTGCAACTTCTATAGTATAATATAGTTAAAATAACTACTTATCATGTTAAAATGTATTTTCAGGCGAATCCAAGCCTCAAACGAAGAAACGAATGAAAAGCCAAAGAAAACAGCAAAACATGGGGCTGTGTTTAAGGAAACATGGGGCTGTGCTTTTGGAAACACGAGGCTGTGCTTTCAAGAAACACGGGGCTGTGCTTTTGGAAGCACGGGGCCGTGCTTCTGGTCACTTTTCAGAAAAGACAAAAAAATCTACAAGAAAAGACAAAATAGTGAACAGCTGGACACGGGGCCGTGCTTTTGGAAGCATGGGGCCGTGCCTACCTTCCAGAAACGACAAAAATAATTAGCACATGTCACTAAAAATCACGGGGGCGTGCCTCAGGAAGCACGGGTCCGTGCCTACCTTCCAGAAATGACAAAAATAATTAGCACATGTCAATAAAAAGCACGGGGGCGTGCCTACGAAAGTACGGGTCCGTGCTTCTCACTCCAAATTGCCTCTAAATAGTGGCTCATGTGGCACTCATTTGGTGTGCCTTGAAAAGATTTCTATCCAGTTTTCTCTTATAAAAACACACACTAACACTCACATAGAAGATTTAGTGAAGAGTTTGAAGGCTTGGAGGTCATCACCATCAACCATCATCATCATCTATCATCACCATCATTAAGAAGGAAGATTCATCTACAATTGGTCAGATTGTTCCAAGTTTAATCATGTATTTGTTATCATCATTCATCTTAATGTTTATCATCATGCTCATTATGAGCTAAACTCCTTTTACCATCTAAAATCTTTGAAGAAGCTTTGTTTTACTTGATAATTAATCAACATGTGATGTAGTCTAGTAAAGTACATGGTTATATTACAATTATCTTTTGATGAGAAATGTTTCACCATCTTAAATCACTAATTCAAAGTTGGTGGTTGTCAATTCCATTGGTAATCGTTCATGATCGATTCATGTTCTTGAAAGATAGAAATACTTTGATACAATATCGAAACATGGATCCTTATATTGTACTTAGAAATGATGAGATATAAGTTATGATGTATTTTTCTAAACCTTGGTAATCCGAAAATGGCTTTGCTTAGGATATCAAATTAGTTAAAGAAATCATATGTTAACGGAATGTGTAATTATAACCTACATAAATCAACCAAGGGGAGGTTGTGTGATGAACTACAACCACCCGAAGTTGTTAGAATTGGTATTTGAGAAATCAAAGTCAATCCTAATCTTTCTACTTTACGAAACTACTTGCCAACTTAAATTGACATCATTGAGATGGTATGACATTAGGAAAGGGTGGACTTTAAAATGCGCATGCTATCTCCTTAGTGCCAAAGATGCTCACTTAAGGTTTAAGGAGCTATCTATCATATATTGTAATGGCAAGTTTATCACATGTCCAAACAATAATTATCAATGTTAAAATGGAGTGGATTCTTGATCTTAGATGGTAACCTTCGCATAATTGAACAACTCGTTTAGAATTTCTTGTCTTGGTCACCTATATATTATATATCTGTATTTACATTTTATAAAAAGTTCAAAAATTAACCCCAAAATGATTAAAACCTCCGATTAAAGTAAAACAACGATTTATTATTAGAAACCTTTGTGTCCACGGATCGATACTTAGTTCTTACCAATACTATTCTACATATAGGATAGGTACACTTGCCTATTTTGTATGTGTTTAGTCTTTGTAGAAATCACTTTTATAAATTTAAAACACGATCTTGTGCAAAAGAAAATCATCCCATCATTTTACATTTTATGCCACACGCACACAGCACATCAAAGTTTTTGGCACCGTTGCCGGGAACACGGTACGTTTCTAAGAATGATCCAAGTTTTAATTTAATCACTGTCTATAATTGTACAAATTTTTAACTTCTATTTTATTTTACCGTTAATTTTTTTTCTAAATATTAAAATATATAATTTTATGGCTAGCTTACTTTTTACCTTTATTTACCTTACTTTACTCTAGCTTAATTAATTTAGACCATAGTTTAGTTTAAAATAGCTTATCCTAATTCGTAGTTTAACTTTAGCTAACTTTTACTCCAGTGTTTACTTTTGATTTAGTCCCATGTATGTCCTCTACTTTTGAGCCTGAGCTTGTTTCTCCAATTTCTGAACCGGAACGACTCTTTCGTCGACGAACTCGTAAACGGACTACAGAAACAACAGAAGCAATCAAAGACGAATCAGTAGACGCCACCACATCAGGAGAAAATCAAACCAAAGAAATGATGGCGGCCCAGAACAATGAGCCGAACATGAGCCAGTACGCCAAGCCGACTCTCGAAGGCTACGGCAATGGAGTGGCTCCACCCGAAATCACCAAAAATTTCGAAATCAAATCAAGCACCATTCATATGGTGGAAAATTCAGTTCAATTTCATGGTCTCCTCGACAAAGACCCTCTTTCTCACATATCTCGATTCTTACGAATCTGCGGAACCTTTAAAATCCAAAACTGTTCAGACGATCAAATCAAGCTTAAACTCTTTCCTTTCTCTCTAAGGGGTCAAGCCCTAGAATGGATAGAATCTCTTTCCTCTGGTTCCATCACCACTTGGGACCAGATGGTTGAACAGTTTCTCCTCAAATATTTTTCGCCCGATAAAACTGCCAAATACCGAGCCAGCATTACCGGATTCCGGACCGATGATGTTGAATCGTTACACGCAGCATGCGGAAAAGATACAAAGCCTTCTAAGAAGATGCCCACATCATGGACTGAGCGTATGGTTACAAGTTCAAACTTTCTTTGACGCACAATCCAGTCAAAACAAACAGGCCATCGACCAGATCGCTGGTGGAGACCTGGGATCCAAATCACCTAACGAAGCATTTGAAGTCCTGGAGAAGGCCGCAAAGAATTGTTTCGCTTAAAACCCACCAAGATCTACACCTACCCATAAAGGAATACACCATGTAGATTCCAACACTCTTGTCACAGCACATCTTGAAACCCTTTCGAAAAAATTCGAACAACTTCAAGCCGAGCTATCAAAAACCAGACTTGCCTGCGACACTTGTGGAGGAAATCATAAGACAAGTGACTGTAAACAAGCCATCATGGCCATGTAAGAAGTCGATTTCATCACCAGACAAAACAACGCTTTCAGCAACAACTACAATCCAGGATGGAGAAACCACCCGAATTTCAGTTGGAAAGACGGAGGTAACACTCAACCTTTACCCGGATTCGAAAAGAGACCGATGAATCAGTCCTTCCAACCTAAACCTCAATTTCAAGATCAAAGTTCTAGTAGCCATTAAAACCCAAGCTACTCGAAGATCGAAGATATGCTAATCCAACTCATGACCAAAACAAATGAAGAAGAGAAGAAGGCCGACTCAAGAGCTGTTGATATCAGCGGAGTATTATTAAAACATGAAGCCGATCTCAAAAGTCAACAAGCATCACTTCAGAACCTAGAAACCCAAATCAGACAAATTGCCCGACAATTATCCGAAAGACCACCTGGAACTCTTCCAAGCAACACAATCACCAACCCGAATGCACCAGCTAACGTCGTTACACTCAGAAGCGGTACAACCACTGTTGTCTCACCAACTTCAGAACCAGTTATGGAGAAAAAGTCTCCTGATGAAACACAGGAGAGGCTGACCCCAGCAAGCACAGTACAGCCTAAGGAGCCAGTCCGAACTTATGTTCCGCCTATTCCATAGCCCGGAAGACTGAAGCAGGAGCGATTGGAAGCTTAGTATGGGAAGTTTCTAGAACTCTTTAAGCAGCTCCATATCAACATCCCTTTTGTCGAGGCTATTGCTCAGATGCCAAAATATGCCAAGTTTCTCAAAGAAGTGCTGACAAACAAAAGAAAGCTGGAGGAGCTCTCGCATGTCACCCTAAGTGAAGAATGTTCAGCTGTCCTCCAAAGCAAGCTACTGACAAAGATGACTGATCCAGGGAGTTTTACTATCCCTTGTCTCATAGGAAATTTATCTGTTAGCAATGCCCTGGCTGACCTAGGAGCTAGTATTAATTTTATGCCTTATGCGGTTTTTGCAAAACTAGGGATAGGAGAACCAAAACCCACCCGCATGAGCATTCAGTTAGCTGACCGATCTGTTAAATATCCTCGGGGCATTGTTGAAAACATGCTTGTCAAAATTGACAGTTTTGTTATCCCAGTAGATTTTGTAAATCTAGACATGGAGGAAGACAGAAGTGTACCTCTAATTTTAAGAAGACCCTTTTTAGCTACCGCAAAGGCTATCATTGATGTTTGCACCGGCAAACTCACTCTCAGGGACAATGACGAGGCAATCACTTTTGACATAGGAAAATCTATGCAATATCCGCAACAGCACGATGACACCATATACTGTGTTGACATCATAGACTCCATCGTAAGTTGCGATATGCGAGATTCCTCCATCAATACTCCCTTAGAAACACAAGTCTTAGACAAAACACTCAACAAAACCATTTTAGAAAACGAAAATCTCAACAATAACTACCACGAAGAATCAGAAATGATATACGAAATCATTGAAAACAATGAAAAATCAAAACCATCAATCCAAGAACCACCAGCCTTAGAGTTAAAAGAACTACCAAAACATCTCGAATACGCCTTTCTAAAAAAGATTCTCAACTCCCAGTAATTATTTCATCTCACCTTTCTAAAAAAGAGAAAGACGAACTTCTTAAGGTTCTTAAAAACCATAAGAAGGCTATCGCATGGAAGATCATGGATATCAAGGGCATCAGTCCTTCTTTCTGTGCTCACAAAATCCTCGTGGAGGAAGAATACAAACTCGTGGTCCAACATCAAAGACGTCTCAATCCCAACATGCAAGATGTGGTGAAGAAGGAAGTAATCAAACTGCTTGATGCCGGATTAATCTACCCGATCTCGGATTCACCTTGGGTTAGTCTCGTTCAAGTAGTACCCAATAAGGGAGGAATGACGGTCGTAATGAACGAAAAGGATGAACTAATACTAGTGAGAACCATCACATGCTGGCGAGTTTGTATTGACTACCGAAAGCTTAATGATGCCACAAGAAAAGATCATTTTCCACTTCCTTTTATCGACCAAATGCTTGAGCTATTATCTGGAAAAATGTTCTACTGTTTTCTTGATGGATTCTCCACATACTTTCAAATTCCTATCGCTCCCGAGGATCAGGAGAAAACCACCTTTACATGTCCGTATGGAACATTCGCCTACCGAAGAATGCCATTTGGATTATGTAATGCTCCAGCCACCTTCCAACGTTGCATGGTGTCCATATTTCATGAAATGATCGAACACTCTATGGAAGTTTTCATGGACGACTTCTAAGTCTTTGGAGACTTCTTCGATCACTGTCTGAAAAACCTAGACAAAATGTTGGCTAGGTGTGAAGAAGTAAACTTAGTACTCAACTGGGAAAAATGCCATTTTATGGTCAAAGAAGGCATCGTTCTAGGTCACAAGATATCCCAAGCAGGACTAGAAGTTGATAGGGCCAAAATAGAAACCATATCCAAACTTCCACCACCAACTTCTGTCAGAGCCATTAGAAGTTTTCTAGGACACGCAGGCTTCTACCGCCGCTTCAGAAAAGACTTCTCCAAATTGCTAGACCTATGACCAAACTTCTAGATAAAGATGCACCATTAGTCTTCTTTGAAGAATGTGTTGAATCATTCAACATATTAAAAGACAAACTTGTCAACGCACCAATCATGACTACACCCGATTGGACCCTTCCATTCGAGATCATGTGCGATGCAAGTGACTTTGTAGTTGGAGCCGTACTCGGACAACGCAAAGAAAAACACTTTCACCCAATCTACTATGCTAGTAAAACTCTTTATGATGCACAAGAAAACTACACCACAACAGAAAAAGAGTTATTAGCAATAGTTTTCGCTTTTGAAAAGTTTAGATCCTACCTAGTTCTTTCCAAAACCATATTTTACACCGACCATGCCGCCATACGATACCTCTTCAACAAGCAGGATGCCAAACCCAGACTTATCAGATGGATTCTACTACTCCAAGAATTCGACATAGAAGTCAAAGACAAAGAGGGAGCATAGAATGTAGCCGCAGACCATCTTTCACGGTTAGAATGCCCAGCTTCAAAAGGACACCATGAGGAAATTATGAATGATAATTTTCCACATGATGTTCTCATGCATATCTAAGCAGTCATGCAGGAGGAAGATGAAAGTCCTTGGTTTGCCGATTTCGCGAACTATTTAGCATGTAGAATCTTAAGGAAAGGGCTCACTCATCAACAGCGGAAGAAATTCTTCTCCGACCTTAAGTTCTACTTCTGGGAAGACCCTTACTTGTTTAGGATAGGTGCTGATCAGGTAGTTCGTAGGTGTGTATCAGGAAATGAAGCCTTAGATATTCTCAAACACTGCCATGAAGGACCTTCTAGGGGACACCACAGTAACGCCACCACAGTCAGAAAAGTGTTTGATGCAGGATTCTTCTGGCCCACCATATATAAAGACACACATGCTTTGATCCAAGCATGCGATGCTTGTCAAAGAGCCGGGAACATCTCAGCCAAGAATGAGATGGCTCAAAAAGGCATTCAATTTTGTGAGGTCTTTGATGAATGGGGAATAGATTTCATGGGTCTTTTTCCTAACTCATTCAGAAAATAAGTACATCCTAGTAGCAGTCGACTACGCGTCTAAATGGGTAGAAGCTCAAGCTCTTCCCACTAATGATGCTCGGGTTGTAGTAAGATTTCTGAAAAAGTTATTTTCACGATTCGGTACTTCAAAGGCCTTAATCAGCGACAGAGGTACTCACTTCTGCAATGCCCTAATGGACAAAGTCTTAGCACGATATGGAATTCACCACCGACTGGAAACACCATATCACCCTCAGACCAGTGGGCAAGTAGAAGTCTCAAATCGAGGAATCAAGAGGATTTTAGAAAGAAACATAGGAATGAATCGCAAAAATTGGGCAGAAAAATTAGATGACGCTTTGTGGGCCCTTAGGACAGCCTACAAAACCCCCCATAGAAACAACTCCATTTAAACTTGTGTATGGGAAAGCATGTCATCTACCCGTAGAACTAAAGCACAAAGCTTACTGGGCTCTCAAAGCAATGAACTTTGATCTAATATCCGCCGGTAAAAACCGGAAAGATCAACTTCACGAACTAGAAGAACTAAGAGCACTGGCATATGAAAATTCCTGGTCTTACAAAGAAAAGACTAAACATTTACACGACGCCCATTTAAAAGGAAACAAAAAATTTCAAGTTGGCGATCGTGTATTATTATACAACACACGTTTACGTATTTTCCCACGAAAGTTGAAATCTCGTTGGACAGGTCCACACATAGTTGAATCAGTTTTTGACTACGGGACAGTTGAGATTTCAAATTCTGATGGCCACAAGCTCAAAGTTAATGGACACCGATTAAAACCATACATCGATGGACCATTCGAGACCGTCTCAGAGGTACTAATCATCCACCAAAACCGATAAACATATCGGGAGTAGGGTCTGGCCAAGACCCTGATTAAACTAGGCATTGTAAATAAATAAATAAATAAATAATAATAATAATAATAAATATATAATAATTGTGATTTGGATGTTTGTTAGTTGTTTGTAGTTTTACTACTTAGGTACACTACAGGAAAACGGACGAAACACAGGGGACGCTCTGTCAAAATTTCGTTAGCCCTTAGGGAAGTTCCTTTCCATTTTACCCTTCATACTTCATATGAATCTTATTATTAATCTTTTTATGAATCTTTTCACATTGAGGACAATGTGACATTCAAGTGTGGGGAGGGGAATTACTTGACCAATTACTTGCTCAACTAATTATACGATTCTCTAATAAACTAAATTTTTGTAGCAAACAAAGACTATTTTTATAACAAAACCAAAAGCATATCCAAGAAAAATTTTTGCAAATAACCAACTGCAAATCTATTATAACCAAAAAAAGTGAAAAAGTAAAAAGAAGTTTTGTAATATTGAGAAGAAATTTATGCAAAATATGGCGTTTATACCCAATTCCTCCGTTACCGTGAGATAAACCTCATGCCATATAAATATTTTTTCGGAAGCTTTGAGTGAGTCACATGTTTCGTGTGATTTAGAACTTGTCGCAATTATTCATTCCAAGACCGCACGAAGCGTTGTATAAGGAAGAAGGTAATATTGTCACAATCCCATCGAACCATTCTTCAAATCACAAAACCAAAAACCTTACAAAACCTTACCATACCACTTTATCCCTCTCACCGGTAAAATACAACACTGGTCTTTTACCGGAAGACCCTAAAGAACTGGAAATGCATTCTTTCGATTTCAATTTCCTTTGCTGCATACATTTCGCAAAACCTAGGTTGCCTCCAGAACTTAGGGAGAAAATCTTTCCCTTTAGCAATGAGGTGAAGAAAAAGTGTCGCCAAGACGAACAAAGGCCACCATTTTGTGGAGTTTCAAAAAGCGCAATGAAAAGAAGAACAAAAATATATGAACGCTGCTTAGGATACGGAAACTGATCCCACGAAGGAAGATGTAGAAAAAGTCAAACTCAGTCTCACATGAATATACCGAACTAATGAGGGTGGGGGCTATTAGGCTCAAAGCCGAACGATCCATTAGAGTTGGGAGTTATGTTCATAGCAGGTTTGAGGAAGAACTGATCCACATCCTCGACAAAACTGGTCTTGACGATCTGACCTTAAAAGAGTCACTAAAAAAAGAAAAAAAATATTTAGCAATCGGGAGAAAGGAGCTAACAGTTGAAGACATCTTAAGACTCTCGACAATTAGCAGAAGTTGTATTTACCGTACTCATCCTCATTAACCTAAACCTTTGAACCACCACAAAATACCAAATCCCTGCAAAACCACCTTCTGATCTATGCAACCCTTCACAAAGGTGGAGATTTGAACTTGTTGCAAGCTTATTTTTCACAGGTTACATCTTGGCTAAGAGTGTTCACATACATACATCACAGGTATGATCATATATAAAACCGAGAGTGAGTGAACATTGTGAGAACGTGACGTTTTGCATAAACAGAAGCTCATAAAAACAAATCGCCTTTTTATATATCACTTCATATATTCTTATGATTTAAGGTTGGTTATTTTGTTCCCATTTCTTGGAACTCTTTTGGTGGATGTTTAAGCTATGGTCCTAACTTGCTATTTTTAGAGAATATTTATAAGTAGTTTGCTTGAGGACAAGCAAGATTCAAGTGTGGGGATGTTTGATGTATATAAAAATATACATCTTTTTAGCATCAAATAATCTCTAAAAACTGCAACTTCTATAGTATAATATAGTTAAAATAACTACTTATCATGTTACAATGTATTTTCAGGTGAATCCAAGCCTCAAACGAAGAAACGAATGAAAAGCCAAAGAAAAACCAAAGAAAACAGCAAAACATGGGGCTGTGTTTCAGGAAACATGGAGTTGTGCTTTTGGAAACACGGGGCTGTGCTTTCAGGAAACACGGGGGCTGTGCTTCTAGTCACTTTTCAGAAATGACAAAAAAATCTACAAGAAAAGACAAAATAGTGAATAGGTGGACACGGGGTCGTGCTTTTGGAAGCACGGGGCCGTGCCTACCTTTTAGAAACGACAAAAATAAATAGCACATGTCACTAAAAAGCACGGGGGCGTGCCTCAGGAAGCACGGGGCCGTGCCTACCTTCCAGATGCGACAAAAATAATTAGCACAAGTCACTAAAAAGCACGGGGGCGTGCCTACGAAAGCACAGGGTCGTGCTTCTCACTCCAGATTACCTATAAATAGTGGCTCATGTTGCACTCATTTGGTGTGCCTTGAAAAGATTTCTATCCGGTTTCTCTTATATAAACACTCACTAACACTCACATAGAAGATTTAGTGAAGAGTATGAAGGCTTGGAGGTCATCACCATCAACCATCATCATCATCTATCATCACCATCATTAAGAAGGAAGATTCATCTACAATTGGTCAGATTGTTCCAAGTTTAATCATGTATTTGTTATCATCATTCATCTTAATGTTTATCATCATGCTCATTATGAGCTAAACTCCTTTTACCATCTAAAATCTATGAAGAAGCTTTGTTTTACTTGATAATTAATCAAGACATGTGATGTAGTCTAGTAAAGTACATGGTTATATTACAATTATCTTTTGATGAGAAATGTTTCACCATCTTAAATCACTAATTCAAAGTTGGTGGTTGTCAATTCCATTGGCAATCGTTCATGATCGATTCA
Organism: Bidens hawaiensis; assembly: GCF_021521415.1. Classification (NCBI taxonomy): domain Eukaryota; kingdom Viridiplantae; phylum Streptophyta; class Magnoliopsida; order Asterales; family Asteraceae; genus Bidens; species Bidens hawaiensis. The sequence goes on along the minus strand of NW_027491035.1, from coordinate 1,770,190 downwards.
TGTTCTTGAAAGATAGAAATACTTTGATACAATATCGAAACATGGATCCTTATATTGTACTTAGAAATGATGAGATATAAGTTATGATGTATTTTTCTAAACCTTGGTAATCCGAAAATGGCTTTGCTTAGGATATCAAATTAGTTAAAGAAATCATATGTTAACGGAATGTGTAATTATAACCTACATAAATCAACCAAGGGGAGGTTGTGTGATGAACTACAACCACCCAAAGTTGTTAGAATTGGTATTTGAGAAATCGAAGTCAATCCTAATCTTTCTACTTTACGAAACTACTTGCCAACTTAAATTGACATCATTGAGATGGTATGACATTAGGAAAGGGTGGACTTTAAAATGCGCATGCTATCACCTTAGTGCCAAAGATGCTCACTTAAGGTTTAAGGAGCTATCTATCATATATTGTTATGGCCAGTTTATCACATGTCCAAACAATAATTATCAATGTTAAAATGGAGTGGATTCTTGATCTTAGATGGTAACCTTCGCATAATTGAACAACTCGTTTAAAATTTCTTGTCTTGGTCACCTATATATTATATATAAGTATTTACATTTTATAAAAAGTTCAAAAATTAACCCCAAAATGATTAAAACCTCCGATTAAAGTAAAACAACGATTTATTATTAGAAACCTTTGTGTCCACGGATCGATACTTAGTTCTTACCAATACTATTCTACATATACGATAGGTACACTTGCCTATTTTGTGTGTGTTTAGTCTTTGTAGAAATCACTTTTATAAATTTAAAATACGATCTTGTGCAAAAGCAAATCATCCCATCCTTTTACATTTTTTGCCACACGCACACAGCACATCAGAAAACGTCTGGAATCTGCTTGGCTTGTTCTTGAGTCAGCATGTAGGCTCTGGTATTTGGCTTAGCTTGATCAGTATCCTTCTTCCCACTTCCTCCAGCTTCACCCTCGGTGCACTTCCTAGCAAAGTGACATGTCTTACCGCACTTGTAACATGCGGACTTTGCGGTACAATCTGGAGCATAACGCCCCACCTTCCCGCACCAAGCATTCGTACCAAACTTGCACTCACCAGCATGACTCTTTACACACTTAAAACAAACGTCTGAACCCTTTCCCCATCTGCACTCACCACCGTGTATCTTGCCACAAGTCTTGCAAAACTTCTTCACCCACACTCTCAGCTTCTTATCCTTAGCGTTCCACAACTGAGTACCGCGTCGTTTAGCATGATTGACCCACTTCTTCTCCTCCACCACCACAACGTCTTCCACTGCCAAGTCTTCATACACCATCTCAGTTATATCTGCTGCTGAGTCAAACGTACCATGTTTATTCACCCTGACTACGTGCGGACGTTCTGTGGCAGTCCCTTCATATAGCACTTCATTCTCTTGGCCTCAGTGTTAACTATATCAGGCACCAACCTTGACATTCGGTTGAATTCGGTGGTATACTCACGGTGTGTCATCTTTCTTGCTTTCAAGTTCAAGAATTTTATCTCCGCCCTTTCAACTTCGGCATCAGCACAGAACCTCTTCATTACCCATTCCTTCAAGTTATCCCACCTCATTGCCTTAATCTCATCCCTAGTCTTCCTTTTCTCCACACTTTCCCACCAATACATCGCTTCATCACCGAAGGATTGGGTAGCATAACCCACAGATTGGTCAGGACGGCATTCGCTAATCCGGATAACCTTGTCCATCGCGGTTATCCATTGGAGAGTAGCGATTGCGTCTCCCAAACCAGTTAGCTTCGGCGGGTCGCAACCTTTGAATAACTTGTAGTTGCACCCACCTCGGCCTCTATTCATATCATCAACCTTCACCGACTTAACCTCACTCGAGTTGCCCTTCTCTCTTTCATCATCTTTCTTACCCTTCTCTCCTGACCCTTCAGCAGTTCTTCCATGGCTTATAGCAGACCCTTCAGGACTCAAGTTCTTTACAGCAACGGTTACAGCCTGAACAATGGCTGCTTGAACTGCACGTTCAAGTTGATACCCTTCGTTGTTGCTCGGGTTTTGCCCAGTTGCGCTTCCTTTTCCCCCTTGTGTTAGAAGCTGATTCTACAGAAGGTTGTTGGACAATACGTGGCCTGCCACGACGTCCAGTGCGACCTCCTGTTCCAACAACTTCCATAGCTCCAGCCATCGTATTCTAGAAGGGAAAGCACAAACGTCATCACTCAAGGAACTATTTAGTACAAGGATCGTAAGGCTAACAGGTAATAACATTGGCCAGCTGTGATTAGCCGATCAAGTTACTTTCCGTGTCCTATACACTTCCTCTTATGAGTCTATTTGTGCTAATTCTACTTATAACAGTTAGACAATCAAACAGTTTATATCATCATATACTCCTATCCCTAGAAATTAAGCTAACATTCATACATAATTCTACTTTACATGTGAATTTAATCACATACTTTATCTTTACTTAGCTTGCTTGAGTGACACATGGCTTTCTTGAACTGGCATCTTCTTTCTTTTCTTACTTAAATCTCATTCTCTGTTCGAGTCTAAGCATGTAGGATGCTTAATTCTCTTGAACTCATGCCCCGATACCACTTTTAACATCCGGCCTCTTACACCACCAATATTGTTCGCTTTGCCCACAAAGAGTTCACGGATTTGTTTTTGGTTGCCCAGATGGAGACTACTCAAGAGGTCACCCCATCCTGCTACTACTTCCAGATGAACACACTTAACTGTGGAGATCTCCTCTCGTCCACTACCATTAAGCCCAAAACGTGTTGGTGATTCAAGAGGCAGAACATTTACTTATGAACCAAGGATCTCTCTTATCCATGGCCGATGTGGGATTTGCCTAGGACGTTATAAACCCCCCCCCTCCCTTTGGACTCATCGTCCTCGGCGAGGTTTACCCCACCATCCCATCCTGGATGTAGGATTTGCCTAAGGTGTACCTCACGACACCCCCGGGGACTCATCGTCTCTGATGAGGTTTGCCCCACCATCCCGAACGACACAAGAGTAGCTCTAATACCACTCTCATCTGTAACAGCCGAGCTACTACCGCACCATAATATTGTCCACTTGGCCGAGACGTACCACCATCTCCTCGCGGATTTGCTTTTGGTTGCCTAGGTGGTCACCCATCCTCATACTACTCCCACCTGAGCACGCTTAACTGTGAAATTCTCCTCTCATCCACTACCATTAAGCGCCCAAAACGTGTTACGATGGGGAAGGTGTCCACCTCCTTATAAAGAAGGCTTAGTTCTCCTTCCCAACCGATGTGGGATGTCACAATCCACCCCCTTAGGGGTCTAGCGTCCTCGCGGAACCTGGCACCACCGGTCCGGCCCTAGTTCTGATACCATCTGTAACAGCCCAGCTACCACGGCTCCATAATATTATCCGCTTTGGACGGGACGTACCACCATCGCCTCACGGATTTGCTTTTGGTTGCCCAGGTGGTCACTCATCCTCCTACTACTCCCACCTAAACACACTTAACAGTGGAATTCCCCTCTCATCCACTATCATTAAGCGCCAAAACGCGTTATGATGGGGAAGGTATCCACCTCCTTATAAAGAAGGCTTAGCTCTCCTTCCCAACTAATGTGGGATGTCACACATACATATACGACTAAGTACACATATGCGCTGATAAAACTTATAAGACTGTTCTATTCCTTTTACGCGTTTTTGAGGTTTTCTTCTATTTCGGCGCCGTCAGCCACCGTTAACCACCATGGTTGGTCGGGGTTTGATTTTTTATGGTCTAGGTAGCTTTGGGATGTCCATATCTGAGCTAAGGTGGTCGTTAAGCTCGTTTTTGGTTAATTAAACGCCCGAATAAAGCTAGAACTAGATCCAAATGGCTCATACGGCATCACGGGGTTGCAGTGTCGGGTTCTAATATGTTGGGTCAGCTGAGACAAATAATTACTTATCTTCGGTTAGTCTTGGATCGTTGAATGGATTAGTGTAGAGAGTGTTTGGCTTAAGTGTGTGTTTTTGATGGTGTAGGCTATGGTGTAGAATGAATGAAAATGGAAAGGATTACGGTTTAAGGGGTATTTATACTCCCTTATGCCCATGGACACCTTGGGCCAATCTTTCCTTTTTAGTACATATTTAATTAATGCCCACCATCCCCTTTTATCTTATTATTTTGTTACTATCTTTACTAACTCCAATTTATTCCTCCAACGAAATTGATATATTAATATTATTCTAGGAAATTTCTTGATGTTACGTTATAACTTCTAATTTTTGAAAAGTTAACTAGTCTAAATGAAACATGTGAATCCTAGTTATTAGTTAGTGAACATATATATATATATATATATATATATATATATATATATATATATATATATGTTCAAATTCAAGAGAGAATTGATATTAATGCGAGAGATGAATATGAGCCACTAGTTTTATTTTAAGTTTTAAATATTTAAAAATAAATAAAAAAAGATATAAATGCAACAATAAATGCATTCTCTCTCTCCAATTAATATAACTAACATAACCATAATAAATCTCTATTTAAGTAATATGTCTAATTAATTTAACTATAATAATTAGAAAGATAAAAACACGACTTTAGTTTTATTTTTTGTTTACACATTCTTCATTTTATTCAACATAAATACAATTTATTCATATAATACTATTTATTTATATTAAAATAATAATTTCCACTCAATTTATTAGCATATATCAAAGAGTTTTTTAACACTAAATATCAAAACATAACATTTTTTTTTCAATTTGTATGCCTATAAAAATTGTTGTCATAAATAATAAAAAAAAATATCATACAAATGTGTCCATTAAATGTAAATAATAAATATAAAACCTACACAAAGTTATATAACCTACACTTGTTTTGAGCAATAAAAACGTACAACATGCAAAAAGCATACAAATTTCATATGTAATTCGGCATCAACAATTATATAAACTACACAAAGATACAAATATCCTACACATGCGTAGGTTATATGTTTTTCGTATGTAGGTTATATGTTTTCTTATTCTTAGAACAAGTGTAAGTTATATGTTTTTGTGTATGTTGTATATTTTTTATTGACATTTAATGCAAACATGTGTAAGATAGTTTTTTTGTATTATTCATCACAATATAACTACGTATTGATGGATATTGATATGTTGAGTTTGAAGAAATTGGTTTTGAATAAAAAGAAATTAATGTATGAATAAATTGTATTTGTGTAAGATAAAATTTTCATGTGTATGTTTTAAGTTTTTCGTGTGTAGGATATATGTTTTCGTGTGCGTGTGTATTTTATTGATGATGAATTTTGTGTGTAAGTTATATGTTGCTTATTCTTAGAACAAGTGTAGATTATACGTTTTTGTGTAAGTTGTATGTTTTTGTTGATATCTAATGCAAACATATGTAAAATAGTGTTTTGGTATTATTCATTATAATGTAAGTATGTGTTAATGGAAATTAATATATTGAGTTGAAAGAAATTAGTTTTGGATAGAAAGAAATTTTAATGTATGAATAAATTATACTTGTGTATGATAAAAATTCAAGACAAAAAAAAATAAGTTATAAAAATAATGAGATCTTAATATTTTCCAATTATAATAATTTAATTAGTTATATTAATAAAGTAGATAAGTATTATGGTTTATTAGTTATATTAATTGAAGAAAGAGAATGATTAATACTTTCTTTATTTAGCTTTAAACATTTAAAACTTAAAACAAAACTAGTGACACATATTCAATTCTCGTATTTCTTGCAGTAATATCATTTCTCTCTTGAACCACCAAATATATATATATATATATATATATATATATATATATATATATATATATATGCTTAAGTTCAAGAGAGAAATTATCTTAGTGCCAGAAATGCGAGAAATCATTCTAACCAATCACAAATTTACTTTTCTTTTTTCCTTTAAAAAAATCAAAATTGTAACAACTCGGGTTTTTCTTTTATCCAATACCCGATCCGCTTTCGTGTTCGGATTATTTTGTAGATTTAATATCACGTTTATCCAGCTAATAATAATTTATCATTATAGTTTATTATATTTATTCAACTTATGAAAATAACTTTCATATATGTACATTTTTCACCTAAACTATAATTTAACCCCTTTATATACCCACCTCTATAGTACTATGACTTATTTGCAAATATAATTAGTATTATATACCTTTAACCCGTTTACCCGATCCAAACCCAGACCTGATTAATAAACCCGTTTACACAGATCTTTAGTTTGGACCTCAATTCTCGTTTATTATCACAATTAATCTTACGGGGTCGTTACTAAAATAAAATTGACCTAACAAACCATTTAACTAGGCAATAGATCTTAACATTGGTTCGTTTAATAATTTAACCTAACTCAGCCAATTACAAATTCTAATTCGTATTATATACACACAAATAAATCAATTAAACCTAATTACACGATCCTTATACTCCTATGAATCATAACCCTCGTTCAATTTTATCAAAACACGGTTGTGGATGGCTGTGGACACGCCAACTGTACATTTGCACAATTTGTTATATTTGCGATATTTTGATGGAACATTTACATCACTTGTAACGCTCATGGGCCGATAAACTCAATTGATTCGTTGATTATTGATTCGTTGGTTAAGTTGGGCCATTCAAATTGCCATGTAATGCTCATGGGAGCCCAACTCACACATTTGTTTTGGTTTTGGTGTGCTAATAAGTTGGGGAAACAAAATGCCATGGAAAACTCATGGGAAACCCAACACCTCGAAGAACATTCGTTAATTTTTTTATTTGGTTGATTTTATACGAAGCAATTTATGATTTGATTTAATTATTCAATTATTCTATTATTCTATTATTAAATTATTCAGTTATTTACTAAATCACTTTTGAATCAAGATTTATTGGTTCATTCTATTCATACACTCAAAAACATTTTTATTCTCCTGATCGGATACAAATTCTTCATTCATCAAGACTCGGTTATCACGAGTCAATCAAAACAATTTACACTCTATTATTAAATTGGTTTTTCTATTCATCTTATCACTTTATTATAATATAAATACCTCAAGTGAAAATATAGCACAATTTAATACTCATGATATTATATACATAAACCATTAAACATATTTCAAGCATTCAACCTTCAAATTCTAATTTGTTAAAAACATATTAAACTTTGATAAAGCTTAATCACTCATCAAATTAACTCATTAATTTTCAATTTGGATTCTAACTTATCCTTAAGTTATGAATTAACATCAGCATAACATATTTAAGCTTCGTTTTACGCAATAACTCATATGAAATCTAGACAATTACCCAAGTCTTCTCATTAAATCACATCTTTATTAATCATAGAATGTTTTCTCAACATCAAACAACATAAATCATTTACTTTCTATAACCCTTGTATTGCAGTCATATAGTAACTTCAAATCGAAACGTTAAAAACAATCAACTCAATCTTGTTCATTAAACTAATTGTTGGTAATTTTAATTCTTTTACCCCTACTCTTTCTCATAACCACCTCAATAACAAACGCAAGTCTAAACATCAACTACATGCTGTTAATCCAATTAACAATCAGTCTCAACAAAATCATAATGTCTCAAACAAGAAACTTTACGTCAAAATTCACTCGTTATGCTTCACTTGCCTCTATCACTATTCAATTCAATCATCATATTGCTTTGTACCCAATGTAATCACTTCCCACGTACCACAAGACATTCCTCGACGGTCTATGCCTACTAATTCTAAAACACATGCTATGACGTTTGCTCAAATTTTATACCCTGCTACCTGTAATTGCTATAACTAATTCAAATCATATTCATGAAGCTCAAAATATCCAAACTTATTTTATTAAACCATACGTTGCAACCTAATCAAAATATTTCAATTCAATCAACTTAAATGATTCAAATTTATATAAATCTAGTTAATCAAGTTATGTTAAATCAAATCAATTATAACTAAGTTTACCAAAGAAGATGTTTTTGTCATTTTATCTAAACATATTTTATCTTTCTCAGGTGTGCATTATAACATATGTTTATTTAATCTTTGGATTTAAAAAATTTTAATTCTATTAGCTTATTGATTTTAAGTGATTATGCTCATACAATAAAATCTATCTTTACAAAAGACAACTTTCTATAATACTGTACTCATAGTTTATTTACTGACTTCATTCATCCCAATTCGTTTCACTCTCAACCTTAAGGAATTCTTTCCTTTTCGAACTTCCAAGAATTATAACTTTTACCAAAAGGCGTTTTAAAAACTTTAATATTTTATTTAGTCAACTCGGAAATTCAATTCATTTTTAACAATATTTTCTAATTATAACCAAAACGTATATTAAAACTCTTGTATTCTCAAAAATCATGTTTTGCAAACGTTTTGTAACCCACATGATGGGACGAGTTATGTGGACCATCTGATAATCTAAGTAATTATGGAGGCCTACATAACAATCGAAGTCCTCTCATGGAAATCATAATGAGTGCAATTTTGTGCCATAATATAGGATCGAAAGTAGTTGCCATAACGATACAAATGTAGAGATGTTATCATGGTGGATACACCGCTGGTACATCCTATATATAAGTGTCCATATCGGATTTTCATTTGGAGCGTTGTTTTTAACTATTCAAAATTCTGTGTTACGATAAATTTTAAAAGTTATATTTAAAATGTTCTATTCCTTAAAATCTTTTATGTTATTATAGCATTCTTTAATTTCGGGACGAAATTTCCTAAAGTAGGGAGACTGTAACAACTCGGGGTTTTCTTTTATCCAATATCCGACCCGCTTTCTTGTTCGGATTATTTTGTAGATTTAATATCACGTTTATCCAGCTAATAATAATTTATCATTATAGTTTATTATATTTATTCAACTTATGAAAATAACTTTCATATATGTACATTTTTCACCTAAACTATAATTTAACCCATTTATATACCCACCTCTATAGTACAATGACTTATTTGCAAATATAATTATTATTATTAACCTTTATCCCTTTAACCCGTTTACCCGATCAAAACCCAGACCCGATTAACAAACCCGTTTACACAGATCTTTAGTTTGGACCTCAATTCTCGTTTATTATCACAATTAATCTTACGGGATCGTTACTAAACTAAAAACTGACATAACAAGCCGTTTAACTAGGCAATAGATCTTAACATTGGTTCGTTTAATAATTTTACCTAACCCGGCCCATTACAAATTCTAATTCGTATTATATACACACAGATAAATATATTAAACCTAATTACACGATCTTTACACTCCTATGAATCATAAACCTCATTCAATTTTATCAAAACCTGGCTATGGATGGCTGTTTGTAGTCGCACTTGGCCGCCGATTTCAAGTTCCTCATTCATCATCATCTCACCACGTTAGCAGGTAATTCATCTCATGGTTGTGATTGGTTTTTAACATACTGCAAAAGCCCTAACTGGATCTTTAACGAAATAAATTGGATTAAACGAATTAGGGATCTAGGGTTCGTGAACGAATTGGTTTGTAATCAGTTATGTATATAATATTTGATTTTCATTCTTTAACCACTTGATGTCTTGGTCCAGATGAATATGTGAGTGTGTGAAGACCTGGTGGTCGCGGGTTCGAACCCGGCCACCCGGTATTTTAGCTTTTTATTTTTTTAAGTTTTTTTGATTTATTATTATAATTAAATTTAAGTAATTGGGAAACTAATATTGGCTTTTAAATAAATATTACTTTATTAAAACCGATATCTTGGGGTTTATGTTTTTGTCAGGTCTCGTTAAAAGCTTTTGTTTACGTGTATATATATATAAGTTTGCATTATAAGCAAGTTTTAATAATAATAAATCACCAATCACCTTTATTTTAATAAAACCCAACATCAATATTTGTGTCTTCTTGTCGTTGAACGTCTTTATAAACTTGCTCATTTATATATATATATATAGGGGTTGGATCTAGAGAGAACTCCTCTTAAAAAGAGAACTAGTAAAGAATTATTTTTAACTATTTTTAAAAAATTATTTTGTGATTTATTTTCTTTCCTCCTTCTAATAAGATAATATTGTTCCTAAAAAAATAAAAAATAAAATAATTCGGCCGATGTAATGCGTATGTGCATTAATGTGTATTGTATATATAAAATAGTGTTTTATTGCATATAATACAACATAAATACATTATCTAATACACACTATTGAATATATGGAAATACGACACCAATAATTGTATGCAAAACACATTATTGCATATATGTAATACAACACTAATGCACATATGCACTATATCGATATTTTTTAATTTTTGTATATAATATAACACTATTGCAAATATACAATACAAACAACTATATATATGCTATGCAACACTATTTAAAATATCAAAATGCACACTATTTCACATATGCATTATAAAAAAAGTCGATGTATTGCATATATGCATTACAACGTTAATTTTTTTTAATTTTATATTTTTTTGTGGTGAAGAATAACAACATATAAGAAGGATGAAAGAAAAAATTTTAAAAATATTTTTTTTATTTAATTAAAAATACTTCATTATTAGTTCTCTAGTTCTCTCCTTAAAATGGAGTTCTCTCATGATCCTCTCCATATATATATATATATATTATATTTCATAAACTTTTTAAATAGATTTTCCTTAGAAGATTCAAACAAAATATTTATTTATATATTTTATCAAGGATAACTATTGGTGAATTTAAAATTAATAAGACTAATGATTCTAACAATATAAATCGTTCGTTAAAATCCAAAATATCATAACTCCATTCACAACGAAGTCTCAATCCATTATATATGTTAGTCATCTCATTAGTTAATAACTCATAATATTAAATTATTTAACTAGGAATCCTTGTCAGTGTATCCCGAAGGGTTTATCATTCTCACATCATCACTTATATTTCGTTCATCCGATCAGGTGAGTAATCACTCCCCTTTATACATATTTTTTTAACCTTTTCAGGGACATATGCGTATCGTATCATATTTATCTACTATGTAGTATTCAAAATCGCAACTGTTTAATCCTTGTGTGCATATCGGTCTATACCTAACTTGCTATTTGCGTACTTGTTTTATTTGAACCGCATTCGGAGAGGTCCAACATCTCAGTCTACTATGATCATACGACCGTCGTAGTGGCCGGCGTCCGACGCATTGACAATGGTTCCACTGACACCTCATTTTTTGGTAACCAATGCCCATTTGCATGGCAACGGTTTAGCCCTTTCTTTATGTTTGATTGTTTGTGTATGTGCTATGGTTTAACTGTTTATCTCACAGGAACAGCTTGCATCTTTCTTTATATATTATATGTACTATTACTGTTGTGTCTTAAACTGGTGTTTTACTCACTCAACATGTGTTGTTGACAAAAATATATTTTATACGTATTTGCAGGTTATCAGCTTGGTTGTTTAGCAAGATGAAGATCTAGAGATGTTTTTTTAAGATACAAACTTAATTAATCATTGTTGTAATTTCATTATACTTGATGTACTTACCTTGAATTATTTTATTTGAAATTAAAAAATATATTGTTCCCTATGTATGTAACTTCTGCTTTGTTTAACATCCACCCTTGGATCAAGCTGAGGAGAAATTTGGACCGTAATAAGTCCTTGAAAAACTTCTAGAAGGGGAGGTTGAGAAAGGTTGTTTGTTCCCTTGAATTTCTTCCCACGTCTTCTCATACACCGGTTCTTCGCAGTGGAGAATGTATAACGATGATTTTGATATTGAAAGATGATTTCAAACGGAATATGCATCCCGGCCACCACCATTTCCGATTCCGACAGCCCACCCAAAATGGAGCAGACAACGTTTCTATGTACGTTTATATATAACTTTCCTTTCATTGTTTGCCTTCTCCGAATCTCCTAATTAGCTATTAATTTCTCCAAATTATATTACATTTAAACCCTAATTTCTGTGCAGATTTTTCAACGTTTAATTTTTTAGCTCTTGATCTTTACAAAGGTAGCATCATTCATCATCTTTATGTTATGCTGCATACAGTACATTTTTTTGGCTTTTCTATTCTTAAGTTATGTTTTTATAAGTTGTTAATTGCTCACATTTTGGAGTTTTTCTTCTTCATTTGGTTTTTGTTAGTTTGGTGAGTTGTGTAAAGTGAATTGATCTTCTGGAAAATGGCATATCAGAATATTCAACATCAAATTAATTTTTTTGTTTTTGCAAACATAGTTCCAAGTTGTTGGAACCCGTTGTATCAATCCAATAACAATAACAGATCTCAGATCTGTGAGTATATGAGTAATAATAGATCTAGCTCATAATTACTTTAGATTAAGTGTTGTATATGTATATGTAATATCAGTATATGTATATCTGTAATTCGTATAATATTAGGGTGAAGATCGTGAGAGAATTCGGACAGGGTTTCGCTAATTAAGCGTGAACAGTGTTCACGTATAAATAGAAGACGAACCTAGTTCGTTAACATCCCCTAATGAACAAGAGTTCACTTCGTTACATACACTTAAATAACGAAACACCCCCTGATTCGTTAACATCCCCTAACGAATCAGGAGGGAATAAGTTTAAGTCTTAGTTCGCTAACATCCCCTAGCGAACTAGACTTTACATTTAACGAACTAGACAATAATTAAACTAATTATTACATTAATATAAAACAAAAACCATTAACGATAATTACAAAGACTCAAGACACAAAACCGTGCACTAACAGACACCCCCTCATCTTGAGCTCTTTGTCATTAAATTATTTGAAGCGCTTGGACTGCCAGTCTCTGCAACTATGAATTCCATTTTCATGACAAACACGCACAACGCGTTGGAATTGCATAGCCAGGTCGTAGTCTTCATGGCGCTCAAACAAAATCTGCTTCCTGTGGAGCACGTCATTGTCTGTCTCTGATAAATTAACCAACCACATCGGGTCGATTATCTTGATGAGCTCAGTCTTCAGTCCTCTACCAAGAACAATGACGTCCTCGCCAGTACGATTGTCATAGTACCAGCGGTTGAACGAGAGATAAATGTTTTGAGGCATCGTCTTCACAGGAACCTGTTTCATCGTCTTTGGCGGCTTCACCTTCAGGACAAGTTTCCTCCAGCCAGTCCTCGGATCAATCTCGTCAATACGCTTACGCCTAGGGACCTGAGGCTTGAAGAACTTGAAGCCATGATTGACCTCGAACAGTAAGTGTTGGTGAAACCACTCAGCTGTTCGGTAACCCCCATGATTGATAAATGGACGTCTCGCGATGGTACGAACATCCCAATGCGGTAACGTAAGAACGTCCTTCATCGTTTCGTAGTACTGGACCCCCTTCTCCCACTTAATTATACATACTTTAAGCTCAGAATCATAGAGCCATGAGACAATATCACCATGTACCTTGGAAACAGTCTTGAAGGAGGTCACCTGGTTTTCTTTAACCCATGCAACAGCAGTGTCTTTACGTTCTTGATCAACGTGTCGATACGCACTGATGATTTTACCCACTTTCTGACGTTTGAACCATCTTGCAATATCATCATTAGTTATGACTTCAAGTGACTGAGCTGCCCGCTTACACTTCAACACCTTTTCCAATTCATCTTCTGCCACTTTAACCATCTGTTCATCAAATACCGGAGCACCTTGATCAACATTAGTGTGTTGAAACAAGTCCGGATACTCCTCAGCAGATACATCTTCCATCTCAACATCCTCATCTTCATAAATAAAGTCTGTATTCATCTGAATTGACGGATCATCTGGTATACCTTGCTCATTCACCACCTCGACATCAGGCTCAGTCTCTAAAGCAGTCAACTGATCGTCATTTAGCCCAAGCAATATAGAAATCTGCTCCCGTGTCAGAGACCTATCCACAAACTTACCAACCTCTATCTCATCCCTGTTCACCACACTTTTAACCATCCCTGATCCATCCACAAATATCAAAGTATTAGCCGCAATCATCTCAATTGGCTTGGCAGCAGTTGGATCCTGATATATAATAATTTGTTTACCCGAGTCTTCACTGCCACTTGTACCAGCACCAGAAGATGAATCGTACGATTGTTTAGGCTCACCTCCTGCACCAGACTCGTCAGGATCTTGGTCATCATCTTTGAGTTTCTTAAGGGCATCTTCTTTACAAGTTAATTGCAAGATCAATTCTTCTTGTTCCTTCATTTTCATCCCTTGAGACTCAACAATCGCCCGCAGGGCTTTAGTCTCCTTCTGACAAAAAGAGATATAGCTCATCATCCGTCTTTGATTCTCCATGAGGCATTCGTGATTTTGACGGTCAGCTGCCATTTGGTTTTCATAAAGGTGGAGAAGGTTTAGCAGCATCTCAGTCTGACGGTTTGATGACAAGTTGTATAGTGATGGATGAACAGGTTGGATCGGTCCTTGAGGCCGAGTGATTCGCATAAACGAGACATCACTTGGAGGAGGTGGAGTAGGAGGACGAGGAGGAGGATGCCTCATTGAGGGTGTTGAAGGGACAGTAGATAATGTAGCAGGAGGCCTTGGAATCTCAGATAACGCCATTTGAGGGATTAAACCAAGCCTTTCATGTGACACCATCGTCGTTGTCAATGTAAGCATCGGAGTGCTAGTAGTTGGCGACACTGCCGAGCGTTGAGGCGTTGAGGCGTTGATTGACGTGGTGGTGGAACACCAATAATTACCCCAGCCCCTGCTGAGACACGTCTTTTCTTCGATGGCTCACCAGTTGCCACCGCTTTCCCTTTCCTTTTCCTTTCTTGTTGAGCTGCAATGGTGGCAGCTAAAGCATCATTTACTGCCTCTTGTTGCTCTTGAAAGGCAGCATCACCAGCTCCACCATCACCATCATTTCCATCATCATTCCCATCATTATCGTTCCCACCTTCTCCCCCTTCACACTCGGAATCCGAGTCATCGTGGATCCAGCGCTCATTAGGAGGACATACATAATTCGAATTGATTATATGACCAATCATCCGTTTATCTTTTGGCTTCTCCTTTCTATAAGTTAACATTTGATGCATAGTGTCAGCTTTCATGTGTTCCATATGAAGTACATCGTTCACCAAAGTCTGATCAATAGCCAAATTAGGAATCAACTCTTGGATAATCAATTGCAAGAAACGAGGATACATCAAGAACTTCTTGGACTGAACAGTTTGCTGAACTTGTTCTTTCAAATGATCAAGGACTAGTGAATGAGAAAATGATAGTACATTGATTATTTTAAGCTTATTTCTTTCTAGAAGTTAAATGGCTTGTTCAGGATCAAAGCTACAAAAGTTGATTGCAAACTGAGTCTACATTCATCAAACCCACCACGATGACCACTCATACAGTGAATTAGAACATGTAGAAGATACTTGTATGGTGGACATAATCCATTCTTATTCAACATAGATTTATCAATATCGCCACCATAACGCATGCGTGTGAATAAACCCTTGACCAGTGTCCTGTCAAATTCACTAGGGTTGTCAATATTATCAGCAAAGTGAAGTACACGGCGAATAACCTCAACGTCAATTGTAATCGTAGTTTGATTGATTGTAGCTCGAATGTGGTTTTCTTCCTTAACATACTCAGCTGTGTCCCAAAATTGCCTGATAATACTCAGATACACTTTAGGTCTAGCAGTTATAGCATAGTGTATCACTGAGCGTCTTAAGAAGGTTAACATGTCCCCAAACACATCCAAATCTGCAACATCTTGATTCACGTAAGCACGGATATTATGTTTCTTGTCAAATGGTAGTAAAATAACGTCGTCTTGTTGTTCTTGTTGTGGTGGTTGATATTGTGGAGGTTGTTCTGGTGGTGGTTGCCCGTGTTGCCCTTGATTGGCAATCGGTGGATTTTGATTTACTTGATCAGCCATTTATACTGAATAAATAGAAACAGATATAAGGATTGTGAAGACGTAATATGCATTTAGCACAAATGTATGTTTAGTTATTATAAAAAAGTTTGGTGTATTCAATGTCATATGATAAGTGTAATTAATATATATACGCGTTTAGACGGTTGAAATACGTTAATCAATTTAAATGTTAATTGTAAATTTAATTAAATAATTAAAATGAATGTCATTCGTTAAATATCACTCTGATTTGTTACCATTCAGTAACGAATCAAGCGAGTCGCTATCAGGTAAATAAGCGAACGAAGTAGACTTAGCGAATTACTATTCAAAATGACGAACTATGGAACTAGTTTGTTATACTTTTAACAAATCTACATCTGATTCGTGAAATAAATTATTTGCTGAGCTAGTTCGTGTATTTCCTTAACGAATTGGACACGAAGTAGTTCCAATTCGCTAAGAATAACGAATGGTCAATAAAATTAGACTTGATCTTTGACCTTCAAAGTCAAGGCAAAATTGAACACAGATAGTCAACAACACAAACCCAGCTATAATTAGCTCATGCTTATCGTCGAACAATCAAAGTAGCAGGTCTATGTGATTCGGAATCGCAAAACTAAACTCACGAGGTTAAGATTAAGGCTTAACACCGTGCCCTAAATAAGAATGATCAGCACATTAAACAGAGTCCAAATAGTCAAACATATAATCATTCAATCGATCCGGCAAACAACAATCAATCATTGATTAAAGTCTACCCAGGGTATCGGAATTGCATTCCGATCACATTGAATCATAAATAAGTTACATGAACACAATGTTTCATAAACAAATTAGGGTTTAAAAACTCTAAAAACCCTTGAATCACAAAAATCCATAAACAGTCTATCAAAGCTCAGTCATTTTTGACGAAAATCGCATCGCAGTGATCCTCTATACCTTAGACAAACAATGATAGCCTTGAAATGTTGAGATTTGAAAGTCGATTTTCAGAGAAAATTTTGAATAAGGTGTTTTTAGGATGATAAAAAGATGAACAGTGAAGGACTGTTCGTCTTTTTCTGTCTTATATAGACTCGCACACTACCCGAGGTACACAATGTACGAATTATAAGTAACGAATTAGATAATTCGCTATTTCAGTTCGTTACCTTAGAGTAGCGAACAAGACATGACTTGTGTCTTGATTCGTTAAATATGTATAACGAAGAAGGGATGATTCGTTACAGAGAGGAAGCGAATTAGGTGAGCGAACTAGAAACCAGTTCGCTAAAGAATCACCTAGTTCGTTATCCATAATTAACGAAGTAGATTTTTTTTTTAACAAATTAAAAACTTTATTTAATTTTAAATTAAATAATTACATGAATTAAATAATGAATTAATTAAATAAAATAAAATTTTTTAACTTAAATGAATTACCGAGAACCGTTTATCCAGATAACTAAATAACTTAAAATCATTAAATAATATGTAAAGTATGAAAATTAAAATATTTTTGGTATTTTGTAAAAAATTAAAGAATGTATTTACAAATAATATCTGAATATTAAAAAAAGACAATCTTCTTGTGTGTTTTTTTTTTTAAGATTTATCAAAAGCAGGACATATTTTTGTTGAGTTTGAGCAGAGAATCATATTGACCAAAATGCCTTTCCATCACAGTTTTATATTTCAGCACTATTATGACTGGCGTTAAGTCGGTAATTGATATTGTTGTCCGCTTAAATCTTATAACAAACCTTCGAGCATTTTTGTGCTAGATTTATGGTTCAATTAACGCACAGAATATCAGAAACTATCAGCCTCTAATCTCAGTTCAAGCTTAATTTGATTTTTACCAAATCATCCCAACTTGACTTAAACCATTATAATGTTGATCAAAATTTGAAAAAAAAAATTTAAATATCTGAGCAATGCATCAAGTTTCCTTTACTGTGAGTGAGTATGCACGAGTCCATCTGTCGGCTTACATACATTGTATCCCCTGGGGTCCGTTTCTTATTGGTAATGAGACGCACGCAAGGGAGGAACAATTGTATGACTAAAAGCGGATTTTGATCAAGTCAGTAATTTAAATTGTACAAAGTACAGCGGTGATCAAGTTTAATGACTTTGGGTTTGCTCTAGAAAGCGAGTGAAATATTCATGCTTATGAATACCCAGATGATTAAGCCGCACAAAGACTCACAGTGTCCAGAATCCTAACGCTTGTTATTTGCTTTATTATATTTTTGGGTGATCAACAATTATAAGGCTTAAGTATGACCGGTTATTACATTTATGCCATCTTTACCGAGACTTTTGCTAGAGACTAACACCTCTTTCAATTTGGATTTTCTTTAAGTTTATATCACTTACTTTACTCTAACAGCTTGTTTAAGACCTATCAATGCACCAATGATTAAGCACACAGTCTTTTAAGCTTATTTCTTTCTAGATTTGGGGTCAAATAATCAATGTACTATCATTTTCTCTTTTTTGCTTCAAAAACTCAAAATTTTGAGGAGCATAAAACAAAATGATTTAAGTTGCCCCAGTTAATTTAAGTTCATAAATTAATGGCTATCCTATCCATCTACAAATAGAGAACAGGACCAAAGCATACAAGCACGCTTCACAAACTTAAATAACTGACTAAATTCTCAGATAAAAGTAAAGTAGAGTGCTTAACGAACGCCCCAAATACTTTCTATTTGTTAGATAAATGGCTAACCCGATGATTCCAAGAAATTATCAGGACCAAACATATACGAGTATATGTCTTTCGAAATAGAAGCAAATGACATAATTTTCAGCGATCATAAGCAAAAATCTTTTTGGTTTTTTTTTTCAACTAAAAACACAATCTTTTTGTCTTTTCGGATTTTTCTTTACAAAACAAGAAAAATTCACATTCTTTTTTACTTTTTCATAAATTTTTCTGTACAAACAGAAATCACAATCTTTTTGGGATTTTCTAATCTTAAAATGTTTTTGGTTTTTCAGATATTAAAATAAAACAAGAAGGAACACAATATTTTTTATTTTTCTATGTTTTCTAATGTTTTTGGGTTTTATCTATACAAACTTAAAGCACAATATTTTTGTATTTTCTAGAATTCACCCCCCTAAAACCTAAAAACAGAAGGAAATTAAACTAGAACAATAAAACAAGTAAAGATAATTATCCTAATTTTAGGATCTCAGCAAGAGTCTTCAATCCATTTAAATCAAGCAAAAAGTTAAAACGTGTTTTATCAAACGCTTTGGTAAATAGATCGGCTTTTTGAAAATCAGTGTGCACTTTCTCAAGATCAATTAATTTCTTTTCATAACAATCCCGTATAAAATGATATCGAATTTCGATATGTTTTGTTTTAGAATGTTGTACGGGATTCTTGGTGATACTAATAGCAGCAGAGTTATCAATCAAGATGGGAGTAGTAAGAAACTTCAAACCGTAGTCGCGAAGATGTTGTTGTATCCACAAAACCTGGGAACAGCAACTCGAGGCTGCAACATACTCAGCTTCGACGGTTGAAGTGGAGACCGTTGTCTGCTTCTTACACTGCCAGGAAACAAGCCGGCTTCCTAAGAATTGACATCCTGCTGTAGTAGACTTGAAATTGATCTTACATCCTCCATAATCTGAGTCTGAGTAAGCGGTAAGATCGAAAGTATCATCTTTGGGGTACCATAACCCGATGTCAGGATTTCCCCGTTGATATTGCAGAATACGCTTGACCGCTGCCATGTGAGTCACTCGGGGACTAGCTTGGTACCTAGCACATAAACAAGCAGCAAACATTATGTCGGGTCAAGAAGCAGTTAAATACATTAAAGAAACAATCATGGCACGATAGAGGGTCGGATCAACGATATCCTCCAATTCATCTGGTGATAAATTGTGACCCACGGGAAGAGGAGTAGAAGGGATTTTTCTGGCAGTAATCTTGAATCGGCCCAAGACATCGTTCACATATTTTGTCTGATGAATGAAGATTCTCTTCGTAGACTGATGAACCTGCAACCCTAAAAAGAAATTCATCTCTCCCATCGAACTCATCTCGAACTTGGTTTGCATAGACTTCTCGAACTCCTTACATAACATGTCGTTCGTAGACCCTAAGATTATGTCATCAACATAAATCTGAACGAGCAGAAGATCATCACCAATATTCTTATAAAATAAAGTGCAGTTAACAGTTCCACGTTTGAAGCCATTATCTGTCAGACGGTCGGCGAGTGTGCCATACCAAGCTCTCGGGCTTGATGTAGACCATATAGTGCCTTGTTTAACCGGTAAACACGGTCAGGATAATCATGATCCTCAAAACCTGAAGGCTGTAAAACAAACACTTCCTCGTGAAGTTCACCATTGAGAAAAGCACTCTTAACATCCATTTGATACACTTTGATATTCTTGTAAGCAGCATATGCCAGGAAGATTCGAATCGACTCTAATCTTGCAACTGGAGCATACACATTAGTGTAATCAATACCCTCTTGCTGATGAAAACCTTGCACCACTAAACGTGCTTTATTTCTCACAATTACTCCACGATCATCTTTCTTACACTTATATACCCACTTAGTCGGAATTTCCTTCTTAACTCTAGCAGGTTTGTCAATAAGATCCCAAACACCTAAACATGCAAATTGTTGTATTATCATCAGATGAAGTAGATGGATTATCATCATGAACACGAGATTCATTATCAGGTTCTTCAATTGGAGCAGCAATTGGAGCTTCAACATCATTTGAACTTGCGAACCTTGGAATTTCCAAATGTTTTTCAAAATAAGCACGAACTAAATCTTCATCTGGATGATCAGTTGATAGAGTGAATGAATTAAATAAGCCATCATAGTCAAACATCCAGTCGGGACCTTTCCCTTGTGGAGGAGTAGTGTACTTTTGACAATCAAAATGGTACCACTCTTCAACACAACCAAATGTACAATTGAAAACCCATTTCTTAGGTGACGCATACCCCAAGAAATACCCTGCAATGGCTTTTTCATCAAATTTACCCACATCCTTTTTCAGCATAGTACAGGGACACCCAAAAGGTTCCAAGTATTTTAAATTCGGTTTACGATTATTCAATAATTCATAACTGGTCTTCTTGAGTCGTTTAACAGTTAGAACGCGATTGAGGGTATAACAAGCCATATTCACAGCCTCATTCCAAAATTGGACAGGAAGCTTAGAATCAGCAAGCATAGTTCTTGCAGCTTCAATCAAAGTTCTATTTTTTCGTTCAGCAACACCATTTTGTTGAGGTACATACGGTGCACTATATTCACGGTGAATTCCCTTTTGAATACAAAAGAAATCCAATATAGTGTTTTTGAATTCAGTTCCGTTATCACTCCTAATTCTCCTCACCTTTTGCTTGTACAGTGATTCTATTTTAGTGATAAGGTTTTGTACCAAAACAGGCGTTTGATCTTTCGAACTCATAAATAAGACCCATGAGTATCTCGAATAATCATCAGTCACTACTAGGCAATACCAGTCACCAGAAATACTCGCATGATTCACTGGACCAAACAAATCCATATGAAATCGTTCAAATGGAGTATCAATGGAATTCAACAATTTAGATGGGTGCGATTTCTTCTTCTGTTTGCCCTTTTTGCAAGCAACACAGTGATCAGATAACTTAAAATTTTTCAACGACACCCCCTCTACCAAATCGTTTTCCATTAAATAATTCATCTTTCGAACATGTATGTGACCCATTCTTCGATGCCAAAGTACGGAGTCTTTCTCGGTTGCTTTCAAGACAAAACACGTTTCGATCGATGTAGATACTTTAGAATTCATATTCAAGACATAAATATCATTTGATCGAGGTGATCGCATGACAACCATGTCCTCGGGGATCACATAACCCGATTTCAGAATCAGACACTCTTTATCTGTAAATACTGTAGTGTATTGCTTATCACAGATTTGCGATACACTCAATAAATTATGATCCACTTTATCACAATAGTTAACTTTCTCAAATGTAATCTTCCCATTCGAAACATCACCTTCCTGTGTAATCATACCCCCAGAATTACCAGCAAACGCCACATAACCCCCTTGAATATTTCTCACATTTGATAAGAGATTGAGATTTCCAGTAATATGACGAGAACATCCACTGTCCATGATCCAGTTTTCACCAGAAATGGTCTTGGATGAACCCTACACACAAAAGAAAATGATTAGTTCAAAAAGGCAGCCCAGGCCTCAGTCTTGGGCACCTTTTGGTTTTCTTGAGGAAAGTTAACCTTAGTTTCATTCAATTGTTGTTCAGCACCTTGAGAATAAGTTATAGGTTTCTTCGACTTTCCTCTTAGATACGCAGCTTGAACCACATTTGAATTAACATTTTTGCATAATGGTTCAGTAGGAATAAACTTAGGTTTAACGGAACCATTAGCTTCATTCACATGAACAACTTTTCGAGGATGTATATTCGAAAACATAATATGAGTATCATCAGCACACGACACTGGTCGTTTCAGAATCTCCTTTACCACTGGAACCGGTTTGGAATGGTCCTTGATAAAAGGATGAAGATTCTGATAGTTCTTCAGGCCACAGTTTCTTACTACATGACCTTGCTGACCGCAAAGAAAACAACTTCGCATATCAACATGATGATGTTGAGAATTTATTGGAGCATGTGACACAGATGATGACTGATGACTCACATTTTTAGTCATGCTCTTAGAAAAATCATCAGATAACTCATATTTCCTTTTCAAGTAAAAATCTAAATTAGAATAGTTCGAAAAACTTTTCAACGTATCTGTCCTAGTTGACTTCACAAAATTAATTTTCTTAGCATGTTTTAAAACCTGTTTTGCTTTAGTCAACGTGTCAGATGGAACTGATGTTTTCGCTTGAGCATATTGACGTTCGAGTTCACGAACTTCGGAGGTTTCATTGTAAAACACACTCTCAATTAGTTCAGGTTTAATGATACTTATTGGAATGTCTTTTTCAGTGAACATTGTGTCCATCCCCTTTAACTTAAACATACTAGCAGATGACGGCTTAAGTGCATTAGGATTTATAAAACGCAACAAATCCTCATCAGAAATTTTGGGTTTTTCTTGTTTCTTAGCCTTCACTGGTTTGACAAACACATCTTGTTTCATCGTAGTTGTATGCGAACCATACACAGCCTCCTCAAATTCATGAGATTCACACGGTATGTGATTAGAACTTGGAATGTTCTTGTGTATAATTTCAGGTTCAAACACATCCTCAATGATAACTTTGTCAACATTTTCGACAAAAACTTTGTTGCTTTGAACATGAGGTTTCTGAGAAACAGATTGGGTTTTAACAGTTTCAGACTTACTTGGTTTAGAATTTTCTGAAATCATAGGCTCTTTAAGAATAACATCTTCTTCAGTTGGAGCAAAAGGATTAATTTTATAGTGATTGTGAAATGGTGGTGGAATTTCAACAAAACTTATACCCTTCTTTGAATCCTTTTGTTTTCCAGAAACTTCGATAATTTCATTCAACAGAAAAGATGAATTTCTAAATTTACCCAATTTGTTCTTTAACTCAAGAACCTCATTTTCAAGCTCGGTTATCTTTGAACGATGTTTCAAAATTTCTTGAAACTTTTGATCATTAATTGTCATTTTCACAGATAACTTAGCTTTAAGATCATGATTACTTATAGTTAAAGCCTCAATTTTATCTCTTGAATTTATTTGAGAAGTCAAGGATTACCTATAAGTATCTTTTAAGGACACAATCTCTTTTAGCAAATTATCATTTTGTAGTTTTAATGAATCAATTTTAGATTTATTATAATCACAATCAACACATGACACCTTAGAAGTAGATTTACTAACCTCATTTTGCTTGGCCGTACAAGTAGATGTGGAAGAATCACTGATTTTAGCCATACAAGCAAAATTGATTATAAGATCTTTACTTGACTCATCAGACTCAGATCCAGAATCATTATCAGAAGACATCTCACTTCCACTATCCTCTTGAACATTTTCAGTAAGTCCAATCATTGCCAGATTTGCTTGAGTATCATTACACAGTAGTCGTTGTGACCAATCATCTCCATTAGCTAACATTGCTTGTGACCCGGAACTTGATGGTTTCTTTTTAGTATCATTACCTCGTGGTGTTGAAGAGTTTGAATTTTGACCACGAGGACCAGTATACTATTTTTTCGGTTTGTCACACTCTTTTGCAAAATGACCGAATTCTTGACAATTGTAACATTTCACTTTCAACTTGTCAAATCCCAACTTTTTGTTTACAGCGGGAAGATCTTTTCCGGTTCTTTGCATGAATCTTTTCACCTTTCTAACAATCATTGCCATGTTCCACTTTAAATCCATGATTTCCAAGTCATATGGATCAATCTGATCATAGTCTTCATCAGTTAAATCACTAGTGGCAATTTTGCTACTAACCCGATTTTCATACGAAGTCATGAAAGCAGATAGAAAAGCAAAGTTTTGTTCAGCTTCTTTCATGTTGACATTTGAAGGTGCTGAGTAGTGAGTTGTATTGGGTGAACTTCCCGAAACTCCAGTTGATCCAGAAATACCAGAAGATCCAGTACTTCTAGCTGTATAAAAACAGGCTCGTGGATCACTATACAATGTAGTTGCATTCTCACTTGCAGCTTGAGTAAGAAAAGCAGTCAGTGGAGAGATGGTTGAACTAAGAGGCATACTTCCACCATAGAAAGAAGGATCTTGACTTTCTTTTGAAGATTTCTGACACTTAAGATCATATTCTCTGGCTTCAATCTTCTGTAAGAATTCAATTGCAGTCAAATCTTCATTTAAGAAATAATTGTTTTCCTTGAGAACCATTAAGAATGTAGAATAAGAACTTGGGAGTACACTCTTAATAGTATCAATTTTATCCCTCTCAGAGACATCTAATTTCATCTTGTCCATCTTAGCAATCAAGTGATTGAATCTTGTTGTCATTTCTTCAACCGTCTCACCTTTCAATAAATTAAAGTTTCTGAATTGAAACTTAAGCATCACCTTTTTGCTTTCAGCCGTATTACCCATACTTCTCATTCGAATATGTTGAAATAAAGAAGCACATATTTTTATACTACCCACTTGGTGAAAGATATTCTCAGGCAAAGCCATGGTTAGAATAGAATAAGCTTTTGTTTCTATCTCTAATGCTTTCTTTTCTTCAACAGAATACTGTGAGATAGCTTTTGGTGTAAAACCAATAGTCTCATCTCCAATCATAGGTACATTATAGACTTCATCTAAGTAGTATGAACAATCAGGATGAACAGATCCTAAATGAGCACGAAACCGAGGTTCCCACTTGGCAAAGTCACTGAACTTCATCAATCTTGAACATTTCGAATGTGAACCTATCTCGGTATCAAGTTGCAACATTTGTTGCATCAACATATTTTAAGATGCCAATGCATACATACCGGCCATCTTTGACAAGTTTCAAAAAAACTCAAAGGTGTAACGAATCAAACAGCGAATAAGGTTAACGAACTGTGAACAGTTGTAGCGAACTGTGAACAGTAAAATAACGAATCAACTCTTAACGAAGTTAAGATTGATCAGACAATAAATCACAATTGAGTTTAACGAATCAATCAACAGATCAAAAAGTTAACGAATCAGAAATTCAAACTAGCGAATTTTTTTAAGCGAATCACAAAGAATCAGCTTAGCGAATTAGAGGATAATCAGTAACGAATCACCAAGGAAACCTTAGCGAAATGAGATAATGAATTAGCTACAGTTGATAGCGAATCAACTATAACGAATCAGGTTGTTACAACCGTTTGTAACAAACTCTGACACCTTATGCCACGTGGCAAAGGTTGTTATGACACAAATCCCGAAGTGGACGCGTGTCACACAAATCTGTTTATCCAATTAACGAATCAGATGACACGAATTAACAACTAACACGAACTGGCTAGCGAATCACTTGAAATAGATAACGAATTAACAAACTTAATGAACGAATCAAAGGAAACAAGATAGCGAATCACCATAAGAATGATAACGAATCAAATTCATCTTTGAATCTTCAAATCTTCAACACAAAATTTTCAGAAATCTGGAAATGATGAACATCAATCCAGAAACACAGAAACATGAAATTTGTAATACCAACTCGATACTAAACCAAATCTCACAAGTTACCTACCAAAATACTCGTAACACAATCGCGAATCCAATATGCTAATCCTCGATGCCAAACATCCACAATTACCAGTCCAATTTTACCAAAACAAGAACTCTGTTTCGGACTTAAACCAAAACCAATACTAATCGACTCAAAACCAATCCAAACTTCAATTCCAACTCATAAACCCTTATCAATACCTTAAACAACTCAAATCCAATCCAAATCGTTCATAATTCAATTCAATTCAACTAAAAATTGATCCAAATTCGCTTAAACAGAGTACTAACAATATCGAAAACTAATTAAGCACCAAATCAAGTGTAATTGAGCTCCAACAGCTCTGATACCACTTGTTGGAACCCGTTGTATCAATCCAATAACAATAACAGATCTCAGATCTGTGAGTATATGATTAATAATAGATCTAGCTCATAATTACTTTAGATTAAGTGTTGTATATGTATATGTATTATCAGTATATGTATATCCGTAATTCGTATAATATTAGGGTGAAGATCTAAAGAGAATTCGGACAGGGTTTCGCTAATTAAACTCTCAAAACTTAAATTAAGCGTGAACAGTGTTCACGTATAAATAGAAGACGAACCTAGTTCGTTAACATCCCCTAACGAACTAGAGTTCACTTCGTTACATATACTTAAATAACGAAACACCCCCTGATTCGTTAACATCCCCTAACGAATCAGGAGTGAATAAGTTTAAGTCTTAGTTCGCTAACATCCCCTAGCGAACTAGACTTTACATTTAACGAACTAGACAATAATTAAACTAATTATTACATTAAATATAAAACAAAAACCATTAACGATAATTACAAAGACTCAAGGTGGAAAACCGTGCACTAACAGAAGTTGTGACAAGGTGAATCGGTATGTCTTTGTTATTTACTTATTAATTTATTTATAAAAGAGAGGATTAATTTTAACAAACTATCATGACAATTACATGTGCGATGATTGAAAATGCAGGTAAGTGGAAAGGCTCTCATGTTTGATTGGATTGTTACTTATGTCCGCTCGGTGGTCACTACAGAATCAAGTTGAGGTATATATTTATTTTGGTTTTTATAGTAGTTAGCTATTTTAGTTAAATAAAGTAAACTTAGCTTGCTAAAATAAACTAATTTTCAGTTTCTTTTCATAAAGTCTGCTACTGTATATCCCATATAATCATTAATCAATATTTGTAAATTGTTTCTTTGTGGTGCAATGAACAAGAAGAATTGCAGGGATAAACCAACGATAGTGTTTCTTGCACTTCATGAGCAGCAATCCAAGGGCAATGACTTTTCTAAGTAGCATTCAGAAATTGTCACCACTCACCAGTGCTATTGAGTTATTTGTGTAAAGTTGTAAACTATGCTGAGAAACATAAAAATTTCTGGTTGTGTTTAATAACTTGCAACCTTGTAGGATTCAGATATTTTTTAGGCAATGCATCCATTCAGAGAGAAGCTTCATGCACACAAAACGAAATTTGAGTTCTTAAGTCACTGGTAAGCATTCATCTTTTCTTTTTCTTTTTCTTTTTGTTTTTGGTTTTTTTTATTTGGTTATTTTCTTCATTTTTTATTATCATTTCTGGAGGCAATAGGGCTATTCTAGTGGGTTGGGTTTCGGTTTACAATGCGTGCAAGTTGAAGCAAGTCATGCACTGGTGCGAATCAAAAGGCTGAGACAGGTTGTGTCAGTTAACCCACACTTGCCTTTTGCTCATTTTTAGATTCTTTTTAACAAATACTTGATTAATATGTTAATATTTTTCTAATAAAAAGCATATACTACAATAATAATGTAAATATTTGAATAAATTTATATAGTAGGCTGTGTGTACGAAAAGTTAACTTTGGATGACTTTGAAGCCTTCCAACTCAATCTTGTTCGGAAGTAGCGAAAGACCGTGGTTCCACCGCGGTTGGTATAGTGGCAGTTTCCACTAAATCTGCGACCTTGGGGCTGGTGATAAAGGAGGATATAGTCATACAGTCAAGTACATTTACCGAGATTTTGCAGACAAGTGGAGCTTATTGTGTGAGATATGAAACTTCAAAAAGAGAGGTAATTTAGTAGTCTTTTGTATAATGTATTATTTGTGGGGGGGGGGGGGGGGTTGAGTCGTGTAAGGTCCTCAGTGTCATTAATTGATGGATTCCTTTCACATGTGAGTTCTATTTTTTAGAGTTAATTAGTATAAGAGGACTAATAACTCCTTATAAGTAGATAATATTTTTTCTTTCTGTAAAAATTTACCAAAAGGTGAAAGATATATATAGGAGTAAGAACAATTAATTAGGTCCACGTAGTTTACTGGAAATTTGTTTAAATTTGGGGTTGAACGCTTAAGTTGGGCTCAGTCCATGCGAAAACCAGGCTGGAATTAGTTAGGTGTGTCATTTTAAAATAAATGTTGAAATAATGAAATGGATAGGGTTGGATTGACCCGCTTGAACCCTTATCAAATAAAACCATTTACGATGTATGCATTCAAAATAAACTTTTCACAACTTTGAACCCTTATCAAATAAAAACATTTATTCGACTGGTTTGATGTTTTTGTAATAATGACAAGAGCTCTCATGAGTGTAGGTTGTATCTTGTGTAGGTTGTATCTTTTTCTCACTGTGAAACTGTGAATGATGACTTCACTTTTTCCACCATTTATAGATTATAATTTATGTTACATGCTATTAAAACTTATTTTTTTTGTTTTAAAATTGTGGAATAAGGGAGGCATGCATCCTGCTTTTTGGGGTTCTAATGAGTGAATAACAATTTTGATATGTGGAGTAGGTAAATTTCATATGCATGCTTTGTGTTTTTTCTTTTTTGTTTTTTTTTTCACAATAAGTTCATTTATGTTATATTTGAATTTTTAATGCAGCAAGATGTATGTAGTAAACATGAAGGAATACTATGCAAAACATGGTGGTTGGAATGGTTTGTTAGTGTAGTCAACTTTTCTTGTACGCATTGCTTAATCGAGTTGTACGTTGATCTTAGAAAATTATTGTTTTCGTTTACAATGCAAGAAAAGCAACTTACACCGTTATGGCATTAAAACATCTCGTCCACCTAACGGGTATAAAACTAGTTATTAAATAGATACTGAAACTTATAATGTTGCATGATAGTAACCTTGAGAGCTGTGAAAATTAGTTCACGCCCCGGCATTTCCGCCGTAGGTTGGCGTGTGACAGATTGGTATCAGAGACGAAGGTTTAAGATAGGTCATTGGTGGTGCCTTAGTAACATGCTTAGGAGCCCCATACGTGCTTATTTGTTTACCCAATGTGTTCTATTTGATTGTTTACAGCTTACGTTATTACTTGCTAGATTAGATACTTATTTAAGTGCTTAGTTAATTGTTTATGTTATTGTCATGCACATACACACACGACTCCGAAGCTATGTTTCACTCTCAAAATATTTTATTCCTCCGAGACTATGTCTCATTCTCAAAATATTTTTATAACTTCGAGGCTATGCCTCCAATCTTAAAATATTTCTATTGAATTTTATTAGATTGTCTTTTATTGTCGGAAATTTCCTTACGAATTTCCTAGCTTTGTTTTTGCTCTTTTTCATTCAAAGTTAGGGAGTGTGACAAGATTCCCCGCCATAGTGGAAATTGTCATACGACCGACACTTTAAGCGTTTAACGTAATCGGCTAAACGGTTACACCCTTTATTGTGTTTTATTGTTTTAAAATGTCTAGTCGGGTGTAAACCCATGGGACGTCATGGACACGCCAACTGTACATTTGCGCAATTTGTTATATTTGCGATATTTTGATGGAACATTTTCATCCGTGGTGATACACGAGATGTTTCAACTACTTATGCTTGAGTTCATTTATTCGTTATTTAGTTTGGTCGGTCAAATCACCATGTAACGCTCATGGGCCGACAAACTCAATTGATTCGTTGATTCGTTAATTAAGTTGGGCCATTAAAATTGCCATGTAATGCTCATGGGAGGCCAACTCACATATTTTATTTGGTTTTGGTATGCTAATAAGTTGGGGAAACAAAATTCCATGGAAAACTCATGGGAAACCCAACACCTCAAAGAACATTCGTTAATTGTTTTATTTCTTTGATTTTATACGAAGCAATTTATGATTTGATTTAACTATTCAATTATTCTATTATTAAATTATTTAGTTACTTACTTACTAAATCACTTTTGAATCAAGATTTATTGATTCAATTCTATTCATACACTCAAAACATTTTTATTTTCCTAATCGGATACAAATTCTTCATTCATCAAGACTCGGTTATCACGAGTCAATCAAAACAATTTACACTCTATTATTAAATTGGTTTTCCTGTTCATATTATCACGTTATTATAATATAAATACCTCAAGTGAAAATATAGCACAATTTAATACTCATGATATTATATACATAAACCATTAAACATATTACAAGCATTCAACCTCAAAATTCTAATTTGTTAAAAACATATTAAACATTGATAAAGCTTAATCACTCATCAAATTAACTCATTGATTTTCAATTTGGTTTCTAACTTATCCTTAATTATGAATTAACATCAGCATAACATATTTAAGCTTCGTTTTACGCAATAACTCATGTGAAATCTAGACAACTACCCAAGTCTTTTCATTAAATCACATCTTTATTAATTATAGAATGTTTTCTCAACATTAAACAACATAAATCATTTACTTTCTATAACCATTGTATGTGCAGTCATATAGTAACTTCAAATCAAAACGTTAAAAACAATCAACTCAATCTTGTTCATTAAACTAATTGTTGGTAATTTTAATTCTTTTACCCCTACTCTTTCTCATAACCACCTCAATAACAAACGCAAGTCTAAACATCAACTACATGTTGTTAATCCAATTAACAATCAGTCTCAACAAAATCATAACCTCTCAAACAAGAAACTTTATGTCAAAATTCACTCGTTATGCTTCACTTGCCACTATCGCTATTCAATTCAATCCTCATATCGCTTTGTACCCAATGTAATCACTTGCCCCGTACCACAAGACATTCCTAAACAGTCTATGCCTACTAATTCTAAAACCCATGCTATGACGTTTGCTCAAATTTTATACCCTGCTACCTGTAATTGCTATAACTATGGAAATCCAACTCACCTACACCTTGTGTGTTCTCAATTCAAATCATATTCATGAAGCTCAAAATATCCAAACTTATTTTATTAAACCATGCATTGAAACCTTATCAAAATATGTCATCAACTTAAATGATTCAAATTTTTATAAATCTAATTAATCAAGTTATGTTAAATCAGATAAATCAAATCAATTATAACTAAGTTTACCAAAGAAGATGTTTTTGTCATTTTATCTAAACATATTTTATCTTTCAAAGGTGTGAATTATAACAAATAATTATTTAATCTTTGGATTTAAATATTTTTAATTCTAATAGCTTATTGATTTTAAGTGATTATGCTCATACAATAAAATCTATCATTTCAAAAGACAACATTCTATAATACTGTACTCATAGTTTATTTACTGACTTCATTCATCTCAATTCGTTTCACTCTCAACCCTAAGGAATTCTTTCCTTTTCGAACTTCCAAGAATTATAACTTTTAACAAAAGGCGTTTTAGAAACTTTAATATTTTATTTAGTCAACTCGGAAATTCAATTCATTTTTAACAATATTTTCTGATTATAACCAAAACGTATTAAACCTCTTGTATTCTCAAAAATCATGCCCTTGAAGGACTTATAGTTACACCCACCCCGGCCTTTCTTTCCATCATCAGCTTTCACAGACCCAGCTTCACTTGAGTCCTTCACTCCCTCACCATCTTTCCTACCATTCTCTCCTGATCATTCAGCGGTTCTCCCATGACTTCCAGCGGATCTTTTGGGATTCTGGTTCTTCATAGCAGCGGCTACAACTTAAACAATGGCTGTTTGGACCGTAGGGTCAAGTTGAACCCCTGCGTTGTTGCTCGGGTTTCCTCCAGCTGCGCTTCCTTCGTCTCCGGTGTCGGAAGCTGCCTCTACTGAAGGTCGTCGGACCAGACGAGGCCTGCCACGACGTCTAGTGCGACCCCCAGTTCCAGCAATTTCTCCAGCTCCAGCCATCGTATTCTAAAGGGAAAACACAAACGTCATCGCTCAAGGAATTATTTAGCACATGACTCGTAAGGTAAGTAGTTAATGACGTTGATCAAGTGTAATTAACTATTTGCATTACTTTCAGGTTCTACATAATTCCCTTTGTGATTTCACTTGTGCTAGTTTC
Source organism: Bidens hawaiensis (assembly GCF_021521415.1). NCBI lineage: Eukaryota > Viridiplantae > Streptophyta > Magnoliopsida > Asterales > Asteraceae > Bidens > Bidens hawaiensis. Next base: position 1,737,817 of record NW_027491035.1, on the reverse strand, counting down.
TACTTTTAAACAGTTAATTAATCAAGATCAATTAATCCTATCCCTAACCTGCACTCATTCTTCATTTAGCAAATAAGCTAACATTAACATACATTATTTACCATACACTTTACCTTTACTGAGTTTTCTTGAGTGACACATGGCTATCTTGAACTAGCATCTTCTCTTTTTCTCATTTTAAATCCCATTCTCTGTTCGAGTCTAAGCATGTAGGATACTTAAATCTCTCGAACTTTGGTCTGATACCAACTTGTAAGGCCCCGCTACCGGTGCCTCACTCTAACGTCGGATTTACTCATAAACACAGTTTTTACAAATTAGAGTTAATTAAAACTTTCGCGGAATATAAAACATTAACCGTTTATTACAAAACATTTAATCTTTTCTTTAAAACCATAACATAGAATATCATATTTAAAACATCGTTTCTTCCATCTTCAGATGTCAGCCGTTCAATGCATGCCATGTGCCATCCTCATGTCGGCTCTTCAGTTTGCTCACCTGCGTGCATACTAAAAGTCAGCTACGCTGAGTGAGTTCTAGTTAATCAAGCAACTTATCATACAACCACTACAAGCATTATATACGTATCCGAAGACACGTAACCCACTATCTGACATGCTCACCATACCACTTAACCTCTTATTTACCGCTACCGATTAGCCACTTTAATAACGAATAACGTTATTGCCACTTTGCCACTTTAATAACGTATAACGTTATGCCACTTCGCCACTTTGCCACTTTAATAACGAAGTAACGTATAGGCTTACCCTACCACGTACTACCGTCATGCCACTAACACTCTTACCAGACTATTGCCACTTCTAACACACTCTACTTCTACTTGCCTACAACACACTTTATATCATTTACATAATAGCAATTCACATCATAGCATTAATACACACTAACAACCACTTGGCCATCAGTATCCTTGGCATTACGTGCAATATCCGAAGATCGTTCACGCACTAACAAGCATTATATAATAGCGAACTTAATCAACAGCGAAGTTATGGAGTACATCAGCGAACTTATGGAGCAGCGAACTTTTACAACCAGCTTGCTGTAGCGAGCTGCTGCTGCCCGGGTTCGTTTTATCAACCAAAACACGCGTTTTACCACCCTTAATCCTCTCGTTTATTGTTCGGCTTTAATCCCAGCCATTCACAGTCCGATTGCGGCCCAAAAACACATAAAGTTTAGACCTTTAAGCTCAAAACGTTCAATACTAGGTCTAAGGTTTATTTTTAAACGAGCCGCACCTGTTTTCAGGTCCGTTCAGTTCGTTTTAGCATCAAGTTTACAAATTTACATTTCATTTACACCCGATCTATTCTCATTCTAAGTTTCAAGGTTAAACGTTAATAAAAACGTAAACTTTAAGACCAAAGACATACCTTTACGTGTTTTTAAGGTTACGGCTAGCTTGGTGATGAACTACAATCTTGTATATAGCTCGTATAACAAGGATCTATCACCAACTAACGTTCGTTTGATCTCGTTCCTCTCCTCTTGCTCGCGGCCGATAATAGTGTAGGTGTGTGTGTTTTTGAGTGTGTAGAGAATAAGGTGGATAAGATGGATGTAAATGGAAAGGATTAGGGGTTAAGGGGGTATTTATACTCCCTTACGCCCATGGACCTAAGGCCCATCTTTTCCTTTTTGGTCCATAACTTATCCCATCTAATTGTCCCACTTACTCTTTCATATATTATTATTATTATCGCTCCGCCAACTCATTTATTTCACCCGACGCAAATAATGTATTAACTATTATTCTAGAAATTTCGGGATGTTACAACAAACCTGTTTACACAGAGTTTTAGTTTGGACCTCAATTCTCGTTTATTATCACAATTAATCTTACGGGATCGTTACTAAACTAAAAACTGATCTAACAAACCGTTTAACTAGACAATAGATCTTAACATTGGTTCGTTTAATAATTTAACCTAACCCAGCCCATTACAAATTCTAATTTGTATTATATACACACAGATAAATCAATTAAACCTAATTACACGATCCTTATACCCCTGTGAATCATAACCCTCGTTCAATTTTATCAAAACCCCGGCTGTGGATGGCTGTTTGTAGTCGCACTTGGCCGCCGACTTTAAGTTCCTGAATCATCATCATCCCATCACGTTAGCAAGTAATTAATTTCATGGTTGTGATCGGTTTTTAACATATTGCAAAAGTCCTAACTGGATATTTAACGAAATCAATTGGATTAAACGAATTAGGGATCTAGGGTTCTTGAACGAATTGGTTTGTAATCAGTTTTGTATATAATATTCGATTTTCATTCTTTAACCACTTGATGTCTTGGTCCAGATGAATATGTGAGTGTGTGAAGACCTAGTGGTCGCGGGTTCGAACCCGGCCCCCCGGTATTTTAGCTTTTTGTTTTTTTTTTTTTCAGTTTTTTGATTTATTATTATAATTAAATTTAAGTAATTGATAAACTATTATTGGCTATTAAATAAATATTACTTTATTAAAACCGATATCGTTGAGTTTATGTTTTTGTCAGGTCTCATTAAAAGCTTTTGTTTACGTGTATGTGTGTGTATATATATATATATGGTAAGGATCCTAAGAGCTTTTTATTTTTGTGTTTTTTATTTTATGATTTTTGAGTTTTTTTGTGGTCCAAAATGGTTCTCATAGTTCTCAATTTCAAAAAAGTTCTCTAATGATCCTGATTCTATATATATAGGAAAATTGGTTTTAAATAATACCAACTATGCCATATTGGCAAATAACAGTCCAAACTTCATACTTGGCTGGTAGCGGTCCCAACTAAAGGTGTATTTGTTTACAACGGTCAGTGACTAACAGAACCTTAACGTCGTTAGTTGCAGGCCGCCGGAAAACGTTTTTGCTCGAAAAACACATATCTAGTTGATTCGTTATTCATTCGCTAGAAATTTTAGTTGATTCGTGAAATCAGTTCGCTAAATCATCTGATTCGTGTTAACATATTCGTGTGACACGTGTCTACCTTGGAATTTGTGTCTTAACAATCTTTGCCTGTTGGAACCCGAGAATCAATCCTATAACTATAACAGATCTCGGATCTGTGTGTATTTGATTAATCCTTAACTTAGGTCTAGCTCATAATTACGTTTGATTATGTGTTGTATATGTATATATATTATCAGTATATTAGTAGTTGTATATGAATAAGATTAAGATGAAGATCCAGAGCGATTTGGACAGCGTATCGTTAATTAACTTTCAAAAACTTAGATTAAATGTGAACAGTGTTCACCTATAAATAGAAGACGGACCTAGTTCGTTAACATCCCCTAACGAACTAGAGTCCGCTTCGTTTCATACATTACAAACGAAATAGATAACGAATCACCCTCTGATTCGTTAAACATCCTTAACGAATTAGAGGAGACTTAACTTAAGATCTAGTTCGCTAAACATCCTTAGCGAACTAGGTACTTGCATAGCGAACTAACTAAATACTTGTTTATTACATTAAACAAAAACGACAAATACATTACTGATAATTACAAAGACTCAAGACGCAAAACCGTGCACTAACATTGCCACGTGGCCTTTGGTGTCAGAGTTTGTTACAAACCGTTGTAACAACCTGATTCGCCTTTAGTTTATTCGTTATCAACTGTAACTGGTTCGTTTTCTATTTTTCTAAGTCTACCTTTGTGATTCGCTACTGAAAATCTTCTAATTCGTCAAAATTACACTTAGCAATTCGCTAGCCGATTCGTTAGTCAATTCGTCAATTTGACTTACTGTTAAATCTGATTCGTTTGGATTGATTCGCTAAGATCAAGCGTGATTCGCAATCTAATCAATCTTAGATTCGTCAAGATCTGATTCGTTAGTTTACTGTTCACAGTTCGCTAATTCTTTACATTTAAACCTTAAATTTTTGATATTTGTCAAAAATGGCTGGTATGTATGCACTAGCCTCACAGAATATGTTAATGCAACAAATTATGCAACTCGATACCAAGATAGGGTCACATTCGAAATGTCCAAGATTGATGAAGTTCAGTGATTTTGCCAAATGGGAACCTAGGTTTCGTGCTCATCTAGGATCAGTTCATCCTGACTGTTCATATTGTTTAGATGAATTTTATACTGTTTCAATGATTGGGGATGAGACTATCGGATTCAGACCTAAAGCTATATCTCAATACTCACAAGAAGATAAGAAAGCATTAGAGATAGAAACAAAAGCCTTACTCTACTCTAACCATGACTTTACCTGAAAATATATTTCACCAAGTGGGTAGTATAAAAATCTGGCTTTCTTTGTTTCAACATATCCGAATGAGAAGTATGGGAAACACGGCTGAAAGAAAAAAGTTGATGCTTAAGTTTCAATTCAGAAACTTTAATTTACTCAAAGGTGAGACGGTTGAAGAGATGACAACGAGATTCAATCACTTGATTGCAGAGATGGATAAAATGAAGTTGGAAATTTCTGAGTTTGACAAGATTGATACTATTAAGAGTGCACTACCAAGTTCGTACTCTACTTTCCTAATGGTATTGAAAGAAAACAGTTATTTCAATGAAGACTTTACTGCAAGTGAGTTTTTATAAAAGATTGAAGCTCGTGAGTATGATCTCAAGTGTCAAAAATCATCCAAGGAAAGTCAAGATCCTGCTTTCTATGGTGGTAGCATGCCTCTAAGTTCAACAATTTCACCGATCACTGCTTTTCTGACACAGAACGCAAGAGAAAATGAAACAACAATTTATAGTGATCCTAGAGCATGTTTTTATATTGCTGGTAACTCTGGATCACCAAATGTTTCTGCTAGTTCGGGAAGTTCATCCACTGCAAGTCAGTTTGTTTCACCTCCAAATGTCAACATGAAAGAAGCTGAACAAAATTTTGCCTTTTTATCAGCTTTCATGACTTCTTACGAAAATCTGGTAAGTAGCAAAATTGCTACTAGTGATCTGACTGATGAAGACTATGATCAGATTGATCCAGATGACTTAGAAATCATGGATTTAAAGTGGAACATGGCAATGATTGTTCGTAAGGTAAAAAGATTTATGCAAAGAACCGGAAAAGATCTTCCTGCCCTGAACAAGAAGTTGGGATTTGATAAGTTAAAGGTGAAATGTTATAATTGTCAAGAATTCGGGCATTTTGCAAAGGAGTGTGACAAACCGAAAAGGGAGTATACTGGTCCTCGTGGTCAAAATCAAAATTCTTCAACACCACGAGGTAATGATGCTGAGAAGAAACCATCAAGTTCTGGGTCACAAGCAATGTTAGCTAATGGAGATGATTGGTCATAAAGACTACTGTGCAACAATACTCAAGCTAATTTGGCTTTGTTTGGGTTGACTCAAGATATTCATGATGCTAGTGGAAGTGAGGTGTCTTCTGATAATGACTCTGGATCATATTATGATGATTCCTGTGACAAGTCTACAACTGTCTTTGCTTGCATGGCTAAGATCAATGAGGTTAGTCATTCTATTTCGGCTACATCATTGGTTAAAGTAAATTGTGCTGAATGTGAATCTAACAAACCTAAGTTAGAATCTTTAAAGAATCACAATGAAAATTTAGTGAGAGAAATTGCTTCACTAAAAGACACTTATCGACAATCTCTCGAATCTCAAATGAGATCTCGTGAAAAGATTGAAGCATTGTCGACAAGTAATCATGATCTCAAAGCTGAGTTATCTGTGAAAATGACAATTAATGACCAAAAGTTTCAAGAAATTTTGAAACATCGTTCAAAGATAACCGAGCTTGAGAATGAGGTTCTTGAGTTAAAAAACAAATTGGGTAAATTTCGAAATTCTTCTTTTCTGTTAAATGAAATTATTGAATTTTCTGAAAAACAAAAGGATTCAAAGAAAGGTATAGGTTTTTTTGAAATTCCTCCACCATTTCACAATGATTATAAAATTAACCCTTTTGCTCCAACTGAGGATGATGTAATTCTTAAAGAACCTGTGATTTCAGAAAAATCTAAACATAGTAAGTCTGAAACTATTAAAACCCAATTTGCTCCTTAGAAACCTCATGTTCAAAGCAACAAAGTCTTTGTTGAAAATGTTGACAAAGTTATCATTGAGGATGTGTTTGAACCTGAAATTATACACAAGAACAAGAACATTCCAAGTTCTAATCACATACTTTGTGATCCTCATGAATTTGAGGAGGCTGTGTATGGTTCGCACACAACTAAGATGAAACAAGATGTTCATGTTAATGAAACTCATGGTTCCGTTAAACCTAAGTTTATTCCTACTGAACCATTATGCAAAAATGTTAATTCAAATGTGGTTCAAGCTGCGTATCTAAGACGAAAGTCTAAGAAACCTGTAACTTATTCTCAAGTTGTTGAACAACAATTGAATGCAACTAAAGTTAATTTTTCTCAAGGAAACCAAAAGGTGCCCAAGACCGAGGCCTGGGCTGCCTTTTTGAACAAAATTTTGCCTTTTTATCAGCTTTCATGACGTCTTATGAAAATCTGGTTAGTAGCAAAATTGCCACTAGTGATCTGACTGATGAAGACTATGATCAAATAGATCCAGATGACTTAGAAATCATGGATTTAAAGTGGAACATGGCAATGATTGTTCGTAAGGTGAAAAGATTCATGCCCTGAACAAGAAACTAGGATTTGACAAGTTGAAGGTGAAATGTTATAATTGTCAAGAATTCGGACACTTTGCAAAAGAATGTATCAAACCAAAAAAGGACTATACTGGTCCTCGTGGTCAAAATTCAAACTCTTCAACACCACAAGGTAATGATGCTAAACCATCAAGTTCTGGGTCACAAGCAATGTTAGCTAATGGAGATGATTGGTCACAACGACTACTGTGCAAAGATACTCAAGCTAAGCTGGCTTTGTTTTGGTTGAATCAAGATCTTCATGATGCTAGTGGAAGTGATGTATCTTCTGATAATGACTCTGGATCTGATTCTGATGACTCCTGTGACAAGCCTACAACTGTCTTTGCTTGCATGGCTAAGATCAATGAGGTTAGTCATTCTATTTCTGCTACATCATCTGTTAAAGTAAATTGTGTTGACTGTGAATCTAACAAACCTAAGTTAGAATCTTTAAAGAATCACAATGACAATTCAGTGAGAGAAATTGCTTCACTAAAGGATACTTATCGACAATCTCTCGAATCTCAAATAAGATCTCGTGAAAATATTGAAGTATTGTCGACCAGTAACCATGATCTCAAAACTGAGTTATCTGTGAAAATGACAATTAAGGACCAAAAGTTTCAAGAAATTTTGAAACATCGTTCAAAGATAACCGAGCTTGAGAATGATGTTTTTGAGTTAAAGAACAAATTGGGTAAATTTCGAAATTCTTCTTTTCTGTTAAATGAAATTATTGAAGTTTCTGGAAAACAAAAGGATTCAAAGAAAGGTATAGGTTTTGTTGAAATTCCTCCACCGTTTCACAATGATTATAAAATTAATACCTTTGCTCCAACTGAGGAAGATGTAATTCTTAAAGAACCCATGATTTTAGAAAATTCTAAACCAAGTAAGTCTGAAACTGTTAAAACCCAATTTGTTCCACAGAAACCTCATGTTCAAAGTAACAAAGTTTTTGTTGAAAATGTCGACAAAGTTATCATTGAGGATGTGTTTGAACCAGAAATTATACACAAGAACATTCCAAGTTCTAATCACAACTGTGTGAACCTCATGAATTTGATGAGGCTGTGGATGCACACAACTAAGATGAAACAAGATGCTCATGTCAAACCAGTGAAGGCTAAAAAACCAGAAAAACCCAAAATTTCTGATGAGGATTTGTTTGTTTCATAAATCCTAATGCATCTAAGCCATCATCTGCTCGTGTGTTTAAATTAAAGGGGATGGACACAATGTTCACTGAGAAAGACATTCCTCTTAGTATCATTAAACCTGAACTGATTGAGTGTGTGTTTTACAATGAAACTTCTAAGATTCGTGAACTTGAACGTTTGTATGCTCAAGCGAAAACATCAGCTTCATCAGATTCGTTGACTCAAGCTAAGAAAGTTTTAACCAATGCTAAGAAAGTTCAATTTGTAAAGTCAACCGGAACTGACAGTTTGAAAGTTTTTCAAACTGTTCTAACTTAGACTTTTACTTGAAAAAGAAATATGAGTTATCTGATGATTTTGCTAAGAGCATGACCAAAAATGTGAGTCATCATTCATCATCTGTGTCACATGTTCCAACAAATTTTCAACATCATCATGTTGACATGCGAAGTTGTTTTCTTTGTGGTCAACAAGGTCATGTAGTACGAAATTGTAGTCAGAAGAACTGTCAGAATCTTCATCCTTTTATCAAGGACCACTCCAAACCGGTTCCTTTGGTAAAGGAGATTCTGAAACGACCTGTGTCGTATGCTGATGATACTCATATTATGTTCAAGAATGTACATCCTCGAAAAGTTGTTCATGTGAATGAAACTCATGGTTCCGTTAAACCTAAGTTTATTCCAACTGAACCATTATGCAAAAATGTTAATTCAAATGTAGTTCAAGCTGCATATCTAAGACGAAAGTCTAAGAAACCTGTAACTTATTCTCAAGTTGCTGAACAACAATTGAATGCAACTAATGTTAATTTTTCTCAAGAAAACCAAAAGGTGCCCAAGACTTAGGCCTGGGCTACCTTTTTGAACTAATCATTTTCACTTGTGTGTAGGGTTCATCCAAGACCATTTCTGGTGAAAACTGGATCATGGATAGTGGATGTTCTCGTCATATTACTGGGAATCTCGACCTCTTAACAAACGTGAGAAATATTCAAGGGGGTTATGTGGTGTTTGCTGGGAATTCTGGGGGTATGATTACACAAGAAGGTAATGTTTCGAACGGGAAGATAACTTTTGAGAAGGTTAACTATTGTGATAAAGTGGATCATAATTTATTGAGTGTATCACAAATCTGTGATAAGCAATACACTACATTATTTACAGATAAAGAGTGTCTGATCTTGAAACCGGGTTATGTGATTCCCGAGGACATGGTTGTCATGCGATCACCTCGATCTAATGATTTTTATGTCTTTAATATGAATTCTAAAGTATCTACATCGATCGAAACGTGTTTTGTCTCGAAAGAAACCGAGAAAGATTTAGTTCTTTGGCATCGAAGAATGGGTCTTATAAATGTTCGAAAGATGAACTACTTGATGGAAAATGATCTGGTCGAGGGTGTGTCGTTAAAGAATTTTAAGTTATCCAATCATTGTGTTGCTTGTAAAAAGGGCAAACAAAAGAAGAAACCGCACCCATCTAAGTTATTAAATTCCATTGATACTCCTCTTGAACGACTTCACATGGATTTATTCGGTCCAGTGAATCGTGCGAGTATTTCTGGGGACTGGTATTGCCTAGTAGTTACAGATGATTATTCACGATATTCATGGTCTTGTTTATGAGTTCAAAAGATCAAACACCGGGTCTCATTCAAAATATAATCACTAAGATCGAATCACTATACAAACAGAAGGAGAGAAGAATTCGAAGTGATAATGGTGCTGAATTTAAAAATACTGTATTGGATTTCTTTTGTATCCAAAAAGGAATTCATCGAGAATATAGTGCCCCATATGTACCACAACAGAACGGTGTAGATGAAAGAAAGAATAGAACGTTGATTGAAGCTGTTAGAACGATGCTTGCTGATTCAAAGCTTCCTGTCCAGTTTTGGAATGAGGTGGTGAATACTGTTTGTTATACACTCAATCATTTCTAACTGTTAAAAGACTCAAGAAGACCAGTTATGAATTGTTGAATAATCGTAAACCTAATTTAAAGTACTTGGAACCATTTGGGTGTCCTTGTACTATGTTGAAAAAGGATGTGGGAAAGTTTGATGAAAAAGCCATTGAAGATTATTTCTTGGGGTATGCGGCACCTAAGAAAAGTGTGTTTAATTTTACGTCCGGTTGTGTTGAAGAATGGTACCATGTGGACTGTCAAAAGTACACTACTCCTTCTCAAGGAAAAGGTCCCGACTGGATGTTTGACTACGATGGCTTATTTAATTCTTTTACTCCAACAACCGATCATCCAAATGAAGATTTAGTTTGTGCTTACTTTGAAGAACATTTGGAAATTCCAAGGTTTGCAAGTTCAAATGATGTTGAAGCTCTAATAGTTGCTCCAACTGACGAACCTAATAATGCTGTTCATTATGATAATGCTTCTACTTCATCTAATGATAATGCAGTTGCAGATCAAGTTCCTGAACTTGACCGTGATGTTTCATCTCCTGAATTGGGTGAACATTACACTAATTTATTTGAAAATGTTTCCGTTTCTGAGAATCCTACTCTCAGGATCCATAATTACCATCCACAAGAAAACATTATTGGAGAACTTGATGTGGGAGTTCAAACATGGCATCAAGTTGCTTCTTCAACTGAAAATAATGTTCTATGTGCCTATGCTGACCTACACTCGCCTGGGATTGTAAATCTTGCTAAATTCACTTTTTTCTATCTCAAGTTGAGCCAACGACTCCTCGTGTGGAACTTCAAGATCCTTCTTGGGTAGAAGTCATGCAAGAAGAATTACAGCAATTTGCACGTTTAGGTATTTGGGATCTTATTAACAAACCTTCTAGAGTCAAGAAAACAATTCCAACTAAGTGGGTATACAAGTGTAGAAAAGACGACCGTGGGGTAATTGTGAGAAACAAAGCACGTTTAGTGGTATAAGGTTTTCATCAGCAAGAGGGTATTGATTATACTGAGGTATATGCTCCAGTAGCAAGATTAGAGTCGATTCGAATCTTCCTGGCATATGCTGCTTACAAGAATATTAAAGTTTATCAAATGGATGTCAAGAGTGCTTTTCTCAATGGTGAAATTCATGAGGAAGTGTTTGTTTTACAGCCTCCAGGTTTTGAAGATCCTGATTATCCTGACCGTGTTTACCGATTAAACAAGGCATTATATGGTCTACATCAAGCCCCGAGAGATTGGTATGACACGCTCGCCGACCATCTGACGGATAATGGTTTCAAGCGCGGAACTGTCGACTGCACTTTTTTTTATAAGAATATTGGTGATGATCTTCTCCTCGTTCAGATTTATGTTGATGACATAATCTTTGGGTCAACAAACGACACGTTGTGTAAGGAATTCTAGAAGTCAAGGCAAAACAAGTTCGAGATGAGTTCGATGTGAGAGATGAATTTCTTTTTAGGGTTGCAGGTTCATCAGTCTGGGAAGGGAATCTTCATTCATCAGAAAAAATATGTGAATGACGTCTTGAGCCGATTCAAGATTACTGCCGGAAAAATCCCTTCTACTCTTCTTCCCGTGGGTCATAATTTATCACCGGATTAATTGGAGGATACCGTTGATCCGACCCTCTATCGTGCTATGATTGGTTCTTTAATGTATTTAACTGCTTCTCGACCTGACATAATGTTTGTTGTTTGTTTATGTGCTAGGTACCAAGCTAGTCCCCGAGTGACTCACCTGGCAGCGGTCAAGCGTATTCTGCAATATCTATGGGGAAATCCTGACATCGGGTTATGGTACCCAAGAGATGAGACTTTCGATCTTACCGCTTATTCAGACTCAGACTATGGAGGATGCAAGATCAATTTCAAGTCTACTACAGCGGGATGTCAATTCTTAGGAAGCCGGCTTGTTTCCTGGCAGTGTAAGAAGCAGACAACGGTCTTCACTTCAACCGCCGAAGCTGAGTATGTTGTAGCCTCGAGTTGCAGTTCCCAGGTTTTGTGGATACAACAACTCTTCGCGACTACGGTTTGAAGTTTCTTACTTCTCCCATCTTGATTGATAATTCTGCTGCTATTAGTATCACCAAGAATCCCGTACAACATTCTAAAACGAAACATATCGAAATTCGATATCATTTTATACGAGATTGTTATGAAAAGAAATTAATTGATCTTGAAAAAGTACACACTGATTTTCAAAAAGCCAATCTATTTACCAAAGCCTTTGATAAAACACGATTTCAATTTCTGCTTGGTTTAAATGGATTGAAAACCCTTGCTGAAATCCTAACATTACGATAATTATCTTTTATTTTAGTCTGCTCTAGTTTAAATATTTAGTTTGTTTTTAGGTTTTAGGGGTGAATTTTAGAAAATAAAAAAATATTGTTTTTTTTTTTTGTTTTTGTTTGTATAGATAAAAACCCAAAACATTAGAAAATTTTGAAAAATCAAAAATATTGTGTTCTTTCTTGTTTTATTTTAATATTTGAAAAACCAAAAACATTTTAAAATTAGAAAATACCAAAAAGATTGTGATTTCTGTTTGTACAGAAAATTTTGAAAAAGTCAAAAAGAATGTGTATTTCTCGTTTTGTAAAGAAAAATCCGAAAAGACAAAAAGATTGTGTTTTTAGTTTGTAAAGAGCAAAACCAAAAAGATTTTTGTTTATGTTCGCTGAAAATTATGTCATTTGCTTCTATTTTGAAGGACATATACTTGTATATGTTTGGTCCTGATAATTTCTTGTAAATCTTCAGGTTAGCCATTTACCTGACAAATGGATAGTACTTGGGGCGTTCGTTAAGCTTTCTACTTTATTTTCCCGCTGTAAATTTTATCAGTTATTTAAGTTTGTGGAACATGCTTGCATGTTTTGGTCTTGTTCTCTACCTGTAGATGGATAGGATAGCCATTTATCTATAGACTCAAAGTAACTGAGGCGATGAAATGCTTTTGTTTTATTATGCTTCTCAAAATTTTGAGTTTTTGAAGCAAAAAAGAGAAAATGATAGTACATTGATTATTTGACCCCAAATCCAGAAAGAAATAAGCTTAAAAGGCTGTGTGCTTAATCATTGGTGCATTGATAGGTCTTAAACAAGCTGTTAGAGTAAAGTAAGTGATATAAACTTAAAGAAAAGCCAAATTGAAAGAGGTGTTAGTCTCTAGCAAAAATTTCGGTGAGGATGGCAGAAATGTAAATAACCGGTCATACTCAAGCCTTATAGTTGTTGATCACCCAAAAATACAATAAAGCAAATAACAAGCGTTAGGTTTCTGGACACTGTGAGTCTTTATGCGCCTTAATCATCTGGTATTCATAAGCATGAATATTTCACTCGCTTTTAGAGCAAACCCAAAGTCATTAAACTTGATCACTGCTGTACTTCGTACAATCCAAATTACTGACTTGATCAAAATCCGTTGTTAGTCATACAACTGTTCCTCCCTTGCGTGCGTCTCAATACCAATAAGAAACGGACCCCAGGGGATACAATGTATGTAAGCCGACAGATGGACTCGTGCATACTCACTCACAGTAAAGGAAATTTGATGCATTGCTCAAAATATCGCTGAAATATAAAACTGTGATGGAAGGGCATTTTAGTCAATATGATTCTCTGCTCAAACTCAACAAAAACACAAAAATATGTACCGCTTTTGAAAAACATAGAAAAACACAAAAAGATTGTCTATTTTCTAATTCGGATATTTCCGTAAATACATTCTTTAATTTTTTACAAAATACCAAAAATATTTTATCTTTTTTACTTTACATATTATTTAATATTTTTAAGTTATGTTTCGAAAAACGTGAAACGTTTTTAAAGTATTTGTTATCGGGATAAAAGGTCCTTGGTAGTTCTTTTTAGATTAATTTATTTATTAACTAGATAATATTTAATTAATTCTTTATTTAATTATTTTAAGTTAAAATTAAATAAACTTTAATTAAACTTTAATTCGTTAAGTATGGATAACGAATTAAGTGGTTCTTTAGCGAACTACTTCCTAGTTCAATCACCTAATTCGCTTCCGCACTCTGTAACGAACCAGTTCTAAGTCGTTTTACATATTTAACGAATCAAGACACGATACATGTCTTGTTCGCTACTCTGTAATACCGAATTGGGATAACGAATTGCCTGATTCGTTAGTTAAGAATTCAAAGGAATCTCTTGATTCGTACATAGGGTACATTGGGTAGCGTGTAAGGATATATAAGACAGGTTACACGAACTGTCCTTTCACTATTCACCATCTTCCTTATACCTAAAGCAACCCTTTTCAAAATTTTTCTCTGAATTCTTGATCTTCGAATTTCGAACTTTTGAGTATTCCATTGTGTTGCTAAGGTACAGATTATCACATCTTTATGCTTTACATAAAAAAATGACACTGGTTTGATAATCTAATTATGCGATTTTGTTCTAAGGGTTTTACGGTTTGATGAATCCTGATTAATCGTTGTCATACTGTGTTAGTGTAGTTTATTTTGGTTTCATTGTGATCGGAATGTGATTCTGAACCCTTGGTAGACCTTAATCGATGTTTGATTATTGTTTGTTGGTTCGATTGTATGTTGATGCTTTTAGGGTTTTAGACTCTGTTAGCACTTCGTGTACACTTAAGTTATTTCATGATTTTGAGCCTCAATCTCAACATCATTTGCTTCGTAATGTATTTCCGAGATCACTGCGCATGATGATTCGGTTATCTATCGATGATTATGGCCTTATAGACACTGGATTCATATTGTTGACTTTCTAAGTTCATAATCCAATTTTGACTTTGACTATAGACGTCAAACATCGAGTCTTTATCGACCACTCATTAACCTTAGCGAATTGGAACTGCTTCGTGTCCAATTTGTTAAGGATACATACAAATTAGCTCAGCGAATCAGTTTATCAACAAATCAAATGTAGATTCGTTAAAATTGGAACGAACTGGAATTTAGTTCGTTAGTATTTATAGTTAATTCGCTTGGTCTAATTTGTTAACTTATTTACCTGATAACGATTCACTTAAGTCGTTACAATTTGTAACTAATCACAGTGATAATCTAACAAATGACATTCTCTTTTTACATATTGAAATTAATTAACTTTTGTAATTAATGATTTATTCCAATCGTCTAAACGCGTAAATATATTAATTACACACGACATATAAAATTAATTACACCATCTATAAATAAATAGATAAATATATGTTAATTGTATTATTTCTTCACCCTACTTATACTCGTCCTAATTTATTCAGTAAAATGGCTGATTAATTGAATCAAGATCCACCAGTTGCTGATCAAGGGCAACAAGAACAACCACCAAAAGAGTAACCACCTCAAGTACAACAGGAAGAAGTTATTTTATTACCATATGACACAAAACACAACAACTGTGCTTATGTTGATCAAGATGTTGCTGAGTTTGGAGACATGCTGGCATTCTTAAGACGCTCAATGATTGTTGGAACCCGTTGTATCAATCCAATAACAATAACAGATCTCAGATCTGTGAGTATATGATTAATAATAGATCTAGCTCATAATTACTTTAGATTAAGTGTTGTATATGTATATGTATTATCCGTATATGTATATCAGTAATTCGTATAATATTAGGGTGAAGATCGAGAGAGAATTCGGACAGGGTTTCGTTAATTAAACTCTCAAAACTTTTTAAATTAAGCGTGAACGGTGTTCACGTATAAATAGAAGACGAACCTAGTTCGTTAACATCCCCTAACGAACTAGAGTTCACTTCGTTACATACACTTAAATAACGAAACACCCCCTGATTCGTTAACATCCCCAAACGAATCAGGAGGGAATAAGTTTAAGTCTTAGTTCACTAACATCCCCAAGCGAACTAGACTTTACATTTAACGAACTAGACAATAATTTAACTAATTATTACATTAAATATAAAACAAAAACCATTAACGATAATTACAAAGACTCAAGACGCAAAACCGTGCACTAACAGACACCCCCTCGTCTTGAGCTCTTTCTCATTAAATTATTTGAAACGCTTGGACTACCAGTCTCTGCAACTATGAATTCCATTTTCATGACAAACGCGCACAACGCGTTGGAATTTCATATCCAGGTCGTAGTCTTCATGGCGCTCAAACAAAATCTGCTTCCTGTGGAACACGTCATTGTCTGTCTCTGATAAATTAACCCACCACATCGGGTCGATTATCTTGATGAGCTCAGTCTTCAGTCCTCTACCAAGAATAATGACGGCCTCGCAAGTACGATTTTCATAGTACCAGCGGTTGAACGAGAGATAAATATTTTGAGGCATCGTCTTCACAGGAACATGTTTTATCGTCTTTGGCGGCTTCACCTTCAGGATAAGTTTCCTCCAGCCAGTCCTCGGATCAATCTCGTCAATACGTTTACGCCTAGGGACCTGAGGCTTGAAGAACTTGAAGCCATGATTGACCTCAAACGGTAAGTGTTGGTGAAACCACTCAGCTGTTCGGTAACCCCCACGATTGATAAATGGACGTCTCGCGAGGGTACGAACATCCCAACGCGGTAAACTAAGAACGTCCTTCATCGTTTCGTAGTACTGGACCCCCTTCTCCCACTTAACTATACATACTTTAAGCTCAGAATCATAGAGCCATGAGACAATATCAGCATGTACCTTGGAAACAGTCTTGAAGGAGGTCACTTGGTTTTCTTTAACCCATGCAGCAGCAGTGTCTTTACGTTCTTGATCAACGTATCGATACGCACTGATGATTTTACCCACTTTCTGACGTACCTTGGAAACAGTCTTGAAGGAGGTCACTTGGTTTTCTTTAACCCATGCAGCAGCAGTGTCTTTACGTTCTTGATCAACGTATCGATACGCACTGATGATTTTACCCACTTTCTGACGTTTGAACCATCTTGCAATATCATCATCAGTTATGACTTCAAGTGACTGAACTGTCCGCTTACACTTCAACACCTTTTCCAATTCATCTTCTGCCGCTTTAACCGTATGTTCATCAAATACCGGAGCACCTTGATCAACATTAGTGTGTTGAAACTAGTCCGGATACTCCTCAGCAGTTACATCTTCCATCTCAACATCCTCATCTTCATAAATAAAGTCCATATTCATCTGAATTGACAGATCATCTGATATATCTTCCTCATTCACCACCTCGACATCAGGCTCAGTCTCCAAAGCAGTCAACTGATCGTCATTCAGCCCAAGCAATATAGAAATCTGCTCCCGTGTCAGAGACCTATCCACAAACTCACCAACCTCTATCTCATCCCTGTTTACCACACTTATAACCATCCCCGATCCATCCACAAATATCACAGTATTAGCCGCAATCATCTCAATTGGCTTAGCAGCAGTTGGATCCTGATATATAATAATCTGTTTACCCGATTCTTTACCGCCACTTGTACCAGCACCAGAAGATGAACCGTATGATTGTTTAGGCTCACCTCCTGCACCAGACTCGTCAGGATCTTGGTCATCATCTTTGAGTTTCTTAAGGGCATCTTCTTTGCAAGTCAATTGCAAGATCAATTCTTCTTGTTCCTTCATTTTCACCCCCTGAGACTCAACAATCACCCGCGGCGCTTTAGTCTCCTTCTGACAAAAAGATATATAGCTCATCATCCTTCTTTGATTCTCCACGAGGCGTTCTTGATTTTGACGGTCATCTGCCATTTGGTTTTCATAAAGGTGGAGAAGGTTTTGCAGCATCTCAGTCTGACGGTTTGATGACAAGTTGTATAGTGATGGATGAACAGGTTGGATCGGTCCCTGAGGCCGAGTGATTACCATAAACGAGACATCACTTGGAGGAGGTGGAGTAGGAGGACGAGGAGGAGGAGGAGGCCTCATTGAGGGTGTTGAAGGGACAATAGATAATGTAGCAGGAGGCCTTGGAATCTCAAATAACGCCATTTGAGGGATTAAACCAAGCCTTTCATGTGACACCATCGTCGTTGTCAATGTAAGCATCGGAGTGCTAGTAGTTGGCGGCACTGCCGAGCGTTAAGGCGTTGATTAACGTGGTGGTGGAACAC
This sequence comes from Bidens hawaiensis, assembly GCF_021521415.1. Classification (NCBI taxonomy): domain Eukaryota; kingdom Viridiplantae; phylum Streptophyta; class Magnoliopsida; order Asterales; family Asteraceae; genus Bidens; species Bidens hawaiensis. The sequence goes on along the minus strand of NW_027491035.1, from coordinate 1,719,995 downwards.
CAATAATTACCCCAGCCCCTGCTGAGACACATCTTTTCTTCGATGGCTCACCAGTTTCCATTGCTTTCCCTTTCCTTTTTCCTTTCTTGTTGAGCTGCAATGGTGGCAGCTAAAGCAGCATTTACTGCCTCTTGTTGCTCTTGAAAGGCAGCATCACCAGCTCCACCATCAACATCATTTCCATCATCATCGTTCCCACCTTCTCCCCCTTCACGCTCGGAATCCGAGTCATCGTGGATCCAGCGCTCATTAGGAGGACACACATAACTCGGATTGATTATATGACCAATCATCTGTTTATCTTTTGGCTTCTCCTTTTTATAAGTTAACATTCGATGCACAGTGTCAGCTTTCATGTGTTCCATATGAAGTACATCATTCACCAAAGTCTGATCAATAGCCAAATTAGGAATCAACTCTTGGATAATCAATTGCAAGAAACGAAGATACATCAAGAACTTCTTGGACTGAACAGTTTGCTGAACTTGTTCTTTCAAATGATCAAAGACTAGTTCCGAGAAGTTAAATGGCTTGTTCAGGATCAAAGCTACAAAAGTTGATTGCAAACTAAGTCTACATTCATCAAACCCACCACGAAGACCACTCATACAGTGAATTATAACATGTTGAAGATACTTGTATGGTGGACATAATCCATTCTTATTCAACAAAGATTTATCAATATCGCCACCATAACGCACGCGTGTGAATAAACCCTTGACCAGTGTCCTGTCGAATTCACTAGGGTTGTCAATATTATCAGCAAAGTGAAGTACACGGCGAATAACCTAAACGTCAATTGTACTCGAAGTTTGATTGATTGTAGCTCGAATGTGGTTTTCTTCCTTAACATACTCAGCTGTGTCCCAAAATTGCCTGATAATACTCAGATACACTTTAGGTCTAGCAGTTATAGCATAGTGTATCACTGAGCATCTTAAGAAGGTTAACATGTCCCCAAACACATCCAAATCTGCAACATCTTGATTCACGTAAGCACAGATATTATGTTTCTTGTCAAATGGTAGTAAAATAACGTCGTCTTGTTGTTCTTGTTGTGGTGGTTGATCTTGTGGAGGTTGTTCTGGTGGTGGTTGCTCGTGTTGCCCTTGATCGGCAATCGGTGGATCTTGATTTACTTGATCAGCCATTTATACTGAATAAATAGAAACAGATATAAGGATTGTGAAGACGTAATATGCATTTAGCACAAATGTATGTTTAGTTATTATAAAAAAAATTGGTGTATTCAATGTCATATGATAAGTGTAATTAATATATATACGAGTTTAGACGGTTGAAATATGTTAATCAATTTAAATGTTAATAGTAAATTTAATTAAATAACTAAAATGAATGTCATTCCTTAATTGTAAATTTTTTTTAAACAAATTAAAATCTTTATTTAAGTTTAAATTAAATAATTACATGAATTAAATAAATAAAATAAAATTTTTTAACTTAAATGAATTACCGAGAAACATTTATCCCGATAACTTAATAACTTAAAATCATTAAATAATATGTAAAGTATGAAAAATAAAATATTTTTGGTATTTTGTAAAAAATTAAAGAATGTATTTACAAATAATATCCGAATATTAAAATTAGACAATATTTTTGTGTTTTTTTTTAAGATTTATCAAAAGCAGGACATATTTTTGTTGAGTTTGAGCAGAAAATCATATTGACCAAAATGCCTTTCCATCACAGTTTTATATTTCAGCACTATTATGACTATCATTAAGTCGGTCATTGATATTGTTGTCCGCTCAAATCTTATAACAAACCTTCGAGCATTTTTGTGATATGATTTATGGTTCAATTAATGCACATAATATCAGAAACTATTAGCCTCTAATCTCAGTTCAAGCTTAATTTGATTTTTGCCAAATCACCCTAACTTGACTTAAACCATTATAATGTTGATCAAAATTTGAAATTTTTTTTTAAATATTTGAGCAATGCATCAAGTTTCCTTTACTGTCAGTGAGTATGCACGAGTCCATATGTCGGCTTACATACATTGTATCCCCTGGGGTCCGTTTCTTATTGGTAATGAGACGCACGCAAGGGAGGAACAATTGTATGACTAACAGCGGATTTTGATCAAGTCAGTAATTTAAATTGTACAAATTACAGCGGTGATCAAGTTTAATGACTTTGGGTTTGCTCTAGAAAGCGAGTGAAATATTCATGCTTATGAATACCCAGATGATTAAGCCGCACAAAGACTCACAGTGTCTAGATGTAACACCCCGTAACCGCAGCGGAAACGTACACGGAATGCAACAGACACATCTGATATCAACAGCATTGCTTATAAAGAAAACACCACTACATTAATTTGAACGAATTACATTGTTCCGAGTTTCGTTACTATCTAGGTGTTATCACATAAGTTTTACCGATAGTAAATTAACATATTTAATGCAAAATATAGATCCTTAATCTTCCACAAAATAGCACACATCATCGAGCACGTATCACTCATTCCAATTTGGGTGTACCTAGAAAGCATGTAAAGAAAACGGGTCAACTACGAATAGTTGGTGAGTTTCACTGATTTAAATAAACATTGACAATTTATGATAATAAATCATATATTAGCGATGTAATTATGCTGAGCCCACAAGTGAAACCTCTGACTATCACACACAATCCCCGTGGCATATCCCCTGCCCACGGACCCGTGACATATCCCCCGTCCACGGAACTGCCCCAAACCGCTATGTCTAACATTACATAGCAAAATATATATAACACCCAAAATAGACATGTGCAACTGGCTGGGAAACATCAGCAATCCATGCCGGACCAGTTGGGTTTGTCAGACCAATAGTACTATTCACACTCTACCGGCTTTTAGCTAATCACTCGTGTTGCGGGGCCTTACAATGTAAGCAACTCAGACAATTACTATCTTAGTACATTTCCGTACTATTCCCGTACAATAAACATTATATAAATACATTCATTTCCATGCGATCGGCATGTACTTAAACACTTTGATAATAACATGCTTTCCGCCCCGGGAAAATATTTAAAACAGTTCAATAAAAAGGGGCTCGTGAAAACTCACCTTTTTGTGAGCGAAGATGTAATACTGTGTACAGCTACCGGTCCGGATCTGTAATACGATCCCTAAGTCGTTACTACACAATTTCTATTAATATATCTTAAATTCGTGTTAACCGGTACGTCCGGGGACACTGTTAACCCAGTACCGTACACGATCCGGGGACAATGTTAACCCCGATACACTTCTCAGGACTTAGATTGTGGTATCACTTAGAGTTCTTTAGTCAAAACTACCATTAATTTGTTTTCTCGTTTTGCGTGCCTAGCACGGTTATTCGTCTTTATGTTTTCAAAAATGAGTTTGGCCACATACGACCCGAAAATGGTTGTTAATGATATTTTAATTAAAGTGGTGAAATTAGAGCTCGGTTTAGACACCCCGTTTGGCCGCGGGGCCCGTTTCCGTCTTTAATATACCGGAAACGACTAAATCGGGTAAAATTACCCAAATCATCCGAATTACTTTCGGATGACTTATTTTTACTTGATTAACTTAGTTTCATGAAAATAGTCCATTTTTAGGGTTTTTACACACCAGTCAGTTCGCTTAGGCGAACTTTGCCGGTTTACGCGTTTTAAGCTTTAAAAGTTTGTTTTTTATGTTCTAATTAGCACAAATAATTATCCGTTTAGTCTCGGATCTTGAAATTTTGCACAAATCAGTTTTTGACAGTAAGGAATTTTATAAAAATATTTCCAGAATTAATTTTTGTATTTAACATTTATTTATCTATTTTTAAACGTCATTTAAACACCAAATATGTCGAAAATACCAAACGACTTTAGAAAAATCCCAAATTTTTCTGAGATGACTTCTGCCATCCATATAGTTCCCAGTAATTTTTACAGAACCAAAAACTCATTTTTCATGCCATTTTCACCAAAACCGAGCTAGAAAACCCTAGAACTCGTTTTACCGAAAAGCCTACTTAGACTTCTCCAATGGACCTGAAATTTTGTGTGTGACTTTTATATGTTATAAAAAGATTATCTAAATTTTTCCAGAATTTTTCATGATGTTTAGCTATTTTTCACCATTTTTAGCCAAAACCGAGCATTAAATTCACCAAATATTCATCCTTTATCCAAAAATTACCAAAATTTCACAGATCTCATATTTTAATGTGTAGATCATCTCTGTGAAATTTCATGACTCAACTCTAAGTCTACCACAATCTGTCCAAATCTTACAAATCATACGAAAAACCGAACTACCTTGTGTTTCTAGCGTTAGATCGCAAAGATCTTGGTTTCTAGCCTTTGCTAGCCACTAGATACAACACCTACAAGCACAACAATACCACACCAAGCAAGTTATACCCACAATCAAGCCATTACTTTCATGGTTTCGATTAAAACATCAAAACAAAGATTTTGACCGTAAAAATTCGTTTTTGACTCTTTTAACTCCTTTCTTGGATCAAGATCCTTTGTATAACTTGTATACATCACTTGATCCTCCAAGAATCGGTTACATCTCGGGTTTTCACCCATTTTTCATTTGAAACCTCATTTTCTCAAGATTTGGAATTAAAAACCAAGATTAAACCATAACAACAAGTTTATACCTTGTGATTCTTGCTTAAAAAGTTGAGTTTTTGTATGAGAAGTTGAGAGAAAATGATGGAGTTTATGTTTGGATGCTCAAAAAAAGAAATGAAGGCCAAGGGGATTACCCCTTGGTCCGATCGGTTTGGTTATAGGGTGTGGGGTGGGGCCCACACCTTCAATACTAGCCACACATTCATATTACGCAATCTGGATAATGTTGTGGATAATCTGGTTCAATTCGTTTTTCGGTTAAACACTTAATTCGGCTTAAAACGAGGCTAAAACGGTCGTTTTTTGGCTTAAAAATAAAATTTATATAAAACCGATTTAAAATCTTTAAAAAACTTAAACCATGACATTTATTGACTCAACACATCATATTGTCGGTCATTGTGCATCTTTTTCGGCTTGATCGATCGTCTCTTGCTTGGTTTGATGTTAAAGGTTTCGTTTAACGTACCGACGTACTAATAAATCGAAATCCTTTTTCTGTGCTATAATTCACTTATCCCGAAGCCTTAATACTTCGTAAATCTTACTAAACATCATATATTTCATCTATGACGTCATCCCCGATTCGTTCGGGTTTCAATAACTGTTCATCGGTTAATCGTAATTCCAATACGATTAACTGTACATTCGAGTATAATTCGTACTGTGAATCTTATATACTCGTATAAACACATTATAATTCATATATTCAGTATTGAATAACACGTAAATAGTATATTCCGGCTAGGGTATACCTGAATTTGCCGGAATCGTTACACTAGAATCCTAACGCTTGTTATTTGCTTTATTATATTTTTGGGTGATCAACAATTATAAGGCTTGAGTATGACCGGTTATTACATTTCTGCCATCTTTACCGAGACTTTTGCTAGAGACTAACACCTCTTTCAATTTGGCTTTTCTTTAAGTTTATATCACTTACTTTACTCTAACAGCTTGTTTAAGACCTATCAATGCACCAATGATTAAGCACACAGTCTTTTAAGCTTATTTCTTTCTGGATTTGGGGTCAAATAATCAATGTACTATCATTTTCTCTTTTTGCTTCAAAAACTCAAAATTTTGAGGAGCATAAAACAAAATGATTTAAATTGCCCCAGTTAATTTAAGTTCATAAATTAATGGCTATCCTATCCATCTACAAGTAGAGAAAAGGACCAAAACATGCAAGCACGCTTCACAAACTTAAATAACTAACTAAATTCTCAGATAAAAGTAAAGTAGAGTGCTTAACGAACGCCCCAAACACTTTCTATTTGTCAGATAAATGGCTAACCCGAAGATTCCAAGAAATTATCAGGACCAAACATATACGAGTATATGTCCTTCGAAATAGAAGCAAATGACATAATTTTCAGCGATCATAAGCAAAAATCTTTTTGGTTTTTTTTTCAACTAAAAACACAATCTTTTTGTCTTTTTGGATTTTTCTTTACAAAAACAAGAAAAATTCACATTCTTTTTTACTTTTTCAGAAATTTTTCTGTACAAACAGAAATCACAATCTTTTTGGGATTTTCTAATCTTAAAATGTTTTTGGTTTTTCATATATTAAAATAAAACAAGAAGGAACACAATATTTTTGATTTTTCTATGTTTTCTAATGTTTTTGGGTTTTATCTATTTCAAACTCAAAGCACAATATTTTTGTATTTTCTAGAATTCACCCCCCTAAAACCTAAAAACAGAAGGAAATTAAACTAGAACAATAAAACAAGTAAAGATAATTATCCTAATTTTAGGATCTCAGCAAGAGTCTTCAATCCATTTAAACCAAGCAAAAAGTTAAAACGTGTTTTATCAAACGCTTTGGTAAATAGATCGGCTTTTTGAAAATCAGTGTGCACTTTCTCAAGATCAATTAATTTCTTTTCATAACAATCCCGTATAAAATGATATCGAATTTCAATATGTTTTGTTTTAGAATGTTGTACGGGATTCTTGGTGATACTAATAGCAGCATTAAGAATAATAAATTTCTCCCTTAGACCGATAATAAAGATTAAGACTAATAATAAAGATGTTATTCCACTTGAAGCAACATTAAGAACAATTTCTCCCTTAGACCGAATTGAGGCCGATAAAGTTTTCCATAAGTATGTTTTACCAGTACCGTCGTAACCATACACGAAAAAAACACCACCTTTTTTACGTTTCAAGGAGTTGAATATTTCGTTGTAAACATTTTTTGTTCATCAGTTAGAGATGTGTACAAAAGCTTAAAATCATTTGACAAAGGATCCTTATCATAAGATAATTCTTCCATCATAAGAGGATTCATTGACGTAGACACAGATTCCTGTTCTGGAAACGGCATGTGTGAAAACCTACGTAGAGATGAATTGTTTGATACCAAAAACTCTTCAATCTCAAGTAATGCCAAGTTCTTTAGTTGCTCGTCACTAAGAGACAAACCTAAAAAATAAATAATAAATTTACCATAAACTAAACTGCAAAAACACAAGTTCACACATATAACAAAACTAACCTGGATTCTTGTGTTTCTTTTGTTGATAATAAAAATCCCGTCAACTAAGAAATGTCATGTATTATCCCGAACGTAATCAGGTCTTAATAAGGAGGATGTTATAAGCATTGTTGCAAACAAATATCTACGATAATATCCGTTTGCGGTATGGCTTGCTTCCTCTATTGCTTCTATGTACTCCTTATCATCATCTAAAAGCCCTCTTCTATAACATGCATCTCTAAAAGAATCACAAACAAAACTATCTACTGTTCGAATATCTTCAAAACATTTCGGTCCTTTAACCTTGTTTAATAGTATTCTTAAGTAGTAGGCCTCGTCAAATGATGTAGGAACGACATGAATTCTACCAATAGCAAATCCACTTTGCCTTTGTACCCATTTCGGTGGTGATGTTTTTTTCCATACAAACTGTGTTGGAAACTCAGCATATGATAGCTTCCTTGCATGCTCGTAGTTTTTATATGCTTCCATCCAACCAGTAAACATTGAAACTGAATTGGAAGTCTTGGTAAGAACATCTTCAATATCTTCCTCAGGACCATAAATTACTTGTTGTTGACTAGGCAAATGAAATGGAAGTCTCGTAACAGCCAGGACCCTGTAATGAACATCAAAAGCAAATATTCTCCAAGCAGCCTCACATGCAGAAAGATATCTACAATCGTAAAAAGCTTTAAACTCATCTACTTTAGGATCTTCATTGTCGGCGGTGTTATTTTGGACAAGGGAAATTGTAGCTCGATCTTGACCCTTATTTATATATTTAAACAAATACTTGATTGATCCTTCTTGATTGCACCACTCGACATTTATATGGGCTTGATATTTTCATAACATAATTTTTTCATAAGGCACAACACTTCTATTATCTAAATTTATACATTTCTTAACGAGGTAACGTCCATTGTCCCTTCTTTTATAAATTGGAAAACCTTTGGAATTTATACTTGTCTCACTTTGAAATCTTTTTGGGAAATTCTTTGAACATTCTCTATCAATCATGCAGCTACAGCTCGGATTAGCCTCACCACAAGGACCATGAAGCATATGATCTAACACAAGCTGGTATAGATCTGGTTCAGTGACCTTGTCAGGAATTTCACTTGAAATAAAATTATCTATATGTGATGGATTGTGAATTTTATTCTCTGGATCAATGAATAGGCAAATATGGGCATGAGGGTATACCACGTTTCTGAAACTCAATTGTGTAAACGGCTGCATTTGGAATCAAACAGATAAATTAGCATAAATAAAATTAAATAAATATCTTGAAAAAAAAAGTAAACAAAATATGAAAAAAAAATATTAAAAAGGGAACCGAACCTGCTTTAATTTTTCCAAACAAAGACTTATCCTTCAACAACTTAATCACTGAATCAAGCTTCATTTTAAAAATCCGACATGGTATATCTGTCTTATCTTCAGAATTTAAATTAGAATCCTTTAAAAAACGTTTGACTTCTGGCCAACCAGGATTGCACGTAATGGTTAAGAAAAAATCTAGATAACCATACCATCTACAAAGACACATAGAATCCAAGTAATTTTGCATCATATATCTACTTCCACCAGTAAAAGATGATGGAAGAATTACACGCTGCCCAGATGTTGAAACATCTGAATTTCCTGTCGTCTTAAGGTTTCGAAGGCTTTCGTAGGTGTCAGACCTAAGTTCACTCTATTTTCCACGTATAAAATGCAACATTTGACTCTCTACCATGGTATATTTGTCAACCAAAGGCTGCTGAAAAAGCCTTCTTCCATTTAAGGGTAGTGAGAATTGGTTCGGCCTATCTTGTAACCTATATGCAAATAACTCTCGCATCGTTCACCTCTTACGAGCAGCCGTAGATGAAGGATCGACGTTCGCATGAGGAATGTCTACCTTATAACCATCCTCACCAAAAGGAAATATCAACGGAAATTGTAGAGGAGTATAAGAAGGATGAAGTTCACTAATTCGTAGAAGACCACCAGACCTGGAGTTAACTATTATATCTCTCTTGTCCACAGCATCACCAATATCTCCAACAATAAGAGCGGCAACCTCAGAGGCGGTTGGTAAGTTATACGTCCTAGCATCGTATTTCCTTGTTCCAACAATGCGGAGCTTAAAATCAATCTGAAGATTTTCTTTAAAAGAATCACGTACCATACGATATGCCTGAACCAATGGATTTTATGAGTCTAACATGTCCTTGAGATAATTAATAATATAATTTTCATAAATGTCGGCATCTGAAGATGATTAACTGTAAGACAAACAAACAAACAAACAAATAAACTTTAACATTAATATAAAGGAAATATATGATAAAACATTAATTGTTTTAAATACGAAAAACATATAATGTTTAAAAGTAAGCCTTACCCAAAAACTCCTTGTCGGTTTGATATTTCGTTCTCCGTATCATAAATGTAGAGTTGAGCAAACTGAGGTTTGTTACCATTTAATGGAAGAAGACTTCCTATAGAATGGTAGTTTTCTCCGCCAGTCTAAACGTGTAAGGAGCGTTTCCTCTATTAATGAAATTGTCAATTTTTCCACCCATTGATGTAAAGGAGAACATAGAATTGAATCGTCTAATATTTTTCAAAAAATACTTGCTTATAGGATCTTCGCCATGAAATAAATTTACATAAGTTTAATGAGGTTGCTTTAAATCAGGAAGTTTAACATTTCCATTGCGACAACATAAAGAGAAGGTTGTATCGGCACTACTTCTTTTTCCTCTCCTAGAGTCAAGTTCCCACAAGCACGCGTTGCAAGACTCACATTTGAAACTTTGATCACCATGATCAACGTAATCTATACAATAAATGAGACATATAAGTTTATGACCAAGATTTATAATATACTATGTAAAATTATATATTGTATTAACTAATAACCTGTTGATATGCCTTTAAAAACATCAACAACAAACTCAAAATCGTTTAACTACTGCATAGGTATAGGAGTAGTATTGGTTGTTCTCCTTGGTCTTCCAACACGCCTTTTTGATGACGTACTTCCAGAATTTATGTAGTTAGAAACAGAAACGCTAACATTTGATGTTGGATTAGGGATGATGTTACAGGAAATAACACAACCTGTTAAAAAAATATTATAAAACTAATAAAACAAAGAATAAATTAAATATTACAAATGTATGATTCAAAGGAAAAAGGTTGTACTTGAAGAAGACGGCCTTGTTTGAGAAGCTTTGTTTAAGGAGTGTTTTAATTTCTCACGTTTACCATCTACAATTTGCTTTCTTTGTTTTCGATTAGAAGAATAACAACTACCAAGTTGCGTAGAAGTATCATCTGGAAATATATTTATAATATATATATATATAATGAAAAATGAATAATGAAAATAACAGTAGCTAGAGAATTAGAAGACTTATGAATGACAAAAAGAGAAACGAACGTTGGTTATATAGGGAATTATTGTTTACGCTTGGTAGTGTTGACGGAAATAAGTTTTCCTTCCCTTTGTGAATTGTAGAAACACAAATCCTTTGAACTTCATAGGGAGTACCGGTTCTAATGTTAGAATCTGCGTTTATAATTTTAACATAAGTCCAATAAAGTATTAACAATAAATTTACAAATATATTATAAATATAATACATATAAAACTTACTTGAACTGTTTTTTGATTAATAATTATTTGATGTGTAATTTTGAGATATAATAACCGGTGTATTGCTTAAAACGTTACCTAACTGCCCCGATTTGAGGTTGACCTTTATTTCAACAAACATAGGATACGAAAATAGATTAATTCAAAGTAAATGAAAACGTTAATATTACAAAACAACCAAATTAAACATTGTTAAAATTAATATTAAAATGTTGACGGCTCGAGATTTTACCGTATTGATTGTAATGATAGACTGGATATGAGTATCCGTTAGAGAAACATGTGCTAGGTGGATTAGAATAAACATTTTGAACATTATTTGACTGTGTTGTATTGGAAACATCAGACAATGGGTCTCTCAGAAGATTACCTATATAAAACATAAAAAATTCCGTTTAAATGAAAAAGCAATACATGGAAACAATCGATTGAGTTGATACAAATATGAACAAAGACTGAAATACCAGTTGGATTGTAGTTCTTGCTCTTTGAGGTGGATAGAACAGTTTTTCGTTTCTTTGAAGATGAAGACATGATTATACGAATAATGGAAAAAAAATGGTGGAAGATATCTTGACAAATCATAAAAAATAGTAAATATGGGAAAAAAATATGAAACAGTATTTAAGGAATTTATAATATTAAAACTTAATTAAAATGTCATTAATATAACAAAATGGAAAGAATCTTAAATTAGGGAACGCGATTTAAATTTCAATTATGAATATCTTTAGGAAATCGTAATTAAGTTTAATACAAACATTAATGTAAGTAAATCGTTTAATATTAATATATTTTTACCAGGTTTAAAAATAAAAAGTATGAATAATATAAATTTTACATTTAGATAGTTTTTGGTCATACAAAGATTTTGGTTATCATGATTATGATTATGTTGATAAATAATTGGTATAAACATAAATGAATGAAAAAAATAACAATACATAAACACATTATTTTTAAAGCAAAAAAAATAAATAAAGACATAATCGTTCTTACATTAAAGTTTTAATAAAGACGAAATTAATAAAAATAAAAACGAAAACAAAACATCAGCACTAAAGAACTTTAAGGACACCAAAAGAAACATCATTCTTATAATAACGAATAACTAAACTCTTGCCAAAACATAATTGATTCTTGATTATGTAATCCTTCCATCCAATTAATGTAAAGCGACCCTTCTCGTTTTCTCCTCTGTTTTTAACTTTAAAGATTGTTTCATTGCCTGCGAAACTCCTGAACTTTAATTAAGCGCCTTCTTTTCAGATTTGCCAGTCTTCTGACTGCAGCAGGTTGTCGCTTACATATTAAAAACAAAAATAAATTAGAAACTTAATATGGTTAATTTAAAATTAAAGTAACAAACATATAACAAAAGAGTTTTCACACATATAATATTTATTACCATACGATATTCAATCTTCTTATGGAACTCTAAATAACAATTAGAGTTTTCAGCCTTATTTTTATCACCATGATCTATAACGGGATTGTGAGAATAACCAACTACTGATTGATAATATGGAGACTCCACGGTATGTTCACCATGTGTATTGAAATTTGATAATTGATGAAAAATAATTGGTGGTAAATGTGGAAACAATAAAGGAATACCGTTCTTGTCATACACTATTAAATTAACAGTAGACTTGTTGACATACTTTAACCAAAGAACGTCACCATCTCTGAAAGACAAATCTTGAACCAACTGTTTCCAACCGTCACCAAATAAATAGTGTTTTTTATAAAATTTAAAACTTATTTCCCATGAATGGTTATGATAAAAAATGAACTTAATTACTCCGATTTGAAGCGCGTCTTGAAACTGGGATTCAATATTCTTCTTTGAAACAACATGTTAGGAAAATAGAAAAATATGGAGAATATTTTAACACTATTTAAATATATATATATATATATATATATATATATATATGTAACACTGACAATTAAGTAAAAACAAAGAAGATGAATTTTACCAATTTATCATTCATTTTTTATGGTTGTATAAAACAAATGTATGTCGATGACCAGTAGAAATCGCCTTATTAGAAGGAGTTCTAAGTAACCATTTTCTTTCATCTTCAAATAAAACAAAAATAATCCTCAGATAAGGACGAATCTTCAAAGAACACATTAGATCAGTAACTCCATCAGCCAAACAAACGGATTTTTCTTGTGTTTTTAACTCCACTATCGATGAACCTTTGTAATGTTTAATTTCAATGGTTTGAGGCAACCCTTTAAACATCAAAGAATTTTGTATGATAAATTCTTTTGGAATTTCCTAATAACAAAATTAAGATTTACACGAATAAGATATTGAATGTTTAGATAGAAAGTTTATTATTCAAATAAAAGCAATACCTGAATAGGAAGTTTCGGATCTTCAATAAGCATGAGAAAGATGTTGACATTATAAAATACGGACTAATCTTTTTACATGAAAAATCATAATATAAAAATAGTATATTAGTTATTTTTTGAATTAATCTAAGAAATATAAGTTTAAAGAATCGAAAAAAGGTTATTATACATTAGAATGACGACGACAGAAAATAAGAGATGGTGACATACATGAATGACGGCATAAGGAAGTAGAAGATGATAAACCTAAAAGATGTTTAGGGATTTGTAAGACTTTTTAAATTTTAAATTAACAATCCAACTTAGGTAATAGTGGACAATTAAAACACAAGATTTTAAATATAAAAATAATAATATACGTATTGACATAATATGAAATTAGACTGCTGAGTATTTAAATATTGAAAAAATAATACGATAAGGAAAAGTTAGATAATACTTCGTAGTATATAAATTAATAGTCTAAGTTGTCGAATGAGATACAGATTGACAAAATATCAAATTAGAAGAATTATAATTTTAATATTGCAAAAAATATATGAAACATAGTGGATATTTAGAGGTTGATTCGAGATTAATTATGACCAATTATAAATTCATACAGAATTGATTCATAGTTAATATAAATTATATACAAAATATACTTCCAAAATAGAAAACATCAAAAATATAATTAAGTTGTCATAACATAATTTAACATGTATAGTAACAACTTTAACATCACAACATGTATTACAAATATTAACATATGATAAACACAAGCTTTATAAAATGTATAAAATTTACAAAAAAGCATATTAATTAAACTGATATTAAACATAAGTGTCTTAAATGTAAATACTAAAAAAGCTTAAACAACCAAAACATAAGAGAATGAGTACTGAAGTTTATCATCAAACATTGATAAATTGAAGTTTACTTAAATCTAGTCAAATACTTTGGACAGAATTAGAGAATGAGTACTACGGTTATACTCAAGAACACACTTTTTACCAATATCGAGTGCATTTAAATGAATAAACTTCAGCCAGTGATGAACACTCTAAATCGTTTTTTCTCATAATTGCGTTCAATGCGGATTTCAGTCATCAAATCTTCACCATTTGGGTTTATTAAAACCAAGTCAGTCTCAACATCCAATCCATTGTCACGAGCAAATTGAACAGGTAAACGCTATAAATATAAAAACAAAATTATTTAAAGTTAAACATAGTGCATATTAAATGACTAATAAGATTGTGATACTATAACAAATTTATAACATAAGAATAAAACTTACCAAACGATTACTGATAACAACTTCAACAAAATTGTTCTTGACATGGTATTCATTAACTCTAAAACCGTCCACTATAGTATAATAATTCTTATATAGAAAGTAAACACTTAATGTAAAATTTGGATTAAAAATAACTTGAAGATTGTTTCAATCTATCCGGATAACTTGTTATTCTTTGAAGTGAGAGAATATTGCTAAAAAATAGGAATTCATTTACTGTGATAATAGAAAATTGATTTTTTAAATATATAAAGCGATTATTGCCAAAAGAAACTTGTCCATAATGCCCTTCTTTTTCAAAACTTCCATAGTTATTCTTTTTATTTATTACAAGTTTGTCATCACAATTATATGCCATTGATTAGATATATCAATGGCTCAGATTGATTTCTCGCATTTCTCGCAATAAAACGACTTCTCTCCTGAACCATCTCATATATATATATGTATGTATGCATGTATATGTGTGTGTGTTGGGGGGCATGAAGATCATAAGAGAACATTTTGAAATTGAGAAATTTGAGAACCATTTTGAAAAAAAAAACCCCTTCAAAATAAGATTAAAAAAATTATAATACAAAAAAAACGAATTTTTTTAAAAGTAAAGAAACCAATACGTTTATTTAGCATCTCGGTTTTATAAAAAAATATCGGTTTTGCTAAATTATACATATATGTATATTATCATTTAATATTTAGTTACATAATATACACGTATATAATACATCAAACAAGGGCAAATTAAGACACTAACTTTTTAAGTAATTTACAATTTTTAATGCATATGATACATCTCATAAAACATCTAAGATAAGGGCAAACTTGTCTATTAAAAATATGCTTAAAAATACTTAACTCAAGTTTTGTAAATTTATAAAATAGTTTCAACTTTGGTCCATCATCTTTACTCATATATTCCTTATATTTTCAATATTAAACCAACTTCCCACCAACGATTTTTAAACGGTCATAACTTTTTCATATGTTAAATTACACCATAAAAATCAGCATTCTATTGTCTTTAATTTGAGTATGGTATTTTTGTATTTTTTTTTTCAATTAAAAAATTTAACATGTAACCTATATGTGTTTTCTTAATTCGTTTTTGACGTTTTTAAGTTAAACCGTGAGCCAAACCGCCAGTAACATTTTGTTGTCCTTGAAGACCGAAACACACCGTTGAAAATTTAATCTGAATCGTTACTAACAGTTTAGTTTCACGGATGGAGCTTTAATTATAAATTTACTGTCCGGTCAGGTTTTATATGGTCGGTGTTCGATGTAAACTACAAACTAACTATTTGCTATGGTTTAAAAAATTAGAAACCCCATTACCAAAAAGAGAAAAAACCAACCACGAAACCAAACCAATGATTAGTAATTTAAACAGTTTCCATGTTTCAAACTAACCATGAACATCTATAATTTTTACGTGATTATTAGAATTTAGTTTACCCGCTTCATCGCGCGGGCACCCGTCTAGCAATATACACATATGTACATTATAATATATGTCAATTGTATATATGTGTAAAAAATAATATGTATATATACATATACTAGATTGAGGCCCGTGTATTACATGGGTAATTGATGAAAATTTTAATTTTTAACCATTAAGTGAATTACAGTCAACAAAATGATCATATATTGTTAATACAATTACAATTTATATGAAAATTACATAAATTACATAACTAAGATTACATAAATATGTTACAAATAAGTACTCCCTTCGTTCCATTAGAAGTGTCATGGTTTGAAAAACACAAAGTTTAAGGTAGATTGAATGATTACTTTTATTGCTTACCAAATGACAATAATGCCCTAGGAAATTGGGTCCATCAATATTGGCTATTAATGTTAATTTTGTGTGTTTAAGGGTAAATTTGAAAATTGACTAATAAATTTTGAAAGTGAACATTTGTAATGGGACAAACAAAAAAAAGAAATATTGACACTTTTAATGGTACGAGGGAGTAAAACATTCCGTGTACACTACATTTGTGATTGTATTGGTTGGTATACATTGTTTATCAAAAATCAAAATCTTTAGTCCATGTCTGCTTATAACTCTTGATATAGCCACGTATAGTTGTCTATGTGACAAATAAGGTTATTCAAGTACATACCGCGACCCTAGATAAATTATAATATATATCCATGAAACTAAAAAAAATATATTCATACACATAAAATAGCATATCTTTTGATCAACTAATATATATGATGTCATTTGAGATCATTTGCTCATGTTTATCCAAAAAAACATGATTATCCCAAAAAACATATTACCTGAACTTTGATGATATAATCACCCTTGGAATCTTTAGAATCTGAAATTGATTGATCATGATAAATTATTTGTTGTTATTAATATTCTGCATATGACAAATTTTAATTAATTTTATATATTAAAATTAACAATTATATAATCAAGAAACATATAATACCCAATATTTAAATATAACAAAATGATTTGTTTCATTTCATATGAATGGAAAATGACAAAGACATACTAACCTTAAAGCCATGTTCAAATAACAGTAGATTTGAAAAAAAAAACATTTGTGTATAGCTTTATTTTAAATATATACTATAATAGGCTGTTACATCCTAATTTATAATATTAAATAAAAGAAAGTTATGCGTAGTTAATGTGTGTAAATAATTTAATCAGATTAAATAAAAGAAAAGTGTATAGACTTCGATAATTAAAATAGATTGAGATGGTGGGATGGGCCTTAGTTCCATGGGCTTTAAGAAATATAAATACTCCCTTAAACCACCCTAAAACCCTAAATCCTCATTTCTTTCCATCTTAATCTCTACACACTCAAACACACACACACATACTATATACGGCCGCAAGAGAGAAAGAATGGATCCGAGACCAAATCAAGCCAAATATAGATAGATCTTCAATATACAAGATAGATACAAGATCATAGTTCATAAACAAGCTAACCCGAAGCCTAAAAACGCTTAAAGGTACGTGCTTTAACCTTAAAGGTTACGTTTTTATGAACGGTTTGTCATGAAACTTAACCCTAGAGTAGATCGGGTCTAGATGTTTCATAAAAATGCAAACTTGATGTTAAAGATGAACTTAATCAACTTGTTACCTACAAACCTAGCTTTGAAATTGACAAAGGTTTAAACTTTATACCTAAAATGGGGTTGAATCTCATTAAGAAAATGCTAACAAACGGTTAAGAATGGTGGAGAAAAGTGGTTAAAATTCATGATATGGACCCATGGCAACTAACTAGACTAAGGAAAGAAACGAATAGATAGAAAGGTTAGCTGAAAACATCTGACCTGAGGGTTCTCGGTCAAAACTAAGGGTTCTCGGTCAAACCTGAGGGTTCTCGGTCACTCTATGGGGTTCTCGGTGAACCCAGGATCTCGGTAAATGAGGGTTCTCGGTCAACCCAGGATCTCAGTCAACGAGGGTTCTCGGTCAACCGAAGATCTCGGTCAACCATGGGTTTTCTGCCAAGAGTTCTCGACTTACCAATTTATGTTTGGTTTGGGCCTGAACCCAGTTGGGCCCAGATGTCCTGAACAGCAGATTGACCCAGCCAAGATGCTAAGCCCATATCTAATCTAAAACAAACTAGCCCATTATCTTAAGCTTAACAAACAAGCCCAACTTAGCAAATACGCTGGTTAACTAAAATACCAACTTAATTAGTTATACGGTTACTTAACAAATATATATATTTAAAAGTTAGCCGGGCTCAATTAAAGAAGGGAATAATGATTAACGGAGAGCGTAAAAGTATCCAGGTGAGTTTCTAGCCCATTTCCTTATTATGTTTTCGGGGTTGTGTGTATACTCAATGTGAATGTTAATACACTTACCTTAAATGGTAAGTGTATGCCTTTTTAATAAATGTGATATGCTTATGTTATGTAATGAATAAATGCTTATCGGTACGTGAACGACCTTCGGGTATTGCACGTATTGTTAAGGGAGGTATATGTAGTAAGTATGGAACGAGTATATGAGATAAAGTATGCATGGACAATGTATGTATGATATGTATGTATATATGTAAAATGATGTATGGTGGTATGGTAACGAAGAGGGAACCGAGCCCTAATAATACTCGAGGCAAGAGGGAACCGAGCCCTAATAATACTCGAGGCAAGTGGCAAATGAATAAGAGACTGGCATCTGAAGACCTAAGACGTTTTATAATTTATGTTTTTAATTTGAAAGACAGTATGTTCATTAAAGACAAAGTTGTGGATTTGTTTGTAATGTTTTATGAAAGTTTTAATACTTCGCGAATGTTTTTATTAACTCTGATATTTAGAACTGCATTTATGAGTAAATTCCACGTCCAATGTAGGGCACCAGTAACAGGGCCTTACAAGTTGGTATCAGAGCAAAGTTCGAGAGATTTAAGCATCCTACATGCTTAGACTCGAACAAAGAATGGGATTTAAGTAAGAAGATGCCAGTTCAAGAATGCCATGTGTCACTCAAGCAAGCTCAGTAAAGGTAAAGTGTATGGTTAGATAATAAATGTTAATGTTATGATATGGATAGGATTTCTTGGTTTTTGATTGATTAACTATTTAAGATTAGAATCAACACAAATAGACTTACAAGGGGAAGTGTATAGGACACGGAAAGTAACGTGATCAGCTAATCACAGCTGGCCACTGTTATTACCTGTTAGCCTTACTATCCATGTACTATATAGTTCCTTGAGTGATGACGTTTGTGTTTTCCCTTTTAGAATACGATGACTGGAACGGGAGGAATTGTGGGAACTAGAGAAATTGTGAGAGCTGGAGGTCGAACTGGACGTCGTGGCAGGCCTCGTCGTGTCTGACAACCTTCGTTTGAAATAGCTTCCAACACCAGAGATGAAGGAAGCGCAGCTGGAAGAAACCCGAACAACAACGGAGGGGTCCAATTGGATCCCGCAATTCAAGCAGCTATTGTTCAAGCTGTAACCACTGTTGTGAAGAACCTGACTCCTAAAAGGACTGCTCGAAGCTGTGAAAGAACTGCTGAAGAGGCGGGTGGAGATGGTAGGAGAGATGAGGAAAGAGAGAGGGAGGCCTCGAGTGGGGTTAAGTCTGTGAAAGTCGACGACAGGAAAAGACGTCGAGGTGGGTGCAACTATAAGTCTTTCAAAGGATGTGACCCACCGAAGCTGACTGGTTTGGGAGACACAATCGCTACTCTCCAATGAATAACCACTATGGACAAGGTTATCTGCATTAGCGAGTGCCGTCCCGACCAAGTTGTCGGTTATGACACCCAATCGATTGGTGATGAGGCGATGTATTGGTGGGAATCGATTAAACAGAGGAAGAGTCCAGAGGAAATTAAGGCAATGAAATGGGAGGATATGAAGGAATTGGTTATGAAGAGGTTTTGTGCTGATACAGAGGTGGAAAGGGTTGAAATGAAGTTCTTGAGTCTGAAGGCGGGTAAGATGACACACCGCGAATACACCACTGAGTTCAACCGCCTGTTTAGGCTGGTGCCAGACATGGTGAACACTGAAGCCAAACGGATTAAGTGTTACATCATGGGGCTACCACAACATGTTCGCGTCTTTGTCAAGGCCAGTAGACCGGCTACTTTTGATTCTGTTGTGGTACTTGCAGAAACGGTTTACGATGACTTTGCGGCGGACGATGTGGTGACGAAAGAGAAAAAGGATAAGAAGTGGGGCGCTCCAGTTAAACGACCGGGTACTAAGTTATTGAACTCCAAAGACAAGAAATAGAAGGTGTGGGAGAAGAAGTCATGTAAGACTTGTGGTAAGATGCACGGTGGAGAGTGTAGATGGGGTCTTGGTTCGGATACATGTCATAATTGCGGAAAGATGCATGCTGGGGAATGCAGAGTTGGATCGAATGTTTGCTATAAGTGTGGAAAGGCCGGTCATTATGCTCATGAGTGCAGTGCTAAGCCCGCATGTTACAAGTGCGGTAAAACAGGTCACTTTGCTAGAGAATGTACCGATGGTGAAGCTGGAAAAAGCGGAAAGAAGGATGCTGAACCAACAAGACCAAAGACCAGAGCCTACATGCTGACCCAAGAACAAGCCAAGCAGATTCCAGATGTCGTCACAGGTGCGTTTCTGGTAAACGGTGTTTTTGCTTCTGTATTTTTGATTCGGGTGCGAACAAAAGTTTCGTAGCCACGCCCTTTAGTAAATTAGCTAAAATTAAATGTTGCCGAGTGTCTGAAACTTTTATAGTAGAAATCGTTAGTGACACTTCGGTTAAAATAATGAAAATGGTTAAGGACTCTAAGATAGAGTTAGAGAGACATGAGTTCCCTGTCACCTTGTATATTATGTCCTTAGGAGGGTTCGATGTGGTTTTGGGAATGGTTTGGTTTTCCGAGTATGAGGCTCAGATAGTGTGTAAGAGTAGGATTATAAGGTTAAAGTCCTTGGATTGTAGTGCGGTGACGGTTTATGGTGATAAGAAAATTTCTGGGCTTAATGTCATTTCGATGATAAAAGCCGAGGGATTGTTAAGGCGAGGGTGCGGTGCCTACCTGGCGTATGTTGTCAACGCTACGGCCGAGACGAAACAAATGAAAGATGTTCTTATCATGCACGACTACCCAGAAGTATTCCTTGAGGATCTTCCGGGGTTGCCACCGGAGCGAGAGATAGAATTCCAGATAGACTTAGTACCAGGAGCCCAACCCGTCGCGAAAGCACCTTATCGTCTAGCGCCATCTGAGATGAAAGAACTGATGTCCTAACTACAGGAACTCCTCGACAAGGGTTTTATTAGACCAAGTGTTTCCCCGTGGGGCGCACCAGTGTTATTCGTCAAGAAGAAGGATGGGAGCATGAGAATGTGCATAGATTACCGCGAGCTTAATAAGCTTACGGTAAAGAATAGATATCATTTGCCAAGGCTCGATGATCTGTTTGACCAACTGCAAGGTTCAAGTTGGTTCTCACAAATATATCTCAGATCAGGCTATCACCAACTAAAGGTGAAAGAGGCAGACATTCCTAAGACAGCGTTTCGTACGCGATATGAACAGTACGAGTTTCTCGTAATGTCATTCGGTCTAACAAATGCTCCCGCAACATTTATGAACATGATGAATAGGGTGTGTCGTCCGATGTTGGATAAATCGGTAATCGTCTTTATTGATGACATATTGATTTATTCGAAGAACGAGACTGATCATGCGGCGCATTTGAGAGAGGTATTGGAGACTCTGAAGGAAGAAAAGTTGTATGCTAAGGTTTCGAAATGCGCGTTATGGTTACGAGATGTGCAATTTCTAGGTCACGTGATTAATCCTGAAGGGATTACCGTGGACCCAGCTAAGATTGAGGCGATAACGAATTGGAAGACTCCGCAGAATCCGACTGATATACGAAGCTTCTTAGGGTTAGCTGGCTACTATAGGAGATTCATCGAAGGTTTCTCCAAGATAGCCACACCGTTGACCGGTATGACCCAAAAGTCGGTAGTATTCAGTTGGGGAAAGTTCCAGGAAGAAGCTTTTGAGGAATTAAAGAAGTGACTCACGCAAGCTCCAATCCTTGCTTTACCCGATGGTGACGAGGATTTGGTTGTTTGTACCGATGCTTCGTATCGCAGGTTAGGTTGCGTGTTGATGCAACAAGGAAAAGTAATAGCTTACGCGTCTAGACAGTTGAAAGTCCATGAGAGTACTTACCCAACGCACGATTTAGAGCTAGCGGCAGTAGTACATGCTCTCAAGATATGGAGGCATTATCTGTATGGTACTAAGTGTACCATTTACACAGATCATAAGAGTTTAAAATATTTCTTCAAGCAGAAGGAGTTGAACATGAGACATAGGAGATGGTTGGAGTTGATTAAGTATTACGACTGCGACATTAAATACTATCCTGGTAAAGCTAATGTGGTCGCCGATGCGTTAAGTCGTAAGAATGAGGAAGTCATTGCAACAATGAATTCATACCAGCTGATCATGAATTCAAGTCTTTTTGAAGAAATCATCAAAGTGCAGTCAGAGGTGCTAGTAGATGAGGGGTTAGTGAAGAAAGAAATAATTTACAGCCAACAAGATGAGTTGATGGAAAACACTCATGGTCTGAAGACTAGGTTTGACCGTATGTGGATTCCACTTCATGGAGATCTTAGAGGTCGAATCTTAGATGAGGCTCATAAGTCAAGATACTCAATTCATCCAGGAACTACAAAGATGTACCAAGATTTGAAAATAGATAACTGGTGGCCTGGAATGAAAAATGATGTGGTGGATTATGTTAGTAAGTTCTTAACCTGTTTACAAGTCAAAGCCGAACATCAGAAGTCTTAAGGAAAAATGCAACCGTTTGAGATACCTGAATGGAAATGGGAACATGTCACCATGGATTTCATAATTAAGCTACCTCGTACAGCTAAGCATCATGATACCATCTGGGTGATTGTGGACCGTTTGACCAACAGTGCACACTTTCTGCCCATACGAGAGGCTATCTCGTCAGAAACATTAGCAAGCTTGTTCATAAAAGAGGTTGTGACTAAGCATGGAGTACCATTATCGATCATGTCGGATAGAGATACTCGGTTTACTTTGAGGTTTTGGAAGAAGTTCCATGAAGCCATGGGAACGAGATTGAACATCAGTACGGCGTATCATCCTCAAACAGATGGGCAGTCTGAAAGGACGATCCAAACCTTTGAGGATATGCTACGTGCTTGTGTTTTAGATTTTGGTGGAAGTTAGGACGATCATCTGCATCTGGCAAAGTTCTCCTATAATAACAATTACCATCCAAGTGTTGGAATGCCACCGTTTGAGATGCTTTATGGTAGACGATGTAGAACCCCAGATTGTTGGGGAGAGATTGGTTTGAAAGAAATGGGAAGTTTAGAGGTTGTCCAAGAAACGTCTTCAAAGTTCGATCAGATTAAAGCAAGAATGAAAGCTGCTCAAGACAGGCAGAAGACGTATGCTGATAAGCGGTGACGACCGATTGAGTTTAACGTTGGTGACAATGTGATGCTCAAGGTCTCGCCTTGAAAAGGGATTATCCGCTTTAGGAAAAGAGGAAATTTGAGTCTAAGGTACATTGGACCGTTTAAGATTATAGATCGCGTGGGTGAAGTGGCTTATAAGCTGGATTTACCCGATGAATTAGAAGGAATTCATTCAACCTTCCATGTTTCTCATCTGAGAAAATGTCTAGCTGATGACACGTCTCACGTGCCATTGATGGACATTTAGGTTGATGAACAGCTGAACTATATTGAACAACCAATAGATATGGTTTATCGCAAGGAGAAGCAACTTCGTCACAAGGTTATACCTTTAGTGAAAGTGATATGGAAGCATCGCAAGGGAGCAAATGCTACTTCGGAAGCTGAGGATGAGATGCGCAAGTTTTACCCTAATCTGTTTGAGTAATAGTTCCCCGAAACCTCTTTAAGGAGGGAAGACTTGTAACATCCTAAATTTATAATATTAAATAAAAGAAAGTTATGCGTAGTTATTGTGTGTAAATAATTTAATCAGATAAATAAAAGAAAAGTGTATGGACTTGGATAATTAAAATAGATTAAGATGGTGGGATTGGCCTTAGGTCCATGGGCTTTAAGGAATATAAATACTCCCTTAAACTACCCTAAAACCCAAAATCCTAATTTCTTTCCATCTTAATCTCTACACACTCAAACACACACACACGTATTACTATATACGGCCGCAAGAGAGAAAGAAGGGATCCGAGAACAAAATCAAGCCAAATATAGATAGATCTTCAATATACAAGATAGATACAAGATCATAGTTCATAAACAAGCTAACCCGAAGCCTAAAAATGCTTAAAGGTACGTGCTTTAACCTTAAAGGTTACGTTTTTATGAACGGTTTGCCATGAAACTTAACCCTAGAGTAGATCGGGTCTAAATGTTTCATAAAAATGCGAACTTGATGTTAAAGATGAACTTAATCAACTTGTTACCTAGAGACCTAGCTAAAAAGGGCTTGAAATTGACAAAGGTTTAAACTTTATACCTAAAATGGGGTTGAATCTCGTTAAGAAAATGCTAACGGGTATTTAACGGTTAAGAATGGTGGAGAAAAGTGGTTAAAATTCATGATATGGACCCATAGCAACTAACTAGACTAAGGAAAGAAACGAAAAGATAGAAAGGTGAGCTGAAAACATCTGACCTGAGGTTCTCGGTCAAAACTGAGGGTTCTCGGTCAAACCTAGGGTTCTCGATCACTCTATGGAGTTCTTGGTCAACCCAGGATCTCGGTCAACGAGGGTTCTCGGTCAACCCAAGATCTCGGTCAACCATGGGTTCTCTGCCAAGAGTTCTCGACTGACCAGTTTATGTTTGGTTTGGGCCTGAACCCAGTTGGGCCCAGATGTCCTGAACAGCAGATTGACCCAGCCAAGATGCTTAGCCCATATCTAATCTAAAACAAACTAGCCCATTATCTTAAGCTTAACAAACAAGCCCAACTTAGAAAATACGTTAGTTAACTAAAATACCAACTTAATTAGTTATACGGTTACTTAACAATATATATTTAAAAGTTAGCCGGGCTCAATTAAAGAAGGGAATAATGATTAACGGAGAGCGTAACAGGATCCAGGTGAGTTTCTAGCCCCATTTCCTTGTTATGTTTTCGGGGCTGTGTTGATACTCAATGTGAATGTTAATACACTTACCTTAAATGGCAAGTGTATGCCTTTTTAATAAATGTGATATGCTTATGTTATATAATGAATAAATGCTTATCGGTACGTGAACGACCTTCGGGTATTGCACGTATTGTTAAGGGAGGTATATGTAGTAAGTATGGAACGAGTATATGAGATAAAGTATGCATGGACAATGTATGTATGATATGTATGTGTATATGTAAAATGATGTATGGTGGTATGGTAACGAAGAGGGAACCGGGCCCTAATAATACTCTAGGCAAGAGGGAACCGAGACCTAATAATACTCGAGGCAAGAGGGAACCGGATCCTAATAATACTTGAGGTAAGAGGGAACCGAACCCTAATAATATTCGAGGTAAGAGGGAACCAGACCCTAATAATACTCGAGGAAAGTAGGGCGAAATGCTCTTTAAAACGTAAGATATGAAGGTAAGTAAAAGTATGATAAAAGTACGATAGTATGTATGAAAGTATGTAAATAGGAAGGTATTGTATGTTGTATGATTAACTAGAACTCACTCAGCGTAGCTGACTTTTAGTATGCATGCAGGTGAGTAGGATGAGGCAAATGAATAAGAGGCTGGCATCTGAAGACCTAAGACACATGGGAAAATGAATAAGAGGCTGGCATCTGAAGACCTAAGACGTTTTATAATTTATGTTTTTAATTTGAAAGACGATATGTTCATTAAAGACAAAGTTGTGGATTTGTTTGTAATGTTTTATAAAAGTTTTAATATTCCGCGAAGTTTTTATTAACTCTGATATTTAGAACTGCGTTTATGAGTAAATCCAACGTCCAATGTAGGGCACCGGTAACAGGGCCTTACATAGACACTTTAATTATGTATTATCCAACAGGTAACACTAACATAACCTCAAATCATTGTATTTGTCAAAAAATAAAATTCCTAAGTTAATATAATATTGAAATGATTTAAATAACTAATGAAATGATATTCTAGGTTTTCATACCCTAAATGATTTTTGTAAAGCGAAAATAGTGGAAATGGATTGAAACATATATTTTTTGTTTAAAACATTGAATGTTTTTAATTAAGTAATTTGTCTTATAAGGCATATTAAATTAAATATATTTGAATGTATACAAAAAGTATAAATCAAATCATAGAATATATGTTTCTGGAACATTTTTGTCTTGAGTTATGAAAGAAAACGTTGAAAACTGATCTTCTTGTTGCTAACCTTTTATACTACACAAAAAAGTCATATAAATAAATGATAGATAGTTCATGTTGTAAATCGTTATTCATATAGATTATAATTATAATATTCAACTTCAATTATTTAAACACCGAGATATATATAAAATGCATTCTTCATGTTTGCAATATTTATATAAAATGGTTGGAGAAAATTAAGAAAATACACATTTTCCTAAGTTCAAATACATATGAGAAAATTTTAAATCCAAATTTGAAATAATCTAATATAAAAAATTATGCATTGCTGCTCAAATTCCAGTTTAAAAACACGTTATAGTTTACCTTGATTTTAATTACCTATGATTTTAAAATTTTATTCTAATAGGTCTGCAACTTCAATTTTGATATTTCCTTATTTTATAATTTTTCACCATTAATGTTAATGAATGAATCAAATAGGATTTACATTCAAGAAAAATAAACTTCAATTCATATATTGAAATGACTTAAAAAAAATATAAGGATCAATATTGAAATGTTGAAAAAAAAATAATGAAGAGAGCTATAAGAGTAACAAGTGCCAAAAATGAGAGTTATTTATTAGAATAAATAGATGTATATACGTGTTTATAAGTATTAAACATATATGTGTAATTTAACAAACAGATTTTATTTTTATTTTTTTATGAAACTAGGATGTTAGATATAAGCTTTTTTTTACTTTTTTTTATTTTAGCATTTTTTTGGTTTTTTAATTTTTTTCTTGAAAGGTTTTTTGTGGTCTGAAATGGTTATTTAAGCTCTCAATCATATATAATCACACACACACTAGCTTTAGAACCCGTGTGATGTAAGGCTTAAAAAATATAATTAAGCTATTTAAACTAAATGATTAAATTTAATAAAAAAACCTATATTTTATCAAATTAAATGGTTTTATAAGTTCACATTATATTTTCTAGTGAAAATTCATATGTATTCATGGAGTATTTTCACACAATTTCCTTATAATCACGAAAAATATACACATAGTGATTTTATAAGTTGTAATTATATTTTTTAAATTCAAGAATTCTTGCAAAAGATGATAAGATGTTTCATTATGAATAACATTAAAAAATAACATCACATATAAAATTAACATTAATAAAACACATTTTTGTATTGCAGTTTTGAAACAGATGCATGAAAGTTTCATGGAATCATAAATGTGAGAATAAATGTGCTATTCATTCATAATTTTTTTTCGTTTTTATCATCTTAGACCTATAAATATCATTCTATAAATTGATTTAATAAAAAAAGGTAGATCTAATTTCATTAAAGATATATATATTTTGATTGTATTGACATATATACCTGCATATTTTTAATTCATATAATTTAGTTAATTATTTTATTGGATTAAAGGATATATTGATATGTTTTAATTACGCTGATATAAATATGTTTTCATTAAAAATAGAAAATAGTTTTGAGCAGGAAATTTATGCTTTGAACGAATCTTCAAGTGACACGTGTCCTAGTTAATTTCTTTTATTAAAATATGTATATATATATACACACACACTAGGTTTGAGGCCCGTGTACTACACGAGTAGTTCTTGAAAATACAATATTTAATAAATAATAAGTATAGAAGAAACAATAAACCCGTTAAACACTATTAATACAGTCGTTGTACAATAGTCTTTAAAACAATTTTAAAGTAAAAGATAATTATAAATATTAAATATTTGAAAAAAGTAGAAAATAAATATTAAATTAATAAATTTTGAAGCATAAATTTTAAAAATGATAAAACCTAGGCAATCCGAAACTTTTTTGAATGATATTGAAGAAAAGAGTATTTTAGAAAAATTCATAGAATTAGAGGAACTCCTCTTCTTAGAAGAAATGATCAAGGAATACTCGGAGACACATCTACAAAACCTTCATATAGGAATTCACAAAGAAATAATCCAATTAATCAAGATACACAACGAGGGTCGTATTCATACGATTTTGCACTTCTTGACAAATATAATCTGTTTCAATTTTCAAATATTGGATTTTCCGTTATTTAAATCGCGTATCTCCGTCACTTGTAGTGATTTATCATTCAATGAATGACTAAAAAATGGTCTACTTAATCCAATTATAATGTTTCTTACTTTGCAGTTGTACATAAGCAAAACATTGAAAATCGCTTTTTATTTCTACCCATCCCGGAGATACATCCTATATTCCTATATATAAATCGAGTCAAATTATTCCAGTAAATAACAGAATCGTGGATATGAAACTCCAGTAGTGACCTACCCCAATTTATTGTAGAAATTTTCGAGATCAATGATTGGACCATGCAAACTAGAAATAATTTTTCTTGGATAAAGGAACATATTACTCGATCTATTTCCGTATCGCTCATTATATATATAATAACCCGTACACCCATTTCAAATGCATATCCCATTTTTGCACAGCAGGGTTATGAAAATCCATGAGAAGCGACTGGACGTATTGTATGCGCCAATTGCCATTTAGCTAATAAACCGGTGGATATTGAGGTTCCACAAGCGGTACTTCCCGATACTGTATTTGAAGCAGTTGTTCGAATTCCTTATGATACGCAACTGAAACTATTTACTATTTTAAATTTGTTAAAAAAGATGGGGTTTAATGTATGAGTGACAAGTGACAAAACATGTAGCCTTTTATTAGAGAGTATATATATAAAAGGGAATGTTAACGTACAAATGAAATTAATGTGCTAATGTGAGAAACAAGTAGAGTAATTATATATACAAGTCGAATAATTATGTAATTACATCATAGAGTAATTAGCATAGAGTAATTACATAATTATTCTAGTTGTATATATAATTACTCTACTTGATTTTCATGTTTAGCACATTAATTTCATTTGTATTTGATCCAAACCATATATATATATATATATATATATATATATGGGGTGGGATCAAGAGAGAACTCCTATTAATGAGAGAATTATGGAACTCAATTAAAAACCATTAATTTTACTTTATCAATGGCTAAAATAGAAAAAAACAAGAAAAGTGGGTTTTTAATGAGGGAGGGTAAATTTGGAATTGACTAAAATTCTAAATCAGCATACTCTCTTCCATAATCCAGATACTCGTTCCTCGCATCTATGTTGATAACTAGGGTTTTCTCAGATCTTCTAATTCGTCCAAATCTGCTTCGAAATCGAGCACAAATCAAAAGAATAACAATAGGTAAATGATTGTAATATTCAATTTCACACATTTTCTCATCGATTGGGCGTATTATACACACAATCAAGCATACAGAGGCTATCGTGTTCGATATGCTCTGTATTTTTCTTTCTTTTTTGATTGAATAACAATACAGAGTTGATGAACATTAATGTGTACACAAATTACAAAATAAAAGCCATGAATGATGCATATATTGATCAATTCATGTATTATACATGATTTGCCAAGTATTACATATACGTATTGCTAATGTACTACATGTGTATGCGCTGCTGACGCATTACGTATATGCGGTGATGTTGTAATACATGTATACGCAGCGTCGATGCAGTACATATATGCAATATTGCAGACTTTTTAGTTATATTGAACTCATTTTAGTTATATTGCATTTATGTATTGTTAAACGCGGTAACGTTAACATAACTGTATATGTTTAGTTATAATGCATATGTGTAAATGAACTCGTTTTAGTTAGAATTTTCATATTTGATTGTTCAATTTTGGTGCTTAATTAGCCAATATAGGATAAATTATTCATTTGATTCAGTATGCCCTCTAACTGTTTGATGAAATGTCTAAATGAAGTCGTTTTAGCCAATATAGGCTAAATTACACATGTGCTTGCTCGATTATTGTGGTAGAATCCTTGTTAAAGACTTTAAGCTGCTTACTCTTCATGGTAAAGCACCTTGAATAAAACTAACTATTGTTATAGTTGTACATTTCAATTGGTTTTACTTGAATCATAAGCCACTGTCATATTATTTTTCATGGCGGTTAAGAGTTTGGTTTGCTAAATATTTCTATAATGTTTTATATTATAATGTTGCGTATATGATATAGACACGAAAACTGCAAAGTGCTTAAAAAGAAGAAAATGTGAGACAGGGGAAGTTATTGGACAATAAAGTCGAAGTTGATTTGGAAAACAACGGTGAAAATAATAGTTTTGGTGGTACTCTTTATATATTTTATTACATTTAATGTGTACAGTAATGTGATTACATATGTTTGTATCAATGAAGTTATATGTATTTCACATACATGAAGATCACGAGGAAGTCAAAAGGTCATATAAAGTGAAACAAAGGGCACTTGTGGATGAGTAATACAAGCATGAGAAGCAAGAAGAGGAAAATGATGATGAAGAGGATACCACCTTAGAGCTTTAAAACCTTAGAACTTTAGAATATATGGTTTGTATAGTTTATTCAGTGTTGATGTATTACATATATGCAGCACTAGTGCATTACCTATATACAATACTAATGTATTACATATACACTGCACATATATGCTGTGTTAATGTAACGTTTATGTAGTACATAGATGATAATTTAATGCATATTTTTAGTTATTTTGCATAAAAGTCTTGCTGCAAATAGTAATGTTAGTGTGATTGTATATATTTAGTTGTAGTGCATATGTGTAATATATGTTTAAACCTATCAATGTTAATGTAGCAACATGTATTCATTGTTAATGCGTATATGTGATGTATCTGAAAATTGGTATATTAACTTGATGAAATGAGAAGAAATATGCATTGTTGATTGTTAAAGAGTACTAGTTTTTTCTATTTAACCATTTGGACTAGAAAAAAAAATACCTTGGGGGTATGAATTCTTTGGTTGTTATGGCGGCCTTAGTATATTCAGTTTAAAATACTACGTATTGATAATGGTTTCAAAATTATGATGTTCAAGAAACTTAATAAGATAAAAGATAAATATTATGTACAAATATACAATGCTTAAAAAATGTAAGTAGAATATGCATAGCTCATATGTAATGCAAATATAGAAGGTTGAATTAAAGTTATGAAAATAGTATGAACAAGTCTCACCCACTTATATTAAATTTTATTCATTTTTTCTGACACCGTTAATACAGCAAAAAGTTGATGCGAAGACGAATGAGATCATATTCCATGCCGTATGTTATTGGTCCTCCTTTAGTTTTATAAACTTCTATTTTTTTCCAAAACACAACATTTTCTTTTTCTTGGTATCTTTTTTAATGTCAAATCTTCATCATCTAGCTATAAAATAAAGTAAAGAGTTAGTATTTCAAAAGTAAATAGTTAGTGTTTCTATGTAATACATATGTAATGCATAAATGTAATACTTTAGTATTGCATATATCTAATACAATAGTATTGCATATATATAATACGAAAATATATATATGTAATGCAATTAATACGAACATATAATAGTGGTTTTTAGGAAAAACAATACAGGCTGGAAATATTGTATATATATGCAGTATACCTAAACAAAATTCGCGTTAACATTATCATCACAATTTTCAGATACACTACGTGTATACATTAATAATAAGATTCACTTTGAATGAAGGGCTACAACCTAATAATCATAAGCCAATTAAATATGAATCTATTGAAACAATTAAAAAACATGATAATTACAAAAAATTAACAAAGTAACAGTAAAGGCACATTAGTTATTAGCTATTTGACTCTAATATACAACTCGTTGAGACGATTCACATATTGCTCCAGCACATTTTCGTATTTGCCTAATTCCAAACTTTCTTTTTACACAGAGATCTTATTTTTTAGGAAGCCTTTAGCCCTAGTTTTAACGCCTGATTTTTGTATCCGTTCTTTACTCAATGGTGCAGAGTTTGCACTTCCACTGTAACATCCCGAAATTTCAAGATAATATTAATTATATTACTTAATAATAGAGGGAAAGTTTACTCGGGTTATCAGGAAATAAATAAAAGAATAGGAGTTGGTATGGGTCGGGCTAGTGTCGGGTAATGGATGTGGGTTATGGACTTGGATTAATTGAGATGGGTTAAATGAGAATGGGATTTCAGGGATATAAATACCCCCAAAATCCCAAAATATCTTCATTCTATCTTTTACCAAAGCACACTCCACACACACATTCTAACCGATCAAGATTCGAAGCCGAGACCCGAGATTTTGTTGATAGATCTGAGTTGGTAAGGTAAGAACAAATCCAACAAAGCTAATATTACTGAAAATGGTTAGGATTGGATGGGTTAACCGGACCCGAAACCCAAACTGCCCAAATCGGACCCTAAAACGTCGATTTTAGGCCGATTTGATGGTTGGGATTTGTAGGCGCCGATCATACGATTCCGTGGGTACCAAAATCGAGTTATTTGGCTAAGAAACGAAGGATTTATGGGCAAACAGATCTGCAGCGCGATAACTTCGCCTGCAAGATTAAGTTCGCCTGATGAACTTCGCCTTCAAGCGTAACTTCGCCTTCAAGCGTAACTTCGCCTAAGGATAACTTCGCCTGAAGCCAAGTTCGCCTAAGGATAACTTCGCCTGAAGCCAAGTTCGCCTAAGGATAACTTCGCCTGAAGCCAAGTTCGCCTAAGGTTTAACTTCGCCTGAAGCCAAGTTCGCCTAAGGTTTAACTTCGCCTGAAGCCAAGTTCGCCTAAGGTTTAACTTCGCCTGAAGCTAAGTTCGCCCGAGGGTTAACTTCGCCTAAAGCCAAGTTTGATTAGAAAATAAATTATAAAGCGATAAGTTAAAGTAAGCTAATACTAGGCCACCAGATTAGATCAGACGAGTATTGATACGTGTAACTTGTACAGTCAGCCGAGCTCAGTTAAAGAAGGGATTTACAGCTACCAGAGGAAGAAGCAGAATTCAGGTGAGTTTCTAGCCCCATTTCCTTGTTATGTTTTCGGGGCTGTGTGCATACTCGATGTGAAGTGTGAATACACTTACCTTAAGTGGTAAGTGTATGCTATAGATGTTATACGAGGTATATATTTTATAATGCTTGTCGGTACGCGAACGATCTTCGGATATTGCACGTATCGCCAAGGATAGTAAATTCCAAGTGGTTGATAGTGTGTATGAATGATATGATGTAACTTGTTTATTACGTAAATACCGAACTGATATGAAGTGTGATGTAGACAAGTAGAGGTAGAGCGTGTTAGAAGTGGCAAGAGTCTAGTAAGGGTGTTAGTGGCATAACGTGAGCGCGTGATAGGGAAAGCCTGTACGTGCCATCGTTATTATGTGTGTATGATTGTTGATGTGACTTGCTTATTATGTTAATGATATGAAGCGTGTTGTAGACAAGTAGAGGTAGAGCGTGTTAGAAGTGGCAAGAGTCTAGTAAGAGTGTTAGTAGCTTAACGATAGTACGTGGTAGGGTAAGCCTATACGTGCCTTCGTTATTAAAGTGGCAAAGTGGCATAACGATTTACGTTATTAAAGTGGCAAAGTGGCATAACGATTTACGTTATTAAAGTGGCAAAGTGGCATAACGTTTTACGTTATTAAAGTGGCAAAGTGGCATAACGATTCACGTTATTAAAGTGGCAAGGTGGCAAAGTGGTAGGCGTAAATAAGAGGCTAAGTGGTAATGTAAGCAGGTTAGATAGTGGACTACGTGTCTGCGGATACGTATATGATGCATGTAGTGGTTGTATGATAAGTTGCTTGGTTAACTAGAACTCACTCAGCGTAGCTGACTTTTAGTATGCACGCAGGTGAGCTGATTACAGAGTTAGCATGAGGATGACACACGGCATGGATTGAATGGCTGGCATCTGAAGAAAGAAGTAAAGATGTTTTAAATATAAAGTTTTGTGTCATGGTATCAAAGAAAAGATTTAATGTTTTGTAACAAATGATTGATGTTTTATATTCCGCGAAAAGTTTTAATAAACTCTGATTTGAAGAACTGTGTTTATGAGTAAATCCGACGCTAAAGTAGGGTCACCGGGTTCGGGGCCTTACATCCACATAGTATTTCGCCTAAAGGAATGATGGTACTGGTTATTTTGTGTACCAGGAACAATACTTTACTCATATAAAGTTCAAACATCAACCAACATACCACATATTAACAATATAATCATAAGTTAATTCCAAAACTGCATAATACAATTGTAAATAGTTAACAAACTACATATCAATATTTTTTATTAGTATTACATATATGCATTACAAACAATATTCAGATATCTAATACTTAATACTACATTTGTGTAATACTCGGTATGACACATATGTAATACATGTTTCACATAAGTATATTTCTTTTTATTATTGGAAATATGTAATACCAACAGTATTACATATACGTAATACTTGACGTCAGACGTATGTAATACATGTATACACATATTGTGCATTTGCCTAATTCATGTATGTAATGCATGTATTAATACACTTATGTAGTACATGTATTATGCATTGTAAAAACCTAAATCCAGTACTTAGGTTAAACAGAAAACTCTTCCTTCCTTATTTCCATACAAACTTATAATTGACAATTGATTATCTCCTAATCATGTCGCAACTCATGATTAATCAGTTAAATAATTTGGTCAATACATGAAACAAATAAATTACCAATCAATTTGTTGATTACAACATAAAAATCATAAATTAAATATTCAAAGTGAAATACACCCGACAAAAATTGCAAAATAACGAATTAGAGGTAGAAAGAGGAACCTGTAATGCTTATTGTTTTGATTCTTGAAAGGATTGATCTTCGATTTTCAACTCAATTAGAAGTATTTGATCTTCTGAATCATCCTCTTTTTCTTGCAGGTGTATCAATGGCATCAAATAGGGAATCGATCTTCAATACACTTAACAAGTATGGTTATGAATCAACCATTGTGTCTCAATTTGAAAGTGTCTCGATAATTAGGGTTCATATACCAGCACAATGGTTTATGGTGATTCCATCACACAGGGGAAGGGGCGTATACGTTTGAGGCATATTGGGAAGTAATTTGACAATTCTACCCCTCTACTTAGGAGTTCTTTAAATCTCTCCATAATAAGGAGTTCTCTCTTGATCCTTTCCCATATATATATATATATATATATAAAATTCTTTTTATAATTAAATTTAAATTATACAATTATAAATACCAAATACTTAAAGTTAAACTAGTAATTACCCTCACGCATTGCGCCATGGATCCCTTTTTCTCGATATGACAGTGAGTTGTTTGGTCTTTCTGATTTTTTATTCGAATTTAAACGGAAATTTTCTTATTTAAACATAATAGGTGCATTTGTTATACCAATCCATAGTAATCAAAATCCAATCCAATTAATAAGCAAAGACATATCTTAATTATTTTTAGTTATATAATGATATATGTTACATACTTATATGTTAGTTTTGTATATCAGAAATAAAAGCTCCTTAAAATCGAAACTCTAATGATTACATCAGTTTTAAGTTTGTATAGTTAATAACTAACCGTCTTAATGGTATTATAAAAAAGCAGACTAATAAATGATAAATTCAAAATTTAAAAAAATAACACATTGGTATATTTAGCTTCAAATATCCTTGAACTAAATTATTAGTTATTTTCGTTCCCCTCAAAGCCCAATAAAGGCCCAATCAAGTAACCAATTAATAGATTTAGAGATCCCTACCGCGTGTTCAATTCAACATTCTGTTGTTGTTGGCTCTTAACCCCTCATCCAGTGCCTACTGCCATCATTTTGTGGATTGAAGGTTTTACAGCAAAACATTTACCTTCCTTCGAAGCCTGTTAATCGATTACATCAGAATGATTTAGGGATTGTGTTAGTTTTAAATTGTGAGGATTAACGTGGGAGTGACAAACAACAAAACTTATAGATTTTATTTATATTTTTTTGGAAGGTAAACTTCATTCTGAAACATCTAACCAACCACACCAACAAAAACACAAAACAAACAAGTCCCTCAATAGATCCCGGAGGAACCAACAAAAAACAAAGCAAACTACATCAACGCAGATCTTCACCAACTTGGTCAATTAACTAGCCTATATATGATCTATTTTTAAGCCATAAAAAAGTAAGTGTTTTGGTCACTCATGATATCTTTTCATTCCTCGCTTCTTACATCCGCCAACATCTGATGATCACAATGCCGTGAAGTATTTCCTTCTCCTTTTTGACCCAAAACATGATGCTCAAGAAGGTTTTTAACCGAGAACACAAAGATTTGGAGAACTTTACACCGTGCACTGATTAGTTGCCAAATAATTGAAGCGACTATGCAACCTGAGAAGATATGTTCCACGATGTCGTTTCCCGAATCGCAAACAACATACTTGGTCGACTCCACCGAGCCTAGTTTACAATTTTATCCTTTTTCCAATCTGAATAACCGTGGGAAAACTCCCCGTAGCCACACCACATAAACAATCGCTCGTTAATTTTAAACTTTTTATAAAAATAAAAGCATTAATAGAAACGTTTGGTGTGAAAAGTAAAAGAAAGTGAAACTAGGAGGAGCAGATATTCCTTTCCTCTCTTGTCAACAAATTGCATCTTCCTCTTTCTCTCTCTACACACACACACACACACACACACAAGACAACCAATTCAAACTTGTTGATTTCTTTCTTTCTCCAAACAGACAGAAACCCTAGAAGACGAAACCATCCGATCCATCCACCTAGGGTTTCTTTGATAGATCATAAATGGAAGCCATCGAAGAACTGGTTCAGCTCTCCGATTCCATGCGGCAGGCGGCGGCTTTGCTTAACGATGAAGACGTTGTTGACGACAACAACAGATCATCATCCACTTTTCTAAACGTTGTTGCCCTTGGAAACACCGTAAGTACTAAATCCATCATCTACTCTATCATCTTATCTTATTTTCTTAACCGTTCTTTTATTATTGACCTGTGGATTCTTGATCTGTAAATTTATATAACTTTAATTGACTTGTCATCGCTACCACCACCTTAGCCACCGCCGCCGCCTGACCATCATTGCCACCACCACAGTCGCCATCACTACCAATGCTACCACCGCTTGACCACCACCACCACCTTCGCCATTGCAGTGTTTTTTACAATTTTTTATTATTTATGTTTCATTTCTACAATTTTTTGGATACTAAACAACATAAAGTAATACAGGTTAACCAAACAAGACAAATGTTTGGTAATGATCCATTTCATTCCATTGTCTATTTCATTTCTTCTCTCATTCCATTCCCCCTTCACTCCATTACCTCCAACCCAACATACCCTAAAAGTTTGTTACTGATTTTGCAATCTGAAAATAACTAACATTGTAAAGTAGCATGTCTTAACATGAAAAAAAGTGCATGATTTTGAAATTAAAGCACCCAAATGTGTAAAGATTGTGCAATGATCAATAGTTTGTTACTTTGTTCGGACATACCTGATCGGTCGTAATTAACGTGCGTCGTGATCCGTATAATATGATACCATGGTGCTTTCAATTGTGCGATATTATTGTATCTTCATTATGGTTGCCATCAGTCATCTTCAATTTTTCTTTTTTTGTTTTTTGTTAAGGTTTTTAGCAAATGGAAAACTGGGGGTGTGAGAACCTTGACATGTTAATTGAAAATTAAATAAAAGATTTTACATGTTTTTTGTTGTATTGCTTTTTCCAAAATGCTTTCTGTTGGATCTCTCATTCGAAAGAAATTTATGTCTGTCAAATCAATTAAATTCAAATAGAATTAAGATTTTATTTTAAGTATTGATTGTGGAAATATATTCACCTGCATATGTGCATTGTGATGTAATACTTATGATCAATTTATTCATTGTTCTAAATTCTTGGAAATCTGTAACTGAACTGTGTTGTTATTACAATAATGAAGCACATGCATCTTTGATTTAGTCTCTTTTTCCTGGTCAGGATATACGCTAAAAGCTCTGGACTGATTGCAGAGCCGTCTGTAATTTCATGAATTGGATTACCATTTGTTTGTGATTTCGTAATTGTGTTGTACATTAAAGAAACACCTGCCATAAATTGCATTTGTTTGTATGTGTAGTAACTGCTGTTTCTTTTGTTGTTTTTTTAGCTTCTTAGTTTTGACTATTAGAGCATATATTTACCGTTTGTTTAGCTAACCTAGTTTCTAACCGTGGATTAAAATTGTTCAGGGTGCAGGTAAATCAGCAGTTTTGAACAGTTTGATTGGACATCCTGCTTTGGTAAGAATTTCATTATTCTATTTTTTTCTTTTTTTACTTCATTAATAGATATCTGCATTTAGCATATTTTTTGTGATTTAGTGCATAATTTGTAACATGCCAAATTGGCAACAATCTACGTGTATCTAATGTCTATCTGTACAGCCAACTGGTGAAGGTGGTGCCACACGTGCGCCTATATGCATCGACTTAAACAGGGATGAAAACTTAAGCAACAAAACAATTGTGCTGCAGATTGATAGTAAATCTCAATCAGTATCTGCAAGTGAGACCTCTATCACACCCTCTTATCTTACTTGAAGACTGTTGGATGTGTAACAGTGGAGTTTCACAGTTTATATTTTATGGCTGGCAATCTAATGACACTTTAAATTCTTTCTTTTTATTCAATCATAGGTGCTCTTCGTCGTTCTTTACAGGATAGACTTAGTAAGATATCGAGCAAGAGCCGTGATGAAATATATTTGAAGCTGAAAACAAGTACAGGTTAGTTTGAATATGTTCTTTCTTTGAAACTTATGTTGGCTCTGATACATACAGTAACATTGTTTATGCATTTGTTCCTTATTATTTTTCCACGCGTTTTATTTTCCTAACTAAATCTTACTCTTTTGTAGCTCCTCCTTTGAAATTGATTGACCTTCCTGGAGTCGAGAAAGGAAATCTTGATGATTCACTGGTATGTTATTGTCAACTTGTCTTCATTTCATTTTAAAGAAAAATATATATAGTTAACAAACATGCTTTTTTTGTGATACTTCTCTTAAAGGAGATCTGACAACCTAATATTTCTTGCAGAGTGAATATGCTCAACACAACGATGCAATTTTGTTGGTTATAATACCTGCTGCTCAGGCGCCAGAAGTTTCCTCTGCTAAAGCCCTTAGAATTGCAAAAGAATATGACGGAGAATGTGCGTTCACTCTTGATCCAAACTTACATTGAGTCGTACAGCGGGAAGTTCGTTTATTTAGTAAACAAATGAACAAGAAGAGAAGTTTTTGTTCATTTAGTTAAACAAAGGAACATGAACACATGTTACGTTGTGAACGTGTGTTTATGTTCGTTCGCATAAATTTTAATAGAAAGATTCATATGTGTGTGTGTATGTATATATTAATATATTTTAATTATGTTATGTTTTTTTATTTTTAAACCAAACTTCAAATTACATGCCCATATATCATCGCCTCTTTTGGCCTTCCGCCTTTTTCATCTTCGTCTTGCCATTTTAATTTTTAGTTTACATTCGTTTGTGTTTGTTTACCTTAGTGAACTGCTTGTTTAGATATTATGAACAAATGCGAACATGTTCATTTTCTTAACAAACATGAACAAAAAAGTTGTTCAATTAATTGTACATGTTCTAAAGTTAAATGCATGAACATGAGCATGACCCTGTTCGTGTTCCGTCGGTTTCTTTGCACGCCTATGGCCTGCTAATCTCATTTCATATAAACTAGTTGGATCTTGAGCTGCAAATGTGTTGTGTTTTTTATTATAGGTACGCGAACGATTGGTGTTATTAGCAAAGTTGATCAAGCATCTGCAGATCCCAAAGTTCTTGCTGCATGTCAAGCACTTCTTATGGGTCAAGGACCGCGAAGTGCAGCTGATATTCCATGGGTTGCTCTGATTGGTCAATCGGTTTTCATTGTTTCAGCACAATCAGGAAGTGTGGGGTCTGATAACTCATTAGAAACTGCATGGCAGGCTGAAAGTGAAAGTTTGAAATCTATATTGACAGGAGCTCCAAAAAACAAGCTTGGTAGATTAGCTTTGGTTGAAACCCTAGCTCATCAAATTCGTAGTCGTATGAAGATTAGACTTCCAAGTCTATTGTCAGGGTAAGAGAGTTTTTCTTTTTGTCATGTTTAATATTTTTTGCTTTTTTTTGTTTACTACACGATTAACCTTTAGGTTAATAATGGTTACCGAAGGGCGAGCCTGAATTATTAATTGTGTTGACGTGGCAAGTGATTTATACATACAAAAATATATGTAGATGGAGCTTCGATTGAGAACCATTATAAATTATTAAATAACCAGAGCAATTTAAAGAAATCCCCTTAAATGTTACGCGTGTTCGCGCGCGCGCACACACACATATATGGGTGTGGGTGTATAGGGTTAGGTTCTCTACAATACTCTCAGTTTTAAGATTTTTTACAACCAATCTTTGGGTGTTTTATATATTTGCTTGTTTTATATATTTGACAATTCTTTGGGTGTTTTAGGTAGTTTTATCATGTCATCATCATCATCGTACTCGGTATATCCCACCAATAGCAAAGCTATGGTAGGGTCTGAGGAGGATAAGATGTTGACAGCCTTACCTCTACCTCATAGGGATAGAGAGGCTGCTTCCGATGAGACCCCCGACTCGATAGTAGTTTTGCATCAAGCCTTGGACATAAGGCACATAGCACTCAATCATCGGGACACCGGCTGATCGGTGCATGTACCCTTGTCTTTCGGCTATCAACGCCGCTACATGATGCCTGTTTAACCGTCCGTCACTTTTAACGTTATTTTCACGAGATTAGTAAAATAACGTAAAAATTAGTGCAATTTCACTTTTGCCCACCCGAGGGTTCACACTTATATACATCATACGTGCGTACCGCAAGCAGGGCTAAGGTAGTTTTATCATGTATTATATGTAATTCTGTGATTACATAACACATGTATAATAACCAAGTTGCAAATATGTGTACTAAACCTAACGTGGAAAAAGCAAGTTATATATATATATATATATATATAATCATAAAACGACATATAATAAATGACAAGACAACCCTAAATTATGATAAATGTATAAAAATAACAAAAATATGCTTGTTTGATAAGAGTTCTTAAAAGTTATTCAATTATTTGGGAGTTTTGAAATGAACATGCCAAACTGCATCGTTTTGAATAAATCATATTATATGGGTATGTTATGCGCGTTCATCCCCATCGATTTTGTCACTTATTGTCCCTCCAGATATATTTGTAATTTTTTTCATCATCTAGTGGTACAATTGTGCGATGTGTATATGCGAACATGAAATACAAGGTTTCTTGGGCCTATTTTGAAATGGTTGAAGGTTTGTGTGATTAAAATAGTAATAAATCGAAATTACATATACGATCACTGATTAGCATTAAAAAATGTATTTCCCAGCTTTTGTGGATTTTTAGAAAAAGGCCTGAATTTTTTTTTTTTATGGTGTAAACCCCTTTTGAAATTCAAAGTTTAATATCTTTCTAGTAGCTCATGTGTTTGGTAGGCTTTCAACACATTTCATTGAACTGGAAAGTAGCCTGTTAGATGGGCTTCAAGATATGTCAAACTGTAAGTGGCGAATAAAGTTGCAGATAGATCTGGAGAGTGGAGAATGATAAATAATTAGTGGAAAAACTAGTGGAGATGAATGGAGATAACATACCAAAATAAAGAGATTTACTTGATTTAATCAAAACGTGTAGATTTGATGGTTTCCGATGTAACTTACTCGCCTAACAACACCATATTCACTTTCCCCATATATATGTATGTGTATATATGTGGGTTTATGTGCGTGCATGTGTGTGTGTGTGTGTGTGCATATATATATATATATATTAACCAAGCTTGTAAATATAAAACATTTTAAAGTGTAATACAATCAAGTAATTAAAGAATCAAGGAACATGAAATTCCACTCTTCACACTAACACAATGTGTCTTTATTGTTTGACATGACACTAGCACAATGTGTGTTTATTGGACCTAATTCTTGTTGGTTTACATGTGAAGCACAAGTCTGGATGTTAAATGGGTTATGGTCTTTTTAGTTTGGTATTTTTAGGATGAGTTTTTATTTGGTATTGTTCTTGTTTATGGTATGCGTCTAATGTCTAATATTTAGATAAGATTATTTATCTTGGAGGCTAAGTTCGGGTTATGCCTTTTTGTCTATACAAGTCAAGTTTTTGTCTAAAACTTTTGTAGGCTTCAAGGGAAATCTCAGATTGTGCAAGGTGAGTTGGTAAGGCTGGGAGAATCATTGGTTAGCAGCTCTGAAGGGACACGTGCTTTGGCTTTGGAACTTTGTCGTGAATTTGAAGACAAGTTTCTTCAACACATTACAACTGGAGAGGTGATAATTCTTAACAATATAGTCAGAGCTTCAATTCATGAAATGCATATTTTTAAATGACATATTTTTATATTACTATTATTTGTGTATTGATTTAGGGAAGTGGATGGAAAGTAGTGGCAAGTTTTGAGGGCAACTTTCCTAATAGGATCAAACAGCTTCCTCTAGACAGACATTTTGATATAAATAATGTCAAGAGGGTATGCAGTAACGGAAGTCTTTTTTTTATTTTTTACCTTCTAGTTTTGTTTATATTTTAAATGACATGGAAAATTGTATCAGATTGTGCTAGAGGCAGATGGTTACCAGCCTTATCTTATATCTCCTGAAAAAGGTCTTCGGTCTTTAATTAAAGGTGTATTAGAGCTTGCCAAAGAACCGTCTCGTCTTTGTGTTGATGAGGTATTACTATTTATTACGCATTTGTGCTATTTATCTTATATATGTGTCTATGTGTGTATACGCCTTTGTCTGATTGGTTTCAATGGTGCAGGTTCATCGTGTGCTTGTGGATATAGTTTCAGCATCAGCAAATGCGACACCTGGACTCGGAAGATATCCTAATTTTAAGAGAGAGGTGATTATATATTAATTTTTGCAACATGTGTTGCAAGATATCCTTTTTAAAACATTTGTTTGACTGTTATGTTTTTGATTAGGTTGTGGCAATTGCCACTACTGCTTTGGAGGATTTTAAGAATGATGCAAAGAAGATGGTGGTTGCTCTTGTTGACATGGAGCGTGTGTTTGTTCCACCTCAGCACTTCATCCGATTGGTCCAGAGAAGGTATGTGCAATTTTTTTTTCTGGACCACACACACACACAAACAGTGGCGAATCTTGGGCTTAGTCACAGTGGTGACCGAAGTCATAGATCTAATACCTCGGGGATGACCGTGCTCAATGCCTATAAAAAATTTCGGACAAAATCGCGTAAATTTACCCTACTAAGCGAAAAAATGGCAGTGACCGGGGTCACCCCCGTTCCCCATTATACTTCGCCCTTGCACACAAACACACACACACATGCAAAGAAAATAATATATATATATGTATGTGTGTGTGTGTTTGTGTGTGTGTGTAGCTTACTAGCTACATATATGTGTCTCGCTAACTATATATATTTTTTTTAATTGGTTTTTGCAAAGTTTTCAACTATTTACATATATACACATGACTTTTTTCATGGTTTCCTAGAAACTCTTCTACAGTCTTAGTATTTTTTTTCATAATGCATTTTCACTATTATCAAATTAGCTGTTGATCTTTTTACATATGGCTCATATTTTCTATAAAATCTGTCAAAATGTAATGTGCTTTTATTTATAACATTTACATATACTCTCTATTACTTGCTTTATGACTCCTATCTCAGTTATCCTCTGAAAAAAGAGAAACTGAAAGTGTTATATTCTAGAGTTTTAAGTGTCAGTTAAAATATTAAGCCAACCTTATTTATAATATATTGATTGTGACCAGCAAAATGAGACTAGATGTTATAGAATGTTCTGTGGCTGCTACTTGCCATTGATCTATAGCTTTAGGAATTTATTTATGCTCTAATTAATTTGTAAGCTTTTAGAATATTATTGTTATACTCAGTAATATTGGTGATTAATTTTTTTTCTGGTTTTTAACAGGATGGATAGGCAGAGACGGGAAGAAGAGATCAAGAACAAAGCTTCCAAGAAGGCTGTGGATGCAGAACAGTCCTTACTAAATAGGGTACATCTTGTGTTTGTTAATAATAACATTGATTTTCGCGAAACACATTCTTTCTATATATTACTATGGTTTTGTCCCACTTATACCTTCTATTACCTTTTTACAGTCAGCTAGTCCTCAAACAGGAGGAAACTTAAAATCAATGAAGGATAAAAAGGAAGACAAGGATGCACCCGAAGGACCTGTTCTAAAAACTGCTGGAGCTGATGGGGAGATTACAGCAGGTTTTTTCTTTCACATTGTTTAATATGAATATATGATATAAATGTGTGTGTGTATATAAATCCAAAC
The DNA here is from genome assembly GCF_021521415.1 of Bidens hawaiensis. Lineage (NCBI taxonomy): Eukaryota > Viridiplantae > Streptophyta > Magnoliopsida > Asterales > Asteraceae > Bidens > Bidens hawaiensis. Next base: position 1,675,352 of record NW_027491035.1, on the reverse strand, counting down.
ACTTGTTTTTTACATACAATTGTGTTTTTGTGAGTTTTTAGGTGAAATCATATACCGAACGTATGTAATAATTTGTTTTCATTAAGAATTTACTTGTGTTGTTTGTGGCAGGATATTTATTGAAGAAAAGCTCAAAAACTAATGGATGGAGTAAAAAGTGGTTCGTTTTAAATGAGAAAACTGGAAAGGTTAGTAAAAGAGTTTTAATCAGATATGTACAAAATTCCTGAGAATTCAAGTGCTAAGAATTGAAATGTGTAGATTAATTAGCTTCACAGTTGTAATATATTTTTTTGTCTTCTAATGTTTTAATTGGTCTTTAAGCAAACTGTAAACTGTAGGTTCAATGTGATTAGATTTTTTTTCTAACTGCAGCTTGGTTACACCAACAAACAAGAAGAGAGAAATTTCCTTGGCGTGATCACCTTGGAGGTATGTGTATTCGGAAATAGTGGTTATCTTTGAGACACTTGTCATCTAACTATTGGATCTCAAATTCCCATAATGAATGAATATTTCAGGAATGCAATATAGAAGAAATTGAAGAAGAAGAAGAACCCCCAGTCAAGAGTTCAAAGGATAAAAAGTCAAAGTCAGAAGAAAAAGCACCCAGTTTGGCATTCAAGATAACGAGCAAAGTTGCATACAAAACTGTTCTAAAATGTAAACCTTCTTTCCATTTTTTTCTCCTTTTCATCTGTGCTATAAATAATAACATACCTAACTTAACTTTTAAATTACTCCACAGCTCATAGTGCTGTCATACTAAAGGCAGAGAGTGCTGCGGAAAAAGTTGAGTGGTTAAACAAGTTAAGAACCATTGTTGGTGCGAAAGGAGGTCAAGTCATTACTAAAGAAAATGGTGTTCCACTTCGCCATAGTCAGTCAGAAGGGTCGCTTGTGAGTTACATAATATTTGTTTTTTGGGTTTCTTAAGGTTGTTGGTGTGTCTAAGTGAGTGGATGATTATTGTGGTTTTTAGGATGCAATGGTTAGGAAACCTGCGGACCCGGAGGAAGAACTTCGTTGGATGGCTCAGGAAGTAAGAGGCTATGTTGAAGCTGTTCTCAATAGCCTTGCAGCCAATGTTCCAAAGGTATTTATTTATTAACATTTATTTATTAATATTTATTCTGTTTTTACATTTCCGTGTTTTGGTTTTCAGGCGGTTGTTCTTTGCCAAGTGGAAAAGTCTAAAGAAGATATGCTTAATAAGTTATACAGTTCTGTAAGGTAAGCTCCTCTTGCTTGCTTAAAAACAATCGACTTTCTCAGTTTGCATGAAAAAAGTTCATTAACCCATTTATGGTAAATTAAAGTCTCTAAACTTGTTTTAAGGACACACATATGTAAAATCAACAGTAAACATCAGTTACTAGAAGTCTAGCACAGTTATTATTATATGTGGGGACTTTATAGTTTATTGTTTGCTCAACTGAAACACTAATTCGTCAATAAACTTTATACATATCTATATAAAAAATACCCATTTCAGCATTTTTACAACACTTAGAACACTGCTTTATTAATTTTGGCATGTTTGGGTAACAAGTCATTATTATTACTGTCTTTTTTACAAGAACATTCTATATAAGTATTTAACTAGAGTATAGAGTTTATATTCCCACTTTTTCGTGCAAAATAAAGTATGTTGGTTTTTTTTTTATTTTTTACTTTTTTTATTTTTATGGTATTGACTTACAGTCTGAAATAAGATGTTTTATTTATGAGGTCGTGTACTTGTATAGTTAAACATACACTTTGGTCAACTTTTGACCTGTTCCAAACCGATGCTTATATATTTTTTTGGTGTGAAGTTCCCAAAGTACACCAAGGATTGAAGAGATGCTTCAAGAGGACGGTAATGTTAAACGCAAGAGAGAGAAAATTCAAAAACAATCAAGCCTGCTTTCTAAACTCACCCGACAACTAAGCATTCATGACAATCGAGCAGCTGCAGCCTCAGGTGCTCTGTCAAACGGTAGTACTAGTCCTGCAGGTAATAATAAATAACCAAACAAATCATATATTTATGTTATTCCAATAATAAAAGTATATGTATATAATCTAGTTTTTTGCTTTTCATCTGAATGAAACAGAGAGTCTAAGAAATAGTGGGCCGGGTGATGATTGGAGATCTGCTTTTGATGGTGCTGCTAATGGACCCACGAGCTTCGGGTCTAGGCTCGGGTCTAATGGTCATAGTCGCAGGAACAGTGACCCATCCGAGAATGGTGATGTGGGTTCAGGATCAAACTCTGGCAGCCGCCGCACCCCGAACCAGTTGCCGCCAGCACCGCCTGGGTCCGGCTATAGATATTAGGTTTATTATTATTAGTTGAAAGAAATGAAATTGAATTTGGTTTTACTATCATGATGATGATGTTTATAGTATGTTTTTTGTAGAGTTGTTTTGTAGATATGGCATGGTATGGTTATTGACTGTTGATTTTGTAGTTTGCGGATTGAGGTGTGTTTGGTTTCGTGTTTTGTATACGATCAATACATTTATTGTTTCAAATTTTTGGATAGAAGGGTGTGCGCGTCTTTTTTCGTTTTTCAAATTTTGAAAAAATAAATACAGATAAATAATTCACAACGATAGGTCTTTATGGGTTTGAGGGTTCAAGTCTCAAATCGGACTAAACCGTAAACCAAACATTTTGAATCTCAAATCGTCTGACTAGCTTCTCCGGTCTTAGAGATAGTTTTGATCATTCAAACCGGAAATGGATCACCTTGCCCTAGATAAATAAAAGGCGCTGTTTTACTGTGCGAAATTAAAGAATATTTGATAATAATTATTCCCTAAAATCCATACACCACTTCTAGTTAACAAAATTGAAAAATGTTATTTTCGTTTTCGTCGAACTAATTACAAAGTCAAGACTTTTAGCCAAGACAAGTTGAAAATAGTGTTCATCAGTTTGATTTTCAGTTCATTCGATTTGGTTTATTCAGTTTCAAAACCAAATTCGAATTCGGTTTGGCCTTTGGACCGAATTGCTTTCTATTGGACCAAAAATGTAACTGAATTGGGTTAAATGGCAATTTCTATTATCATTATTTGTCATCTGGTTTTTTGTGTTATTCAGTTTATATAGATTCAAATTTTGTAAAACCAAACACCAAATTACCATTTTGGTACGCTTTTCGGCTCTGTCTGGTTTTCGGACACCCCTAATTGAAACCAAGATCGTGATGCAAGTTGTGCTCTTGAAACAGAGGTTGTTGTCCCTTGGATTCTAAAGCAACCATACATTGGTACCATGATGTGGTGTGATTTGGTTTAAGATTTCATACTTTAGTCAAAAGTCAAACTGGATCTTCTAGCCAAATAAATGAAATACTACCAAGTGAATGACTGGTGAAATGATACAGTAATTGCATTTGTTTAGAGGTAAAATTGGCGAGTCAAAAGTCAAATACTGATCAAAACATGCAAATATAAGTAGGAACAAAAGGGTAACTTTCATAGTCCAAATTTCTCAAAAGATAATCATCTAAGGGAAGAAATTGGTGAATCTTCTAATAAATAAATTGGATCAAGTTACAACAATCATCAAGGTTTATTATGACTTTTAGCTCATAAACTGACCATTTAAGACTTCAAACAGTCTTAAAAATTTGTCATACATCAAGTATCAATCCTAACTCAGCCTACTAGGAGCACAACACATGTTGATAAAAACCACACACTTTTGGTCAAAATACAAACTAACAAAACATCTATATCACCAAACACAGTCTTCAGTCAATAGTTCAATATGGATGAACAAGCAGCAGATATCAAAGCAAACATATATATAAATAAAATTGCTACAGTATCAGATATTTATACTGATAGAGATGAACCATTATCAGCCATTGTGAGATTTAATATCATATCAGCAGCCTTAGGTGCCCTGTATACAGAAAAGGTAAATAAACATATTATAATCATACAACTACTATTTGATTATTCTAATGCGCATTTTAAAAATTACAAGAAGAAAAATAATAATATAGTACCATGAGTCAGGTGCCTGGTACAAACTGGACGAAGAACCAAAGCATGATGCAAGCATGTCTGTGTTTATAACACCGGGGTTAAGCGCAACAACCGCCATGCCAGTTGGCACCTCCTTTGCCACTGACTTGGACAACCCTTCGACCGCCCATTTTGAAGCACAATAAGGGGCCACCTATTTCCATTTTTACAAAATCACAACCAACGAATGTAATTTTATTTTGTAATTTTCAAAAAGTGTTGTCGTTACCTGTGCTGCAGCGGATCTTCCCCACCCAGATGACATATTTACGATAATCCCTTGTTTTTTCTCCTCGATCATAAGGGGAATAAAATGTCGCAACATATTTGCAATTCCTTTTACATTAGTATCTATGACAGCATTGAATTCCTCTTCTGGAACCTCCCATAATCTGTTGTTTTTGTTTATGGTACCTGCATTATTTACTGTAGACATATACTTGTTGTTCATAATAATTAATGATAAGGTGAAGCTAGTAAAGAAAATAACAGTGAGGTTTTGATTACCAATGATATCTGGAACACCTTTCTTGTCCATGACAAGCCGAGCCAATTCTTGAACACTGGAGGAAAGAAAACAAGATAAGATAGTAAGGGTGAACAAAGCAAGCATATTGAGTATGGTTCTGGGTCTTAATTTAGGGTGTTCAATTGATACTCTAAAAAGCATATTATCATCGAAATGAATAGTAATAATAATAACAATAACCGGAAGGGAAAGGAAAGGAAGTTACGACGTCAACATTAAGGAAGAGGTGTTTGTTGTCGTCTTCAGAGGAAGAGAGTTGTGACCGGAGAGATTTGAGTTTGTCTTGAGAGCGAGAGCACCCCAAGACCCCTGCTCACGCCCGTTATCAGCACCGTCTTTTGCCCAACCCCACCCTTTAATGTCGTCGTCGTCATCTCTCTCTCACTTCTGGTGGTTGAAGATCTCTGCTCAGGATGTAGGATATTTTACTATTACTATTCTCTTTAATTTCGTAACGGCATTGCTATTCTTCTTTAATTTTAAAGAAATAATATATTAGGGATGTTTGGTAAAGAACTTTATTTGGTTATGATAGCTTTAGGCTTTTAATTTGGTAAAAAAAGCTCAATATTTGAATGCTACTATTAGTAGTAATAGTAGCGTTTGAGAAAAAGCTAACTACAAGCTTTTACATTTAAATTTATAAGTTTGGTAGTTAAATTTCTATCAACTTTTGTTAATTTATATAATAGTTACACATTTAACCCTTATTCAAAACTAACTACCCTACGACTTTTTAGGGGCCGTAACTTTTTCACATGTTAATAATTTTAAAACAAATTACATCATAAAAATGAGCATGTTATTCTCTTTAATTTGAGTATGATATTGTTATACTTCTTTAACTTTAAAAAATTAACATACTACGTGATTATCGGTTAGGATCGGTAACAAGTCGAGTCAGGTGAGCTCGAGTTATGTGTAAGACCAAATTAGGGTCCGAACGAGTCGATACAAAAAATGTTAAATTAGTTCGGTTCGTGTTGGTACGCTTTTGAGTCGAAAGGGGTCAGGTTAGAACATGTTTCAGATTAGAACAGTGCATGTTCAGAATGAGATTCAGATCAAAATAGGTTGGTTTAAAAAATAATCTATTTGAAATCATTGTATATTTCATCTATGTTTTTTGATTTTCGACATTAGTTACACACTTACTATCTTTCCATGAATTACACGTCTACATTCGGGTTATGTGTGCACTGTCATCAGGTGAATTATGCAGCGACACTGACTTGCGGTTGATGTTAGGTTGTGCGTCCATTCCGCCGCACCACATGAGCACCCAGCTAATTTTATTAAAAGCTTCTACTACTCTGCCAAACACCTAAAAATATTTTAAAAGCTACAGCTAACAGCTTCCAACTTTCAGCTAACAGCCACCAGCTAGTTTTGCCAAACATACCCATTACGTGATTACCGGTTAGGATAGGTAACAAGTCGATTCAGATGAGCTCTGGTCATGTGTAAGACCAAATTATGGTTTCAATGAGTCGATACAAAAAATGTTAATTTAGATCGGTTCGTGTTGGTACGGTTTTGAGTCGAAAGGGGTCAGGTTAGGTTTCAAATTAGAACAGTGTCGGGTCGTAACAGGATTCAGATCACAACAGTCTGGTTTAAAAGATTATCAATTTGTAATTACTGTATATTTTAGCTTTGCTTCTTGATTTCGCCATCGGTTACACGCGTACTACCTTTGCACGAATTACACGTCTACATAAGTAAGCCTTGCTTCATATATGCCAAATTTTTTAATGAATAGACCATTCTATCCCTTCACATTACACCATGTGTTTATGCCCTATGTTTTTAATTACCTTTTGATCGACATGTCTCATCTTTAAGGAAATCGTCTCTCGTCAATTCTTTAAAATTGCAAACCTATCAAAGGTTTATCGCATCGAATGGTCTTCATTGTAAACCTTTTATTGCATATAATCGAACCAGGGTGATGGTGATTTTTAAATTGTTTTTAATGAATTGGGTATATATGATACATTGATAACTTTGTAAGGGCATATATAATATTTTTAGCTTTGAGTGGGTATATATTCAATCAATCAATCAATCAAGCCCTGTATATCCCACCGTATAGCACACAATCGGTAGGGTCAAGGGGGTGGGGTGAGATGTAGGAAATTCTTTCCTCTGTCCATGAGAATAAAGAGGCTGCTTTCAGAGAGACCCTCAGCTCATAAAGCTAAAAACATGTAAACAGAGTAAACATACATCCTACAAGTAAAGACACTTAACAATATATAGATAGCAAACTACCAAATAGCAAGGAATCTGTAACCTACTAAGAATAGGGCATAAGAAGCAAAAAGCAGCATCAAACAAAATATATACATAAACAACAAGGAGCCAGGCTAGCCAACTAGACCCTAAATACAAAGCTAAGCTAACTAGGTAGCTTCCCCTAGAAGTCGCTAACCTTAATCCTACGTCTCCACGAATCTCTTTCCCGGACCATGTCCTCAGAGAGGTGCAAAACTGTCAAGTCATGTCTAATTCTCTCATCCCAAGTCAATTTAGGCTTGCCTCTACTCCTCTTTCCTTCCACAATGAAGGTTTCCACTACTCTAACTGGCGCTTTTGTCGGTTTCCTCTTCACATGCCCAGACCATCTCAATCTCCCTTCCTTTGTTTTCTCTGATATGCTAACTATTTCTAACCTTTCCCTAAAGACCTCATTTCTAATCCTATCTAATCTAGTGTGTCCGCACATCCACCTCAGCATCCTCATCTCTGCTACCTCCATCTTGAGTGGGTATATATGATATTTTTAATATTTTCAAGGGTATATAGGAAATTGTCTCATTAAAAGCTCCAGCTACTCTGACGAACATCTAAATATATCTAAAAAGATACAGCTAACAGCTACTAGTTTTGCCAAGCATACCCACCTAATCTGGCATCCTTAAGGTTTCTAGTTTTGATACCGGTGGCTCCTTGTTTTTGTATACAAGTACCAATGATTTTAAACTTTTTCAAGATATGCAAGTGATAAGAGTTAACTGATTATCTGAATTTGGTTATTGAAAATTAATTTATGACTTTTTTAAGTTATTGGATGCTCAATATGAGACAACCACTATACGTTTTAGGTGACTAATGAACATATTATGTAGGTTGAGTAAAATTAAGGCTAATGAGACAAAGAGGGTGACGAGTCTTCAACATTAACACAAGACAATTTTCAAGGCGAGCATATACTTGACTAAGTTTTAATCACTAACAAATATTATAATTATAAAAAAATTTTAACAAAAGAAAGGCAGAAAATCTAAATATTTATAATAAACTTTATTTATTTCATAATTTTTATAAGAACAACTTTGGGAGAACTTGGCATTATGAGTTTGTACTTTGTGGAGTGAGTTGTTTCAGCATATGTATGTTGTACAAGGTGCTTTACAAGTGTTTCTTCCTTCCATTGGACCAAAATTTCCACTTTGATTGTTATGGCGGTGTTTAGTGACTATTAGCATATACTCAGGGGGTGTTTGGGATTCTTTTTTGCCTTCTTATAACTTCAAACTTATGATGAGTTAAAAAAATTGTTTGGATTTCCTTATTATGTGAGAGGAAATATTGATTAGTTATACATTTGTAACTTATGACTTCTCCTTATAAGTTATAAGGAGGTAAAAATAAGGAATCCCAAACAACCCTCATATGTATTTCTTTCATATCGACTCTCTCACTCACTCTCTGTTTATGGTAGTGTGAAATTTGTTTGTGTTGTTGCCGGGTTCCATTAATGAACCCTAGGTGGCGCACAACTATGGCAACAATGATTGTTTATCGTGGTGCCGGGCTTGCCTGTGTTTTTTCCGGGTTCCATTTAGGAACCCTTGGTGACGGCGCACGACGATGTCGATGATGACTGTCTATGGTGGTGCCGGATTTTTCTATATTACCCTACACAGTTCCGGTATTGTTTATGCATGTAACAGATTTGCTTGTGTTGTTTCCAGGGATCATTTCTTTCTATGTTGATGACATGTTACGATGCTCGATGAACCTCAATTGTGAATTTCCTGGCCATTTCATTATCTGAATTGAAATCAATATTTAACCATTTGTACGTGTTTGTTTGTACATTTGGCTTATTTATTTGTAAAGGTTATTGACCTGCTGTTGGCTGATGTACATATAAATATACATCTTTTCGGCATTAAATAATCTCTAAAAACTGCAATTTCTATCTAATAACATAGCATAAAAGACTACTTATCATAATAAAACATAATTTCAAGTGAAACCAAGCCCCAAACAAAGAAACAAGCGAAAAGACGAAGAAAAACAGAAGAAAACACAAGAAAACGAAAAAACACGCCCCCATGCCTCAAGAAACACGCCCCCATGCCTCAAGAAACACGCCCCCATGCTTCTAACATAAGAAAAGACAAAATCTGGAAGCAAAAGCACGGGGCCGTGCTTATCACGCACGGGGCCGTGATCGAGAATACAGAAAAGACAAAAAGAATTGAGCACATGTCACTAAAAAAAAGCACGGGGCCATGCTTATCACGCACGGGGCCGTGGACTAGAATACAGAAAAGACAAAAAGAATTGAGCACATGTCACTAAAAAACACGTGGCCGTGCCTACCAACCACGGGGCCGTTGCCACCTCACACAAAAGACAAAACAAATCTAGCACATGTCATAAAGATACACGGGGCCGTGCTCATCATGCACGGGGCCGTGCCTCACCATCCAGATTGCCTATAAATAGTGGCTCATGTTGCATTCATTAAGTGTGCCTTGAAAAGAATTCTCTCTGGTTTTCACTTATAAAAACACACACTAACACTCACTTTGAAGATCTAGTGAAGAGTTTGAAGGTTTGGAGGTCATCACCACTAATCATCATCATCAACCATCATTACCATCATTAAGAAGAAAGATTCATCTACATTTGGTTAGATTGTTCCAAGTTTAATCATATATTTATTATTATCAATCATCTTAATGTCTATCATCATGCTCATTATGAGCTAAACTCCTTTTACCATCTAAAATCTATGAAGAAGCTTTGTTTTACTTGATAATTAATCAAGACATGTGATGTAGTCTAGTAAAGTACATGGTTATATTACAATTATCTTTTGATGAGAAATGTTTCACCATCTTAAATCACTAATTCAAAGTTGGTGGTTGTCAATATCATTGGCAATCGTTCATGATCGATTCATGTTCTTGAAAGATAGAAATACTTTGATATATTATCGAAACATGGATCCTTATATTGTACTTAGAAATGATGAGATATAAGTTCTGGTGTATTTTTCTAAACCTTGGTAATCTGAAAATGGCTTTGCTTAGGATATCAAATTAGCCAAAGAAACCATATGTTAACGGAATGTGTAATTATAACCTACTTAAATAAACCAAGGGGAGGTTGTGTGATGAACTACAACCACCCGAAGTTGTTAGAATTGGTATTCGAGAAATTGAAGTCAATCCTAATCTTTCTACTTTATGAAACTACTTGCCAAGTTAAATTGACATCATTGAGATGGTATGACATTAAGAAATGGTGGACTTTAAAATGCGCATATCATCTCCTTAGTGCCAAAGATGCTCACTTAAGGTTTAAGGAGCTATCTATCATATATTGCTACGGCAAGTTTATCACATGTCTACATATTACTTATCAATGTTAAAATGGAGTGGATTCTTGATCTTAGATGGTAACCTTTGCATAATTGAAAAACTCGTTTAGAATTTCTTGTCTTGGTCACCTATATATTATATATAAGTATCTACATTTTATAATAAAGTTCAAAAATTAACCCCAAAATGACTAAAACCTCCGATTGAAGTAAAACAACAATTTATTATTAGAAACATTTGTGTCCACGGATCGATACTTGGTTCTTACCAATACTATTCTACATATATAATAGGTACACTTTCCTATTTTATGTGTGTTCAGTCTTTGTAGAAATCACTTTTGTAAATTTAAAACACGATCTTGTGCAAAAGCTAAATATCCAATCCATCATATTTTAAACTGCGGTTTTCGTCCCTGTGGTTTGTCCAAATCCGCAGTTTTAGTCCAATAGTTTCAAACTTGCGATTTTCGTCCCTGTGGTTTCATTTCACCTGCAATTAAAACCGAATTCATTAACACCGTTAAGTATGGTCGCTAAACCCATCAGTATACCTTTCACTTGAGGGGCAGTTTTGTAACGATTCCGGCAAATCCAGGTATACCCTAGCCGGTATATACTAATTACGTGTCATTTAATATTGATTATATGAGTTATAGTACGTATATACGAGTATATATGATTCATAGTACGAATCATACTCGATTATATAGTGAATCGTATTGGAATTACAATTAACCAATGAACGATTATTGAAACCCGAACGAATCGGGAATTACATTATAGACGAAGTATATAATGTTTAGTGATATTTACGAAGTATTAATGCTTCGGGATAAGTGAATTATAGCACAGAGAAAGGATTTCGATTTACTAGTACGTCGGTACGATAAACGAAACCTTTAACATCAAACCAAGCAAGAGACGATCGATCAAGCCGAAAAAGATGCGTAATTATTAATAATATGATGTTTTAATGTCATGGTTTAAGTTTTTAAAGTTTTTAAGTCGGTTTTATGTAAATTTTATTTTAACCCGAAAAACAACCATTTAGGCTCGTTTTAAGCCGAATTACGAGTTTAAACGAGAAACGAACTGAGCCAGATTATCCAAAACATTATCCGGATTACGGAAATCCGAATATGTGGCTAATATTGAAGTTGTGGGGCCCACCCCCACCCATTACTTGGACCGATCGGTCCTATGCTTCACCATATCATTTCATTTTTCTTTTTTTTACAACAAAAACTCTCTCAAATCTCTCAACTCTTTCAAGTGTTCATCCAAACTCATCAATTTTAACCAAGAACACAAGGTATAACCATGTTATAATGCATGATCTTTGGTGTTGATTTCTTTATTTTGAGTTGTTTTGCAAGAACAAGAGGTTCCAAGTGAAATATGGGTGAAAACCCGAGATGGAACCGATCCTTGCTAGATCAAGTGATGTATACAAGTTATACACGGGATCTTGATCCAAGAAACGAGTTAAAAGTGTCAATAACGAATTTTTACAGTTAGAATCTTTGAAAATGAATTTCCAAGTGAAAGACGGGTGAAAACCCGAGATGAAACCGACTCTTGCATGATCAAGAGATGTATACAAGTATACAAGGGATCTTGGTCCGAGAAATGAGTAAAAAGAGTCGAGAACGGATTTTTACGGTTAAAACCTTTGTTTTTATATCAAAACCGACACTATGAAAGAAATGGTTTGATTGTTGGTGTAACTTGCTTGGTATAGTGTTATTGTGCTTGTAAGTGTTGTATCTAGTGGCTAGCAAAGGCTAGAAACCAAGATCCTTGCGATCTAACGCTAGAAAACACAAGATAGTTCGGTTTTCGTGTGATTTAGTGATTTTGGACAGATTGTAGTGTGCTTAGAGTTGGGTCACGAAATTTCACAGAGATGATCTACACAGGAAAATATGAGATCTGTGAATTTTTGGTAATTTTTGGATAAAAGATGAATATTTGGTGAATTTAATGCTCGGTTTTGGCCAAAAATGGTGAAAAATAGCTAAACTTGATGAAAAATTCTGAAAACTTTAGGATAAGCTTTTTATAACATATAAAAGTCACACACAAAATTTGAGCTCAGTAGGAGAAGTCTAAGGGGGATTTTCGGTAAAACGAGTTCTAGGGCTTTCTAGCTCGGTTTTTGTGAAAATGGCTTGAAAAATGAGTTTTGGGCTCTGGAAAAATTCCAGGGAGTTATGAGGATGGCAGGGATCATCCCGGAAAAATTTGGGATTTTTCTAAAGTCTTTGGTATTTTTGACATATTTAGTGTTTTAATAAGGTTTAAAAATAGATAAATAAATGTAAATATAAGAAAATAAATCTGGAAAATTTTTATAAAATTTCTTACTGTCAAAATAAGTTTTGTGCAAAATTTCAAGACCCGAGACTAAACGGGTAATTATTTGTGCTAAAAAGAACATAAAAACAAATTTTTAAAGCTTAAAACGTGTAAACCGGCAAAACTCGCATAAGCGAGCTGACTGGTATATGAAAACCCTAAAAATGGACCATTTCCATAAAACTAAGTAAATTAAGTAAAAATAAATCATCCAAAAATAAGTCGGATGATTTGGGTAATTTTACCCGATTTTACTGTTTCCGGCACCTAAATGACGGAAACGGGCCCCGCGGCCAAACGGGGTGTCCAAACCGAGCTCTAATTTCATCACTTTAACTCAATTAACAGTCAAACACCATTTTTGGGTCGGGTGTGACCAAACTCATTTTTGAAACTAAAAACGGATAACCGTGCTAGGCACGCAAATCAAGGAAATCATAAAAATGATAATTTTGACCGTCAGACTCTAAGCAATGTCACAATCTGAGTCCTTAGAAGTGTCACGGGGTTAACATTGTCCCCGAATCAAGTACAGTACTGGGCTAACAATGTCCCCAGATGTACCGATTGATACGTATTTAATTTATGGGAATTATATAGTAACGACTAGATATTATATTACAGATCCAGGCTTATAGCAGTTCATTGTATCACGTCCCGACTCACAGGAAGGTGAGTTTTCATGAGCCCCTTTTACTGGACTGTTTTAAATATTTTCCCGGGGCTGAAAGCATGTATTTATTAAAGTATTTAAGTACATACTGATCGTATGGAAACACTTGTATATTCAAATATATATATGGTTTGTTGAATAGAATATATAAATTGTTTATCGTGTGGGATTGTTCTGGGGTAACATAGTTCCCAGAGGTTATTATTATTGTTCTGGGGTAACATAGTTCCCAGAGGTTATTATTGTTCTGGGGTAACATGGTTCCCAGAGGTTATTATTGTTCTGGGGTAACATGGTTCCCAGAGGTTATTATTGTTCTGGGGTAACATGGTTCCCAGAGGTTATTATTGTCCTGGGGTAACGTAGTTCCCAGAAGATTAATGGAAATGATCTGGGGTAACATAGTTCCCAGCATAATTTCATTGCTAATAAATGGTTATTAAAATGATCTGTCAGTGTTTATTTAAATTAGTGAAACTCACCAACTATTCGTAGTTGACCCGTTTTCTTACATGTTTTCTAGGTATGCCCAAGTTGGAATGATTGAAATGTGCTTAATTATCTGTGCTACCTGTTGGAAGCTTGCTGCTCTATATTTTGTAATGAATATATATATTAATGTCTTATCGGTAAAATATGTGTGTAACACCTAGACAGTAACGAAACTCGCAACAATGTAATATGTTATAAATTAATGTAGTGGTATTTTCTTTATAAGCAATGCTGTTGATATCAGATGTGTCTGTTGCATCCCGTGTACGTTTCCGCTGCGGTTACGGGGTGTTACAGAACTTGGTATCAGAGCCATTGGTTATAAAGAATTAGGATGTCGGAAAGAGATACCTAAAATATAACCAGTAGCTCAAGTATTATAGGATCTGAATATCAACTAATAATTTATTGTGACGGGATCTGGATGAACTTAGATGGACAAGTGAGTTATTATGGTCCGGAACATAATAACAGACTTGTCTGCACGGGAGAATTCAGGGGAAGTCACGAGGAACTTTAAATAGGTAAAATTGGCAACATATGTGTAAATATATGATAATATTATTATGTGGTAAAGTTGTATAAATAAGTATGTATTAATTTGATTATGAATTACACTATGGAAAGAACTATATGCTTGTTAACTTGTGTGCAGGTAAAAATGTCAAGCCCGCATAGCTTATCAGTAGAGGAGGATCCGGAGGAGGTTAGCCCCGGAAACTCCGGGAGCCTACACGTGTCATCCGACTCCGAGCCTAGCGAGGCGAGTCACAGGAGCTCGAGCCAGTCCTCCCCGGCCCGGATCGTCAGATCCCCTACTCCACTCGCACCGCAGGCCACCTCTGTCCCTCCAGGATTTGGTCCCCGCCTTACGGCGCGGATCAGCATTCCGCGTGTCCCACCGACCTCTCCCCCACCCCGACCTGCTACTTGTCGGGGAGAGTCCTCATCTCAGCCCGAGCCGATGGCTCTACCTGTCTGGGGCCTTCTGAGACAGGAGCGGGATGCGGCAGCCTGGCTACGAGTGCTCACAGAGCAAGTAAATGAGCACTCAGCCGCCCTGACCGTGGGGGTACAGAGACGGGTGTACCTTGGTGACCGCATACTGGATTGCCAGTATGCAATCGACCGGTTGACAAGGGAGTGCTCGTACTCCCTATTGATGGTTCAGCGGTTAGAGGCGTGGCTCCGGGGGTTGATGGCAGTAGTGGTGGCGTTGGTGGCAGTGATGATGTGGTGGGCATACCACCGTGTTTAGTAGTTATGTTTGGATGGGGATAGTCAGGGACCATTTTTTTTTGATACTCTGTGTATGTAGTTAGTGGTGATACTAACACGGAGTGAATCTTGGTTAGTTATGATACAACCACTGGCCCCTAGGATGGGTCTCTTTTGGGGCATATCTTTATAGATACTTTTGGGTATCATTCAAGCACTGACCCTTTTACGGGTTATGTCGAGATGATACCGACATAGGGCCCTTGTATTAAAACTTAGTTGTGTAATGTTGACTGGAAAGTATGTAAACTGATGTTTGTGTAATATGTATCAATGTTTACTAATGAATGAAATATGTATTGTGTTTTATAATTTGAAATGGTATTGATTATATGTATTTCTTGATGTTGTGTAGAATGGCACCGAAACGATCAACGAAAATATCGGAAGTAGATGTGAGCCGTTTGATTGCTCAACAGTTGGAGGCGGCGATACCGGATATAGTATCGCGCATCGCCGCCAGTATTAACAACTCGACCAATCCAACCCCTCCGAGCAATCAAACGCCCATAAATACTGACGGGGAACAAAATGCTAATCCTCCAAGGAATGATAACACTATTCCGAGTAATGACGCACCGCCTAGGGTGGTCGTTACTGACAGCAATGGCCCTATACCTACGGTAGAGACAAACCGTACTGAACCAATTCGTGCATCCAGGGGATGTTCGATCAAGGATTTTATGTTGTGCAAGCCATTAGAGTTTAGCGGGTCTGAAGGACCGAATGGTTTAGTTAAATGGATAGAGAAAATAGAATCAGTGGTGAATATTAGCAACTGTCCCGAGGATTGTACCGTTAAGTACGCCACCTGTACATTCACCGACCATGCCTTGACATGGTGGAACACCATAGTACAGACTCGAGGTCAGGTGGCGACAAACCACATGACCTGGACGGAGCTTAAGGCTCTTGTGTTGGAACATTTCTGCCCAAAGAATGAATTGCAGAAACTGGAAAATGAGTTGTGGAATCTGGAGATGAAGGGGGCGGACCACTTGGGTTATACCAATCGGTTTAATGAACTGTCACGATTAGTACCGTGGTTGGTCACCCCGGAGACGAAGAGGGTGGAACGTTATATTTGGGGACTTACTCCAGTAGTGAGGAGTATAGTCAACGCGGGGGGACACCAGACGTATGAAAGGGCAGTGACACAGGCTGGCATTGTCACGTATGATTTCTTACGGAGCGGATCACTAAAGGTGACAGGAGAATCCGCTGGGGGAAAACGGGGTACACATGATCATAGAATCCAGGAAAAGCAGCAAGGCAAACGAGCTAGGCCCGCTGCCCAGAGCTATGCCATGACTAGTTCGGGCGGAAGGCAAGAACCGCAGAAGGGAACGTTTCCTAAGTGTGGGAAATGTGGTTACCACCATAGTGGCGTGTGCAAAGAGGTGGTGTGCCACCGGTGTGGCAGGATTGGACACTACGCACCAAATTGTAAGACAAATCTGAACAACCTGAACCGGCAACCGCAACCTGTTCGTGCGCAACCATTTAGAACTCAACCAGCCCGACAGCAGAACCCGCAAGGAAACCAGATGGTGACCACTAGCCGTGCTTGCTACGAATGCGGCGGCACGGATCACTTCAAAAGGAACTGCCCGAAACTGAACCAGGGAGGAAACGGGAGACAACTCACGGGTCAGGCATCGTCGTCCAATCCAGCGCGAGGCCGAGCATTCGTGATGGGGGCGAACGAGGCGCGCCAGGACCCCAGCGTAGTGACAGGTACCTTCCTCGTCTCTGATCATTACGCTTCTGTATTATTTGATACAGGCGCCGATAGAAGTTTTGTCTCCGTTAGATTCCTTTCGATAGCAAACCTTCCTATTGGTGAAACCATAGAACCTTACACCGTAGAAGTCGCTAACGGTAAAACCATGATAGTTAATCGGATAGTTCGGAATTGTCCTTTTATTCTGAACGAACAATCCTTTCTGATTGACTTGTTACCGGTAGAATTGGGTAGTTTTGACGTGATAGTGGGAATGGATTGGTTAGCACGTAACAGGGTAGAAATAAACTGTGAAAAGAAAATCGTCAAGATCCGAGTGTCGGATGACGAGGAGGTATTAGTGCAAGGAGAAAAATCCGGCACCATGATACCATTTATATCCCATCTCAAGGTGTTAAAATATATACGTCAGGGATGTGTGGCGTATCTAGCGAGCCTGACGGCCACTGATCCTGAGGAAAAACGGGTGGACGATATTCCCGTGGTACGCGAATTCCCACAAGTTTTTCCAGAGGAACTTCCTGGATTACCACCAACCCGACAGGTCGAATTCAGAATCGATCTGTTACCTCAAGCTGGCCCTGTTGCTAAGGCACCCTACCGACTTGCACCATCCGAGATGCAAGAATTATCCAATCAGTTGCAGGAATTGTTGGATAAAGGATTTATACGTCCCAGTTATTCCCCGTGGGGTGCACCTGTTCTATTCGTGAAAAAGAAGGACGGGAGCCTTAGAATGTGCATTGATTACAGGGAATTGAACAAGTTGACAATCAAAAATAGGTATCCTCTCCCCCGAATCGATGATCTATTCGACCAACTACAAGGTGCGAGCTTCTTTTCAAAAATAGATCTTAGATCGGGATACCATCAGGTTAGAATTCAGGAGGAGGATATCCCAAAAACCGCATTCCGGACTCGCTACGGCCATTACGAGTTCTTGGTTATGCCTTTTGGGCTAACAAATGCGCCAGCTGTATTCATGGATCTCATGAATCGAGTCTGTAAACCCTATCTTGACAAATTCGTCATTGTATTTATTGACGATATTTTGATATACTCGAAGAGTAAAGAAGAGCACGAGCAACACTTAAAGTTAGTTCTAGAGCTCCTGGATCAGGAGAAGTTATTTGCAAAATTCTCCAAGTGTAACTTCTGGTTACAAGAGGTGCAATTCCTCGGTCACGTTATAAACCACCAAGGAATACACGTTGATCCGAGTAAGGTTGAAGCAATTAAGAATTGGCAAGCGCCTAAATCTCCAAAGGAAATCCGCCAATTCTTAGGCTTAGCTGGATACTATCGTCGATTTATAGAGAACTTTTCCAGCATCGCCCAACCTTTAACCCTCCTGACTCAAAAGGATCGGAAGTATGAATGGGGTGAAGACCAGGAAACGGCGTTTCAAACGCTAAAACAAAGATTGTGCCAAGCGCCAATCTTAAGTCTCCCCGACGGAGACGATGGATTTGTTGTATATTGTGACGCATCCCGTAAAGGGTTAGGATGCGTGTTGATGCAAAATAAAAAGGTCATAGCCTATGCTTCTCGACAATTAAAAGTTCACGAGAAAAATTACACTACTCATGACCTAGAACTGGGAGCAGTCATCTTCGCACTTAAAATCTGGAGACACTATCTCTACGGTACAAAGTGCACCATCTTCACTGATCATAAAAGTTTGCAACACATATTCGATCAGAAAGAACTGAATATGAGGCAACGAAGATGGGTCGAGTTGCTGAGTGACTATGACTGTGACATTCGATATCACCCCGGCAAGGCTAACGTCGTAGCCGATGCCTTGAGTAGGAAGGATCGGGTTAAACCATTGCGAGTGCGGGCGTTGGGGATGATAGTCCGGTCAAACCTTTCGGATTTGATTCGAGTCGCTCAACGCGAGGCGTTGAAAGAGGACCAATTGGATAAAGAAGGACTTTACGGGAATGAGAAGAATTTCGAACAGCGTGTGGACGAAATTCTCTATTTCAAAAATCGGATTTGGATCCCGACCCTCCATGACCTTCGTGATTTGATCATGGATGAAGCGCATAAATCGAAATATTCCATACATCCGGGATCAGATAAAATGTACAAGGATGTGAAAGAATTTTACTGGTGGCCAGGTATGAAAAAGAATATAGCCACATACGTCGGCAAGTGTACGACGTGTGCGAGAGTTAAGGCGGAGCACCAGAAACCCTCGGGAATGCTACAACAGCCGGAAATTCCCGAATGGAAGTGGGAGCAGATCACAATGGATTTTGTGACACATCTCCCCAAGACACCCCGAGGTCATGATGCGATTTGGGTAACCGTGGATCAATTAACCAAATCGGCACATTTTATTCCGATTAGGAATACTTTTAACACTGAGAGACTTGCGCAGATTTATATAAATGAAATAGTGTCTTGTCATGGCATCCCCATCTCGATCATCTCCGATAGGGATAGCCATTTCACCTCCAAACTTTGGCAAGCTGTTCAAGAAGCATTGGGAACACGTATTGACCTAAGCACGGCTTACCACCCTCAGACCGATGGTCAGTCTGAGAGGACCATTCAAACTTTGGAGGATTTGCTTCGTGCTTGCGTACTGGACTTTAAGGGAAATTGGGATCAACATCTCCCACTCGTTGAATTTTACTATAATAACAGTTATCACAGCAGTATAAAGGCAGCACCTTATGAAGCATTGTATGGGCGGAAGTGCCGATCACCACTTTGCTGGTCTGAAGTGAGTGACCCGCAGGTCATTAGATCGGATCTGGTCCAGGAGACGACCAGCAAGATTCTTGAAATTAAGAACAACCTAAAAGCCGCGCGGGACCGGCAGAAGAGTTATGCCGATACCCGTCGAAAACCGTTGTCATTTGAGAAGGGTGAAAAAGTATATTTTTAAAGTATCCCCTTGGAAAGGAGTGGTCAGATTTGGCAAGGCGGGGAAGTTAGCCCCCAGATACATTGGACCATTCGATATCACTGCAAAAATCGGTCCGGTAGCATACCGATTAGAATTGCCTGATGAACTGAGTGCAGTTCACAACGTGTTTCACGTGTCGAACTTGAAAAGGTGTCTGTCGGATGAGACATCGGTGTTACCTTTAGAGGGTGTTCAAATAAGTGATAGGCTCAAATTCGTAGAGGAGCCCATTGAAATAGTGGACGGTAAGATCAAGCAACTTAGACACAATAAGATCTCGTTGGTCAAAGTTAGATGGAATTCGCAACGAGGCCCAGAATTTACTTGGGAACGAAAAGATGAATTTCGGAAGAAATACCCCCACCTATTTCCTCAAAAGGAAGTAGTTGACGTGTAAAATTTCGAGGACGAAATTTTTATAACGGGGGGAGAATGTAACGATTCTGGCAAATCCAGGTATACCCTAGCCGGTATATACTAATTACGTGTCATTTAATATTGATTATATGAGTTATAGTACGTATATACGAGTATATATGATTCATAGTACGAATCATACTCGATTATATAGTGAATCGTATTGGAATTACAATTAACCAATGAACGATTATTGAAACCCGAACGAATCGGGAATTACATTATAGACGAAGTATATAATGTTTAGTGATATTTACGAAGTATTAATGCTTCGGGATAAGTGAATTATAGCACAGAGAAAGGATTTCGATTTACTAGTACGTCGGTACGATAAACGAAACCTTTAACATCAAACCAAGCAAGAGACGATCGATCAAGCCGAAAAAGATGCGTAATTATTAATAATATGATGTTTTAATGTCATGGTTTAAGTTTTTAAAGTTTTTAAGTCGGTTTTATGTAAATTTTATTTTAACCCGAAAAACGACCATTTAGGCTCGTTTTAAGCCGAATTACGAGTTTAAACGAGAAACGAACTGAGCCAGATTATCCAAAACATTATCCGGATTACGGAAATCCGAATATGTGGCTAATATTGAAGTTGTGGGGCCCACCCCCACCCATTACTTGGACCGATCGGTCCTATGCTTCACCATATCATTTCATTTTTCTTTTTTTTACAACAAAAACTCTCTCAAATCTCTCAACTCTTTCAAGTGTTCATCCAAACTCATCAATTTTAACCAAGAACACAAGGTATAACCATGTTATAATGCATGATCTTTGGTGTTGATTTCTTTATTTTGAGTTGTTTTGCAAGAACAAGAGGTTCCAAGTGAAATATGGGTGAAAACCCGAGATGGAACCGATCCTTGCTAGATCAAGTGATGTATACAAGTTATACACGGGATCTTGATCCAAGAAACGAGTTAAAAGTGTCAATAACGAATTTTTACAGTTAGAATCTTTGAAAATGAATTTCCAAGTGAAAGACGGGTGAAAACCCGAGATGAAACCGACTCTTGCATGATCAAGAGATGTATACAAGTATACAAGGGATCTTGGTCCGAGAAATGAGTAAAAAGAGTCGAGAACGGATTTTTACGGTTAAAACCTTTGTTTTTATATCAAAACCGACACTATGAAAGAAATGGTTTGATTGTTGGTGTAACTTGCTTGGTATAGTGTTATTGTGCTTGTAAGTGTTGTATCTAGTGGCTAGCAAAGGCTAGAAACCAAGATCCTTGCGATCTAACGCTAGAAAACACAAGATAGTTCGGTTTTCGTGTGATTTAGTGATTTTGGACAGATTGTAGTGTGCTTAGAGTTGGGTCACGAAATTTCACAGAGATGATCTACTCAGGAAAATATGAGATCTGTGAATTTTTGGTAATTTTTGGATAAAAGATGAATATTTGGTGAATTTAATGCTCGGTTTTGGCCAAAAATGGTGAAAAATAGCTAAACATGATGAAAAATTCTGAAAAATTTAGGATAAGCTTTTTATAACATATAAAAGTCACACACAAAATTTGAGCTCAGTAGGAGAAGTCTAAGGGGGCTTTTCGGTAAAACAAGTTCTAGGGCTTTCTAGCTCGGTTTTTGTGAAAATGGCTTGAAAAATGAGTTTTGGGCTTTGGAAAAATTCCAGGGAGTTATGAGGATGGCAGGGATCATCCCGGAAAAATTTGGGATTTTTCTAAAGTCTTTTGGTATTTTTGACATATTTAGTGTTTTAATAAGGTTTAAAAATAGATAAATAAATGTAAATATAAGAAAATAAATCTGGAAAATTTTTATAAAATTTCTTACTGTCAAAATAAGTTTTGTGCAAAATTTCAAGACCCGAGACTAAACGGGTAATTATTTGTGCTAAAAAGAACATAAAAACAAATTTTTAAAGCTTAAAACGTGTAAACCGGCAAAACTCGCATAAGCGAGCTGACTGGTATATGAAAACCCTAAAAATGGACCATTTCCATAAAACTAAGTAAATTAAGTAAAAATAAATCATCCAAAAATAATTCGGATGATTTGGGTAATTTTACCCGATTTTACTGTTTCCGGCACCTAAATGACGGAAACGGGCCCCGCGGCCAAACGGGGTGTCCAAACCGAGCTCTAATTTCATCACTTTAACTCAATTAACAGTCAAACACCATTTTTGGGTCGGGTGTGACCAAACTCATTTTTGAAACTAAAAACGGATAACCGTGCTAGGCACGCAAATCAAGGAAATCATAAAAATGATAATTTTGACCGTCAGACTCTAAGCAATGTCACAATCTGAGTCCTTAGAAGTGTCACGGGGTTAACATTGTCCCCGAATCGAGTACAGTACTGGGCTAACAATGTCCCCAGATGTACCGATTGATACGTATTTAATTTATGGGAATTATATAGTAACGACTAGATATTATATTACAGATCCAGGCTTATAGCAGTTCATTGTATCACGTCCCGACTCACAGGAAGGTGAGTTTTCACGAGCCCCTTTTACTGGACTGTTTTAAATATTTTCCCGGGGCGGAAAACATGTATTTATTAAAGTATTTAAGTACATACTGATCGTATGGAAACACTTGTATATTCAAATATATATATGGTTTGTTGAATAGAATATATAAATTGTTTATCGTGTGGGATTGTTCTGGGGTAACATAGTTCCCAGAGGTTATTATTATTGTTCTGGGGTAACATAGTTCCCAGAGGTTATTATTGTTCTGGGGTAACATAGTTCCCAGAGGTTATTATTGTTCTGGGGTAACATAGTTCCCAGAGGTTATTATTGTTCTGGGGTAACATGGTTCCCAGAGGTTATTATTGTCCTGGGGTAACGTAGTTCCCAGAAGATTAATGGAAATGATCTGGGGTAACATAGTTCCCAGCATAATTTCATTGCTAATAAATGGTTATTAAAATGATCTGTCAGTGTTTATTTAAATTAGTGAAACTCACCAACTATTCGTAGTTGACCCGTTTTCTTACATGTTTTCTAGGTATGCCCAAGTTGGAATGATTGAAATGTGCTTAATTATCTGTGCTACCTGTTGGAAGCTTGCTGCTCTATATTTTGTAATGAATATATATATTAATGTCTTATCGGTAAAATATGTGTGTAACACCTAGACAGTAACGAAACTCGCAACAATGAAATATGTTATAAATTAATGTAGTGGTATTTTCTTTATAAGCAATGCTGTTGATATCAGATGTGTCTGTTGCATCCCGTGTACGTTTCCGCTGCGGTTACGGGGTGTTACAAGTTTTGTCGTTTTTTCCCCAACTAAACCCGAGCCCCTCACGTAAGGGGGGGGGGGGCTTGCGAATTACGACTGAGTTTATTTGGGGAGAAAAGGGGTAAAAATGACTTAACGGGGTTAATGGATTCGGGTTTAATTGCAAGTGAAATGAAACCACAGGGAAGAAAATCGTAAATTTGAAACTATTGGACTAAAACCGCGTATTTGGACAAACCACGGGGACGAAAACCGCAGTTCACTCTTTCAATAATAACCACCAAGAAGAATCAGAAATGATATGCGAAATCATTGAAAACAATGAAAAATCAAAACCATCAGTCGAAGAGCCACCAGCCTTAGAGTTAAAAGAACTACCAAAACATCTCGAATACGCCTTTCTAGAGAAAGATTCTCAACTTCCAGTAATTATTTCATCTCATCTTTCTAAAGAAGAGAACTTCTTAAGGTTCTCAAAAACAATAAGAAAGCTATCGCATGGAAGATCATGGATATCAAGGGCATCAGTCCTTCCTTTTGTACTCACAAAATTCTCATGGAAGAAGAATACAAACCCGTGGTCCAACATCAAAGATGTCTCAATCCAAACATGCAAGATGTGGTGAAGAAGGAAGTAATCAAACTACTTGATGCCGGATTAATCTACCCGATCTCGGATTCACCTTGGGTTAGTCCTGTTCAGGTAGTACCCAAGAAGGGAGGAATGACAGTTGTAATGAACGAGAAGGACGAACTAATACCATTGAGAACCATTACAGGTTGGTGAGTTTGCATTGATTACCGGAAGCTTAATGATGCCACAAGACAAGATCATTTTCCACTTCCTTTCATAGATCAAATGCTCGAACGATTATCTGGAAAAATGTTCTACTGTTTTCTTGATGGATTTTCCGGATACTTTCAGATTCCCATTGCTCCTGAAGATCAGGAGAAAATTACTTTTACATGTCCATACGTAACCTTCGCCTACCGAAGAATGCCATTTGGACTATGTAATGCTCCAGCCACCTTCCAACGTTGCATGGTGGCCGTCTTTCATGAAATGATCGAAAATTCTATGGAGGTTTTCATGGACGACTTCTCAGTCTTTGGAGACTCCTTCGATCATTGTCTAAAAAACCTAGACAAAATGTTAGCTAGGTGTGAAGAAGTAAACCTAGTGCTCAACTGGGAAAAATGCCACTTTATGGTAAAGGAAGACATTGTTCTAGGACACAAGATTTCTCAAAACGGACTAGAGGTTATTAGGGCCAAAATAGAAACCATATCCAAACTTCCGCCACCAACTTCAGTCAAAGCCATTAGAAGTTTTCTAGGTCACGCAGGTTTCTACCGCCGCTTCATAAAAGACTTCTCAAAAATCTCAAGACCTATGACCAAACTTCTGGAGAAAGACACACCATTTGTCTTCTCAGAGGAATGTGTTGAGTCATTCAATACACTAAAAGAAAAACTTGTCAACGCACCAATCATGGCCACACCCGATTGGACCCTTCCATTCGAAATCATGTGCGATGCAAGTGACTTTGCAGTTGGAGCCGTACTCGGACAACGCAAAGAAAAACACTTTCACCCAATTTACTATGCCAGTAAAACTCTTAACGATGCACAAGAGAATTACACCACAACAGAAAAAGAGTTACTAGCAGTAGTCTTTGCCTTTGAAAAATTTAGATCCTACTTAGTTCTTTCCAAAACCATAGTTTACACCGATCATGCCACAATACGATACCTATTCAACAAACAAGATGCCAAACCTAGACTCATTCGGTGGATCCTACTACTCCAAGAATTCGACATCGAAGTTAAAGACAAGAAGGGAGCAGAAAATGTAGCCGCAGACCACCTTTCACGTTTAGAATGTCCAACTCCCGAGGAACTTCACAAAAAAATTATCAATGATAATTTCCCACATGAAGTCCTCATGCACATTCAAGAAGTGATAGAGGAAAAAGACGAAAGTCCTTGGTATGCCGACTTCGCAAATTAGTTAGCTTGTAGGATCCTCAGAAAAGGGCTTACCCATCAACAGCGGAAGAAATTCTTCTCCGACCTTAAGTTTTACTTCTAATATATGGGGTAGCTTATAAATATTTAAGGTTAATGAGGGTAAAATATGCTTCAATAAACAATCTATTTAATCAAAAAGAAACTTTGTTCATAAGATAGATTATAAAGGATAAATAGTTCAAATGGCCATAAGAGGCGTTACAATAATTAAGAAAAGACAAAATAAGGTAAGCTGGATAAAGGGAACGGCAAAGGTCTTCATGATTGTTGAGTAGCTTGATTGACGTGACTTGAGGCACCATGAGGAATTGCAGGAGTAGGATCAGTTGAGGTAGACTGATTTTGGGTAGCTTGAATAACGTTAGCTTGAACAGTTTGCAAGAAGGTTGTTTGGTGGAAATATGTCTGATAAACTTGAGCTTGCGATTGCGGGGTTTGGTAGTGTTGGGTTAAGTAAAGGTTGACTTTGATTGATGGGAGGAGTTTGAGGGACATGAGATTGATGGGTTTCCACAATGGTAGCAAGCACGAGTATTAGGAACATCGTTTTGAGCATGAGGGGTAGGTTGTTGCGAAACAACTTGTGCAGTAGGCGGGACACGACAGGTGTTAGAAAGATGGCCATAACGATTACAATGGGTGCAGCAACGGCATAGGGATTCAACCGAGTGATGTTAGTTACAAATGGAGCATGATGGAAAGGACCGAGGTAAGGTTTCTTGTTTGAGGAGACTTGCGGGTGGGTAGGATTTGTTGCAGCAAGGTTCTTACATTTCTTGTTGTGAGGATGAGTGGAGGTAGATGGTTTGTAGTCACCAGCAGGGGAGTTAGTGGGAAAAGTTGAATCGGTTGCATTAAGGTTCCGAATTTGGGTTACTATCCAAGGGATCGCAACAGTTAAATCTTTGGCTATACAAGCAGCTATGCGGTGGTCGTGAGAATCAAATGATTGATGTTGAGGATAACATTGGTTTCTTGAATGAGATATTATATAAGGACCAAAAATGAGGAGTTATAAGATGAATGATGAGTTGAGGAAAACATTAGGATAATAAAATGTCTAAGTATGTAGGTAACTTATAATAACATTGCCTTGAGAAGTAAAGGGAATTGCGTCATGAGGATTAAAAGTAAAAGTTTATAAGATGGGGGGGGGGGGGGTACATTGCGTAAATAGTTGTTATATGATGTAGTCAATAAGATTAATGTGTTATGACTACACGAGGAGTTAAGTAAGTTTAAATTTAGATTATTATTTGATTAAGTTTATAATAAACTAATGAAATATAAATTGTGGGTGTTGGCCTCCCATGAGCTCTCCATGGCAATTTGAATGGTCCAACGCAACTAACAAATAAAACACTGAGTTGGACAGCCCATGAGCGTTACATAGCAATTTGATTGTCCAACCTAATTAAAGAATTAACAATGCAATGAAGTTTGTCGGCCCAATGAGCGTTACACGGTGTTTTAACCGACCAAACTAAATAACGAACTATCGAAATAAATATGGGTAGTCGGAGTATCTTGTGAACCACCACGTTTGATTACTCCAACAAAAACATGAAAACAAGCTGAGAAATGGATAGAAGGAGTGCTCATGGGTTCCATGGATTTTTCACCCAACTAACCATTTAAATAACGGAACACAATAATAAGGAAAACCGACTTTAGCCACGAACCACCGTGAAGTCGGTTTAAAAATAATATAGGGTGCAACCACTAATGTGGTCACGGTTGACAGCCTAGGGTGTCGGTCATATGGCATTTGTGGGTCTCGCTCGGGTCCATAGGGTTGAGTACTTTGGTCAGGTTATCACCCAGGTAAGGAATAGCGTCTTACCTTCGGTTCTTGGAACCATTTTGCCAGTGCCCAACTCACAGTTTCTCTTACCCTTTCATCTATTACAAGGACATGCCACATAACCTAGCCCTAAGGTGTACGAGCGAAAACAACAGGTGGG
Organism: Bidens hawaiensis; assembly: GCF_021521415.1. Taxonomy (NCBI): domain Eukaryota; kingdom Viridiplantae; phylum Streptophyta; class Magnoliopsida; order Asterales; family Asteraceae; genus Bidens; species Bidens hawaiensis. The sequence continues at coordinate 1,648,048 of NW_027491035.1, read as the reverse complement.
AATTCTTAAGGAATTTCCCGAAAATAAAAGCAATCTACTTTTCGAAAAATTTTCTTTAAATGTTGAGGCATAGCCTCGGAGTTTGTGTGTGTGTGCATAACAATACAATAATTAATCAATAATTATCTAAGAAGGTTGTAAACAATTTAAAATTGAACACATAAAGGTAAACAGATAGGCACGTATAGGGCTCCTAAACATGTGTCTAAGGCAATTTCTAACGACCTATCTTAAACCTTCGGCTCTAATACCAATCTGTCACACCCCAACCTATGGCGGAAATGCCGGGGCGCGAACTGATTGTCACAACTCTCAAGGTTACTATCATGCACACTATAAGTTTCAATATCTATTTAATAATTTCAAATAAAAAAATATTCATTACAATATCCCAAAAACAAATAAGACATCAAACAATTATAAAATCTTATCTAATATTGTCTCAATTAAATTTCTTCTAGCATAAATCCTTAAGTGATCTTCTAACTTCAATTACTTCGCATCAAACAATAACATGTATATGCGTTGAAAATAAAGTAGTTTTGTCAACACAAGGTTGAGTGAGCAACACACCAGTTTAAATGTACATATAGTATAGTATAAAAATAATTAGTGCAACAAGTCATATGAGAATAACAAATTAAGGAAATGAGCAAGCATAACTTAGATGTCGAGAAGCACAAAGGCTATAACGACTGGCGTATGATCATACTAGACTGAGATTATGTTGGACCTCTCCGAATGCGGAAGCATACAACGCATACAAGCACATAAACAAGTAAGGTATAAGTTGTTAACACATAATACAAAGTTGCAGTTTTTTTTAGTATAAGTATATATAAGAATATAATTTACGCATATGTCCCCAAAAGGTGGAAAACGAGTAAAAATAGGGGAATGTGGTACTCACATTGAGGATTAAGCAAGATATAATAAATAGGTAAGAAAGCGGTAAACGAAGCTCTTCGGGAATGATACCGACGAGAAGTCTTAAGTAACAATAATAGCGGGAAAATAAATATGAATTGAATAACGGAACTAAGATTAGATAAAGGTTCAGGATTCGATGATCGAGTACACTTTAATGAAAGTTTAATACTACTTAGTTTTATTATTAATTTTATTATCGAAGTTTTAACAAAAATAATATGATTTAATTATATAGAAATACATAAAAAATCCATAAATAAAATTCATAAGACTTTTGAATAGATTATATAAGTGATTTGGTTTAAAATATTTGAAAACACGTTTAAGGTATATATATATTAGTAATGAAGATTTCTTTTAAATACTTATTGCAAATACTAGATAATAAATAATAAATAATAAGACTTATAGAAAATATGATTTTTATAAAGTACTTGTAATTAAATCGTATAATATATTAATTAACTTAAATTAAATTTAAATATATATTTTGTATTAAAACCCTTTAACAAATTTAATACCAAAATACACACATACATACATATATATACACGCATTTATATAGATATAAATATACATATATATGGTTTTAACATCGGTTCAGCAAGGTGCTCGATTTATATGTCGGTTTTAATAAAATGTGAATTAATTATTATATATAAAAAGTTAACTAATGATTTATGTAACACATTATTATATAATAAAGCTGAATTAATTAAAAAAACATCAAAACGGGCCTAGAGGGGTTCGAACCCGCGACCTCCAGCCCCAACAGCTTTAATAAAATCACCCTAGACATCTGGGCTAGGGTGTTAATCTAACCAAACCCAGATCCGAAATTAAATAAAGATAAACAGACGCAACTCAAAAACAAACATAAACCCTAGAACAAACAACCACTAAATCTGTTATGAGATAGATTAATTAACGTTAGGGATTTTGTTAAGCATGATAACGCGAATTGTATACATGATTTAATTACCTAATTTGACCTCAAATCGATGGTGAATGACGAAACAGATGCGACGACCATAAACGAACATAATAGCCACATATACGACCACGAAAATCAAATTAATGGTAGGGGTTATGTTGGCGATGAAGGCATGATGATACAGGTCAGATTAATTGGATTATAATGTTCATTCTCATGTCAATTGATAAACGGGTTAGGTCGGATAAATACATAATCAATACGTATTTAAGTTGATTGCTATTTCCTAATTACAAGTGTCGGCAAAGTCGATTATAGAATGTATAACAATAAGCATCGATTAATTTTTATGTTTGAGATTACGCTTTAAGAAACATAAACGGGTACGGGTTTGGTTTATGGTTTGCGGATATGGAATTGTTTTAAAGGGTTAATGGGTCAAGAGATGATATATTATATTAATATTGCAGATTTACAATTTGGTCCTCCAAGATTTAGGATGGAAACAAAATGGGTTAAAGTTTAGTCTTTGGGTTAAAATGTATATTTTTCAAAGTTAAAGTTTATATAATAATAATAATAATGATAACAATGATAATTATAATAAACAATATAATATTTAAGAGAAAAATAAATAATACTTTTATATTGATTTAAATTTCCCGAAAACGAAAACGGGTCGGGTAATTTTGTATTTGTTTATTATCGAAAGATCCGAGTTGTTACATTTCTTTCATATCGACTCTCTCACTCACTCTCTGTTTATGGTAGTTCGAGATTTGTTTGTGTTGTTGTCGGGTTCCATTAATGAACCCTAGGTGGCGCACAACTATGGCAACAATGATTGTTTATGGTGGTGCCGGACTTGCCTGTGTTTTTGCGAGGTTCCATTTAGGAACCCTAGGCGACGGCGCACGGCGATGTCGATGATGATTGTCTATGGTGGTGCCAGATTTTTCTATATTACCCTACACAGTTCCGGTATTGTTTATGCAGGTAACAGATTTGCTTGTGTTGTTTCCAGGGATCATTTCTTTCTATGTTGATGACATGTTACGATGCTCGATGAGCCTCAATTGTGAATTTCATGGACCTTTAATTATCTGAATTGAAATCAATATTTAACCATTTATACGTGTTTGTTTGTACATTTGGCTTATTTATTTGTAAAGGTTATTGACATGTTGTTGGCAATGGCTTTTCTGGCCATATATGGTGGTGGTGGTGGTGGAGTGATTGTAGCAATTGTGGTGGGTTATTGTCAGTTTTTATTGTTGTTGGGTTCCGATTTGGAACCCTAGGTGGCGGTTGCGTGGATGTCTCTATTGTCTGTTGTTGTATTGGGCGATTCTATCGTTGTGGGGTTCCGATTCAGAACCCTAGGTGGCAGTTGCGCGTTGTGGTGGGCGATTGTCAGTCGTATATCGTCATTGGGTTCTGATTTGAAATCATGGGTGGCGGTTGAGTGATTAGGCAGTTGTGTGTTGTGGTGTGCGATTGTTATTGATCAAATGTTTTATGCCAGCCATGTGTTTGAAACACCATAGGGCCTTGGGATTTTGGCGGTTGTCTGTTGTGGTGTGTGATTGTTGGTGATCAAACACTTACCGATGGCTATGTGTTCGGAACACCAAATGGCCATGGTATTTTGGTTGCCATTTAAATGATGGTGAACATAGGGTCATCTGAGAGGTGTTCGATCTGGACTCAATGGTTTTTTGGTTGCTAATGTATGTAAACCCTATCTTTTTGGGTGTCCAAGTCAATGATGACGGGCCTTGGCTCATTTGAGTCGCGATGCAATTTTGTGTCACTTAAAGGGTTAGTATATGTTACAACTTTTAAGCTTTCTGCTTTGTCTATTGTTTACGAATTTTGTTTATAGTTTTAAATATGATATTTAAAGTAGCAATTAGTTGTTTAAAAGCCAAAAAAAAAAATATATACACATTTGAGTTCGAAATTGTTATTTTGATGCTTTAGGTTTGGTAGAAAATGACTAAAGAAAATTAAGTAATTTTGTTGCAATTTTGTTAAGTTCAAAATTTTGCATTGAAATGATTTTTATACTTTAGAAAGTCAGGAACCAACTATATAATCCATTAGTTTGTTGCTGCAAATTTTTTAAGATAACTAAATTTATTTGCAACTATTGGCTTAGTTGTCATCTTTTGACTTTGAATTTTGGTTGCTATATGTTGTTTTGTTTGGATATATATGCTTAGGATCTAGCATGTTTTTATGGTATTAGTGATTTTTGGAGAGTCTCTACATGTTAGCTGAACTGTGACTCTTTTTGAATATGCACTTTGGTTGTTTGTATCCGAATATGCTACCTATTTGATGCAATTGACTTTGTAAGGTCAATATAGGTCACTGCAATGGCAAGTTTACATTTGTAATTTAAATAAGGTTTAAACTGCCAAGGCTTACAGACTAGTAACTGTCAACAAACACATACGACTAAACACATAAACCACAGGCCAGATGAAAAGAAACAAAGGATGTAGTTGGTGCCCCACATGCTTTTTGGGAACAACCGCAACACAGTTACTAAATTGCTATTTAGTTACAAAAATTACAATGGAAAACCAACTGATACCCAACACATTGTAACATGTCTTACACTGTGGAAACGAATGGCGACCTACTACTTTTGGCAGGTTTTACACATGTATGTAAAAAGACCACTAATGTTATTTTGTAATAAGATCCTGCAAATATTTTGTATAGTTTAAAAGACCCTTTCATAAAATGTAACAAAATGCTATATTGTTATCATGTACAACAAAACAGTTGGCAATGCATGCCAAAAACGCAACTAAGTAACTCTTTTGTAACTACCATTCTTGATTGTTGTCTCCCCCCTCCCCTGCAACCCGGGGGTGGCTAATTACTAGTATACATCTAATTTGAAATTTACACATTTTTTCTTTCACTGATTCAGTTTATTCAACATGTACAGATTCGGATAAGCTTATTCGAATAAATTTTGTGAACTTTATTTGACTTCAATTTCAATTTGAAAGTTTTCATTGTGACCAATACAAACTATATGAGAGACGCATCCAACAACTTCTCCAGTAGTTATGGCTTCAAAGAAGAAAGTTGGGTATGGTCTTAGCATCGAGTGTGGCTTGTATGTTCATTATTTTGTCAAATATTTTTCTTTCATCTTTCAATAACTTGGATATCATTGTTCATTACACAAATATATTTTATGTATGCACGTATAAGTAAATATACATAGTATTTTTGTTACATATCTAGGGTTGGAGATTTGAGGATGATATAATCAATCAGTCAATCAATAAGGTTCGTAGTGGTAGGAAGATTATGGAGCAAAGGATTTGATGTTTTTCATGAAGCTTCGCAAGGATAATCTAGTTTCGCAGAGCTTCTCTATGTAACAACAAACAATTTAATTTGCGAAACTCTAATTGGAAAGCCTGAAAAACTTCATGATGTTATGCAAAAGTTGTGTGGTTTCCATTAAAAGGGAATTTGCTTGGAGAACAATGCTCATGGCGCTATAAATAGAAAGCTAGGCCTTCATTTGTTTGTTGCGGTTAGTTTATTTGTATGTGAGCCACCATCACGGGGGAGCTCACCCTAGGTGAAATAGAATTATCTAATAATTTTTATAATACAAGTCGACATCGGAACCATAACTTACAATTAGTAATCGGTGCATGAACAAAAGTTTACCCAAAAATTCGAATGGTGTATGTTTTGTAGGTGGGTTAGGTGCTAGTGGCATTGTTAGTGGTTCAAGTGTGGGTTCTGGTAGTTCCTCAAGTATTGCTAGTGTCAAATTGAGGTAAGAGGAAGTAGTTCTGGTGTACGTGCTAGTGGTTCACCTATTGTTCAAGAAACTGATGTCGGTGAAAGCGATCATTTTGAGCTAGTTAGTGAAGCTAGTGATAGTGCCGATGATGTTGCGAAAGTATTTTATGAGGCTGCATATGGGATAGCCACTTCATACACATATAAGAATTGGTTTAAACTACGACACCCGGTTTCCACACAAACCTTCCTAACTTTGTGTTGATCAGTTCTTCACGTTGGTAATGGAAAACATGAATAATATGATAAACTTATAACTAAAACATACATGTTACAACAGAGAGAGTAGCCATGACTGATGAGTCAGATACAGACGACAAGACTGCCAGCTTGGTCGAGTTCCCCTTTAGAATGTATATAGTGATGGGGATTAGGGTTCTTGAGAAACCGAATAATATAGAGGGAGAGAGGGTGACGAATTTGTGTCAGGTTTAGGGTTATGTCATATGATGTTAGTTAGCCTCTCCATATATTTATATACAACCAAGGGGAAACCCTTGATTAGCAAGAAAGGGTAATTTGGTTCATCAACAATTACCTAGCTAATATAATTATAAGGTATAATTTAATATTTTGATCTAATTATTATATAAATGATAATGATGGCCATATATATATATATATATCCATATATTTATTCTTACATTCTCCCACTTGGCCGAATAATCATTTATTATGAGCATTAGATTAGTCTGCAGATTTTAACACTCAATTTAGCTTTAAACTTAAACTGGAGCAGAGAAATACAATCATTGAATTGAACATTAGCTCAAGACCCCCATTAATCAAACTACAGTCCTTATTTAAAACCTAAGTAGTTATGATCAAAATTTTATAAGTAAGCCCTTCAAAAATTTAATGACTCTCTCCCCCCCCCCCCCCGCCTCTTGTACTTCTTACAAGCCATTTTAAGGAATTTTACTACTCCCATTGACCTTAGAAACCTTTAGGAAATTTTACATGCTCAGGGTCAATATTTAAAGACCTATAGATTCTAATAGAAAAATGAGTTAATGATGTAAGTCGTCGTAGTTTCTCTTGTGAGGATTATTTCAGTAAGAAATCGGAGTATGCCCACATTTAAGAAACACTGAAACTTTTGTAAGAGTTGTAGTAAATTCTACAAAGATAAGTTTTGATGGAATAGTATTGTGATGGAGCAGTGTCTTGTACAAGAGGTGTAATTAAGATAATATCAAGTTTTAACTCCCCAACTTCTTGCAAATCTTGTAAGTTATGATTGAGACACTTAAGGCTCCCACTAATATTCGATATCTCTAGGAAAACTACATGAAAAGTTTCAATGATGTACGTGATGTGGGAATTTGTCATACATACGTTAGACTTAATTTGATTTCCTTTTTGTGTCAAAAGAAACTTAGGGACATATTTAGAAGAAATCATATTAAGTATATATGAATGGATCTCTCTAAGACCATGAATGATAGAAGACAAATTAGATACAAGTAAATAGCCTTTTAAATGATAAAATAATTGTCTGAATATTCCGTTTGAATAAGTTCCACTAATGTAAGTGAAATACAACTTTTGGTGGACCCATACTTATTTCTTAAGCCAAACAATGTTTAGGGCATCTAACACATGATTTAAAATTACTAAGAATGAGATTATATGAAAAATCACCCTCATTAACCATGTCATGATTTCTCATGAAATTTGGTTTTAATGGATGAATTTTATATGTCTCATATGTCTTTTGTTAAATTTTCATTTGCAAGATAACAAAAGTTGTGAAAGTATATAGTATCATCTAGTTTTATTTCATAAATGTTTTAATCCAAGTATTGATAACAAATCATATGAGAGTTTAAGGTAATAGTGACTTTATGTTGGCTATGCAAACCTTATAATTGTCATAATGTAGCTCAAGTATTGATACTAAATTCTGATTAATCTCCCGAATATTTAAGGTATCATAAAGCGTAATTTGAAGACAGTTTATCATGGTTCCAATAACCTTAACATTTAAATTTGTCACTAACCCTCATGCTAGTTATTTGTTGATTTTTGGGTAAACATATAGAACTAGACTCAACCAATCATGTGTTAGTGGGAAATATTAGGATAAGCAGATTTAAATATCATTAATATAAAACTATCAATTTAGCCGGTTGTTCTTTTGAATTATGGATAGTCTTGATGCTTATGCATAATCTAATGACATATATTTGCAGTGAGACTTCTCCATAGAGAACTTAAAGCTGAATGTAATATTTGTATTTTGTCCATGAACTTTAGTATTATCCTCTTTTAGGTTTTATTTAATGGAAGTGATTTGAATAACATCTTTTTCTAGTACCATACATTTCTTTTCTTGTACATATGTCGCTGATCAACACACTCATTTTCTTTTCGTACTTTTGAGTGTTATAGTTGATTCTTAAGGCATCAACTTGTACCATTGAAAATTATAATGTACTGGATAATTGTACTTATTTTCATGTGTGAGCCCTTATGGGCCATGAAACTGTATATTATGACGTATTCAGTAATGCCATTTAACCTTATAGTTAAAATTTAGAAGGAATGCACACATCTTATGAGTTATTTTAATTATTTAATAGATATTAGATTAGTTTTAGGAAAAACTAAATCCATAATAACTCTATTTGATAACATGAGTTTATTGATTATCATAAGAGACATTCTGTTTGACTCATCCCATTTTTTATGCTCTAGGTTTCTTATATATTACTATTATTATAAGGAGCAATGAGATGGTCATGTCTTGAGGATAATCAAAAAATGAGAAGAGCTAAAAGTTAATGAAACTCTTTATGAAGAAAAACATATTTGGGTTTGAGATTGGAGTGGATGATTTGAATGAGATAATTATTTATAAAAGAAAATTATAGTGAGTAATGTTATGGGATACTAAAATAATACATATTAAAATTTATGATCATTAGATTAATGAAGGATCATTAGTGTGAGGATCATTATATTTTATTGAAGATGTGATATGTCTATTATTAACATCAAACTAATAGACTATAATTAAAAGTTCTACTTAAACAAAAAATAAATCACCTTCGGGCAGAATTAAAATCTATTTAAGTATATGTGTAAGGACCCGTTATCGGTGCCTCACTTTAACGTTGGATTTACTCATAAACACAGTTCATAATATCAGAGTTATTAAAACATTCGCGGAATATTAAAAACATTCAAACCATTATGTTACATAACCATCCTTTCTTGTCTTAACGGGCATTCAAATTGTTTAAACATAAAACATTGTCTTTAAAATAAAATAACTTTTCTTGAGATGCCAGCTTCTTCAAGTTCATGCCATGTGCTTCCCCTCATGCAAGCTGCCTCATTCTACTCACCTGCGTGCATACTAAAAGTCAGCTACGCTGAGTGAGTTCTAGTTAATCATACAACATACAATCTGTTCTCATACTTGCACATGTGCCCAAAGGGGTGTACATTAATCATATTTACTCTTCATATATAACTATCTATCCTATTTAAAGAGCCTTCGGCCCTATAACCTCACAGATATTATAAGGGTATGGTCCCTAACATCACAGATATTATAAAGGGTCTGGTCCCGCAACATCACAGATATTATTAGGGTCTGGTCCCTACCATCAAAGATATTATTAGGGTCTGGTCCCTACCATCACATATATTATTAGGGTCTGGTCCCTTTTGTTTTGGATAAAAATCTGCTAAGGATCCAGTATCCAAATTCGTAAATGTGAGGTATAGTGCTAATTCGATAATATTGGATGCGTAATCATAATTTGTGTGAACACAGTGATTTGATCACGAGGGAAAAATCCCTTATCCCAGATAGTCTTACTTCGGTCAAAACTTATCAAGGTAATCGTTGGTAAAATAACTCCGGTCAAGGATTAATAAGATAATCTTTGGTTGAAGCACTTTAGTCAATGATCAACAAGGTAACCTTTGGTCAATGAGTATATGGTTATCGTGGTCTTCGGCACAAAAAACCCTCGAACGGTGAAAACTATCACCGTCGATTATATTGATAAATAAAAGGTGATTACAAGTGTTTGCGGAGTATATGATCGAGATTACAAAGAAAGCTAGTGTGTAGAGAGAATATTTGCTTATGCTCTAGTGTGTGTGTAGGTACATGTGTTTTCTAACTGATCACAATCTCCATTATATATAAAAGATAATAACTCAAGGGAGTTATGAGTAATAATGACTATTAACTAATAATCCCTAAAAATCCGCCATGTCTTCAATATAATCGTAACAGCCACTTTGACCATGTGCTCCATCACTCAAGCTGCGAAATAGGGGGTAGACCAGGTCTTGGAGCCGTTACACTTGATAAATATCAGCCTTCATAATAGAAACAACCGTTAATAGCACCAAATACCGAGGATCCATGATCCTGACATAGTTCTGGAACTCTTCAGAAGGATAATTAATCCAGACACGTCAATATCTTCTTGACTGCAATTTCGTGGTTAGACTGAGTCTTCTAACCGTTATACCTGCTAAATATAAGACTACACATGAGAACAACCATTAGTAAATAATAAGTACCGTGGATCCTTGATCCTGACGGGATCTAGAACACACGCTAAGGATAACTGATCCAAAACATATGCCAGGAAAACATATCCACAGTGTCAAATTTCTGTGCACTAACAATTGCCCCCCAAAATGGCGGTTGTGATAAGATCACAGCTGTCATTTTGCCTTTGAATTCAAATTTCCTGCAAAAATATATGAGATTTAACAAGCTGGATATAATTGTCATATATCAATGGAGTTTCCTTGGGAACTTCCCTTCCGGCTGTATATCCTTCTTCCTGCAAATCATGATCTACTAGTAACACCTGATTAACCCGGGTGGATGGTCCATTTTTTGAATGGTAAAATCCGGGTTAAGATTTTTGGATAAGTCCAGGTGACTTATGTTTAATAATAATCTAAAACTTTTAACTATTCGCTTGTTACTTGTTATTTTGAAAGTTTGTTTGATATAGCTTAAGTCTCATTGAAAGTTTTAAGAAATAATATTCTTTAGTAAAAAGTTTTTAGGATAAAATATCCTTGCAAAAATAAACCAGTATCTTAAATCCTTATAAAAATAGATTGAGAATAATGAATCCTTATATCTATGAGGATATAAACTGAAATCAAATAAGTGTAAATCGATAAACAGAAATCATACCGTAAGGTCTGGTTAGACCTAAGTTACCATAAGTATTGATCCTTCGGTGATACTCAGAATCTAATTTATGATACCTGATGCAAATAACTTATTATATAATCTGGGATTAGACCCAATAAACTGGGGACAAGCCCAAAAAATAAACTGGGGACAAGCCCGTGCAACTGGGGACAAGCCCGTGTAATCTGGGGACAAACCCGTGAACTGGGGACAAGCCCAAAAACTGGGAACAAGCCCAAAACTGGGGACAAGCCGAAATACGGATGTTAACTGGGGACTCACCCAAACCGGGATTTAGCCCAAACGTGAGATAACGTGAAAACATTATAAACCTTAGCTAACATGAAAATGTTAGAAACCTTTGTCTTGAGATAACGTGAAAACGTTATAAACCGGTGGTATGGTACGTCTACCATAAATCGTATGATCCTCCATATAGCCGAAAGCAACAAAATTGTCAGCCACTAAGCGTGTACCGGTCCCGCTGCCCCGGATTATACGTTGGATAGCGTGCTCTCCAGGCGAGAGTGTAGAAACTCTAATTTATAAGAAAGGTGAAAACCTTTAAACCTTGGAGGATATGACCATCGGGGGTCATATCTAATCGTGGGCTAGGCCAAGGAAAATAGCGATGTACCTTAAGTGTGAGGGAGAGGTGGCCAACCTCTTAGACATTGAACCTCTTATTGAAATCTGCATTGTTACTTAAAAACTTGGAAAAGATAAATGTTAAGAATACATTATCCTTAAATTATTAACAAGAATATGAAATAAATAAGTGATCAGATGGATATTGCCAATTTTAGGATCCTTGATCCTAGATGGATGCTTGATTTTCGAAGGATACTAGATCCTGACTAGAAAAAATACTTTTTGAGATGGATAGCATTCCATGCTCTTGGTAATCTGTTGCCTTCCATGGTGAGCAAATGATATGCCCCTTTCCCTGCTTCCGACTCGATCAGATAAGGACCTTCCCACTTGGGTGCTAGTTTCCCATCTGCCGGATTGGTTGTGTTTTGGAAGGCTTTCCTCAAGACTAGATCTCCTTCTTGAAATCTTCTTATCCTTATATTTTTGTTGTATGCCCCAGCTACCCTTTGTTGATATGCTTCCATTCTGATTTTGGTTAGGTCTCTATGTTCTTCAATAGTATCCAAGTCTTCAAGGAGAATATCTTCATTGAGTTCAGGATCACGGATGCTCGTTCTGGCTGTAGGAACCACCATCTCTGTAGGGATTACTTCTTCTGATCCAAACACCAATGAGAAGGGTGTTTGGCCTGTTGCATTTTAAGTGTAGTTATGTCTGCCCAAAGAACATAAGGAAGTTCTTAAGCCCATTTTCCTTTCTTGGATCCTAGTTTCTTCTTTAAATTGTTGATGATGATTTTGTTGCTAGACTCCGCTTGACCATTGGCTTGAGGATGAACTGGTGTAGAAGTGATCATCTTGATGCCCCAACTGTCACAAAAGTTAGTGGTTCTTTTCCCGATAAACTGGGAACCATTGTCACAAACGATTTCAGAAGGGATACCAAATCTAGTTATAATATTTCGTTTAATAAAGGATATAACTTCCCTTTCTCGGACTTGCATGAATACTTCTGCTTCAATCCATTTAGAGAAGTAGTCTGTCATAGCAAGCATAAAGACCTTTCCGCCTGGTGCCTTTGGTAGCTTGCCTACAATATCCATTCCCCATTTCATGAAAGGCCATGAAGAGGATATAGGATACATAGGTTCTGCTGGCTGGTGAAGAATGTTTCCATGCCTTTGGCAAGCATCACACTTTTTTGAGTATTCCATAGCATCCTTCTTCATTGTTGGCCAGAAGTATCCAATCCTAAGTATCCTGGAGAATAATGCTCTTTCCCCTGTGTGGTTGCCGCAATCGCCTTCGTGGAAGTCTTGAAGTACCTCTTGTATTTCAGGATCCTCAATGCATCTCAAATAGGGACCTGCAAGAGATTTTCTATACACAATATCTTGTAAAATAATGAATTGTGATACCTTTAATCTGAAAGCTTTAGGATTTTCCCCTGCAGGGATCTCTCCATCTTGAAGGAATTTTTTGATTGGAAGGATCCACGATACTACTTTTGAAGAGGATGGAGGATCCGTATGTTCTCCTGTGCAATCCACTATTATCTTCACGGATTCTTGTTCTCCAATTGCCGGAGACAATATATGAATGATGGGTATCTTTACATCATCCGGGTTCTTCAACGATGATGCTAAGTTTGCTAAGGCATCTGCTCCAGCATTCTCTTCCCTTGGTACCTGTATTATACTAAACAATTCGAAGGATTTCGCCAATTCCTTCACAATTTCTAAATATTTGACCATATTCTTACCTTTCACAGTATAAGAACCGTTAAAGTGGTTAGTTATAAGTAAAGAGTCTATATAAACTTGAAGATACCTGATCCTCATCTGTTTAGCTAAAAGTAAACCTGCGATAAGTGCTTCATATTCTGCCTCATTGTTGGTGGCTTGGAATGCACATGCAATGGACTGGGGTATTATGTCCCCCTGTGGAGATTTTAGTAGTATGCCCAAACCTGTTCCTCTTACATTGGATGCTCCTTCTATGAAGAGGATCCAAGGATCCTTGGTTTCTTTAAGTTGTTGGACTTCTAGATCAGCTTCATTTTGCATGTCACTACTGAAATCAGCCACAAAGTCTGCAAGCGCTTGTGATTTAATGGCTATTCTAGGCTCATACTGAATATCATATGCACTCAGCTTCACAGCCCACTTGGCCATTCTACCTGACATTTCTGGTTTTCTAAGCACATTCTTAACAGGATAGTTAGTTCTCAAAATAATAGTATGTGTTTCAAAATAGTGTCTCAACTTGGTTGAGGCCATAATCAAAGCAAGAATTAATTTTTCAATGTGAGAATACCTGACCTCTGCGTCTAAGAGGCTTTTACTTACATAATAAACGGGATGTTGTTCACCTTTATGATCATTTACCAAAACGACACTTACTGCATTTCTTGATACAGCAAAATACAGATATAAGGATTCTTTATCCATAGGCTTCATTAGAGCTGGAGCTGAGGATAAGTAATCCTTCAAGGCTGTAAGCGCAGCCTCATGCTTTTCCGTCCATTAAAACTTCTTATTCTTCCTAAGGATGTCATAGAAGTCCTTGCATTTCTCGAAGGATCTTGAGATGAACCTATTGAGAGCAGCTATTCTTCCCGTGAGCCTTTGGACATCCTTTGCATTTGCAGGAGATTTCAAATTGAGGATGGCTTCAATTTGCTCGGGGCTTGCTTCAATTCATCTTTTAGTCACCATATATCCCAGAAATTTTCCAGCCTTAACACCAAAGTGGCATTTTGACGGATTCAATTTCATGTTATATTGGTCGAGGATATTGAATGCTTCCTCGAGGTCTCTAAGGTGATCCTCAGCTTTCTTCAACTTTAACACCATATCGTCTATGTATACTTCCATAGTCTTGCCCAACTGATCCTTGAACATCATGTTGACTAGTCTTTGGTATGTTGCCCCTGCATTTCTTAGTCCAAACGGTATAACAGTATAACAGTATATGCCGGTAGGAGCCATGAATGATGTATCCTTTTGATCAGATGGTTCCATCTGTCATGTCTGAGTGCTTGAAGGAAAAGGTAGATCTTCTTCGCCCTAAGAAGGATATTAAATCCTCCTCAATCTTACTGGGGATACTGGATCCTAGGAACACCTTTATCTCTGGATCCTCGGGGTCCAATGATACTTCTTTAAGGTCTTTCTCCCAAGCTTCCAGCACGTCCCTAGGATGTTGCTGTAGTTGCTATGCTATAGTTAGCTTGGCTGTTGGCTTCATTGATGATGAATAATAGTTCTTGGCCTCCGCTTGGTTACCCACTATCTTTACAACTTCCCAAGGAGTAGGTAGCTTGATGCATTGGTGATAAGTTGAGGCTACTGCCTTCATTCCATGGAGCCAGGGCCTACCTAAAATAACATTGCAATAGGAAAGGTTATCTATAACACAAAATTTTTGGTAAGAGTTTAACCCTTCGATATAAATTGGGAGGTTGATGTCCCCCAATTTCTTCTTGGTTTCACCACTGAAACCGACTAGCACCGATGTTCTAGGAATGATCTCTGAATCTGGAATGTTCATCTTCTTGAGGACATCATGTTGGATAATGTTGACCGAACACCCACCGTCAACTAGGATCCTGCGTACATAATGGTTAGAGATAAATAAAGTAATAATCAAACCGTCGTGATGAGGATCCTGGATGTTTAGCTTGTCTTCCTCAACAAAAAAGATTCTTTTGTCTGTTGTTAAGGTGGTTGATACTATTGGTCGGTCTTCGTTATCCATCTTGACTTCTTTGGCAAGTCTCCTTGCTGCTGAGAAAGAAGTTATGCAAATGTCTGAACCTCCAGAGATGAAATTCACCACTTGCACATCCAGCTCATCTTGGTGAGGATCCTGGATTCTCGAGTTGAAGAAGATCCTTTGATCAGTCACTCGAGTAGTGGGGATGAGCAGTCTTCTTTCATCGTCCAACTCGAATTCTTCTGCAGAACAAGAAGTTTGAATCATGCCGTACTCTCTGGAGACGAAGTTGATCACATGAGCGTCTGGTGGTGGTGGTGTTTCTTTTTGTGGAAGATCTTCAGGATCTTGGATCTTGGATTTCTTCCTTCCCAAGAGTTCTTTAAAGTGACCCTTGCTCAAGAGGTATCCAATTTCCCCTCTTAAGCCGATGCACTCGCCTGTCATGTGGCCAAAATCTTCGTGAAAAGCACACCACTTAGACTTGTCCTTGAACGCGGTTGTCTTCTCGTTCTTTCGGGGCCACCTTGTTTTTCCCCTAGGTCCTTCATGGCACAGATCAAGCCATGAGTGTCCACAGAGAAACAATAGTCAGAGATGCAAGGATAGTCTTCAACGTCATCTCCTTCTTCGACTGCTCGTACGTTTTGATGGGTGAACTTGGTGTACGGCTTCGAATTGTTGTTCCCGTATGAGGATCCTTTATTCTTATCGGGGGATTCTTGTTTCGTTTTCCCCCCAAGACGATCCTGGATCCTTTTATCATCTTCTAATCGGATGAATCTTAACACCCTGTTCCTGACTTCATCTAAGATCCTGCACGGAGTCATCACAAGATCGTCATAAAATGGGGAGCCCCTTTGAAGTCCTATCTTGAATGCTTCAACAGCCGTAGCCATATCAAGATTAGGTATTTCTAGGGCTTCCCTGCCAAACCTTGTAACAAAATCCCTTAAGGATTCATCATAAGGTTGGACAACTCTATATAAATCACTAGTTAACTTCTCAAATTTCCTACTACAAGAAAACTGGCTGTTGAACAAGTTAACTAAATGTGAAAAAGATGTAACAGAATAAGGAGGAAGACTTAGTAGCCATTTAAGTGCAGATCTTGTTAGTGTGGATCCGAAACCCTTGCATAGACAAGCTTCCTTGAGTCTTTCAGGAATTGGATTGATCTCCATCCTTTCCCTATACTGAGCCACGTGCTCTTCCGGAACAGTGGTCCCATCATACACCTTCATGTTGGGTGTTTGAAAACGTTTTGGGATCTCCGCATCGCATATCGGTGGAGCAAATCTGGACAACTTATGGATCCCTTCTGGTATTTCAGGAATTGGATGGACCAATCCTGGCACGCTGGATATCATATCCTTAAGCTTCTAAAGTTCCCTAGCCATAGCCTGATTGATACCTGTATCCTGCATAGAGCCAAGGTTAGTGTCTGAGGATATGTGATTATAGGCGTTACCTCTTGGTTGGTTGAACGTTGGCATCCCAGAAGTGTAGTTAAGATAAGAGGCATTTGCTACAGTAGCAGGTCCACCAGAGGTAATGGTCTGCATGGGGATGATGTCCCCTTCATGGACCTCAGAAGACCTTTGATGGTGAATTCCTGAGGATCTTTGATTCTGCCAGAAGGATCCTTGAGGTTGGGAGCCGAAGGATCCTTGAGGATACAACCAAGAGGATCCTGGTTGAAGGATGGATGATCCTTGTTGAAGGAACGAGGATCCTTGAGTTTGCTGTCCCATGGACCCTTGTTGAAGGATAGATGATCCTGGCTGAACGAATGAGGATCCTTGAGGGGCTCAACCAGTAACCAATGGTGAAAACTAAAAAATCCATGGTTTCCCGGTAGAACCCTATTTCGCCCAAGTTGTTTCAGAACCGGGACCTATGGACCCCTGTTGAAGGATAGATGATCCTTGCTGAAGGATTGAGGATCCTTGAGTATGTTGAGCCACGGATCCTGGAGTAGTGAAATCCAGCACCCTAGGCATCAAGGGAGTCTGATCCTCCGCTGGCCTCTTTCTTTTCTTGAGATCTTCAATTTCACGTAGGATCATCTGGTTGGTTTTGTTCTGCTGCTCCATGTATGCCTTAACCTGTGAAAAAATTGCAAAAACATCATTGTTAGATTTGACCACCAAAGTGGCAGCAGTGGTTTTTGAGCTCTGGAAGACTGGAATTTGTGTCTTGTTTCCAGCCGCGGTGGTCCTTGGCGCTCCCGTAATTGGAGGAGGCATCGGCGGCAAAGATCTTGATGAGAGAGAAACCGAAGACGGCATTGTTGATGAAGCAGAGGTTGATTAAGAGGCCATTGATGGTGATATGGGTATGAAAAGTTGAAAATTGATAGGAAATAATCTGGATTATAGTACCAATTGCCCCACGGTGGGCGCCAAATTGTTTTGGATAATAATCTGCTAAGGATCCAGTATCCAAATTCGTAAATGTGAGGTATAGTGCTAATTCGATAATATTGGATGCGTAATTGTAATTTGCGTGAACACAGTGATTTGATCACGAGGGAAAAAGCCCTTAACCAAGATAGTCTTACTTCGGTAAAAACTTATCAAGGTAATCGTTGGTAAAATAACTCCAGTCAAGGATAATAAGATAATCTTTGGTCGAAGCACTTTAGTCAATGATCAACAAGGTAACCTTTGGTCGATGAGTATATGGTTATCGTGGTCTCCGGCACAAAAAACCCTCGGACGGTGAAAACTATCACCGTCGATTATATTGATAAATAAAAGGTGATTACAAGTGTTTGCGGAGTATATGATCGAGATTACAAAGAAAGCTAGTGTGTAGAGAGAGTATTTGCTTCTGCTCTAGTGTGTGTAGGTACATGTGTTTTCTAACTGATCACAATCGCCATTATATATAAAAGATAATAACTCAAGGGAGTTATGAGTAATAATGACTATTAACTACTAATCCCTAAAAATCCACCATGTCTTCAATATAATCGTAACGGCCACTTTGACCATGTACTCCATCACTCAAGCTGCGAAATAGGGGGTAGACCAGGTCTTGGAGCCGTTACACTTGATAAATATCAGCCTTCATAAAAGAAACAACCGTTAATAGCACCAAATACCGAGGATCCATGATCCTGACATAGCTCTGGAACTCTTCAGAAGGATAATTAATCCAGACAAGTCAATATCTTCTTGACTGCAATTTAGTGGATAGACTGAGTCTTCTAACCGTTATACCTGCTAAAATAAGACTACACATGAGAACAACCATTATTAAATAATAAGTACTGTGGATCCTTGATCCTGACGGGATCTAGAACACACGCTAAGGATAACTGATCCAAAACATAGGCCAGGATAACATATCCACAGTGTCAAATTTCTGTGCACTAACACCTTTGTTTCATGCAACTGCTCCATACCTGTCATTACATACTTTCCTTGACAATCCGTGCAATCTTCGAAGAGCGTTCACGTAGCTGTTAGGGCACGGAAATTTGACACTGTGGATACGTTATCCTGACATATGTTCTTGGATCAGTTATCCTTAGACAGATCCTGTCAGGATCAGTGGTCCTCAGTAATTGGTATTATTAACAATTGTTTCTTGTATGTAGGTTGTTATTTAATAAGTATAACGGCACCAAGACTTATTCCACCGAATATCTCGCTATTGGACTTGTCAAACACGTGGTCAAAGTCGTGGATGAAGATAGTGGGAATGTGGCGCATTTATAGGACTTCTTGTTGTGTCACAAATAACTGAGTACTGAGGATATGTTATTCTTGAAGACGTGTCTGGATCAATTATCCTTCTGAAGAGTTCCAGAGCTATGTCAGGATCATGGATCCTCACTATTTGGTGCTGTTAACGGTTGTTTCTCATATGAATGTTGATATTTATCAACATTAACGGCTCCTAGACTTATTCTTCCACTTATTTCGCTACTGGACTTCTATGGCACGTGGTCAAAGTGATGGGAGTGGCTAGTGGAGGACTTGCGAATTTTTAGGAGTTATTATTAGTTAGTTATTTTATTTTTTTTTATAAATTTGAGTTGTGATCAACCCTAGGACACACACGGTTCATTAGCTTTACTACTGCAGATTTTAGCTCACAAATTCTCTATAATCTCACACACACTTAGCTCGTTTGTAATCGTTGATCAACAAATCCACAACACTTGTAACCACCCTTATTACCATTAATAAAGTTGACGATGATGGTTTTCACCGTCCGGGGGGGTTTTTGTGCCGGAGATTACTATAATCATGTACTATCCAACCAAAGGTTACCTCGTTAATCCTTGACCGAAGCAATTCGACCAAAGATTACCTTGTTAAGTTTTAACCTAAGGAGGATTATCGTAATCAAGGGTTTTTCCCTCGTGATCAAATCCTTGTGTTCATCTAGATTTCGATTATACGTTCACTGTTATCGTGTTAGCACTATACCTCACTTTTACGAATTTGGATACATTATCCTTAGCAGATTTTATCCAAAACAATTTGGCGCCCACCGTGGGGCAATTGGTGCTATAATCCGAATTATTCCTATCAATTTACAATTTTTCATACCCATATCACTTTCAATGGCTTCTCAATCCACCTCCGCTTCATCAACAATGCCGTCTTCGGTCTCTCTCTCATCAAGGACCTTGCCACCGATGCCTCTGCCAATCACGGGAGCAACAAAGGCTGCAGCCGCTAGGAGCAAGACGCAACTACCAGTCTTCCAGAGCTCAAAAACCACTGCTGCTGCGCCGGTGGTTAATACTAACAATGATGTTTCATCTATGTTTTCGCAGGTTAAGGCATATATGAAGCAGCAGAATAAGACCAACCAAAGGATCCTACGTGAAATCGAAGACATCAAAAGGTCTAAGAGGCCATCAGAGGATTTCACCCCCTGATGCCTAGGATGTTGGAGTTCACCAGTCCAGGATCCCTAGCTCAGTTCCCACAAGGATCACCCATCCTTCAACAAGGATCCATGGGTCCTCATACTCAAGGATCCTCAGCCTTCCAGCAAGGATCACCCATCCTTCAACAAGGATCCATGGGTCCTCAGACTCAAGGATCCTCAGCCTTCCAGCAAGGATCATCCATCCTTCAACAGGGATCTATGGGTCCTCATACTCAAGGATCCTCAGCCTTCCAGCAAGGATCATCCATCCTTCAACAAGGATCCATGGGTCATCAGATCCAAGGATACTCTGATTACCAGCAAGGACCATTTATCTTCAGCCGTGGATCGATGATCCAACCAGTGCATTGTCCCTCGATGTTCCAAAGGGGATCAGGAATGCTTCCACCAGGATCCTCCGTGATTCCTCATCAAGGATCCTTCTTTCAGGATCAAGGATCCTTCGGATTCCACCATCAACGATCTTCCGAAGTCCATGATGGGGACATAATCCCCATGCAGACCATAGCTTCTGGAGGACCCACTCCGATTGCTGACTCCTCTTATCCAGATACTCGTCCGGGATACCAAACTTCACCCAACAGAGAAGTAACTCGTATGATCCTATATCCTTAGACACTAACCATGGTTCCATGCAGGATGCAGGTATCAACCAGGCAATGGCCAAGGAGTTGCAAAAACTCAAGGACATGATATCCAGTGTTCCCGGGGTGATACGTCCGATTCCTAAGATACCGGAGGGAAGTCACAAGTTATCCACATTCGCTCCACCTATCTGTGATGCTGAAATCCTGAAGCGGTTCCAAACTCCCAACATGAAGACTTATGACGGGAGCACCGATCCTGAGGAGCACGTTGTCCAATATAGGGAAAGGATGGAAATTAATCCTATTCCTGAAAGGCTCAAGGAGTCTTGCCTTTGCAAAGGATTTGGATCCACACTAACGGGAGCCGCACTAAAATGGCTGCTAAGTCTTCCTCCCTTTTCAATTACTTCTTTCTCTCACTTAGTTAACTTATTTAACACTCAATTTTCCTGTAGTCGGAAATTTGAGAGGTTAACCAGTGATTTATATCGTGTTATCCAACCTCGTGATGAATCCCTTAGGGATTTTGTTACCAGGTTCGACAAGGAAGCTCTAGAAATCCCAAATCTTGACATGACTACTGCTGTTGAAGCATTCAAGATGGGAATTCAGAAGAGCTCCCCCTTTTATGATGATTTAGTGATGACTCCGTGAAGGACATTAGACGAAGTCAGAAACAGGGCATTAAGATACATCCGATTGGAAGAAGACAGAAGGATTCGGGATCATCTTGGGGGACAAACAAAACAAGAAACCACCGAAAAGAATAAAGGATCCTGGAAAAGGAACAACAATTCGAAGCCATACACCAAGTTCAAAAATCAGAATGTACGAGCAATTGAAGAAGGAGATGACGATGAAGACTATCCTTACATCTCCGACTATTGTTTCTCTGTGGACACTCATGGCTTGATCTGTGCCATGAAGGATCTAGGAGAAAAAGCAAGGTGGCCCCGAAAGAATGAGAAGACTGTCGGCTTCAAGGACAAGTCTAAGTGGTGCGCCTTCCACGAAGATTTTGGCCACACGACAGACGAGTGCATCGGCTTAAGGAGGGAAATTGGATACCTCCTGAGCAAGGGTCACTTTAAAGAACTCTTGGGAAGGAAAAAAAATCCAAGATCCAGGATCCTAAAGACCTTCCATAGAAAGCAACGCCACCACCACCAGATGCTCATGTGATCAACTTTGTCTCCAGAAACTACGAATTGTTTCAAGATTCCTATACTATAGAAGAAAATCCCGCAGAAGAATTCGAGTTGGACGATGAAAGAAGACCGCTCATCCCCACTACTCGAGTGACTGATCAGAGAATCTTCTTCAATTTGAGGATCCAGGATCCTCACCAGGATGAGCTGAACGTACAAACGGTCAATTTCATCTCTGGTGGATCAGACATTTGTGGAGCTTCCTTCTCGGTAGCAAAAAGACTCGCTAAAGAAATGAAGTTGGACAACGGAGATCGACCCATAGTGTCCACCACCTTGACAACAGACAAAACAATCTTCTTTGATGAAGAAGACAAACTAAACATCCAGGATCCTCATCACGAAGGTTTGATTATTACTCTGTTTATAGCTAACCATTATGTATGCATGATCCTAGTTGACGGTGGGAGCTCGGTCAACATTATCCAACATGACGTCCTCAAAAAGATGAACATACCGGATTCGGAGATCATTCCTATAACATCAGTGCTAGTCGGTTTCAGTGGAGAAACCAAGAAGACACTGGGGGACATCAACTTCCCAATTTATATTGAAGGGTTGAATTCATACCAAAAATTTTGTGTTATAGATAACCTTACCTGTTGTAATGTTATTTTAGGTAGGCCCTGGCTCCATGGAATGAAGGCAGTAGCCTCAACTTATCACCAATGCATCAAGCTACCTACTCCTTAGGGAGTTGTAAAGATAGTGGGTGACCAAGCGGAGGCCAAGAACTACTATTCATCATCAATGAAGCCAACCGCCAAGCAAACTATAGCATAGCAACTACAGCAACATCCTAGGGACGTGCAGGAAGCTCGGGAGAAAGACCTTAAATAAGTATCATTAGAACCCGAAGATCCAGAGATAAAGGTGTTCCTAGGATCCAGTATCCCCAGGAAGATTGAGGAGGATTTAATATCCTTCTTAGGGCGAAAAAGATCTACCTTTGCCTTCAAGCATTCTGACATGACAGGTATTTCAAAAGAGGTAATCACTCATAAACTCGGCCTTGATTTATCTGTTAAACCCGTCCATCAGAAGCGAAGAAAATTCGCTTCTGAGAGGAACAAGATCATACAAGAAGAAGTTGAAAAACTTCTTAAGGCCGGTATGATCAGAGAGGTTCAATATCCTCTATGGCTAGCTAATGTGGTCGTTGTTTCAAAAAAGAATGGAAAGTGGAGGGTGTGTGTCGATTTTACCGATTTAAACAAGGCATGCCCCAAGGATCCTTTCCCATTACCACATATAGATTCCATGGTGGATGCAACGGCAGGACATGAAATGCTTACCTTTATGTATGCATCCTCTGGATTTCAACAAATTCAGATGGAACCATTTGATCAAGAGGATACAACATTCATGACTCCCACCGGCATATACTGTTATACTGCTATGCCGTTTGGACTAAGAAATGCAGGGGAAACATACCAAAGACTGGTCAATATGATGTTCAAGGATCATTTGGGTAAGACTATGGAGGTCTACATAGATGATATGGTGGTGAAGTCAAAGAAAGCTAAGGATCACCTTAGAGACCTCGAGGAAGCATTCAATATCCTCGACCAATATAAAATGAAATTGAATCCGTCAAAATGCCAATTTGGTGTTAAGGCTGGAAAATTTCTGGGATATATGGTGACTAAAAGAGGAATTGAAGCAAGCCCCGAGCAAATTGAAGCCATCCTCAATTTGAAATCTCCTGTAAACGCAAAGGATGTCCAAAGGCTAACAGGAAGAATAACTGCTCTAAATAGGTTCATCTTAAGATCCTCCGAGAAGTGCAAGGACTTCTATGACATCCTTAGGAAGAATAAGAAGTTTGAGTGGACGAAAAAGCATGAGGCTGCGCTTACGGCCTTGAAGGATTACTTATCCTCAGCTCCAGCTCTAACGAAGCCAGTGGATGGAGAATCCTTATATCTATATTTAGCTGTCTCAGGATAGGCAGTAAGTGCCATCTTGGTAAAGGATCATGAAGGTGAACAACATCCTGTTTACTATGTAAGTAAAAGTCTTCTAGATGCGGAAGCCAGGTATTCTCATTTAGAAAAGTTAATTTTTGCACTCATTATGGCTTCTACTAAATTGAGACATTATTTTGAAACTCATCCTATTATTTTGAGAACTAATTATCCTGTGAAGAATGTTCTTAGAAAACTAGAGTTATCAGGTAGAATGGTCAAGTGGGCTGTAAAATTAAGTGCAAATGATATCCAATACGAGCCAAGAACAGCAATCAAGTCTCAAGCACTAGCGAACTTTGTGGCTGATTTCACTAGTGACCTACAAAAAGAAGCTGACTTGGAGGTCCCTCAACTATAAAAGACTCAGTATCCTTGGATGCTCTTCACAGATGGAGCATCTAACGTAAGAGGAACAAGATTGGGGATCCTACTGAAATCGTCACAGGGGGACATATTACCCCAGTCCATAGCCTGTGAGTTCCAAACAACAAACAATGAATCAGAATATGAGGCTCTAATCGCGGGTTTGCAATTAGCCAAAAGCATGAGGATCAGGTATCTTCAAGTTTATGTAGATTCTTTATTGATAACTAACCACTTTAATGGCTCGTATGCTGTTAAAGGTGAGAAACTAATTAAATATTTAGATGTTGTGAAGGAGTTATCGAAATCCTTCGAAATATTTAGTATTACACAGGTACCGAGGGAAGAAAATGCTGGGGCAGACGCCTTGGCAAACTTAGCCTCATCTTTGAAGATTCCTGAGGATTTGAAGATCCCAATAATCCACATTCTCTCGCCAGCAATAAGAGAACAGGAAGTTGGTGAGATAACGAATGATAAACAAATCGTACTCTGGGATCCTTTATCCTCGAATAACAAAGGATCATGGATCCATCCTATCAAGAACTACATTCAGACTGGAGAAATTCCAGCCACAGAAAATCCCAAGTCCTTCAAACTCAAGGTATCCCAATATATTTTGTTAAATGATATGGTATATAGGAAATCTCTTGCAGGTCCATATCTGAGATGCATTGAGGATCCTGAGATCCAAGAAGTACTCAAGGATTTTCATGAAGGAGATTGCGGCAATCACACAGGTGGAAGAGCGTTATTTTCCAGGATACTCAGAACTGGATACTTCTGGCCAACAATGAAAAAGGATGCGGTGGAGTATTCAAGGAAATGTGATGCTTGTCAATGACACGCGAACATCCTTCATCAGCCAGCGGAGCCTCTATATCCTATATCCTCCTCATGGCCTTTCATGAAACGGGGTATGGATATTGTAGGCAAGCTGCCAAAAGCACCCGGTGGAAAGGTCTTTATGCTTGCTATGACTGACTACTTTTCCAAATGGATTGTGGTAGAAGCATTCGCGCAGGCCCGAGAAAAGGAAGTGATATCCTTTGTTAAACGAAATATTATAACTAGATTTGGTATTCCTGCTGAAATTGTTTGTGACAATGGTTCCCAGTTTATCGGGAATAGAACCACTAAATTTTGTGACAGTTGGGGCATCAAAATTATTACTTCCACTTCGGTTCATCCTCAAGCCAATGGTCAAGCGGAGTCTAGCAACAAGATCATCATCAACAACTTAAAGAAGAAGCTAGGATCCAAGAAGGGAAAATGGGCTGAAGAACTTCCTTATGTTCTTTGGGCAGACAGGAAAACACCAAAGAATACGACAGGTCAAACACCTTTCTCATTGGTGTTCGGCTCAGAGGCTGTACTTCCTACCGAAATGGTAGTTCCTACGGCCAGAATAAGCATCCGTGATCCTGAAGCCAATGAAGAAATCCTTCTTGAAGACTTGGATACTATAAAAGAACTCAGAGACCTGGCCAAGATCAGGATGGCAGCCTACCAACAGAGGGTAGCTGGAGCATACAAAAAAAATATAAGGATCAGAAGATTCCAACAAGGAGATTTAGTCTTGAGGAAAGCCTTTCAAAACACTACCAATCCGGCTGATGGAAAGTTAGCACCCAAATGGGAAGGACCTTATCAAATTGAGTCGGAGGCAGCAAAGGGGGCATATCATTTGCTCACAATGGAAGGAAATAGGTTACCAAGAACATGGAATGCCATCCACCTCAAGAGATATTTTTTCTGATCAGGATCTATTATCCTTAGAGGATATATTATCCTTAAAGGATCAAGGATCCCAAAATTGGTAATATTTGTCTGATTGCTTATCCTTTTCAAATTCTTATTGTTAATTTGAGTATAATATATTCTTAACAATTATTTTCTCCAAGTTTTAAGTAACAATGCAGGGATCTATTCAAATGTTCAATTATCAAGAGGTTGGCCACCTCTCCTTTACATTCGAGGTATTATTTTATTTCCCTTGGCCTAGCCCACGATTGGATATGACCCCCGATGGTCATATCCCCTATGGTTTAAAGGTTTTCACCTTTCTTATAAATAGAGTTTCTACACTCTCTCCTAGAGCGCACGCTATCCAACATATAGTCCGGGGCAGCGGGTCCAGTACACGCTTAGTGGCTGACAATTTCGTTGTCTTCGGCTATATAGAGGATCCTATGATTTATGGTAGACGTACCATACCATCGGTTTATAACGTTTTCACGTTATCTCACGTTTGGGCTAAATCCCGATTTGGGCGAGTCCCCAGTTAACATCCGTATTTAGGCTCGTCCCCAGTTTTGGGATTGTCCCCAGTTTTAGGCTTGTCCCCAGTTCACGGGCTTGTCCCCAGATTACACGGGCTTGTCCCCAGTTGCACGGGCTTGTCCCCAGTTTATTTTATGGGCTTGTCCCCAGCTTTATGAGTTTAATCCCAGTTAATATTATAAGTTGTTTGCAACAGATTTTCTAAATTCATTATGAAGATCAAGACTTATGGATTCAAAATCCTTAAATTGCTTCTACCAGGATCACAGAAGTATCATTACTTATGGTAACCTAGGTATAATTAGACCTTATGGTATGATTTCTGATTGTCAATTTACTTTTATTTATCTAAGATCTTTGTAATCCCTTATACTTAAAGATATAAAATCTTTAAATTATTATTGCAAGGATATTCTATCCTAAAGATTTTTACTTAAAGTTATTTCTTAAAACATTCAATAAAGCTAAAGCTATATCAAACAAACTTTCAAAATAACAAGTAACAAGCGAATAGTCAAAAGTTTTCAATTATTATTAATCATAAGTCACTTGGACTTAGCCAAAAGTCTTAACCCGGACTTCACCGTTCAAAATATAGACCATCTATCCTGGTTAAACATGTGTTACTAGCTGTTCATGATGTGCAGGGAGAATAAGAGGAGTTGGATATACAGCCGGAAGGGAAGTTCCCAAGGAAACTCTATAGATATTTGATAATTATATCTATCTTGTCAAATCTCATCTGTTTTTTGCAGGAAGTTTGAATTCAAAGGCAAAATGACAACTGTGATCTTATCACAACCGCCATTTTGGGGGCAATTGTTAGGGCACGGAAATTTGACACTGTGGATACGTTATCCTGACATATGTTCTTGGATCAGTTATCCTTAGACAGATCCTGTCAGGATCAGTGGTCCTCAGTAATTGGTATTATTAACAATTGTTTCTTGTATGTAGGTTGTTATTTAATAAGTATAACGGCGCCAAGCCTTATTCCACTGAATATCTCGCTATTGGACTTGTCAAACACGTGGTCAAAGTCGTGGATGAAGATAGTGGGAATGTGGCGCATTTATAGGACTTCTTGTTGTGTCACAAATAACTGAGTACTGAGGATATGTTATTCTTGAAGACGTGTCTGGATCAATTATCCTTCTGAAGAGTTCCAGAGCTATGTCAGGATCATGGATCCTCACTATTTGGTGCTGTTAACGGTTGTTTCTCATATGAATGTTGATATTTATCAACATTAACGGCTCCTAGACTTATTTTTCCACTTATTTCGCTACTGGACTTCTATGGCACGTGGTCAAAGTGATGGGAGTGGCTAGTGGAGGACTTGCGGATTTTTATGAGTTATTATTAGTTAGTTATTTTATTTTTTCATTATAAATATTTGAGTTGTGATCAACCCTAGGACACACACGGTTCACTAGATTTACTACTGCAGATTTTAGCTCACAAATTCTCTGTAATCTCACACACACTTAGCTCATTTGTAATCGTTGATCAACAACTCCACAACACTTGTAACCACACTTATTACCATAAATAAATTTGACGGTGATAGTTTTCACCGTCCGGGGGTTTTTTGTGCCGCAGATTACTATAATCATGTACTATCCGACCAAAGGTTACCTCGTTAATCCTTGACCGAAGCAATTCGACCAAAGATTACCTTGTTAAGTTTTGACCGAAGGAGAATTATCGTAATCAAGGGTTTTTCCCTCGTGATCAAATCCTTGTGTTCATCTAGATTTCGATTATACGTTCACTGTTATCGTGTTAGCACTATACCTCACTTTTACGAATTTGGATACATTATCCTTAGCAGATTTTTATCCAAAACAGTACCATCCGCATATCATACATACATTATGCATACATCATATATACTCATACATACATCTTATCTTACATCATACATATCAATCATATCTCTAACTACCACTTGACGGTACATGCAATATCCGAAGATCGTTCACGCACCGTCAAGCAGTCATCATACATAAATCATACAAGGCATACACTTACCACTTCAGGTAAGTGCATTAACTATCACATCGAGTATGCACACAGCCCCGAAAACATAACAAGGAAGTGGGGCTAGAAACTCACCTGAACTCGATTACGTTCTCCGTTAATTGTTATTCCTTTCCTTAGCTGTGCTCGACTAACTGTATAACAATTACACGTATCAATTAACTATCACTACCCACATCGCGTTTCTAGTCTAGTTATAACCTTCAACGAACGGGGGTTCGGGGGCAGCGCCCCTGGCAGCGGGGTCTAGGGGCGGCAGCCCCTAGCAGGGTCCAAGGGGCAGAGCCTCTGGCTGGGGTCGAGCTGTCCTTTTGTAATTAAATCATTTTCCATTAACCGTCTTAACACATTTTTCATTAGAATTTTGAATCATTAATTAATTTGCTACTTAAAAGTTTAAGGGCTTCTTTGTAATTAAATCATTCTTTTTCTAAGTTCAGGGACCATTCTGTCCTTTTGTTAAACTTCTAGTTCGTTACATTGCTCCTAACGAATTGGCTTACCCTAGCGAACTGGTCCATGTAGCGAATTGAACCGTTTAACGAACTGGTTATTAAGCGAACTGGACCTTATAACGAACTGGTCCTTTGACGAATCAGTCCATGTAGCGAATCAGTCCATGTAACGAATTGGACCTTCCAACTCGTTATCTCTTTTAACGAATGACTATAACGAATCAAGGGTGATTCGTTATATTTTCCCTTAACGAATTGAACACGAACTAAAGCTAGTTCGCTATGCTTTCTTTAACGAATTACCTGGCGAATCACCCCTAGTTCGTTAATTCTCCGTTAATGAATTAGGGTTAGGGTTTGTCAGAGAATGTCAGAAACACTCTCTGACATCTTTAAAATACCCAGCCGCTTTTCCGGCGCCGCCTTTCCGGAAAACCGGGCGGTGGTCGGAAAAACGTGTTTTGGCATCGTTTTCACCGTTTTTCATCCCGTTTGATCCAGATCTGAGCTAGGGTGATCCCTAAGCTCATCTTAGGTTCGGTTTATACCCGATTCCATCTGGATCTCGTGACTTAAACGGTTTAACAGTGTCGGTCGTCGTTTCGCGATTATATCTAACGGGTTTAAGCTCATACAACATCATACTATTATTACCTCGGGTCGGGATCGATTCCCCTTTCTTGTTTCGGCTAGATAAGGAGAGAACTAGAGAGAGATCTTAAGTGTGTGTTTTGGTGGTGTGTGGAATATGTGTAAAATGAGGAATTAAGTGGTGATTAGGGTTTATATATTTATGGATCATGGGGTTAAGCCCATGGTCTTTCCTTCTTTCTTTCATAACCCAAGTCCATAACTCATATTCATTTAACCCAACACTAGCCCAACTCATATTCTATTTATCTCAACCGATAACGACCCACTATAAAATAGACGAAATTTATATTATTATTATTACCAAAAGTAGGATGTTACAATATGTGTGCAAAACAATTATAACACATCACCTTTGGGCAGAAGTGAGACAATATTTTAATTATGCACGAGTTAACTCTGCTGGACATAAATGTAACATATCACCTTTGGGTAGAAATGAGACATTTAAATCATGTAGGCAAAATTAACAAAGCTTTGTAATTAGACTTGAATGAGGGGTAGATGTAACACATCACCTTTGGGCAGAAGTGATACATCAAAATTCATTCAAGTAATGCTTTTATGTTTTGTAAAAGTTTTAGTATTTACAAAATATTATTAATTTTTAGCATACGGTTTACGAGATTTAAGAGTTTTCGGAAAACTTGGTTTTCGGAAAACATAAGTTCTCGGTAATTATGCCTTTTTCGGTATTATTAGGTCTCAGTTTTATCAGATCTCGAAAATTATGAGTTCTCGGTGAACATTAAAATAAAACCCGAAAACTATTTTAGACAATAAGATTTAAGTTCAAAATTCTTAGGGATATCCCAAGATTTAGTTATTTTCGTAGTAAAGGTTTCCAAGAAACATTATTTTATGGAAGTTACAATTTTTATTATTATACTTGATTATCATTAAGTTCAAGAATTAATATATATATATATATATATATATATGGGATGAGATCTAGAGAGAACTCCTTTTAAAGAGGGAACTAGAGAACTAGTAAAAAATTATTTTTAACTATTTTAAAAAAAATATTTTGTGATTTCTTTTTCTTTCCTCCTTCTAATAAGATGATATTGTTCCTAAAAAAAAACTTGTCGGTGTAGTACTCTAGTGCATATGTGCACTAATGTCTATTGCATATATACGATAGTGTTTTATTGCATATAATACAACACAATTGCATTATCCAATACACACTATTGAATATATGCAAATACGACACTAATAATTGTATGCAAAACACATTATCGCATTTATGTAATACAACACTAATGCACATATGCACTATATCGATTTTTTTTTAATTTTTGTATATAATATAACACTATTGCAAATATACAATACAAACAACTATATATATGCTATTCAACACTATTTAAAATATCAAAAATGCACACTATTGCACATATGCATTATAAAAAAAGTCGGTGTATTGCATATATGCATTACTCGTTAATTTTTTTTATTTATTTTTTTTATTTTTATATTTTTTTTGGTGAAGAATAACAACATATAAGAAGGATGAAAGAATAAAAAAAATTAAAAATATTTTTTTAATTAAATTAATAATATTTTATTATTAGTTCTTTAGTTCTCTCCATAAAAAGGAGTTCTCTTATGATCCTCTCCCTATATATATATATATATATATATATATATCAGATTCTAGTCCATGTCTTCCGGTTTAGATTCAGATTCAGGAAAAACATAAAAAACTGATTAATCAACATCGCTCTGATACCATATGTTGATCAGTTCTTCACGTTGGTAATGGAAAACATGAATAATATGATAAACTTATAACTAAAACATACATGTTATAACAGAAAGAGTAGCCATGGCTGATGAGTCAGATCCAGACGACAAGATTGTCAGCTTAGTCGGTTCCCCTTTAGAATGTATATTAGTGATGGGGATTAAGGTTCTTGAGAATCCGAATAATATAGAGGGAGAGAGGGTGACGAATTTTGTGTCAGGTTTAGGGTTATGTCATATGATGTTAATTAGCCTCTCCATATATTTATATATACCCAAGGGGAAACCCTTGATTAGCAAGAAAGGGTAATTTGGTCCATCAACAATTACCTAGCTAATATAATTATAAGGTATAATTTAATATTTTGATCTAATTATTATATAAATGATAATGATGGCCATATATAAATATATATATATATATATATATCCATATATTTATTCTTACCCTTTGAAAATAAACAAAAAAGAACTCACTTCGAAGATAGTCGCTTAGAAGTACGACGGTTTGAGAATATGTTTGTTGTAAAAAGAATGATTGTGTTCAAGTCATTCAAATATCAAATCCTTGTTCGTATGAGATCAAAGAGGTTTATGGATAAGCAGACATGTTTGAGAAGGATTGTGTCGGTTGTTTTACCAGCAACTGTGATTCACCGAATCACCGTGTTCATATTCCATTAACCCTTCCTACTTGCCTATTAAGCTTTGAGAAATGTTGTTATGACAATCAAGTAGGACAAGCAGTTTTCAAGAGAATATGTGAAGCTGAAATAAGAATTTTTGATCCAATGGGTGTGATGGACCTCTGACCTTCAGGTGTTGATAAGTAATCTGAAAAAGACAGGCGCAGACGCTGATACTGAGCTGGAAGCAGGTCACTACATGAGGGTTGTGTGTTTGGCATTGGATGTGATGTGAGGCATGATACAATTATTTGTCTTCATCAAAAAGTCTAAATGGTAATGGTATGTATCCAAGTGCCTCAGGGGAAATTGTAGGGTCTATATAGGCACTTGATATCGACCACATTGTTTTGGATGCAAGGTGTCAGGATCGTTGTTTGAACAAACACGGACAAACAAAATTAATTGAAGATCCACAGATATATGCAGGCAAAATCTACACATTCAATATTGATTGAGCAAACAAAAGGCATACACAAACACATATATTGACCCCTGCTGACCATTCGTTAGACCAGTATTTGACTTGTGTCAAAAAGACCTTTATAATCCCTACATGCACATAGACAGACATATACAAACAGAGACCACCACATATGACCACCAATGTTTACATTTTTTTTTGACTTTCTTTGACCTTCTGATCTTTCACTAAAGCTGGATTCAAAACATTTTAAATAAACTGACCTACTAAACTGTTGACTATAATTTAGTCAAACAGTAGCCATACATGCATACAAACATTAAACATATTTAGGGGTGTATTGGTCATTAAATTAAACAATTCACCACTGTTTAAGTATACATTGACCCATGTTGACCATCAATTAGACCAGATGTAGAAGATTATTATTTAGTCAACAATTCATACCTTTTTGTACACTTACAGTGTATAATATGGAATGCAGTTACACTAAGTGTCAAACATGACACATAGACCACGGTCAAAATGACCTTTATAACCACTGCATACATACATGCGTGCGTGCGTGCGTCTATATTATGCCCCTGCATACATATATTATTCATCTATCTATACATAGCTAATTAGCTATCGTTATCTAATTTGCATTATCTATACATAGCATAATCAAGTTACAAGTATATTGTCAGTTTACAGCATATATTCCCCTGCACAAGGTAAACTGAAAATGGACAAGCTTCATAAACAGACATTAACACATTCATTAACAGTTTCCTCATTCATTTCATAAACATAACTATATAACATTTCATAATCAAAATTATATAAGTAGTAACATTCATTAAATTATATATAACTAATTAGATCATTATATAATACAACCATGATCAAGTTACAAGCATGATCAAGATATAACCTTGATCATCAAAAAACTCATGAAATGACATACTTGTTAACATTACCCTAAACAATCCATTATTAGATTAATACTTTACACATCAGTACATCACCTAATACTTAGCTTAAGACCTACTAGTTAACATAACCCTAAATCTACTATATACGATTATACGTGGCTTTCCACTTGCATAACGGAACTCGAAACGAACATATGGACACACCTTTAAGTCGATATTTAGGTTCACAAACTTGTGTGTGGATGATACATTCACCATTAATGTGGCTATAGGAGAAAAATCAAACGATCAATATTTTTAATCAAGTGATCAATATAGATAATCAAAATATTCTTCAATTTCACAATAAACAAATAAACTGAAAACTATCAATGAAACGATCAAAAGTCTCAAAATGGATAACAATATATAATGGATACATCTGAATGAAGAATTCTAAATCGATGGACGTCGGAAGATTGTTGGCATTGTTCACGATTCGAAATGGCACGAAGACGGCCGTCTCTGAGAATTTAAATACCTCGGCCGAGCCAAAATAAATAGGCCCGTAGGCATTAACAAAAATTTTTTATTCGCTAATTTACATGGATAAAACTTTTATTGACCGATTGATTATAAACAGAAACCATTCTGAGCATGTAATTATCTCATAAACCATTGCAAATAACCTTATTTTTAACACCAAAAACATATATATGTAATATGCATAAAAAAGTTTGTGCCCTCGAAACTTATGTGCCTCGGCCGTTGGTGCGACTCGCACACCCTCCGAGCCTCCCCTGGGCGCAAATTAAGTTCATGATGAAGAAAGGTCGTTTTCGGAAAACAAGGACACACTATGCACTCGCTTGGTCGACTTCTGGGTTATATGTTGCGCATGGATGCAAAATGACTAACCCCTAGTCAAACCCACTATGACAGTCAAACAAACATTAAACAACCAGTGGGATAACGCTGGGATTGGCATTGCAAAAATTAACACACTAGAGGAACTGAGCGTGGCACGCTCACCACAGGTGCTTTAAACTGCAAAGGGGTTTTACCCACAAGGGTGTCCACTGCGTACAATATATAGAAGTTATGTCTTACAAGGCCAATCTACTATTATAATAAACAAAAATGTTGTTGTGCCACATGTCACCTAATTTTCCCACTATTTTGTCAAGTGGCATCACTATTGTTCAATTTTAAAAGTCAAACTACCTTATTAAGACAATTAATAAATATTTTAAACATTCCATATTAATGATTTATCTATAATTTTATAATAGTAAATAAAGTTAAAAAAAGTCATAAGTCATAACTATATAATTAAAACAATTAATAAATATTTTAAACATTTTATGTTAACGATTTATCTATAATTTTATAGTAGTAAATAAAGTAAAAAAATTAGAATAAAAGAACGTATGTAAAACTTTTGAAATTCGTTTTAGTGTGTGTAAATATGCGTTGTATGTTTTTAGTTTGTTAGTGACCGATTCAGAAGGTGCCACGATTCGTTTTTCCTCGATTATTTTTTTTACTATTAATTCAATATATAAATTTTTTTATATGTATTGATAACTTTTGCTAAAGTGACATAATTTAGCACTCAAGGAGAATAGTAGATTGATGATGGTGCATACAAGTACTCTTTCTTTCAAATCTAATAATTATTTACATTTTTTTTGTCATATGTTAACTGATAGTGAAATTCGTTGTGCTTATTAATTGTCACAAACTTGCATCAATTAGAGTTTCGGGCCAAACTGATATAGAAAATAAGTTATTTTGATCCCTAAAATACACTGATGTCATGGTGAGTTTTGTTTCCTTGATGATATCCATTTATATTCATGTAACAAAATTCATATATTCTCGGAAGAGTATCCTGGTGGTGATTACATCATGTTGTTTCTTTTAAGTTGGTTGTTTATTATTATGATTTTTATGTGTTATATATTTTATACAAGAATCTCAAAATGGTTTGATATATGGGAGGAATAATGGTTTAGTATTCAGTGAGATACTTATTTGTTGTGAATAAAAATATTTGCAACAGTTTTTTTACTCCGATTTACGTAATGGGTCACAACAAGTGTCATTTGAAACATGCCCACTTTTAATATGACTTGGAACATTTCGGACAAGTTCAACTTGTATTTGACCCTTTAAGTAAATGTGTCAAATTTGCTACTTGTGTTCTCTTATAACTGGTAAAAATGATGGGTCGTATCAGTTGGCGCAACGCATAAGAATTGGTTTGATCGGTACAAGTTAGGGTCAGAATTGGTTAATTTTAAGAAAAGTATTACTTTTGGTTCCGAACATGTTTTCTTTACACTTTTTTTACAGTTACACACATATTTAAAACTCACTATAACTATTTAATTTCTTGTATATTATTGGAGTTGTGTAAAATATGTTAATAAGAATGCATGTTTGAAACCGAAAAAAACTATGATAAAATGTCTATAACTTTATTAGTGTTACAGTTTCTTTGCCAATATTACTAAATATATAGTTGCTCTTGCTTCTAATTTTATAACCTAAGACATGAATTAGAAAAAAAAAAAGACATGAAGTAAGCCACACAAGTTTATTTTTTGTTAGTTATGGATAGTTAATAATTTAATATCATTAAATCCTGAATTTGAATTCTTTGGTAAAAAAACTATTGCAACTGTTAGTTCATCACCAATATATCTTGAAACTAACACAACAATATAATTAGAAATAATTTTTTTACATTTTCAGCTCTTATGACTTTCAAGAGTTTTGATATGTTTATTGTACATGATTATGTAACTTGAATAACCATAATCATATAATAAGATAATAAATGAGATTTAATTTTTCAAACCTGTGTAATACACGGGTTTCTAACCTAGTATTCTATGATATAATCTTCTAAACTGATTGATACATACTGAAAATCTTCTAATAATAGTATTGTAATAGATATAACGGAAAATCATATTATAGTTACAACACTAAGGATAAAAACATATATAAACCCTAATTTGTTTGTAAGATACAGAGGGTTGACTTTTCTACTACAACTTGTTTTTTCTTGTAATTGGTTTCTTGTTCTTGGCTGCAATTACGGTTGTTGAGATGCGAAATTTTCTATTAAGATGTTGAGGTTGCCTTGTTTTTCTATTGAATCTTCTCACACATACTGATCTGAAAAAAAAAACAAACCACATATGAATAATCCTAGTAAAAGTTATTGTTTAAAACTATGAATTTTAGGGTTGGAAATGTACTTTATAAATGAAAAGAGTTGGTACATTTTTTTGGAAGATTATAACCCATTTAATATATATATATATATATATATATAGAGAGAGAGAGAGAGAGAGGGGGGAAAGTTAACGTATAAATAAAATTAACGTGTTAAACGTGAGATTCAAGTATAGTAATTATATATACAAGTAGAGTAATTATGTAATTACATAATTACTCTACTTGTATATATAACTAGATTGTAACCCGACGCGTTGCGGCGATGGACACGAATTATGTTGGTATCAACTAGGTTGGTACCTAACATACATTAACCTCAAATCACAAATTAATAAACACCTAGTATGGTAGTGATACCCTTATACATATGATACAAAATTTATACATATTTAAAACAACGTTTATTCGGCCGATAAAACATAGTCGTTGCATTTGGTCAGTACCATCTACGTTTGTTATGTTTCAGAACTAAACCTATAAAATAGTTACGTCAAGTTACCAATATTAAGACAAAAACATTGGCGTTACGATGACAACTGGATGCGAATTCCATCGGTATCAATTAGATTCATTACGTGTACAAAAACTAAACATAAAAAATAATTTTGTCATATTTAAAAAAATAAACAAATAAAACAAAATTTAAAAACCTAATCAATACATACATAGATGAATAACTTAAAAAAAGCCAAAAAAAAAAAAAAGAAAGATAAAAGCTACCACTCAAAGAGGACTTGAACTTGGGCATATAATTGAGACAAGATTTAGAAAGCTTTGCATCAACCATCAAACCAACACAACAATTTGAATAACTCTTGAAACTAATTATATAAATACTCAATGTCTTACCTAAAACTTTGTGGCACCAAACTTCTCAATTATACTAATTTATAATTACCCTACTTGATTCTCACGTTTAGCACGTTAATTTCATTTGTATTTAAAACAAACCCTAGATATATATGTGTGTGTGTGTGTGTATATCTTTAAATACTATTAAAGTAATACAATGTGGACACATAGCCTTCTTCTAGGCTGTCCACATGTGCAATCCAATCAGCATGTTTCCATTCTCACGTGCTCTAATATTCTGTCACGTGTCATCCCACACACTATATGTAAACCTTAAAATTTTCCACCCTAATCATTTTAATCTCTCTCTCTCTAACTCCACCATCCACCATTTTCTATATTCCAGTAATGTAGATCGAGATTAATCGTTTTCCGGTAAGGTTATATATTATACTTTAATGGCCAACAATGTTATATGCTTTTCCGGCAATGTTATATCTTTTTCCGGCAACATCATATTTTCTTCCGGTTATTGTAGATCTAACCTTTTTATCTTTATTTTAATTGTTAACTGATTTTTTTTAAAATCAATTTAGGTTCTAAATAAAAAAACGGCGATGAAGCTAATATTTCCACGTATTTACGTTATTCCGATAAGTTTTCCGTTTATGTGTTATACCTATAACAATGGGTGTTTTATATTTATTGGAAGTTTAATATTTTTCCTGTTTTTTTGTTATATATGTTTTTCTTCTTAGTTCTAAATATAAATCAGCTTCATCCATATTCAGTATCATTATTTCGTTTTTCGGTAAGACGCATTTAAATTATCCGGTTATAAATTATAATTCTAATATTCCATAATATTAATGTTATAACAAAACTTTATTATTTCAGGTAATTTACCAGATTGATTTACGGAAAATTTGATTTTAGTTTCTTAATAAAAAACGGAGATATCATGGTTATTTTCATTATTTATTATTTTTCGTTAAGACATTTAAATTTTTCGGTTATAAATTAAATATCAAATGTTCCATAACATAAACATTAATATTCTACTTTATAATTTCAGGTGAATGTCACGAGTGATACAACCTAATTCCAATTTAAATTCTATGAAAAAATCAGAGATACCATGTTCATTTTCACAATTTCGTTTTTCCGGTAACACCTTTAAAATTTTCTGTTATTAATTATAGTTAAAATATTTCATAATATCAATATTAATATTCGATTTTATTATTTCAGGTTATTGTCCCACTCATATTATCTAATTTCACGAATTGAGGATGACTTTATAAGATGTATTTTTTTTTTATTTTGATGCATATTTATTTTTTGAATAATCATGTATATTTATGTACATATTTAATTATCCCATTAATACAATTTATTTAGTTTGACTTTCCTTATTTGTTTAAATAACCAAATTAACATGAATATTGTAATTTAAATACTTTAATTATCCCAATCACACTTTAATTAACATCAATATTGAATATTGACTTTCCTTATAAATAATGGTCCATAATAATAATAATAATAATGATTTGACTACAATATATTATTTTATATAGATTTAAATTTTGACTATATTTTAAAACATAACTTATATTACCGTATTTTTATAATTTTCAAAACTATTTGATTTCTATTTGTATTCTAATTTAAAAAATTTATTATCGTTATAAAATTGATCACCATATATAAGTATATGTAATGGATACTTATAAAAATGATCACACACTCAAACTTGACCTTACGTATTTAAGGTCAATGTAGGTCAATGCTTTAAATATGATAATTCTAAACAATTTTGGTATATGATTAACCATTAATTTATAATTAATAGTCCATAATAATAAAAATGATTTGACTAAAATATATTTTTATATACATTTAAATTTGACTATATTGTTACATTTAAACAACTTAATTTTAGAATTAATGATCAATAATTTAAATAATAAGTTGATTAAAGTTTTCAAAGATAAGTTATATTACCTTATTTTGATAATTTACAAAACTATATGATTACTATTTATATTCTAATTAAAAAATTTTATTATCATTTCTATTTATATTATATCTTACATAAATAGGTATATGAAATGGATAGTTATAAAATTGATCACGCACTCAAATTTCACCTTACATATTTAAGGTCGGTGGAGGTTAATGCTTTGAATATGGTAATTCTAAACATTTTTGGTATATGATTAACCATTAATTTATAATTAATAGTCCATATTAATAATAATGATTTGACTAAAATATATTATTTTATATACATTTAAATTTTGACTATATTGTTACATTTAAACAACTTAATCTAATTGTGTTTATAAAGGTTAATAACTTAAGGACCATATACAATATATACAATATACAATATTATATATATATATATATATATATATATATATATATATATATATATATATAATATCTTTGGTAATTGTATACAATATACAATATTGTATATATATAAATTACAAATTCAAATTAACTTTCCGATAATTGTATGCATCTTTGGTATATGATTTAGACTTTATTTTATATAATGATAATGAATAATGATTTGATTATAATTTTTAACCTTTATATGAACTTTACAAAAATAAGTTATAGACTTTAATATTAACAAATCGAAATTCAAAATTATCTTCCAATCTATTTCAATTTCAAATCCAATATTATAATCTCTACAACTA
Source organism: Bidens hawaiensis (assembly GCF_021521415.1). Lineage (NCBI taxonomy): Eukaryota > Viridiplantae > Streptophyta > Magnoliopsida > Asterales > Asteraceae > Bidens > Bidens hawaiensis. Next base: position 1,607,850 of record NW_027491035.1, on the reverse strand, counting down.
CTACGAATTATTTCGTACTTTCGTTTTAAATATTACCCGGGTTTGAAATATATTATTATTTCAAATACTATCATTTGGAACAATATTAAACAATATTGAAATATATCATTTATTTATAAGTACAACATTTGCATTTGATTAAATCTATATGATGTTACATATATATTATGTTTTAAATATGTTCCACCGCGTGTAACATGGGCACTATCCTAAATCAATATTAGAATCTATGTTTCTTTTAAGAGATTTGAATCACTTGAATCTTGCTAGTGTTAGAAAAGAAATGGCACATTTGGATTTGGAAAATAAAGTTAGCGAGAAGGTAAAATGGTTGTTAGAGTGTGAGAACTATGAGTCAAATATTGATGATCTTCTAAACTCTTTAGAATCTGAAGATTAAATTTAAGGTAACACTTATTAAATAACTTAGTTATGCATGAATTTGTTGTTTAAATTTATTATGTTTGTAGACATGTTTTTCCACCCGTGTGTAACACGGGCTATACCCTAGTATATATATATATATATATATATATATATATATATATATATATATATATTAAAGAAACACAAATCCACCCCTCAAGGTCGAACACGTTAGTCCGAGGGTTATGGTTAAGTATTCCCATGATGGGTTATAAAACCTTCTTGGCGCAGATGAGTGTATCCTGCAAAGCAGAACACCGTGAGCTCGTTACGAGGAATGGGGGGATTCACTCGTAACCACCCTCCGGCGTGAGAATTAGTACTTGATAGTACGAAATTGAATGTATAGATAGTGATAGTATGTGTGTAACAACTCGGTTTTTCTAATTGATATTCTTATCTGTTACCTGACCCGTTTTCACTTTCAGGAAATTTAAACGATAAAATATCGCGTCTTTTGAGTATTCATTAGTTTATTAATATTTTTTATTATATATAATAATTAACTTTGGATTATATCCAAATTTTACCCTAAACCATACTTTAACCCTTTAATGTTTCCACCTTATTAGTATAGGAACTAATATGCAAATATGATGAATTAAAATCCAGATCCATATATCCATCAACTCATGTACCAAACCCGTTTACCTTTAACCCGTGACCCATTTGAATTCCTTGAACCTTAATTCGTGCTTTAATCTTAGAAATTATATTGTGTGCTGATTCTTCATTCATATTTCGGCCTTACCGACACTCGGATTAGGAAACTAGGATCAATATTATTCGTATTGCTTATATGAACAATCCATCTAAAACCGTTTATCATTATACCCTTTAATGTACACCATAACTCAATTAAACCTACAGGAACAACCCTCTACACGTCGCCAGCATAATCCCTATCACTAATTTGATTTTAACGACTTTCTATTCGGTGTTCTGGATACAATTAAACATCAATTCATCAGTCTTATAGGTAACCGTTTATATGTTTTCACTCGTCTTTGAGCGCTGCACAATAACCCTAACTTCAATATATCAAACCTTTAATGGATTAATCGATTAAGAATTCTAGGGTTTTGATATGAACTGGTTATTCTTCTTTCCGGTTATAGCTTTTCGGGTTCTGATTTAATAACATCTGACCAGCCAGAGCAGTTGGCTGGGTTGGTTCTTTAACGCCTTGAACCGCTGTGGGGCGCAGGTTCGAACCCCCAGCCCGTTTTGTATTTTTTATTTTTGATAAACTACTAGTTTAATATATATAAGTTATTTTAATTATTAAAAATACAATATGATACATAAAATATCATAATTTATTTATGTTTTCATCTTAAACCGACATGATTAATGATCCTTTTCCGAACCTTAGTTAAAACCGTGTGTGTTATTAAATTATTAAAAATTGTTAAAGGTTTTAATTTTATAAAAAGGGTTTTATTATGTATTAAGAATATCTCATTAATTAATATATTAACATATAGTATAAATTCAAGTGTTTTATAAAAAGATCATATTTTATATAAATATTATTATTTATTATTGATTCTTTATTATATATTATTTACTATATATTTAAGAGAAATCTTTATTAAATAATAAAAATACATGTAAATACACCAAACGTATTTATAGTTTCTTTAAACATTTAAAACAAATCTCTCTATATAAACTATAAAGTTTTACAAATATTTATTTAAGTATTTTATATAATTAAATCATATTATAAAACTTTGATAATAAAATTAACAATAAATCTATTAATATTAAACTTTCGTTAGAGTATAGCCGATCATCGAATACCAAAACTCTATCTAGTTTTAGCTTCTTTATTCCATTCATATTTATTCCTCAACTATTGTTACTTAGGATTTCTCGTTGATAACTTCCGAAGAGCGTTACTCTTGTTTACTACCGTTCTTACCGCATTTGTTTATCACTTGCTTTATCACTAAGGTGAGTAATCACTCCCCTATTTTACTTATTTTTAAACATTATGGGGGACATATGCGTATCTTATATATTTAACTATTATATAGTATTCAAAACCGCAACTGTTAATCCTTGTGTGTATATCAGTTTATGCTTAACTTGCTATTTGCTTACTTGCTTAGTTTGAATGCTACTTGCTTATTCCGGCAACCGATGTCCATTTTTATGGCAACGGTTTAGTCCTTGCTTGGTAACCAATGTCCATTTTTATGGATTGGTTGAGCCCTTTCTTTATGGTTTGATTGATTGTTTATGTGATATAGCTTAACTATTTATTCTCACAGGAACAGTTTGCATCTTTCTTTATTTACAATATATTATTATTGTTATGTCTTAAACTGGTGTTTTACTCACTCAACATGTGTTGTTGACAAATATTATATTTTATACGCATATGCATGTTATCGTAGAAATTTAATGCAGGTTGGTGAAGACTTAGTGAAGAATTTAGTTAGAAGAATATTTTAATCAAGAAATATAAAATTTGTATTGTTGTATGAATTATGTACTTGTTTGTATTTGAGTTATTTGATAATTGAATTTAATTAATAGATATTGTCATTTAAATATTGCATGATAGTAACCTTGTGACTGTGACAATCAGTTCGTGCCCCGGCATTTCCGCCGTAGGTTGGGGTGTGACAGATTGGTATCAGAGCCGAAGGTTTAAGATAGGTCATTAGTGGTGTCCTAGTAACATGCTTAGGAGCCTCATACGTGCTTATCTGTTTGCCTGATTTATTCTATTTGATTGTTTACAGCTTACATACTTACTTGCTAAATTATTTAACTGTTTAAATAATGATTGCTTATTATTGTATTGTTATGCACATACAAACAACTCCGAGGCTATGTCTCAACTTTCAAAGAAATGTTTTCTTAAATATTTTATATTAAAGTAGTTTGCCTTTTATTTTTGGGAAATTCCTTAAGAATTCCCTACTTTTTAGTTTGTTCCTTCATCTTAAGGCTAGGTAGTATGACAAGTTTCTCTCGGCCAAAGAGGAACACAACTGTCATACGACCAACACCTTAGGTTGATTTTAAACTGAATTCACGGTGGTTTGTGGCTAAACTAGGTTATTCCGATTTCCGTTATTTAAATGGTTAGTTGGGTGAAAAATCCATGGAACCCATGGGCACTCCTACCATCCATTTCTTAACTTGTTTTCATAGTTTTGTTGGAGGGATCAACATGGTGATTCACAAGATACTCTGACTACCCATATTTATTTCGATAGTTCGTTATTTAGTTTGGTCGGTTAAAACGCCGTGTAACGCTGATTGGGCCGACAAAATCCATTGCATTGTTAATTCGTTAATTAGTTGGGACAAACAAATTACCATGTAACGCTCATGGGCTGTCCAACTCATTTGTTCGTTAGTTCGTTGGGCCATTCAAATTTCCATGGAAAGCTCACGGAAGGCCAACATCCGCAATTTATATATCGTTAGTTTATTATAAACTTAATAAAAAAAACTAAATTTTAAACTGATTTAACTCCTCATGTAGTCATCACACATTAATCCTATTGACTACATCAACTAATAACTATTTACGCATTGTACCCCCCTCATCTTATAATCTTTCACATTTATCCTTATAATGCAAAACCCCTTACTTCTTAACGCAACATTATTATAAGTTATCTACATAGTTAAACATTTTACTATCCTTATTACCTCAATTTATCCTTCATCTTACAAATCTTTATTTTTGGTCCTCATAAATTGTCCTATCTAAGAAATCACTGTCGTCCTCGACATCAATTGTCTAGTTCTCATGAACAACGCGTGTATATCCAATGAGTTAACTACTGCAACCTCTAAAATATAAACTCAAATTCAAAACACTAATACAGCCAATTCAAACTTGTTCATTAACTTCCCTGATTGAAATTTTATTTCATTTACACCTACTCCTCCTCGCGACAACAACAAGTGCAAGTCTAATTATTAAAAAGCCTATACTTTTAATCAAATCAATCATCAACCTCGACAAAATCAAAGTATCCCAAGCAAGAAACTCTTCATCGGTATTTCACTCGTTATGCCCCACTAGTAACTTTCATCATTCGACTCAATCCTCATTTCGTTTATGCATCCAATGTAATCGCTTTGATCATCCTTGCAAATACTTGCCTTACTATCCGTGCTTTCTACCATTCAGGAGACCCTAATCCTCTCTACGATATGTGCCTGTAGATTTTCCAATCTAATCAAGTTCAAACTATAGTTACACCCACTACATTACCCGTCAAGTCCAAACTTACCAGTTCCTTGTCATTCGAGTTCCTCTCGTCAAGCAAGATCACTCATACTTAACCCAAACTTATCAGATCCCGCACCGCAAGCTCAAGTTTACCAAACCTACTCTAATCAAACCACCCTCTTGTAGACCGTTTACGCCTAAGTTATGCCGAATCAATCTACCACGACTGCTCAAGATCTTATGGATCAAATCGTCCAAGACGTTCAAGTTTTAAGGTTCCAAGTCAGGATCAGTTGAAGATTTAAACTAGTAGAAGACTTTGCCGCTCGTCATATTCTATCTTGCTTGAATTTGACCTTTCTGCTTTGTATCAACTATTTAATAAATTTTAAATTAACGTTTTGTTTCTATGAAATATTGAAGTACTAATTAAGATTTTCTATTATTATGCCCCTCGAGTAAAGTTTAAAATTATCGAATTGTGACTTTATAAATTCCTTATTTTAATTAACCAAACTATAAACCTTTGTCTATTTAAAGACGTCTCACTTAAAACTCCTTCCCATAAATGATTTCTATTCTTAAAATTATATTTTGAAACATTTTTGTAAACCCACACGATAAGACGAGTTATGTGGACCATCTGACGATCTAAATAATTATGGTCCGGAACATAATTATTGAAGTCTTCGCATGGAAATCATGATGCGTAAGATTGTGTGTCATAATATAGAATTGAAAGTAGTTGAGTTAACGGTACACATGTAAAAATGATAAGGACATGGTGGATACGCCGCTGGTACATCCTATATATAAGTGCCCTTATCGGAGTAGCATTTGGAGCGTTGTTTTAACTATTCAAAGTTCTGTGTTATGATGAAAAAAAATTTTAGATTTTATTTTGAAATTCTCTTTTCCTAAAAAAATAAATAAAAAAAAAATAGAAAATTAATGGTGTTGTTATAGTATTCTTTAATTTCGGGACGAAATACACTAAAGTAGGGGAGACTATAACAACTCGGTTTTTCTAATTGATATTCTTATCTGTTACCTGACCCGTTTTCACATTCTGGAAATTTAAACGATAAAATATCGCGTCTTTTGAGTATTCATTAGTTTATTAATATTGTTTATTATATATAATAATTAAATTTGGATTATATCCAAATTTTACCCTAAACCATACTTTAACCCTTTAATGTTTCCACCTTATTAGTATAGGAACTAATATGCAAATATGATGAATTAAAATCCAGATCCATATATCCATTAACTCATGTACCAACCCGTTTACCTTTAACTCGTGACCCATTTGAATTCCTAGAACCTTAATTCACGCTTTAATCTTAGAAATTATATTGTGCATTGATTCTTCATTCATATTTCGGCCTTACCGACACTCGGATTAGGAAACTAGGATCAATATTATTCGTATTACTTATATGAACAATCCATCTAAAACCCGTTTATCATTATATCCTTTATTGTACACCATAACTCAGTTAAACCTACAGGAACAACCCTCTACACGTCGCCAGCATAACCCCTATCACTAATTTGATTTTAACGACTTTCTGTTTGGTGTTATGGATCAAGATAGAGCCGGCCATGTCTCGATACAATTAAACATCAATTCATCAGTCTTATAGGTAACCATTTATATGTTTTCACGCGTCTTTGAGCGCTGCACATAACCCTAACTTCAATATATCAAACCTTTAATGGATTAATCGATTAAGATTTCTAGGGTTTTGATATGAACTGGTTATTCTTCTTTCCGGTTATAGCTTTTCGGGTTCTGATTTAATAACATCTGACCAGCCAGAGCAGTTGGCAAGGTTGGTTCTTTAACGCCTTGAACCAATGGGGGGCGCAGGTTCGAAACCCCCCAGTCCGTTTTGTATGTTTTATTTTTGATAAACTACTAGTTTAATATATATAAGTTATTTTAATTATTAAAAATACAATATGATACATAAAATATCATAATTTATTTATGTTTTTATCTTAAACCGACATGATTAATGATCCTTTCCGAACCTTAGTTAAAACCGTGTGTGTTATTAAATTTTAAAAATTGTTAAAGGTTTTAATTTTATAAAAAGGGTTTTATTATGTATTTAGAATATCTCATTAATTAATATATTAACATATAGTATAAATTCAAGTGTTTTATAAAAAGATCATATTTTATATAAATATTATTATTTATTATTGATTCATTATTATATACTATTTACTATATATATTTAAGAGAAATCTTTATTAAATAATAAAAATACATGTAAATACACCAAACGTATTTATAGTTTCTTTAAACATTTAAAACAAATCTCTCTATATAAACTATAAAGTTTTACAAATATTTATTTTATTATTTTAAGTATTTTATATAATTAAATCATATTATAAAACTTTGATAATAAAATTAACAATAAATCTATTAATATTAAACTTTTGTTAGAGTGTAGCCGATCATCGAATACCAAACTTCTATCTAGTTTTAGCCTCTTTATTCCATTCATATTTATTCCTCAACTATTGTTACTTAGGAATTCTCGTTGATAACTTCCGAAGAGCGTTACTCTTGTTTACTACCATTCTTACCACATTTGTTTATCACTTTCTTAATCACTAAGGTGAGTAATCACTCCCCTATTTTACTTATTTTTAAACATTTTGGGGACATGTGTGTATCTTATATATTTAACTATTATATAGTATTCAAAACCACAACTATTAATCCTTGTGTGTATATCAGTTTATGATTAATTTGCTATTTGCTTACTTGCTTAGTTTGAATATTACTTGCTTATTCCGGCAACCGATGTCCATTTTTATGGCAACGGTTTAGTCCTTGCTTAGTAACCAATGTCCATTTTTATGGATTGGTTGAGCCCTTTCTTTATGGTTTGTTTTCTTTATGGTTTGATTGATTGTTTATGTGATATGACTTAACTGTTTATTCTCACAGGAACAGTTTGCATCTTTCTTTATTTACTATATATTATTATTGTTGTGTCTTAAACTGGTGTTTTACTCACTCAACATGTGTTGTTGACAAATATTCTATTTTATACGCATATGCAGGTTATTGTAGAAATTTAATGCAGGTTGGTGAAGACTTAGTGAAGAATTTAGTTAGAAGAATATTTTAATCAAGAAATATAAAATTTGTATTGTTGTATGAATTATGTACTTGTTTGTATTTGAGTTATTTGATAATTGAATTTAATTAATAGATATTATCATTTAAATATTGCATGATAGTAACCTTATGAGCTGTGACAATCAGTTCGTGCCCTGGCATTTTCGCCGTAGGTTGGGATGTGACAATGAGAGTGTATATCCTTTACCATTTGGAGATCCATTGGTATTTATAGCCGGAGGAGAGAGAGTATGGTCAACTACCTTGTCAGGCTTTCCACCAATAATATTCTCCACCCGTGCGGTCGTGGAGGTTGGTGGAAGTTGGTGGGCATCATGGCCTTTTGACAAAGACGTGTTGTACTATTTTGTACCGTCCTTTATGTGTTGTCCAATCCCCATTGATTTGGTGTTTGTTCCCATGTAAATTGTATCTTTTTGTCCCATGCTGATGGGACTTTTGCGCTACCATTCCCTAGGTGTCAGGGAATTTGTATTATATTGGTCTATAACTTTGGCGCCATGCACAACGCCTGGCGTATGACATATTTGGCCGCCACTTGTTCCGCCCAGCGCCATGGTTAGGTTTAACTCGGGTGTTGTACTTGGTTTAATGGTGGGTTTAATACCCTACCTCTACAAGTACCCCTTGTCCATAGTCGCCCATTTTGAAGAAAGGGGGGGGGGGGGCTATGGACTTATCATGGGCTTTTGGCTTTTATTGTACCTTTCAGCTACTTTTGTTCCGCTCTTGTACTACCAATATTGCCTATTTGGGTGTCTGGTTAGTGAAAACCATTCTTCCTAGCAATTGGTTATTTAACAAGTATCTCACGATAATCGAGATATGGTGTTGCCCTCGTTTGGTGGATGATTTATTTAATCATTCTATGGTGGAGCCAATTTTGGTGGGTGATTTATGATAATCATCCCCTGGCGGAGCCTATTTTTGGTGGGTGATTTAAAATAATCATCCCTTGGCGGAGCGTATTTTTGGTGGGTGATTTTTGATAATCATCCCATTGCGTAACCTATTTTTGGCGGGTGATTTATGATAATTATCCCATAGCGAAGCCTATTTGGCAGGTGATTTATGATAATCCTCACATGGCGGAGCCTATTTTGGCGAGTGATTTATGATAATCATCCCATGGCGGAGCCTATTTTGGCGGGTGATTTATGATAATCATCCCATTGCGGAGCCTATTTTTGGCGGGTGATTTATGATAATCATCCCATTGCGGAGCCTATTTTTGGCGGGTGATTTATGATAATCATCCCATGGCGGAGCCTATTTTGGCGGGTGATTTATGATAATCATCCCATGGCGGAGCTTATTTTGGCGGGTGATTTATGATAATCATCCTATGACGGAACCTATTTTTGCCAATACTTGTCACCTTTCCTTGTATGTTGATGACGTGTTATTTGGCGTAAAGGGGTGAATTAAATGCAGGTCAGTGAAACGATGGTTAGAATTTAGACAGTTTGACGACGGTTGCCCTGCAGTGCAGCTTTTTCGCTTGTGTTAGGCGAGTGGGCGAGAATCCCCGTGACGCACCTAGCTGTAACACATTTCCATTGTCATTTTATTATCGTGGCGCTTGCCTATTGGACCGCGTGTCGTCCATCCATTTTGTACCCCTCTCTTTCATTAATTGCGATTGGTATAAAAGGGGAGGGGTTGCTCCATTTGGATATCATTTCTCACCTTCATCTGCATATTTTCCCACCTTTTCTTCTTTGAATCTTTTCTTTCTTTTATGGCTGAATCTTCTCAACCTTCAAAGACTAAGAAGAATACTAGTATGGAGTTCGTCGGTTGTCGTATGGCTACCGAAAACTTCAATAATATGGTCAAGGTTTACAACCTTGGCCCTGAGTATGAGCCTGAGTTGCCTGCTTTGGGCAAGACGGCTCGATAGGCTCCTACCGACAAGATTGCCGTGTATAAGGAGTATTTCCTCCTGGGCAATTTTCGATTGCCCATCACTCGTTTTTTACTGGAGGTTTTGGATGTTTTTGGGCTGCACCTCAACCAGATTCATCCACTCGGGATGGCTCGCCTTCGCCATTTCGAGTATACTTGTCATTGCCTTGGCATTACGCCTACGGCTGACAAGTTATCAGCCTTTTACAGGTGGCGTTTCTCCCAGGGGTGGTATAATTTGTTTACCCATCGTGGTGCCTAGGCCATTGCCTTGGAGGCACCGCAGAGTTTGCACGAGTGGAAGAGCTTGTTCTTCTACGTTTCTGCGCGCGTGGTTTCGCATTCTATGCATTTCATGGATTTAAAGGAGCTTGCTGAGCCGAAAGTGGTTCCTTATTCCCGTACGGAATGGTTCACCACTTTACAGGTCAGCCTTTCCCCACTCCGTCATTGCTCAAAGCGCGCATTGGTGCTATTCGGCATGAGTCGTATTTGGGAGGATGTGACGATGGTGCCGGTTATCCATAATGGTGGTCAAGGTTAGTATAATCCTTTGGTTTTATTGTCTTCTATGTTTATACATAGTAATAACCTGACTTTGTATTTTTCAGAGGTAGAGGATCCCATGCTCCTTCTACAACCCGCCGCTGAAGGCGTCAGATTGTTGCGGCGGAGGGAGTTAGGTCTCCGTGAGGAGCCTATCCTCATGAGGACCGCGCGTAACTTTATGTTTCCTCTTCCTATAGGGCAATCACTTGCTCTGCGACCGCTACCACCTCCTAGCTTCGTTAACCCTTAGGGGGGTAGGTTGTAAACCATTTGCTATTGCTGGACATTCTCTTTGTTTACATATTTGCTAATGCTTTGACTTGGTTTTTTAGGTAGACGGCCTAACGTTGTGTGCTTTCCTAAGTGTAGTGGTAGGGGCGCACAACAAAGTGGTGGGGAGACTGTTGCGTCTCCGATATATGCCACCACGAGAAACGTCATGGATGATGATGACGATGTCGTCCTTATCTCCGCCGTTCCTTTTGGGTCTCCCGTGTCTTCTTCGGCGACATTACTAGGCCCGCTTGCTTCCAACGTTGGCGCGACGTCTTCCCAAACCACTTACGCACAGGTTTCTGTTGGCTTCTCCTTGCCTTCAGTCTCGCAGCCTGTGACTGCTGTGTCTGTCTTAGACACAAGTCTGTTTGCCACTACTCCAATTTTGGTGGCGACAGATCTTGTGTCTTCTGCAGCCGCAGCTTTTGGAACTGTCGTGGATACGAATTTCTTATCTACCAGTTCATCTTCTTCCTCCTCAGTCGGTGGGACATTCACTGTTCCACACAATCTGAGTTTCGCCCCCGTGGTTAATGAAGAAGATGAAGAGGTACCCCGCCTCTTCAAGAAACCTCGGCTTGGCGGGTTCGTGAAGATTAGAAGTCTTGTTAAATCACCAGGTATAATGTTTATAATTGGTTACGCATCTTTTAACGCAATCCATCTTTTGAATTTTCCTTGTGTCCATGTTCCAGGGACTTTGAGATTTCTTCATCGGCTGTTGCTTCTACAGTCTCCGCTGTTGCTTCTTCGCTGGCGACTGTTTTTTGCCAGTTTTCCGATGATGAAAAGTGTTGGCGACTTGTCGGAGGCGATGCCTTCTGTACAGATGTTGAGTTTGCCGATGATGACGGGTGTGGTTGGCCCGTCTGAGGCCGAAACCATTGTGTCGATGGTGCCTGTGTCGGCGAAACTAATGTTCCGTCTTTTTCGCAGCCAATGGCGTCGACCGATCCGATGAAGGCAATTATGGATGAGTTGCCTAAGTTTTTTTCCATCGACTCGGCGTGTATATCATTTTCTAACTTCATGAAGTCCAAACAATCCTCTCCAGACAAGACTTATATCCTTGACGGCGATGAGGCTGTGCCGCCGCCACCTTTTATTATTGGTGTGACGGTACATGGTAATTTTTTTGATTTTCGCGATGGCAGTAGTGGCGGGTCGAGTAGCGGGGTTTTGAATGTAGATATGGATCTCTGTGATTCCGTGGAGGCGAACCAAATTTTTCATCCTCGATGAAAGGTTACTTGCGGCGTCAATTTTGAAGACCCTGCCACTTGTACATAATTTTTTGAACATGTTGTTCCTCTTGGCGAGCGCATTGCTCACAAAATCCAGCCTCGGAATAGTTTGTATTCCGACACTACCTTCCCCCATGTCCAGGCTCTCTCTAGTTTCGCGGAATTGATGCGCAAAAATAGCACTCTTCGTGAGGAGAAGATCGAGGCAAGTATCAAGATGAGACAGATAGAGCAGTCGGTGAAAAATACTGAGGCTTCCGCCTGGAAGGCAGGTAAAGAATCAGCAGAGCACCGCTAGGCTCTGACTGCTGTTGAAGAGAAATTGGTGAAAGGTGAGGCAGATTTGGCAGAATCTGTCAGCGAGCGTGCCGCTCGCTATAAAGAGTTTGAGGTTGCCTACAAGAGGTCTAACGCCGAACTTGCGGATGCGCGTAGCCGTGCTCTTTCTGCTAAGGAGGCTTCCGCCAAACTCGAGAGTGAAAATGCTGCATTTCGTAAGCGTATTGAAGAGTTGGAGGCGGAGGCTAAGTTGAGGAAGGTGGATGCGGGCAAGCTGGCTAACACGTTAGTCTCCAATGAGGAGACTATTAAAACTTTGACTGTTGAATGTGCCGCTGCGGCTGCTGACCGCGATTGGCTGTTGAAACACGCTATCTGCAAGTTAACTCCTTCACAAATATATATTTCTTATCACTTGTATTTTACTAACACCTTTGTCATGCAGGTCGCCCAACGCATCATTACTGATGATGAATTGACGCGGTGTGTTGGGGCCCTTGTTACTGCTTCCCAGCAACTTGGACACAAGACCGGCTTTCAGGAAGCTGTGAAGTATCTGCGTGATAACCTTCCTCATGAAGCCTATGTTCTTCATGCTATTGATGTGGAAGCGAAGTATGCCGCCGCTGAGGCGGAATATGATGCTCTTACGTTTCCCATTCTTTCCGAAGTTGCTCAATATGCCAAGGAAGAAAATGGCGTGCAGTTGTTAAGGAGGCTGAGGCTGCTAGAGCCTACGCAGGCTGGTCCGTCTACCGCGTCTAGTAGCGGCGAAGGGGACAGCGCTGTTGCTGTCGATCAATCGGGGAAGGGCATAAATGATGTTGATTAGGGTGCCCGCTTGATCTTGTATAGTTAGGAATGTAACTTGTTTTGCGGACGTTGGTGTCCGCTTGTAATTATTTGTGATTTTATGAACTGAAGTTTTTGTTTCTCAATTTGTGAAATGCGTGGTATCGTTTCCATTCATGTTGACCCTTGGCCTGTTTTTACAATTTTTGGAATCGATTTACATGTAACACCTTCGTAGTTGTGTCGCGTTCCAAGTCCTTTTAATCGGTGAGCCATCGATTTAGATCAGCGCGTAGGTGCCCTTTCCTAATACCTCTTTAATTTGGTAAAGGCCTTCCCAAGATGGCGCTAGTTTTCCTTGTGCATGTGCTCTTGATGCCTCGTTGTTGCGAAGGACGTAATCTCCCACATTGAACTCACAAAATTTTACTTTTGTATCATTGTACTTTTGTAGTTGGCGCTTGTAATTTTGTTCCCTTATTGTGGCCAACTCTCTACGTTCTTCAAGCAGCATTAAATCTAAACGCCTTTCCGCCTTATTGTCTTTTGGAAATTTGACTCTTGGTGATGGCACGCCGAATTCGGCGGGATCATTACTTCTGTACCGTAAGTTAGACTGAACGGTGTTTCTGCGTTACTTGTACTTCTTTGGGTTCGTATAGCCCAAAGAACATGGGGCAATTGATCAACCATCCTGATTTGTAATTTTCCAGCCTTTTCTTGATACCGCCGACTATGGTTCGATTGGCGCGTTCCATTTCCCCGTTCCCTTGTGGATGGGCAACGGAAGTGAATGTTTGGGTGATGTTTAGCTCCTTCAACCATCGTTAGATGTGTTGATCTGCAAATTGCGTTCCGTTGTCGCTGACCAGATTCATGGGTAGTCCGAAGCGGCAGATAATGAATTCCCATATGAATTTTTTAACGCTGGCCGCGTTTATCGTTGCCACTGGCTTCGCTCGACCCATTTTGTGAAGTAATCGATTGCGACAATAAGAAATTTCACTCGCCCTGGCGCTTCGGGGAACGGTCCCGTTATATCGATTGCCCATTTCTGGAATGGCCAAGAGGCTGTTACCGGGATCATGGCATTTTTTGGCGTAGGGTATTCGGCGCATGGCACTGACATGCACTGCATCGTCTCAATTCTTTTTCCTCATCCACATGCATACTCGGCCAATAGTATCCGGTGTTCATGATTTTGGCGACCACCATTCTTGGTCCCGCATGCACGCCGCATATCCCTTCATGAATTTCTCTTAGCAGATAATTTTCGTCTTGTGGATCAACGCATCTGAGAAGTGGCCCTAAGTATGATCGCCTATACATAATGCCATCCTGAATTGTATAATTCAGTGCTTTGTGGCGAATTTTTCTGGCTTCTGCCTTATTCTCTGGCAAAATACCCCTCGCGAGGTAAGTGACAATTGGTGTCATCCAATTTGTTTTCGCCGCTGAACACACGTAGACTTCCCTGTTAATTGTTGAAGGTGTTGTGAGAACCTCGATATGGACATCCTTTGCGAGACGTTCGAAACCAACTGATGCTAACTTGCTCAGGGCATCTGCTTGTTTGTTTTCACTTTGCTTGATGTGTTTTACTTTGCATGTGGCGAACGCTGCGATTAACGCTTTAGCTTGCGCTAGGTAGGACGCCATCTTGTCATCCTTTACGTCATATGAGCCTTCAATTTGGTTTGCCACTAGCATCGAGTCAACGTGGGCTTCCAAGTGTCGGGCTCCCAATTTTTTTCCGATTCGCAACCCTGCCAACAATGCTTCATATTCTGCTTTGTTGTTTGTGCTTTTGAACTCTAAGTGTATCGCATATGTGAAGTGTTGTCCTTTTAGGTTGGTTATTCTTAACCATGCGCCTGCATCTTCGTCATTAGATGCCCCGTCTGTGAACAACTTCCAAACCTGTTCTTTTTGTTTTTCGACTGGAGGTTCTATCTCTATTCGGCATTCTTCCACTTTTTCTTGAGGAACTTCCGCTATGAAGTCGGCCAAAACCTGGCCCTTGATTGCTGGCCTTGGTTTATATTCAATGGAATGTTCTCCCAATTCTATCTCCCATTTCGCTAGTCTTTCGGACAGCTATGGTTTGCTTAATACATTTTATAAGCGATAGTTGGTGAGAACATGTATTGGGTGGCCTTGAAAGTATCTTCTCAGGCGATGTGCCGTCTGTACCAGAGATAAGACCAGTTTTTCCAAAGTGGAGTATCTCGTTTCTGCGTCCGCTAGGGTGTGGCTTACGTAGTAATTGGGTGTTTGAATACCATTATTTCCACCACTAGGACCACACTGATTGCTCTCTCGGAAGCTACTAGGAAGACTACTAACGGTTATCCAACTTTTGGGGCTGTTAGCATTGGTAGTTCTGCTAAACGCGACTTGATTCCTTGAAATGCCGTTTCTGCCTCGTCTGTCGACCGAAATTGAGATTTCTTGAGACAGTTTCTCAAGGTTGAAACGAACGGGAAAGATCTTTCTGCGTGGCTTGACAAAAATCTGTTCAACGCGACTAGTAAGCCATTAAGTGTTTGTACTTGCTTGACAGATTTTGGTAAAGGCATCTTCAGCACTACTTCGAGCTTTTCTGGGTTGGCCTTGAAGCCGACATTGGTCACAATTACCCCTAGGAACTTCCCCTCTTCCATTCCGAAGGAGCACTTTCCTGGGTTGAGCTTCATGCTGATTGACCTTAATGTTTTGAAGGTCTCTTCATTGTCCTTCAACATTGCTGTCTCTGTCTTGCTTTTTATGACCAAGTCGTTCATATAAACTTCTAAGTTCCTCCCGATTTGAGACTTGAACTCTTTGTTCATCAATCGTGGGTACGTAGACCCAGCGTTCTTGAGGCCAAATGGCATCATCTTATAACACTACGTTCCATTGTTTGTTCCGAACGTCGTTTTGTCTTGGTCTTTTACCGCCATATGGATTTGATGGTATCCTTTGTATGCGTCCAAAAAACATTTGAACTGAAAGGGTACTAGCGTGTCCACTTTGAGGTCGATCTTTGGCAATGGGTAACAATATTTTGGGCATGCTTTGTTGATATCTTTGAAGTCGATACACATGCGCCATTGCCAGTTTGCTTCGGGCACCATCACTGGATTGGCTATCCATGTTTAGTATTGTATTTCACGGATTATTCCCGCGTCTACCAGTTGCTGGACTTGTTCATCACATGCTTTTGCTTGGTTTGGTCCCATCCTTCTCCGTTTATGTACTACTGGTACGAAGGCTGGATTGACCAATTCATGCTCTGCTTTGCTTCTCGGGACCCTGTCATGTCTGCCAGGGTCCAAGCGAAGACATCTACACTCTTGATTAGCAATCTTTTTAGCGCCGCGCGCGCTTCTTCAGAGATTGTTGGTCTAATGGTTATGCTTTGTTCTGGGAATTTTTTGTTGAGCACCCATTTTTCTATCTCTCATTCTTTGCTGGTTTTTGACACCTTCTGTGCTAGTGTTTTTCTTTCCGTCACGTTGCATTCTTTGTTGGCGTGGATCATTGCTATCCCCGTTAGAGCTGGTACTCCCAATATGCCATGTGCTGTTGAAGGGTTAGCGTTGAAGTCCCCAATTGCTTCTATTCCCAGGATTATATCATAATGTGGGTGGGATGTCTCCATAGCCAGGAGGTCCACGTCTTCTGTTCGTGAATGTATCCCGTCACTTAGTTTGACCGAGAATGTCAATTGTCTTAGCGGGTATTCGATACTTTGATTAAAACACGATATTGGAGCATTGACCGGCATCAACCGCTGTTTGTCCTTTTCTTACAGTAAATCGAAGCACTGGCGGTACATAATATCGGATGTTGCCCCTGTGTCGATGAAAAAACGTTGTGTTCGGTAGTGACCGAACACTGCTGTGATTACTAATGGTGCTTTCTTGTTCGCCCCTCCCTTTACTTTTGGAAAGATGACTTGCTCCTCTTTCCAGGCTGCAGGTTCCGCCTGCCTGCACTTCTTGGATTGTATGCTGCTAGAGATCATGTTGGCATGGAGGTCCTTGATTTTCTTTTCTGGCCTTCCGCTGTCTCTTGGAGGCGGGCGCCTGTACCTCCCCTTAATACTCTTAACAAGATGGTCAAGTTTTCCGTTCTTCATGTATTCTTTGATTGCATCCTTTAGGTTAGAACACTGATTTGTTGTGTG
Source organism: Bidens hawaiensis (assembly GCF_021521415.1). Classification (NCBI taxonomy): domain Eukaryota; kingdom Viridiplantae; phylum Streptophyta; class Magnoliopsida; order Asterales; family Asteraceae; genus Bidens; species Bidens hawaiensis. Next base: position 1,590,829 of record NW_027491035.1, on the reverse strand, counting down.
GCCATGTTCATGATAGTCACATTAACTTTTCATATTTGTGTTTGGCCCCTGCTTGATTGGTGCTGGCTTCTTGAGTTGGATTCCTTCTGTGTACATGATTTGGGCTTAGCTTTTGGTCAGCGGATTCCATCTGGATGCGTTCGTCTTCCCCTTCTGTCTTATTTTGAAGGATTCATACGTCACTGACTCCTTTTGCTGATTCTAATTGTTTAATCTCGACCATACGGAGGATATCGTTTTTCCTTGGCGGGCTTTGTTGATATCGTTTATGGCATCATTTTTTACCAGCTCTTTCCCCAGGCTTTTCTCCATTCGTGCGTATCTCTTGGCCGCGACCATAACATCGTCCCATCGATATGGCATGCTGTCTCTGCCCGTAAGGTTCCCAATATGATCGTCACACTTTACGTTATGGCGGAAGGCTGCACGCAACAGTTCTTCGCTTACGCCCCCAATGTTCAAGCCTTCTTGGTTGAATCTGGTAATGAAATCCTCCAGCGTTTCATTGTCTCTTCTAACTACATTCAGAGTGTCTGCTGGGTCACTGATGTGACGCCGATGTTGGCTAAACTGTTGGGTGAACTTTTTCGTTAAGTCCTCCCAACTTTTAATCTGGTCGTCTAGAAGCCTTTCAAACCAGGCTCTGGCGACTCCGACCAGTGTCAATCTGAAAATGTGGCACCATAAAGGCACGGTCCAGCCTGACACTAACCCAGCAGCTGTTAAAGTCTGCAAATGATCGTCTGGATCTGATATGCCATCATACTGACCAACCGTTGGCGGTATTTTTGGATTTTATGGTAACTCTTCCTCAGCGATTTTTGCTACAAACTTTGATTTTCCCGCCGATGTTGTTGGCTGGTACGGCTTGGAAAAATCTTTCGCTACATCTGGATGATATTTCACCAGTTTCCTGGCATTGTCTAGACCTTTCCAACTAGCTTCGTAGTCTGGATCGTCTAGACGGGAGTCGGCTTCAGGACACGACCGATGTGACTTTTCTCCTGCTTTGCTATTTTGCCGAGCAGGTGGTGATTTGGCGGTTGGTGCTTTTGTATGAATCGGCGCTGAGTGTTCTTCGTAGTCTTCTTCTTTGACATTGCTGCTAGATACCGCGTCGAACAACATTCTAAGTTTAACGACAACCGCCATTTTTTCTTGGACTTTGTCCTTCAGTTTTTGTTGTTCAGCTTCCAACCAGGCCATTATGTCTGGTGGTATGGTTGCTTAGGGACGTGATTTGGTTTTTGCTTTCTCTGTGATGGTAGGGTGAATGGTGGACGCGTTAGCGATGCCGTCACCACTACCAATGACGTCCAAGATTTCCATATTTCCTTCTTGGTTGGCCTTTGGGTTTTGGCCAACCTCTTTCGGTGTAGTTTTGCCACTCATCTGAATCAAGAATGGAGTGATTTTTGAGTAACTGTTCTAGCTATATGCACGGATGGCGCCAATGAAGAAACACAAATCCACCCCTCAAGGTCTAACACGTTAGTCCGAGGGTTATGGTTAAGTATTTCCCACGATGGGTTATAAATCCTTCTTGGGCAGATGAGTGTATCCTGCAAAATAAAACACCGTGAGCTCGTTATGAGGAATGGGGGGGATTCTCTCGTAACCACCCTCCGGCGTGAGAATCAGTACTTGATAGTACGAAATAGAATGTATTGATAGTGATAGTATGAGAGTGTATATCCTTTACCATTTGGAGATCCATCGGTATATATAGCCGGAGGAGAGAGAGTATGGTCAACTACCTTGTCAGGCTTTCCATCAATAATATTCTCCACCCGTGCGGTCGTGGAGGTTGGTGGAAGTTGGTGGGCATCATGGCCTTTTGACAAAGACGTGTTGTACTATTTTGTACCGTCCTTTATGTGTTGTCCAATCCTCATTGGTTGGGTGTTTGTTCCCATGTAAATTGTATCTTTTTGTCCCATGCTGATAGGACTTTTGCGCTACCATTCCCTAGGTGTCAGGGAATTTGTATTATATTGGTCTATGACTTTGGCGCCATGCACTACGCCTGACGTATGACATATTTGGCCGCCACTTGTTCCGCCCAGCGCCCTGGTTAGGTTTAACTCGGGTCTTGTACTTGGTCGATTGGTGGGTTTAATACCCTACGTCTAGATATATCTATATATTTTTACTCGGGAGAAATAAACATAACAGAAGTTTTGGCTTTACAGCTTTCCAAAACAAGTGTTGAATGGCACTGGTTGATAGTGCTTATAAAAATACTCATAATTAGGAAATATGAAAGTGTTAAAAACACACCTTTATATATTGATGTTGCAGATAACCCGCAAATTAATTCCCGTAATGGAAAATTACGCAACAGACGTCATGGAACATCCATTGGAGCATGACTAGTTTCATCATCAGCGAATACCTGAACCATAATTCATGTTTATGTAACATGTCATATAGGTAGACCAAACAGATTGCTAGGGTCAAACTCCCCCAAAGTAAAAAAAAAAAAAGTCACATACAATGTTTTAATAGTTATTTCCAGTTCAAAAACGACAAAACTTTTAGACCAAAGGCTTTTGAGTCAACCCAACCCAACCGGTACCAAAAGATTACCCATAACCCAACCCGCCCATTTTACGCAACATCTACATAACATCTGATAGTTACCTCATTAACCTGAAAATATGTTCCATTAATGGGAAATGACCCTCTAGTTGCAGTTCGACAAGGGATTTGTTGATGCAAATTAATACTTACTACTTTCAGTAAAAACATAAATAGCATTATATAATAATTTTGTACTTTTCTGACCAAGACGGTTGCTTTAACGGTTTCATCTAGATTACTGTTAGCGGGTACGCATGCTATGCTTTCTGTGTATTCTAAATTTCTAATGTGTTGGGAACTTCACCTGTTTTAGAAAGGCAATATGAGAACACGTAATAGCAAAATAATAAAGTTGTATTGAGCTATTACATGGAGACCATACAGCAAGAAGGTATGGTGTCAGATCATCACGGTCCCTTTTTTCAAACTATATATATATATATATATATATATATATATATATATATATATATATTTATATTCATAAATAGCATATTAGACGGAGATTAACAAAATAATATTAATAAAATGCGACAATTCCTTACCCCAGCCAAACTCGGATGGATGTCCGGGAGCTCATAGCTACATTAACAAAAAAAAAATTAATAACAGTAACAAACAAATTTGTGCTAACATTAACAGAGGTAATTAAAAAAAAACATAACAATAACAATAACAATAATAAAAACATACACAAGATGCATAGTCCTTGATTTGGCTATAAATTTCTTTGGTGGCTCACGAATGTTGCCGGTTCTGCTGAAAAAGCAATTAGAGCTTTTGACATATCAGCTTCTGGAATTTTAGCCTTATGTGTATCTTTTAAAGTTTCCCTGAACTCCTTGATCTTAAACCTGATAGTGGGGATTTCATCAACATCAAAACCGCAACATATATCTTCAATGTCGCCTATGATTGATTCTGCTTCTGGTGATGCGGGAACTTCAACTATGGGCTCACAGTTATTGACTTCTAGGTCAAAGGACGATGGTGGTTGACGCATTGAATATTTCTCTTCATTTCCAGCTGCGACTATTGAAGTTACATGGCTACTTTCTTTTGTTCCCATAAGGGCCATCCTACGACTATATTTAAAAACTTTATATTAGTAACAACCTAAAAAATACAAGTATAAATAATTTATTATAATTATGATACAAACCTAGCAAAGGCACTTGCATAATGTCTGCACTCTGCTCTCATTGGGCATGAATTGCAATTTGGTTTTATCTTGGTACAAAATACCTATAAAGAACAAGTTTCAAATATAACAGAAAGAAACTTATGATGGAAATAAAGAAATAATGGCCTTTCCAAATGTGATCAAATGACAATGTAACTCGTGCCTATATACAACACCAGTGTTGCAATTAGACTCTTGATAAATATAGTTATGAATGAGGTCATGATGCAGGTGATGGTCAAAATGGAATAAACTTTAGCTGTTTTACAGTATTGTATTATAAATAACAAGAAATGCAACACAAGAAGTAAGACACATGTCAAATTTTAATCAAACAAGCATTACGTCGGTTTGACATCTCAAATCCCAAAATCAAAAGCTGAACTTTGAGTTACTGATTATATAACATGTATGCATGCTGAAAACTAAATAAAGATAAAGTTTACAGTGTTTTTTGATCAAGGGTGCATAGCATGGGGTAAAGGTAGCTTTGAATTTTATTCACCATTGGGTACCTGAAATGAAACTTCAGGAGATATAAAATATTCCACTTTTATGATATTTGCTTCTAAATCTATCACAACGAAGAGTTGGGAAAATAAATAGATATAAGTTGTATATTTACGCGTTTAAATGATGAATTTGAACTGAATCGGGGAGTGGTTGCAGTGAGACCCACCCTAGACGTGTGGCTACAATCCCGACATTTGTTTCAACCTTCCACAAACAAAACATAATGAAACCAACAATAACATATTGAAACTATATAAAGAACTAATGAAGTGTAAACCCTTACTGGAAAAGCATTATGATGTAGCGTTAAGAGCCGTACACACACCACACTTTTCAAACCAAGTCTATATATGCTCAACAAGAATTCCCTGCAAACATAAAAATTATTATACTCTAATCTTTAGTAATAATCAAACCTTAAAATATTAGTGGCTATAACTCATAAATCACTTACTTTGCCATATCTAGTGGAACATCCCTCAACCACTCAAGATTGTGAGTGCCATGTTCTTTGTACATTCTACTTAAAAAAATACTGCCAAAAAGTAGAAAACTAAGTCAAACTTTGTACAAATTAACAACCCTTGTAGTGAGAAAACATTATTAACTTTATTGGGAAAACATAGATGCAAATATACCAAAACACAAAGACTACCACGATCGGTAGACTCTGTAACGCATAAAATGCATAGAGTTGGTCGCATGTAGAAAAATCTATATATTTCCCTTACATTATGACCGCTATTAATGTTAGAACATTTAATGTATTTTATATCTTTAGATGGTAGTAATATGTAACTTTGTTCCATATATAATGGGCTATCTTGTATCTCTTTAATCATCAATCATAATAACAAAAACCCTTCGGTTCATCTTGGTATCACAGCCAGAAACCAGTCAGTCAGCCTTCCAACCTTTGGGGCTGCCACTGCAACCACTGGAATTCCTATCCAGTTCCTCCATTTTTTTTCCAGATCAAGCATCTGTTAACAATAACAAATGGCACTACTTGCTACTATCTCTACTGCAGATAAACAAGCCCACAACTCTCATAAATTCCCGTTCACTTTATCCCTCACAAACTATGGGTATTGGAAGGCAATGATCCAACCATTCCTAACAACAAATAACCTCTTTGGATATGTGGATGGAACGGTCCCATGTCCCCACAGACAATCCAAGGTGAGAAATCTTCATCTGTTGACAACCCTAACTACCCTATATGTCAGGATGGTTATCACATCAACTATCTCTAAAGCTTCGTTTCAACATGTTCAAGGGACAACCTCTAGCTTACACTTGAACAAGCATATGCACCCAACAAATCCTCTAGAGAATACACGTTGAAAACACAATTGTTGAGGATTGTGATGAAAGGAGATGAGACTCCAATTGCCTACCTTAATCGAGCCCAAGAGTATGCTGTTGCCCTAGCCAATATTGGAGAACCATTTAAAGATAAAGATCTTGTCATGCTTGTTATCTCAGGCCTTCGGGAAGAGTATAATGGCCTGAAATCTACTCTCCTCACTCGCTCTCCACCAATTGTTTTCAATGCATTACACGGGCTTCTAAGTGACCATGATTTCTTGTTTCACAAAAATAGTCCAGCACCAACTATGGTTCCTCAGGCCTTTACTGCTTCTACAGGTGTTTCGAGTGGACTGCACCAGTCCCATGTGTCAGCTCTCTAACAGTTAGCCTCACAACTAGGGCTGCAATTAAACCTTATTGGTTCCAACACCAATAGCAGCCCTCAACCTCAGGCGTTCCATACTGCTCGTAACAACAATCGAGGGAATAGGCGTGGAAACTCACGAGGAAATTCTCGTTGCAACTTCAACAGGGGTCGTGGTAACAGTGGGGCAAATCTAACTCAGTTTGCATGGGTATCAACCCAAAATACATATATGGACATTGCAACCGATGTGGTATTGGACATCTCCCATCTGAATGCCCAAACCAGTCCAATTCTACCACTCGAACAGTCCCTCAGGCCAATTTTACAAGTTTTTCAGAAACTGGTTCATCATCTGGTGCTACTTGGCTTCATGATACAGGGTCAACCATCCATGTTGCACCAGACTTATCAAGTTTTGGCAACTCCGAAGCATATTATGGTCATGATGCCCTCCATGTTGGCGATGGTAAACCTCTGCCCATTTTTCACATTGGTTCATCTAAAATTTATACCCCACATAAAACCTTTAATCTTTCAAACATACTTCACGTACCAGAAATTCAAAAGAATCTCTTGTCCGTTCAACAATTTTGCCTTGACAATAACGTTTTCTTTGAGTTTCACTCACTGTTTTTTGTTGTGAAGGACGAACGTACATGCACTACCCTACTCATGGGCCCAAGTAAAAATGGTCTCTACTCCATGCGTCTCCTTCAACTCAAGTCCATCCAAAAGATTTCCTTCACAGCCACTCGAGCATCTTCCACTATCTGGCATCAATGTCTCGGACATCCTCATGAACGAGTTTTTCATTCAGTTGTTTCTAATTTTTCTTTACCTGTTTCTACAAAACTATTTCCATCATTATGTACGTCGGGTAAGTTGGGAAAATCTTCTAAACTGTCTTTATATGAATCTAATTTCCATAGCCATAATATTTTGGATTTGATATATTGTGATGTTTGGGTGCTTGCACCAACACTCTCCTTTGATGGTCAACGGTTTTTTATGTTATGTGTTGACCATCATTCACGCTATATGTGGTTTACCCCTTAGCCCTAAAATCAGATGTTTTCTCTACATTCAAAACCTTTGTTACTATGGTGGAACGCCAATTCAACACTAAATTAAAAACTGTTCAAACTAAATGGAGTGGGGAGTTTCGCAACTTGAACCCGTTTTTTACCTCCCTCGGGATAATTCACCGATGTTCTTGTCCACACACTAGTGAACAAAATGGTTTGGTAGAGCGTCGACACCGTCACGTTGTGGAATCGGGACTTACCCTTCTTGCTCATTCTAACCTCCCACAACGTTTTTGGAACTTCGCCTTTGAAATAGCAGTTTATCTTATTAACCGTCTTCCATCTCGGGTCTCTTCCAACAAATCCCCCTTTGAACATGTTTTTAAACGACGCCCGGATTACTCGTTTCTCCATGTCTTTGGATGCCAATGTTTTCCATACCTTCTTCCTTATACTCGACACAAGACGGACTTTCGATCCACTTCGTGTGTCTTTCTTGGATATAGTCCATTTCACAATGGTTATAGGTGTTTGGATCTGGCCACCGAGCGTGCTTATATCGCTAGACATGTTCGTTTCAATGAGGAGATTTTACCATTGAGTTAAGTACCATTTTAGTACCTGTGATTTGATCAACTATGCAACTTTAGTACCTATTCTTTATATTATGCAAATGGCTACCTCAGTTTCAAAAAACTTGCATTTTTAGTACCTTTTTTAACCCCGTCAATTTTCATCCGTTAATTCTGGGGTATTTACCTATTTTCATTATTTAAATGAGGGGTATTTTGGTAATTTCACTATTATATTTTTGTTTTTCTATTTCTTTTCTCCTTTTCTCTCTTCCCCACTATTTCCCCCAATTCATCATCCTATAAACCCTAATTCCTCAAAATCCCAACAAACCTTAAATTCTCAAAATCTCAAAATCGATTATGAGTTTGTGCTTTGTGATTCGCCAACATTCGAACGTCCTGGACATCATATAATCCCTTTCTTCTTCTTCTTCTTCACAAAACACCATCATTCCTCATGCTTCAATACTTTGATCACCCGTTTCTCCAACATCGACACTGACACACCCAGCCTCGGCATCCCACCGTACCAATGTGGTCGGAATCCCCAACGGCCCCGGCGTCACTTTCTCCGGCAGACCCATCTCCGCTGCTAACGGATACCCACATGTCATCCTCACGGCAACTCGTTCAGCCGGACGTTGTGGAGGTTGATTGCTTCTGTCATTGTTGTTGAAGATGATGATGAGAGAAAGGGTATTTTGGTCAAGGGTATATGTCTTCTCCGGTGAGATTAGGTTGAAGTGGATGTTCATTACAGAATACAGAGGAATGAAGATAATAATGAGGAAAGGCTTCTGGAACACCAAGATTTGTTGATGGATATGAGTGTTTGAAGATGAGGATGAATCTGGACGAGGATGATGATAAAGATTGGTAGATGATGATGATGATTCTTATTATTATTTTTATTCTTATTCTTATTATTATAATTTTCTCAATATAAAAAGGGGAGATAAGAAAAAGGAAAAAAAGAAAAGAAAAAGACAGATAATAATGAAATTACTCAAATACCCTGGACTTAACAGAAGAAAATTGACGGGGTTAAAAAATGTACTAAAAATGCAAGTTTTTTGAAACTGAGGTGGCCATTTGCATAAAATAAAGAATATGTACTAAAGTTGCATAGTTAATCAAACCACAGGTACTAAAATGGCACTTAACTCTTTTACCATTTAAACTATCCACTTCACCATCACCTCCTAAACCTACCGATCCATATATCTCCTCTTTCACTACTAGTTTTCCCACCACAGAATCTGTATGTAACACTAAAACTCCCTCCGAACCTGCCTCAACCAAACCTTCCTCTGAACCTGCCTCAAATGAATTTGAATCTGATGCTACTTATGATGCTTCAATAACCCCACTATCTCCAACTACACCAAGCCCATCACCAACCCCACCACCACCACCTACCCGCTCTCAAACTGCCAATCTTCGGCCTAATCCCAAACGGACCATACCATATAATCCCTCATCCTATCACACCTCAGTTGCTCCCAACCTCCTAACAAAGCCTACATCGTTTACCGTTGCTAACAAATCTCCCGAGTGGCGTCAAGCCACGACTGAGGAGATGGATGCTCTAGTTAAGAAAAGAACATGGTCACTCGTACCCTGTGTCAAAAACATTAATATTATTGATTGCAAATGGGTATACAAGTTAAAGAAGGATGCTGCTGGCAAGGTAACCCATTATAAAGCCTAACTCGTTGCCAAAGGTTTTAGGAAACAACCTGGTGTTGATTTTCATGAGACATTCAGCCCAGTTATAAAGTCAACAACCATTTGTGTAGTGTTTTCTCTTGTTGTCACAAACAAATGGTCCCTTCGACAGTTAGATGTACAAAATGCCTTCCTACATGGTGATTTAACTGAAATAGTTTACATTTGGCAGCCACCTGGCTTTACTGATCCCACACGGCCTAATCATGTGTGTCTTCTTCACAAGTCATTGTATGGCCTCAAACAAGCACCAAGAGCTTGGTTTCATCGCTTGTCTACTACTCTTCACCAACTCGGTTTTCATGGGTCTAAAACTGATCCATCTCTTTTTATTTTGAAGAACGGTGGCATGCTTGTTTATGTTCTTGTTTATGTTGATGATATCATAATCACGGGCAACAACGATCAGGCTATTAACAACATAATTCATCAGCTTAGTTCCACTTTTGCCATCAAAGGTCTCGGCGCATTAAACTACTTTTTGGGCATTGAAATTGTTCCTCACAGTAACAATATTCTCCTATCTCAAAGGAAATACATTTTGTATCTTCTTCAACGATCAGGCCTTTCAGAGTGTAAATATGTTTCTTCTCTGATGAGTGCTTCCCAGATCTTGACCCTCAATGACAGCCCATTGCTTCTTGATGTAGTCAAGTACCGCCAAACTGTTTGCGCTTTGCTGTATGTCACTCTTTCGCGCCCCGACATCACTTTTGCTGTTAATAAGGTTTGTCAGTTTATGCATGATCCAACTGAAAACCATTGGGCTGCAGTAAAACGAATTATGCGCTACTTAAAGGGCACATCTGGGTACGGTCTCTTCATTCATCATGATTCCGGCTCTACTCTCCATGCTTTCACAGATGCTCACTTACCAACCTCTCTTCGAGCATATTCTGATGCTGACTGGGCCGGCTGTCCAGATGACCATCGGTGCATGGGGGGGGTTCGCTATATATTTGGGACACAATCTTATCTCGTGGACCTCCCGCAAACAACGTATGGTCTCCCGTTCCTCTACTGTGTCAGAATATAAAGCTCTTGCAGATACGGTAACGGAAATAATTTGGTTAGAAGCTCTTCTACATGAGCTTGGTATTAAAACTAAAATCTCACATTGAAGTTGGGTGCTACCTATCTGTCTTCCAATCCCGTGTTTCATGAACGAACAAAACACATTGAAGTTGACTTTCACTTTGTCAGAGAAAAGGTGTCTCAAGGAAAACTAAATGTTTAGATTATATCCACATGTGATCAAATAGCTGACATCTTCACAAAGCCTCTACCACCACAACGTTTTCTGCTTCTACGGTCCAAGCTTCAGGTCATTCCCCGCCCTTAGCTTGCGGGGGACTGTTAGAACGTTTAATGTATTTAATATCTTTAGATGGTAGTAATATGTAACTTTGTTCCCTATATAATGGGCTATCTTGTATCTCTTTAATCATCAACCATAATAACAAAAACCCTTCGGTTCTGTTAGTACACGGTTTTTCGTCTCGAGTCTTTGTATTTATCGTTAGTGTATTTATTGTTTAATTAATGTATTAAACATTAAGTTATTATGCTAGTTCGTTAAGGTAAATGTCTAGTTCTTTAAGGATGTTTAACGAACTAGATCTTAAGTTAAGTTTCCTCCTGATTCGTTTAGGATGTTTAACGAATCAGGGAGTAATTCATTATGTTTGTTTCATTTATTGTAATGTAACAAAGTAGAGGCTAGTTCGTTATAGAATGTGTAACGAACTAGATTCATCTTCTATAAATAGTGGTTTCAGGTCACTGATAATTTAAGTCTTGAGTTACGATTATCGAACCTTTGCCGAATATGTCACTCAATCTTCATCTAATATTATACATACACATATATACAATTAATACTAATACATAAACGTATAAGATCATCATGAACTAGATCCTTATAGTTATTATAATATATCAGATCTGAGATCTGTTTAAGGTATTCTAAAGTGGTATAAGAGCTTTTGGTGTTCGATTGCTCTTGATTCGAGTGTTAATTCATTATTAGAGGACTGTTAATTGTCATTTTGGTATAAGTTTATATTCGGTTTGAGTTTGGATCAAATTTAGTTTGATTCAGAATTGTTATGGATTGATTTGGGTTAGATCTGTGATTGTTAAGGTATTGGTGAGGCGTGGTTAAAAGGAATTGGAAATTGGATTGGTTTTGGATTGAATCGAGTTGGATTTGTGTTGGCCGAAAACAGGGTATTCATTTTTGGTTAAATTGGTTTTGATATATGGAAATTTGAGTTACGAGATGGTTTGCGTTGGATTCGTGTTGTTTTTCCGAGTAGATTGATAGGTAATTTAGACGATTTGGGTGTGTATTGACTGAGTATTACAAATTTAAGATTGATTTGGGGTGTTCATATTTTTCCAGAATTCTGGAAACATATGTTTGAATGTTTGAAGATTTGAAGATCTTCATCTGATCTTTGAAGATTCGTTAACATTCCAAGCTGATTCGTTATAGTTATTGGCTAATTCGTGAACCAGTTCGTTACAGTTTCTGATTCGTGTTATTCAATTCGTGTGACATGTGTACACTTAGTTAACCATTATTCAAACAACTTTTTGCCACGTGGCAATAGTTGTAAGAGTTTGTTACAATCGTTGTAACTACTTGATTCACTATAGTTGATTCGTTATCAACTGTAGCTAATTCGTCACCTGATTCGTTAATAGTCTCTTACTGATTCGTTACAGAAAATCAACAATTCGTGATCTTAATTCGCTAAGTTTACACTTAGTGATTCGTTAAAAAGAACCATCTGATTCGTTAACCTATTGAGTCAAACTAATTCGTTATTTTACTTAATTCGTAGACCAATTCGTTATAATTTACTTCATGAGATACTGTTCCTGATTCGTTACTTGGACAACTTTCAATTCGTTAGTTGTGATTCGTTAATTCCACTGTTCACAGTTTAACCTTGAAGTTTGATAACATTGTCATTTAACAACATGGCGGGTATGTATGCATTGGCTTCCCAAAATATGCTTATGCAACAAATGTTACAACTGGACACCGAGATTGGTTCACATTCAAGGTGTCCACGTTTAATGAAATTTAGCAATTTTGCTAAATGGGAACCCCGTTTCCGTGCTCATCTAGGGTCAGTTCACCCTGATTTTTCGTATTGCTTGGATGAGGTTTACACTGTTCCAATGATTGGGGATGAAACTATCGGGTTTACACCTAAGGCTATCTCTCAATATTCTCAAGAAGAAAAGAAAGCGTTAGAGATTGAAACTAAGTCTTACTCCACTCTTACAATGGCTTTACCCGAAAACATCTTTCATCAAGTTGGTAGCATAAAAATTTCTGCTTCATTATTCCAACATATTCGTATGAGAAGTACGGGTAATACCGCTGAAAGCAAGAAGGTTATGCTTAAGTTTCAGTTTAGAAACTTTAACTTACTTAAGGGAGAGACTGTTGAAGAGATGACAACAAGGTTTAATCACTTGATAGCTGAGATGGACAAGATGAAGTTGGAAACGTCTGAAGTTGATAAAATTGACACCATTAAAAGTGCTTTACCACTGAAAGCAACATATTCGTATGAGAAGTATGGGTAATACCGCTGAAAGCAAGAAGGTTATGCTTAAGTTTCAGTTTAGAAACTTTAACTTACTTAAGGGAGAGACTGTTGAAGAGATGACAACAAGGTTTAATCACTTGATAGCTGAGATGGACAAGATGAAGTTGGAAACATCTGAAGTTGATAAAATTGACACCATTAAAAGTGCTTTACCGAGTTCTTACACGACTTTCTTGATGGTTTTGAAAGAAAATAATTACTTCAACAATGAAGATCTGACATCATCTGAATTCATGCAAAAGATTGAAGCACGAGAATACGATCTTAAATGTCAGAAGTCTTCAAAGGATAATCAAGATCCTGCTTTTTATGGTGGAAGTATGCCGTTGAGTTCAACCATTTCTCCTATCACTGCATTTCTTACACAAAATGCAAGTGATAATGCTACAACTATTTATAGTGATCCACGTGCGTGTTTTTACACTACTGGAAATTTTGGGTCATATGGTATTTCTGGTTCATCTGGAGGGTCTGGAAATTCATCACCTGCAAATCAATTCTCATCACAACCAAATGTGAACATGAAGGAGGCCGAACAAAATTTTGCTTTCTTGTCTGCCTTCATGACTTCATATGAGAATTTGGTTAGTAGTAAGATTGCAACGAGCGATTTAACTGATGAAGACTATGATCAAATTGATCCTGATGATTTAGAACTGATGGACTTGAAGTGGAATATGTCTATGATAGTCAGGAAAGTGAAAAAGTTCATGTAGAGAACGGGTAAAGATCTTCCATCTTTGAACAAGAAATTGGGTTTTGATAAATTAAAGGTCAAATGCTATAACTGTCAAAAGTTTGGGCATTTTGCTAAAGAATGTGATAAGCCAAAGAAAGAGTACACTGGTCCCAGAAAGCAAGATCAGAATTCATCTAGTAAAAGTGGAAGTGATGCGGGAAAGTCTTCTGGAACTAAACTGTCGTCTTCTGGATCACAAGCAATGTTGTCCAACTTAGATGGAGATGACTGGTAACAAAGATTGTTGTGCAATAACAATCAAGCAAATCTGGCAATGTTTGGATCAACTGAGAATTTTCAAGATGTAAGTGGAAGTGAGCTATCTTCTGATGCTGATACTGAATCTGATTCTGATGACTTATGTGAAAAGCTTCCAACTACTTTTGCTTGTATGGCTAACATCAGTGAGGTTAGTCCTTTTGTTCTTTGTGTTGAATGTGAGAAAAACAAGCCTAAGTTAGATTCCTTGAAAAATCACAATGATTGTTTAGTGAAAGAAATTGCTTCACTAAAGGATACTTATCGACAATCTTTGGAATCTCAAATGAGATCTCGTGAGAAGATTGAAGCTTTGTCGACAAGTAACCATGATCTCAAAGCTGAGTTATATGTTAAAATGACTATTAATGATCAAAAGTTTCAAGAAATTTTGAAACATAGATCAAAGATAACCGAGTTTAAAAATGAGGTTCTTGAGTTAAAGAACAAATTGGGAAAATTCAGAAACTCTTCCTTTTTACTAAAAGAAATAATTGAAGTATCTGGAAAGCAAAAAGATTCAAAGAAAGGTATAGGTTTTGTTAAAATTCCACCACCTTTTCAAAATGATTACAAACCAAATCCTTTTGTTAGAAAAGAAGACGATGTGATTGTTAAAGAACCTATGATTTCAGAAAAAGCAAAACCAGTTAAACCTGAAACTGTTAAAGCTCAATCTACAATTTAAAAACCTTATGTTCAAAGCAACAAAGTCTTTGTTGAAAATGTTGATAAAGTCATCATTGAGGATGTGTTCGAACCTGAAATAATACACAAGAACACGAACATTCCGAGTTCTAATCACATACTTTGTGAACCTCATGAATTTGAGGAGGCTGTGTATGGTTTGCACACAACTCAGGTGAAACAAGAAAATGATGTTAAGGTTAAACCAGTGAAAGCTAAGAAACCAGAAAAGCCCAAAATTTCTGATGAGGATTTGTTGCGTTTTATCAATCCTAATGTTTCCAAGCCATCAACTTGTCGTGTGTTTAAATTAAAAGGAATAGACACAATGTTCACTGAAAAAGACATTCCAATTGGTATCATCAAACCGGAATTGATTGAGATTGTTTTTTGTCACACCCCAACCTACGACGGAAATGCCGGGGCGAACCGATTGCTCACAGCTTTTCAAAAGTTACTATCAAGCAACATTATAAGTTTTAATATCTATTTAATAATTTCAAACAAATATTCATGTACATCAAAGTTATAAATAAACAATTACATTAAGCATCCAAAATTAAGTTCTTGTATCTTTTCTCTAACATGCATCCTAAGTTGCTTCAAACAATCTTGATAATCACATTACACGATAACTTGCATATGAGTTGAAAATAATATAGTTTGTCAACACAAGGTTGAGTGAGTATAACACCAGATTTGAGACACTATATAATAATAAGTAAAAGTGCAAACTGTTCCTGTGAGATATACAGATAAGCCATAGCACATAGCAGTCAAACAATTTTATAAAGAAAGCAAGCCATAAAGAAAGCAAACCATAAAGAAAGGGCCCAACCAATCCATATAAATGGACATTGTTACTAAGCAAGGACTAAACCATGCCATAAAAATGGACATCGGTTGCCGAAATAAGCAAGTAGCGTTCAAAGAAAGAAAGTAAGCAAATAGCAAGTTAGGCAAACTGATAAACACACAAGGATAAACAGTTGTGGTTGAGTAATATATAATATAAAAATATCTACGAATGCATATGTCCCCAAAACGGTTAAAATAAGTAAAAGAGGGAAGTGAAACACTCACCTTAATAGACGAGCAAACGGGAAAACAATATAATAAGAATGTAGATGATGGATCAAGCTCTTCGAGATTTACCGACGAGGAAACCTAACAAAGAATAGCTGCGGGGATAAATATATTTCAACGATGAATCTAAAAGTAGATAGAGACACGGTAATTTGATGATGATCGGGTATCTTCTTACAAAGGTTAGTTCTTTATTATTAATTTTTATTATCAAAGTTATACCGTAAATAACATGATTTAATTATAAAATACATAAATACTTAAATAAATAACTATAACGATTTTATAGAGATTTGTTTTGACTAGTTCTTTTAAATTAAAAAAATACATTTAATATATTTATATACATTTATGTTTGTTAAAAATCTTTACTTAGTCTTATATATATATGCATATATAGTTTTATGAAAAGACCAAAAACAACAACTAAACGACGTCTGTTTAGTATAATAAAGTTTATTTATCACCATATCAATAATATTATTTAATTAATTAAACGAACTCAAAACCTTTAAAATCCTTATTAATTAAACCACTAACAATTTTTAAATAACAAAAATATATATATGGTTTTAACTTAGGATAGGAAAAGTGATCGGTTATTATGCCGATTTTATATGAAAATATAAACCAGTTATTAAATAGATTGATATATTATATACTTGATTAATACTAAAAAGAAAAAAAACAAAAACGCTGCTCGAGGGACTTGAACCCGAGCCCTCCAGCCCAGAAACTCAAATCTCACCCAGCAGCCAACTGATGTAGATTATTAGTTCGTAACACTTCAGAAAACGGGAAATATATAACATGACAGACAAGAAACTAATTTAACATATAAACCCTAAAACCCTCAATCGGCCAAATTGTTAAACGATTGGCCGTTTAACCATAGGGTTAATCTAGAGAACACCTAGACGAGATGAAACATGTATTATATTACCTTAAACAGTTGATAAATGATAGACAATTATAACAAAGAACTGGTAGGCGCTATACGGTGACGAACAACCCATCAAACGACGATGATAACATAATTTATTGTAGGGTTTAGTTAGACGCTGGTATTAGGATGCTGTATCCGCATTTAATTGAAATATATTGGTCGTTTACTTGTATAACAATAAACGAGTTAAATGGAAGTTAATACGTATCAAATTGATCGTTGTTTCCTAATTGATTATGTCGGTTAGGCTAATTATAGATATAGGAATCATATGCACTAATCAATTCCCTAATTTGGACGAAAATTATGCTACAAGCAATGTAAACGGGTCGGGTATACGGGTTAACGGGTTTGGGTTACAGAATACGGGCTGGAATAGTTGGGTATATTATAATTCAAATAATTATATTGTAGATTTTGCATAAAGGCCCCTAAACTTTATGTGTGGAAACAAAACAAATTGAAACTTGAGTTTAGGGTAATAAATGAACATAAATTAAAGTTATTTTGTATATCATAATAAATAATTAAAATAAAATAGTAGTTACTCGATAAATGCGATAAAATTTCCCGAACATCCAAATGGGTCGGGTTTTAATAAAAATATAGATTTCGAGAAGTCCGAGTTGTTACATTTTTCACAATGAAACTTCCAAGATTCAAGATCTTGAATGTCAGTATGCTCAAGCTAAAACATCTGTTACATCTGACCCCTTGACTAAAGCTAAGAAAGTTCAGTTTGTAAAATCTACTGGAACCGATAATTGCAAAGCTTTTCAAACTGCTCTAACCTAGATTTTTATTTAAGAAAGAAATCAGGGTCATCTGATGATTTGGCTAAGAGCTTTACCAAGAACGTGAGTCATCATCCTTCTGTGTCATATGTTACCGCTAAATCTCAAAACAACCATGTGGACATGCGAAGCTGCTTTCTTTGCGGTCAACAAGGTCATGTTGTGAGAAACTGTGGACAGAAGAGATCTCAGAATCTTCATCCTTTTGTCAAAGATCAATCAAAACCAGTTCCTTTGATAAAAGAGATTCTGAAACGACCTGTGTCGTATGATGATGATACTCACATCATGTTCTCAAACGTGAATCCTCGAAAGGTAGTTCATGTGAATGAAACTTATGGTCAAGTTAAACCAAAGTTTGTTCCAACTTAACTGTTATGCAACAATGTGAACTCAAATGTCGTTCAAGCTGCTTATTTAAGAAAACATTATTGGAGAACTTGATGTGGGCGTTCAAACACGTCATCAAGTTGCTTCATCAAGTGAGAATAATGTATTGTGTGCTTATGTTGATTTACACTCGTCTGGAATTGTAAATCTTGCTAAATTCACTTGCTTTCTATCCCAAGTTGAGCCAAAGACGCCTTGTATGGCACTTCAAGATCCCTCTTGGGTAGAAGCCATGCAAGAAGAATTACTGCAGTTTGCACGTTTGGGTGTTTGGGATCTTATCGACAAACCTGCTAGAGTCAAGAAGGCGATTCCGACTAAGTGGGTATATAAATGTAAGAAAGACGATCATGGGGTGATCGTGAGAAACAAGGCACGATTAGTGGTGCAAGGTTTCCATCAGCAAGAGGGTATTGACTACACTGAAGTATATGCTCCGGTTGCAAGATTGGAGTCTATACGAATCTTTCTGGCCTATGCAGCTTACAAGAACATAAAATTCTATCAAATGGATGTCAAAAGTGCTTTTCTCAATGGTGAACTACACGAGGAAGTGTTTGTTTTACAGCCTCCGGGTTTTAAAGACCATGATTATCCTGACCGAGTTTATCATTTAAAAAAGGCATTATATGGTCTACATCAAGCCCCGAGAGCTTGGTATGGCACGCTCGCCGACCATTTGACGGATAATGGTTTCAAACGTGGGACTGTTGACTGCACTTTATTTTACAAAAACATTGGTGATGATCTTCTCCTCGTTCAGATTTATGTTGATGACATTATCTTTGGGTCAACAAACGACATGTTATGTAAGGAATTCGAAAAGTCAATGCAAACCAAGTTCGAAATTAGTTCGATGGGAGAGATGAACTTCTTTTTAGGGTTGCAGGTTCATCAGTCTGCGAAAGGAATCTTCATTCACCAGACTAAATACGTGAACGACGTCTTGAGCCGATTCAATATTACTGTCGGAAAAACCCCTTCTACTCCTCTCCCCGTGGGTCACAATTTATCACCGAATGAATTGGAGGATACCGTTAATCCTACCCTATATCGAGCTATGATTGGTTCTTTGATGTATCTTACTGCTTCTCGACCCGACATAATGTTTTCTGTTTGTTTATGTGCTAGGTACCAAGCTAGTCCCCGAGTGACTCACCTGGCAGCGGTCAAGCGTATTCTTCAATATCTGAGGGGCAATCCAGACACCGGGTTATGGTACCCCAATGACCATACATTTGTTCTTACTGCTTATTCTGACTCAGACTATGGAGGATGCAAGATTAACTTCAAATCTACCACAGCAGGATGTCAATTCTTAGGAAGCCGGCTTGTTTCCTGGTAGTGTAAGAAGCAGACAACGGTCTCCACTTCAACAGCCGAAGCTGAGTATGTTGCAGCCTCGAGTTGTTGTTCCCAGGTTTGGTTTTGTGGATACAACAACATCTTCGCGACTACGGTTTGAAGTTTCTTACAACTCCCATTTTAATTGATAATTTTGCTGTCATTAGCATCACCAAAAATCCCGTACAACACTCTAAAAAGAAACATATCGAAATTCGATATCATTTCATACGGGATTGCTTTGAATAGAAATTAATTGACCTTGAGAAAGTACATATTGATTTTCAAAAATCTGATATATTTACAAAAGCATTTGACAAAACGTGTTTTCAGTTTTTTCTTGGTTTAAATGGCTTAAAGACCCTTGCTGATATCCTAAAACTAGGATAACTATATTTTTTTTCAGTTTATTTTTACCTTAAATTTTATTTTGGTTTTGGCTTTTAGGGGGTGAAATAGAAAATACAAAAAGATTGTGCTTTTCGTTTGTATAGATAAAACCCAAAAACATTTAAATAGAAAATACAAAAAGATTGTGCTTTACGGTTGTATAGATAAAACCCAAAAACATTGAAAAATTTTAAAAATTCAAAAAAAAAAGTGTGTTTTCATGTCTTTATGTTTTTTTTTTAAATTTGAAAATTCTAAAAACATCTTAAAAATTGAAAAGAAAAAAAGATTGTGAAATTTTTAGTTCTATTTATAAGAAAATTTAAAAATTCACAAAACAATTGTGTTTTAAGTATGTAAAGAGAAAATCCAAAAAGATTTTTTCTTACGTTCGCTGAAAAATATGTCAATTACTCCTATTTGAAGGACATATACATGTATATGTTTGGTCCTGATAATTTCTGTAAATATTCGGGATAACCATTTACCTGACAATGGAAAGTATTTGGGGTGTTCGTTATGCTTTTTAAATTTATTTTCTCGCTGAAAACTATGTCGGTTATTTAAGTTTGTGGAACATGCTTGCATGTTTTGGTCCTGTTATCTACTTGTAGATTGATAGGATAGCCATTAATCTATAGACTGAAAGTAACTGGGGCAATTAAATTCATTTTAGTTTTATGCTCCTCAAAATTTTGAGTTTTTGAAGCAAAAAGAGAACATGATAGTACATTGATTGCTTGACCCCAAATCCAGCAAGAAATAAGCTTAAAAGACTGAGCGCTTAATCATTGGTGCATTGATAGGTCTTAAACAAGCTGTTAGAGTAAAGTATGTGATATAAACATAAAGAAAAGTCAAATTGAAAGAGGAGTTAGTCTCTAACAAAAATCTAGGTAAGGATGGCAGAAATGTAATAACCTGTCATACTCAAGACTTATAGCTGTTGATCACCCAAAATATAATAAAGCAAATAACAAGCGTTAGGATTCTGGACACTGTGAGTCTTTATGCGACTTAATCATCTGGGTATTCATAAGCATGAATATTTTACTCGCTTTTAGAGCAAACCCAAAGTCATTAAGCTTGATCACTGCTGTACTCCGTACAATCTAAATTACCGACTTGATCAAAATCCGTTGTTAGTCATACAAGTGTTCCTCCATTGTGCGCGTCTTAATACCAATAAGAAACGGACCCCAGGGGATACATTGTATGTAAGCCGACAGATGGACTCATGCATACTCACTCACAGGAAAGGAAACTTGAAGCATTTCTCAAAAGTTCTAAAATCTTCAAAATTTTGATCAACACTATAATGGTTTAAGTTAAGTTGGGGTGATTTGGCAAAAAATCATATTAATCTTGAACCGGGATTAGAGGATGATAGTGTTTGATATTCTGTGCGCTAATTGAACCGTTAATCAAATCACAGAAATGCTCGAAAGTTTGTTATAAGATTTAGGTGGAAAACAATATCAATGACCGACTTAACGCCAGTCATAATATCGCTAAAATATAAAACTGAGATGGACGGGAAATTCAGTCTATATGATTCTCTGCTCAAACTCAACAAAAATCCAAAAATATGTACTGCTTTTGAAAAACCATACAAAAACACAAAAATATTTTTTATTATATATTTTCGGATATTTCTTTTGTAAATAGTTTACGTAAATAGTTCAAAATATCCAAAAGATTTTCCTTACTTTTTACAAATTATTTAAATTCATTTAAGTTATGTGTTTCAAAACGTGAAACACTTTAAGGTATTTAATCATCGAGATATGGGTTCTTGATGATTTATTTAACTTAAATTGATTTACATTTTTATTTTTATTCAAGTTAAATGATTGATTTAATTAATTAATATACTTTAAAATTACATAAAAGTAATTTGTTAATTATGAGTAACGAATTAAGTCATCTTTAACGAATTACTTTCTAATTCGTTACCCTAATTCGCTTCCGCCACTTTGTAATTAATTCTATTGGTTATGCATAGTTAACGAATTAAACACGAATTAAAGCTAATTCGTTAATCTCATGTCTTTGAGTTAACAAATTGGTTCTAATTTGTTGTGACACGTGTTAAATTTTAACCTAAGGAATCACCTGATTCGTTAATTCTAAATTCAAACGAATTGGCGGATTCGTTACATCAAAAAATGTGCCGTGTCAGTAATATATAGGGGTTCGTGAAACGATTCGAATCACACTATTCATCTTCTTCCCCTATTGCATTGTTACTCTGGCCAAATTTTTCAGAACATTAGACCTTCATTAAACCTCTTTCTGATCATATTTTCGTGATCCTAAGGCATTGATGATCTAACCGTAATGAACTTCGTCAAATTTGATACATGTTTTTTATGTTAATTATGTGATTATATTACTGGGTTTTAAAGGTTTTCGTAAACCTTAATTTAATCTCTCTTTATCATGTTTTGGAACACCAAATTTGTGTTATTGCAATCGCAATACGATTCCGAGATCCTTTGTGGTCATTGGTTTGGTTTTGTATTGATGATTATATGTGTATTGAGTTCAGATTGTAAATGTTGACTTTTGAAGTACTTGGTAATTTTGACCTTGACTAATTAAGTCAAATATTAAGTCTAATTAGCCATTCGTTATGCTTAACGAATTGGAACTAAATCGTGTCCAATTCGTTATGCAATTCAAAGGAATCAGGACAACTAATCAGTATTGATAATGAATCAGATTTCCAAGTGTTATTTATAACGAACTAGACATTAGTTCGTTAACTTTTCATAGTGATTCGTTAGTGATTTGTTAGTCCTCTTTCGTTATCTATTTACTTTATAGCAAAACAGATGATTCGTTATAACAATTTAACGAATCAGCCTGTTTAACGAATGACATTCTTTTTAAATTATTTTACTTTTCAAATTTATTTAAGATTTACAAACTTATATATATACATATATATATATATATATTGATTATCACTGATTCTCGACGTTGTTTATTTAGAACTATGGCCGATAACATGGAACAAGATCCCCCGGTTGCTGATCAACAGCAACAACAACAAGAAGATATGCCACTACTGCCATATGATAAGAAGCATAATATATGTGCCTTCGTTGGTACAAATTTTGCTAACGAGAACATATTTGGAGGGTTATTAGAATTCTTACGACGCTCGCGTATCACCATTCCATCACTGCAAATCCTGACGTTCGATTCAGCATCGTTCGTTAATTTTGGAATACGGCGAGGTATGTTGAAGTTGAGAACCATATTGAAGCCACAATCAACCAAACACCTATCACTGTTGATATTGATGTAATCCGATGAGTGCTTCGGTTTGGAGATACCATTGATCATCCATGTGAGTTTGATAAAAAGGTGATCAAGGGTTTGTTTCGTTGAGTATTCTACAGTGGTGACATTGAAGCTTCCATGTACAACAAGAATGGATTATGCCCAACGTACAAATATTTATTACATGTACTAATCCATTGCTTGGGAGGCCAAAAGGGTGGTTTCAATGAATGCCGAATTATGCTACAATCGGCGTTTGTCGCTTTGATCTTGAACAAGAACTTCAACTTCTCTGAAATTGTATTTTATCATCTGAAGGAACATTGTCTCCAAACGGTTCAAAGAAAGAAGTTTCTTATGTATCCTTGATTCCTCCAGTTAATTATTGAAGATTTGATTCATAATTTGGTTATAGATCAAGCCAATGTGAACGATGTGATGCCGCTTGAGCATATGAGGGCTGATAATGTTCGACGAATGAAGGTTTACTGGAAAGATCCTCCACCGACCAAACGTCTAATTGGTCATCTGGTGAATCCAGATTATGTATGTCCTGACAATGATCGTTGGATCCATGATGATTCAGATTCTGAGCGTGAGGTAGGACCAGGTGGTAATGGTGGTGATGATGATGATGGTGATGTTGGTAATGGTGATGATGGAGATGCTGCTATTATTGAACAACAAGCTGCAGTTGAGGCGGCTTCAGTTGCTACAATTGCTGCTCAACGCAAGAGCAAAGGGAAAGAGTTAGCGGTTGAAGGATCTAAGCGACGAGTATCAGCTGGTGCTAGAATTTCTTATGGAGTTCAGCCTCCAAGGTCGTCTGCTTCTCAAATACTGGTGGTGCCGCTTACTACTAGCACCCCAGAATTAACTTTGACGACCACGCTTACCTCAGATCCTAGGCTTGGTATGATTACTCAATCTATTTTGTCAACAATGCCAAGGCCTACAACTGCTACATTACACCGACTATGTGCTTCCACAGCCAGTGGACTTCTCATTTTGAGGCTTAACCGACCTAAAGGTCCTGTTCAACCTATCCTAGCTTCATTTCTTGCTATGACACATGATCAACAGATGAATATGGTCTTGAGTCTACTTCATTTATATGAAAACCAAATACGTATGCTGACCGTATGACTCAAGAACGTATGATGGACAATCAACGAAGGCTAATGGGATATATCTCTTATTGTCAGACGGAAACAAAAGATCTTCGTGAGATTGTTAAGTCTCACGGGGTGAAGATCAAAGAGCAAGAGGATCTCATCTTGCAGTTAACATGCAAGGATGATGCACTTAAAAAGCTCAAGAATGATGACGAAGATCCAGATGCTTCGGGTGCTGGAAGCAGTGAGCCTAAACAAACTCATGGCTCATCCTCTGGTGCTGGTACAAGTGCTGCTGATGATTCTGGCAAGCAGATTTTTGTGTATCATGACTGTACAACCGCCAAGCCAATTGAAATGATTGAAGCTAACACGGTCATCTTTGTTGATGGATCGGGGTTGGTGAGAAGTGTTGTGAATTGAGACGAGATTGAGGAGGGACAGTTGGGGGAAAGGTGTCTAAGACGAGAGCAGATTTCGTTACTGCTTGGATTAAATGATGATGACTTGACTGTGTTAACTTGACCGTGTTAGAAGTTGAGCCTGATGTGGAAGTCGAGAACGATGAAGAGATCCTAAATGATCCGACTATTCAGATAAATACGGCTTTTATTTATGAAGATGAGGAGGTTGAGGTTGAAGATGTGACAGCTGAGGAATACCCTGATCTGTTTCAAAACACCAATGTTGATCAGGGTGCTCTAGTATTTACTGAGGAAACATTCAAAGAAGCTGAGGTTCATTTGGATAATGTATCAAAAGTTAAACATGTGGTTGGTACGAGATTTGATTCGATTGAAAACCCGACTGATGCTGATATTCAGAGATGGTTTGGGTATCGAAGTAAGAAAGCTCGTAAGATTATTGATGCTTATCGGTATGTAGATCAAGAGCAAAAGGATGAAGCTGTTGCTCGAGCCCAAGCAAATCAGGTGACATCTTTCAAGAATATGTCCAAAGTTCAAGGTGATATTATTTCATGGCTTTTTGATCCTGATTTGAAAGTTTGTATTGTTAAATGGGAAAGAGGCATTCAATACTATGAAAAGATCACGGATGTTCTCTCCTTACCGCGTTGGGATGTTCGTACCCTCGCATGTAGGCCATTTATCAACCGTGGGGGTGATCGAATCGCAGACTGGTTTCTTCAACATCTGTTGTTCGAAGTCAACCATGGATTTAAGTTTTTCAAACCACAGGTCCCAACCCGAAAGCGTATCGATGAGATTGATCCAAGAACAGGTTGGAGAAAGCTGGTCCTTAAAGTTAAGCCGCCAAAGACTATGAAGCGTGTGCTGGTGAAGACATTGAATCAACATATGTATTTATCATTCAAGCGCTGGTACTACGACAACCGAACTGGTGAGGCTGTCATTGTCTTGGGTAAAGGATTAAAGACCGAGCTAATAAAGATCATCGATCCGATGTGGCTCGTGAATTTGAGAGAGACCGACAACGACGTGCTTTTCAAGAATAAGATTTTATTTTAGCGCCATGATGACTATGACCGAGCAACGCAGTTTCAACATGATGTTCGTGTGTATAATGAGCATGGTGTTCACAGTTGCAGAGACTGGCAGTCCAAGCGCTTCAAGTAAATTAAAGACAAAGAGCTCAAGACGAGGGGGTGTTTGTTAGTACACGGTTTTGCGTCTCGAGTCTTTGTATTTATCGTTAATGTATTTATCGTTTAAATTATGTATTAAACATTAAGTTATTATGCTAGTTCGTTAAGGTAAATGTCTAGTTCGTTAAGGATGTTTAACGAACTAGATCTTAAGTTAAGTTTCCTCCTGATTCGTTAAGAATGTTTAACGAATCAGGGAGTAATTCGTTATGTTTGTTTCATTTATTTTAATGTAACGAAGTGGAGGCTAGTTCGTTACGGAATGTTTAACGAGCTAGATTCGTCTTCTATAAATAGTGGTTTCAGTACACTGATAATTTAAGTCTTGAGTTAAGATTATCGAACCTCTGCCGAATTGTTCACTCAATCTTCATCTAATATTATTCATACACATATATACAATTAATACTAATACATATAACATTAATACATAATTGGATAAGAGCATCATGAACTAGATCCTTATAGTTATTATAATCTATCAGATCTGAGATCTGTTTAAGGTATTCTCAGGTTCATCTATTAACCTAAAGTTGTATACTTTTATTCGATCTGCTATCAGATTTTGCATCCCTCTGTCTTCTATAATTTTTGCAAATTCCTCGGCTGGAGCACACCTAACTGCATCCCAGTCAACTACATCCATGTAATTCACACTGGTTTCTTTTTCTCCAGTTTTACAGTAAGTTTTTCTCAATTTGTCCCAGTCAGCTTTGGACATTTGCTTTTTCTTCTTTCTGTTTTTCTTTTTTTCCTTTGGTTCACTTTTTAAGGGTGTTTCCTTGTGATTGTTTGCTGCATCTACTCCTTGTTCAATAGTAACTTTGGATTGTGTATTACTTGCGACTGATTCTTGGCTATTTGGGACTTGTTTAACTTCTTCGCTGCCATAAATAGCGGGGAATTTGGCTGCTACGAACATGAAAGCAGAGTTGCAAAGAAAGATTATATATTTATAGGATAACTATGGAATCACATTTGAAATTCAGGGTATACAATATGTGTACCTTGAAAGGTGGTCAGATACGTTTTGAGTTAAATAAGCTCCAATCACCGAGTCGGTAACTGAACCCTTCCAAGGAGAGAAACGCATGTTACCTGTGATAGATGTCCTTAAGTCAGCATATGCTCTTTCAAGTGAAAACTATAGATCAATACATCACGCATATGCCAAATTAAATGATGACTCATTATACCACTTCATTCAGAAACTCAAAATACTACCTTGGATATGATGCATTTTTGAAATAAATAAGTCACCATGTCCGCGGAAAATATTTCTATGTGTTTCCCACCATTCTTCCTCATCTTTAATGGGTTCACTTCCATCACACTCCATCAGCAGTTTGCAAGAACTCAATGTCCCAGTGTCAAGATCCACTTTGGGACGCTTCTTGGGAGAAAGAATCTTTACAAGGGCACCATTATCCTGTAGCACAAGTTCTTTGCACTGATCCAGACTCTTGCGAAGTTCAGCAGCTATCACGTACCACTGGTTTACCTTGCTTTTCGTCATCTTCCTTTGTTTCTTGAACAATTTTGGAAAAACGGGCCTGCATTTTCTGCTATTGTGTAAACATTGATACGACCGCCGATATACCAGCAGTGTAGAGGCGGAATTGGTTGAGTTTGAATTATTTTTCTTTCGGCGCTGATAGAAGTGAACATACTCTCTACCATCCTGGTTTCTTGTTACAGAATTTTGATGCTCGTGTTTGTTACTATCTCCTACCAAATTATGAAAAACTTTAAGGCTCTTGTTTTGAAGCATGCTTGTGTTTCTGTTAGAAGTAACAATCTTACCACACAAACAATCATGTGACTTTGACTTTTTATCCACCAAGCGGTCAAGATCTAAGAAACGATTGCGCGAAACGATTGCGCGAAAGAACATCTATGGAATCCTTTTAGCCAACATCTTCAGTGTCAAAACTTGTTTGCATCCTACAATTTGGAGTTTGAGCCATTAGAACCTTGTTTGTGTTAGTGTCATCGTTCCAACCATCATAACACCTTTTATTGGTTTTTGTTGTCTTTGAAGGAGTGGGAATTGTGCCAATGCCATCTTGTAAACAACTTGAGTCATCTGCACTATGCCATAAGTTTTGAGTTTAAAAGACAACGATATAAAGAGTTTGGTGCTACAAGTAAAAGTAAAAGGGAAATTAGTCAATAAACGCCTAGTTAAATGCTAATATATATATCCCAAATCATCAAACACGTACAAACCACACAGAAAGAACATAGTGGTAGCTAGGCCGAGTAAAGACCGATGTAGTACCTTTAGGTTTCTTTCCAGCCACACCCACACTCATCAAGCTCATTCAATACACACTTTTCCGTATCAAAACAATCAGCATTCATATTTTCCTTTCCTGTCCCTTGTTCAACTGGCGAACTACCTCTACCTGTTTCCATTACATATATATGTGTGTGTGTGTTCACTTAAATCAATGTCAAGTTACAAATTCAAACAGCTGTCCCTATATAAGTGTCATGGTTTGAAAAACACAAAATTTAAGAAAGTTTGAATGATTGTACTTTTTTCTTAACAAAATACTATAATGTCCTTGACATGTATAAAAAGACAAAATTTGATAAAGTTGGAAAGATTGCATGTTTAAGGGTAAATTTGGAAATTAATTAATAAAGTTTGAAAGTGGATATTTGTAATAAGACAAACTAAAAAGGAAATATGGACACTTTCAAATGGACGAAGGGAGTATAAACTAACTATTATTGTTATAGTATGCATACATATAAAATTATAAATTATTAACTGATGAAAAAAATTGGAAATTTAGATGTGAATTCTTGAAACTGATGAAAAAAAATACATGTTACACTTTAGGTAGAATAACAGTCAAATGAAATAAATGTGAATTCTTGAAACCGATGAAAAAAATATTGAAAATTTAATTCTAAATTTCTTGGAAAGTCTTCCTAGATATTAATAATCTCTTCCTCAAGTTACCAGTAAAATACAGAAAAGAAAATCCCACAAGTTCTTAACAAATATTAATAATCTCTTCCTCCTTTTCGTTATAACCCAAATCCCATTTTCACTTGGTACATTCAAAAAGCAATCATCATCAACTAAATTTTTTTGAAGAAAATAGTTTGCCCGCCAGGTGTTCGACAAAATGCCTCAATGAAATAATCATTGTTTTTGGTGTTTTGAGGAGAGGAGGGCAACTGGTGGTTGCTCTCATCTTTCCTCTTTCGTTCGGGTGTTCATTCCTCAAACTCAACTCGAGTTTTGTTTTATTATTATTTTTCTTGGTGTGTTACTGGGGTGTTTTGTTGAGCGAGCGTGGTATGATCAGGGTTATTAAGGAGGGTGTTTGGCCGTGTCGGTTTAGAAGCTTCCACTGTTGCCCGGATGGATTACCGGGGTCCAATGGGGTTCGATTGGCCGCACATATTAAGCGGCTTCATTTGTCATCGGATGACAAGAAAGAGACCTTACGGGAGGCGATTTCGACGAATTTGAACTTGTTTATTTCGGTTGGTGAGGCTTTAAAGGTCTCGCGTAGGTGGATGTGTGGAGCGTGTATGGAGTCACGTGCTCTCCGTCGGGGGTGCCATCATGATGACGGGTCGGTCTGGTACAAGTGTGTCACGGGAGGTGTGGAGGAGTTTATAGTGGGGATTGCGAAGCCACATGTTGGGAGGGAAGTTGTCATGGTGGGAAGGGTGGAGGTGGATGTAGCTCTCCTTGAGCGTGTCTTCACTCTTCCTATTACGACTGTTAAAAACATTCCTCATAGTTGTCGTATGGCTTTTTCCCAAGCCTTAGGGGTGCTCTGGGTAAGGTGGCGGCTATGCAAGAGTCTGTTGAGGTGTGCGTGAAACTTTTGTTGTTACCACGTTGCACATTACGAGTTTTTATACCTTCTAATCGTCAGCAACGCAGGTCTGGCAATAGAAAGTCTGAGCAATGCCGAATTATTCAACGGTCACTATCCTCTTGGGGTGACGGTGACAGTTTCTTTGAGCTCCTTATATCACTTTTTGACCAACCCCTAGGAGATGCCCCGGGTGGTGATGCGTTTGTCCCCAAGTCTGATAATGCCGGGTTGGGCGCCAATGTTAAACAATGTTTGCGGAAAGTTGCGGACGGGCATTTCACTGCTGCGGTCAAAGTATTATGCTCTTCAGGGGTTGCACCTTTCGGTAAGGATACTTTGAACGCTTTGTTGTCTAAGCATCCCATCATGGCACCTCCGATTATGGCTGCTTCCTTGCTTTCTGAGTCTCCCCTTGCCGTGGACGTTGATAGTGTGCTTGGGTGCATTAAATCTTTCCCTAAAGGGACTTCGTGTGGGCGGGACGGTTTGCGAGCCCAACAGATTTTAGATGCATTGTGCGGAGAGGGGTCTCCGATTGCGGATGGTTAGCTCAAGGCTATCCCTGCGGTGGTTAATTTATTTTTGGGGGGAAGGTGTCCTAAGGTGTTGGCAGAGTTTGTTGTGTCTGCCCCACTTACGCCGTTGCTTAAACCGGACAATGGGATTAGACCTATTGCCGTTGGGGCCATTTGGAGGCGGTTGGGCTCTAAGGTGGCTATGAGGGGTGTTGGGAAGGGGATGGCTAAATACCTCGGTGACTTTAAATTTGGGGTGGGAGTCCCTAGTGGGGCAGAGGCCGTGCTCCATAGCGCGAACATGTTTCTAAATCAGTTTCATTCGGATGGATCATTGGCTATGCTTACTGTTGATTTCTCTAATGCCTTCAACTTATTCGATAGGACGACCATTCTACATGAGGTCCGGAGTCGATGTCCTTCCATTTCTCTTTGGGTGGATTTTTTATATGGGGAGTCGGTTATGTTATATGTGGGTGATACTTACATTAAATCCACCACTGGGTTCAACAGGGGGACCCTCTTGGGCCTCTCCTTTTTGCCTTAGTTTTGCATTGTTCACCAAATCAGAGATCGGTGCAAGCTTCTCTTTCATGCTTGGTACTTGGATGATGGCACGATTATTTGGGATACTAGAGAGGTGGCCAAAGCATTAGATATTATTAGGTCTGAGGGGCGTCGTTTGGGTCTTGAATTAAACGTTAAGAAAACCGAGATATTTTGGCCAACATGAAATGGGGTAAAGGTATAGGAGGGGTTGTTCCCTTACGAGATTGGAAGGCCGGTGCTTGGCATGAAACTCCTTGGTGGTGCTGTAAGCCGGGATGCGGGGTTTATCAGCAGTTTGGCTATGAAAAGGGCATCTATGTTGTGGAACTGATGAGCTGTCTCCCAAGACTTCGGGATCCTCAATGCGAGCTACTTTTGCTTCGCTCATGTATGGGAGTCGCCAAGCTTTTGTTCGGTTTGAGAACGTGCCAACCTATGTATGTGGGGGAAGCTGTTTCTATATTTGACAATGGCCTTCGAAGGGCGATTGAGGACATCGTGGTTTGTGGAGGTCCGTTCTTTGGGGACCTCCAATGGAGGTTGGCATCACTTCCGACCCATTATGGGGGGTTGGGTCTCTGTTCGGCCGATGATGTATCTACATATGCTTTTGTGGTTTCGAGAGCACAATCGTGGTGTTTGCAAGACCATATTCTTCGGGGTTGTGATATTTATGGGTTGGACTCTAATTATGGGTGTGCGATGGATCGTTTACGTACTTCACTTTCAGATTTTGATCTTAGCGGGTTCTCTAATAAGGACACCGCCCCCCCTAAAGCCCAACATGTTGTGGCGAGTGCCTTATTTAGTGTAGTCTTCAAGAGTTTAAAAGTGAAGTTTGATCTATCCCCTCGCCAAAAGGCGGTGTTTGAATGCCTTCGGGCTCAGGATTTTCTAACGTCTATTTAGGCCAACGTATTTCGGGTTTGGAATATCGGGCTATCCTTAAGTATCGGTTAATGATCCCTATGTTCCCGAATGATGAACCTTGCCGAATTTGTCGCAAGGTATGTTTGGATTATTTTGGTGACCATGCGGTGCATTGCAAAGAATTATCTGGCTTTAAATACAGACATGATTTGGTTAGGGATGTTCTGTGTGGTGTTCTTAAATGGGCAGGGATTTCTGCTAAAAAGGAGGACTCTGTTAACTTTCTCACGGATCCTCTTGAAGGGAGGTCTACTTTACGACCAGCTGATATTCTTGTGTTCGGGTGGGCAAGGGGGAAACACGCCTATGTGGATCTTACAAGAGTGTCTCCTCTTGTTGGGCTCAGGGACCGTGGGTTTGTTGTGGGTCATGCTGCGTTGAAGGCTGAATCTGGCAAAATTGTTAAACACGAGAAAGCTTGTTTAGATAATCAACATGTTTTTCTACCATTTTCCTTTGATACATTTGGTTTTCTAGACCCAAAGGCTGTGAAATTTTTGAGTAGGGTTCAGCGCGTCGTACACAGAACCTCTTCAGCTTCTAGGTCCCAAAGCTTCATTTTTAGCAGGAATGGCTTTGCTATTCAAAAGAGGGTTGCGGCGCAGCTTGTTGCCCGTTTGCATGCCACTTTATTGTAATCGTTTTATAGTAAATTATATATAATTAAATAATAAAAAAACAAGTTTCTTCGAATTATTAACTAACCGGCCACCAACTGTTACATCCATCGAAACTTAATTAATTCTTGACGAGCGAAGCAAAACTAAACATATACAAATATATGTGTGTTATACCAAAAAGTTTGTTAATAATTCTAAGTATTTCACACTAAAATGAAAATGAAGTGGATTATGTACTTGACCAGCGGCGACGAAAACAATGCTTATGTATGTATGTATGTATGTATGTATGTATGTATGTATGTATATTCAAAGGAAGGTATGCGAGTAAGATATCAGCTTACCATGATCGTTCAACTAAGAGGGCGCGTCCATCGCTTGCACAAAAATTTGGTTGGAGAAAGTAAAACATTCACTCCCTCGAGTTCATCTGCCTGCATGTTATATCTGATATTTGTACAACTTTCATCAATGACACGTGTCCATACCCGTTAATTAAAACATGAATGGGTCGGGTTGGATTGGATTATATCAGAATGGGTTTTGGTCGGGATGAGTTTTTTTAGAAAAAAATGTTAGAATGGTTATAGCTTAAAATGGGTAAAGTTAACCTATCTTAACACATTTAAAAGTAATACTACAAAGGGGTTTTTATAAAAACCCCTATAAAGAATTAAAAACAAATCAATAAAAAAATAATAACTCAAAACATTGATCTAAAACGAAAAAGTGAAACAACTAAAATGTTTCATCCGCCATCCTTATTCATTAAAAAAACCTGGTTTTGGATTGGTTCAGGTTTGGTTTTTTGGTTCTTTTTTCATTTTGGCCGGTTTAGGTATCTGTTCGATTTTGATGTTTTCGGCTTCCCTTCGGTTTTGTGGGTTTTGTTTGAAATAGAATAGGATGAAACTTGTTTTAGTCCATTCTAACTCATAAAAAACCCTTCTAACACATAACCAAAAGTCACTAGCATTTTCCCAACCCATCTTGACCTCCTTTCTTTTCCTCCATCTTGACAAATTTCAATTCTAGAGGTTATCCATATTGACCCAAAACAACCCATTTGGGTTTGTTTTGTCACCCCTTCCATAATAAAAAGTCGCTATACATTTTGGGTGATATGATATGATGACCAGCGTAAAAGCCACATGGCTGCCACAAGTGTATGACTAACTCACGGTTTATTTTTAACATCGAAATAACAAAACTTTAACTAATGGAGTTGACTAATTAGACAAAAATGACAGATTTTAGAAACTGCGAGGGTGGATTGACTAAATTTTTTTTGAATGATCATAGTAAACCACATGGATGAAAAATGCATATACTTTGATAAATGATAATTAGGACAATTGCCATAATTTTAGCTATAATTTCTAATAAATAATAATTACCATTGTAACTGTCAGTAGAATTCCTGTCCTGATTTTGCAATGAAGCTGTCAACAGTGTTTGTTACACACTAAATCGAGTACTCGCCGTTAAGAATTTCAAAAAGACAATCTTTGAATTGTAAAACAAGTGGAAGCCAAATGCACAATTTTTAGAAACTTTTGGGTGTTCATATACCATGTTGAAAAAAGAAGTCTGAAAGTTTGAAGAAAAAGCAGCTGAGGGTTGTTCTTGGGTATGCTTCACATAAGAAGAGTCTTCAACATCTCTACTGGGCGTGTAGATGAGTGGTACACATTGATTTTCCATGATATTTAATACCGATAATTAATATCACTCACCAACAATGGCCCAAATTGGATGTTTGGTTATCAAGGATTATTCGATTCTTTCACTCCTCAAACTGAAGTGTTGGAAGAAGACTTGGCTGATTCTACATTGATAATGAATTGGAAAATATTCCAAGTTCTTCAAATTCAAGTTCGTTTTGGTAAAAAATTACCGAAGCAAATTAGTGATCAAACTTTGTAAGTGAGGTAGCGTGTTTTTTAGGATATTGCAAGTGTGAGAAACACTAAAGAGCTTTAATACTATTGATCAGTTCATATTTATTAATCAACGAATCTTGTTATTTGATATGCGTACGTGGGTAATAGGTTAGTGAACAAAGTGTGTGAGTAATCAGTTGGGCAGCGTAACGGCTAGAGAGAAAATACTTTAAACACTTGTTAAATTTCTAAGACTGAATCAGTCTATATACATAAGACGAATGCCATTTGTTAAACATTCTGTAACGAACGACCTTCATTCGTCTTTATTACATGAGTATATTAATGGGTATAGTGAATGAGTCATTCGCTATACCCCATTCGTCAACATTCCATGACGAATAGTACAGAAACATAACGATTAGCCGTTCATTCGTTAAACATCCTTAACGAATGAACATAGTTAAATACGAATTGTCTCATTCGTTTAACACCTTAACGAATGAGCCTTTACAATAACGAATGAAACTTGTAATTTACTAAAATGCCCTTACATTAAAATAATAATAAATTTTATCTACTGCATTTAAAATACATTTAAAATTGGTTGCAATCTTCTTATTATTCCATTTTTCATTGCTTTCATTATTTATTATTATTATTCCGTTTTACGTTGTTTTCCATTATTCCTTTCGTTAATTCCATGTTATCATCCTTTTATTATAACTCTTATTTTATAATTATGTATATATATATTGTTACAAATTGAAGGATAGAGGGTCACCGACACATCATTGAGAATTCCAATTCATATCATGATAAAAGTGTCAACATCAAATAAAATAAATTAATATAACCAACTTTGAAGTTATATTTCAAAACACCATTTACTTATCTGGTCAACCGTTGCGTCGCTTCACCATTAACCGCTAACAACCGTTGTGTCATTTCTTTTTTCTATGATAACTACATTTTAACCGTAATACCAATAACCGTCACCCCCTCCAAACCTATAAATATATCCCCATATTCTCATCATCCCTTACCATGGTGAATGTTCCATCATCTTCTACACCACCGCCAACGTATTTACTTCCAGTCACCATCACAACAACGAATGTTGGTCGGTTATGGTCGCATAGGTTGAAGAACCGGCAACGAAAAGCTGCAAGGCACCACTGCGGCTGTCGGAGGATGACGAAGAATGTTACATGTCTTCACTGGAGTGAATATATGTGGCTCTCATACTCATCCGACGGAGGATGACAGTGAATACATTTGATTTAATTACATGTGGAAACCATTTCTTTAGTAAAATCTATGGAAGGACGGCGAATATATGGGAACCATTTTTCTTTTTTTCTTAGTAAAAAGTCATACTCATTTTTCAATTATGTATTGGTGTTTTAACTTTTGGCATGGGTAACTTATAAAATTTGTTTGATTTTAATATAATCTATTTGATCAAAGAAAGAAAATGTAGCATAAATTTTTTAAAGAAAACGCAACATAATTTTTAAAACCTTAATATAGTTATATCATGATTA
Organism: Bidens hawaiensis; assembly: GCF_021521415.1. Classification (NCBI taxonomy): domain Eukaryota; kingdom Viridiplantae; phylum Streptophyta; class Magnoliopsida; order Asterales; family Asteraceae; genus Bidens; species Bidens hawaiensis. The sequence continues at coordinate 1,555,350 of NW_027491035.1, read as the reverse complement.
TTATTTGCAAACAAAATTTGGTTTTCTAAAACTCTAGGTAATGCATGTATAAAGTTTGATTGACGTAAAGTGGCAGCAAAATTGACAAATAAAATTATGAAGTATTTGCAAATGAGCACCCAAAAAAAATCCGTTCATCAAAATAAAAATTCTATTGAGAATGCAAGACCATTTTATAACCCGGCTCAATGATTATGGACTTTATTGGTTTAGTTGTATTTATATATATTATAACGTTTGTATTGTTAATGTAATAATATTTAACGGATGAACAGTTTCTCTTATATATTTCTCTCTGGCTATAATAAATTCCCTTTTATTGCTTTTAGCACGTATAAAAATCAAGGGAGTTAAATAATTGCATACCTACATATGGCAACGTCAATTGCATTTTTGAAGAATTATAAAAACAAAATATAAATGTTAAATACACACAAATTATTATTTTCCCCAATCTGTCTCATTTTATACAAACTCCAAAAATATAATTAGTTTTTTTTTCTCGAAAAACAAACATTGCCATAGCGGGTCTTTATTTATTATTTTTTACATTTCTCGAAAAACAATTATTGCCGCAACTGTTCTTTATTTTTTGTTCTCTATACAAATTGTTCTTTCAATTAGTAATAGTACCTTAAAAAATATTGTAACAAATCAATCGCTACCGACTGGATTTCCGCTGCAACACGCGGGTCACCTTTGCTAGTTACAGACGATTACAAAGACTCGAGACGACCAAAACCGTGCGCTAACAAACACCCCCTCGTCTCGTGCTCTTTATCATTAAATTACTTGAATCGCTTTGACATCCAATCAACACAACTATGAACCCCGAACGCGTGTCAAACGCGAACAACGCGTTGGAATAAAAGTATCTTGTTCTCGAACAGAACTTCATTGTCCGTCAATAAATTAACAAGCCACATAGGATCTATGACTGTATAAAGTTAGTCTTTAGACCTTTTCCCAAAACAATAACCGCTTCGCCCGTACGCTTGTCGTAGTACCACTGGTTGAATGAAAAGTGAAGATCTTGCGGAAATGTCTTCACCGGCATTCGCTTCATCGTATTTGGCGGCTTAACTTTCAACACGAGCTTTCTTCAACAAGTTTGAGGATCAATCTCATCGATATATTTCATGGTTGGCACATTCGGTTTAAAAAATTTAAACCCGTGGTTGACTTCAAAAAGCAGATGTTGGTGAAACCATCCTGCTAATTGATTTCCACCACGGTTGATGAAAGGCCGATTGGCGAGAGTCCGCACATCCCACCTCGGCAGTGAGAGAACGTCAGTATTGTATTGAAAGTACTGAACGCCGTTCTCCCACTTAATAATACAAACCCGCAATTCTGAATCATACAACCAAGAAACGATGTCACCTTTGACGGTTGGTACTGCCTTGAAAGTAGTCTTCTGATTTGTTTTGGCACGTGCAATGACATCCAACTTGTGATCTTGGTCAACATACCTATAGGCTTCGTTAATATTCGAGGTTTCCCCAAACCATCCCTCAGCATCATGATCCAACGAACTCGACCACTTTGCTGATACTTTATCTTTCTTCTTTGTCGTTCTCTCCAGATGATATTCGGAAGCTTTGACATGTTCTTCAGTTAATAAAGGAATACCTTGATCAATATTCGAACGTGTGTAAAGATCAGGGTACTCTTCTACCGTCACATCCTCGATCTCAATCTCCTCGTCCTTATAAATAAACGACGTCACTACTAGAAAAAACACCTTTAATGACATGCGCACCATGACACGCGAGGATTTATGACACGCAAATGCGTGTCATAAAAAAATAGTCATATTTTTAAAAATTTGAAAAATTTATGACACATATTTTTGTACGTCGTTGATTCAATGTCATAAGGAAAAAAAAATAAAGTTATGCGTGTCATCTTATAATTTTAAATATATTTATCAAACCTTAGAAGTTAGAACTCTAATCCATATCACTCATTCTCTCTCATAAAACCTCCCCAGCACCCCAACCACTTATCAAGATCCAACTGTTGCTTCCACGTCCCTCTCCTCCACCCTAATTCACAAATCGCTTCTCGCTACCGCTCTTTTCCTCTGGATAATTAAATCCGCACAACTAGCTTGTTCGATGACAGATCTCATGCCATTGCTACTAATAAAATCCCCAAATTCTAGGGTTTTCGTTATTACTTTCTAATTTCTGGAACAGATCACTCTAATACGTAAGATTGCTCCTATTCAGATCACTTGTTTATACTTGATTTCTATATTTCAACTTTTTCAATTTTATTTTGTGATTTATCATTAATTGACTAATAATAATTACCTAAAAAATGGATTTAATTAATTTACTCTAATATATTGGGCTTCTGATTGTTGATGAATGATTATATGATGTTGCTATTGTTTAGTAATTACTATATGTTTGTTATATTGCAATGCATATTACCGATTTTGCTTTGCTTTACCATTTTACAATATGTTTCTTTATTCTTTTTTAGTTTTGCTTGATAATTACAATATTCTGATATTCTTATTGTTTAATAGTTACAATATGTTTCTTATGTTGTGTTTTTTTCTTTACAGATTTTAATTTGAAAGATTGCTATAAACAGTTTGTTACCGAGCTTAACAAATGGGTCTTCCATGAAAGAGTTCATTTAAAGGTATTAAAATATGGTTGTATATTTTATAACTATTAAATTTTATGTATTTAACTTGCAAACTTGTTAAATTTTAAATCTTGAATGTTAACAGGTTGTGAATGTTAGAAACGAATACACGACAGAGTACAGACGAGTTAAAACAGTGTTCGGTTCAGAAAAGTTTCAAATTTTTGTGAGGTTTCGACTTTTAAAAATCAACCTGATGAAAATTAAAGTCTAAACGTGATTCGGTTTTAGATTTCATCATCAGGTAGGTATCTTATTATTAGTGGTTTCTTTTAGGCAAATGTCTTCTCAATTAAATGTTGTTTTTGCAGCTGCCGTATTTTTATTTATTTTTTTTTTGCAGCTTTGGAAGCCGTAGTATTCGAGACGGGGGATAATTTCTCATGCATGGATCATAGCTTAAGGTGACTTTGTTAATTGTTTGTAAATATAGGTAAATCGCTACAGGGGTAAAGAGCTTAAGGTGGAAAAAGTAAACTCGCAGAGGGGGGTTTGCGATCTAACAAAGAATCTGACAAAAGTGTTGACAATAAAAAGGTTCTCAAATATAATTTTGGATAAATTTCTTTACTTGGAAGGTTTGGTCTTGAACTTCAATTATTTAAATTCGGAAGATGGGTGTAGGACTGGAAGCCGGATGCCTCGGAGAAATCCATGGCTGTGCGCGCGTAACATAGGCGCCGGCATGCGCACAACGTGTTATCGGGTGGCTGTACGCTCGTAACACAGGCACGCGAACGCGCGCAGCGTGTTACTGGCCGGCTGTGCGCGTGTTACACAGAAATGAGCATGCGCGAAACGTGTTACCGGACGTGGGTGAAACGTGTAACCCGACGCTGGTACGCACGTAACGTGTGACCCGGCGTCTTTCCCTCTTTTATAATATACAGTTAAACGTTATTTAAAAAATGGGATAAGAAATTAAGATAACCCATCTAGTAGAACAAAGGTGGAGAAATGAGTAATGCTTTGGATCGTTTACATGGTTGGGCACTTTGGAAAAAGGTGAATGAATAGATCTTTAGGAAATTTTAAAATAAGCTGCAAAAGACTTCAGGAAATTTGAATGTCACTGTTTTGTGTTTTGTTGCAGTTTGAATTTACGCCTTTTAATTTAGGATTTACGTTTGCTAAACAATATTGACAATGCTAAAGTTCATTAAGGAGATCGTTGGTGAAGAACTTGAAATATTCGTCAATATCCAATGTAAGTGTAATTTACAGGTTTCATTATGTTTATATTGGTTTGTTTTGACCTAGCCAAATTTCTTAACATTTTATTGGTTTAATGTTCTTCTCAGGTTGGGGGAGGCAAACATGAATACACGAAAGAGGATTTGATGGAAGTTGAGTAGAATGGTCGAGTTATATAGCACAATTTGTCTTCCGATGATGTAATTTATTAACTATTAAACCAAAATTTTGTTAAATTTAGAATATTTGTAATATTTTGAATTAAGATGTTTAATTATGATATGAAATGAATAGTTTTGCTATTTTTATATTTTATGTTGTTTGCCATAAGAATTTAATTATCGTCATTAATATAAAAATTAGTAATTATGCAAAAAAAATAAGTAAAAATATATTTGTTTAAAAAAAATAATACTATGACATGCATAAATGATTGTCGTACATGGGGGTCGTAAAAGCATGTCATAAACACGTGTCATAAAATATGACACGCGGATGCATGTCATATTCTATTTATGACTGGGGCTTCAACGACGCGCATTTGAGTGTCATATGTACCCTTTAATGACGTGCATTGCGTGTCGTTAAAGGTGTTTATTCTCTCCCCGTGAGACGTAACAATCTCACAGAGTTCCTTCGTCTCCTTCTGGTAGTATGAGATATAACTCATCAACCTACGATGATTCATCAACATCTGATCATGTTGTTGACGATTAACTGCCATCTGATTCTCGTATAGATGAATCAAACTAAACAGCATATCCAGTTGAAGTCATCAACCCAAGTAGTCCCTTTGGACGAACTGCAAATTGATGAACAGCTACGCTTCATTGAAGAACCAGTTGAAGTTTTGGACTGGGAAACCAAAACACTCAAGCACAGCAAAATTCCAATCGTTAAGGTTCGTTGGAACTCAAGACGTGGACCGGAGTTCACGTGGGAACGCGAGGATCAAATGATGAAAAAGTATCCTCACCTTTTTGAAGGGCTGACCAAACACAGAAAACCGCGAAACCCGACAAACCGTCAGAAATCACCGGAGGTATGAATTAAATTTCGGGACGAAATTTCTTTCTACTAGGGGATGATATGACAAACTGAAAATTTTTCTTACTTTTTCAGACACTCATCACGACTTGACTCAAATTTTCGGGACGAAAATTCTTTAACATGGGAATGATGTGACAATCGTCAATTTCAGGTTAACTCCGTTAACTCAACTCCGTCAATTCAAACTTAAAGATCACTGAATCTATAACGCACACCTCATTACATTTAAACTAGGGTTTAAATGACGCTTGACACTTACTACATGTGTAGTCTTTCGGGATTTGCACCGAAACGCAAACGAGTTGACGCAAACGATTGGTGAATAAACGAAAAACGCCAAAATAATAATTATGTGATAATTATGTGTTAGACTTATGTGTTATGTGATAACATTGTTATAAACGTTAACTCAATGTGCTAGAACTAGTTAATTAAGCTAGAAAAGTAACATTTGAAAGTGGAGGGACCTAGATGTAACATGATTGTTATTAAATAATATTAAGCTAAACCCTAGCCTCTCTTTCTCTCTCAAAACCGATCGGCCAGCCCCCTCCCCCCTTGTTCTTGGCTGCCGTCAATCACACACACACACATATACACAAGATCTTTCAAGTTTAATCGAAGATTAAGGTGCTAGGAAGGTATAAACAACTATCCTATGTATTTTACATGCTTAATTTTGAGTTTGAATGGGTTAATTATAAACCCTAAAATCTGGAAATTTCATATATTGTGTTCATATGATCTTTGTTTGATTTGATGATGTATTGATGATGATTTGATAGCTAGTATTGGTGTTATTGCATGTTAATCGTTTGTTTCTTGATTTTGAGTTCAAGTAAAACCCTAATCATGGATGTAATGTGTATTTGATGTGCATGGATAATGATTATGGTGTCTATAAGGTCACATGAACGGATTATGGTCTATAGATGGTTAATATGTTGAGTTTTGTTGCAAACAGTTACTGGACAGATTGTGTTGTTGATGTTCAATTGACTGTAACGGGGTGTAAATATGAAAATTGATTGAGATAATTGATACTACAGTAAACTAGGATGAGTCTGGTTTATAAAGAATGTAAATTTGAAATTTTTGGACGTGTAAAAGTTAACCTTTATGATTTTACAAAAACGTTGTGCAAAGCTGAGTTGTTAGACCTGCTGTTAGGTTTTTTTGTAAATGTTATATCTCATGAACTACCAGACCAATTGGGTTGGTTCCACTTCTGGAAGTTGACTTGTTGAGTTAGGAATCTAACCCAAGTGGTCTTGCATTTGTTGGATTTTTCATTTAATGGGAATTTCAAATAACATTCTGTTGCGCATGAATTTGACTGTTATGAGCTTTCTGTAGTGTTTTGATCATTATGAGAAATCTATGTGGAATAAAAATAAAATAAAATATGTTCTGGAAACCTAACACATGAATTCTTTAGTGATGATTTTTGGTAAATTAATTGAGATGCTATGATCGGTGGAATAGTACAATCTTTCAAGTAGAATTTCTGTCTTGGTGAAACTAGCTGCTGAATTTTGTGAAAATGCATGAAACATGATAATTGCTAGTTAATTGTTATGTTTTGACCAATTAGCCCCTGCGGGGAATACTTGCTAAATAGTTGTCGTGTTTTGACCAAATTGCCCTTGCGGGGAATAATTGCTAGTTAATTGTTATGTGTGACCAAATTGCCCTTACGGGGAGTAATTGCTAGTGATGTACATTATTAATACATGACACGTAAATAATTGCTCACATACGTATCGTATCACAAATGTACTCGTTAAGTCACACACGATTCACAAACAAACACGAAACGTATCTTGTGATTAGGAATTATGTGCCGGGTCTAGAGACTCGATATTAGTTCCGATACTTAGAAAATCTCCTTGTTGTTTTAGAACGCTAGAGAGAGTTTTCTGTGACGCGCATCACTTGGTGATTTATTTTGGGAATTCTTCGCAAACAGTGAGTTTCACTTAACCCTTTAAAATGTTTTAAACGCTTTTCACTTGGGGGAGATAACATACTCCAATAAACGCATTTAAGATTTTGTTAGTAAATTATATATCACTTGTAAAGGCTAAGTGGCAAACGAAACATTTGAAGTCCTACACATCGAACCGGTTAATATTTGGAATAGCGAGTCACTGTTGAGTAGTACTACTGGGTTTGACAAACCCCACCCAACGCTAAACTCGACTGGAGGTCGAGCGGGTGTAATTTTGGCTAACACGTACCATGGTCTGGATGACCTGGTGACAAGGCACTTGATAAACAGTCAGCTTCGGTGTCGAACACTTAGTAATACTTGTTGTATAGGCTAGCTACCTATCGATATATAATTGATTTAACACTATCTGGTAACGCAAAACGCTGAACGCAAAACGCTAAACGCAAAACGCTGAACGCAAACGCTAAACGCTTTATTTTATTTAAACTTGTGAACTCACCAACCTCGTGTTGACACTTTTAGTATGTTATTATCAGGTAGCCGAGGCGGGCGCGCGGTATAGGATCATGCATGGTTTATGAACATTCTGATATGGAAACATGTTTTTAACTATTATTACTTGGGTTTTTAAGTCGTCCTGCGTGACGCAACTTTTGTCTTTGGTTTTTACGCTTCCGCACTTATTTTCATTTAAACGTTTTTATGGTTTGATTATAACTAATAATTCCGATCCTGTTAGTTCACACCCTCTGACGGTAAAACTCCGTTAGTGGATTTTGAGGGTGTGACAAATATTTATCCCATAAATATCTATGAACCTTGGCAGCAACCTTTTGCTATATTCATACCTCATGAATATCTACCAATCCAAGTTCATAATAGTCTTACTTTCACATTTGTTCCCACAAATATGAACGACTACGGACGTTTAGAATAATTCAAATTATTCACGGATTTAAACATACTAAAATGGAACATAACTCAAGAACATGACCATAACCAAAACCATATGATTGAGTTAAAATAAAATTTTTCCAATATCCAAATACAAATTTTGATCAAATCCAATCACTAGAATATCGAAGTCCTAAGGCGCAAGTATGACTCTCATGCTTCGGCCTTTCAAGGAGTTTCGTGAGTGGGTCCGCAATGTTTTGATCAGTGTGAACTTTGCGAATACATATCTTTCCCTTTTCAACTTCATCCCTTATGTAGTTGAATCTCCGCTCAATGTACCTAGTCTTTTGATGTGCGCGGGGTTCCTTGATTTGAGCAATCGCACCCTCGTTGTCACAAAAGATCTCTAGAGGGTCCTGAATGGTACGAACCACTCCTAGATCGGCAATGAACTTTCTAATCCATGCAGCTTCTTGAGCTGCCAGGGAGGCGGCGATGTATTCAGATTCAGTGGTGGATAAATCTACCACGTCTTGTTTTGTACTCTTCCATGAGACAGCACCACCATTGAGAACGAAAACGTATCCCGATTGTGATCGAGGATCATCTCGATCAGTTTGTAAACTCGCATCAGTGTAACCCTTTACAACGAGTTCCTCCTCACCAGAGCCATATATTAGAAACATATCCTTAGTCCTTCTAAGGTATTTCAATATGCTCTTAACAGCCATCCAATGGCTAGTTCCCGGATTTTGTTGGTATCGACTTGTCATGCTCAAGGCGCATGACACATCCAGTCTAATGCAAATCATGGCATACATGATGGATCCTATAGCAGATGCATATGGGATACCACTCATTTTGTCTTGCTCATCCTTTGAGCTTGGACATTGAGAAGCACTCAACATCGTTCCTCTTTGAATAGGTACCAAACCTTTCTTAGAGTTTTCCATCTTGAACCTTTTCAAGATCATGTCAATGTATGCACTTTGATTCAAACCTATCAACCGCCTTTATCTATCCCTATAGATTCTTATTCCCAGAATATAGGCGGCTTCACCAAGATCCTTTATGGAAAAACAGCTTCCAAGCCAGGCTTTCACACCTTCCAAGGTTGGAATGTCATTTCTAAACAGTAATATGTCATCGACATATAATACCAGAAAGGTTATGATGCTCCCACTAGCTTTCTTATACACACAAGCTTCATCAGCGTTTTTGATGAATCCAAACTTCTTAACTTCATCATCAAAACGGTGATTCCAACTTCTGGATGCTTGTTTCAATCCATAGATTGATTTCTTCAACTTGCATACTTTGTTAGGATGTTGTGGATCGACAAAACCTTCAGGCTGAACCATATAAACATCTTCATTAAGATGCCCATTTAGAAAAGCAGTTTTGACATCCATTTGCCATATCTCATAGTCATAATATGCGGCTATGGCAAACAATATCCTTATAGACTTTAGCATCGCCACGGGCGAGAAAGTTTCATCATAATCAACCCCTTGAGTTTGAGTGAAACCCTTTGCTACAAGTCTAGCTTTATAAGTATCCAAGTTTCCATGCATATCAGTTTTCTTCTTGAAAACCCACTTACTTCCAACTTGATTGTCATGCATGGATTGCATCTCAACATTCATGGCTTCTATCCATTTGTCACAATCAGATTGCGACATTGCATCTCGGTATGTGGTGGGTTCATCCGAATCAACCACGTAGCATCCATCCATGAAAAATCCATATCTCTCAGGTGGGGTGCTAACTCTACCAGATTTGCGAATGTTTTGTGTGTTTTGATCAACCATTTGATCATCCCCAACAACCTCTTGTTGATTGCTAGTGTCAACCAAACGTGTATCAGCTTGTAGTTCTCGATCCTCTTCGAGTTCTACAGTTCTATCAGTTCCTTCCATAAGGAACCTTCTTTCCAAGAAATTAGCCTTTCGAGCTATAAACACTTTATGCTCGCTTGGATTGTAGAAATAATATCCCATCGAAATCCGTGGGATATCCTACAAATATACACTTAGTGGATCGACATTCAAGTTTGTCAGGGGTGTAGATCTTAACATAAGCCTCACAACCCCATACCTTTAAATATGAAAATTTTGGAGCCTTTCCATGCCATATTTCAAAAGGTGTCCTATCCACTTTCTTGGTTGGTGCCATATTTAAAATACGGGCAGCAGAGATCACAGCGAAACCCCAAAATAATAGAGGTAATGAGCTTCTAGCCATCATGGATCGAACCATGTCTAATAAAGTTCGAATCCTCCTTTCGGACACACCATTATGTTGTGGTGTTCCAGGTGGAGTAAGTTGTGAGACAATCCCACAACTCCTAAGATGTTCTAGAAACACATCATTGAGGTATTCACCTCCTCTATCGGAACGTAGTACTTTGATTGTTTTGTTGAGTTGATTTTGTACTTCATTTTGGAAGACTTTGAGCATTTCAAAGGCCTCATTTTTGTGTCTTAATAAGAACACATACCCATAGCGACTATAATCTTCGGTAAAGGTAATGAAGTATCTTTCACCATTTCTTGTCATTGTCCTAAAAGGTCCACATACATTCGAATGTATGATACCTAATAAGTCTTTCGCCCTTTCATTTGTTCCATTAAAGGGTTCTTTGGTCATCTTTCCCAATAAACAAGATTCACATTCATCAAATGAATCAACATTTGATTTCAAAAGACCATTCTTTCGAAGTGTATGAATACGATTCTTGTTTATGTGACCAAGACGACAATGCCAAAGAAAAGTATTACTCAAATCCATTTTGAGTCTTTTGGTGTTAGCTTGGTACAACGAGTTATCAATGTATGAGTCATCATGAATTAATTCATAAATGCCATAAAACGGCATCGCTTTAAAATAAAAGACATTATCCATGAAAACATAAATACCATTATCAACAAACTTAAAGTCATAACCAGATTGTCTTAATACAGAAACAGAGATAATATTCCTAGTCTAACTAGGGGAATATAAAATGTTTTTCAAAACAATTTCCAAACCATTTGGAAGCTTTAAAACATAATCCCCTCGGGCTTGGACGTCAACCTTTGCTCCATTGCCCATGAAGAGACTTATATCTCCTTTCTTCACCTCATTTCTTCTTTTGAACCCCTGCAATGAATTGCATATGTGAGTTCCACATCCGGTGTCCAATACCCATGTGTTAGAAGAAATAATATTAAGATCAATGTGAATCATGAAAGTTGTACCTGAGGTTTGCCCCGCATCCCTCTTAGCTTTCAACTCCTTGAGATAGGTCGGACAGTTTCTCATCCAATGACCTATCTCACCACAACCAAAGCACGGATCCTCAGCGCTAACCTTTAGCTTCTTTGGCTTTGGCTCCGCCTTTGCCTTTCCCTTGAACCCCTTCTTGACTTGCCCCTTACCAACGGCAACCTTTGCTTTTGGTTCCGGGTGATGCCTTTTCTTTGAGCCACCCTCATTGATCGCAAGAACGGGTAAAACCTTTTTACCCATGCCGGCCTCGGCTGTCTTAAGCATTGCGTGAAGCTCACCAACGCTTTTGTCCCATCCTTTCATGTTGTAGATCATGACGAATGTCTCAAACCTTTTAGTTAAGCCATTTAGGATTAAATCCGTGGCTAACTCTTTTGAGACGGGACAGTTAAGCCGTTCAAGCCGATCAATGTGGCTCTTCATCTTAAGTACATAAGATGAAACAGATTGGGTTTATGGGATCGGTTAAACATCATATGTTTAGTTGGTATGTTAAATCCCATCAACACCTTTGAACGCCATGTTAAGGTGATCCTATAGTCATGGTTTCAAATCAAGTCGTCCTACTTATACACACGTGTGAGTTTACTCATACAAGTGGTTAGGTGATCCTAATGCCAAAAGTACTTGTAAAATCACCTTAAGATCACAAGTTTTCTTAAAAGTGCGTAGGTGATCCTAACTCACTTTCAAGTCTACAAGTGACTTAAGTGTCGTATAAAATGATGGTGTTTAACTTGTTTTTAAAAGGGATTTTAGTTTTCTAAATTCTAGATTGGAAAACTATTTATTGTACCTTTCATTTGCATGCATTCAAATGTATGGTACTTAGTTGAAAAACCCATTTTCAAAGTTCCAATTAATAAAACCCATTTTTATTATGAAATCATTAGTTATTAATAAAACCAATTTTTATTACCTAACGATTTCTAAGGAACCAATTTTATGCTAGTTGATTTTAAGTTGTTAAGCAAACCATATTGCAAATAATAAGTAAATCAACCATGCAAGCATAAAATATACACAACCACAAGTTCATAACCATAGCCTCCTAATATTGACCACACTTGTTGACCGAAGACAAGTGTGTCAAAAAGTCTCTCCTAAGGGACCCAAAAGAACATGCACTTGTGTCGGTGAACTCCCATTTGATTCCGCATCCATATGCTCCAAGTGTTTACTCCCAGTGTTGTGGTCTTCATCATTTTATTTGGGCTTCCATCCGTGCATCTTCTAGTAAAAGAAATACATCTAATCTACTTATTATAACAAGCCATATGAATGAATAAATAGATTACAAACCCAAATAAATATTACAACCAAATCGAATGAACAAACAACCAACACAATCATTCAACCAAACACAAGGCCATGGCTAGGTTATGAACATCTATTACACATCCAAATATGCAATAATACAAGACCAAAATGGTTCCCCTTTTTGCCTCAAAACTTTCGGCCAAAGCTTAAGCAAACCGAAAAGTTTCGGGTTTTGTCCAAACAAACTAAACAATCATCCAAATGACTTGGTTTTTCAAGATTACCACATGCATGTAAAGTATAACCTTGAAAAACCATGGGGTAACCAAAACCCCAAAAATTTTCGGCCAAATGGTGAAACCCACCATAAACCCGAAAAATTTTGGGTCTAATGAAGCATGCATTCGTATAAGCGGCTCTTGATGCCATTGTTGGGTTTTTACAAGATTATCAAAGTGATAAAATCCCTATTTTACCAAAAACACAGCGGATATAAAAGTTTTAAATCTTGTTAATATGATATGTATAAAACCAATTTTAAACATGCAAAACCCAAACCCGGATCCAAATACGAATTACACACTATCAAATACATGCATGTCACTATAAGTCCATGCATGTTACTACTACCTTTCAATATGACAAAACCGGGTGAAAGAGATGATGATTGAAAGGTAAGAACTTGAATATGGAAGCTCCTCAAGCTAGCATACCCCAAGTTTCAACAACAAACCACTTCTAGCTAGGATTTGCACTTGAAATTTTCTTCTTCTTTTCTTATGTTGGATGAAAATACCCAAGAAAGGAAGAGAGAAAAGTTTACGTGGAAATTATGTGTGTTATGAAAGAATGAAAGAGAAAGACTTGGTTTTATTTAAAGGCATCTTTCTCTCCACCAATAATAACCATTGCACGTCTCCACTCAAATATATAATAATATTACATTTGAAAGAGTTATTATCTTTTTCTTTTATAAAACTTTAAACATATATATATATATATATATATATATATATATCCATACATATATACTTTTATAAGTTTATAACTTATAACTTATAAAACCTATTATATGTTAAGAGACATGCTTGGTTATTATTATTCACATATTGTTATTTAACCAACTTAAATAACACTATGTAATGTTCTTTCATAAAACATAAATCATCCATATGATTTGTTTATTACACAAGTACATTTTATTTAAAAACCCCTTTCCAAATAACTCAAGTGTTAATATTCATTTGTTATGATCACATCATATATGAACGAATATTATCGGTGTTTGTCTAGCTTGTTATTGGGTATGACCCGACTTGGATCATAACGTACTAGCCACATCAATTTAATATGTCTCTTGGGCAGACCGAGTCCAACAATAATATCCCCAAATAGGTCTTGATAAGAAAAATTCTCTTGTACGAACGCACATATATTGTGCTTCTGGTCATAGGCCAATTCAGGAGTAGCTGGTGCCTGTTGTTGTTGTATTTGAGGTTGTTCTTGCTTTGAAGCAACTTGTGGTTCAACAGTTGGGGCATCTGGAATTATCTCGTCAGCCATTGCTGTAATCACAAAACCTGAAGATTAGTAAAACCAAACTTAATTAAATTAAAGATCAAATTTTCATTAAATATTTAATGAAAATTTCAATCTGAATCAGTATCATTCGCTATCTCATTCGTTATGACGAATGGCTTCATTTGTTATAACGAATGGTATGAATCGTTGTCTCATAAAGAAGAATGAATGGATAACGAATGAGTAAGATCATTCGTGAATTCTATATGACGAATGAAGAGTTCATTCGTTACAAAATCACACGAACATGACTGATTCGTTATAAGATACAATGAATGTGTTCATTCGTATCAATTAGACATAAATGATAACCCATTCGCTTACCATAACGACTAAGCATCAATAATTATCTAAGTTTGACTCCGCATTGTCAAAGTCAAAATTGAATGTTCTTGGACAGTCAACATGCACCCAGATTTCAATGGAGTCATGAATAACGATGAATCAATGTAAAATTTGCATCATTAAACTCGTATATTCATCGCCACTTAACTTCAATCAACCATTAACTCATTAAGCATGATTTACTGGTTCAGTTAATTGATATATTTAATCGATTAGTTCTCGATCAATTGACCTATCAAATGTTAACGAAATTTAACGAATTTTATCGCGTTTGCTTCGTATATACCTTATTTATCTTAATCAATCGACGAAAATTGATTTAGTGAAGGTTGGAAATTCTTGAAAATTTTGGCAAAGGCTTTTAGGTTTTGAAATAAACGAGGTGAACAAATGAGGCTATTTGTTCACCAACTGTTCATTAAATATATGCATATCTACACGCATCCCGAAGCAAACGAATAGACTCATTCGTTAATTCAAAATTAACGAATGACTCATATTCGTTTCTTCATTCGTTATCCAAAATTAACGAATAAAGTTTAAGTCAAACTTCATAAAGAATCAGTAATGATTTGTTCTTCATTCGTTATCAATATAAATGACGAATGTGGTCATTCGTTATCAGTGTAGCGGAAGCAAATGAATTTAACAAACAAGCATATTCATTATAACTTAAAAGTACAAATGACCATCATTCGCTATTAAGAATAATAGAGAATGAGTTCCATTCGTTATTTTAATAATAACGAATGGGATTTAAATATCCTATTAAAAATGAAAAATGTTCATTTTCAATATCTAAGAATTAAATAATGCATCGAAACCCGCGTCCCGATGAACTTTCCCTTAGGAGACTTACCATTCGAGGTAAAATGCAGTACCTTAACATGCTTTTTTGTTAAAAACACATAAGTTAAACCAATTACCTTAAAGCCGATTAACTTAAAAAGAATTAAATAAACCAATTAAATAAAAATGTGGAAAAATCTTTTTGGTATTTTCTTTTTCAAAATAGTATCCTTTAGCTCGTAATTCGAAAGAGCAGAAATCAAAATAAAAACAAATTATTTTTGAATTTTGTATATTTTCGAATTAAAAACAATTAAAAATAGAACAATATGAAATCTATTCTATGAAAACAATACATATTTTTGTGAGTTGAGCAGAAAATCATATTGACCAAATCGCACTTCCACCTCAGCTTTATATTTTAGCGTTATTATGACTGACGTTAAGTCGGTCATTGATATTGCTGTCCACTTAAATCTTAGAACAAACTTTCAAACATTTTTGTGATATGATTTAGCTTCAATTAAAGCACAGATTATCAGAAACTATCAACCTCTAATCTTGATTCAGGCTTAATTTGATTTTGACCATGTCACCCCAACTTGACTTAAACCACTTTGCCTAAAGATCAAAAAATTATGATTTATAATTGAATAAGCAATCTAAGCTCATAATCCCCACTACAAGATTTACCCCTGTTATGAAGCAATTGTTGGGTTTTCACAAGATTATCAAAGTCCATATAACCCATTATATGTAAAAACGCAGCGGAAATAATAAGTTTTAAATCTTGTTTACCAATACACATAAAACCCGTTTTATTTTAAACCCAAACCAGGATCCATATACGATTAACCATGCTATCAACACAACTATAGGGTGTTAGGTTACATAGCTTCAAATTTCAAGAAATTAGAAGGGGATGAAATAGTGAATGACGAATCTTCAAAGGAGAAGACCTCAAGCTTGTATACCCGTTCAAGCCTTCCAACAAAACACCAAGTATGCTAGTATTTACACTCTTGCAAAATACCCTCTCTTGTTCGTCTTCTTGTTCGGACGAAAAAGAGAAAGAAAGATGGAGAGAACTTGTGTGTGAGTGATGTACATAGAAATATACATCATTAAGGCATCAAATAATCTCTAAAAACTGCAATTTCTATCTAATAACATAGCATAAAAGACTACTTATCATAATAAAACATAATTTCAGGTGAAACCAAACCCCAAACGAAGAAACAAGCGAAAATACGAAGAAAAACAGAAGAAAACACAAGAAAACAAAGAAACACGCCCCCATGCCTCAAGAAACACGCCCCCATGCTTCTAACACAAGAAAAGACAAAATCTGGAAGCAAAAGCACGAGGCCGTGCTCATCACGCACGGGTTGTGGACGAGAATACAGAAAAGACAAAAAGAATTGAGCACATGTCACTAAAAAACACGGGGCCGTGCCTACCAACCACGGGGCCGCTGCCACCTCACAGAAAAGACAAAACAAATCTGGCACATGTCATAAAAAGGCACGGGGGCGTGCTTATCAAGCACGGGGCCGTGCCTCACCATCCAGATTTCCTATAAATAGTGGCTCATGTTGCACTCATTTTGTGTGCCTTGAAAACAATTCTCTCCGGTGTTCACTTATAAACACACACACTAACACTCACTTTGAAGATCTAGTGAAGAGTTTGAAGGTTTGGAGGTCATCACCACTAATCATCATCATCATCAACCATCATTACCATCATTAAGAAGAAAGATTCATCTACATTTGGTTAGATTGTTCCAAGTTTAATCATGTATTTGTTATTATCAATCATCTTAATGTTTATCATTATGCTCATTATGAGCTAAACTCCTTTTACCATCTAAAATCTACGAAGAAGCTTTGTTTTACTTGATAATTAATCAAGACATGTGATGTAGTCTAGTAAAGTACATGGTTATATTACAATTATCTTTTGATGAGAAATGTTTCATCATCTTAAATCACTAATTCAAAGTTGGTGGTTGTCAATATCATTGGCAATCGTTCATGATCGATTCATGTTCTTGAAAGATAGAAATACTTTGATACATTATCGAAACATGCATCCTTATATTGTACTTAGAAATGATGAGATATAAGTTGTGGTGTATTTTTCTAAACCTTGGTAATCCAAAAATGGCTTTGCTTAGGATATCAAATTAGTTAAACAAACCATATGTTAACGGAATGTGTAATTATAACCTACATAAATCAACCAAGGGGAGGTTGTGTGATGAACTACAACCACCCGAAGTTGTTAGAATTGGTATTCGAGAAATTGAAGTCAATCCTAATCTTTCTACTTTACGAAACTACTTGCCAACTTAAATTGACATCATTGAGATGGTATGACATTAGGAATGGGTGGACTTTAAAATGCGCATATCATCTCCTTAGTGCCAAAGATGCTCACTTAAAGTTTAAGGAGCTATCTATCATATATTGCTACGACAAGTCTATCACATGTCTACATATTAATTATCAATGCTAAAATGGAGTGGATTCTTGATCTTAGATGGTAACCTTCACATAATTGAACAACTCGTTTAGAATTTCTTGTCTTGGTCACCTATATATTATATATAAGTATTTATATTTTATAAAAAGTTCAAAAATTAACCCCAAAATGATTAAAACCTCCAATTAAAATAAAACAACGATTTACTATTAGAAACATTTGTGTCCACGGATTGATACTTGGTTCTTACTAATACTATTCTACATATACGATAGGTACACTTGCCTATTTTGTGTGTGTTTAGTCTTTGTAGAAATCACTTTTATAAATTTAAAACACGATCTTGTGCAAAAGCAAATCATTCCATCCTATATATTTTACTACTACACGCGCACACGCATCAAGTTTTTGGCGCCGTTGCCGGGGACACGGTACGTTTCTAAGAACGATCCAAGTTTTAATTTAATCATTGTTTATAATTGTACAAAATTTTAACTTCTATTTTATTTTATCTTTGTTTTTTTTACTAAATATTAAAATACATAATTTTACGGCTAGCCTACATTTTACCTTTAGTTACCTTACTATACTTTAGCTTAATTAACTTATACCATAGTTTAATTTAGAATAGCCTAACTTATAGCTTAACTTAGACTAACCTTATAGGTACTAACTTTTACTAACTTTTACTTTAAGTGTTTAAATTTGATTTAGTCCCATGTATGTCCTCTACTTTTGAGCCTGAGCTTGTTTCTCCACTTTCTGAAATGGAACAACTCTTTCGTCGACGAACTCGTAAACAAACTACAGAAATCGCAGAGGAAATCAAAGGCGAATCAGTAGACGCCACTACATCAGGAGAAAATTAAACTGAAGAAATGATGGCAGCCCAGAACAATGAGCCGAACATGATCCAATATGCCAAGCCATCTCTCGAAGGCTACGGAAATGGAGTGGCTCCACCCGAAATCACCGAAAACTTAGAAATCAAATCAAGCACCATTCATTTGGTGGAAAATTCAGTTCAATTTCATGGTCTCCTCGATGAAGAACCTCTTTCTCACATATCTCGATTCTTACGAATCTGCGGAACTTTTAAAATCCAAAACTGTTCAGATGATCAAATCAAACTAAAACTCTTTCCTTTCTCTCCGAGGGGCCAAGCCCTGGATTGGATAGAATCTATTTCCTCTAGTTCCATCACCACTTGGGACCAGATGGTTGAACAGTTTCTCCTCAAATATTTTCCGCCTGATAAAACTGCCAAATACCGAGCCAGCATTACCAGATTCCGGACCGATGATGATGAATCGTTACACGCAGCATGGGAAAGATACAAAAGTCTTCTAAGAAGATGGCCACATCATGGACTGAGCGTATGGTTACAAGTTCAAACTTTCTTTGACGCACAATCCATTCAAAACAAACAGGCCATCGACCAGATCGCTGGTGGAGACCTGGGATCCAAATCACCTAACGAAGAATTTCGCTTACAACCCGCCAAGATCTACACCTACCCATAAAGGAATACACCACGTTGACTCCAACACTCTTGTCACAGCACAGCTTGAAGTCCTTACTAAAAAATTCGAACAACTTCAAGCCGAGCTATCAAAAACCAGACTCACCTGTGACACTTGTGGAGGAAATCATAAGACTAGTGACTGTAAACAAGTCATCATGTCTATGGAAGAAGTCAATTTCATCGCTCGATAGAACAACGCTTTCAGCAATAACTACAATCCAGGATGGAGAAACCACCCGAATTTCAGCTGGAAAGACGGAGGTAACACTCAACCTTTACCCGGATTGAAAAAAGACCAATGAATCAACCCTTCCAGCCTAAACCTCAATACCAAGATCAAAGTTATAGTAGCCATCAAAACCCAAGCTACTTCAAGATCGAAGAAATGTTAATCCAACTGATGACCAAAACAAATGAAGCAGAAAAGAAAGCCGACTCAAGAGCTGTTGATATCAGCGGAGTATTATTAAAACATGAAGCCGATCTCAAAAGTCAACTAGCATCACTTCATAACCTAGAAACCCAAATCGGACAAATTACTCGACAATTATCCGAAAGACCACCTGGCACTCTTCCAAGCAACACAATCACCAACCCGAATGCAACAGCTAATGCCGTTACACTCAGGAGCGGTACAACCACTGTTGTCTCACCAACTTTAGAACCAGTTATGGAGAAAAAGTCTCTTGATGAAACACAGGAAAGGTTGACCCCAACAAGCACAATAAAGCCTAAGGAGCCAGTCCGAACCTATGTTCCGCCTATTGTCACGCCCCGGTCGTAATTGGCGGAAAAACCGAGGCGTGGCGACGGGGTTGTGATTGATTGAGCACAATAGATATAAAAGTCTAAATGCATAAAATTAAAACATGTCAACATTACAACAATTCAACAGGTAGCAAATTGATTCCATTACAACGGATAATGCTAACATCAATCCTAAATGTCTTCCATCTAAGGCCTCTATCAGCTATTTGCTACTTCCTGCTTCATTTCCTGAAAACATGTAACGAAAATGTCAACTACATAAAGTAGATGAGTGAATTCATAGGTTTAAGGAAAAAGGGATTATACACAAGCATACTAGACTAAGTTGTAGGGGTTTATGTATAGGGTGTACCATCGGCTAACCCACCACTCCTACAACTTATCCTACCATGCTTGGGTATAAAGCCCGGTTTTGAAAAGGTTTGTAAGACAAGACAAGCGTACCAGACTAGGTTGTAGGGGTTTACACCTAGGGTGTACCATCGGTTAACCCTCCACTCCTACAACCTACTCTGCTACGCTTGTTTATATTTGTAAATCCAAGGTATAAAGATAGGTCAACTAATAATGTGGTGATAAGCCCTACACAAGACTGCAAGAATTATGTATAATGATCCCATGTATTGTTCCCATGCATACAGGTGTAATGATATCAAGGATATATGAATAAAAATACCAAAGAATCATATGTAACCATGTCTTGATGATAATGATGATAATGCATAATGATCACACGAGACCTGACATCAACCCACACAAGACCACACGATGCTACTTGATTTCCATGATGGTAACCCAAATCGATCACTTTGGATACCATAAGAGAATTCTAAAGCGTCCACTTTAGTATCTCTTGGATTCCTAATCGATCACTTAGGAAATCCTTCGGATTCTTAATCGAACACTTTAAGAACCCCATAGGTCACGTGTATTCTAAATCGAACACTTTAGAATCCCACATCTAGTGACGGCCTGTCTACCAATCGACCACTCGGAGACCAAACATATGCACTAGTGTGACCTATACTGCCTATGTTCACACGACCACTAGACTGTCCAATGAATGATGTGTTTTCATGATAATGTATAACGGGCATATGACTTTGTTTTCCAAAGTCCAATGTTCCCTAAGCGATCAATGATTCCCATGTTTACTCCTGAATAATTGATTAGACATACACAACTTCCGAGAAAGTTAAGGTATGAGTAAGCTGCCATGATTACTTGTTTTCCCCAATATTCATTGTTTGCAAAAGATTTGCCAAGAATGTCTATGATAAAGAATGTTTAAATAAATGAGTTTTGTCAAAACGTGTACAGTTACCATGTTTCCATCCCAATGATTTGAAAAGCTTAAAAGAAAAAGGGGGCTATAAACTCACCTTGTTGGCTAAGAATGGTTGCTAGGGTGGTCGAGTGCTGCCAAACGTCGATCCTCTAAGTCTAGACAAGGACATAATAGGTTAACAACACGCTTTAAGTCTAAGAGTATAAGCCTACGCGACCTCGAGCAAAAACCAAGTTTTAAAGTTGAAAACAAGCTGATTCTGGCACATTCGGTCGAATAAGGGCAGGTTCGATCGAATCTGCTACTAGTTCGGTCGAATATGGTACTGGTTCGGTCAAAGGGGCTGGGAAGAACACGTTCAGTCGATTGAGGACTCGTTCGGTCGAGTAGGATGTACATTCGGTCGAATACAATCGTATTCGATCGAATGTATGTTCTGATTTGGTTAGTCTATTCGTTTGCCCACTGGTTCGACCGAATGGTCTCTTGTTCGACCGAATAGGAGATGGTTCGACCGAATGGTCAGGTTCGATTGGTCTATTCGACCGAATAGACCTATTCGACTCCTTCAAGCCGGATGACGGAGAAACCTACGGGATTTTGACGATTTTCATGATTTTTCGCCCAAAATCAATGTTTTATACATGGAAATGCTCGGAATCCATAGGGCTATTGATTCCTAACGTTTATAACAACAAAAGTATGCTTTTTGACACCAAAAATGACGATTTTTGACCAAGAACACACTTGAAACAAAAGTTGGGGTTTTTGCTCGATTCGGGGCCGGATTTGATGATAAAAACGTATGATTTTCAAGAAGATCTTACCAAAAACAGCAATAAACAGATTGGTGAACTCGGATTTTGGATTGAATAATTTTCTCTCACTACTCTCTCTCTAGAATTGGGGTGCTTGGGTGTGGGTGTGGAATAGATGAAAGAAAATGGTGGAGTTTGTTCTTGCACTACGCTTATATACTTGGTTCTATCGGGTTCGGGTTTCGGTTACCTACGGGTCAAGGCTAGCTGAGTTCATAAGTTTTAACGAGCTAGAACTTTCCAGTAAAAATTTTATAAAAATCATTTTTCAAGTAATCGCTTGGAATCTTTTTAAATAAAAACCTTTTATTTTTCGAAAACACAAAATTAATATTTTTCAAACGTAAAAGTTCTTTTTATGAAATGACATTTTTAGCTGAAATAAACAGATTTTCCAATTATATGGATTCCGAACTTATCGTCCAGAACCCAAAGTGTATAGTTTCCGATGATTTCTTGATTTTAGTTTACCAGTCAAATTCCAGGGCGTTACATCCTCCCCAACTTAGAAGAATTTCGTCCCGAAATTTAGATTTTTAGTATACTTGATGCAACGATGATTTAGATTTCATGATCCCATGATGACCACTATGCGCCACTACTTCCAATATTCGTCTCAGATACCACCCAAATCAAGTTGAAGGGGCTTATATATAGGGTGTACCGGCGGCTAACCCACCACTCCTTCAACCTTACTTGAGTGTTTCCTTCGACTCCTATTAGGTCAATGACACACAGGACGACACACTATTTTCCACTACAAGGCATCACCTTCAAGCTTTACATCAGACATATTCATTTCGGATTGAAGGGGTTTATATATAGGGTGTACCAGCGGCTAACCCACCACTCCTTCAATCTTCTGTGAATAATTCCCTCAATAATTCTTGAATTTAATGTCTCACAGCTGCCACGCTAACTATAAGTCCCTAATTCCAAGTTTCGCTTCAGACATATTCAACTCGTGCTGAAGGGGTTTATATATAGGGTGTACCAGCGGCTAACCCACCACTCCTTCAACCTTTGTCGAATAATTCCCTACACGAAGCTTGAGTTCACGACTCCTAGTTGCACAATAGCATAATGCTTATACACGTATACACCTGTGACCTTGATGCAATTATATTCCGGACTATAATTACAAGCTCACCTTGTATCAATGTATAAACTCTATTGCGTGCGGCTAGAAAATTTGACACGACACCACACACATACACACAACCATGCTCCATGAATGCTAGAATGATGACAATTTTTAGCTTAAATGATGTATAAATTCCCCAAGGTTTATATGATTGAGTAGATATGACTTGTGCTTTCCAGCATGAGCCCTGAGTAGCCAAAGTTTGTGGATGCAAATAAAAGAATACTTATAAGCATAACAAGGCAACATGATATTCATTGAATAACACAGTTATTTGATACATTCTGCAAATTTATTGTAACGATTCCGGCAAAGTCAGGTATACCCTAGCCGGAATATACTATTTACGTGTTATTTAATATTGATTATATGAGTTATAGCACGTTTATACGAATATATTTGGTTCACAGTATGAATCATACTCAATTATATAGTGAATCATATTGGAATTACAATTAACCAATGAACGATTATTGAAACCCGAACAAATCGGGAATTACATTATAGTTGAAGTATATAATGTTTAGTGATATTTACGAGGTATTAATGCTTCGGGATAAGTGAATTATAGCACAGAAAAAGGATTTCGATTTATTTGTACGTCGGTACGATAAACGAAACCTTTAACACCAAACCAAGCAAGAGACGATCAATCAAGCCGAAAAAGATGCGTAATTATTAATAATATGATGTTTTAATGTCATGGGCTAAGTTTTTTAAAGTTTTTAAATCAGTTTTATGTAAATTTCATTTTGACCCGAAAAACGACCATTTTAATTTCGTTTCAAGCCGAATTACGAGTTTAAACGAGAAACGAACTGAACCAGATTATCCACAACATTATCCGGATTGCGTAATCCAAATGTGTGGACAATATTTGAGATGTGGGCCCCCCCCCACACCCCCACATATGGCCGGCCACCCCCTTGTTCATATTATCTTTCATTTTTCTTTTTTTTTATCACAAAATCTCTCAAACTCTCTCAAATCCTTCAAACCTTCAAACATTCAATCCAAAGAACCCAAGTTCTAACCAAGATTTGAAGGTATAACATATGTTTTTAAGCTTGAATTTTGTTTTCTAACTTCATGATCTTGAGAAAAGGAGGTTTCATGTGAAAAATGGGTGAAAACCCGAGATGAAACCGATTCTCGTGTGATCAAAGGATGTATACAAGTTATACAAAGGATTTTGATCCAAGTAATTAGTTAAAAGAGTTTAGAATGAAATTTTACGGTTAAAATCTTGTGAAAATGAGTTTTCATGTGAAAGATGGGTGAAAACCCGAGATGGAACCGACTCTTGCATGATCAAGGGATGTATACATGTTATACAAGGGATCTTGGTCCAAGAAAGGAGTAGAAAGGGTTGAGAACGGATTTTTACGGTTAAAACCTTTGTTTTTGCATAAAAACCGACACTAGGAAAGAAATGGCTTGATTGTGGGTATAACTTGCTTGGTGTGGTGTTGATGTGCTTGTAAGTGTTGTATCTAGCGGCTAGCAAAGGCTAGAAACCGAGATCCTTGCGATCTAAAGCTAGAAAACACAAAATAGTTCGGTTTTCGTGTGTTTATGAAAAATGGACAGATTTACGTGTGCTTAGAGTCGGGTCACGAAATTTCACAGAGATGATCTACACATGAAAATATGAGATCTGTGAATTTTTGGTAATTTTTGGATAAAAGATGAATATTTGGTGAATTTAATGCTCGGTTTTGGCCAAAAATAGTGAAAAATAGCAAAACATGATGAAAAATTCCGGAAAATTTAAGATAAGCTTTTTATAACATATAAAAGTCACCCACAAAATTTGAGCTCAGTTGGAAAAGTCTAAGTAGGCTTTTCGGTGAAACGAGTTCTAGGGCTTTCTAGCTCGGTTTTGGGTGAAAATGGCTTGAAAAATAAGTTTTAAATTCTGGAAAAATTCCAGAAAGTTATGAGGATGATAGAGATCATCCCAGAAAAATTTGGGATTTTTCTAAAGTGTTTTGGTATTTTTGATATATTTAGTGTTTTAATAAGATCTAAAAATAGATAAATAAATGTAAATATAGGAAAATAAATCTGGGAAAATTCCAGAAAGTTATGAGGATGATAGAGATCATCCCAGAAAAATTTGGGATTTTTCTAAAGTGTTTTGGTATTTTTGATATATTTAGTATTTTAATAAGATTTAAAAATAGATAAATAAACATAAATATAGGAAAATAAATCTGGAAAAATTCCAGAAAGTTATGAGGATGATAGAGATCATTCCAGAAAAATTTGGGATTTTTCTAAAGTGTTTTGGTATTTTTGATATATTTAGTATTTTAATGAGATTTAAAAATAGATAAATAAATGTAAATATAAGAAAATAAATCTGGAAAATTTTTACAAAAATTCCTTACTGTCAAATCAAGTTTTGTGCAAAATTTCAAGACCCGAGACTAATCGGGTAATTATTTGTGCTAAAAAGAACATAAAAACAAGTTTTTAAAGCTTAAAACGTGTAAACCGGCAAGGTTCGCATAAGCGAGCTGACTGGTACATGAAAACTCTAAAAATGGACTATTTCATAAATCTAAGTAAATTAAGTAAAAATAGATCATCCGAAAATAATTCGGATGATTTGGGTAATTTTACCCGATTATACCGTTTCCGGCACCGAAATACCGGAAACGGGCCCCACGGCCAAACGGGGTGTCAAACCGAGCTACAATTTCATCACTTTAACTAAATTGACTGTCAAACTCTAAGCAATGTCACAATCTGAGTCCTTAGAAGTGTCACGGGGTTAACATTGTCCCCGAATCAAGTACAGGACTGGGTTAACAATGTTCCCAGATGTACCGATTGATACGTATTTAAGTTATGGGAATTATATAGTAACGACTAGATATTATATTACAGATCCAGGCACGTAGCTGTTCCTTATATTACTCACCGACTCACAAAAAGGTGAGTTTTCACGAGCCCCTTTTAATGTATTGTTTTAATTATATTTTCCCGGGGCGGAAAACATGTCTTATTTAAAGGATTTAAGTACATACCGATCGTATGGAAATACTTGTACATTTATATATATATGATCTGATGCACAGAATATATAAAATGTTTATCATGTGTTATTGTTCTGGGGTAACATAGTTCCCAGGGGTTATTATTGTTCTGGGGTAACATAGTTCCCAGGGGTTATTATTGTTCTGGGGTAACATAGTTCCCAGGGGTTATTATTGTTCTGGGGTAACATAGTTCCCAGGGGTTATTATTGTTCTGGGGTAACATAGTTCCCAGGGGTTATTATTGTTCTGGGGTAACATAGTTCCCAGGGGTTATTATTGTTCTGGGGTAACATAGTTCCCAGGGGTATTTATTGTTCTGGGGTAACGTAGTTCCCAGGGGTTAGTATTGTTCTGGGTAACATAGTTCCCAGAAAGTTAATGGAAATGTTCTGGGGTAACATAGTTCCCAGCATGATTATATTGTTAATAAATGATTATTAAAATGATTTGTCAGTGTTTATTTAAATTAGTGAAACTCACCAACTATTCGTAGTTGACCCGTTTTCTTTACATGTTTTCTAGGTATGCCCAAGTTGGAATGATTGATATGTGCTTAACTATCTGTGCTACCTGTTGGAAGCTTGCTGCTCTATGTTTTGTAATGAATTTATTAATGTCTTATTGGTAATATATGTGTGTAACACCTAGACAGTAACGCAACTCGCAACAATGTAATATGTTATAAATTAATGTAGTGGTATTTTCTTTATAAGCAATGCTGTTGATATCAGATGTGTCTGTTGCATCCCGTGTACGTTTCCGCTGCGGTTACGGGGTGTTACAGAACTTGGTATCAGAGCCATTGGTTATAAAGAATTAGGATGTCTGAAAAAGATACCTAAAATATAACCAGTAGCTCAAGTATTATAGGATCTGAATATCAACTAATAATATATTGTGACGAGATCGGGATGAACTTGGATGGACAAGTGGGTTATTATGGTCCGGAACATAATAACAGACTTGTCTGCACGAGGGAATTCAGGGGAAGTCACGGGGGACTTAAATAGGTAAAATTGGCAACATATGTGTAAATGTATAATAATATTATTGTGTGGCAAAATTGTATAAGTAAGTGCATGATTAATTTAATTATGAATTACACTATGAAAAGGGACTATATGTTTGTTAACTTGTGTGCAGGTAAAAATGGCAAGAACACCTAGTGTGTCGACGGAAGAGGACCCGGAAGAGGTCAGTTCCGGGGCCTCTGGAAGCCCAAGTGTAGCACCCAGCTCCGAGCCTTCGGAGGCTAGTCATAGTACTTCTAGACAGACCACCCCAGCTAGGAGTGCTAGTGTACCCTCCCCTGCTAGGGTTACCAGGTCTCCTACCCCGCCCGCACCACAGACCGCCCCGATTCCCCCCAGACACGGTCCCCGCCTCACGGCGCGGATCAGTGCCCCGTATGTTCCGCCCACTGTTACCCCACCCAGATCCACATACCACCGGGGCGAGTCTTCCCGCCCCCAACCCGAGCCTGCAACCCTACCTGTGTGGGGCCTTCCAAGGCAGGAGCGGGACTTGGCGGCTTGGCTACGTGTTCTCACCGAGCAGGTGAACGAGCACTCTGCCGCCCTGGTAGTGGGGGTACAGAGGCGGGCGTACCTCGGGGACAGCATACTGGACCACCAGTATGCTATTAACCAGTTAAAAAGGGAGTGCTCATACTCCCACTGGTTGATCGACCAGATGGAAACCCGAATGCGGGTTATGATGGCGGTGTTGGTGATGCTGGTGGCGGTGTTGGTGGGGTTGGTTTACCACCATGTGTAGATGTGTTGGATGGTAGAATCTTGAACCGCTTTTTGATACTCCGTGTGAGTAGTTAGTGGTGATACTAACACGGAGTGAATCTTGTTTAGTTATAGTACAACCACTGGCCCATAGGGGGGTCTCTTGTAGGGCATATCATTATCGATACTTTTGGGTATCATTCAAGCACTGACCCATTGCGGGTTATGTCGAGGATGATACCAACATAGGCCCTTTGTATTAAAACTTAGTTATGTAATGATGACTGGGAAGTATGTAAATGGATGTTTGTGTAATATGTACTAATGTTTATTAATGTATGGAATGTGTTTTGTGTTTCATAATTTGGAATGGTATTAATTATATGTGTTTCCTTGATGTTGTGTAGAATGGCACCGAAACGATCAACGAAAATATCGGAAGTAGATGTGAGCCGTTTGATTGCTCAACAGTTGGAGGCGGCGATACCGGATATAGTATCGCGCATCGCCGCCAGTATTAATAACTCGACCAATCCAACCCCTCCGAGCAATCAAACGCCCATAAATAATGACGGGGAACAAAACGCTAATCCTCCAAGGAATGACAACACTATGCCGAGTAATGACGCACCGCCTACGGTGGTCGCTACCGACAGTAATGGCCCTATCCCTACTGTAGAGACCAACCGCACTGGACCATCCAGGGGTTGTTCAATCAAGGATTTTATGTTATGCAAGCCTTTAGAATTTAACGGGTCGGAAGGACCGAATGGGTTAGTGAAATGGTTAGAGAAAATAGAATCAGTGGTAAATATCAGCAACTGTCCCGAGGATTGTGTCGTTAAGTACGCCACCTGTATGTTCACAGACCATGCCTTGACATGGTGGAACACCATAGTACAGACTCGAGGTCAGGCGGCGACAAACCGCATGACCTGGACAGAGCTTAAGGATCTTGTTTTGAAACATTTCTGCCCAAAGAATGAATTGCAGAAACTGGAACATGAGTTGTGGAACCTAGAGATGCATGGGGCGGACCACTTGGGATATACCAACCGGTTTAATGAACTGTCACGATTAGTGCCGTGGTTGGTCACCCCAGAGTCAAAGAGGGTGGAACGTTATATTTGGGGACTTACTCCAGTAGTGAGGAGTATAGTTAACGCGGGAGGGCACCAGACGTATGAGGGTGCAGTGACACAGGCTGGTATTGTCACGTATGATTTCTTAAGGAGCGGATCGATAAAGGCGACGGGAGAGTCGGCCGGGGGAAAGCGAGGTACGTATGACAATAGGATCCGAGAGAAACAGCAAGGTAAACGAGCTAGGCCCGCTGCCCAGAGCTATGCCATGACTAGTTCGGGCGGAAGGCAAGAACCGCAGAGGGGAACGTTTCCTAAATGTGGGAAATGTGGTTACCACCATAGTGGTGTGTGCAAGGAGGTGGTGTGCCACCGGTGTGGCAGGGTTGGACACTACGCACCAAATTGTAAGACAAATCTGAACAACCTGAACCGTCAACCGCAACCGATTCGTGCGCAACCATTTAGAACTCAACCAGCCCGACAGCAGAACCCGCAAGGAAACCAGATGGTGACCACTAGCCGTGCTTGCTACGAATGCGGCAGCACGGATCACTTCAAAAGGAACTGCCCGAAACTGAATCAGGGAGGAAACGGGAGACAACTCGCGGGTCAGCCATTGGCGTCCAATCCGGCGCGAGGCCGGGCATTTGTGATGGGAGCGAACGAGGCGCGCCAGGACCCCAGCGTAGTGACAGGTACCTTCCTCGTCTCTGATCATTACGCTTCTATATTATTTGATACAGGCGCCGATAGAAGTTTTGTCTCCGTTAGTTTCCTTTCGATAGCAAACCTTCCTATTGGTGAAACCATAGAACCCTACACCGTAGAGGTCGCTAACGGTAAAACCATGATAGTTAATCGGATTGTTCGGAATTGCCCTTTTATTCTAAGCGAACAGTCCTTCCTGATTGACTTGTTACCGGTAGAATTGGGTAGTTTTGACGTGATAGTGGGAATGGATTGGTTGGCACGTAATAGGGTAGAAATAAACTGTGAAAAGAAAACCGTCAAGATCCGGGTGTCGGATGACGAGGAGGTATTAGTGCAGGGAGAAAAATCCGGCACCATGATACCATTTATATCCCACCTCAAGGTGTTGAAATATATACGTCAGGGATGTGTGGCGTATC
Source organism: Bidens hawaiensis (assembly GCF_021521415.1). Lineage (NCBI taxonomy): Eukaryota > Viridiplantae > Streptophyta > Magnoliopsida > Asterales > Asteraceae > Bidens > Bidens hawaiensis. The sequence continues at coordinate 1,525,318 of NW_027491035.1, read as the reverse complement.
TAGCGAGCCTGACGGCCGCTGATTCTGAGGAAAAACGGGTGGACGATATTCCCGTGGTACGCGAATTTCCACAAGTTTTTCCAGAGGAACTTCCTGGATTACCGCCAACCCGACAAGTCGAATTCAGAATCGACTTATTACCTCAAGCCGGCCCTGTTGCTAAGGCCCCCTACAGACTTGCACCGTCCGAGATGCAAGAACTATCCAACCAGTTGCAGGAATTGTTGGATAAGGGGTTTATACGTCCCAGTTATTCCCCGTGGGGTGCACCTGTACTATTTGTGAAAAAGAAGGACGGAAGCCTTCGAATGTGCATTGACTACAGGGAATTGAACAAATTAACCATCAAAAATAGATATCCTCTTCCCCGAATCGATGATTTGTTCGACCAACTACAAGGTGCGAGCTATTTCTCAAAAATTGATCTTAGATCGGGATACCACCAAGTTAGAATTCAAGAGGAGGATATTCCGAAAACCGCGTTTCGGACTCGCTACGGCCACTACGAATTTTTAGTTATGCCTTTTGGGCTAACAAATGCGCCAGCGGTGTTCATGGATCTCATGAATCGAGTCTGTAAACCCTATCTCGACAAGTTCGTCATTGTATTTATTGACGATATTTTGATATACTCGAAGAGTAAAGAGGAGCACGAGCAACACTTAAAGTTAGTTTTAGAGCTCCTGGATCAGGAGAAGTTATATGCAAAATTCTCCAAGTGTAACTTCTGGTTACAAGAGGTGCAATTTCTCGGTCATGTTATAAACCACCAAGGAATACACGTTGATCCGAGTAAGGTTGAAGCTATTAAGAATTGGCAAGCGCCTAAATCTCCGAAAGAAATCCGCCAATTCTTAGGCTTAGCTGGATACTATCGTCGATTTATAGAGAACTTTTCCAGCATCGCCCAACCTTTAACCCTCCTGACTCAAAAGGATCGGAAATATGAATGGGGTGAAGAGCAGGAAACGGCGTTTCAAACGCTAAAACAAAGATTGTGCCAAGCGCCAATCTTAAGTCTCCCCGACGGAGACGATGGATTTGTTGTATATTGTGACGCATCCCGTAAAGGGTTAGGATGCGTGTTAATGCAAAATAAAAAGGTCATAGCCTATGCGTCTCGACAGTTAAAAGTTCATGAGAAAAACTACACTACTCATGACTTGGAACTGGGAGCAGTCATCTTTGCACTTAAAATCTGGAGACACTATCTCTACGGTACAAAGTGCACCATATTCACTGATCATAAAAGTTTGCAACACATATTCGATCAGAAAGAACTGAATATGAGGCAACGAAGATGGGTCGAGTTGCTGAGTGACTATGACTGTGACATACGATATCACCCCGGCAAGGCTAACGTTGTAGCCGATGCCTTGAGTAGAAAGGATCGAGTCAAGCCACTACGTGTGCGAGCGTTGGGGATGATAGTCCAGTCGAACCTTTCAGATTTGATTCGAGTCGCTCAACGCGAGGCGTTGAAAGAGGGCCAATTGGTTAAAGAAGGACTTTACGGGAATGAGAAGAATTTCGAACAGCGTGTGGACGAAATTCTTTATTTCAAAAATCGGATGTGGATCCCGACCCTCCATGACCTTCGTGATTTGATCATGGATGAAGCACATAAATCGAAATATTCCATACATCCGGGATCAGATAAAATGTACAAGGATGTGAAAGAATTTTACTGGTGGCCAGGAATGAAAAAGGATATAGCCACATACGTCGGCAAGTGTACGACGTGTGCGAGGGTTAAGGCGGAGCACCAGAAACCTTCGGGAATGTTGCAACAACCAGAAATTCCGGAATGGAAGTGGGAGCAGATCACAATGGATTTTGTGACACACCTCCCCAAGACACCCCGAGGTCATGATGCGATTTGGGTAATCGTGGATCGATTAACCAAATCGGCACATTTTATTCCAATTAATAATTCTTTTAACACTGAGAGACTTGCGCAAATTTATATAAATGAAATAGTGTCTCGTCATGGCATCCCCATCTCGATCATCTCCGATAGGGATAGCCATTTCACCTCCAAACTTTGGCAAGCTGTCCAAGAAGCATTGGGAACACGTATTGACCTAAGCACAGCTTACCACCCTCAGACCGATGGTCAGTCTGAGAGGACCATTCAAAATTTGGAGGATTTGCTTCGTGCTTGCGTACTGGACTTTAAGGGAAATTGGGATCAACATCTCCCACTCGTTGAATTTTCCTATAATAACAGTTATCACAGCAGTATAAAGGCAGCACCTTATGAAGCATTGTATGGGCGGAAGTGCCGATCACCACTTTGCTGGTCTGAAGTGGGTGACCCGCAGATCATTAGATCGGATCTGGTCCAGGAGACGACCAGCAAGATTCTTGAAATTAAGAACAACCTAAAAGCCGCGCGGGACCGGCAGAAGAGTTATGCCGATACCCGTCGAAAACCGTTGTCATTTGAGAAGGGTGAAAAAGTATATTTGAAAGTATCACCCTGGAAAGGAGTGGTCAGGTTTGGAAAGGCGGGGAAGTTGGCCCCTAGATATATTGGACCATTCATTATTACTGCAAAGATCGGTCCGGTAGCTTACCGACTAGAACTGCCTGAGGAACTAAGTGCAGTTCATAACGTGTTTCATGTGTCGAATTTGAAAAGATGTCTGACGGATGAGACATCGGTGTTACCCTTAGAGGGTGTTCTAATAAGTGATAGGCTCAACTTCGTAGAGGAGCCCATCGAAATAGTGGACGGTAAGATCAAGCAACTTAGACACAATAAGATCTCGTTGGTCAAAGTTAGATGGAATTCGCAACGAGGCCCAGAATTTACTTGGGAACGAAAGGATGAATTTCGGAAGAAATACCCCCACCTATTTCCTCAAAAGGAAGTAGTTGACACATAAAATTTCGAGGACGAAATTTTTATAACGGGGGGAGAATGTAACGATTCCGGCAAAGTCAGGTATACCCTAGCCGGAATATACTATTTACGTGTTATTTAATATAGCACGTTTATACGAATATATTTGGTTCACAGTATGAATCATACTCAATTATATAGTGAATCATATTGGAATTACAATTAACCAATGAACGATTATTGAAACCCGAACAAATCGGGAATTACATTATAGTTGAAGTATATAATGTTTAGTGATATTTACGAGGTATTAATGCTTCGGGATAAGTGAATTATAGCACAGAAAAAGGATTTCGATTTATTTGTACGTCGGTACGATAAACGAAACCTTTAACACCAAACCAAGCAAGAGACGATCAATCAAGCCGAAAAAGATGCGTAATTATTAATAATATGATGTTTTAATGTCATGGGCTAAGTTTTTTAAATTTTTTAAATCAGTTTTATGTAAATTTCATTTTGACCCGAAAAACGACCATTTTAATTTCGTTTCAAGCCGAATTACGAGTTTAAACGAGAAACGAACTGAACCAGATTATCCACAACATTATCCGGATTGCGTAATCCAAATGTGTGGACAATATTTGAGATGTGGGCCCCCCCCCCACACCCCCACATATGGCCGGCCACCCCCTTGTTCATATTATCTTTCATTTTTCTTTTTTTTTATCACAAAATCTCTCAAACTCTCTCAAATCCTTCAAACCTTCAAACATTCAATCCAAGGAACCCAAGTTCTAACCAAGATTTGAAGGTATAACATATGTTTTTAAGCTTGAATTTTGTTTTCTAACTTCATGATCTTGAGAAAAGGAGGTTTCATGTGAAAAATGGGTGAAAACCCGAGATGAAACCGATTCTCGTGTGATCAAAGGATGTATACAAGTTATACAAAGGATTTTGATCCAAGTAATTAGTTAAAAGAGTTTAGAATGAAATTTTACGGTTAAAATCTTGTGAAAATGAGTTTTCATGTGAAAGATGGGTGAAAACCCGAGATGGAACCGACTCTTGCATGATCAAGGGATGTATACATGTTATACAAGGGATCTTGGTCCAAGAAAGGAGTAGAAAGGGTTGAGAACGGATTTTTACGGTTAAAACCTTTGTTTTTGCATAAAAACCGACACTAGGAAAGAAATGGCTTGATTGTGGGTATAACTTGCTTGGTGTGGTGTTGATGTGCTTGTAAGTGTTGTATCTAGCGGCTAGCAAAGGCTAGAAACCGAGATCCTTGCGATCTAAAGCTAGAAAACACAAAATAGTTCGGTTTTCGTGTGTTTATGAAAAATGGACAGATTTACGTGTGCTTAGAGTCGGGTCACGAAATTTCACAGAGATGATCTACACATGAAAATATGAGATCTGTGAATTTTTGGTAATTTTTGGATAAAAGATGAATATTTGGTGAATTTAATGCTCGGTTTTGGCCAAAAATAGTGAAAAATAGCAAAACATGATGAAAAATTCCGGAAAATTTAAGATAAGCTTTCTATAACATATAAAAGTCACCCACAAAATTTGAGCTCAGTTGGAAAAGTCTAAGTAGGCTTTTCGGTGAAACGAGTTCTAGGGCTTTCTAGCTCGGTTTTGGGTGAAAATGGCTTGAAAAATAAGTTTTAAATTCTGGAAAAATTCCAGAAAGTTATGAGGATGATAGAGATCATCCCAGAAAAATTTGGGATTTTTCTAAAGTGTTTTGGTATTTTTGATATATTTAGTGTTTTAATAAGATCTAAAAATAGATAAATAAATGTAAATATAGGAAAATAAATCTGGGAAAATTCCAGAAAGTTATGAGGATGATAGAGATCATCCCAGAAAAATTTGGGATTTTTCTAAAGTGTTTTGGTATTTTTGATATATTTAGTATTTTAATAAGATTTAAAAATAGATAAATAAACATAAATATAGGAAAATAAATCTGGAAAAATTCCAGAAAGTTATGAGGATGATAGAGATCATTCCAGAAAAATTTGGGATTTTTCTAAAGTGTTTTGGTATTTTTGATATATTTAGCATTTTAATGAGATTTAAAAATAGATAAATAAATGTAAATATAAGAAAATAAATCTGGAAAATTTTTACAAAAATTCCTTACTGTCAAATCAAGTTTTGTGCAAAATTTCAAGACCCGAGACTAATCGGGTAATTATTTGTGCTAAAAAGAACATAAAAACAAGTTTTTAAAGCTTAAAACGTGTAAACCGGCAAGGTTCGCATAAGCGAGCTGACTGGTACATGAAAACTCTAAAAATGGACTATTTCATAAATCTAAGTAAATTAAGTAAAAATAGATCATCCGAAAATAATTCGGATGATTTGGGTAATTTTACCCGATTATACCGTTTCCGGCACCGAAATACCGGAAACGGGCCCCACGGCCAAACGGGGTGTCAAACCGAGCTATAATTTCATCACTTTAACTAAATTGACTGTCAAACTCTAAGCAATGTCACAATCTGAGTCCTTAGAAGTGTCACGGGGTTAACATTGTCCCCGAATCAAGTACAGGACTGGGTTAACAATGTTCCCAGATGTACCGATTGATACGTATTTAAGTTATGGGAATTATATAGTAACGACTAGATATTATATTACAGATCCAGGCACGTAGCTGTTCCTTATATTACTCACCGACTCACAAAAAGGTGAGTTTTCACGAGCCCCTTTTAATGTATTGTTTTAATTATATTTTCCCGGGGCGGAAAACATGTCTTATTTAAAGGATTTAAGTACATACCGATCGTATGGAAATACTTGTACATTTATATATATATGATCTGATGCACAAAATATATAAAATGTTTATCATGTGTTATTGTTCTGGGGTAACATAGTTCCCAGGGGTTATTATTGTTCTGGGGTAACATAGTTCCCAGGGGTTATTATTGTTCTGGGGTAACATAGTTCCCAGGGGTTATTATTGTTCTGGGGTAACATAGTTCCCAGGGGTTATTATTGTTCTGGGGTAACATAGTTCCCAGGGGTTATTATTGTTCTGGGGTAACATAGTTCCCAGGGGTTATTATTGTTCTGGGGTAACATAGTTCCCAGGGGTTATTATTGTTCTGGGGTAACATAGTTCCCAGGGGTATTTATTGTTCTGGGGTAACGTAGTTCCCAGGGGTTAGTATTGTTCTGGGGTAACATAGTTCCCAGAAAGTTAATGGAAATGTTCTGGGGTAACATAGTTCCCAGCATGATTATATTGTTAATAAATGATTATTAAAATGATTTGTCAGTGTTTATTTAAATTAGTGAAACTCACCAACTATTCGTAGTTGACCCGTTTTCTTTACATGTTTTCTAGGTATGCCCAAGTTGGAATGATTGATATGTGCTTAACTATCTGTGCTACCTGTTGGAAGCTTGCTGCTCTATGTTTTGTAATGAATTTATTAATGTCTTATTGGTAATATATGTGTGTAACACCTAGACAGTAACGCAACTCGCAACAATGTAATATGTTATAAATTAATGTAGTGGTATTTTCTTTATAAGCAATGCTGTTGATATCAGATGTGTCTGTTGCATCCCGTGTACGTTTCCGCTGCGGTTACGGGGTGTTACATTTATATTGACTTCTAGACAATTAGATTACAAGAATATAGACTAAGAGAACAAATGAGGGTATTTCTCCTTCATCTGATCTTCGCGTTCCCAAGTAAACTCGGGTCCGCGTTTGTTATTCCACCGAACTTTCACAAGCGGTATGCGGCTACACTTGGTCTTCTTGACCTCGAGATCCATGATCTCGACGGGTTCTTCAACGAAAAGCAGATTGTCGCTAAATCGAACCTCGTCGACGGGAATGTGAGGGGCCTCGTCAACAAGACACTTCTTTAATTGCGAAACATGAAAAACGTTGTGAACTCTACTGAGTTCCGGTGGCAGCTCAAGACGATAAGCAACTGGTCCGATCCTTTCAAGGATTTTGAATGGTCCAACATACCTAGGATCGAACTTTCCCTTCTTCCCGAAGCGGACTACGCCCTTCCAGGGGGAAACTTTCAGCATGACACGGTCACCAAATTGAAACTCGAGTGGCTTGCGTCGTTTGTCGGCGTAGTACTTATGTCGGCATCGAGCGTCTTTGAGTCGCTGCTGAATGAAAGCAATTTGATCGGTTGTCTCCTGTATTAGTTCGGGGCCGATGATCTGTGAATCCCCGGTCTCGGACCAACACAAGGGAGAGCGACACTTGCGGCCGTAAAGAGCTTCAAACGGCGCGCATTTAATGGTAGCGTGGTAACTATTGTTGTAAGAAAATTCTGCCAGTGGCAGATGAGCTTCCCAACTACTACCGAAATCGAGGATACAAGCTCTCAACAAGTCTTCTAGGGTTTGTATGGTCTTCTCGCTCTGCCCATCCGTTTCTGGATGATAGGAAGAACTAAGCTTCACGCTTGTCCCAAAGGCCTTTTGCAAAGATTTCCAGAACCTGGAAGAAAAACTGCTGTCACGATCAGACGTGATGCCCTTAGGCACACCGTGACGGGAAACGATCTCACGAATGTATACCCGCGCCAACTTCTCCGTAGTGTAGTCTTCACGAACCGGGATAAAGTGGGCGGATTTTGTTAGAATGTCCACAATAACCCAAATTGAGTCATGACCGCTAGGCGTCCGTGGTAGCTTGGTGATGAAATCCATAGCTAACTCTTCCCACTTCCACTGAGGAATAATAGGTTGTTGAAGTAGCCCAGACGGCCTTTGATGCTCTGTCTTGACTCGCGAACAAGTCAAACATCTCATCACATACGAAGCGATATCTTTCTTCATCCCGGGCCACCAATAATGGGGTCTAAGATCTTGATACATCTTGTTGCTGCCTGGATGAATCGAGTATCTGGACTTGTGGGCTTCATTTAGAATAAGCGTCCGAAGAGGCTCAGAGTTCGGGATCCACGCTCGGTCAAGAAAATAGAGGATGCCGTCTGACTTGGTTTCGAATTTCTGCTCGGCTCCACAAGACAAAACGCCCTTGAGATCACCATTTACAAGCGCTTGATTCTGAGCTTCACGAATTAAGGAAGGAAGGTTGGATTGAATCCGAATAGAGTGCAGCTGGGTCCTTTCTTTACGACTCAATGCGTCAGCCACCACATTAGCCTTTCCCGGGTGGTAGCGAATTTCACAATCGTAATCGCTGAGAAGTTCGACCCAGCGTCGCTGCCTCATGTTCAACTCTTTCTGATTGAGGATGTGTTGTAAGCTCTTGTGATCGGTAAAAATGACACACTTCGTACCGTACAGGTAATGTCTCCAGATTTTTAGGGCAAACACCACTGCACCCAACTCCAGGTCATGTGTGGCGTAGTTCTTCTCGTGCACCTTGAGTTGTCGAGAAGCGTAAGCGATGACCTTCCCTTGTTGCATTAAAACGCAACCGAGGCCCTGATTCGAAGCATCGCAATAAACGGTAAAGCCATCGTCACCTTCCGGAAGTGATAGGATCGGTGCTTGGCAAAGCTTATTCTTCAGAGTTTGGAAAGCTTCCTCTTGATCTTGTCCCCACACGAAAGGTTCCCCTTTCTGGGTCAAAGTGGTTAAAGGCAAGGCAATCCTGGAGAAGTTTGAGATAAAACGGCGGTAGTAGCCGGCCAGACCAAGAAATGAACGGATTTCGGTAGGTGTTTTAGGCGCTACCCAATTTCTGATGGCTTCTATCTTGGAAGGGTCGACGTGAATGCCGTCGACATTGATGACATGTCCTAAGAATTGAACTTCCCTTAGCCAAAATTCACACTTGGAGAATTTGGCATATAGTTGCTCTTTCCTGAGAAGCTCCAAAATAAGCCTGAGATGAAGCTCATGATCGGTCCTCGAACGAGAATAAATGAGAATATCGTCTATGAAAACAATGACAAACTGATCAAGATATGGACGGCAGACGCGATTCATCAGATCCATGAAGATGGCGGGAGCATTGGTCATTCCAAAAGGCATAACCATGAACTCGTAATGACCATAACGAGTTCGGAACGCAGTCTTCGAGATATCCTCTTCCAGAACACGCAACTGATGGTAACCAGAACGCAGATCGATCTTAGAAAAAAACGTAGCACCCTGGAGCTGATCAAATAGATCATCAATTCTCGGTAACGGATACCGATTTTTGATAGTGAGCTTATTAAGCTCCCGGTAGTCAATGCACATACGGAAAGTCCCGTCCTTCTTTTTGACGAAGAGTACTGGGGCTCCCCATGGAGACGAGCTAGGGCGAATGAATCCCTTGCTAAGAAGTTCTTGAAGCTGATTTGATAATTCTAGAAGTTCCGACGGAGCTAGACGATACGGTGCCTTAGCAATAGGGAGAGCACCAGGAATAAGATCGATACGAAATTCCACCTGCCTGCTAGGAGGAAGTCCAGGCAGATCTTCGGGAAAAACATCAGAAAATTCACGCACAACAGGAATGTCCTGCAGTCTCTTGTCTTCGGATTCCCTGAGAGTAACATGAGCTAGAAATGCGGGATACTTCTTTCGAAGGTACCGACTGGCCTTTAAGCAAGAGACGATCCTTATGCATCCACCCGATTTTTCGCCTTGAATAGTTAGAATTTCGCCAGAAGGTAAAGGGATACGAATAAGTTTCTTGGCGCAGATTACCTCCGCGAGATTGCTGGACAGCCAGTCCATTCCCACAACTAGATCGAAGCTTCCAAGACGAAAAGGTATAAGGTCAATACTGAACGATGTGGTGACAAGAGTAAGAGTGCAATTTCGGATGACAGACTTCACTTGTTTGGACTCCCCACTAGCAAGTTCAACAGAAAAGGCAGGGTCCAACTCGGAAATTTTTAATTTCAGCAAAGGAACCAATTTGCAAGAAACAAAGCTCCTATCAGCTCCTGTATCAAATAGGACAGACACCCAGTTGTTGTTAAGAATAAACGTACCAGTAATAACATCGGGGTTTTGGCGTGCATCGGCAGCTCCAATGGTAAAAGCCCTCCCGCGAGTCGGAGGGATGCTGGTGACGCGGGGGCATCGATTTCTGTAATGGTCCATAGCGCCACACTCGAAACAGCCTCGAGCAGGGTTAGACTGAGGGTTAGCATTCCCCACAGCCAGCTGGTTGCCAGGACTCCTGCATCGCTCCACCAGGTGCCCGAATCGTCCACAATTCGTGCACTTGCGGCACGACTCTCTAGTTGGGTGATGATAAGGACATAAGTTGCACTTGGGATGAAGCCCAGTATATTCCTTTCTTGGTCTTCCCTGAGTTGTTGTGGCTGGAGCGGGGGCTATGGAGTTGATAGGCGTAGCATCAGTGATTGCAGCTAAGTTGGTCGCCTTCCGCTTCCTATTGCTCCCCTTTTTCGCCCTCCAGTTGGAGGATTTGCCCTTGTCCTGATGCAGAACACCAGACTTGAGCTGTTCCCTGGTCAGACGGGCAGTGAGATCGATCGCTGCCTTAAGTGTAGTGGGTTCAACTCCAACCGCAATGCCCCTCATGGAGTCCGGAAGACCGCTGATGTATTGCTCGACAGCGCGAGAAGCTGGGGTAACCATATGGGGCACCAATAAGGAGAGTTCATGAAATCTCTCCGTGTACTTCATGTGATCCGCGCCCTTCATCGTGTGCGCCCTAAACTCAGCCTCCAGTTTCTGGATCTCGGTTCTCGGAACGAACTCCTGCGTGACTAGCTCAACAAACTCAGCCCAGGGCAGGGCTAGAGCCGCGTCTCGTCCCCTGGTTCTTATCTCGTTATTCCACCACGTGAGAGCCCGTTTGTGGAACATACTCGTTGCGAATTTTACCCTGAGTTCATCCGGGCAGGAGCACATGTTGAATGAAGCTTCGACTTTCTCGAACCACTGGAGAAGACCAGCGGCTCCCTCGGTTCCACTAAAACTTGTAGGCCTAGTGTTGGTAAAAGCCTTATAGAGCTTATCGGCCTGAAGCGTGGGATTCGATTCTGGGGCTTGGGGTGCACCCGAGGTTCCTTCTTGCCTCATGTTGTTTACCAGACCCGGGAGAACTGCTGCAATTTGCTGCGCTATGAGGGCAGCGAGGTCAGCGGGGTCAACATTGACGGATGAGCGACGAGGAGGCATTCTAGTAAAAGAATAAGAATGCGCATTAGTTAAAATTGAGAATAAAGAATAACTGGATAAGGAAATTGCCAAAGAGTACATCACTACTAGATTCACAGTTAATGATGCAACACATAAGCACATAGCAAGCATATAAGTGTGGGCATGTGATAGTGATGCATGAATTTTCTAGAGTCAAGGGTCCTAGGTTATAGTCTAGGTCGGTTTCCTAATTCCCTATAACCATTGGCTCTGATACCAATCTGTCACGCCCCGGTCGTAATTGGCGGAAAAACCGAGGCGTGGCGACAGGGTTGTGATTGATTGAGCACAATAGATATAAAAGTCTAAATGCATAAACTTAAAACATGTCAACATTACAACAATTCAACAGGTAGCAAATTGATTCCATTACAACGGATAATGCTAACATCAATCCTAAATGTCTTCCATCTAAGGCCTCTATCAGCTATTTGCTACTTCCTGCTTCATTTCCTGAAAACATGTAACGAAAATGTCAACTACATAAAGTAGATGAGTGAATTCATAGGTTTAAGGAAAAAGGGATTATACACAAGCATACTAGACTAAGTTGTAGGGGTTTATGTATAGGGTGTACCATCGGCTAACCCACCACTCCTACAACTTATCCTACCATGCTTGGGTATAAAGCCCGGTTTTGAAAAGGTTTGTAAGACAAGACAAGCGTACCAGACTAGGTTGTAGGGGTTTACACCTAGGGTGTACCATCGGTTAACCCTCCACTCCTACAACCTACTCTGCTACGCTTGTTTATATTTGTAAATCCAAGGTATAAAGATAGGTCAACTAATAATGTGGTGATAAGCCCTACACAAGACTGCAAGAATTATGTATAATGATCCCATGTATTGTTCCCATGCATACAGGTGTAATGATATCAAGGATATATGAATAAAAATACCAAAGAATCATATGTAACCATGTCTTGATGATAATGATGATAATGCATAATGATCACACGAGACCTGACATCAACCCACACAAGACCACACGATGCTACTTGATTTCCATGATGGTAACCCAAATCGATCACTTTGGATACCATAAGAGAATTCTAAAGCGTCCACTTTAGTATCTCTTGGATTCCTAATCGATCACTTAGGAAATCCTTCGGATTCTTAATCGAACACTTTAAGAACCCCATAGGTCACGTGTATTCTAAATCGAACACTTTAGAATCCCACATCTAGTGACGGCCTGTCTACCAATCGACCACTCGGAGACCAAACATATGCACTAGTGTGACCTATACTGCCTATGTTCACACGACCACTAGACTGTCCAATGAATGATGTGTTTTCATGATAATGTATAACGGGCATATGACTTTGTTTTCCAAAGTCCAATGTTCCCTAAGCGATCAATGATTCCCATGTTTACTCCTGAATAATTGATTAGACATACACAACTTCCGAGAAAGTTAAGGTATGAGTAAGCTGCCATGATTACTTGTTTTCCCCAATATTCATTGCTTGCAAAAGATTTGCCAAGAATGTCTATGATAAAGAATGTTTAAATAAATGAGTTTTGTCAAAACGTGTACAGTTACCATGTTTCCATCCCAATGATTTGAAAAGCTTAAAAGAAAAAGGGGGCTATGAACTCACCTTGTTGGCTAAGAATGGTTGCTAGGGTGGTCGAGTGCTGCCAAACGTCGATCCTCTAAGTCTAGACAAGGACATAATAGGTTAACAACCCGCTTTAAGTCTAAGAGTATAAGCCTACGCGACCTCGAGCAAAAACCAAGTTTTAAAGTTGAAAACAAGCTGATTCTGGCACATTCGGTCGAATAAGGGCAGGTTCGATCGAATCTGCTACTAGTTCGGTCGAATATGGTACTGGTTCGGTCAAAGGGGCTGGGAAGAACACGTTCAGTCGATTGAGGACTCGTTCGGTCGAGTAGGATGTACATTCGGTCGAATACAATCGTATTCGATCGAATGTATGTTCTGATTTGGTTAGTCTATTCGTTTGCCCACTGGTTCGACCGAATGGTCTCTTGTTCGACCGAATAGGAGATGGTTCGACCGAATGGTCAGGTTCGATTGGTCTATTCGACCGAATAGACCTATTCGACTCCTTCAAGCCGGATGACGGAGAAACCTACGGGATTTTGACGATTTTCATGATTTTTCGCCCAAAATCAATGTTTTATACATGGAAATGCTCGGAATCCATAGGGCTATTGATTCCTAACGTTTATAACAACAAAAGTATGCTTTTTGACACCAAAAATGACGATTTTTGACCAAGAACACACTTGAAACAAAAGTTGGGGTTTTTGCTCGATTCGGGGCCGGATTTGATGATAAAAACGTATGATTTTCAAGAAGATCTTACCAAAAACAGCAATAAACAGATTGGTGAACTCGGATTTTGGATTGAATAATTTTCTCTCACTACTCTCTCTCTAGAATTGGGGTGCTTGGGTGTGGGTGTGGAAGAGATGAAAGAAAATGGTGGAGTTTGTTATTGCACTACGCTTATATACTTGGTTCTATCGGGTTCGGGTTTCGGTTACCTACGGGTCAAGGCTAGCTGAGTTCATAAGTTTTAACGAGCTAGAACTTTCCAGTAAAAATTTTATAAAAATCATTTTTCAAGTAATCGCTTGGAATCTTTTTAAATAAAAACCTTTTATTTTTCGAAAACACAAAATTAATATTTTTCAAACGTAAAAGTTCTTTTTATGAAATGACATTTTTAGCTGAAATAAACAGATTTTCCAATTATATGGATTCCGAACTTATCGTCCAGAACCCAAAGTGTATAGTTTCCGATGATTTCTTGATTTTAGTTTACCAGTCAAATTCCAGGGCGTTACACCTATTCCATACCCTGGAAGACTGAAGCAGGAGCGATTGGAAGGCCAGTATGGAAAATTTCTAGAACTCTTTAAGTAACTCCATATCAACATCCCTTTTGTCGAAGCTATTGCTCAGATGCCAAAATATGCCAAGTTTCTCAAAGAAGTGCTGGCAAACAAAAGGAAGCTGGAGGAGCTCTCGCATGTCACCCTAAGTGAAGAATGTTCAGCCGTCCTCCAAAGCAAGCTACCGACAAAGATGACCGATCCAGGGAGCTTTACTATCCCTTGTCTCATAGGAATTTATCTGTTAGCAATGCCCTGGCTGACCTAGGAGCTAGTATAAATCTAATGCCTTATGCGGTTTTTGCAAAACTAGGGATAGGAGAACCAAAGCCCACCCGCATGAGCATTCAGTTAGCTGACCGATCCGTTAAATATCCTCGGGGCATTATTGAAAACATGCTTGTCAAAATTGACAAGTTTGTTTTCCCAGTAGATTTTGTGATTCTAGACATGGAGGAAGACAAAAGTGTACCTCTAATTTTAGGAAGACCCTTTTTAGCCACTACACAGGCTATCATTGATGTTTGCACCGGTAAACTCACTCTCAGGGTCAATGAAGTGGCAATCACTTTTAACATAGGAGAATCTACGCAATATCCGCAACAGCACGATGACACCTTATATTGTGTTGACATCATAGACTCCATATTGCTATATGCGAGATTCCTCCATCAACACTCCCTTAGAAACACAAGTCTTAGACAAAACAATCAACAAACCCATTTTAGAGAACGAAAATCTCAACAATAATTACCACGAAGAATCAAAAACGATATGCGAAATCATTGAAAACAATGAAAAATCAAATCCATCAATCGAAGAACCACCAGCCTTAGAATTAAAAGAACTACCAAAACATCTTGAATACGCCTTTCTAGAAAAAGACTCTCAACTCTCGGTAATTATTTCATCTCACCTTTCCAAAGAAGAGAAAGACGAACTTTTTAAGGTTCTCAAAAACCATAAGAAGGCTATCGCATGGAAGATCATGGATATCAAGGGCATCAGTCCTTCTTTCTGTACTCACAAATTCCTCATGGAGGAGGAATACAAACCCGTGGTCCAACATCAGAGACGTCTCAATCCCAACATGCCAGATGTGGTGAAGAAGGAAGTAATCAAACTGCTTGATGCCGGACTAATCTACCCGATCTCAGATTCACCTTGGGTTAGTCCTGTTCAAGTAGTACCCAAGAAAGGAGGAATGACGGTCGTAATGAACGAGAAGGACGAACTAATACCAATGAGAACCATCACAGGCTGGCGAGTTTGCATTGATTACCGGAAGCTTAATGATGCCACAAGAAAAGATCATTTTCCACTTCCTTTCATAGACCAAATGCTCGAACGATTATCTGGAAAAATATTCTACTGTTTTCTTGATGGATTTTCCGGATACTTTCAAATTCCCATTGCTCCTGAAGATCAGGAGAAAACTACTTTTACATGTCCGTATGGAACCTTCGCCTACCGAAGAATGCCATTTGGACTATATAATGCTCCAGCCACCTTCCAACGTTGCATGGTGGCCATCTTTCATGTAATGATCGAGAACTCTATGGAAGTTTTCATGGACGATTTCTCAGTCTTTGGAGACTCCTTCGATCATTGCCTAAAAACCTAGACAAAATGTTGGCTAGATGTGAAGAAGTAAATCTAGTGCTCAACTGGTAAAAATGCCACTTTATGGTACAGGAAAGCATTTTTCTAGGTCATAAGATTTCTCAAAACGGACTAGAAGTTGATGGGGCCAAAATAGAAACCATATCCAAACTTCCGCCGCCAACTTCAGTCAAAGCCATTAGAAGTTTTCTAGGTCACGCAGGTTTCTACCGCCGCTTCATAAAAGACTTCTCAAAAATCTCAATACCTATGACCAAACTTCTGGAAAAAGACGCACCATTCGTCTTCTCTGAGGAGTGTGTTGAGTCATTCAATACACTAAAAGATAAACTTGTCAACGCACCAATAATGACCACACCCGATTGGACTCTTCCATTCGAAATCATGTGCGATGCAAGTGACTTTGCAGTTGGAGCCGTACTCGGACAAAGCAAAGAAAAACACTTTCACCCAATTTACTATGCCAGTAAAACTCTTAACGATGCACAAGAAAATTATACCACAACAGAAAAAGAGTTACTAGCAGTAGTATTTTCCTTTGAAAAATTTAGATCATACCTTCTTTCAAAAACCATAGTTTACACCGATCATGCCGCAATACGGTACCTATTCAACAAACAAGATGCCAAACCCAGACTCATCCGATGGATCCTACTGCTCCAAGAATTTGACATCGAGGTTAAGGAAAAGAAGGGAGCAGAAAATGTAGCCGCAGACCATCTTTCACGTTTATAATGTCCAACTCCCGAAGAAGTTCATGAAAAAATCATCAACGATAATTTCCCACATGAGATCCTCATGCACATTCAAGGAGTCATAGAAGAAAAAGATGAAAGTCCTTGGTATGCCGACTTCGCAAACTACTTAGCCTGCAGGATCCTTAGAAAAGGGCTTAGCCACCAACAGCGGAGTAAATTCTTCTCCGATCTTAAGATCTACTTCTGGGAAGATCCATACGTATTTAGAATAGGTGCGGATCAAGTCATTCGTAGGTGCGTAGCAGGCAAGGAGGCCTTAGACATTCTCAAACACTGCCATGAAGGACCAATAGGAGGACACCATGGTACCGCAACCACGGTCAGAAAAGTGCTTGATGCAGGATTTTTCTGGCCCACTATATACAAAGATACACATACTTTGATCCAAGCATGCGATGCTTGTCAAAGAGCCGGAAATATCTCATCAAAAAATGAGATGGCTCAAAAACGCATTCAAATTTGTGAAATCTTTGATGTATGGGGAATAGATTTCATGGGCCCATTTCCCAACTCATTCGGAAATAAATACATCCTTGTAGCAGTCGACTACGTATCTAAATGGGTAGAAGCACAAGCTCTTCCCACTAACGATGCTCGAGTAGTTGTACGATTTCTGAAAAAGTTATTCTCAATATTTGGTACTACGAAAGCCCTAATCAGCGACAGAGGTACCCACTTCTGTAACGCTTTGATGAACAAAGTCTTAGCACGATATGGGGTCCATCATAGACTAGAAACACCATATCACCCTTAGACCAGTGGGCAAGTAGAGGTCTCGAATCGAGGAATTAAGAGAATTTTGGAAAGAAGTGTGGGAATGAATTGAAAAAATTGGGCAGAAAAGTTAGATGACGCATTGTGGGCCCTCAGGACGGCCTACAAAACTCCCATAGGAACGACACCCTTCAAGCTCGTTTATGGGAAGGCATGTCATCTACCTGCAGAATTAAAACACGAAGCCTACTAGGCCCTCAGAGCAGTGAATTTTGATCTAACGTCCGCCGGAGCAAACCGGGAAGATCAAATTCGTGAGTTCGAGGAACTGAGTACACTGGCCTATGAAAATTCCTGGTCCTACAAGGAAAAGACTAAACGCATACACGACGCTCATTTAAAAGGAAACAAAAAAAATTTCAAACTGGCGATCGTGTACTGTTATACAACGCTCGTTTACGTCTTTTCCCAGGAAAACTGAAATCTCGATGGACAGGTTCATACATAGTTGAATCAGTTTTTGACTATGGGACAATCGAAATTTCAAATTCAAACGGTCAGAAGTTCAAAGTAAATGGACATCGATTAAAACCATACATCGACGGTCCACTTAAAGAAGTGTTGGAGGTATTAACCCTCCAAACTCTTTAATTAAGAAATTAAGGAAACAAGGTCTAGCCCAGACCTTCACAAAACTAGGCCTTGTAATTAAATGTCAAAAAAAAAATAAAAATCACGGGGGCGTGCTCTCAAAAGCACGGTCCCGTGCCTAAAAATGCGGGCCGGCATCTTCGCTACAAAAATTTCAGTCAGACTGGCTTGTAATAGAATTATCAGAACAAAAACACGGGGGCGTGCTTCCAAAAGCACGGTGCCGTGCTCGGTTTCCTGTTTGGTTATAAAAGGCACCTTGTGTCATTGCATTCCTTGCACAAACCAAAACCAAAACCGAAAACCTCTGAGAATTCAGCATGCCAACTGAGATGAGTGAAGCAATCCCCGTTTCTCGACATCCTAGAAATGATGCCCGCCATGTTTCCAAAACCGAGCTTCTCCTGAAACTTCAAGAACTCGTGAAAGAACTCACCGAAATGAATCCCCTTGCTGAGATGCGTCTCGTGCAACTCACTGAATATGTGGAAAACATGAAAATGGAACTCCTTGACATCAACGAGCAACTCCAGTTTGACGTTCTCGGTTTCACGTATTTTCCACCACCAGGACCATTCGGAGGAGGAGAGCCTTTCGGGGAACTCTAGGAAACTTAACTTTCTGTTTTTATGTGTAAACAAGTGCATCACGCACAATGTGTTAGGACTTCGGGCTTAACCCGATTATTTTCTTTTCTTAGGAAACCCGGGCTTATCTCGTAATTGTTCTAGGATCTTTATTTAATGAAGAGAAATATTTTAGATGACCAAACTTCCAAATTATCACAATAAACGTCATTCTAAAAATTCGGTATCTTGAATCGTGTTTAAAATTAAAAGGAAATTCACTGTGACAAAAAGCACGGGCCGTGCTTTCCTAAGCACGGCGCCGTGGTCACCCTAGAATCTTCAGCATGATACGCGCTGACTCCGTACAGATGGATGAGTATGGGGAAGACTTTCATGCATTCCTAGTCTTCGGAAACCGCAAGACAAAGGACCGATCGGAAAACGAAAGCTTAACGTACCTCAACAACAGATATACAGAAGCCCACTTCCGTGCATGTAAAAACACCTAAGACACGTAAACCAATGGGACCGCTATCAGAACATTGTAAAGGGACCTTGGAGACGGGTTTTTAACCAGACAGGGGATTCAGTGACTAAACTCACAAAAGAATTCCTAGCCTCGTTCAACATAAAAAAGAAAAAGTTTGACATATGGGATAACAAGGCAATTGAGTTCCGATGTGGGGGTGGTTGGTATACGACTTCTGTCACTCAATTGGGAGTTGATTTGGGTATTTACACGGCCGAGGAAATTGACACCGATATCTGGTTCGAAGCGAAAAAAACATTTACAGATGAAGGTGACGATGATGAAGCCGAAGCAGGTCTCATAAGGGAAGAAGCTTGGGAACAATTCAGTTATGGAACAACAACGTATAGACCAAGCGTCTCTAAAAGCACAGCACTGCGTGACCCGCTGATGAGGTACATCCACCGTTTGCTGAGTCATACCGTCACAGCTCGAGGTCAGAGCGAAGGGGTTGTCAACCTAAAGGATCTTTGGGCATTGTACTGCATGAAAAACAAAGTACCATGCAATATCACGATGCTATTTTGCAAACTTTTCATGTCAAATGCTACTGCCCGAGGGAATTCCCCGATCTTCGGTGGTCCCTGGATCTACAACCTCTACAGGGCCTATGGTGCAGACACAGAAGGAACTCCAAGCCCAGACACGATAGCTCTCAACCTTGACTACTGTGAAAGCATGAAGATGATTCAAGAAATCAGCCCGGGTGTGTGGAGATTTTTTGACAAGAACAACCAAGATTGGGACCTAGAAGACCCGTCTGAGATGATGATACAGGATGTGCATGAGAGACGACAATCACCGCCCAGACAACAACGCCGCCGAACTTACCATCAGAGAGGAGGCCCATCTTCATCAGGGGCCGGCCCCAGTTCGTCACATGATAGCTGATACTCTTTCGAGGGTATATTTGGACTTATTGATCAATTCTCAGCTAACACTACTGCCTAATTTAACAGGATTACAGAGCAGATGGCTGCCTCGGATGCACAGCGAGTAGCCGAATATGCAGAGACGAGGCGAGAGATTGATCGTTTAGGCTATCGCATGGACAGGCAGTGGGGACCATTTGACCCGGATGCGGGTAACTGATGACTGGCGGCACTGGTAGGTCAGGCATGGGCACGGGCACGTGTTGGCAGTATTTTATGAACTTATTATGTGTGTTTTGAACAATTTACTTTTCATCATACTTGTTTGTTTGTTTTTATGTTGGTTTGGATATTTTTATGGCCGTGGGTGCCAAAGACATTATGCTAGGTACTAATTTGGCCCGATAGGGCAAGGGATGGATGATTCCTTACCCAATTTTCAGCAGTTTATGCTTGGTTTTTTGTGGATGTTTGCAGTTTTTTTTATACAGGTATAAAAACAGGAAAACGGACAAAAAACAGGGGACGCTTGTAAGTCCCCCCGGGGCGTCGCCGATCGATACGAGATCCGCACAAGGTCTAGGAGTGTGGAATCCTCCTAGACTCGTTTATTGGTGTAGAAGACGTAGAACACGATTACACACATACAAACACACGAACAAACACACGAACGGGATAAACATATCTGCAGATCTTTTATATAATAACCAAACACGTTACATACCGAACATAAACAGAAACACGGCCGACCCGAGGTGAGCTCTACCTCGGGCCGTCCCACACGACTCTCCCTCTCGGTTTCTCTATAGACAAATAAACTGATCACTCAAAACTCTAACTTTCTGGATACACAAACCTAAACAAGACACGTATATATATATCGAAACAACTTCGCGGGCTTGGGCTTGGGCTAGTAGGCGAAGTTGTTATAACTCCGCCTATGACAGAAGTTGTTACAACTTCGCCTACGGCAGAAGTTGTTACAACTTCAACAACTTCGCCTACGGCAGAAGTTGTTACAACTTCGCCAACGGCGAAGTTGTTCTAACTTCGTACTTCGTTTCCGCTGATCAGAATTGCATAGCGACGGTCACAAAATGCACCAACAGACTCCCCTTTGACCGTTGCTCTCAATTCTAACAAACACAAAAGATCATCTGTTACAAAACATGCACCAACAGACTCCCTCTTAACTGATAATCTTCTGTTTGCTCTTCAACCAGCCGTGTCTGAAACTGTCTTGTAGCTTCACAAATCTACCAATCACCCAGCGTCTTCCATATCAGATCTCCCCTTCAGTGTAAGCTTCTCCGACTATATAGATTGAGGTCTTTGAAATGCATTCATCCCCGTGCCTAATTAATCATCTCAACCAATCACGTGAGTCCTTCTGACTTCACCAACACGTGAAGTTGGGCTCCCTCCACAACTTCACCAACACGTCGGCATACGATAAGGTTTAATCTTCAACTACTCAACATCAAGTGATCAATTTCATCACAAAACCACCTTGACAGAATCTAACACACATGACCATTAATTAATCCGAAGCATCTTCAATCACCAGGGATAACGATCAAGAACATAAACACTTTAATTCCCGATTAAATCAAACTTGTTCCAGAATTTTCACTTTAATAAATAAGTATCACGTTTCAGGATCCAATTCTCGAACGCCTTGAAAATAACATAAATAATATGCTCTGTCCGCAATCCAGTAATGACGAAAACTTTCAGTTCAATTTGACTTTCTTCAGTTGGTCAACCTCGAACAACAACTATTTCATTGCCCACAAACACCCAAATATGTGTCAATATCCAGTTTCAATCAATATCCCATTCACAAACTCAACTCCATATCCAGAGTTGACACGTATTTGTTCACACGTAAGACCAAGAGATAACAAGATTCACTCGTTGACGGAACAGCGTCTTCGGTCTCACAATAATCGTGTACACCTGGCCATACAGACGAAAACTCCAAACACTCTTTTTTTTTTTAACTTCGCCTAAAGTCAACTTCGCCTAAAAGTCAACTTCTCCCCTCCTTAACTTCGCCTGCCCATAACATCGCCTGACAGATAACTTCGCCTGAGATAAGCGAACTTGTGAGGTAGGCGAAGTTGTGAATAACTTCGCTTAACCCTATATCTTCGCTTAAACCCTAAAATTTAAGCGACAACTTCGCCTGAACCCCATAACTTCGCCTGCGGCGCTGATCGGCCAGAAACGCATCAGAAACGTGCCAGAAACACCAAAACGCAGATCTCGAACCATAGCATAAGAGCCTAAGGCTCTGATACCACTTGTAAGTCCCCCCGGGGCGTTGCCGATCGATACGAGATCCGCACGAGGTCTAGGAGTGCGGAATCCTCCTAGACTCGTTTATTGGTGTAGAAGACGAAGAACACGATTACACACATACAAACACACGAACAAACACACGAACGAGATAAACACATCTGCAGATCTTTTATATAATAACCAAACACGTTACATACCGAACATAAACAGAAACACGGCCGACCCGAGGTGAGCTCTACCTCGGGCCGTCCAACACGACTCTCCCTCTCGGTTTCTCTCTAGACAAATAAACTGATCACTCAAAACTCTAACTTTCTGGATACACAAACCTAAACAAGACACGTATATATATATATCGAAACAACTTCGCGGGCTTGGGCTTGGGCCAGTAGGCGAAGTTGTTATAACTTCGCCTATGGCAGAAGTTGTTACAACTTCGCCTACGGCAGAAGTTGTTACAACTTCGCCTACGACGAAGTTGTTATAACTTCGCCTATGGCGAAGTTGTTCTAACTTCGTACTTCGTTTCCGCTGATCAGAATTGCATAGCGATGGTCACAAAATGCACCAACAACGCTCTGTCGAAATTTCGTTAAACCGTAGGGAAGTAACTCTCCATTTTTACCCATAATACTCAATCAGAATTTTTGTATTTTCATGAATCTTATCACATTGAGGACAATGTGAGATTCAAGTGTGGGGAGGGGAATTACTTGACCAATTGTTTGTCCAACTAATTATAAAAATTCTCTAAAACAAATATTTTTGCAAACAAAGATTATCCAAAACCTAAAGAGAAAAACAAGAAAATTTTTTGCAAATAACCAATCATTACATAAAAGTGAAAAACTAAGAAGAAGTTTTGTAATATTGAGAATAAATTTATGCAAAATATGGCGTTAATACCCAATTCCTCTGTTACTGTGAGATCTCATGCCATATAAATATTTTTTCGGAAGCTTTGAACGAGTCATATGTTTCGTGTGATTTAGAACTTCTCGCAATTATTCACTTCAAGACCGCACGAAGCGTTGTATAAAGAAGAAGGTAATATTTACACAAACCCATTACCAAAGTACAAAAACCAAAAAAAAAAACCTGATCACTTTATCCACTTTCACCGGTAAAATACAATATTGGTCTTTTACCGGCAGACCCTAAAGAACTGGAAATGCATTCTTTCGATTTCAATTTCCTTTGCTGCATACACTTCACAAAACCTATGTTGCCTCCAGAACTTAGGGAGAGAATCTTTCTCTTTAGCAATGAGGTAAGGAAAAAGTGGCGCCAAAACGAACAAAGGCTACCATTCTGTGGAATTTCCAAAAACTCAATGAAGAGAAGAGCAAAAAGATATGAACGATGCTTAGGTTGTGGAAACTGGTCACACGAAGGAAGATGTAGAAAAAGTCAAACTCAGTCTCAGCATGAATATACCGAACTAATGAGGGTGGGGACTATTAGGCTCAAAGCCGAACGATCCATTAGAGTTGGAAGTT
The DNA here is from genome assembly GCF_021521415.1 of Bidens hawaiensis. NCBI lineage: Eukaryota > Viridiplantae > Streptophyta > Magnoliopsida > Asterales > Asteraceae > Bidens > Bidens hawaiensis. The sequence continues at coordinate 1,501,931 of NW_027491035.1, read as the reverse complement.
ATATTCAGAATAGGATTGAGGAAGAATTAATCCACATCCTCGATAAAACCGGTCTTGACGATCTGACCTTAAAAGAGTCATTAGGTATATAAACTAAAAAAAAAAATCTCAGAGAAAAGGAGCTAACCAATGAAGACATCTCAAACTCCCGAGAATCAGTGGAAGTTGTATTTACCATTAACCCTTGAACCGCTACAAAATACCATTTCCTACTCACACTAAACCAAAACCCCTTTTTACCTTCTGATCTATGCAACCCTTTAAAAGGTGGATATTTGAACTTGTTACAAGCTTATTTATTACAGGTTGCATTTTGACTAAGAGTGTTCAGATACATACATCACAGGTATGATCAGATATAAAACCGAGTGTGAGTGAACATTGTGAGAACGTGACGTTTTGCATAAACAGAAGCTCATAAAAACAAAAGTTCTCTCTTATTTATCACTAACATAAAGATTGGTTATTTTGTTTCATCTTCTTGGAGCTCACTTAAGGAATAGCTATAATCTAAATTTGCTGTTTTTAGAGGATATTTATAAGAAGATTGCTTGAGGACAAGCAATGTTCAAGTGTGGGGATGTTTGATGTACATAGAAATATACATCTTTTCGGCATCAAATAATCTCTAAAAACTTCAATTTCTATCTAATAACATAGCATAAAAGACTACTTATCATAATAAAACATAATTTCAGGTGAAACCAAACCCCAAACGAAAAAACAAGCGAAAAGACGAAGAAAAACAAAAGAAAACACAAGAAAACAAAGAAACACGCCCCCATGCGTCAAGAAACACGCCCCCAAGCTTCTAACACAAGAAAAGACAAAATCTGGAAGCAAAAGCACGGGGCCGTGCTCATCACGCACGGGTCCGTGGACGAGAATACAGAAAAGACAAAAAGAATTGTGCACATGTGTTACACCCTCAAGTTTCGACTAACGGGGGGTATTACCGTGAGGCGCGTGACATACCAGGATCTAGCCATGTGTCATAACGAACAACCAATTTATAATGAAAAATATTTAAATATTATTGCTCATCATAAATGAGGTAAGTACATTTACAATAAAGTTGTTACATTTGCGGAAACGTATAATTTATGAAAAACACTTAAAAAAACCAGAGTGCGTGTCAAGATTCCCAGACATAACATTTCATTAAAGACTCCCATCATAATTCGATGCTTAGTGGGATCCATGCATCCTAGACTCATTTCAACTTCGCACGCGCACCTTAAACACCTGAGAAAGACATGCTAAAACGGGTCAACACAACGGTTGGTGAGTTCACAGGTTTGAGTTTAGAAACAAGTTTGTTAAACAAACCATTTAGTAAGCAAACATTATAAGTAGTAAAGCATGGATAATGTATGCATTAGTAATACCGCTAGTTAATTACGCTAGCAATCATGTTACATTAGTGTGAGTTCCATTGTGACCGAGACTGACTTGTTCGTTTGTTTGCCACCCACGGAGTCTAATATAAGACTAGTGCATATTGCGTTCCTAGTAAATGGAACGCCCGGCGACTCCCTCAACCGAGATCCCCGACGGGGTTCGTCAAACCCAGTACTAATACCTTTCATTACCCAGCCAATATACAATTGTTAACGGTCAAATGTGTATGGGGGACTTCAGTATAAGTTCACAATGTACACATGAGGTATTAAAAAGTCTAAAATTATCCAAAAAGTTTGTATGTTGCATGCTTTCCCCCAAAAGGAGTAAGTAAAAAGTGGGGTAGTGAAACTCATCTCGAATGCGGTTCAAATTGAAAGTCAACTGCTTAAGTCAAGGTTGTTCTAGTGCCTAAATCACACAAGCACTATAAGTATTTGCTAAGCGATTCCTAGAACCTTTAGTATGCAAACAATTCCCTTGTTTATTTGAAGTTTGACCAAAGTTTGACTTTTTGTTGATTTGACCAAAGTTTGACATTTGTTGAATTTGACCAAAGTTTGACTTTTCGTTTGAATTTTAACCAAAAGGTCCAAGTTGTTGACCGTTGACTAAAAATTGAGTTTTGTTGACCGTTGACCAAAATGTTGACCTTTGACCAATATGTTGACCGACGGTCCAAAATGTTGACCGACGGCCCGTTGATGACTTTTGACAAATATTCTAGACTTTGAATGATTACATGATGTTCCTAGTCACAATTTAACAATAATCAAGTAATGTGCACTTAGCCACTTTTCATACCATCCTATGACTAAGTCTAACTTCTACCATTTTCAACACTTCACAAGTAAGACTAACCACTTAGTCAAATAGTTCTAAGTTGACCCATAAAGTCAAAATCCAATTTATCACAATCATTCTATTACAAACTACAATTATTTTTACTAACCAATATGTTACTCATCCTTAACAAGTTTTCAATAATCAAAACTGATTTGTCCAACCAACCAAAACTTGTTATTAAATTACCAAATAATTCACACATATTCTTACAAGTATTAGGTATAACATATATTTTTCTAATAATTTTCCAATTCACCAAACATACAGAATATTCACACTCTACAACAACCTAATTTCAGTCTCTATTTTAACACAGCAGTACAAAAATATTTTCCAAAAATTCTATATTTGTCCAATTGATGTAAGACCAAACGGGTTAGATTCCTACTTCAAGTTAAAACATTCTAGAATTGGAATGACACCCATATTTATTTTTAATATCAAGTTATGCAATTTATAACACAGCTCAGAAAATTCCCCTTTCAATCAGGATTGTAACCCAATTTTGTAAATTAATAAAAACTAGTCAAACGAACTCCAAAAATTATGATTATTGACTTTTTGAAAACTAGATTCAATGTACTTAATCATAGTATCAAAAACTAATCAGAAACACCAACGTATAATCAAGGTATTCAATCTACAATCTAAAACACAAAATCTGTCAACAAGCAGATTCAAACTGAAAGTCACAAAAATCATGATTCTTATATCCTTATGATCTTTAATCATGAAGGAACATTTTTATACAATAAAATATCATGTCTTTCATTATTTTACTTATTCATATAATAAAATTTAGTTATAAAAAGGTTTCCATCTTTTCTTTTATAACAAAACACAAAATTTCTTTTTAACAATCAACCTTGATTATTCTTAGTTCATTTTCACAAATTCGATTATTTGGATACTAGGGTTTTCTGACCGAAAATCAAAATATGAATAAGAATATGTAATAAACCATATTTACCTATTGCTTGGTCCAAGAACCCTACACCCTTGCTTCTAAAAATCACCAAGTTGTTTATGATATTTGAGAGAGTTTTTAGAAAACACAAAGTGTGTGTGTGTGGGTGTGAAGTGGACAGCCAAAAGAAGAAAAAGAAAAGTTTAATCCTTCATTGTTATTTACTCATCATTACACCTTCATTTACACCCTCAATAAGTCATCATTAATTTGATTAAACTTTAGATAACTTTATTTAATTTAATATGTGACATGTTACATTTTATTAAAACATTTCCTAGTAACCATATGTTGTGCACTTCTCTTTTGTTACTTACCATGTAATATATTATATGCTATGTTATTTAATTGTTCAATCTCTTACAACATATAAGTATACAATAACTAATCATGTAGCATATTAAGCATGTAACATAATTACATCCATCACATATAATACATGCAACATATCATGTGTAATAAATTTATTATAACATATAACATGTGTGACAAGTTTATTATTCTAGTTATCAATAACTAGTCACCCTCACTTAGGTCACCAACGACACGACTAACTAAATGTATGCATACATGACACTACATGTATAAGAGTTCCTTAACTTAGTTAACAGAACTAACGGAGTTTACTGACACAGTCAGCAGGATTTAACTGGGTTTAGTTAACGGAGTTAACCTAAAAATGCCGGGTGTCACATCATCCCCTTGTTGAAATAATTTTCGTCCCGGAAATTGATATGCTACTAAGTACACCAGTCGACTTTCATCTATATGTTTGGTCTTAGTAAATTCAGTAGACTTCTTTTCTATATGTTTGTTCACTGTACATTCAGTACGTCAGTAAACTTTCAGCCTATATGTTTGTTCACTGTACATTCAGTATGTCAGTAGACTTTCAGTCTATATGTTTGTCCCACTAATATTTGGGCAGTGTTACTCGTATTTAAGCAAAATTTTCCATTTGTCACATCATCCCCTTGTTGAAAGAAATTTCGTAATCGAAATTTTAATTATGATATATGGAAACTATAACCATAGTTTCTTGATAGTGAAAGCGTTAAAACGCTTGACAGTATAAGTAAATAGGAAGTTCTAAGATTAACGATTTTTAATGTTATTGGGAACCAAATGAGATTCAAGTATTTACTTGATTAGAGATATTAAGATAAAATACACTGAGAGTTTTGTCATACGAATATCCGATCAATGCTTGTAAAAGTTGATGCATTCAACTACGACTTTTTAAGAGTTTAGGGAAACCATTTTGATATAAACATCCATTTGTAAAGAAATGGCAAAATTTCAAAAGTAGTAAATGGGTTGAGTCTCAATAGTTCAATCTCATTTCCAGATAAGCTTAGTAATAGGTACGGCTACCATTGCGAAAATGATACAAATGTTAAGGGTGTACCGAATAAGGCTTCTATAGCTCAAGGAGATGGTGGTTCATTAAGATGAATTTGTATATAAGAGTTTCATTTACCGATCAAGTCAGGCTATTGAGCGAAGAATACTAATACGTCTCGTTTCCTATTTTGGTCCATATGGTAATTTGAGTTCATGGAACTCAATAATGTGGAAGTTTGTAATAGGTTACAACATCCCAAAGATGTTGTTCATAAGATTCGGATCACTATTATGCTGATTAGCCAAGGTTGAGTTTCTTTTATTCCACACAAGGAACCATTAAGAAAATATACTACGTGCCCATTTGAACTATGATCTATAAGTCCTTTGACTTTTGCTTAAACTATGGCAGCTAGCGCTCTTTTAATTAGGGAGGTATGGTTTATCGGATTGGATCGTTACTCAACATAGTTAAGGTATTAAGGTTTCGTGAAACGATTGTGTTCAACATAAATTTTGAGGTTTATGGCATGGACACGAAGGACAGGTGTCCTGAAACAAAGTACTGATGAAACTACTCGTACCAAAATTCCCATCAAAGTAATTTGGTTAAAGTCAAAATTTATCCACTTCGGAGTTAACCTAAAAATGTTGGGTGTCACAACATGTCACTAAAAAACACGGGGCCGTGCCTACCAACCACCGGGCACCTCACAGAAAAGACAAAACAAATCTGGCACATGTCATAAAAATGCACGGGGGCGTGCTTATCAAGCACGGGGCCGTGCCTCACCATCTAGATTGTCTATAAATAGTGGCTCATGTTGCACTCATTTGGTGTGCGTTAAAAAGAATTCTCTCCGGTTTTCACTTATAGAAACAACACTCACTTTGAAGATCTAGTGAAGAGTTTGAAGGTTTGGAGGTCATCACCACTGATCATCATCATCAACCATCATTACCATCATTAAGAAGACAGATTCATCTACATTTGGTTAGATTGTTCCAAGTTTAATCATGTACTTATTGTTATCAATCATCTTAATGTTTATCATTATGCTCATTATGAGCTAAACTCCTTTAACATCTAAAATCTATGAAGAAGCTTTGTTTTACTTGATAATTAATCAAGAAATGTGATGTAGTCTAGTAAAGTACATGGTTATATTACAATTATCTTTTGATGAGAAATGTTTCACCATCTTAAATCACTAATTCAAAGTTGGTGGTTGTCAATATCATTGGCAATCGTTCATGATCGATTCATGTTCTTGAAAGATAGAAATACTTTGATACATTATCGAAACATGGATCCTTATATTGTACTTAGAAATGATGAGATATAAGTTATGGTGTATTTTTCTAAACCTTGGTAATCCGAAAATGGCTTTGCTTAGGATATCAAATTAGTTAAACAAACCATATGTTAACGGAATGTGTAATTATAACCTACATAAATCAACCAAGGGGAGGTTGTGTGATGAACTACAACCACCCGAAGTTGTTAGAAATGGTATTCGAGAAATTGAAGTCAATCCTAATCTTTCTATTTTACGAAACTACTTGCCAACTTAAATTGACATCATTGAGATGGTATGACATTAGGAAAGGGTGAACTTTAAAATGCGCATATCATCTCCTTAGTGCCAAAGATGCTCACTTAAGGTTTAAGGAGCTATCTATCATATATTGCTACGACAAGTCTATCACATGTCTACATATTAATTATCAATGTTAAAATGGAGTGGATTCTTGATCTTAGATGGTAAATTTCACATAATTGAACAACTCGTTTAGAATTTCTTGTCTTGGTCACCTATATATTATATATAAGTATTTATATTTTATAAAAAGTTCAAAAATTAACCCCAAAATGATTAAAATCTCCGATTAAAGTAAAACAACTATTTACTATTAGAAACATTTGTGTCTACAGATCGATACTTGGTTCTTACCAATACTATTCTACATATACGATAGGTACACTTGCCTATTTTGTGTGTGTTTAGTCTTTGTATAAATCACTTTTATAAATTTAAAACACGATCTTGTGCAAAAGCAAATCATTCCATCCTATATATTTTACTACTACACGAGCACACGCATTAGTGAGAGAGAAAGTGTGATTGTGAGATCTCCAAGAATAATGATCCACCATTGTCTTTGTTTGCATGTCTTGAAAGAAAACAAGGAGGATAGAGAAGAGAGAGAGAGGGGGCGGCCCATTGGGGTTTTTCCCTCCCAATCCTTTCAAAATCCATTTTGTTTTAATTGTATTATATATACATGTTATTTATCCAAATAAATAACATCTCGCAAAGTATAAATTATCCACATAATTTATTTATCACACAGGTGCAACATATTTAGAAAACCATTTTCCCAATTATTATAAGTGTAGATAATTATTAGTTAGATCATATCTAATAATAAATATCGTGGTGTTTGTCTAGCTTGTTATTGGGTATGACCCGACTTGGATCATAACGTACTAGCCACATTAACTCAAATATGTGTCTTGGGCAGATCGATTCCAACAATTTCCCACTTGCACAAGATACATAGAAGATTAATGCAAATAACAAATACCGCCTAACAACGGTTTACTATCCCTAATACGCATGACGAAGTGCCATTCAACAACATCATCCCCTTCAAGTCCCTTACTTGAAAATGATTTATGTGAAACAATCATTTATCCTTTTGCCTCGAATGTCATGATAAATCCAGAGACACAGAGTGATCATTCTCTGTTGATTTAACTCATCAGCCTTACACATTTATGTAGGTTCCCAGCCGGATCTACACGGAATATCTCGTTCTACGTAGGTGCGGAATCCCTACGTAAGACGATACGAGCGTAGAAGACGATACACATTAACACGATCAAACACACGTTACAATAAACAAAGACACGTTGTATTGCAACTGGAAACACGTGATTCATTGATCACCGATTACCCAACTCGTAAACTCGTTACAACTCGTACCTTAAACTCAATCGATTCTCGATACCAAAAACTGCCGTAACCTAGTTGCTTATAAAGTACGAAAACTTCGCCTAGCATGTTTAGGCGAAGTTGTCCCTAACTTCGCTTATTCCACAAGTTCGCCTATATCAGCGAACTTGTGAGAACTTCGCTTAATACAAAACACAAATCCAACTAACTCGATTACAGACACTATATACTGAACTACTGACATCATGCACCAACAGACTCCCCCTTGGCAGTAGCTTCATATCTTAATCTTCAATCACGTGTCTTGTAATCTTCCACAATCTTGTATCTTTCATATTCAAGCATGAACTCCTTCTCGTACACAAACCGAAACAACTCTTTGATATTTCTTCGCTTCTTCTTTCCAAGCAGGAATATAAAATATTTTCTTCTCGTTCAGCACCTGCAGATCAGCTTGAGACAAATTCACCAAGTGCATTGGATCATACACTCTCAGCAGCTCTTGTTCATCTTCATCCTCCATTACTGCCTCAGCTGTTTCACAATCAACGTACCACCACTTCAGATCCTTGAGCACATCCTTGGGCATTTGTTTCATCGGCACTTCTTTTATACACCGGATCGGCTTATACTTCATGATCATCCAAGGCTTGCCATCTGCTCTCATTCCTCTATCTTTATCTTAAATAAGTTTTCCTTTCTGTGGTTTCAACAGCTCGAACTTTTTCTCCTTTATACTTTCCTTCCAAACAATCTTTCCAATGACCCTAGCCATGTTATCATCACTCCTGTTTATCAACCCCAATCTGGCTAAGTCCTTCACTTCACACTCAGGCAATGTATTCAACGATCTCAACAACTTCTTGAAATACTGAACCCCATCATACCTTTTAATCACAAAGAGCCTCAACTGCTCATCATATAACCAACATATAATCCCCTTTTTCGATTCAGCAAAACCCCTGAGGTTGTAACTTTTCTTGAACATAGTAGGGACCGCCGGTTTCTTAGTTTTTATAAACCACTGAGCGTAGCCTTCTTTCCATCTTGGCTGCTCTTCTCATTCCGTCTCATCGTTTCCCATATCTTGACCTATATCTGCCTTATCAACTTCCGGAATTTCGTGCTCAACATTTTCCTCTACAATCTCTCCCTCTTCAGTCTCACTATCAATAACAATCTCAGCCCCAATCTTCTCTATCTCTTCAAACGGTAACACATCATCATCACCTATAACATCATCATCCATCATCTCAGCATCCACGACCACCACCTCATCACCCCCTGAACCGCCAGCTGCACTTGTTGACTCCCCCTGAGATGTGGAAGTCCTAAGAGCTTGTTCAGTTCTTGGAAACTCTCCACCTGCACCTTTCGATGCATTGGGATCATCGTCTCGATCATTACGCTTCTTAGTCCTCAGCTCATCACCCTTACAGCTCGTCTCCCCCTGAGATGCCAAGAACTGTTTCAAAGCATCAATTATTTTTCCATGTTCGATCAGCAGGGACGACTGTATTTGATTCTCTGCAACGAGGCGCTGAATAGCATGGGTCTGGATAAGATTTACCCTTGATTGTTCTGCCACGACCCTTTCAAGCGCTGCTATTCGTTCCGAGTCGGATAAGGTTGCATCGAAATCAAACCTCATATATGATATGTCTTGAGCGTACGGAGGAGGGATTCCCAATGTAACCGGGACCTCAGAAGTAGGCGTAAACGTAACCGCATGTGGTATCGTAACTGACAACCCTGCAGTAGCTACAACCGTCGACTCAATAAATCTTGCAACGACCTCCGATGGAGTAAGAGTTGGAGGTGGCAAAGATACAATCTCCGGAGTCGAAAGCTGGAATGAAGTGGGTGGTAGGCCGAATGAGGATGAGGTAGCCAACACGGGAACGTCCGTGGCGCTTGGCCCTGTAACTGGTAATGATGTCGGAACCATGGTCATACCGGACAGTGCGGGTGGAGTGAAACGTACCACCCTTGAGCTCTCACCAGCTCCCTTCTCGATCTGCGAACCAACTGATGTATATCTTCCTCAAAGTCTGATTCACCGTCATCATCGTCTCTCTTCCTTTTCCTATGAATCCTTTCTTGTGTTACTAAAATCCGTCTCGCTTCAGCCACATCATCATCTGACGAATCAGAATCAGCCACCGTCGTAGCTGCCCTAGCAACGTCCATACTAGTAACCCGGGCTACCGAGACCTGTACCTCTTCCTCAGGGTCAACACGATCCATATCAAAAAATCCTTGACCGCCAAACGCTGCATCAAGGTCTACATTTTCCTATGGTGACACAACAGGAGCAGCAGGTATAGCTTGTTGTACCTCAGGTGGTTGAGGTGCTCCAGCCTGTTGTGGTTGAGGATCCCGAAACTTGTCCCCTCGAGCTGGAACATACTCTGGGTTGATTAAGTACCCGAATAATAGAGTATGTCGAGGACGGAGCTCAGGCTTGCTTCTTGCACTCGATGATCTGCACTGAGCGAAGATCCTCTTGCTGACACTTTCCACATATCTAATTGGTCGGCGCTGAGGTAACGTGGGAGCAACATGATTCAAGATCATTTGTAGGAATCTTGGATACATTAGAAATCTCTCACGCGCCACCGCTCTTCTTTGACGATCTATCTCGTAAAATACCATCTGACTAAAGCTGTAACGCTTATTGTAAGTCAGTGCAGTCATCGCCGACTGCATGGTCGCGCCCATTCCATCTGTACCAGCCTTTCTCCCCGACATACACACAATCATCACGTGCATGAGAAAGCGCCACTGGTCTAATAAGAACCCCTTGAGTCTCTGAGTATCCCCCAAGGGACCAGAATATCCCATTCTCAGAAACGCACCATCTCGAAATGGAGCTACAAAGTCTGTAGGATCGTCTCGCGTTTCATCCCCAAACTGTAAAGCCACCCTGATATGTTCAGACGAGAACTGAACTATCTGATTGTTAACCGTTGCACGCATAACCGGGGGCTCGACTCGACAGTCATATTCCACTGTCTGCCAGAAATCCTCTATGTTTGGCAAAGATATCGGCAGTGTTGTGGTAATCGCATGGAATATACGCGAGCGTAGTAGAAACGTGATGATCTCGCGGAAATCATCAACACCGCTCGCATCCGGGTCCAATGTGATGTACATGTTATGCCCCGGGAAAAACTGTCGGTTATTGTCTCCTCCTTCATCACCACCTGCACCTCCTGCTCCAGCTACAGCTGCCATTTCTGCAACAAAAACAGACTAAGTTAGAGAAACGTCGAGGCAAATCACAAGTTCGCCTGTTACCATGAGCGAAGTTATGATTTATTCTGTATAGGCAAAGTTAGAGGTGGGGCGAAGTTGGGAACAACTTCGCTTCAACTTGAACTTCGCCAGATAGATGTTAAGTAAAAAGGGCCAGGCGAAGTTAATGTTAACTTCGCCTAACCACAACTTCGCCTCATATACTGTTACATAATTAATTATCAGGCGAAGTTAAACCTCAGGCGAAGTTAAGGATAACTTCGCCTAAAGTGTAAGTTCGCCTGAATATGAATCGGCAACAGTTAAGCTGTTCAATCTACGTGTAGTTGGTGAATTTGGAGATTGAGGATCTCGTAAAACATGTTTTTAAGACGATCTAGACGATCAAGTTGATTACGACCACGTCATTACAGGTTTGAAAATCGGGTATTGAGGTTTCGACTAAACGGGGTCGCGAATCGGGTCGAAACGACCTTTGATTAACATCAATGACAGTGAATATACGATACTACAACCCTACACACCTTTAATTGGAATTGTAATCGATAAAATCAACACAGATTTGATTCGAAAGATAAGTTCGCTTAGGGTTACGGAAATAAGTTCGCTGGTTTATGAAAATAATAAACAGTTTGACCAGAAAAATATCTTTATATAGGGTCAAAGATATACAGGCGAAGTTATGGATAACTTCCCCTATTGCAGGCGAAGTTATGGATAACTTCGCTGATATGAAAATTTTCACAACAAACCCCTATAATTTGAACAATTTGCAATTAAGTTTTAAAACATCCTTTAAAGCGTTAAATGATACGATCAAGACCAAGTAACCAGATATAAAATCATACAACTACATTAGTAGAAAAAATTTTAAAATTAAAGTACACGGGATCAAATTTCAGTCTTGATAGGGACTACCACGTTTTAGAAAAGATCCGAACAGGAATCATACTAATTACGTGACTATCACATAGATCCATGTTCAGCTGTATTATGACATAAAGAAACAGGTTGTAAGCAGGTAAATAACTTAAAATGGTTTTCATCGCTTCTGTGATACGAGTTAGGTTCAATTAAGCTCAAAACTTAAATGGGCAACATCTCAGAGATTATGATGTCTCCTATCTATTCTCAAAGCGTATTTGGCTTTCCCCAAGTCACCCCGAGTTGACCTCGACCCGTAGTGTCTGATTAAATAGTAAGTACTCTTCGATCTTTAGACTCTTCTTCCCGTTCTCTTTCTTACATCTTGATTGAGAAGTATTAACATTATGAACTCTAGAATGTCTCAATAACACACATTTTTTTACACAACTTTCAGAGTAGTAAACAACTGCATGTCCCGAATCTGGATCACTGCAGTTTCTTGACACTCTATCTTCACGGGAATCAGAACACTCACGGGCTCGTGTATGACTGGGTAATCGCTTTTCTGCCTATCATTCAGAAAGATATATGCGGAGACATACACAACTCTTAAGGAGTTTCACGTAAAATCGAGGAGATTTAGTTAGTATCACTTCTACTTTTACGCACCATAAAAAACTACCATGACATACAATGACTGTTCTAAAGTCTTTTAGGCCTAATAACTTCACTAGTTAAGCACACAGAATCAGTTTATCTATCACTTTCCAAGGTTGGATCAATTTTCTGTTAAACATAGTAAAGGAACTTCTTACGAAGTAGTAGACTTGAAAAATAATTTCATCTCCCACAAAAAAAATTTTAACTTCTATTGCCCCGATCAAGTCGAAGTTTTCTGGTAAACGACTATCCTGAAGATCCAATGGATCAGCTGGACCAACCACATACAAGCATGTGTCCCTCTAACTAAGTATGAACGACTAATTTTCAGCGAAAGAATTAAAAACACATCATAAACTGCCCCGGTCACTTTCTGTCATCTGGTTAATGGCTATCCTCATATTCTACAAGTAGAAATGAGGACCAAACATATCCGAAGATATCTCCTTCAAATTGAGGCAACCGACATAATTCTAAGCGATAGTGAAATTTTTTTTTTTTTTTAAACAAAAACGAAAAACACGGTTACTCGGGATTGATCATCCCATTCAGCTCAACAAGGTTTTGAAAACGAGTTTTGTCAAACGCTTTAGTAAACAAGTCAGCGAAATTATCTAACGTATCAACCTTTTCGAGCACAATCAATTTCTTCTCAGCACAATCCCGTATAAAATGATGACGGATGTCAATGTGTTTAGTTTTGCTATGCTTTACGGGATTGTTAGTTACTGAAATAGCAGCAGTGTTATCAATGCAAATAGGAGTATGAGTGAAATTCAGACCATAATCGTGCAATTGCTGTTGTATCCAAAGAACCTGGGAGCAGCAGTTCGATGCTGCCATCTATTCTGCTTCACAGGTAGAAATGGCAACTGAGGTCTTCTTCTTGCACTGCCATGACACTAATATGCCTCCAAGAAACTGACATCCACCTGTTGTTGACTTCCGATTCTGATTGCATCCTCCATAATCAGAATCTGTGTAGGCGACTAACTCCAAGTCTCCTCCTTTTGTGTACCACAACCCTAGCTTACGCTTGCCTTTGAGATATCGCAATATCCTCTTTACACCCTTCAAGTGAGATTCCTTTGGGTTTGCCTGAAAGCTAGCACAAAGACAAACTGCAAACATAATATCAGGTCTTGAAGCAGTTAAGTACATTAAAGAACCTATGATTGCCCGATATTGGGTGGGGTCCACGTCTGCATCGCTATCTGAATCAGCACCCAGTTTGTGGTTGACGCAAACTGGAGTATCAAATGGAGTGCTGTCCTCCATCTTGAAGCGTTTGAGAACGTCATGGACATATTTAGTTTGATGAATGAACATCCCATCTTTCTTCTGATCAACCTGCAGTCCTAAAAAGAAAGTTAGTTCACCCATAGCACTCATTTCAAACCTCTTTTTCATGACGGCTTCAAATTCCTGACACATGGCGACTTTTGATGCAGCAAAGATGATGTCGTCCACGTAGACTTGCACCAGAAGAAAGTCGCTTCCTTTTCTCTTAAAGAACAGTGTGCTATCGATCTTTCCCCTTTCAAATTCATTCTCAAGCAAGTAATCGGATAGAGTTGAGTACCAGGCACGAGGGGCCTGTTGTAGCCCATACAGTGCTTTACTTAGCTTATACACGTGATCAGGAAAGTCTGGGTCAGGAAAACCCGGAGGTTGCTCAACGTACACGACCTCATCGACTTTACCGTTATGAAACGCACTCTTCACATCTAACTGGAACACCTTCATCTCCTTGTGTGCAGCAAATGCCAAAAACAAACGAATCGCTTCCAATCTCGCCACATGAGCAAACACTTCATTGTAGTCGATCCCCTCTTGCTGATTAAAACCCTTTACAACCAGCCTCGCCTTGTTCCTGATAATTATACCTTTTTCATCTCTTTTGCATTTGAAAACCCATTTTGTGCCAATCGCATGCACATTTTTCGGTTTTGCAACCAAATTCCATACCTCCATCTTCTTGAACTGGGCTAACTCTTCTTGCATGGCTTCAACCCACGAGCTGTCCTTGAGAGCCATTTGATAGTTCTTTGGTTCAATCTGGCTGATGAAGCAGGTGTACAAGCATTCGTTAATGATGCCTGTATCTTTAATGCTTGTGTAAACACATGTGTGCTCATTCAAGCTTTGTCTTGTTTGTACACCGTCGGACAGATCACCTATCACGTTCTCCAAAGGGTAATTTTTGTGAACTCTCGTAGTCGGAACCGAACTGACTTGCAGATTGTCTTCCAGGTTCGAAGATAGCTCATCAATGGGTGATTGTTGTTGAGAGTGAAACGGATTGAAGAATTCCTCTTCTGTAGAGGCAGCAGGGGTATCAACAGCATTTGACGAGGAAGGCTGACATTCATCGTACTGCGGTCGTTGCACATAATTGTCTTCCTCATCATAAAGCATCTTCGTAGCAATTCTCTCATCAACTTCTGCACAATCCAAGTAAGGCATGTTAAAAGATTTAAAAAGCCTATCATAGTCGAAAGCCCCAGCGGGTCCCGTGCTTGGTTTTGGTGATTTGTAACTTGTGATATCAGTGTTACACACCACCTCAACCTTGCTGGTCGATGTATTAAAGACTCGTCTGTTGGGAGTCCCAACAACATATCCGACTAAAATACCTTCGTCGGCTATTTCACCAAATTTTGAGTTCGTCTTTAATATCGAACACGGGGACCCGAATGGTTCGAGAGCACTCAAGTTAGGCTTTCTCCCATGCATAAGTTCATAACATGTTTTATTCAATCTTTTAACAGTTAACACTCTATTAAGGATATAACAATCTGTTGCAACAGCTTCAGCCCAGAACACCACAGGAAGTTTCGAATCAGCCAGCATGGTTCTGGCTCCTTCAATTAACGTTCTGTTCTTCCTCTCAGCCACCCCATTTTGTTGCGGAGTATACGGGGCGCTGTACTGGTGGTCTATCCCTTTCTGTAAGCAGAAGATCTCCATCTGATAGTTTTTGAACTCTGTACCATTGTCACTCCTGATGTATTTAACCTTTTTCCCCATAATATTCTCAACCTTGGTAATCAAATTTATTACCATCTCCACCGTTTCATTCTTTGTCTTCAGGAAATATACCCAAGAATATCGAGAGAAATCATCAGTGATCACCAAACAGTATGATGTTCCACCTAGGCTTTTTACATTCACGGGACCGAAGAGATCCATGTGAAGTAGGTCTAGGGTACTGATTATTGAATTAACCTTCTTGGTGTGATGGGATTTCTTGTGTTGCTTTCCCTTTTTGCACGATAAGCATTGGTCTTCAAAGTTGAAATTCTTCAAGGGAACACCCAGCACCAGCCCATTCTTGACAATGTAGTTCATTTTCCGAAGATGAATATGCCCCATTCTTCGATGCCATAACTCGGACTCCGATTCAGTTGCCTTTGACAGAAGACAAGATTCTTCTGTTGCCATCTCAGTCGACCTCATGTCCATAATATATGTATTCTTTTCCCTTGGAGCCTTCATTACTATCCATTCCTCTGGTATCTTGAAACCAGGATACAGTATGATCGCTTCATTCTTGGTAAAGTGCACAGTGTAATCTTTGTCACAGATCTGCGATACACTCAGCAGATTATGCTTCAGTTCTTCAACGAAATTCACTTTCTCTAACGTCATTTTACCATTAGTCACCGTCCCAATTCCAGTAATCCTTCCACCACTCTCTCCAGCAAAACTCACTCTTCCTCCCTGAACATGTTTCCATTCGTGTAACAAATTCTTGTTACCCGTCATGTGCCGGGAACAGCCGCTATCCACAACCCATAGATTGTTTGCAGCCCTGTTCAACTGTTCCTGCACGATTAAAGCAGAGGATTAAAATCTGGGGACCCAAGACCTATTGGTCTTGGGTCGATACATCCCGTACTTTGGCTATCCAAAGTTAGTATTAGTATGATATCTGTAAGTCCTAAAAGGATACCTTCTTGTAGATTGACTATGAGGCCATCCAAACCTTCGTGCATTAAATGAATTATTACTAATGGTTTGGTTGTTAACAGGGAAAAACTGAGATCGATTTATTTGAAAACCTGGATTAGTCCAATATCTGAACTTTGATGAATTTTCATTTTTACAATTATAGTAATTACCGTTAGTTCTATTCTCAGTTTTTGAAGGCCTCATACCTCTGAATCTCTGCTTCAGAGGGCAATCAGCAATCAGGTGTCCTAATTGATTGCATCTGAAACAACTCATGTGTTCAACTTTTGTATCAATAGTTGTTTTAGATGTTGAGGCTGCATTACTGCCCGTTTGTCTAACATATGGTGGGACATACGGGTTTAGTGGAGAATTCTTTTCAGTTGTTTTATTTTCCTCTCCACGTTTTGGTAACACTGCCTCTTCTTTTGTCTCACTCGACTCGGATGACTTGTCCGAATTTGATGAGACAGGACTAGGAACAGAAATCTTAACACTAGAAACAGGCTTACTCGTTTCGCCTTTACTAACTTCTGTATCTTTAATCGTAACCTTAACCGGAACTGTCTGGCCAATTTCAACATCAACGGATTTCTGATTACTAGGATCATAAGTATAGTTATGATTATAAGGTGGTGGAACTTCATTATATCCAATTCCTCCCCTTTTAACTGGAGAACGTTGATCACTTACAAGGTGATCAAGTATAGCAGAGGAATTTCTAAATTGCTCAAGTTTTCTGTTTAGTTCCACCACTTTCACCTGGTGATCAGCTATCTGTTTATCCCTTTCAGCTATTAGTTTGGTTTTCTCTTCTAACACTTCATAGCTAAGATCAATTACTTGTATTTTTTCAGCTAAACTGGCTTTAAGACTTCTGATATCTTTCTCACTAGCTTTTATTTTTACCTTGTAACTATTTTCTCTAGCTTTAGTGTAATGATGATCTTCTTTTAGTGTTTTAAATTGAGCATCCAAACTAACAAACTGATCAGTTATTGTTGCCAATTGTTCAGACAGATTTTCACATTTCGTACAAGGGAGTTTAGTACTTACCTCGGAGAGCTGATCTGTCACTTCTGCCATGTAAGCTTGATTTTCTCCAGTCACTTTCTCACTTCCTGCAGTTTCGATGTTCGCCAAATTGGCCTGTTCGAACACTTCCTCAACATGCAGATTCCAATTGTATTCCTCGTTCTGTCTGGATATCATGGCCTTATTCTCATTACCACCCCCACTCTGTTGTGTAGACCTGTTTTGACTGCGTTCTACACGTTCATTTGTGCACTCCTTCGCAAAGTGGCCATTCTGTTGACAGTTATAACACCGCACCTTTGACTTATCAAAACCTGGTCTTTCACAAACAAAATTTCTACCAGTCTTCTTCATAAACCATTTAGCCCTTCTCACAATCATCGCCATCTGCCACTGCAGATCCATCTCTTCCAGATCATCAGCATCAATCTGATCATAGTCTTCGTCTAAAGTTGCAGGGTCAACAATCTTACCTTTAATGTAATTTTCATACGAAGCAATGAAAGATGCATAGAGAGCAAACTGCTGTTCAGCAGATTTAACACTCATGGGCATCTTAGAGTAGTTGTTGTTCGGAACACTTGAGGAAAAACTACCCTTGGTTGCTTGAGGTTTAGAAGCATTTGTTCCACCAGCTACGAAACACACATCACCATCCATGTTGAGAGTTACATGACCTTCATGTGTTGAGTTAGCGCCCGTGTCTCCTTTTGAGTAGTAAGCAGATGATTCAGACTTCGAACTTGAACTTGCGTTAACTTTTGCACCATACATTCCCGTATCCTGAACCTGATCAGTTGGTGTCTCTTTTCGAACCATGTTAAGTTCAAAAGTTCGTAGTTTGTTGACTGCTGTTTCCAAGTCATAGTCGGCAAACTCTTTATCTTCTCTCATCAAGACAGTGTACATCTTCCATTTCGGTGGGAGAGCATCAAGAAGCTTTTCTACGATCTCTTCTTCTTTGTAAGCAATAGAATAATTGCTGAGTTCAGTCATCAGGTGATAATATCTCGTGATGATATCATCAAGTGATTCATTCTTCAAATACCTGAACACCGAGAATTGGGTTTTGAGTAGTTTAATCTTGGATGCACGTATCCCCACATTACCTTCAAATCGGTTTTCAAGTGCTTCCCATAGCTCTCTAGCGGTTTTATACTTCCTGAAGGTGTGAAGAATCTCTTGTGGAAGAGCCATTGTAATCGCAGCATGAGCTTTGCTTTCAGCCTCATACATCTTCTTTTCTTCCTCTTCCATCTTGTTGTATTTCTTAATTTGTTCACGACCCTCATACAAAGCAGTTGGTGGAATGTATCCGTCTTGAATGCACACCCACATCTTAGCATCTTGATATTTAACATACTGCTCAAACCGATCTTTCCACGCCACAAAATCGGTACCCTTAAGCATTTTCGGTGCCTTAGTAGCTGAACCCGCTTCCACCTCCATTTTTACCAGTTCCGTAATATTTATGGTAGTCATCTTTCACGAAACGAAAACACAAAGAAACCCGAAAAAAATAAAAATTTTATTCTGAACAGTACTGTAGGTGAAGTTAAAGTTAACTTCGCTTAAGTCTTATCTTCGTTTGATTTCTCAACTTCGCCTGATTAAGTTAAGCGAACTTGTGAGGTAGGCGAAGTTGTGGATAACTTCGCTTGAGATAAGCGAACTTGTGAGGTAGGCGAAGTTGTGGATAACTTTGCTTAACCTTATATCTTCGCCTAAACCCTACAAACAGTAGCGGCAACTTCGCCTGATGAACACGATGATTTTGCAGGTTTGATTTCTGGGGTTTGCGAGGTATGCGAAGGTGTAATGGGTTGTTTTTGATGGTGGGAGGTGAGTAGGACACAAAAACTCGGTAAACTCGTCCCGCGAATAGTCGAACGGAACGATTTCTACACCCGCGTGATAATCCCGAACAACACAATCACGAGCAAATGCTCTGATACCAATTGTAGGTTCCCAGCCAGATCTACACGGAATATCTCGTTCTACGTAGGTGCGGAATCCCTACGTAAGACGATACAAGCGTAGAAGACGATACACGTTAACACGATCAAACACACGTTACAATAAACAAAGACACGTTGTATTGCAACTGGAAACACGTGATTCACTGATCACCGATTACCCAACTCGTAAACTCGTTACAACTCGTACCTTAAACTCAATCGATTCTCGATACCAAAAACTGCCGTAACCTAGTTGCTTATAAAGCACGACAACTTCGCCTAGCATGTTTAGGTGAAGTTGTCCCTAACTTCGCTTATTCCACAAGTTCGCCTATATCAGCGAACTTGTGAGAACTTCGCTTAATACAAAACACAAATCCAACTATCTCGATTACAGACACTATATACTGAACTACTGACATCATGCACCAACAATTTAACTCTCAACGAATAAGAGGGACAAATCCCTTATTGACTACATACGTCTCTCCCTATCACCTCATATTATACTTGAGCTTAGCCTTATGTACTGACATATTTCAGAGCATCGAAGAACTAAGTCAAAGTATAATAGTTGGTGAATATCAAGACCCAATATGTATCTCAGGTCGGAGGATACTATGATGTTCTCCTTTACTCAAATTTACTTGTGATCGAGAATCATCTCGATGAGTTTGGAAACTCGCATCCGTGTAACCCTTTACAACGAGTTCCTCCTCACCTGAGCCATATATTAGAAACATATCCTTAGTCCTCCTAAGGTATGTTAATATGCTCTTAACCGCTCCCGGATTTTGTTGGTATCTACTTGTCATGCTCAAAGCGCATGACACATCCGGTCTAGTGCATATCATGGCATACATGATGGATCCAATGGAAGATGCATATGGGATTCCATTCATTTTGTCTTGCTCATCCTTTGAGCTTGGACATTGAGAAGCACTCAGTATTGTTCCTCTTTGAATATGTACCAAAGATTTCTTAGAGTTGTCCATCTTGAACCTTTTAAAGATTTTTTCAATGTATGAACTTTGATTTAAACCCATCAGCCGCTTTGATCTATCCCTATAGATCTTTATTCCCATAATATAGGTGGCTTCACCAGATCCTTGATGGAAAAACAACTTCCAAGCCAGGATTTTACACCTTCCAAGGTTGGAATGTCATTTCCAAATAATAGTATGTCATCGACATATAATACCGAAAAGGTAATGATGCTCCCAATAGCTTTCTTATACACACAAGCTTCAATCGTTTTTGATGAATCCAAATTTCTTAAATTCATCATCAAAACGGTGTTTCCAACTTCTAGATGCTTGTTTCAATCCATATACTGATTTCTTTAACTTGCAAATTTTATTAGGATGTTGTGGATCAACAAAACCTTCTGGCTGAACCATATAGACATCTTCCTTAAGGTGTCCATTTAGAAAAGCGGTTTTGACATCCATTTGCCATATCTCATAGTCAAAATATGCGGCTATGGCAAACAATATCCTAATAGACTTTAGCATCGCAGCAGGTGAGAAAGTTTCATCATAATCAGCCCCTTGAGTTTGAGTAAAACCTTTTGCTACAAGTCTAGCTTTATATGTATCCAAGTTTCCATGCATATCAGTTTTCTTCTTGAAAACCAACTTACTTCCAACCAGTTTGGAATTAAGCGGTGGTATAACCAAGTCCCATGCTTGGTTGTCATGCATGGATTGCATCTCAACGTTCATGGCTTCCAGCCATTTATCACAATCAGATTGTGACATTGCATCGTGGTATGTGCTGGGTTCATCCGAATATACCACATAGCATCCATCCATGAAATGTCCATATCTTTCGGGTGGGGTGCTAATTCTACCAGATTTGCGAACGTTTTGTGTGTTTTGATCAACCATTTGATCATTCTCAACAACCTCTTCTTGATTTCTAGCGTCAACCAAACGTGTATCGGTTTGTGGTTCTCGATCATCCTCGAGTTCCACAGTTCTACTAGTTCCTTCCATGAGGAACCTTCTGTCCAAGAACTCAGCCTTTCGAGCAACAAACACCTTTGATCATTTGGATTGTAGAAATAATATCCCATAGAATCTTTGGGATATCCTACAAAGATACACTTAGTGGATTGGCTTTCAAGTTTGTTTTGGGTGTTGTTCTTGACATAAGCCTCACAACCCCATACCTTTAAATATAATAATGATGGAACCCTTCCATGCCATATTTCAAAAGGTTTCCTTTCCACTTTCTTGGTAGGTGCCATATTTGGAATAGGGGCTGCGGAGATCAATGCAAAACCTCAAAATGATAGAGGTAATGTGCTTCTAGCCATCATAAATCTAACCATATCTAATAGAGTTCGATTCCTCCTTTCAAACACACCATCGTGCTGCGGTGTTCCAGTTGGAGTAAGTTATGAGACAATCCCACAAATCCTAAGATGATCTAGAAAAGCATCATTGAGGTATTCACCTCCTCTATCGGAACGTAGTACCTTGATTGTTTTATTGATTTGATTTTGCACTTCATTTTGGAAGACTTTAAACATTTCAAAGGCTTCATCTTTGTGTCTAAACAAGAACACATACCCATAACGACTATAATCATCGGTAAAGGTAGTGAAGTATCTTTCACCATTCCTTGCCATTGTCTTAAAAGGACCACATACATCCGAATGTATGGTACGTAATAAGTCTTTCGCCCTTTCATTAGTTCCACTAAAGGGATCCTTGGTCATTTTCTCCAATAAACAAGACTCACACTTATCAAATGAGTAATCATTTGGTTCCAAAAGACCATTCATTTGAAGTTTATTAATGCGATCCTTGTTTATGTGACCAAGGCGACAATGCGAAAGATAAGTGTTACTCAAATCCAATTTGAGTCTTTTGGTGCTAAATTGATACAACGAGTTATCAGTAGTTGTGTTATCATGAACTAATTCATAAATGCCATTAGACGGCATTGCTTTAAAATAAAAGACATCATTCATGAAAACATAAGTACCATCGTTTACAAACTTTAAATCATAACCAAATTGTCTTAACAAAGAAACAGAGATAATAATCCTAGTCAAACTAGGAGAATACAAAATGTTTTTTAAAATAACTTCCAAGCCATTTGGAAGCTTCAAAACATAATCTCCTCGAGCTTGGACGTCAACCTTTGCTTCATTGCCCTTGAAGAAACTTATATCTCCTTTCTTGTAATCATTTCTTCTTTTGAACTCCTGTAATGAATTGCATATATGAGTTCCACATTCGGTATCCAATACCCATGTGTTAGAAGAAATAATATTAAGATCAATATGGATCATGAAAGTTAAACCTGAGGTTTGGCCCGCATCCCTCTTAGCTTTCAACTCCTTGAGATAGGTTGGATAATTTCTCATCCAATGTCCTATCTCTCCACAACCAAAGCACGGATCCTCAGCGCTAACCTTTAGCTTCTTTGGTTTTGGTTTCGCTTTTGCCTTTCCCTTGAACCTCCCTTTGACTTGCCCCTTACCACTAGCAACCTTTGCCTTGGGTTCTGGATGATGCCTCTTCTTCAAGCCTCCTTCATTGATCGCAAGAACGGGTAAAACCTTTTTACCCATTCCGGCTTAGGCTGTTTTGAGTATTGCGTGAAGCTCACCAATGCTCTTGTCCCATCCGTTCATGTTATAATTCATAACAAATGTCTCAAACCTTTTAGTTAAGCCATTAAGGATCATATCCTTGGGTAACTCTTTTGAGACGGGACAGTTAAGCCATTCAAGCCGATCAATGTGGCTTTTTATCTTAAGTACATAAGATGAGACAGATTGGGTTTCTTCCATACGACATGCATGAAACGCTTGAACCGTTTCGAAGCGCTCCACCCTAGCTTGAGTAAGGAACATTTCCTTAAGCTGGGTGATCATGTAATATGCCCCATGATTCTCGAAATCCTTTTGGATCTCGGGAATCATTGTTCCCAACATGAGGCAAGAAACTTGCACCGAATCCTCGGTGTATTTTAACCAATCATTGTAGGCATCCAAGTCATTAACATCATGTTCATCAGAAATATGATCGTACAAAATATAGGATTTCTTCTCTTGCTTGAGAACAATTCTCAAGTTTCGATACCAATCCATGAAATTGTTATAATTCAGACGATCCTTGTCCAGAATGGATCTCATTGATAGATAATGCACAGGTGGGGATAATTGCGTTCGGTGGGTTTTATGCGGCCATCTATAAATTTAGCAAAGCTCAATTTAGTATTTTCGATATCATTAATAAATTTTAATCGTTAATATTCTTTAACGTCTCCAAGGCAATTAATAATTAAAATCTAGAACCCAACGTTTCATTCAAATAGTAGTTATGTGACATTTATCCTACTATTCAAATTAACAAGGTAGTCAACATTTGAAATTTGCAACCCTTTGCAACTTCTAGCTTTATGGGATCAGTTAAACATTATATGTTTAGTTTGCATGTTTAATCCCATCAACACCTTCGTATGCCATGCTTCGGTGACCCTATTCACATGGTTTTCAAATCAAGTCGTCCTACTTACACACACGTGTAAGTTTACACATACAAGAGGTTAGGTGACCTTTATCCCACATATATTGTAAATCTACCTCAAACTCACAAGTTTCCTTAACGCGGTTAGGTGACCTTTATCCTACATCAAGTTCCCAAGTGATTCGAATGTCATATAAAAGGATGGTGTTCAACTTGTTTTAAAAGGGATTTAAGTTTTATAAATTCTAGATTGGAAAACTATTTATATACCTTCCATTTGCATGCACTCAAATGTATGGTACCTTTTGAAAACCAGTTTTCAAATTTTCTTTTAATAAAACCCATTTTATTATGAAATCATTAATGGTTAATAAAACCAATTTTATTACTTAATAATTTCTTAAGGAATCAATTTTTATGCAAGTTGTTGATTTTAATTGTTAACATACATATATCCAAATATGATAAAACAAAACATAAATCAAACACACAAGCATAAATAATAATCACAAGTCCATAACCATAGTCACCTAAGTTGACAACACTTGTTGACCGAAACAAGTGTGTCACAAGGTCTCTCCTAAGGGACGAGCATGACACAAGGTATGTGATGGTGAACTCCCCCTTGACTTTGCATCCATATGCTTCAAGTGTCCACTTCTCGTTGTGATCCTTTGTCTTTATTTGGGCTTCCATTTGGGCTCCAACTTTAGCTCCTTGCTTCCTTGGGCCTCTTTTGGGCTTGGGCCATTGGACTAAAATCCCATAGTGGACTATTTGGCCCATTAAGGCCCAAAACCAAAATGGTATTGTAGTTGCATCTTATTTTACAAAATATATCCTAATACATTTTTCTAGTAAAAGAAATACAACTATTCTACTTATTATTACAAACCAATTTGAAATAAATAAAATAGATTACAAACCCGAATAAAGAATATTACAATAAAATTGAATAAACCACAACACATCACTTCAATATACATAAGGTCATGGCTAGGTTATGAACATCCAAACAATCAGGTCAACCCTTGACCAGAATGGTTCCCCTTTGACCCTTTGAGTTCTCGGCCAGAAAACCAAAGCTTCAGAGTTTTCGGCCCGAAGATTTCGGTCAGCCAAGAACCTTGTTTTCGGCCAAGACCGAGAACTATGGTTCACAACCATGAGTTCTCGGTCCAACTGAGAACGTGTTTTCGGCCAACCGAGAACTATGGTTTCCAACCATGAGTTCTCAGCCAGACCGAAAACGGGGTCACCTGGTGTTTTCGGCAAGACCGAGAACCATGGTTTCCATCCGGCCAAAGCTGAAAAACCCAGTTTTGTCCAAACAAAGTTCTTGTCATCCAAGTGTCCATTTTTTCCAGATTTCCACATGCATGTGTGGTACAATCTTGAAAAATCAAGGGGTAACCAATATGCCTAAAGTTTTTGTCCAATATAGTAAAAAATACCATAAAACCCGAACACTTTAGATCCCATTTTTAGAAGCTTGTAATTGTATAAGCGGCTCTTGATGCCATTGTTGGGTTTTCACAAGATTATCAAAGTCCATATAACCCATTATATGTAGAAATGCAGCGGAAATTATGAGTTTTAAATCTTGTTTAATACACATAAAACCCGTTTTATGTTAAACCCAAACCATGATCCATATACGATTAACCATGCTATCAACACAACCATAGGGTGTTAGGTTACATACCTTCAAATTTCCAGAAATTTGAAGGGGATGAAATAGTGAATGACGAATCTTCAAAGGAGAAGACCTCAAGCTTGTATACCCGTTCACGCCTTCCAACAAAACACCAAGTATGTTAGGATTTACACTCTTGCAAAATAGCCTCCCTTTTTCCTCTTCTTGTTCGGCCGAAAAAGAGAAAGAAAGATGGAGAGAACTTGTGTGTGAGAGAGAAAGTGTGATTGTGAGATCTCCAAGAATAATTATCCACCACTATCTTTGTTTGCATGTCTTGAAGAAAACAAGGAGGAGAGAGAAGAGAGAGAGGGGGCGGCCCCATTGGTTTTTTCCCTCCCAATCCTTTCAAAATCCATTTTGTTTTATTTCTATTATATATACATATTATTCATCCAAATAAATAACATCTCTCAAAGTATAAATTATCCACATAATTTATTTATCACACATGTGCAAAATATTTAGAAAACCATATTCCCAAATATTATAAGTGTTGATAATTATTAGTTAGATCATTTCTAATAATAATATCGTGGTGTTTTTCTAGCTTGTTATTGGGTATGACCCGACTTGGATCATAACGTACTAGCCACATCAACTCAAATATGTGTCTTGGGCAGATCGATTCCAACAACAATACACCAAGCTTCCTTTATTATGAGTGAATATGCACGAATTCATCTGTAGGATTATAGACATTGTATCCCCTGGGGTCCGTTTCTTACTGGTATTAAGACGCACGTAAGGGAGGAACAATGTATGACTCACAGCGGATTTTGATCAAGTCAGTAATGAGTTTGTACGAAGTACAGTAATGATCAAGTTTATTGACTTAGGGTTCGCTCTTAAAACATGTGAAATATTCAGATTATGAATATCAAGATAATAAACCGCATAAAGACTCATAGTTTCCAAAAACCGGATGCATTTCATCAATACAGGATTTGAGGTCATAAGACCATACACCTTTGAAGTGTTAACCATAAACTAGATGCATTTTATTTAGAACATTTGTTTTTGATGATCAAACAGACATAAGGCTTGAGTATGACATGCTATTACATTTCTGTCTTCATTACCGAGACTTTTGGAAGAGACTAACACCTCTTTCAAATTAGAAACTCTTATGTTTATATCACATACTTTACTCTAACGGTTTATTTAAGAACTACCAATGCGCCAATGCAATTAAGCACACAGTCTTTTAAGCTATTTCTTTCTAGATATGGGACTAGATGATCAATGTACTATCATCTTCTCTTTTTGCTTCAAAACTCATTTTTAGGAGCATTTTTTAATTTTTTTGTATTTTTAAAATATTTGAATGTTTTATGTTTTTCTCTATACAGACATAAAGCACAATATTTTTGTATTTCCCCCTTTTTCTTCTCCAAAAAACAAAATATTAAAATAACCAAAATAAAATAAAAGCTATACAAAATAAAAGTTGATCATCCGAGCTTAAGGATATCAACAAGAGTTTTCAATCCGTTTAAACCAACAAAAATTTAAATCGAGTTTTGTCAAAAGCTTTGGTAAACATATCAACTTTCTGAAAATCCGTGTGCACCTTTTCCAGATCGATTATTTATATTCAAAACAATCACGGATAAAATGATATCGAATATTTATGTGCACGGGGTTCTTCGTGATACAAATAGCAGCTGAGTTATCAATAAATATGGGAGTAGTAAGAAACTTCAAACCGTAATCCCGAAAATGTCGTTGGATCCAAAGGACCTGTGAACAGCAACTCGAGGCTGCCACATACTCTGCTTCTTATACTGCCATGATAGAAGCCGGCTTCCTAGAGATTGACAACCTGCCGTCGTTGACTTGAAGTTGATCTTGCATCCTCCATAGTCTGAATCCGAAAACACAGTGAGATCAAAACTATCATCATTGGGATACCATAACCCGGTGTCATGATTACCCCTCAGATAATGAAGTATACATTTAATCGCCACCAGATAAGTCACTTGGGGACTCGATTGGTACCAGGCAGATAAACAAACATCAAATATGATACAGGACGAGAAGTAGTAAGATACATTAAACAATCTATCATAGCTCGGTGAAGGGTAGGATCAAAGGTATCCTCCAATTCGTCTGGTGACAAATTGTGACCCACGAGTAGAGGCGTCGAAGGGATATTTCCGGAAGTTACCTTGAATCTTCTCAAGACATCGTTCACATATTTTGTCTGATGTATGAAAATTCAAGCATCAAACTGATGAACTAGCAAACCTAAGAAGAAATTCATCTCCCTCATCAAGCTTATCTCGAATTTCATCTACGTTGACTGCTCAAACTCCTTACACAGCTTGTCATTTGTTGAACCAATTATACTGTCATTGTTGAGTCAAAGATTTGACCTAACCAAAGTATAAGGAACACTGGAACCTTCTCAACCTCCTTAGAAATCGCTAAGTATGAAACCGAGCACACTTGGACATCCGAGCAGGGTTTTACTTAGCCTGGCATGATATTTTTCCTATCGGGCAGAGTTATCTTTAAGAAATCTTCTTTAGTGTATATCCGAGCAGGGTTCACTATGTCAAGAAGGGTTGTTCGTCATGGCCGGGAACAGTTTGCTTACTAGCAAATCCTTGGTCACACCAAGCTTTTGAAGCCAAGTACTTGGAAGATCTATCAAGGTATTCTTTAATAAACAGTGGTCCGAGCATGCTTGATGGAAGTTAAGAATTATCCTAAGGACACATCGGGCAAGTTTCAACTCAGGCAAGCTACAGTGTAACCAAGCACACATTGCTTTGCTAATAAGCTATTTACCAACAAGGAGTTGATAGGACATTAGAAGAACAAGTCTGCTTGATGGATCATATCGGGCAAAGTTGGATATGGTCAAGAAGACTGAAGTCTTCTTAGTGAGTATTCTCTATACTCAAAGGAAAGTCTACCTGAAGAACTGTTCCCGAGCACACTTCAAGGTTACCAGGTTTATTCTAGGACAAAAGGCATAAAGCCAACTCGGAAAAGACAAATGTTACAAAGTCTGCCCGGAAGACCTGTTTTTACACTTAGTATAGTTTTGAATATGTAATTTGAATATGTATCAATCATTAGGGTTTCTAGAAGGAATGACAGCTGTCAGGACGTGGCAGGCCTATAAAAGGAATATTTTAAGGGCACGCCTCCTACAGAAAAACGGATTTTCCTCTTTACACTTTTCAGATAAGAACGAATATTCCTGATTGAGTATGACGGCTGTCCTAGGTTATCATTGAATATACATTCCGATAAGAAACTCTAATCGATTATCATTTGTATGAATCAGTTTATATAAATGAAAATCTTGAGTTATTGTTCATGTCTGTTACCATTATTAACCTCTTTAGCAAGAAATCTTGTTTGTTTCTGATTCCGCCGTTTACAAACAAAAAACTTTCCTTATTTAGCAATCCATCATTAACCTTCTTGTCGACACATCATGTGTGGGTTATGACATTGTTATGAGTATTGAGTGATTATTCGGGACCGACAAGTGGTATCAAAGCTTGTTGATTGCTGATTTGGGTAAAGAAATTATTGTTGATTGAAGATCGGAAGAAAAATAATGACATAAGAAAAGCACTGTTCCATTGGAAAGTGACGTCAGCTGCTCTGTTCTTCTTTTCCGTCTAGATCTACAAACTTTCGGTGTTTTCTTTTCATTATTTTAGTTAAAGTTTACATCTTTATTATCATTTCTTGTTCCAATCGGACCAGATTCATCAGATCTGAGGGTTTGATACTCAAATCTGATTATTTCCGTTTGAAAATTTGAATTTTACTCTGCATCTGTTTTTCATATAACCAAAATGTCTGGTCTTGAAGAACAAGAAGTGTCCACTAACAAAATACCTAGACTTTATGGGCAGGAAAACGTCACCAAATGGAAAGTACTATTTGAAGCGGCTGTGTGCTACAATGATGTAGACATGTGGGATTCGATCAAAAATGGGCCATAAGCCACTGATGGTGCAGCTGTTACTGGTGCTGTAAGAGACAGGTTGAGGAAAGTGGATGACAAGGCCTATGCAATGATTAAGCCAGGACTGTCTTGGGAAATCCTTACTAAGATTGCACATCATCCAACCGTAAACGCAATGTATGATGCATTCCTTGAAATGTTTGAAGGAAACACTGAGCTCAAGAACATAAAAAGTCAACGTCTCAAGAAACAGCTTGAGAGGTTTAAATACAAAGATGGAGAAAGGTTGAAGTCCATACTTGAGAGATTTTTGGCAATTGTGAATGACTTTCGAACAACTGACTACGTCATGACTGATTTTGATCTAAATACCAAGCTGCTCAATTCAATGCCGAAGGAATGGTACACTGCCTGCAAATTCATCCTCCAAAAGCCAAACTTTAATGATTTAAAGGTGGATGATGTAGTGTGCTTCCTTCAGGCTGCTGAAATCGAAATGATCGAAAATGAGATGATCAAAGAAGAAAAGCATTGTTTCAATGTTTCTAATGCATTAATTACACCCATGGGAAATTTGTCTACCAAGAACCAACAGCAAATTCCCATCATTGAGGAGCCAACCGAAAATGGTGTAGATACACCTAGATCATTTTTTGGTGGTAGCTCAAGTCATTATGGAAATCAGACAAGGTTCAATGTCCAACTTATTAAAGAAAATGACTCTGCCAGAATGGCAGGTGGACATGTACCATACTCTGGTGGAAACAATGGTCAAGCAAATGATACTTAAGCACTCTTCTCAATGTTCACTGAGTCATATAATGCATTTGTGGCCAAGAACTTAATTCATACAAGTGTCATCCAAGATGACTTGGAACAAATAGATGCTGATGACCTTGAGGATATGGATTTAATGTGGCAAGCTGCAATGCTAGCACTGAGAAGCAAGAGGCTATTCAATAGGACTGGTAGATCATTGGTCTCTGGACCAAATGAAAGGATTGGATTTGATAAGTTTTGTTACAACTGCCAACAGCCTGGACATTTTTCTAGGGAGTGTAACCAGCCTAGAAACTTTCAAGCTAATCAGTTTCAAAATCAACAACCTAGAAACCAAATGCAATACCAATAGAATTATCAGCAGAATCAGAATAGAAACAACAACTTCAACAACAACAACAATCCCAACTTCAACAACTACCAACATCCCCAAATGAATAACAACAAGTTGTTCCTCAAAATCAAAACTACCAAAGAAACCAATTCCCTCAAGCTGCTCAAAACAACCTCAACAGACCCAATCAAACTCAACCAAGAAATCAAGGGAAGGTAGCTGTTGCTGCACAACAATATGGTGATTTTGACTGGAGTAATCATGAAGATGATATCAAAGCTTCTAATGTTGCATTCATGACAAAGATTGAGAAGGAGGCTGGAACATCATCTTCTCAGGTACACTCATCACCTATCACTGACCTAAATGAAAAAAATATTGCTTTAAATATGAAAATAGGCAAGCTAGAGGGTGAGTGTTTCAGAAAACAAAGCATCATCAATGGGTATGAAGCAAGTGATGTTTTTAATGAATAAAAGATCAGAAGTTTAGAAGATGATTATGTGAGTAGCTATAGAGCTCAACAGAGGTACATTACTGAAATTGATGGATTGAAGAAGATGTTGATTGAAGAAAAGGTGAAGAATACCAAGCTGGAAGTTGACAATGAATTCTTAAAGAATTTGGTCTCCACAGGAAACATATGTGGCATTTTGAACCAAATTAGTGATAAAGACAAGTATAAGGTTGTTCCACTACCATTCAACAACAACTTTTTACCTAAAGTTGACAAAGAAAAGAGGGATGGTTATCTCCAACAGTTCAGAGAACTATTTCAAGATAGAGAGGAGTTTGTTGATCTGTATAAAAGGGTTGAAGTGAATGAAGAGGGAGAATATGTTGTGAAGGAAGATGTGAAAGAGGACAAGTCAATTGGAATACAAGTCTCTGAATATGACTTTGATTCTGAGGACTTGAATGCTGATGATTTAAGTGACTTGAGTGATCAAATCACTGATGAAGAAATTAAAGCTGCTGAAAGAGGTAGAAGGTATAAGAAACCATACTCAATTTTAAAACTGCCACACCTACCACCAATGACACTAAAAATGAAGAAAATGAATGAAAGAATTAGAAAAGAACATGTGTCTTTTGACATATGTGAAAGGTCAAAAGTTAGCTATAATGCAGTAAGACCTCCAAGCAAGGATATACTACAAAGAATTAAATATAACAACAAGAAGAAAGTGACTGAAACAGTTGTAGGTGACAACTTCATTCCAGTTTACCTAGTATTTTAAAGTCATGAAGTATTTGACATTAGGGAAGTGAAAACCATGGAAGAATATGAAAAGAGACAGTCAAGGCACAAAGGAAGCTTAGATGAAGAGCCTATGAATATGAAGAAAATTATCTTTGTTAAGGGAAAGATTGAAAGAAATGATATCAAGATAGATGAATTTGTTCCTTTTTCAATTGACTTTGATGGTCTGAAGACTCAGAAGACACTTGGGGTTGATCCACCAAGACCAAGTGAAAGATTTAAGAAAGGAGTTGACCATGAAAAATTCAAAGGAAAAGTGTGGTGCTAGAGATGTGATGAGTATGGCCATCACACTGACACTTATAATGATAGACTCAACTTCAAACCCTTCCATGTTCCAAATAAGACAAAGTTTGGACAAAACTTTGTTCTCTATAAACAGAAGTATGGAGAATATTTTGGAAAAGGGAAGGTGAGTGAAAATGAGATGAAGAATAAGTCTGATAAGCAAGCTGAAAATAAGATTAACAAAGAAAGGCAAGCTGATGTGAGATTTAAGAAATCAATTGCTAAGCAAAGTAGAAGAAGTAAATCTCCTAAGAAGAATGAGTCTATAAAGAAGAAGAATTTCCAACCTTTGAGAATCATTCCCAATAATGACACAGAATCAGTTAAGTCTGATGATTCTCAAGGATCACCAAATAGTGAAAAGAAGAGAAACAACGGTGCTCTTCCTAGAAAGAAACCTACTAAATTAATTGGTGATGAGAAATTCTTGTTGAAACATGGTTATGAACCTCAAGGATTTCTTTGGAAACCTAAGGTTGAAGTCAATGTAGAGACAAATATGGATGTGAGAGACTTCTCAAGCAAGAAAGACTACGTTGTTCAAGAATGTAACAATGAAGTTTCTGAGTGTGAAAGCATAACCTCACTTGTGAAAACACCAAGAGAGTGCGGATATGAAACTAATAATTCAGATCACATTGAAGTTACTCATGAAGACCCTAAACCCATAACACTCACTCCTAATGCTGCTATTGAAAATGAAACTGATGATTTGCAAGATGAAATAGCTTGCACTTCATCATCTAACTAATGACTTTCTTTGTATTGTGCAGGAACAGTCCACTACACTGAATAAAGTATGGTATTTGGATAGTGGATGTTCTAGGCATTGCTATTAGTGGGATATACTGAGTACGATGATGATGATGTTCTAGGCACATGACTTGTGACAAGAGGTCACTTGTCAACTATGAAGAGAAGTTTGAGAGACCAGTGGCATTTGGCAGTGATGAGAATGGAGGAAAAATTGTTGGAAAATGTATTTTGACAAATGGCAAAGTTACTTTTGACAATGTTTTCTATGTTGAAGGACTTCAATACAATCTTTTAAGCATATCTCAGATGTGTGATAAAGGTTACAAAGTTGGCTTTGATGATTCACACTGTTTCATCTTAAGGCCTGAGTATGTTATTCCACCTGACATGATCATGATTATGGAACCTAGGAATGGAAATTTGTATGACTTAACATGAAGGATGCTTTTTCTAGGGGTGTCACATGCTTTGTTTCTAAAGCCACTGAAAATGAGTCAAAGTTGTGGCATAGGAAACTGTGTCATGTGAATCTCAAGAACATGAACATATTAGTCAAGGGTGAGCATGTCATTGGCTTGCCTACAAGAGAGTTTAAATTAGATAACAACTGTGTCTCATGTCAGAAAAGAAAGCAGCATAAGTCTTCTCACAAGACTAAACTCATCAACTCAATTGATCAAGTTCTTGAAATGCTTCACATGGATCTCTTTGGTCCTGTGAGTGTGCCAAGCATTGAGAAGAAAAGATACTTTCTTGTGATCATTGATGATTTTTCAAGATATACTTGGGTTTATTTCCTAAGTACAAAGGATGAAGCTGCTGAATTTATTATGAACTGTGTTAACAGAGTTGAGAATCAATTGGATAAAAGGGTTAGGGTGATGAGGAGTGACAATGGTACTGAGTTCAAGAATGGTGCTATTGAAGAGATTTGCAACAACAAAGGAATACTTCAACAATTCTCAGCTCCACAAAATGGTTTTACTGAGAGAAGAAATAGAACACTCATTGAAGCAGCAAGAACCATGCTAGCTGATGCTAATCTACCTGTCACATTTTGGGTAGAAGCAATTAACACAGCATGCTATGATCAGAACAGGGTACTAATAAACAAAAGTCACAACAAGACTCCATATGAAATTTTCTATAAAATAAAACCCTATATCAATTTTTTCAAAGGATTTGGATGCAAATGCTTTATGTTGAACACAAAGGATTACTTGAACGAGTTTTAAGCTAAATCTTTATACTGTTTCTTTGTAGGCTACTCTACACACTCTAAGGCCTACAGAGTGTATGTGAAAGATCATTTTGTTGTAATTGAATCCTCAGATGTAGTTTTCAATTAAAACCAATTCAACACAGTTGATGGTGCATCATGGTTATTTGATTAAGAGAACTTGATAAAATCTTTCAAGATCTATCCTGAAGACTATGATGAAACTTTTTTGAAGACCAGTGTGTTTGAAGAGTCAAAACAAAAGAAACTGGATTTGGAAAAGCTGTGGAAAAAGGTTACAAGAAAAGAAAAGGAATATACATTCATAAAGGACTCATCTAGGAAAGATGTTGATCAAGTTCAAGATGACAATCAAGAAAACAATGAACGTCCAGTACAAGATCAGGAAAATGATGATCAAGACAATCAAGAAGTGCAAAATGATCAAGTATAAAATGAGAAAGATCTAAGTAATCAAACTGAAGAAGCAACTGCTACAGGTGCAAGGTTTCAAGATTTGTTTGAGAGACTAAGATTGGGAAACAATGGTGCATCCACCTCAAGTCAGATCAATGAGGAGACACCTGAAGTTGATGATTCATCACCTGATTTGAGCATTGAAGAACCAGAACTCAATGAATCAAATCTTGACACAACTGTGTCAACTGATGTGATACTTCAAAACCCTTATGTTGAAAAGAATCATCCCTCTGAACACATTGGCAATATATATGAAAGAGTTACAAGAAGTGACTCTGAAACTGCAAATATTTGCTTGTACTCATGCTTTCTATCTCAAACAGAACCAAACAATATTGTTCAAGCTCTAAGGGACAACAGTTGGGTACAAGCAATGCAAGAGGAGTTGGCTCAATTTAGAGATCTACAAGTTCGGGAACTTGTAGGCAGGCCAAGAAACAGACATGCAATTGGAACATAATGGGTGTTCAGAAACAAAAGGGATGAAAGGGGTATTGTGATAAAGAACAAAGCTAGACTTGTAGCTTTGGGATGTCTACAAGAAGAATGGATTGACTTTGAGGAGGACTTTGCACCAGTTGCAAGACTTGAAGCAATAAGAATCTTCTTAGCTTATTCTGCCTCAAAGAATATCAGGGTATTCCAACTTGATGTCAAATCTGCATTCCTAAATGGAAAGATAAAAGAGGAGGTGTATGTTTCTCAACCACCAGGTTTTGAGCATCCTATCTATCCTAACAGGGTGTATAAATTGAACAAATCCTTGTATGGACTGCAGCAGGCTCCTAGAGCTTGGTATGATGAACTGTCACATCACCTACTTGAAAATGGTTTCCAAAGGGGAGCTATTGACAAGACTCTCTTTTACAAGAAGAAAGGAAGAGATTAGCTATTATTACAAGTCTATGTGGATGACATTATATTCGGGTCAACCAATGAAAAGATGTGTATGGAGTTTGAAGAGGTGATGAAATCCAAGTATAGCATGAGTTCAATGGGAGAAATGAACTTCTTCCTTGGCTTACAAGTTCAGCAAAAGGCTGATGGGATATTCATTTACCAGTCTAAGTATGTACAGGACATACTTGACAAATTCAAGTGTAATGATCTGAAGACAGCTTCGACTCCTATGGATTCAAAAGAAAAGATGGTAGCTGATGAAAAGGGGGAGCCAGTAGATGAGCATGAATACAGAGCAAAAATTAGTTCACTAATGTATCTAACTGCTTCAAGGCATGATATCATGTTTGCAGTATGTGTTTGTGCTAGATTTCAGTCAAGCCCCAAGGTCTCTCACATGAATGCAGTCAAAAGGATCTTTAGATATTTGAAGGGAAGACCTGAATTGGGAATTTGGTATCCAAAGAACTAGTCTTTTGATCTAATAGCCTACACAGACAGTGATTATGATGGCTTCAATATAAGCAGGAAGTCAACTTCTGGAAGATGTCAATTTTTGGGTGATAGATTGGTGTCATGGCAATGCAAGAAGCAGACAACTGTCACAATCTCAACTGCAGAACCTGAATACATTGCTGCATCTGCCTGCTGTGCACAAGTCCTCTGGATCCAAAATCAGATGCTGGACTATGGTTTGAATTTTCTAAACACCCCTGTTTATATTGATAACATTGGTGCATCTTTTATTGTTAAGAATCCTGTGCAACATTCTAAAACCAAGCACATTGAAATCAGACATCACTTCATAAGAGACTGTAGTGAAAAAGGTTTGATTGAAGTAACCAGAGTTTATACAAATGAGAATTTGGCTGACATATTCACAAAACCACTTGATAGAACCAGGTTCAACTTTCTTCTGAAAGCCCTATGAATGATCAACTCTGATGAAGTCTGATTTGTGATGTGTGCTTGACTGTGCAAACTGACTATCTTTTCAAAGCTTTTTTGAATGTTGTTTGTGAATGAATATATGCTTGATTATGATGTTTTTTCATGTTAACTGATATGTGCTTTCTTTGACTATGTGTGTAAAATTTGGTATCCATGATACTTTTGCATGTTTATCAGTTGATGTATGTCAGTGATGTCATGATAAGTGCTCTTGATTTGAATTACATGAATGTGTATGCTTATCTGACATTCTTGGTTAATTGCTTGAATATGTGTGTTATCTGATCATATGATGTTATTAGGATAGGCTAGACTTTGAATGTTAGTACTGTCTGCTTGTCTTGATGATGTTATGTATGATTAAGATTTGAATATGTTACAACTGTTTGTGTCAAAATGAGTTTTTATGTCAAAATTAAACGATCAAATGAATTTTCCAATGAATTTTGCATAATCACATTATTTTGGTCAAAACATGAGCAAGTTGTTTATGGTGTAGAGATATGATAAGACTATTTAGTTCAAGCTTTAAAGAAGCTTAAAAGAAGGTTTTTAAAGAAAAGTCTCAAAAGAATTATCTTTGCTAAAAATTATGTCATTTGCCCAAGTCTAAGGAGCATATACTTGTATGTGTTTGGTCCTATCATCTACTTGTAGATTTGACATTAGTCCAAAGACTGAAAGCATTTGGGGCAATTGTAATTTATTCTTTCACTTAAAACTATGCCATTGACTCTAAGCCTAAGGGACATATACTTATGTGTGTGTTTGGTCCTGCTGACTACTTGTAGACTATCAGGATAACCATTAACCTGGAAGCTAAGAGTATTTGGGGTGATTGAATCTATTAAAAAATTGGGAAATGATAGTACAATGACTACTTAGCCAATCATATGGATTTAATAGGCTGAAAGGGCACCTAGTACAGTCATTAACATGTATGGCTGCTTTACCATGATGTATAAAATCTAAGATGATATAAACTTAAAGAAACTACTAAGATTTATGTGGAGTTACATTGTTATCTATACATGTTCCAAGATAAATCTTTCCAAATGATAGGCAGAAAAGTGAATATCCAGTCATACACGAGCCTGCTGGTATTTGGTCCCCAAAATGAAATATCATATTAAGAATAACAAAGAACAGATGTGAACAAAAATACTTTAAATTTTTAATCAACCTAAATTTGATAAATGTTCACAAGCTTTTGAGAAAAAAAAAACAAACATGAGGGTTAATAACAGAACTACAGGGGTGGAGGCAATAATATAAGTCCTTTAACATCATGAATGAAAGGCTTGTTATTTAAACTGTAAGTCCAACGTTCAACCTCAAATATGTTTGCAAATTTGAAAAGAAACATCAAATTAATAAGTTCTGTCATTAAAAGTTTTTAAACCAAATCTAGGGGGTCAAAGTCAAATCGGGGTGATCTGGAGAAAGCCAAATAAGCCTTGAGAATAGATATGGAGTATCAGAAAACAATAAGTGTTATCCGTTAAACATTATGCATCTTAATTGAACATTAATCATATCACCAAGGAAATAAAATTCATGCTAAGTCTAGACCTGCTGTTAACATGCCTAATTTGTCATAATAATACTGAATGAAGTATTGAAAAAGCTACTTAGTCAATATGATCCCATACATTAGATATTTTCAGTTAAAAGAAATAAACTATTTTGTAAGGATACATGACTGAAATTTGATCTCTAAATGCACCATTTGCTCTTAAACAATGATCTTAATGATAAATACAATTGACAAGTAGTTTAAGTCAAAAAGTGTTGCATTTTGCCTCAAAAAGGTTGAATATGTATTTTCGGGCAAGGTTTGTTGTTTTATAACCTTTCCGAGCAAGCTTAGCCACTTAGGTCTAAGTTTATGATTTTCGGGCATGCTTTGAAGTGTTTACATTATTCGGGTAGAGGATGCTTAAAATTCTAACTTCCTAGGTAGGCTTGATGTCTGAACATGTGAATATGTTTTCTAGCAAGCTTTGACAAGTACAAAATTCTCGGGCACACGTAACTGAGATATTTCTTGTTCCTAGAAAGCTTGGCATCTTATATGCTGTATATGATAATTTTAGCAAGCTTTTACTTAATAGACTTTCAAGTATTCTTGATGTTTTGTTTGATTATACAACTGTGCACTAGCAAGCATTTTAATATGTTACTATTCTCTAGCAAGCTTTTTGACCTTAGCTACCTTTAGTCAACCGAGCAAGCTTTGTGAATGAATGAAAGACTTGTGATTTGACTGTTTAATTTGAATCTAGCAAGCTTTGTGATTTTAAGTGCATGCTTGAATTTGTCTTCGAATAGACTTCAAAGGGTAACTCAAGTGTTTTCGGGCAAACCTTGTTTTCCGAACACACTTTATATTTCGGGCATACTTTGAATTTTCAAATGTTCCCCTAATATACTTGGGTAATTTCAAACTCACTTTTCGAGTACACTTTGTGTTATGAATCCACTTCTGGCACACTTTGTATTCTTGAAAGTTTTTCGGGCATACTTTGCATCAAAGCATACTTGATTGATTATTTGTGTTGTTTACTTTTTCGGGTAAGGTTTGTGATATGAGCAAGGTAAGTAATTAGAAGAATGTTAATTGGGTATCTTAGTTGATTCCTAGCAAGGTTGCCTGCTTGATGTTTAATACTTGATTATTTTATCTTGTGATTTGGTTCTCAAGCAATGCTGTATTTAGAGTAAGCCTCCTTCACTTTAACTTCTAATTCGTAACTAACATATATCCGAGTAAGCTTTGAGCAAGGGGAATATACCGAGCATACTTTGCAAAAGTGACTTTTCCGAGCAAGGTTTGCTAGATCTTATTCTTGGAGTAGGATGTTTTTAAATGTGTAAAATTACAAATGGATAAGATTACTGTATGACAGCTAATAACTCACTAAACGAAAAAAAACATTTAAAACCCACTTTCAAAAGGTATATAAGAGGGAGTAAGAGAAATTTTTCAACATTATTTTCCCTCTCTCTCTCCTTCCACTGATTTCTCAAAGAAACCCAAAACTGACTCATCGCATTCACCTTAATCTAAACCCTAACTTACCAGCCCTCTAATTCCGATTCGGTAAGCAGTAATTGTATGTTTTCCGACCACGATTAGATGATAATGGGCTTCGATTATGTATTTGTACTAACTCTCTGTTTAGTGTGTAGGTTATAAACTTGTCGAAGAAAAGGTTCTTAATACCATTTCTTTCTTTCTTCAATTTTATAACTTGAAATTGCTTAAAGTAATGAACTTTAGGACTAATTTCACTTTGAATATGTTTGATTATGCTTTTCAGATATGGTGGACAAAGATTGACCGACATATCCATTTGAGCATAAGCACAATATGTGCGCTCTATTGAAAGTTACACCTGATAATGAAGACGTGGCACTGATTATACAATGGTTGCAACGATCGAACATCCATTTTGTTTTGACGGAAAATCCTGTGATTTACAGGAATCACTCGCTGGATTTTTGGATGTCAGCAAGGTTGCTTGATGATGTTAATGGAAGAAGGATTGAAGCAACAGTTGCAAAAATAATGGAAGAAGGATGATAACCCTAACCTAATCTGTCTTACAACTGCACAATTATTGAATGTGTTTCTTAAAACCATGGGCTATCTAGGAAATATACATGATGGACGGTTTTAGAAGGGAATGTTTACAATCATTTACAAGTTTTTGATCCACCAAATCATCCATGGATTTGCTCCACGGAAGGGATCATGGACCCTGATGAGCAGAGATCTCGCAAATACAACAGTTGCTGTGCTTTTCAATCTACCATTCAATTTTTCAAGAATGATCTTTGATGGAATGGTTCAGAACATGAATAAGAAAAACAAGCAGAAGTTTTTGGCATATCCCTGGTTATTACAGATCATATTTATTCAAGAGTTGGAGGGATAACCAACTGTTGGAACAACTCATGCTCTGGAGGACCCTGATACTTACAAAAGAATTGAAACACTTGCAAGTTCATGCAGATTCAATCCGGATGAGGTGTATAAGGATTTACCATGGTTGTTTGTTGATAATATTCGAATTCCTCGTTTACATGAGTTATTATCAAAATATGAAGTTGGTGTTGGAGGAGAT
The DNA here is from genome assembly GCF_021521415.1 of Bidens hawaiensis. Classification (NCBI taxonomy): domain Eukaryota; kingdom Viridiplantae; phylum Streptophyta; class Magnoliopsida; order Asterales; family Asteraceae; genus Bidens; species Bidens hawaiensis. The sequence continues at coordinate 1,461,459 of NW_027491035.1, read as the reverse complement.
GATTCTGATAGTGATGGAGATGAAAATGATGATGATGCAGGTAATATGGAAGGGGGTGATGCAAATTTTGAAAACATTATACATCCTCAGGGGGGAGTTACTAATTATTCCAACTCCACCATCAACACCTTTTGGCACACCACCCTACCCACCATCACCCATTGATCAAACCTACCAAACTCCACCACAAACACCACCTTTTTCTCCACCACAACAAGACCAAACCTCCCAAACCCCACCCACTCAAACACCCATCCTAACCCTAAGCCAAACTGAACCATTACACCAATCCCCACCTCAAACCAGAACCCAAAAACCACCATAAACAACAACCCAAACCCCACCTGAAACCACGTCACAACCAACATTTACCATCACCCATACCAGAACACTATTGTTACCAAACATCAACTCACTACCCTCCACCAGTGAAAATATCTTTGAAGATGCAAACCCAATCATCACTCAAACTACCCAATAAAATGACTCTGAACCTGAACCATTTCACATCTCACCACCCACTACCCCTCCCCATATTTCAAACCTCTACCGAAGAAATTTTGACCTGATTATTGAAGCTGTGAAACTGAGGAATGAGAATGAGGAATTGAGGCTTGAAAATGTAGATTTGAAAACACAGTTGGCCCTGGCACAATCCAAAATTCAATCCCTGGAGAAAGAGGTTGAGAAGACCTCAGCTGCCCCAAAACAGGGGGACAATATTCATAAGGAAAATGATGTTACTGTGGAAGATGGTACAGATGATGTAGTAATGGAGGATGCAAGTGTTAAATCAACTGATGTTGATGGTTTAACTTGTTTGTTGAATGCTTATGATGATGATGAGGATAGTGAAGAAAGGAGGATAATTGATGATGAATATGAGGCTGACAAGTCTGAGGGAGATGAGCAGAACTATGATGCTGATAATGAAATACTAAATGTTGTGAACATAGATGATGATGTGGTAAGAGGTGAAAAGGAGAAGGAAGTTGAAGATGAAATGATAAATGTTGATGAAAATGTGGCTACCATTGATGTGGCCACTGATGTTTTGACTGATATTTTAACTGAAGGACAAACTGATGTGATCAATGATGATGATGTTGCTACTGAGGAGCTAATACTCACTGAAACTGAACAACCTGAAAGCTCCAAGAGGGTAGAGCATGATGAGGAGATGGAAGAGTTAGATAGGGATATTGATGATTTCCCACCAGAAACTGAGGAAGACTTGAAAAGAAGAATGGATAAGAGGAAATCAAAAGTCTATGAGGAAGAGCCTGTTAAGGCAGATATTGTTAAAGAAAGAATGAATGAGGAGGAAGATGAAGCCTCTGTTGCTGTCAGGAAAGAGTTTGAAAGTATTGTTAGAGAAACAAGGGAGAGGGAAATATATGCCCTAACCTTAAACACTGAAGAGCTGGCAGAGCAAGAGATTCTAATTGATCAAGCCAATGTTACCAAAGTGATTGATGAAGAGGAGGCTGATGATCAAATTGTAATTGAAACATTGATAAAATTTAAAAAGGGCTGAAGAACTGGATAACTCTTTATCCATAGTAGCAATCATGTTTGCACAATCCTCAAGCCACCTCAACAGGAACCTGAAAAGGAACCTGAGAAACCAATTGAAGAAACATTTGAGGATATGATGGCCAAAGCTGTAAAAGTCCATGAAAATGTGGGAATGTTTGAAAAGTTTTACTCAAGAAAAAGAAAAGCTTATGACCAGGATGAAGGGTCTGAACCAATGACTAAAAGGAATGGGATGACAAGAATAGATATTTTGTGGAAACACCTGATGATGAAACAAGTCCACTGAGGCCAGTTCCACTACAAACATAGAGGCCTTAAGAAATTCTTCAAGGAGTACCAAATGTTCAGTCCCTGATATTCCAACTCCTAATGAGCCAAAAATTGATACAGTCAACGAAACAACAGATGAGGAGGATGAATCTGATGAATATGATGATGACAATAATGATGACAATGAAAGGGACCAGGTATATTGTCACACCCCGACCAAAGGCGGCGGAACATGATGGGGTGCAACGTCATTGGACAAATACACAAGACACTATTTAAAGTGACAATATTTATTTAACTCATTTTATTTCAACATATCAATAAACAACACATCTCGTCCACACAAACAAGTTGAATATAAGTAGCAATTATATTGTTCGTTTTACTAATATCCTAATAGTCTTGGTAACGTTTTCGTCAAGTCCTCGAGTCAACAAAAGTCAAACCTGTAACATTTCATAGAATAAAGTTTATCAACACAAAGGTTGGTGAGCAATTCATAAGTTTGATCATATAAGTATATAGAAATAAAAAGCCACAAAACTTGTATACAAAAAAATAAATAAAATCAACACCTTGGATAAATTGACAATCGCTAATAGTTTTACGTTTGCGCCACCTAGCTACAAGGGGTTGCCAAGTAGTCTAGGATTTTATTGACCATTGCTAAACACATTAGCACCACCTAGCTACAAGGGGTTGCCAAGTAGTCTGGGCTTTTATAGTTATCGTTAATTGCATTACGTCAACAACACCTTGCCATGAGGGGTTGCCAAATGGTCTAGGATTTATAGTTCCACCATCCAAAAGCAATAAACACATAGACAAATAAGCATGTAAGCATAGAACACCAAATCGAGCAATTATTTAGGTAAAGTATACAATCACGTTTGTGGGTTTAAGATTCAAGTAAATAAAGAATTTCGTTTGATAGGTATGAAATGTCACCACAAAACGAAAGATGGAAAAAGGAGTATGAAAGTACTCACCTCGATTGACGAATTGAGAAACTAATAAGTGATCGAAATATAGAAAGCTTGTAAACGAAAAGAACGAATACGACTTGAAAGCTAAAAGAAAACGAAAAAATAAAACATATTAATGAACTTGAACTTTAGTTGAAACTACATTTGAAACATTGGACGAGGAGGTTCGGTTGTTAATCGGGTTACCTGTTAATTTGTTAACGATTAGGGACTCGTAGTTAATTGATAATTTAAAATAAAACAGTATTATGTTATTGGGATTTTAAATAACTAGACCAATATTAAATAGAAACATGACGGGTTTAATTCATGAATTCGGTTTTATAAAAATGAATAGATAATAAAGCTTATAATAATATTATTAATGATAAAGATAGTAATGATAATAATAATTTTATAGCATGTTATATATATATATATAAGATAAAGATGATGATAATACATAGCAATACTACAAATTGAGAATTGTTGTTACAAAATAGTAGTAGTAATAATAAATATAATAATTATTACTTTATTATTGAAAACGTTATTAATAGATTTATAAGTTTTAATAATAGCCTATTTGATGATATGAAGAACGATGAAAAGAGCTGACCAACTGATTTGTTAAGATACTCAAGAAAGAGGAAGAGATTTGTGGTTGGAAACATTCCAGAAGAGGGTATACCCAAAGAAAAGAAAATACCTACTAATGTTGTATCTTTGCAAGCTGTGAAACCTGTAGAAGATGTGAATGAGCCCAGGATTGATGCCTTAAATGAAATATCAGATTTTGAAGATGAGGAGGAGGTAAATGAGGAGAGAATTGAAGAGAAAGAACACACCTCTCCCCATGTGGTTTTGACTGAAGAACAAGAGTTATTGTTTGATAAAAAGAGAGAGGAAGTAAAAAAGAATGAGAGATGAGAGAATTAGGCTTACACAGAAGTATTTAACTTACCTGAGGCTCTACAAATTCTCTAATAAACAATTAAGCCACATGAGCTATAAGGTGCTTGAAAGTGTTTACAAATCTACACAAGAATGAAATAGAAGAAAAGACTTGAACAAAGAAAAATGGATGAACTGAAAGGAAAATCTAGCGTGTTGAGGAAGTTTGGAGGAAAAATTGAATTTCTTGTTGATAATGGAATTCCTTTTGAACATGCTGAAATCATGTAGAAGAAAGAGGTAGAGATGTTGTTTAGGCAGATAACACAATGATTAAAAAAGAAGCAGATGCTGCTGCTGAACAAATGAAACAAAAAGAATGAAAGATTCAAAACAAGCTGAGGAGGAGAAAAAGAAATGGGCTCATGATAAAGAAATTTTATTCGAAAGATTAATGGTGGCAAGGGGTGAAGGAGACAAAGTAAAAACTTTGAATGCTGGTGAAAAGAAGAGACTATATGAATCAGAATTGTCAAAGTACATGGAGGAGCTAAATGATCTGTCTATAAGAAATAAACCAACTCAAGCTCCTTCTCGTATAACTAAACTGAAAGTAGAACCAATTGAAACAAGTACAAGAACCAATCTCTTGCCATGGGAGGATGCTGATAGAATCAGAACCTTGAGATAAGCAATGATTAATAAAGGGATGTCTGCAAGTGTTTTTGATAATATTGGGCAAGCACAACTGAAAGAACTATTTTACACTGAGAAAGCCTTCTAGGAGAAAGCAGAAGAAGAACAAAGAAGATTAATGTCACTACAACGTGGAACAAAGGGACAACCAGTTCAAAGACAAGATCTCCTCCAACTGAACAAATCGACAGAGAGACAATGGAGATGATCAAAACTTTGTCTAAAGAAGGGGTGATTACATAAAGCTGATCATGATGAAAAAGGCTGATATTGTAAAGATGTACGAAGAAAAAAGGCATGTGAGAAGAGCTCAACCTAAAAGACAAAACACTTCTCGGTCTTCCACTGTAAGTGTCCCTGTTCCAACTATAAGGTGAAGACTACAAATAATTCAAAGGCCACCTTCAGATGTGGACCTACCTAAAAATCTTTATTTTGATTCAAGAACAAAAATCATTAAGGTGATCATGTCTATTGATGCATTGAAGACTGTTGTGTTTAAAGATGACTTCCAGGAATTCAACAAAGAACACGGAGGAAATGGCTAAACTCAACATGTATGATTATCAACAAAGACACAGATTCGCAAGACAATCAAAGGAATGAACTTTCTAAGTTCTTAAAAGAACAATCTAGAAAGGGATTTCCTTTACTTAACAAGAAAAGGAAGCTGGAATACTCTCAAGCTGAACGAACAAAGAGGCAAAGGAGGATAAGTGACATTAGGACGACTGAGTTATCCTACAAGCAATCAAGAAGATCCTTTAATCCTCTGGCCACTACTAAAGAGTGTATTAGCATGAAACAACAAATGATAAGGTCCAACTATGAAGTCTAGAAGAATGGAGGAATCTCAAAAATAGTATATTAACATAAGACTCAATCATTCATATTGAAAATTCGGAAGGACTGGCCTTGGACATAATTGAGCATGACACCGAATTGGAGTATCTTCATGTGGAGGATCTTGAGGACGTAATCAGATGGAATTTGTCTTCTCAACATCCACACCACAGGTGGATCTACCTATTTCAACAGAAGGCTACTGCAGTAAAGTGGATAGAAGATTAGAGGCTGGAAGCTCAAGAAGATAAAAGCCTTTTGTTTTTATGTTTAAATTTGATTTGTAATGTCAATGTGACAACCTTTTGAATATGTAATTTTCTTTAAGTAATGTAATTTTACTTTTTGAAATTTGATGTGTAGTTTGAAAAGTGTATGCAACTAACAGGTGTTTTGGTGCATCTGAGTTTATTCCAATCTAGGAGAGATTGTTGGGATCAAGATTCAACAAAGGAAAGATTGGAATCTTCTTAACCTCCTCAGAAATGGCTAAGTATGAAAACCAAGCAAACCTGACACTTCGAGCAAGCCTAGACTTATTCAAGCTAGGTATTTTACATTCGAGAAAAGTTATCTTCTAGAATTCATCTAAGTGTTAGTTCGAGCAAACTACACTTCATCAAGCAAGGTTGTTCTTCAAGTAGAGCAATGATTATTTTAGAGCAAACTCTTGACTTAACCAAGCTAAAACCAAGTATTTTATGGATCGAGCAAGGTTATTAATAAACAGTGGTTCAAGCACACTTGAAGGAAGTTATTGAAGAAATTATCCAAATGACATCCAACAAGCAAGGTTCAACCTCGAGCAAGCTACAGTGTCACCAGCACACTTAATTTGTTCAAATAAGTTAAAGACAAAAGGTTGAAGGGATCAAAGAAGAACAAGTTTGCTCGAAGGATATTATCAAGCAAAGTTTGGTAATATCATGAATATTGAAGTCTGCTTGAAGAACAATTTGTAAGGAAAATATTCTAAGTAAATCTTACTCGAAGAACTGTTCCAAGCACACTTATGGTTACAAGGTCTGCTCGACAACGATAAAAGCTTAGAAGCTTACTCGAAGACCTCTTTACACTTGTAATATTTTTGAATACGTTTGAATATGCTATGTATCATTCATTAGGGTTTCAAGAATATGTCAGGCGTGCCTATTTAAGGAAAGTTTAGGGAACTTTTATGAAAACGGACACAGAGCGAATATTGTGATTTGACAGCTAACACTTTCTGAAAAAAAAAATATCTTTGTACGGAAAGCTGTCTAAAATTACAGGCATTCCACCTAGAAACCCTAATCGATTTTCATTGTATCCATCACAATATTAATGGAATCTTTTGAGTTACTTTATGTGTTTGTTACATATCTGTTCGTTTAACAGCAATTTGAATATTATTGATTCCCTCTTTAATGTTCATTGGATCTTCACAAGAGCAGAACTCGTATTCGTCTTGTCAACACATTGTTGTTGGTTACGAGACTGAGGGTTGTGGTTGAAATATCGGTCCTGACATAATGAAATTAAATATTTATTGTCGCTTTAATTAGTGTCTTTTCAGCTACTTTCCAATCAATATGTTACGGCCCGGCATGTTCCGTCGCCTTTGGTCAGGGTATGACAATAATTTTGCTGCCTCATCCTCATGAGGTTAATCTTATTGTACACAATTATTTTCGCAATGTTGGGTCAAGAAACTGACCTAGGGGGGAGATTGTTGAGTTAAAGATTTGACCAAAATGAAGTACATGGAAGATTGGAATCTTCTCAACCTCCTCAGAATTCGCTAAGTATGGATCCGGGTACACCTTAGACTTCTGAGCAAGCTTTTACTTAGCCGGGTAGATATTTTGTCTATCGGGCAAGGTTTACTTCAAGTAGTCTTCTTTAGTGTATATCCGAGCAAGGTTTGCAAATTAGTGCATTGACGGGCAAGGTTCACTAGTTTATGTAAATCCGAGCAAGGTTCACTTTATCAAGCAAGTCTGTTCTTCATAGTCAAGTAAGGTTATCTTCCGAGTAAGCTTTTGGCTAACCAAGTCCATGAGGCCAAGTGATTGGAAGACCTGGCAAGGTATTCTTTAATAATTATGGTCCGAGCAAGCTTGATGTATAAATGGAATATCTCTAAGTAACATCGGGCAAGGTTCAACTCAAGCAAGGAACAGTACTGCCGAGTACACTTTGCTAATAAGTTATTGTATAGCAAGGAGTTGAATGGACCATCGAAGAACAAGGTTGCTCGTAAGGGTTTATCGGGAAAAGTCAAGAAGACTGAAGTCTACCCGGTGAGTATTTTACTTGGTAAAATACTCTTCAAGTAAAGTCTACCCGGAAACTGATCCCGAGTATACTTCTATGTTACCAAGTCTAAGGCAGGCAGAGCACATAGTCTACTCAGAGAAGTTTACTTATCTATAGCCTACCCGGAAGACTTGTTTTACACTTAGAATATTTTCTGATTATGTAATTTGAATATGTATGTATGTTTGGGTTTTCTAGAAGGAATGACAGTTGTCCTAGGTTGGCAGGCCTATAAATAGAATGTTTTAGGGCACGCCGCCTACGGAAGAAGAGAGGCCTAAGGACAGACACATTTATTAAGATAGAATATTGTGTGTGACGACCGTCTTTGTACGGATAAACCCTCCTTCAAGAAACCCTAAATCGATTATCCACTATGTATGATTGATATTATATAAATGGAAATATTTTGAGTGAATCTTGTTGGTGTTATCTATCATTGAATACTTATTAAGCAACCGTATGTTTGTTATTGATTCCGCCTTTAACAAACGGATATCTTTCTAAATATAGCAACCTGTCATTAACTCCCTTGTCAACACATCAATCTGTGTGAGTTATGACATGATTAAGTAAGATCCAGCTGAAATCGAGGGACCTGACAAGTGGTATCAGAGCCGATTACTGCTATTTAAGAAAGATTGTTGCTGATTGAAGATTTGAAGAAGAATGACGTAAGCAGACCACTGTTCCATTGATTTGTGACGTCAGCAGCTCTGTTCTTCATTTTTCTTCCAGATCTACAATCATTTGGTGTTTTCTCTTCCTTGTTTTATTTAAAGTTTTAATCTTTATATTTATATCTTGTTCTTATCGAATCAGACACCTCAGATCTGAACAATCGAGTCTCAGATCTGAATATTTTTGAAACACTGTTTTTATTAAGAAATTACTTTTATGTTCACAAAAATGTCTAGTTACGAGGAACAAGAGGTGTCTACTAACAAGATTCCTAGATTGTATGGACAGGAAAATTTCACAAAATGGAAGGTTTTGTTTGAAGCAGCCGTTTGTTACAATGATGTTGATATGTGGAACTCCATCAAGAATGGTCCACAAGGAGAAGTTGCAGAAGGTGCAAATGCAGCTGCAACTGATGATGTAAGAGAAAGAATGAGAAAGGTTGATGACAAGGCTTTAGCTATGTTGAAGCTAGGTCTGTCTTGGGAAATACTCACCAAGGTTGCACATCATCCCAATGCCAAGGCAATGTATGTTGCAATACTTGAAATGTTTGAGGGAAATGTTGAACTTAAGAACATCAAGAAGCAGAGATTGAAGCAGTAGTTAGAAAGATTCAAGTATAAAGAAGGAGAAAGGTTGAAATCAATTCTAGAGAGGTTTCTGGGAATTGTGAATGAGCTCAGAACCACAGACTATGTCATGACTGATTTTGATCTCAACACCAAGCTGTTGAACTCTATGCCAAAGGAATGATATACAGCTTGCAAGTTCATTCTTACCAAGCACAACTTCAATGAGCTAAAAGTAGATAATGTAGTGTGTTTTCTTCAAGCTGCAGAAATAGAGATGATTGAAAATGAAATGATTAAGGAGGAAAGACCCTACTTCAATGTTTCAAATGCATTAATTGCACCTATGGGTAATTTGACTACCAAGAATCAACATCAGATTCCTATCATTGAAGAACCTGTTGAACTTAATTCTGATACTCCAAAATCATTTGTTGGTGTTAGAACAAGTAATCAAGGAAATCAGCAAAGATTCAATGTGCAGCTGATTGATGACACTTATTCTGCCTCTATGGCAAGTGGGAATTTTCCTCACACTGGTGGTGGACATGGTCAAAGAAGTGATACACAGGCTTTGCTTTCAATGTTCACTGAGTCATATAATGCATTTGTTGCAAAGAATTTAATCCACACTAGTGTAGTGCAAGATGATCTTGAGCAGATAGATGCTGATGATTTGGAAGACATGGATTTGAAGTGGCAAGCTGCCATGTTAGCATTGAGAAGTAAGAGGTTGTATAATAGAACTGGTAGATCTCTGGTTTCTGGTCCTAATGAAAGAATTGGATTTGACAAGTCAAAGGCAATCTGCTACAATTGCCAACAGCCAGGACATTTTGCAAGAGAATGCAACCTGCCAAGGAACTATCAGATGAATCAATTCCAGAATCAACAACCAAGAGGTCAGCAGCAATACCAGCAAAATCAGCAAAGAAATAACAACCAAAACATCAACAACAACTTCAATCCCAACAACAACTACAATCCCAACTTCAACAACTTTCAGCCTCAAATGAATAATCTTAATCAAAGTATCCAACAGAATCATGGTTTTCAAATGAACAACAATCAAAACCTTCAAGAAGTTCAAAATGTTCCAAACAACACTGTTCCAGTCAACCAAAATCAACCAAGAAATCAAGGAAATGTGGCAGTGACTACACAACATGAAGGTAACTTTGATTGGAGCATTCATGAAGAAGACATTGCAGATGATATCAAGAGGGCAAATGTAGCATTCATGGCTATAATAGAGAAAGAAACTGGATCAACTTCTCAGGTACACTCTGCTCCTACTATTGATTTAAATGAACTTATCAATGATTTGAAAACGAAGGTAGGCAAGCTGGAAAGTGAGTGTTTCAAGAAACAAAGTATCATCAATGCATATGAAGCTAGTGAACTGATAAGTGAAGAAAGGATGAAAAGTTTGGAAGATGACTGCATGAACAGTGACAGAGCTTAGAAAAGATTTACAACTGAGATTGATGGGTTAAAGAAAATGATTATAGAAGAAAAGGTACTGAACACAAAACTGCAAACTGAAAATGAATTCTTGAAGAACTTGGTATCCACCACCATTCAACAACAACTTTATGCCAAAAATTGATAAAGAGAAAAGAAATGCATATCTACAACAATTCAAAGATGTCTTTCAAGATAAAGAAGAACTTGTGGATTTGTATAAGAATGTTGAGGTGAGTGAAGAAGGAGAGTTTATTGTGAAGAAAGAACTGAAAGAAGAAAAGTCAATTGGAGTTCAAGTCTCTGAAGATGACCTTGAGTCAATTGACTTGAATCAAGATGACTTGAGTGATTTAAGTGATCAAATTACTGAGGAGGAAATTAAAGCTGCTGAAAGAGGAAGAAGATTCAAGAAACCATAATCCATTGACAAACTTCCAAAGTATCCACCTGTCACATCAAGAATGAAGAAACAAAATGAAATAACCAAGAGAGGACATGTGTCGTTTGATATCTGTGAAGGATCAAAACCAAGTTATAATGCAGTGATACCTCCAAGCAAAGCTCTATTGGAAAGAATTAAACAGAATAAAAAATTGAAAGAAGTTGAAACAGTTGCATGTGAAAATTTTATTCCCGTTTACCCTATTTTCTCAAGTGTTGAAGACTTTGACATTGGAGAAGTAGAAACAATGGAGGAATATGAAAAGAGGAAATCAAGACAAAGGGAAAGCATAGAGGAAGAACCCTTAAGTATAAGAGAAATTGTTTTTGTTAAAGGAAAAGTGGAAAGAAGTGACATAAGGATAGCTGAATTTGTTCCCTTCTCAATTGATTTTGACTGTTTAAAATCTAAAAAGAAAATTGGAGTTGATTCACCAAGACCAAGTGAAAGGTTCAAGAAACCAAAAGAACATGAAGTATTCAAAGAAAAGGTTTGGTGCAAGAAGTGTGATGAATATGGTCATCATACAGACTCCTGTAATGAAAGACTTAAATTCAAGCCTTTTCATGTCCTAGATGAAAAAAAATATGGACAAGACTTTGTGGCCTATAAAATGAAGTATGAAAAATATTTGGCTATGGGAAAGGATTGCGCAGAGGAAGTTCTGGAAAAAGAGAGCCAAAGGCATTCACTAAAAGTCAAGAAACATGTGATCAAACTTTTTAACAAGGTTAAATCTCTAGTGAAGCATGTGAAAACTGTTAAGAAGGAATCTCATCCATTGAGAACAATCCCAAAAAGGGATAATCAGTCTGTCAAATCTGATAGTTCTCAAAGATCATCAAGCAGTGAGAATACAAAAAGACATGTGGTATCTAAAAGGAAACCAACAGAACTCACTGGCGATGAGAAGTTTCTGTTAAAGTATGGATATGAACCACAAGGTTTTCGTTGGAAACCTAAGCCTGAGATTAAGGTTGAGATAGTTGCTGATGTAAGAGACTACTATGAAAAGAAGGACTATGTGATAAAAGAGTGTGACACTGACTCAGCTGAGTACCAGAACTCAACATCACTAGTTAAAACTCCAAGAGAGTGTGGTTATGAAACAGACAATTCAGACAATCTAGAAATCACTCATGAAGATCCGGAACCAACTACACTCACTTCCCAAGCTGTGTCTGAAACTGAATCTGATGAGCTGCAAGTTGATAAGGCTTGCACTTCATCACTCAACTAATCAAACATTCTTTGTATGTGCAGGAATAGTCCACTCCTCTGAATGACATTTCGTACATGGATAGTGGATGTTCTAGGCACATGACATGTGACAAGAGATCTCTTGTCAATTATGAAGAAAAGTATGAAGGTCCAGTAGCTTTTGGGAGTGATGAGAATGGTGGAAAGATTGTTGGAAAAGGAATCTTAACAAATGGGAAAGTCTCATTTGATAATGTATTTCATGTTGAAGGTCTTCAGTACAATCTGCTGAGTATATCACAAATGTGTGATAAGGGATACAAAGTCAGTTTTGATGATTCACACTGTTTCATTCTAAAACCTGAGTTTGTGATTCCACCTGAAATGATTATGATGATGGCACCAAGAAATGGTAACTTGTATAAATTGAATATGAAAGAAGCGATTTCAAGAGGAGGTGCATGTTTTGTTTCCAAAGCCACTGAAAATGAGTCAAAATTGTGGCATAGGAAACTGTGTCATGTTAACTTGAAGAACATGAACAGACTTGTTAAAGGTGAGCATGTCATAGGCTTACCCACAAGAGAATTCAAATTGGAAGATCACTGTAGTTCATGCCAAAAAGGAAAACAAAACAAATCTACTCATAAGCCAAAGCTCATCAACTCAATTGATCAAGTACGTGAATTACTTCACATGGATCTTTTTGGTCCTGTAAGTGTACCAAGTATAGGGAAGAAAAGATATTGTCTTGTGATCATTGATGACTATTCAAGATACACTTGGGTTTATTTCCTAAGTACCAAGGATGAGACTGCATAGTTGATTAAAGGTTGTGTAACAATGATTGAGAACAAGTTGAATAAGAAAGTCAAGATGATGAGAAGTGACAATGGCACTGAGTTCAAGAATGGATTTATGCAAGAATTCTGTGCAGAAAAGGGTATACTACAACAATTCTCAGCTCCTAGAACTCCTGAACAAAATGGTGTAGCAGAAAGAATAAATAGAACCTTGATTGAAGCTGCAAGAACCATGTTAGCTGATGCAAATTTGCTTGTCACTTTTTGGGCTGAAGCCATAAATACAGCCTGCTATGTTCAGAACAGGGTACTTGTCAACAAAAGGCATAACAAAACTCCATATGAAATATTTCACAACAGAAAGTCTTACATTAAGTTTTTCAAGCCCTTTGGATGCAAATGTTTTCTACTGAACACAAGAGACTATTTGAACAAGTTTCAAACAAAGTCTCTGGATTGTTTCTTTGTTGGATATTCTACACACTCAAAGGCTTACAGAGTTTATGTGAAAGACCACTTGAGTGTTATAGAATCATCTGATATTATCTTTAATGAGAATCAATTCAATACAGTTGATGGTGCATCATGGCTGTTTGATCATGAAAAGTTAATAAGGTCTTTCAAGATTTATCCTAAAGACTTTGATGAATCTTTCTACAAGACCAGTGAAATTGAAGAGAAAAAGAAGAAATCATTGGACTTGGAAGAATTATGGAAAAAGGTTGCTAGAAAAGAAAAGGAGTATACTTTTGTGAGGAATTCCTCATGTGATATTGGTGAACCTGATCAAGAAAACAATCACACTGTTGAACATGATCATATTGAGAACAATCAAGACAATCAAGATGCACAAAATGATCAAGTTCAGAATGAGGGTGACACAAGCAACCAAGCAAGTGGAGAAGAAGCTGCATCTACAGCAAGATTTCAAGATCTATTTCAAAGATTGAACTTAGAAAACAATGGTGCATCTACTTCAGGACAACATAATGATGAAGCACCAGAATTTCATGATGCAGAAGCTGATTTGATCATTGAAGAACCAGAGCTCAATGAAACAAATCTTGACACAAATTTGTCTACAAATATGATTATACAAACTCCTTATGTGGAAAAGAATCATCCTTCTGAAAACATCATTGGCGATTTGTATGAAAGAGTTGCAAGAAGTCATTCTGAAATTGCAAACATCTGTCTTTACTCCTGCTTTATATCCCAAATAGAGCCAAAGAACATTGCTCAAGCACTAAAAGACAATAGTTGGGTAGAAGCAATGCAAGAGGAACTGGCACAGTTCAGAGACCTACATGTGTGGAATCTTGTTGATAGGCCAATAGACAGATATGCAATAGGAACAAAATGGATTTTTAGAAACAAAAGGGATGAAAGGGGTTTGGTGATTAAGAACAAAGCTAGACTTGTAGCACTGGGATGTCTTCAAGAAGAAGGAATAGACTTTGAGGAAGTCTTTGCTCCTGTTGCCAGACTTGAAGCTATCAGTATTTTTCTTGCATATGCTGCCTCAAAGAACATTAGAGTGTTCCAGCTTGATGTTAAGTCTGCATTTCTTAATGGAAAGATTGATGAAGAGGTGTATGTAGCTCAACCTCCAGGTTTTGAGGATCCAATGTATCCAAACAGGGTGTATAAGCTAAACAAAGCCCTTTATGGATTGCATCAGGCCCCTAGAGCATGGTATGATGAGCTGTCAAATCATCTTCTTAAAAATGGTTTCAAAAGAGGAGCCATTGACAAGACACTCTTCTACAAAAGAAAGGGATCAGACTTGCTTCTGTTACAAGTGTATGTGGATGACATCATCTTTGAATCTACAAATGAACAAATGTGCATGGAGTTTGAAGGGGTAATGAAGTCCAAATACAACATGAGTTCTAGGGGAGAAATGAACTTATTTCTTGGATTGCAAGTTCAACAGAAAGCTGAAGGGATCTTCATTCACCCAAACAAATATGTGCAGGACATCTTGAACAAGTTCAACTGTCATGAGTACAAGACTGCTTCAACTCCAATGGACACCAAAAAAAAGATGATTGCAGATGAAAAGGGGGAGCCTATAGATGAACATGAATATAGAGCCAAAATTGGATCTCTGATGTATCTGACTGCAACAAGACCAGATATCATGTTTGTTGTATGTGTGTGTGCAAGATTCCAATCAAGTCCAAAAGTCTCCCACATGAATGCTGTTAAAAGAATATTCAGATATTTGAAAGAAAGACCAGACTTAGGGATTTGGTATCCAAAGAACCAATCTTTTGATCTAATTGCCTACACTAACAGTGACTATGATGGCTGCAACATGAGCAGAAAGTCAACCTCAGGAGGATGTCAATTTTTGGGTGAAAGGCTAGTGTCATGGCAATGCAAAAAGCAGACTACAGTCTCAATCTCTACTGCTGAGCTGAATATGTTGCTGCATCTGCCTGCTGTGCACAAGTTCTATGGATTCAAAATCAGTTGCTGGACTATGGTTTGAATTTTCTGAACACCCCTATTCTTATTGACAATACTGCTGCATATTTTACTGTTAAGAATCCAGTGCAACATTCTAAAACTAAACACATTGAAATCAGACATCACTTCATCAGAGATTGTAGTGAAAAAGGTTTGATTGAAATGCAAAGAGTTGATACAAGTGACAATTTGGCTGACCTATTCACCAAACCACTTGATAGAACCAGGTTTAACTTTCTACTGAAAGCCCTGGGAATGATCAACTCTGATGAAATCTGATTAAGGATGTGTGCCTAGCTGTGTGTCTCTCTGTGTTAACTGATTATGTTGTTAGAGATTACACATATTGAACTTTTAGTGAATATGCTTGATTATGTTGCTTAATTATGTTACTTGAGTATGCTACTAAATATGTTAACTGTTATGTGCTTTGACTAATTATGTGTGAAAAAATTTGACATGATTGAATGGATTTATATGTTTGCATGTTTAACAGTTAATGTTCATTTGTGATGTCAGGATAAGTGTTCTTGTTATGAATTACTTGTTGATGTAAGCTTATCTAATATCATTGCTTAATTGCTTGAATATGTGCTTTATCTGATCTTCTGATGTTATTAAGATAAGTTGGAATTTGATTGTTAGTACTGTCTACTTGTCTTGATGATTTCATGTTTGACTAAGATTTGAATATGTTACAACTGTTTGTGTCAAAATGTGTTTTATGTCAAAATTAAATTATGAAATGAAGATTTTCTAATGAATTTTACCTAAATACTCTATTTTGATCAAAACATGAGCATGTTGTTAATGGTGATGAGATATGATAAGATTATTCAGTTCAAGCTTTAAAAGAAGCATAAAAAAAGGATTTTTAAAGAGAAGTCTCAAGAAGTTGTTTTTGCTGAAAATTATGTCATTTGCCCAGTTTAAAGGACATGCACTTGTGTATGTTTGGTCCTTAAATCTCTGCAGATTCAAAGGATAGCCATTGACCTGAAAACTGAATGCATTTGGGGCAATTATTACTTGTTTCTTATTCCTTCACATAAAACTATGTCAATAGCTCTGACTTTGAAAGAACATATATTCACATGTATGTTTGGTCCTGTTGACCACTGTTGGTCAAACAGGATAGCCATTAACCTGACAATAAAGAGATATTGGGGTGATTGAATATTAAACTCGTTTTTATATGGGAAATGATAGTACATTGACTGCTTAGCCAATCATATGGATTTAATAGGCTAAAAGGACCATAGTATAGTCATTAACATGTATGGTTTCTTTCCCATGATGATGTAAAATCTAAGGTGATATAAACATAATGAATATGCTAATCTTTATGTGGAGATACATAGTTGTCTTTGCATGTCTCAAGATAAATCTCTCCGAATGATAGGCAGAAAAGTGATTACCCAGTCATACACGAGCCTGTTGTTATTTGGTCAACCAAAAATGAAGCATCTTTAAATATGACAAAGAACAAAGTTTAAGAAAATTTTAGAAAATATCAAAAACAAGGGAAAGTATGAATAAATCAACCAAAAGTTGATAAGTTTTTTAAATATTTTATCAAACAAGAGGGTTACAACTAAGAACTACAAAGATGTTGACAAAATCAGTCTCATCTTGAATGAAACACATGTTATTAACAGTAAGTCCAACGTTCAACCTCTATATATGTTTGAATCTCAAAATAAAAAAAAATACAAAAAGATCCAATAAGTTCTGTCATACAAAAACAATTTTTGACCAAATACAGGAGGTTGGAGTCAAATTAGGGTGATCTGGGAAAACCAAATAAGCTTTGAGAAGAGATATGAGGCATTATAGCACAGTGTTGTCCAATAATGCATTATGCTTAAATTGAACCTTAATAATATCACCAAAGAAATGAAATTCATACTAAGTTTATACCTGCTGTTAACCTATCTATGTTGTCATAATAATGCTGAGAATGAAGTATTGAGAAAGCTACTTAGTCAATATGATCCCATTCTTGAGATCTTTTCAGAAAATGAAAGAAACTGTTTTGAAGAGAAATATAACTGAAATTTGATCTCTAAATGCACCATTTGCTCTTAAACTATGATCTTTAATGAAAAATATATTTTGACAAGTGGTTTAAGTCAAAAAGTGTTGCATTTTGCCTTTAATTGGCTGAATATGTAAGTTCGGGTAAGGTTTGAAGTTTTATAACCTTTCCGGGCACAAAACAGATGAATATGTTTGAATATGTTACTTCGGGTAAGGTTTGATGATTTATGACCTTTCCGGGCAAGCTTAGTCATTTTTGACTAAGTTTATGATTTTGGGGCATGCTTTGAAGTGTTTACACTTTCCGGGTAGAGTACACTGTTGTACTCATTTCCCGAGCAAGCTTGAAGTCTTGAGATGATTATGTGGTATAGCTAGTTTTTAACAAGATATTCTTGTTTCGGGCAAGCTTTGCATTTTATATGCTGATTGTGAGTTCAAGCAAACTTTGTGAACTTAACTTAGTACACTGAGTAAGCTTTGTGATTTATGTGAATATGTTGTTAGGAAAGATATTATTATTTAAGTTTGTCATTTTCGGGTATGGTTTGACATGTTGAAATTCCCTCGAGTAAGGGCATACCTGATGATTGGATGTGTTTATCCTAGCAAGCTTAGTGCTAACATAGGATTTTCGGGCAAGCTCTTTGAAATTTTTGACTATAGCACACTTAAATGTTTATGTGTTTTAATTTCATTCCGAGCATGCTATGTGATATGTGGGTTTATGATTTCTTTGAAATTACAAGTGTTTTCGGGAAAACTTTGTTTTCCGGGCACACTTTATATTTCGGGTACACTTTTGTTCCCTCAATATACTTGGTAATTTCAAAACTTAACTTTTCGAGTGCACTGTCTGCTAGTAATCCTTTTCCGGGCACACTTTGTACTATATGAAGGTTATTCGGGTATACTCTGCATTAAAAAGGTGTTCGGGCACACTATTCTCTTGAATGGTTGCTCGGGCACACTATGTTTTCAAGTATGCTTGATTGAATATGTTATTTAGTATGATAAAATTGATTATGATTCTTATTATGGTTTATGCTAGATAAGTTTTAATTTGAAATTGAGAAATATGGGTGTCTTCATTGATTCCTAGCAAGGATGTTTATTTGATGCTAAATACTTGATTATTTGCCTTGTGATTAATTTCTCAAGAAATTAGGTATTTCAGGTTAACTTCCTTCATTTTACTTAACTTTATTTCACGAATTATTTTAACTTTAAAGACTTTACCATTTCTGGACATATTCCAAAGCAAACATTCCTTAAGTAGATAAGGAACTTATGAGCTAAAAGACAAAACACTTTTTAAGTCTCTCACTTTACCTGGCATGTAAAAGAAAAGGGTACAATCAAAAGAGCTTTATCTACAGCTTTTCTGCCAAAACTTGCAGTGATGTACTTTACATTTGTCTCAACTCTCATTAAAAGGAGACCTGCATATGTTGTTCAAAATTGAAACTTCACATTTCAAGAGTAACTCACTTTTCTGTTTTGTGCAGATTTCAATAACATTCAAGACAACGGTTTGAATAAGAAATATTGTTTATGTCTTAATCTTTATTTGTCTTTTAAATACACTTATTTATAAATCTAACTGACAATTGTGTGTTCATCGATTAACAGGAAATCAACAATGGATTAAACTAAGAGCAATTCCAATTTTGACAAACATCATCTCTCTGAAGAGCTAGAGATGGCATTACAGAAAGTTCAAACCCTATTGTCTGAGGTTGAGAAGATCTCAGCTGCCCCAAAACAGGGGGAGAAATTACTGAATCAGGGGGAGAACTCACTGCAGCTTCTCTCAGTTTATGAAAAAGAACAGTTCAGATGATGAATCTGATAAAATTCCAGAAGATGAGATGAAAGAACTTGAGAAAAGAATGAAACTAAAAGGAAAAGAAATTGCTCAAGAAGATGATGAAACTCAGACTATCAATTTTTAAGAAAATAAAATGGTCTCAGATATGGATGAATATGAATTAGAAGCCAAAAGAGTCTATATGCAAAGAATGATAGAAATTTATGACAGAGAACTTCTAATTCAAGCTAACTAACAAAGAGTTTGAAGATCAAGAGAGTTTGATGAAGCAGTTTGAAGACAATAAAAGGGTAAGGGATGAATCAAACTATGAAGACAAGAAGGAAGTCCTACAAGGGAAACTGTTTAAATGATGCAGAAATTCCAAATGGTGTGCTAGTATCTCTACTCAAGTTGATTAAACAAGAAGAACCAGAGACAGAAGTGAAAGAGAAACTAGACACTGTTATTGATAAAATTTCAAAAACACTGAGTGAAGAAAAGATTGTTCAAGACAATGAAGTGAAAGATTTGAAATTGAAAGATGATTTGGAACAAGAAATGGAAGTTCAAAAGCTCTTGTGCAAGTATGGTGGAAAACCAAAATTTTTGGTTAAAAATGGTATTCCCTTTGATTCAGTAAAAATCATGACAAGAAAAGAGATTTTGAGCAACTTCAAGAAAATGAAAGGACAACAGTTGAACAAGAAGAAGGGAACTGCTCAGTCTCTAGTTGGTAAGAACAAAGGAATATACAAAAAGATGGTTGATCTATCAAGGATGACAATGAAGGGGAAATCCAAAGTAGAGGAATTCTGCAAACAGGCAACATCCTTGCTCTCAAAACAGAATAGTACAAAGAAAAGGAAGATGTCTGTGACTACTCAAGAAAAACCAAAGCAGATGCACTTGAAGATGGATAAACCCTTTGTCAAGGTTGCAGTAAAAGCCAAAAACCCTTCAGTCAACCACAATGTTATGCCAAGTGGAGTATTCTATGACTCCAGGACTGAACATCTGAATGTTATGATGGAAAATGGAGAGATTGTGAAGATCTTCTCTAAAAATGACTTCAGAAAATTCAATCTATGGCAATTGACTGTGCTTGCAGCACTGTATCTCTCTGATTATATTGAAAGGCAAAGGCCTACAAGTGCTAAACAATCAGAGTTGCTAAGATTCTTGAGAGAACAAGAAAAGTTGGACTTTCCATGCCTAAACAAGCATCTCTGGCTAAATTGAAGAATTTTTAGCTTAGGCTTTGTTTTGTAATGTCTTCGGACAGCTTTTGATTATGTAATCTGTTTATGTTATTTGATTATGTAATTTGACTTTGAACTTTGATGTGTATTTCTGACAAAGTGTATGTAACCTTAGAAATGTTTTGGGTCAGCTGAGGTGTTCCAATCTAGGGGGAGATTGTTGGGTCAAGAAACTGACCTAAGGGGGAGATTGTTGAGTTCAATATTTGACCAAAATGAAGTACATGGAAGATTGGAATCTTCTCAACCTTCTTAGAATTCGCTAAGTATGGATCTGGGTACACCTAAGACTTCCGAGCAAGCTTTTACCTAGCCGGGTACGATATTTTGTCTATCGGGCAAGGTTTACTTCAAGTAGTCTTCTTTAGTGGATATCCGAGCAAGGTTTGCAAATTAGTGCATTGCCGGTCAAGGTTCACTAGTTTATGTAAATCCGAGCAAGGTTCACTTTATCAAGCAAGTCTGTTCTTCATAGTCAAGTAAGGTTCTCTTTCGAGTAAGATTTTGGCTAACCAAGTCCATGAGGCCAAGTGATTGGAAGACCGGGCAAGGTATTCTTTAATAATTATGGTCCGAGCAAGCTTTATGTATAAATGGAATATCTCTAAGTAACATCGGGCAATGTTCAACTCAAGCAAGGAACAGTACTGCCGAGTACACTTTGCTAATAAGTTATTGTATAGCAAGGAGTTGAATGGACCATCGAAGAACAAGGTTGCTCGTAAGGGTTTGTCGGGCAAAGTCAAGAAGACTGAAGTCTACCCGGTGAGTATTTTACTTGGTAAAATACTCTTCAAGTAAAGTCTACCCGGAAACTGATCCCGAGTATACTTCTATGTTACCAAGTCTAAGGCAGGCAGAGCATATAGTCTACTCAGAGAAGTTTACTTATCCAGAGCCTACCCGGAAGACTTGTTTTACACTTAGAATATTTTCTGATTATGTAATTTGATTATGTATGTATGTTTGGGGTTTCTAGAAGCAATGACAGTTGTCCTAGGTTGGCAGGCCTATAAATAGAATGTTTTAGGGCACGCCTCCTATGGAAGAAGAGAGGCCTAAGGACGGACACGTTTATTAAGATAGAATATCTTGTGTGAAGGTCGTCTTTGTACGGATAAACCCTCCTTCAAGAAACCCTAAATTGATTATCCACTATGTATGATTGATATTATATAAATGGAAATCTTTTGAGTGAATCTTGTTGGTGTTATCTATCATTGAATACTTATTAAGCAACCGTATGTTTGTTATTGATTCCGCCTTTAACAAACGGATGTCTTTCTAAATATAGCAACCCGTCATTAACTCCCTTGTCAACACATCAATCTGTGTGAGTTATGACATGATTAAGTAAGATCCAGCTGAAATCGAGGGACCTAACACGCAAGTTTTCATTTATGACATCAATTTTATTTTATTCATGATGATCTTCATTCTATTTGATTTTCTATCTATACCCGTTTATCGAATCATTGATTATCTCAACCTTACTTTCTCATTTATCGGGATGTTCTTTGTTTTAGTATACGTTTGGGTTAACATTGGTGACAAACTAATATATTTTCTAGGTAACCATTGTTGACTTAGTTAGCATTAAAGATTCATTACATGCATGAAGAAAATATCTTGAACGTGTCTTGTAACTTCTAAGAGCAATGATCACATTAAAATACACATTAAATAGGAAGGATCCTCGGTGAAAATTACACCTGCGGAGATTATGCTTACTAAATAGTCATCTAAATGACTACCTAACGGCTAGAAGACCAAGTCTTTGTAAAGACCTGCGTAGAGACTAAGCTGACCAAGGTTCAATGGCTAGTTTTAAGACCAATTTAATAGTATTAATTGCAGCATACCGATTACTATTAAAAGAAGGCTATGATAAACAAAATAGGACACTAGCACCTCATTACATACACACTTTTGTACTCCAGCAATCGCCCATCACTAGTTTTCAAGTTGTAACATTGTTTACTTAATAATATTTCTGAGGCAGTGGAATGGCTTTCCCCTCCCGAGGTTTTGTGCAAAGATCCTAACAAGGATCATGGTTTTTCTTCGAATATCCAGAGCCATTAATTGCTTTAACACTCACACACTTTCTTAGTGCACGGTTTTGGTCATCTCGAGTCTTTGTAATCGTTTATAATTTATTATTATATTAACGTAAGGGCATATTAGTAAATTACAAGTTCCACTCGTTATTGTAAAGGCTCATTCGTTAAGGATGTTTAACAAGCGTGTGGCAACTGCCAATTTTCAGGTTAACTCCATTAACTAAACCCAGTTAAATCTTGTTGACTATGTCTGTAAATTCAGTTAGTTCTGTTAACTACGTTAGTGTACTTTCATGCATGTAGTGTCATGTATGCATACATTGAGTCAGTCGTGTTGTTGGTTACCTAAGTAAGAGTAACTAGTTGTTGGTAACTAGAATAATAAACTTGTCACACATGTTATGATAAACATGATATGTTGCATGCATAATATATGATGGGTATAATTGTGTTACATGCTTAATATGTTACATGACTAGTTGTTATATGCTTATGTAATTATTATAAGAATGTTGGGTAATTAAAATGATACAATATATGGTGTGTTACATGTTAATTAGCTAGCTGAATTATTATACTTTAGACTGAATAAATACTTAGAAAATGTTTTAAAAGTTGTAACATGTCACACATGAAATGAAATAAAAATTATCCAAGGTTGGAATAATTTAATAAAGACTTAATGATTGTGTTAATAACAATGGAGGTTACAACCTTTTCCTTCCCCTCTTGCTCCTCTTTGGCCGTCCACCATACCCACACACACATACACTTTTCATTTTCTAAAATTTTACTCAAGATCATAAGCGCTTTTTGTGATTTTTGGAAGCAATGATGTTGAGTCTTTGGATCAAGCAATAGGTAAAAATCATTAGACATGTCTTTATTCATGTTTTGATTTATGGGATTAGTATCCAAATGATGGGATTATACAAATAAATAAAGTATGATCAAGTTTGATTTGTTTAAAAGGGATTTTTGTGTCTTGGTATAAAAGAAAAGATGGAATACTTTTATGTATAAATGTTATTTAATAAATTTGGTATAATATTGGAAACCATGAGTTTTGATCATATAAAATGGTTCCTTGGTGATTTAGGGTCATAGGGATATAAAAATCAAGATTGTTGTAAGTTTTGGTTTGGATCTGCTAGCTAACAGATTTTGTGATCTAGATTGTTAGTTTTATAACTTGTTGATACTATGGTATGTTTGATTTATATTTTATACTAAAGTTAACTACTTTGAGTCTAGTTTTTAAAGAGTCAAAATCATAATTTTTTTTATTTTGTTTGACAATTTTTTATTAATTTACAAAATCGGGTTGCAATCCTGATTGAAAAAGACATTTTCTAAGCTTTTTTGTAAATTGTGTAACTTGTAATGGAAAATGGATAATTGTGTGATTCCACTTCTGGAATGTGAAAAATTAAATTAGGAATCTAATACAACTGGTCTTGAATCAATTGGACATATACGGAATTTTTGGCAAATATTTACATTCTAATGTGCTAATAAAGTGGCTGAAAATAAGTTGTTGTAGTGTATGAATTTTCAGGATGTTTGTGAGTGTTGAAAAATTATAAGAAAAAATTATGTTGTACCTAATACTTGAAATATATGTGGGAATTATTTGGTAATTTATTTTCATATTTTGGTTGGTTAGGAAAATATGTTTTGGTGACTTAAAAAAACCTGTCCAGATTGACCAACGTGTTGTTTTGGTAAAGATAGTTGTAGTTTGTACTAGGATTGTTGTGGTAAATTGGAATTTGACTCTATTGGTCAACTTGGAACTATTTGATTAAATGTTTAATCTTACTTACGAAAAATTGAAATTGGTAAATGTTGGACTTAGTCATAGGATTGCATGAAAAGTGGTTAGGTGCAAATTACATTATTGGTTGTTAAGTCGTGACTAGGAATATCATATAGTTATTCTAAATCTAGATAATTGGTCAAAAGTCACCAACGGGCCGTCGGTCAGTATTTTGGGTCAAAGGTCAATATTTTGGTCAACGGTCAACAAAACTCGAACTTTAGTCTTCGGTCATCGAGACTTGGGCTTTTTAGTCAATGGTCAATGACTTGACCTTTTTGTCCAAAGTCAACGAATAGTCAAACTTTGGTCAAAGTCAACGAAAGTCAAACTTTGGTCAAACTTCTTATTAACAATGGGATTGTTTGGATACTAAGGGTTCTAGGGATCGCTTAGCAATTACTTATAGTGCTTGTATGATTTAGGCACTAGAACAACTTTGACTTAAGCAGTTGACTTTCATTTGAACCGCATTTGAGGTGGGTTTCACTGCCCCTCTTTTTACTTACTCCTTTTTGGGGGGAGAAAGCATGCATATAAAACTTTTTGGATATTGTAGACTTTGTTAATACCTCAGGTGCACATAGTGAACTTAAACTGAAGTCCCCCAAACACATTGGACCGTTAACAATTGTACATTGGCTGGGTAATGAAAGGTAGTACTGCTGGGTTTGACGAACCCCCTCGGGGCTCGAGAGAGAGGGAGTCGCCGGGGTGTCTTCATTTACTAGAAACACAATATGCACTATTCTAACAAGTCAGCCTCGGTCACCATGGAACTTACACTAATGTAACTTGATTACTAGCCTAATTAACTAGTGGTATTTCTGATGCATACATTATCTGTACTTTATCCATTACAACGTTTACTTACTTATTTGTTTATATGACAAACTTGTTATAAACATAAACCTGTGAACTCACTGTGTTGACCCGTTTTAGCATGTCTTTCATAGGTCGCTAAAATCAAGTGCACGGATAGGAGTTGCATTCATGGTCACTCATAAACACTGCATCATAACTTGAAACCTTTTAATTAATAATGTTATGGCATGCGCGTGTTATGCGCCTTGGACTGTTTTCTTTTGTCTAGGGATTTATGTTGCCCGCTATGTTATGCTTCCGCATTTTAAAACAATAGACATTAACTCTGGAATGGTATTCCCAAATATGGGACAATAAGGACTTATAAAATATTTAGACGTTGTTTGGTGTAACTAATGACTGAGATCCTGGTTTGTCACGCACCTCGCGGTAAAACCCTGTACGTGGAAATTGAGGATGTGACAGATTGGTATCAGATCCATTAGTTGTAGTGAACTAGGTTGCATTCTTGACTATAAGTGAGCATATTGCATTAGTTACACAGCACACACATATTGGGTACTTATTCGTGCACTCGCCTATGTTACAGTATGTCATCATCCAACCCCACTCGCGCTTATGGAAAGGAACCCATCACCGAAAGTGACGAACCATTGTCACCAACTCATCCTACTTCGCCTTCGTCAGCAGGGATGAAGAGGCACCGTACCGATTTGTCGGAGGGGGAAATCTCTCGGGGTGGATCTTCTCACACTCACTTACTTAGGAAACAGAAGACATGAACCTGGTACCCAGAGTGTGTTGCTAATCTCGTCGGGAGGGAGCATGTCCCACCCATGCCTCGTCTAAATAACCCTTCGTTACCTAATGAGCCGAATACTGAGCCTACTCTTCCTGTTATTCTGTGCCATGAGTTACAAGTGATGGATGCTATGGTGGCTTCGTCGGAGCGCCAGCGTCTTCAAATGGAAGATAAAACCTGGGGGATATTCTATATGAGGAAAGACTTAGATCTGGGTAAGCTTAGGATGAGAGAGCTGACATATAGGAACAGGGAAATTTGGGAACACCATCGTAATACGGTGCGAGCATTTCACGCGTTGAGAACCGAAGTTGCTGAACTTGTTGGCAAAGTGCAGCATTGGACAGGCCATCTGGGTCTAGTAGTTGATAGGATTAGAGAGTTGGAAGAGCAGCACGAACCTGAAGAGGATCCCGAGGAGGAACCGGATGAGGACCCTTCAGCTGATAGTGAAGGGTCTGGGGTGACTCATTGATGATGGATGGATTTTTTTTCTTTTCGTATCATGCTTAGACTTCATATAAACCTAGATGGGGAGGGTTGTTCCCATCCAACTAATACTTTTGGATTTTTGGTATTTAAACTTAGGGTACTTTGTAAACGGTTTTTACAAGTTATTTATTCAAGTATTATTATCTGAATTTATGATGTTGTGGTTATATGATTGCATGTCATTTACTTTATATTGGAAAAATGGTTGGTATTGGAAATATTAACGTTATTGTATTCTGTGAATGTGAAGAATTATGTCTGGTCGTGGAGGTCGCAGCGGACGTGGTGGTGGAAACATTAACTTGACTCCGTCCGAGTTGGCATCCTAATAAATAAGCAGGTAACGGCTGTGATGGCCGCGGCCCAGGCTCAAGGCCAAGTGCAGGGAGGTAAAATCTCTAACCTAATTGTCAAAAATCAGGAAACTGTATTACTTAAGTAATCATATATGCAAATATAGAAGCTTAACTACCCCTACTTTAATTCAGGTCCAGCTGGTTGTACTTTCAAAAACTTCATGGACTGTAAGCCGCATGCTTTTTCGGGTTTAGAAGGAGTAGTCGGGTTGTTACGTTGGATAAAAATATCAGAGTCTATGTTCTCCATGTGCAACTCCACAAATGAAAATCAGGTAAAGTTTGCTTCAGGAACTCTGGAGGGGGAAACCCTCACCTTGTGGAGTTCCCAGGTGCAAATGATGGGACTTAACGTGGCCAACTCTTTGACCTGAGCTGAGTTTACTGAACTATTGAAAGAGGAGTACAGCCCCAAGAGATGAAGTGTAGAATCTAGAACATGAATTTTGGAATCTTCGCGTGAAGGGTTTAGAAATTGAAACCTATACGAACCGATCCTATGAATTTGCTGTCTTGTGCCCACAAATGGTGAATCCTGCCTACAAGAGGATTGAAACGTATATTGATGGCCTAGTACCTCAAATTCAGGGAATGGTTACTTCGTCCAGGCCAACTACTATTCAAGAAGCTATTCGTTTAGCTCATAAACTAGCCGAAAAATCTATCAAGCAAGGGATATTACATCCAAATAAATTGACTGCAGGATAGAGTGAAAACAAACGTATGTGGGAGAACAACAATAACCACAGTCACGGGAACAAAGCATCATATTCCATCAACACTCAACATCGTCAAAACAAACGATTCAAACCAACCCGGAACAACAATCACTCTAACCCTAACCAGAATCAGGGCCGACTTTCTAGATGTAACAAGTGCAATCTTCACCACACCGGCCAATGTGAAAAAGTAGCTTTCCAGCGTTGTGGAAAGCCCGGTCATGAAGCAAGAGTTTGTCGGGGAGAGCTTAGGCATAAGCAACCACAGGTTCAAGAGAAAACAAAGAAACATTACAAGATGTTAATTAGAGGCTGCATTGGATGAGATTGGATTCGGAATTGGTATTATAATCTTCGTGATTGTTGAATTGTGTTATTGTGAGTGTTTGGAATGAATTTAGATTGAATTTGTGTGGATTAGAAACAGAGGTTTCTGTTTTGGTGTTAATCGGATTTCGGAATGGTTTTGAGTTGGAATTGAGTGTTCGGATTTGTTTGGGTTTGTTCGCGAAATTGAGACGAGCATTTTGAGTCGTTATTTGTGTGATTTGGTTAAGAATTGGCTATTTAATCCACTAGTGTTAGTCTGGATCAAGGTTTGAATCTGGCATGAACCAGATCTGGAAAATTACTTTGAAAAGATTTGACGATTCATATAAACATTCGTTATGATGAATTCATTCATTCGTTATGCATTTGATAGTCATTTTCTATCTATGCATTTGAAAGTCATTCTCTATCAGGGTGTAACTGGTTCGTGCCACGTGTCGAAGTTGTTACAACAAAATAACAACCTCATTCGTTACTGTATCTGATTCGTTATCAGTTATTCATGATAGAAACACATTCTTCATCACTCATTCGTCAACCGATTCGTCACTAATATCCATTCTTGCCAAGTTCATTCGTTACCATCCGTTACCACATTCTTCATCCATTCGTTAAGTTATTCGGGTGCTGATTCTTCATCACTGGATCTTCATTCGTTATAGATATTCGTTATCATCATTTGTGAAGACTAAGTGTCATTCGTCACCTCATTCGTCACGAGATTTTACTTCATTCACTATAAGATACTTCATTCGTGATAAGATTCATCATAAATTCACTTCTTACTCATTCATAACAACCTTCATTCATTCGTTCAACCATTCGCTATTATTATTTACCTTTTAAACCTTTAAGTTTCAAACTTGAACATTTATCACCTTTAACTTTCATTTTTTACTCTATTTTGAGATGGCTGGTTATTACGCACTGGCATCTGAAAACGTGTTAAAGCAACATATGTTACATCTCGAAAGCTGAGATAGGGTCACATTCAAAATGTCCACGTTTAATGAAGTTTAGTGATTTTGCAAAATGGGAACCAAGATTCAGAGCACATATAAGGTCTGTACACCCAGACTGTTCAAGATGTCTTGACGATGTTTATACGGTACCATGGTTGGTAGTGAAACAACTGGTTTTACCCCAAAGGCTTTTACTCAGTTCTCATGAAGAAAAGAAAGCTTTAGAGATTGAAACAAATGCATATTCCACGTTGATGATGGAATTACCCGATAATATTTTCCATCAAGTGGGAAGTATTAAAATAAGTGTTTCCTTGTTTCAGCACATTAAAATGAGAAGTATGGAAAATACCGAGGAGAGTAAGAAGGTTATACTAAAGTTTTAGTTTAGAAATTTTAACTTATTGAAAGGAGAGACTTGTGAGGATATGCTTAAAAGGTTCAATCATCTAATCGCTGAGATGATTAAAATGAAGATGGAACCTAGTGAGGTTGCTAAGATTGATACTGTTAAAAATGCTCTTTCAAGTTCTTACTCAAAGTTTCTTATGGTGCTTAAAGAGAATAATTTCTTTAAAAATGAAGATCTTACTGCAGAGGAATTCATGCAAATTATTACATGGAGGTTCTTTACCGTTGAGTAGTTCTGCTGCTCCAATTAATGCATTTCTTACTCAAACTTCACAAGATGGATCATCTCCCATCATTGAACCAAATGTGTATTTCATGACATCTGGCTCAAATGCTAAGTATAGTGAATCAATTGCTAATGTCTTCACTCCACCACCGAATGTAAACATGAAAGAGGCTGAACAGAATTTTGCCTTTCTTTTTGCATTCATGACTTCATATGAAAACTTGGTGGGTAGCAAAATTGCTACGAGTGAATTGACTGACGAAGATAATTATCAGATTGATCCTGACGATCTAGAATTAAAGGACCTCAAATGGAACATGGCTATGATTGTACAAGAGGTGAAGAAGTTAATGCAACGAACTGGTAAAGATTTACCATCATTGAGCAAGTGGGTTGGCTTTGACAAACTTAAGGATAAATGTTATAATTGCCAAGAGTTTGGTCATTTTGCTAGGGAGTGTGATAAGCCGAAGAAGGAGTACAACGGACCCTGTTCTCAAGGCAGAAGTTCAGGAAAGAATTTTACTTAAGTGAAAGACAAACCTTCTGGGAGAGATTCTTCCAAGGCTGAGGGATCACAAGCTCTACTCACAGCTGAAAGGATTGATTGGATCAACGACTGTTGGGCAATGCCAATTAAGCTAATCTTGCAATGTTTGATCAAGTGGAAAATTTTCAAGATGCTAGTGGAGTGGGATTAACTTCTGAAAGTGAAGTTAAAACTGAATCAGACTCAGATGTTTCTTTCAACATGCAACCTACTACTTTTGCATGCATGGCAAAAATCGACGAGATTAGTCCTTCATCTGTTTCTGTTAAATTATCATAAAATGTGTCTTGCTCGAATTGTGAAAGTCTTAAGTCAGAAGTTGACTTAATTAATGCTCAAAATGATTCACTAGTGAAATAACTTGCTTCAATCAAGGATACATACATACAATCATTAGAGTCACAAAAGAAATCTAAGGATAAAATTGAGGGATTGTCTGTTAGTAGTCATGATCTAAAAGCAAAACTTTCAGTGAAAATGACCATTAATGAAAAACAATTTCAAGAAATTATCAAACAAATAACTAAGATAACCGAGCTTGAAAATGAGGTTCTAGAGTTGAAAAGCAAACTAGAAAAGTTTAGAAATTCATCCTTTTTGTTAAATGAAATTTTTGAAGTATCCGGTAAACTAATGGTTCTAAAAACGGTTTAGGTTTTGTTGAAGTTCCTCCACTATTCATGATGACTATTCCCAAAATCCGTTTGCGGGAAAAGAACAATTGTTAAAATCTGTTACGAAAGTTCAATTTGTTAAGTCAACTAGAACTAACATGTTATAGAGTTTCTCTAATTTTTCAAACCTTAATTTTTATATGAAAAATAAATATGTTACATTTGATGACTTAAACAAAGTGCATACTTCTGGTGTTTCTCATCAGCCTTCTGTTGCATTAGTTTTTGTTAAACCACAACGTACGTCTTTTGATATGAGAACATACTTCTTTTGTGGCAAACGAGGGCACGTTGTATGAAATTGTGGTACAAAAAAATCACAAAATAATCATTCGTTTATCAAAGAACAATCCAAACAGTTCCTTTGGTTAAAGAAATTCTGAAAAGACTCAATTCTTGTGATGATGAGACTCACATCATGTTTTCTAATGTGAATCCACGCAAGGTGATTCATGTTGATGAAAGCAATGTTAACTTAAAACCCAAATTTGTTCCTACTGAGCCAATTTGTAAAAATGTGAACACAAATGTAGTTCAAGTTGCATACTTGAGACAAAAGTCGAAAAGGCCTGTGGCTTATTCCAGAACACATGGTTGTTATGCGGTCTCTTAGGTCAAATGATATTTATGAACTTAATATGAGTACTAAGGTATCGACTAAGACTTCTGTTGAAACGTGTTTTGTATCAAAAGCAACTAAGAAAGACTCGATTCTGTGGCATAGGAGTATGGGTCACATTCATGTCAGAAAGATGAACTATCTGATGGCAAATGATTTGGTGGATGGGGTTTCCCTGAAGCTCTTCAAGATGACCGATCACTGTGTTTCATGCAAGAAGGGCAAGCAGAAGAGGAAGTTGCACCCGCCTAATTTAATTAATTCCATTGATACTCCTTTGAAATGACTTTATATGGATTTGTTTGGTCCTGTGAATTGTGCGAGTATTGTTGGAGAATGGTACTGTCTAGTTGTCACTTATAACTATTCGAGGTATTCATGGGTATTATTTATGAGTTCTAAAGATCAAACACCAGTTCTTGTTCAAAATCTAATCACAAAGATCGAATCACTTTACAAACACAAGGTAAGACGTATTCGGAGAGATAATGGTACGGAGTTCAAAAAAACTATATTGGACTTTTTTTCATTCAAAAGGGAATCCATCGAGAATATAGTGCTCCATATGTACCACAACAAAATGGTGTGGCTGAACGGAAGAACCGAACATTAATTGAAACAACAAGAACTATGCTTGCAGATTCAAAGCTTCATGTCCAATTTTGGAATGAGGCGGTGAACACTGCTTGCTTCACGCTCAATCGTGTTTTTACTGTTAAGAAGCTGGGTAAGATGAGTTACGAACTTTTGAATAAACGTAAACCTAATTTAAAGTTTTTAGAACCTTTCGGGTGTTCTTGCACGATGTTGAAAAGAGATGCGGGAAAATTCAAAGAAAAGTCTATTGAAGGTTACTTCTTGGGCAATGCATCCCCTAAGAAAAGTGTTTACAACTTCACTTTGGGTTGTGTTGAGGAATGGTATGATATTGATTGCCAGAGTTACACAACACCACCTACCGACAAGGGTCCTGATTGGATGTATGACTATGAGAGTTTATTTAAGTTGTTTACTCCCATAGTAGATCTACCTGATGAAGTTGGTGCACACGTATTTGGAAGATCAATTGTTTATCACACCAAGGGCTTCGACTTCTAATTATGATGATGTTTCACAAGATGATTATCATAATACGTCTGATGTTATTTCTATTTCATCGGATGATGGTCATTTTGTTGATTCTTCTTCAGTATTGTTTCCAGAAGTTCATGAGGTTGGTGAATCATCTCCTGATACTGAATACAATCTCACTAATTTAACTGATAATGTTGTTGTTCCTGAGAATCCGACACTTCCGATTCATACGTATCATCCTCAAGACAACATCATTAGTGATCTTGATGCTGGTGTTCAGAGACGTCATCAGATTACTAGTGCTAACGAGTCTAACGTATTGGGTGCGTATACCGATATGCATCATCGGGAATCATGAATCTCCCAAAATACACCTACTTTCTCTCTCAAATGGAACCGGCGAATGTTAGTATGGCACTTGAAGATTCATCCTGGGTAGAAGCTATGCAAGAAGAGTTGCAACAGTGTTTCGGATCTCATTGATAATCCTGATAGAGTTAAGAAACCTATTCCGACCAAATGGGTCTTTAAATGTAAGAAGGATGATCGTGGGGTCATCATCAGAAATAAAGCATGTTTGATTGTGCACGGATTTCATCAGCAAAAAGGCGTAGACTACACGGAAGTATAGGTTCATGTTGCAAGATTGGAGGCTATACGTATAATTTTGGCCTAAGCAGCTTTCAAGAAAAATAAAGTTTACCAAATGGACGTCAAGAGTGCGTTTCTCAATGGGGAACTTCATAAAAATGTGTTCATGAAACAATCTCCTGGTTTTGAAGATCTGGACTATCATGACCGTGTTTAACATTTGACAAGGATATTTATGGTCTCCACCAAGCCCCGAGAGCTTGGTACAGCACGCTTGCTGACCATCTAACGGATAGTGGCTTCAAACGAGGGATTGTGGATAGTATTCTTTTCTACAAGACTGTCGGAGAAGATTTGCTCCTCGTCCAAATATATGTTGATGACTGTTGGGACATATATTTTAGACCGACACATCGAATTAATTTGTGGGTGAAATTATATTGTTCGGTCTCAACCAAGGGTGGATGTCTTGAAGACCTGCTAGACTAGTATAAATAGATGTTTTTATTCATTTGTCTAGTATGAGTGAGTGTATTGTGTATTGAGTGAGATCTAGGGTTTTATCCCTTTAAGAGATTCTCCTCCTCCCAAATGAGCTCTCCTGGATGCGGCTGATATTTCTTGTGTGTATCTATGTATGTATGAATGTATGTATGAGGGGTTCATCTTTATGAGAATCATTAGACTAATGAAATCATACTGCCAGTTCTATCTTGTTTGTGTTTCGATTACATATATATGTTCATCCTATTTTATTGATTATTATTAATCGAATCAGGCTCTCTCCCAATACATCTCATCCGTCCAAACATCTTTCAAGAATGAATACGAGTTAGATTCGATCCTAACCCTAGATCCGAGCTCCACTGTTTATACCCATTATTCACGCTTCCACACAGGGTCTCGGTTTTATCACTGATCAATCTGATTTGGGCTTTATATTTGGACTTAAGTAATTTTTGGACCTAAAATAAATCAATTAATCCAACTAATATGGAACAGTTAACAAATGGTAACAATTCAACCAATTCATCACTTCATCAAGAACTTGACTTCATCATTGGGACTGCCACTCGTATACCCCGTCTCTTATCTCATGAGGGGTTCAGTGAATGGAAATTTCATTTTGAACATTACGCCAAGATGAAAGATTCCAAAATTTGGAAAAGTATTGTTAGGGGACCTCAAAGAATCACCTATCAAAAGGATAACTCTGATGAAGTCCTTGTGAAACCAGTTGCACAGTATGACGATGATGATTTTGCTAAAGTTGAGGAAGATGAGAAAGCTCTTTCCACTCTATCCATGGCACTCTCACCCGAGATTGCTTTTCAATTTAGAGAACTTCAGTCTGCTAAAGAGTTATGGGAGGCACTAATCGAAGTATATGAGGGGAATGAAGATATGAAGAGAACTCGCCAAGATTTGATGCGACAAAAGTTCAATATGTTTAATCATGTTTTGGGAGAAACGTTGGAATCCCAACTTCAAAGATTCATATCACTTGTGATTGAAAGGGATCAGCATGAATTTAGCTGCAAACTTCAGAAATAAACAACAAGCTGGTGAACTCATTGCTGAAGAGTTGGGACATGAATTATGCGGTTATCAAAAAGACTAAGGATCTCAATAGAATGGGTATGAGTGAAATTATAGCCACTATTAAAGCATGTGATATGGATGATAAGCAACATGCAATAAATCATGCAAGCTCTTACAGTGCGGCTGGATACAATGTTGCCTCCAACAGTGCTCTTATTTCTCAAGATAGTTTCTCATTGTTCAAGGCTACTCAATAACCACCTCAGGGTAACTTCCAAATGTTCTCATCCACTCGAGGTCAATCATCATCATCCATCCCACCCCAACCAGCTCCAATTGTCTTCACAAATTCTGGACAGTCTTCAAATGATACTGGAAAAACTACTCACACTTCCAGTCAGAACTTCAGTCAGATCCCTACCATACCAAAAGAGACTCAATAGAATATAGCTCTAATGGAGGGATTCATGAATTTTTATAATGCATTTTTGGCTGGAGACTTGGTTCAACCTATGGTTGCTGCTGAACTAGATCAGATCCATCCTGATGATGTCGAAAAAATGGACATCTCGTGGCAAATCGCCATGGCAGTATTTCGTGCGAAGAAGTTCACTAAGAGGACGGGTAGAAATAATTGGAACATGCCTAATAATCAAAAGGTGGGTTTTAACAACGACACTCTTAGGTGCTACAACTGTCACGAGCCGGGTCATTTTGCTCGTGAATATACTAACCCAACGAAGGATGGAAATACGGAAAGGGCATTGGTTCCAGTTGGGAATGCCAGAGGTGATACTGGAGGTAGTTTAGGTAATGGTGAAAGAGGTATGGTTGCTCAACAGTTCTCTTGGGAAGGTCAGATGGTTGCGCTCAACATTGGAAAATCAGACTGCAAACTTCGCCAATGTGGAAGACACTGGAGAAGAAAATGCTATTGAGAAGAAGGTCAAGGAGCTTCCATTTTCGTATATGGCGTTCACTTCTCCAAATTCATCTGAGGTAAGTTTTCAACCATGTTCTTTAAATTGTGTTGAAAAAAAAGAATTGTATAAGCTTCATAACGATAACCTAACTAGAGATATGGAGAAAATAAAATTAGAAAATTTCAAACTTAAGAAAATTGAAAAGGGCTTTCTAGACAAAATAGAAGCATAGAAGAAGGACATTTCTAAGCCTAAGTCTGATTTTAGTATAAAATGTTGTCACCATCTAGATGCCAAACAAGAAATTGCTGAGTTAACTGCTAAACTGGAAGCCTCCAAGTTAGAAATCTTGAATCTAACTAGTAATTTTGAAAAGGCTTAACTTGATTTTAAAAAAATTGATGGTTCCAGTAAAGTAGTTAACTCAATGATTGAAAACCAATTGTGGTGGAAGGAAAATAAAGGTGAGGGAATAGGATACAGTCAAGTTCCCCCACCTTACAACCAGAATTATGTTCCTACCCCTGTCACCAAAGAACAGGAAGAAAAGATAAAGGACATGAAGTGTGGTAAACAAAACAAAGTTGATGGGACCAGTTCTGTGAATGCTTGTCCGTCCACTTCAAATATGAACGATTCTAATGTATATACTTCATGTGCAGAAAGAGTAATTGTGAAGGAGTGGCAATCCGTTTTTGAAAGCAATCCGTGAAGGAGTAATTTTGAAGGAGTCGTCACGAATTGCCATGACATGTACCAAAAACTAACTAATCTCGCGCTTTGTGCAGTGACAGCTATGGAGGAATATCATCAGACCTTGGTATGTTGATAGTGGTTGTTCCAGGCACATGACAGGAGACATTACCCAACTACACGACATTCAGACATTTAATGGTGGGTATGTGTCCTTTGCGTGAGGAGAAAAAGGAAAGATCACTCAGAAGGGTACTGTAAGTAACGGTGTTCTAAAATTTGAAAATGTCAGTTTTTTTTTAGAACTGAAGCATAGTTTATTGAGCTTGTCACAAATCTGTGACAAAGATTTTTCAACTCATTTTACTAAGAAAGAGTGTCTGATTTTGAAACCTGGTATAGATATACCAGAAGACTAGATTCTTGTTCGATCACAATGAAAAGATAATGCTTATGTGATCGACATGAACAAATATGTTCCTGGCAAAATAACCTGTTTATTTTCAAAAGTGTAAGAACATAATGCAATGCTTTGGCATCGTCGGCTTGGTCATGCTAATACTAAAAATCTGAATCGTCTTGCTAAAAATAATTTGTTACGTGGGTTACCAATCAAGGATTTTGTGACTATTGAAAAATGTGTGGCTTGTGCTTTGGGTAAACATCATTGAAAATCTCACAAGCCAAATTTGATTAATACCATATCATCAGTTTTTCAATTACTCCATATGGACCCTTTTGGACCAGTTCATGTTTTGAGTCTTTCTTGTAGCTCTTATTGTCTTGTTATTACTGATGATTATTCACGTTTTACATGGGTATTTTTCTTGTCAAATAAGAGTGAAACTGTTGATTTAATTAAGAAGTTCATAATACTCATGGAGAACCAACTGAACTTGAAGCTAAAGGGAATTCGTTGTGACAATGGAACGGAATTCAAGAATGCATCATTGAATCATTTCTGTTTAGAAAAGGGGGTACTACATCAGTACAGCGCCGTAAGAACACCACAGCAAAATGGTGTAGCTGAAAGAAGAAACAGAACTCTTATAGAGGCAGGAAGAACTTTGTTGTGTGACTCCAAATTGCCACTGTTCTTCTGGGCAGAAGCCATCAATACGGCCTGCTATTTTCAGAATCGGGTGATAATTAACAAGTCCAATATGAAGACTCCATATGAGATTGTTTATGGTCACAAACCCACTATTGCACACTTCAGAGCGTTTGGCTGCCCCTGCACACTGCTAAACCTTGAGTCTACTCCAAAGTTCGGGGCCACAGTGATGAGTGTTATTTTATTGGTTACGCGGGTAATACAGCCTACAGGGTATACAATAAATCAACCAAACATATTCTAGAGTCCTATGAAGTTCATTGGTTAGAAGAAAATGAGACTGACGCTCGTGTTGGTCCCGATTGGTTATTTGACTTCAACGGACTCTTCAAACCATTCAACGTGTTTCCAGTCATCAACACAGAACCTTTAGGTGGTCTCACAGTGGAAGCTGCAAACGATAATTCACAAGCAGTATCTCACATTTCTCCATTACTGGATGATGATGTCGCTGAGTTAAGTAATGATTCACCTGCAACTGACACTCAGCCCAAGGAATCTTCAGAAACCGATTGTTCGCCGAACACGTCTGAAGATGCTTCTACTGTTGAGGGGGTGAGTTCCATCCGTCCTATCTTCGGGAGCATACTGTTTCCCGATGCCATTCCAAATGAATATGTTGTCGGTACTTCGTACTCTCACAGTACGACGACATCTGGCTGGAAGAATTCCCTTGCTGATTCTAGTGAGAACTTATCAAATCTGCAACCTAACAATGATGTCTCCGATCATTTAATTCCATCGAGAATCCAGAAGAATCATCCGATTGAGAATGTCATAGGTCCCATTGAAGCGGGAGTGTCCACCAGAAGTCAGACAGGACACATAACCAGCTGTATGTTTTCCTGCTTCATTTCTCAAATTGAACCAAAGACAGTATAAATGGCTCTTCAAGAACCTAGTTGGGTTGATGATATGCACGAAGAATTGAATCAGTTTGATAAGTTGAAAGTTTGGAGATTGGTTAAGTTACCGGATGGAAAGAAAGCTCTTGATACAAGATGGGTTTTCCAAAACAAGCAAGATGACACGGGGGTTATTGTTCGAAATAAGGCACAATTGAAGAAGAGATTTGAGATGAGTTCGTTGGGTGAAATGACAACGTTACTGGGGCTACAGGTTCGCCAAAGCTAGACAGGAATTTTACTGTATCAAGGGAAGTATGTTGAAGATATGCTGGCAAAGTTTAAACTTAAAGATTCCAAGAGTGCCAACACTCCCATGGCAGAAAGGGCACTACTGTCATCTGATCCTGAACGGAGTCTCGTAGATCAAACGTACTATCGATCAATGATCGGTTCTCTGATGTATCTCACAGCCAGTCGTCCTAACATCATGTTTGCAGTCTGCCAATGTGCTCGTTTCCAGGCTAATCCTAAACTTTCTCATTTAATTGCTGTTAAACGTATTTTTAGATATCTGAAGGGACAACCAAAGTTAGGTCTTTGGTATTCCACACAATCAGAATTTGATCTTTATGCTTTTGTTGATAGCAATTATGGTAGAGATGACACTGATAGGAAATCCACGTTAGCTGGTTGCCAGTTCTTAGGATATCATCTCATTTCAAGGCAGTGTAAGAAACAACAAACGGTGTCTACCTGGACCGCCGAAGCGGAGTATGTTTCCGCATCTGCTTGCTGATCTCAGGTTATCTGGATGCAAAACCAATTGCTGGTTTACGGTTTGGAATTTCTTGACACTCCTATTTTTTGTGATAATGATGTGGCCATAGCAATTGTGAAAAATCAAGTTCAACACTCTAAAACCAAGCACATCGATATCAAAATTCATTTTATTCGTGACTGTTTCGATCGAAAATTGATTCATCTTGAACAAGTCCACATTGACAACAATGTGGGCGGACTTATTTACAAAACCGGTCGGAACAACAAAATTTAATGTGCTTGTGGGTTTTCTTAAAATGCTCCGTTTCGAGGATTGAGTCTCTTTAGGTATAAATTTGTACGTATTTGTTTACCTTTGCACAAATTTAGGGGGAGAAATTTCAAAAAGACAAAAATAGTGTGTGTGCGTTGTTTTTATTATTTAAGAAAAATCAAAATGTCAAAAATAGTGTGTAAAAAAATTTTAAAAATTTCTTTTCAAGATTTATTCTCGCTTAAAATTATGTCGGTTGCTCAAGTCTGAAGGACATATACTTGTATATGGTTGGTCCGGTGTTCTACTTGTAGTTTCACAGGATAGCCATTTACCTAACGACTGAAAGCTACCAGGGCGATTATGATGTGTTTTGTGTTTCGTATTATTTCACTTAAAATTATGTCGGTACCCTGAGCTGGAAGGACATGTGTTTTCATGCATGTTTGGTCCGATAAACCACTTGTGGTCATACTAGATAGCCATCTACCTGAAAGCTTAAAGTGATCGGGTGACTGAACTCTTAACACATGTATTTTATGCAACTCCCTGGGAAATGATATTAATATTCAGTTTACAGCTTTTTAGAAGCTTCAAAATATTTTCAAATGAAAATTTATCCAACCTTTGGAAAATGATAGGAAAATTGTTTTTGTGTGCCTAACGGGTGAAGTTATTAAGCTTAAAAGGCTCTAGAACAGTCATTGATTTGTATGGTAGCTTTCCATGATGCGTAAAAGTTGAGGTGATATAAACTAAATATGCTAAACTTAATATGGAGAGTCCTTTTGAAGAAATGTGCATGTCTCCAGATAGATCACTCCGAATTATAGGAAGAAAAGCAATTACACAGTCATACACGAGCCCGTTAGTTTCTTGATCACCAAAAATATTATATTATATTATTGGTTTTAAAAAAAAAAATCTTCAAAAGAGTTCACTTTATCCTATCAAAATCTATGTTTTTGAAAGCTTAGAGGGTCAAACTAGAACTATAGAGATGGGGGCATAAAAGTAAGTCCTGTCATGTCTCGAATGAAAGGCCTGTAAGTCTAGATGGCTTGTAAGTCCAACGTTCAACCTTAAAACTTAAACTATGTTTGTGTATCTACAAAAATCTTTTGATCAAGAACTAGGGGGTTGGAGTCAAATTGGGGTGATCTGGGGAAAGCCAAATACGCATTGAGAAGAGATAGGAGGCATCACAGGTCCATGAGTGATGTCCATTTATGCCGAACTGAACCCTAATCATATCACTGATACATTGAAAATCATGCTAAGTATGTTATACTTGCTATCAACCTGTCTCTTTATGTCATAATGACGCTGAACATGAACTAGTGACAGCCTCTTAAACGATATGATCCCATGTTTGGATCTTTTAATAAAAGGGGACGGCGTTTTTACAGAAACTGAAATTTGATCCCAATCTTATAAAACTTAAGGGAGTTCCTTTGTATGTTAATGTTAATATTTTTTTATTTGTCTAATTATTTTTTTATTCTGTTTTATTTTTTTCTCGAATCTACTCTCCTATGAACGTTTGAATTAACTGAGTTTGTTCTTAATATGGGTTATTAGAAGAGTGTTGGGCTGCCTAATTTTGGGTCTTCTTGAATCTAGGCTGAATAAATGTTTTTGAGCCCGCTGTGGGTTCTCGACCCATGTTGGGTGGGGTATAAGTAAAACCCCAAAACCTTTTATCTTCTACTTTTCACTTTTTCTACTACTTCATCTCTCTCAAATTACTCTGGCAACCGAAAGCTCTCTTGCATAAGCTTGATTAACCTTATTGATTTGTTGGTACTCATTGATTTTTTCACAGGTAAATGGGTAAAAGGACTTCGATCTAATCTTTATGAGGCTAGTGTTCTTCTAGGTTTTGCCACATGAATAGCCGAATGCTATGGACTAATGGATTAATCGAAATCATGGATTGTTAGGATCTGTGATTAGTTTGTCGGTTGATTTCTTAGAATTAATGGAGGTTTTCGGTTACAAGCTTAATGGATTTTTCTAGGTTTAATGGAGATCTCGGCCACTTGAAGAAGATAACACTCTTTCCAAGAAGAAAACAAAAGGGTTTTCTGTCAACAGCTGTCAAGGTGTTCTCGGTTGACTTTCGTTGA
Source organism: Bidens hawaiensis (assembly GCF_021521415.1). Lineage (NCBI taxonomy): Eukaryota > Viridiplantae > Streptophyta > Magnoliopsida > Asterales > Asteraceae > Bidens > Bidens hawaiensis. The sequence goes on along the minus strand of NW_027491035.1, from coordinate 1,420,407 downwards.
CCGAGATCACCTAGACTTGACCGAGAACTCCATTTCTCGGTTAAATATTGACCGAGAACTCTTGTTCTCGGTTAAATATTGACCCAGAACTCCTGTTCTCGGTTGCCTTTCGTTGACTGTTGACCGAGAACACACTTCGTTGACCGAGGTCTTCACATCTGGGCTTAAAATTGACACTTGGGCTTAACCAGTATTGTTGTTATGCTTTCTTGGGCCATCAAATGAATTTTTGGGCCTGCTTTCAACCTTATGGCCCAAATCTACTTATAAATCTTGGACTTCTTTTGAACATTAACAAATGAGTTTATATATCCACTAACTTGGTACGTTTAGTGCAGAAATGGCTTATCAGGCTTCATTAAAATTTGTGGATACTCACAATATTGCTGGACATTTATTTGATCCACCCATGGCTCGCAAAGAATTCAAATATATGATTGTCGGCCTCAACACCTGCAGGATTTCTCACGCACTACGAGAAAATCTTGTCATATGCAAGACGATGATCACCTGTTTATGGAAGAATGCAAAAATTAATCAACAAGGACTAGCTGGAGCCGTGTCAATAGACTCCAAAGTGCAAGAGAAGCCAGTCACCGTCACAGAAGCTATTATCATAAAAGTGCTGCTGTTTGGTGATCAATCATATTACCCCACTGAATATTCTCATGCAGCTGTTTCTTTGATTCTCACCAGGATAGGCTACGTGGGTACCTTTCCTCCAACGATCAAGAAATTGTTTCACCCATACTGGAGATTCTTAATACACACGTTCTTTACTTGTGTGTCGGGGAGAAAGGGAGGATTAGACGAGATTAGCCATACTCATATGTATGCCATAGTTTCTTTGATCATGGATTGGAATTACAACTATTCCAAGTTCCTCTTCAATGAAATGATGAGCAATCTAAAAGGGAAGAAGAAAGAGATGTTCCTCATGTATCCAAGATTCTTGCAGATGATCTTCGATTTTCACCACACCGATCTCGTCAAAACCGTTGACACTTTGGATATGAAGTCAATGGGACCCAACACCTTTGGGTTAATGAAACAATCCAGAAAAGGGTCCAAGGTTGTATATCAGGGCCTAAATGCTCTGGTGAAATTTGGACGATTTGCTGAAACAGAAGCTAAGACAGTTATAGCTCAGGTTGCTAATGAGCATGTGGCACCAGTTCAACCACGTGCTGCAGATTTTGAATTTTTGATGATGAAGAAGATGAGACGGAACACCGTCAGACAGACACCCCTCCAAGTGTTGAGAAGTTAAGTGCTCTTGAAGCTGCCAAAGCTTTATTACAGTCAACTGCGCTGAAACCTCCTCAGATAGTTGCTGAAAACATTGAAGAAGATTTGAGTGAAGAACCAACCACTGATCTCATCCCTCGTAAAAGTAAAAGGATTGATCCGAGATCTAGTGAGTTGGACAGTGAAGCTGAAGCAACAACCACAACACCAACTCAAACAACAACCACCATCCTACAACAACAAACTCATCAACCTGAGTCACATGCTCCAGAAACACCAGCTGAACAAGATGCTTCTACCGCAGAGCCTGTATTTCAAGATCAGACGTTTGATGAATTTGATTTCGAAACAGATTTTCCCTCAGGTTCATCTGGCCCAGCTGTTCAGGGTCAGTCAAGTTCTGGCACATCAGACAAGATTGCCCAAATTCTTTCCATGGAAGAAACTTATTTTCAGAACAAGGGTAAGGGAGTTGTTCTTGAAGATGCTCCGATTGACATTAACTCGTTACAACGTCGAGTCTTTGAACTCGAGCAAGATTCGGTAGTCAAGGATGCCTGCATTCAAGAACTGGAAGCGAGCAACTCTGATAAAGATTCTAAGATTAAAGAGTTGCAGTCTGGTATGGGAGGTTTAACGGCCATGTATCTTGACCTCCAACAAAATCTATTTCAAAAGTTTGGAGATGAATTTAAAGGAAGTGATGATGTGGCTTCTAAAACGCCCAACGTGAATCAAGGTAGGAGTTCTCCTATTCGCCCAGCAGACAACATCTATGAGTCTGAATCATTGAAACAATATATGGACACACCACCAATCTCCAAAGAGAAATCTGAGAGAGTTCAGAAAAAGCTACTGGTGATGAAAAACTCTAATCAAAATGTCGAATCATCAGATCATCCAGACAGATTCATCGTTACTTTTCCTAAAAACTTCTCAGATAAATATGGTGATCGTTCGGGGATCGTGTCATGGGGCTTTGATGCTGATAAAAGTATGTGGTGGGTTAAGAGAAAGTCTGGGAGCACAGAGTATTACAAAACGATAAAGGATTTCGGTTCCTGGACTAAAGTGGATCTGAGTGACTTGATAAATTCCCCTTTCACCAATCCATCAAATGATAAACGTGGTAGAGATTTTTGGAACTTTCTGAGAAGTCAGGTTGATAGAGGCTTTCCAAATATGATAACTGCTGAGTCATTATTAAAGAAACCAAAGGGGGTGATAGATCCAAAAACAGGAAAAACAATGATCAATGTCATGTGTCCTGCTACAACAAAAGCCACCCACATTCCTGTACCTGATGCAATTCCAGACGGCACTTTGGACAATATGAGATTCTGGATCTATGACAGTGCAACTGCCACAGCTGTTGTCAAACTACAAAAGGGCAAAAGGCAATATAGATTTGTTGATCCAAGGGATCTGCTCAAGTTTGGAGAGAAGGACATTCACACTCTAAGCACATTCCAGATTATTGCTAAACTGATCTTTGAAATGGCCGCTAAAAAGTATACAAGCATGGTTGCATCCATTATCAGGTGCAAGTTTTGGGCAGGTGCGTTAAAGGATGCGGATGTTGACTACATGGAGCACGACTGAAGACAAAGCTACAAACCAAGGGGAGATTGTTGGGCCTAGTTTTGTATGGTTTGTACTTAGTCTTTATTATGTAGGCTTGGGTTACGGGATATAATGTAAATCGAGATCTCTTGGGATCTCGGTGGGCTTTACTTAGTTGTTGGCCAGTTGTGGTTGCTTCCTATATATAGAACATGTATTGTATAGGGTTAGGTTGTTCATGCAGTTGGTTTTGGCCGTCTACGTGTTTACGAGACGAGATTGGAATAGTGCTTAAGCACCCGACATATATCAATAATACGTGTGTTTTGAAGCAATTCCCGTGTTACTTTCTTGTGTTTATTAGTGTTCTTGAATCACCAAATGTTGGCATTCCGCACCAATACTTGTTTGTTGATATCATAATTGTAGTGATCCAAATTCGGGACTTACAATTTCCTTTGACTACTTTCCAATGCTCATTCCTGAATTTAACATCATGCCCCTGCTTATTCAACTGCTCGATTGAAATCAAATGTTTCTTCTAACTTGGAATAACCCTCACGTCTTTCAAAATCCAAGAAGTATTGCCTGAAGTTATAAAATCAACATCTCCCATATTCATAAACTCTAGAATATCATCGTTCGCTAGTTGAACCTTTCCAAAATCCCCAAACATAAACTATTAAATGGCATTAAACGATTCTCCAGAATCCATCACCCAACCATCAATGTTACTCTCAACACTGTAAACTAAAGCCTCAACACTAGTGACCCCATCATCTATGTCGTCTTCTATAGCATTCACCTTTTTTACCATTCAGACATTGATTTCTAAAGTTTCCATCTCTTAAACTGACTTCTTTTCCTACTCCCATTGTCTAATTGTTTTCCATGTCTCTACCTTTTTGTGACTAACACATTGCCTGGTGATTCGCCTGAACTTATGCGTCTTGGATCTTCTCCAGGAATCAAGTCCCGAATCCCATCAAAAGTAATTTTTCTATATGAACTACAATTTGCAGTCACTTTTTGATACCAACTATCGCGTAAAGAGGATAAAAACAAAAGGCCTTGAATTTCATCCTCAAACTTAATGTCTACTGAAACTAACCAGGAGAGGTTCAAATTAAGATTATTAATATGCGTTGTAACTGACCCACCCTATTTCATTCTAGTTGTCACTAGCTCTCTGACAAGATAGACCTTATTCACCGTGGAAGGCTTCTCATACATGTTTGATAGAGCCTCCATCGTACCATGGGTTGTGATTTCTTTCATGATGTTAAACGCCACATCTTTTGACAACAACAAAGTAATACAAGCCCTAGCTTTCTTGTCCAACTTCTTCCAATCTTCATCAGACAACTAGTCTGGTTTTTCATCCTCAAGAAGAACATCTAAGTCTTTATGACAAAGTAGCGCTTCTTTCTGTATCTTCCATCAACCAAAATTTTTGTCCATCAAACTTTTGTATAGAAACATTTTCGTCTTCTGCCGTGACAATAACTAAACAAAAAAATGGATAAAAAACAGAGATAAACACAACAATGGCACGTGCATGAACTTAAGGGTTGTTACACTGAACTCTATTAAATAATCAACATATTCAATGTAGCAGAATAGCGAACTGTAAATCAAGAACAAAAACTTTAAACTGAAACAATAAAATTTGACAAACGCAGTTGACACTTTAAACTATTACTACACTAAGTTTCATGGATTTGTATGATTTTTATGTATTTATATCAAACTTGTGTGAACTCACCAACTATTCAATTAGTTGACTTTATTTTATATGTATGCTACAGGTACACTTATTAGATGATGAATTGGTTAAGACACTAGAATTAGGATATTCAAACAATAGACAAAGTTGATGTTTGTTTTATTTCCTTCCATTGTATTTGTTTACTTGAACACAAATGTATCTGTGATTTAAATGAACTACTGATGATATTGCCACTTAATAGTTGTTTTGGATAAAAATCGGCTAAGGATAATGTATCCAAATCCGTAAAAGTGAGGTCTAGTGCTATGCTAATAACAACGATTATATGAATAAAAATGGAATGAACACCGAGATTTGTTGCGAGGAAAAACCCTTTGATCTTGTTCAGATCAAAAGAAAAAACCCCGAGTGATGACAACTCGTCGATCACCAATTTATTAATACCAATAAAGGGTTACAATGGTTTGAAGATTATGATCAATTTTACAAAGTAAACTAGTGAGTAGAGAGAGTATTTGCTTATGCTCTAGTGTGTGTGAATACAAGTGATTATTTCTAATCGATCATATCTCGATGTATATAAAAAAAATACATGTAACTAACATTCCTAACTATTCGTCGCTATTCCACTACCCTTCCAACGTTCATTGAACACGTGTCTATGGCTTCCAGTAGCGATATTTAAGGTGGAACAAGTCATATAGCCGTTACTTCTGTTGAACAATAACTTACACATGTGAAACAATTGTTAATTATATTTACCTCTCAGGATTCTTGATCTTTGACATGGTTCTGGAACTATTCGGGAGGATAACTGATCCAGTCACATCTTCAAGGATAACATATCCTCAGCATAGAAAATATCAGCCCTAACAATTTCCCCCAAAATGGCGGGTGATAGTGGAACACAACTGTCATTTTGAATTTTCAAACTTCTGCAAAAACTGGATGATAGGACGGTTTGCCAGAATTAATTACCATTTGGCCCTTGAGTTAATATAACCGCCTATATATGCCGCCCTATATCTTTATAATCACACATCCAATCGACGTATCAGGTATCCATCTTTTTCTTCTTTCATTTTCTTTGATAATAATGTCTATCACTTCATCTTCTTTGCCTCCTTCTAAACCTTCTGAGCAATCTTCCGATGACTCTGAGTTGTCGGAGATAGAGCAACAATGTCTCATAGCCAACCCTTCTATCGAGATTTGCAAACTCACGGATCCCGTGGTTGACGAGTTTCGTTCGTTGTTTCCACCGAAAACCCTATTCCGACCCGAACGAATCTAGCGTCCGCTGTTATGTATACTCCAAAATCTGGTTGTGTTTTTTGGCTTATCCGTTTCCCCCCTTTACTCAAAGCTTCTTTGATTCCACCGGTATATCCTATATACAGGCTATGCCTATGGTTTGGAGGGTTCTTAACACCATGGAAAGGATTATTTAAGATGAGAAAATAGACTTCGGCCTTCAAGAACTGTCCCATCTTTACACACTTACTACCCACAGTCTTGCCCGATTCATTTTAAAATCCAAGCCTCAACAACCCCACCCGATCTCGAAAGTCACTATAAACGATTCCTTCTGGAGGAATCGGTTTTTCTTTGTAAAACGTGACTCCATACCTGGGGGGAATGACCTTCCTTCAAAGTGGGTTAGAAAGGGTAGGATTTTGGATCCTTAAAAATAGAAGGATCCTTGATGCTTCAAATTTAACTCGAGTCTTTTCTTTGTTTGCAGTTGAGAACTTTGCTTCTTTGGCGAAATTACCTGGAACAGAGGAAAGAAAAAAACGGTTCCTAGCACTAGATACCGAAGTTAGAACATTTCAAGCCAGATTCATTGAAGCTTTCTGCGAGATCTCCTCGGATTCGAACATATCAAGTAAGTTTATTTAAAAAATTTTAAATAAATAACACCTTATAGAGTACTTATCTGTTAACCGGGTATATGCAGGTGCTAAGAAGTCACAAAAGTCCACTAGAAAGTTCTCTCTAGAAGACATCGACAGCATGCTCACACCTCAAGATGTTAAGAAAGAAATCCTCAAGACAACCACCAGTTCCGAACCCAAGACTGCAACGACTAGAGCTAAGTCCGCGGCTTCCAAAAGAAAGAGGTCCTCTGATCCCGAAACCCATTATGACATAGTCCTCTCTATAAGTATCTTGTATCCTAAAATCCTGAGTTTAAGAATCCAATATCCTACTGATCCTGATTATATGGTTGATCACAGGCTATGAATGCCTTTAAAGAGCATTATGAAAAGATTATAGGTCAGATGAGTGACAAGCTATCTACGTTAGGGAAGGTGGTGGTCAACAAGGATAAGGCTTTAGCCCAGCTCAAAAACAGCTCGAGGATCAGGTATCCACAGCAGAAATCCAGCGCAAAGAGGAAGTCAAGCAAGCGACAGAAGATGCCAAGATGTGGGCTGCCAAGTCAGTGCTTCAAGCAAGGATTAAGATGGCGATAGAGGCCGGTGATCCCGCTTTTGATAAGGCAACCTGGAACGTGTTGAAGTGGAAGGCTAGCTTGGCGGCTCTTGGTGGCGATGAGGATACTGAGATGGCTGAGGAGGATGTTGCTGGAACGAGCGGGGTTAAAGATGTGATTGAAGGTGGTGAAGGAACAGGTGTTGTTGAGGGTGAAGATGCAGCATAAGTGGGCGATGAAGGATATAAAAGACAAGGCCCGAGCCCACTTTTTTATTTTGTGTTGGTGTTTTTAAGGATAACTTGGTCTGTAATAAACAATAATAAGTAGGTTTAAGGATCATTGATCCTCAAGACAATTTCCAGGGGTACCGAAGGTGGATGGATCCTCTGGTTGTGGGGATGAAACCTTTGGTGCCTCTGATGTTTATTTTCCTGCACTTAAGAACAATTAGTAACACTTGTTTAACCCGGGTGGATGGTCCATATTTTTGTATGGTGAAATCCGGGTTAAAGATTTTGGTAAGTCCAGGTGACTTATGCTTAATAATATGAAACTTTTAACTATTTGCTTGTTACTTATTTTAAAAGTTTGTTTGATATAATCTTAGCTTTATTCAAAGTTTTGAGAGAGAATTTTGAGTAAAAGATTTTAGGATAAAAGATCCTTATAAAATATTTAGGATAGAATATTCTTAAAGAACAAACTCTAGAATAAAGTATTTTCCTTTAAAATTTGGCAAAAGCTTTTATAATAGAATACCCTTAAAGGAATAACCCTTTAAATTAAAACATTTAAAATAATCGCAACTAAGATAGTATAAATTCATTAATAGAGACCATACCAGAAGGTCTAGGTAGACCTAAGTTACCATAAGTATTGAACCTTCAATGATTCTTGAAGAAATAACCTTAGGATATTGAATCCATAGAACTTTGTCTTCATGACAAACTTAGAAAATCTGTTGCAAATAACTTATAACGTTAACTGGGATCAACCCATTAAGCTGGGGACAAGCCCAAATAATAAAATGGGGACAAGCCCGTGAAACTGGGAACAAGCCCAAAACTGGTGTTAAACTGGGGACAAGCCCAAACTGGGGACTGGCCCAAGGATACGGATGTCAACTAGGGACTCGCCCAAACCGGGATTTAGCCCAAACGTGAGATAGCGTGTAAACGTTATAAACTGGTGGTATGGTACGTCTACCATAAATTGTAGGATCCTCCATATAGCCGAAGGCAACGAAACTGTCAGCCACAAAACGTGTACTTGTCTCGCTGCCCCGGACTACACGTTGGATAGCGTGCGCTCCAGGCAAGATTGTAGAAACTCTAATTTATAAGAAAGGTGAAAACCTTTAAACCTTAGGGGATATGATCATCGGGGATCATATCCAATCGTGGGCTAGGCCAAGGGAAATAGTATAGTACCTTGAATGTAAAGGAGAGGTGATCAACCTCTTGGGTATTATACATCTCATTAATATCCTGCATTGATACTTACAACTTGGAAGTAACAAATCGTTAAGAATATATTATCCATAAATTGAAAATTAGAAAACTGAAAAGGATAAAGGATAGGATATATTTTACCAATTATGGGGATCCTTGATCCTTTAAGGATAATATATCCTCACAAGATATTAGATTCTGATCAGAAAAAGTACTTCTTGAGGTGGATAGCATTCCATGCTCTTGGTAACCTGTTGCCTTCCATCGTGAGCAATTGATATGCCCCTTTCCTGCCTCCTACTCGATCTGATAAGGACCTTCCCATTTGGGTGCTAACTTCCCATCAGCCGGATTGGTTGTATTTTGGAAGGTTTTCCTCAAAACTAAATCTCCTGCATGAAATCTTCTGATCCTTATATTCTTGTTGCATGCCCCAGCTACCCTTTGTTGATAAGCTGCCATTCTGATCTTGGCTAGGTCTCTGAGTTTTTCTACAGTATCCAAGTCTTCAAGAAGGATTTCTTCATTGGCTTCAGGATCACGGATGCTTGTTCTTGTTGTAGGAACCATCATCTCGGTTGGGATTACTGCTTCTGATCCAAATACCAATGAAAAGGGTGTTTGGCCTGTTGCATTCTTGGGTGTTGTTCTGTCGGCCCAAAGAACATATCGTAGTTCCTCGGCCCACTTTCCCTTCTTGGATACTAGCTTCTTCTTTAAATTGTTGATGATGATTTTGTTGCTAGACTCCGTTTGACCATTAGCTTGAGGATGCACTGGAGTAGAGGTAATCATCTTGATGCCCCAGCTGTCACAAAAGTTAGTGGTTCTATTCCTGATAAACTGGGAACCATTGTCACAAATAATTTCTGAGGGGATACCAAATCTAGTAATAATATTTTTTTTAATGAAAGATATCACCTCTTTTTCGCGTACTTGAACAAAAGCTTCTGCTTCTATCCATTTTGAAAAGTAATCCGTCATTGCAAGCATGAATACTCTTCCTCCTGGTGCCTTAGGTAGTTTGCCTACAATATCCATACCCCATTTCATGAAAGGCCATGAAGAGGATATAGGATACATAGGTTCTGCTAGCTGGTGAAGGATGTTTGCATGTCTTTGACAAGCGTCACATTTCTTTGAATATTCCACCGTGTCTCTCTTCATTGTTGGCCAGAAGTATCCTGTTCTTAGAATCCAAGAAAACAGGGCTCTACCTCCAGTGTGATTACCACAATCACCTTCGTGAAAATCTTTGAGCACCTCTTGGATTTCAGGATCCTCGATGCACCTAGAGTATGGACCTGCAAGAGATTTCCTGTATAGCATATCATCTAACAAAATGTATTGTGATACCTTGAGTTTGAAGGATTTGGGATTCTCGGTAGTTGGACTCTCTCCTGTTTGAATGTACTTCTTGATTGGGAGGATCCATGAATCTTGATTAGTCGAGGATAATAGATCCCAAAGTACAATTTCTTTTTCATTTGTTATCTCCCCAATTTCTTGTTCTCCTATTGCTGGTGAGAGAATATGAATAACTGGAATCTGCGTGTCTTCTGGAATTTTCAGAGATGAGGCTAAATTTGCCAAAGCATCGGCCCCGGCATTCTCTTCTCTTGGTACCTGTATAATACTAAACAGTTCGAAATATTTTGCTAGTTCTTTCACAATATCTAGATATTTGATTAATTTTTCTCCTTTAACAGCATATGAGCCATTAAAGGGGTTAGCGATTAATAATGAATCTATTTATACTTGAAGATACATGATCCTCATACACTTAGCTAACTGCAAACCTGCGATCAAGCCTCGTACTCTGCCCCATTGTTGGTTGCTTGAAATTCACATGCTATAGACTGGGGTAATATGTCCCCCTGTGGCGATTTCAGTAGGATCCCCAATCATGTTCCTCTTACATTGGAGGCTCCATCGGTGAAGTGTATCCAAGGATTCTTAGTCTCTTCTAGTTGTTGGACCTCCAAGTCAGCTTCTTTCTGCAAGTCACTACTGAAATCATCCACAAAGTCCGCGAGTGCTTGTGACTTGATGGTTGTTCTTGGCTCATATTGAATATCAAATGCACTCAGTTTCACAGCCCACTTGGCCATTCTACCTGACAACTCTGGCTTTCTAAGGACATTCTTAACAGGATAATTAGTTCTCAAAACAATAGTATGAGTTTCAAAGTAATGTCTTAATTTAGTAGAAGCCATAATAGGTGCAAGAATTAACTTTTCTAAATGAGAATACCTGGCTTCTGCATCTAGAAGACTTTTACTTACATAATAAATGGGATGTTGTTCACCTTCATGATCCTTCATAAGGATGGCACTTACAGCATTTCCTAACACAGCTAGGTATAGATATAAGGATTCTCCATCCACATGCTTCATTAGAGCTGGGGCTGAGGATAAGTAATCCTTCAAAGCTTTGAGCGCTGCCTCATGTTTTTCCGTCCACTCAAATTCTTATTCTTTCTAAGCATGTTGTAGAAATCTTTGCACTTCTCGGAGGATCTTGAGATGAACCTGTTGAGAGCGGCTATTCTTCCTGTGAGCCTTTGGACAACCTACTGAGGATCTTGAGATGAACCTATTGAGACTTCAATCTGTTCGGGGCTTACTTCAATTCCTCTTTTAGTCACCATATATCCTAGAAACTTTCCATCCTTAACAACAAAATGGCATTTTGACGGATTTAGTTTCATGTTGTATTGGTCTAGGATATTGAATGCTTCTTCGAGGTCTCTAAGGTGATCCTCAGCTTTCTTCGACTTTACCACCATGTCATCTATATATACTTCCATAGTCTTTCCCAACTGATCCTTGAACATCATGTTGACTAGTCTTTGGTATGTTACCCCTGCATTTCTTAGTCCAAACGGCATAGCAATATAACAGTATATGCCGGTAGGGGTCATGAAGCAGCTATCCGCTTGATTAGATGGTTCCATCTGAATTTGTTGAAATACAGAGGAAGCATCCATAAAGGTAAGAATTTCATGTCCTGCCGTTGCATCCACCATGGAGTCTATATATGGTAACGGGAAAGGATCCTTGGGGCATGCCTTATTTAAATCTGTAAAATCGACACACACCCTCCACTTTCCATTCTTTTTTGAAACAACAACCACATTAGCCAGCCATCGAGGATACTTAACCTCTCTGATCATACCGACCTTAAGAAGTGTTTCGGTCAAAAATTAGCAAAGCAACTTTTGATCAAATTAGTGCGTGAGGTGGAGTGCTTGATGATAAAAAGATTGAACACAACGATGTGATTACGAGGGAAAAATCCCTTGATTATGATAATCTTACTTCGGTCAAAAATTAACAACGTAATCTTTGGTCGAATTGCTTTGGTCAAAGATTAACAATGTAATCTTTGGTCGGATTGGTACGTGATTATGATAATCTCCGGCACAAAAAACCCCCGGTGAAAACTATCACCGTCAATTATATTAATGACAAAAAGGTGGTTACAAGTGTTGGAGCTGATAGAATAACGAGTGCTTAAGTGTTTATAGTGATTGCTAGTAGCTAAGTCATGAGAATGTGTGTTCTAAACGTATCTATCAGCTCGTTTAAATAAGAAAAATTACAACAGATATTCCGAGAAACCTGGAAACCCTAGACTAGTTCTTCCATGATCCGTTAGTTGCCCACGTTCAACTTTGACGAAGTTCAAATAATATTCGTTGCAATCCACGTTATTATAATCACATTTACCACGTGTTCTTATCTGCAAAACAAACAAGAATAATATAGGACAATTGAATTAGTCAAAGTACCTTCCTCAGAATAGCAGCTTAAGTCGATATCCTTAAATTAGGCTCAATTCCGAGGATAAAAATCCGCACCCAACAAGAAGTTTTTCAACTTCTTCTTGTATGATCTTGTTCCTCTCAGGAGCGAATTTTCTTCGCTTCTGATGGATGGGTTTAATAGATAAATCGAGGCCTAATTTAGGAGTTATTACCTCTTTTGAAATACCTGTCATGTCTGACTGTTTAAAGGCAAAGGTAGATTTTCTTCGCCCTAAGAAGGATACCAAATCCTCCTCAATCTTGTTGGGGATACTGGATCCTAGGAACACATTTATGTCTGGATCCTCGGGGTCTAAAGATACTTCTTTAATGTCTTTCTCCCGAGCTTCCAGTACGTCCCTAGGATGTTGCTGTGGTTGCTATGCTATAGTTTGTTTGGCTGTTGGCTTCATTGATGAAGAATAATAGTTCCTGGCCTCCGCTTAATCACCAATTGTCTTCACAACTCCCCATGGAGTAGGTAGTTTGATGCATTGGTGATAAGTTGAGGCCACCGCCTACGTTCCATGCAGCCAGGGCCTACCTAGAATAACATTGATATGAGTTTAACCCTTCAATATAAATTGGGAGGTTGATGTCCCACAATGTCTTCTTGGTTTCTCCATTGAAACCAACTAGCACTGATGTTCTAGGAATGATCCCCGAATCCGATATATTCATCTTCTTGAGGACATCATGTTGGATGATGTTGACCGAGCTCCCCCCGTCAACTAGGATACTGCGTACGTAATGGTTAGCAATAAATAAATTAATAATCAAACTGTCATGGTGATGATCCTGGATGTTTAGTTTGTCCTCTTCATCGAAGAAGATCCTTTTGTCTGTCGTTAAGGTGGTGGATACTATTGGTCGATCTCCGTTATCCAACTTGATCTCTTTGGAGAGCCTTTTCGCTGCGGAGAAGGAAGTTCCACATATATCTGAACCTCCAGAGATGAAATTGACCATTCGCACATCCAGTTCATCCCGGTGAGGATCCTGGATACTCGAATCGAAGAAGATTCTCTTATCAGTTATTCGAGTAGTGGGGATGAGTGGTCTTCTTTCATCGTCCAACTTGAATTCTTCTGAGAGCTTTTCTTCTACAGCATAAGAGGCTTGAAATACGTCGTAGTCTCTGGAGACGAAGTTGATCACATGAGCATCTGGTGGTGGTGGTGTCGTTTTTTGTGGAAGATCTTCAGGATCCTGGATCTTGATTTCTTCCTTCCCAAGAGATCTTTAAAGTGGCCCTTGCTCAGGAGGTATCCAATTTCCCTCCTTAAGCCAATGCATTCGTCTGTCATATGGCCAAAATCTTCGTGGAAGGCACACCACTTAGACTTGTCTTTGTAGGTGGTCGTCTTCTCATTCTTTCATGACCACCTTGCTTTCTCCCCTAGATCGTTCATGACATAGATTAAGCCATGGGTATCTATGGAGAAACAACACTCGGAGATGCAGGGATAGTCTTCATCATCATCTCTTTCCTCGACTGCTCGTACGTTTTGATTGTTGAACTTGTTGTACGGCTTTGAGTTGTTGTTCCTGTATGAGGATCCTTTATTCTTGTCAGGGGATTCTTGCTTTGTTTGAGCCCCCAATCTTTCTTGGATCCTTTTATCATCTTCCAGCCGTATAAACCTTAGCGCTCTGTTCCTTACTTCATCTAGAGACCTGCAAGGAGTCATCACAAGATCATCATAAAAGGGGGAGCCCATCTGAAGTCCCATATTGAAGGCCTCAACAGCAGTAGCCATGTCAAGATTTAGGATTTTCAGAGCTTCCCTGCCGAACATCGTAACAAAATCCCTAAGGGATTCATCACTTGGTTGGATAACACGGTATAGATCACTAGTTAACTTCCCAAATTTCCTGCTACAAGAAAATTGACTGTTGAACAAGTTAACTAAGTGTGAAAAAGAAGTAATTGAAAAGGGAGGAAGACTTAGTAGCCATTTTAATGTTGATCCTGTTAGTGTGGATCCAAAGCCTTTGTACAAGCAAGCTTCCTTGAGTCTCTCAGGAATGGGGTTGATCTCCATCCTTTCTCTGTATTGTGCCACATGTTCTTCAGGATCAGTGATTCTGTCGTAAGTCTTCATTTTGGGGGTTTGGAATCGCTTTAGGATTTCAGCATCACAGATAGGTGGAGCAAATCTGGATAACTTGTGGCTTCCCTCAGGTATCTCGGGGATTGGTCGTATCACCCTGGGAACACTGGATATCATATCCTTGAGCTTCTATAGCTCCTTGGCCATAGCTTGGTTGATACCTGCATCCTGCATGGAGCCACGGTTAGCATCTAAGGATAAAGGATCATACAAAGTACCTCTTTACTAGGCGAAGGTTGGCATCTCAAATGCGTATCTGGGAAAAGAAGAGTCAGCGATAGGAGTTGGACCACCCGACACGATAGTTTGCATGGGAATGAAATCTCCTTCATGGACTTCGGAGGATTGTTGATGTTGGGATCCTGAGGATCCTTAATTCTGAAAGAAGGATCCTTGAGGTTGGGAGTTATAGGATCCCTGGTGATATAATCCAGAGGATCCTGGTTGAAGGATGGATGATTTTTGCTGAAACAATGAGGATCCTTGAGCCTGTTGACCCATGGACCCCTGTTGACGGATAGATGATCCTGGCTGAAACAATGAGGATCCTTGAGCATGTTGACCCATGGACCCCTCTTGAAGGATAGATGATCCTGGCTGAAACAGTGAGGATCCTTGAGCTTGTGGACCCATGGACCCCTGTTGAAGGATAGATGATCCTTGAGAGAACTGAGCCATGGAACCTGGACTGGTGAAATCCAGTATCCTGGACATCAGAGGAGTGTGATCCTCCGCTGGCCTCTTAGTCTTCTTGAAATCTTCTATCTCACGAAGGATCCTCTGGTATGTCTTGTTCTGTTGCTCCATATATGCTTTAACCTGCGAAAACATAGATGAAACATCATTGTTAGTATTAACCACCGGGGCAGCAGTAGCGGTTTTAGAGCTCTAGAAGACTGGTAGTTGCGTTTTGCTTCCAGCAACAGCAGGCCTTTGTGCTCCCGTGATTGGCGGAGGCATTGGTGGCAAAGTCCTTGATGAGAGAGGAACCGATGACGGCATGGTTGATGAAGCAGAGTTTGATTGAGAGGCCATTGATAGTGATATGGGTATGAAAAAATCGAAAATTGATAAGAGTAATATGGATTATAGCACCAATTGCCCCACGGTGGGCGCCAAATTGTTTTGGATAATAATCGGCTAAGGATAATGTATCCAAATCCATAAAAGTGAGGTCTAGTGCTATGCTAATAACAACGATTATATGAATAAAAATGGAATGAACACCGAGATTTGTTGCGAGGAAAAACCCTTCGATCTTGTTCAGATCAAAAGAAAAAAAACCCCGGTGATGACAACTCGTCGATCACCAATTTATTAATAACAAAAAAGGGTTACAATGGTTTGGAGATTATGATCGATGTTACAAAATAAACTAGTGAGTAGAGAGAGTATTTGCTTATGCTCTAGTGTGTGTGAATACAAGTGATTATTTCTAATCGATCATATCTCGATGTATATAAAGAAAATACATGTAACTAACATTCCTAACTATTCGCCACTATTCCACTACCCTTCAAACGTTCATTGACCACGTGCTGATAGCTTCCAGTAGCGATATTTAAGATGGACCAAGTCATATAGCCGTTACTTCTGTTGAACAATAACCTACACATGTGAAACAATTATTAGTTATATTTACCTCTGAGGATCCTTGATCTTTGACATGGTTCTGGAACTCTTCGGGAGGATAACTGATCCAGTCACATCTTCAAGGATAACATATCCTCAGCATAGAAAATATCAGCCCTAACAATAATTAGTGTCACATATGTTTTCAGCAATCTGCACGCACACTCAGGCCTTTCCGCTTAAGCCGGGGTGTTACACTTCTGATGAAAAAAACAGAATTCTAGGCTCAATTACCAAAATTTAGACCAAAACTAAATGAAAAGAATAATTTTGATGAAACTTATCTCAAACCCAAAAAGCAACCTCTTGATCTCAAGCTCTTTTGATGAAACAAATATTCTGACCTCTATTCATTTTCTTTCTCTATCGATGGCGTTGTTAAATGAAGAAGCTAGGGTTTGCGGCGACTACCTAGCAAGACCCCTAACCGTCAGCGGATTTTTCGCCTTCGATCTAACTAGAAACAATTTCAAGCGGTGGTTACAGGTGGTGTATGGTGGTTGACTAAACCCTAGTCATGATCGTCAGGCTAGGTTTAGTGGCGGTGAAACAACGGCGGCGTATACCCTAACGAAAACTGGAAAACTGTAGCGGCAACGGAACCCTAACGTAGTTGAGTGGCTGCGACCAGATGGTTTAACGATACCTCGACTGGTTCTCAATAGCCATTTTAAGGATGATCTAGTAAGAGTTGGTCTAAAGCCCTTGCATAAGCATGCTTCCTTTAGATTGGATGAGACGGGTTTGATCTCCATCCTTTCTTTATATTGAGCCACATGTTCTTCAGGATCTATTTTTTTCGTCATAAAGCTTCATGTTGGGAGTTTGGAAACGTTTCGGGATTTTAGCATCACATATTGGTGAGGCAAACCTCGAAACCTTAATACTTGCAGTGGTCACCTCCGTTATAGGCTAAACTATGACGGGTATATTGTAAATCATGCTCTTCAATTTTTGTAATTCCTTAGCAATCGTAGGATTTATCTATGTATCCTGGACATATCTAGCTTTGTTAGAAATTAAAATAGGATCCTGATTGATGTTACTAGTGTGATAATCCTGATGTGATAATCCTGGGATCCTTTCATGAATCTTTATTGCTGTGATCCTGGCTGGTGTTTCAAGATTCTGAAATTTAGGTAGAGGATTCATAAGAATAAAATCCTCAATGCTTTTTCCATGGATCCTGATATGCTGAAGTTTTCATTGCCTTTGCCACTGGATCCCGAGGCTTCATAGTTTAGCATCCTATGTTGTGAGGTAGCTATTGGCTTCGCTGTTTAGTCTTCTCTGATTTCAATTTCTATATTAAGAATACTTTGTTGGTTTGTTGTTGCTATGCCATTTTCTTCCGGAATTCAATGAACAAAGAAAGGATATCATTATTTGAAATCATGACAAGATCCTCATCTCGAGTAAATGGAACGTAAGGCATGCTAGTAAATGTATTCTTTGCGGAGTTTTCCGACCTTCTTGGAGGTGATGGCATCAATGGAAGAGAATGGCTTAAATCCGCGCTTGAAGATTGAGTTGCCAAGTGAGTTAACTTGCTTTGAGACAATGATTGCTTTGACTGAGATGTCACTGGTGATGATTAAAAGGTAGTTATTGATCACAAAGCTGAGGAATCGAACTTGTAAAGCACCACTTGCCCCACGGTGGGCGTCAAAGTGTTTTTGTCAAAAATTACACAAGGATAATCAAATAACCAAACTTTGAATATGAGGTAGGATGATCGAATGTGTAATAAAAATAATAAGTAAATATTGCAAGTGACACAACGAAGTAGCGAGGAAAACCCCTTAGTCCTTAGAGGATCTCCGGGGAAAAACCTCGGGAGGGGAAAACAATCCCACTGCCTCAGTATAAATTGTTGAATACAAGTATGAAAGTGCTATGATCGCTTTTCTAGTTACATGATAGTGTCTACTGGTGAGTGTTCGTGTCTTATGTGATCAAGAGCATTTTATTATATAGTTACATGAGTTATAACTAACAATAATACGCATTAAATACCCTGGCGAGGATCCTGGGACCGTTACGAAGTGCATATCCTCATTATTAACCGATTGTAACTGCCTCCAACGTCTTTTATAATTAATGTTTGACCAAGTCAAAGCTGAAAGGATAATGACGGTTAATAACGATACTTACTGAAGATATTGTCTTCTATCTGTGATCTTGATACACTGCGAGGACCTCATGAGGACTTTGTCTGTTAGGATCCTTAGATTTTTACCCACAACACTCATGATTCAAGGTTTGTCTTAATTCAATTCAGATTTTGAAGTATTGAACTAAAGTTCTAGATCTGAATCCAATATCAAATTAATTTCCTATGTACATAAAAACTTACGGATTGGACTTATACCAAAATCAAATTAATTTTCTATGTGCATAAAAACTTATGGATTGGACTTATGCTAACCGCAAATTTGAAATTACAATTCTTGTGTTTATCTATGTGATCAATTTGAGGATTGAAGAAGAAAACGTTTATCAACAAGCTATTATGGACAAAATTAGGGGAGTAATTTTATGAAATGGTTAATTAATTGGGTTAAGGGAATTTTAATCAAAACTACGTAGTTTTGATAGGTTTTGCTTGTAAGCTTAGACGGCTAACTGTACAGTATTCGCTTTCCCCACATATAAATGAGTTTGACTTTCTATATTTACCATATAAGTATTTTATGTAGGTATACTATTGTGACTCTTCTTGGGTGATGACATGATAACAAGCTGAACCGAACTGAAATGCTACTAATCGAATTGCATCGTCTCTTGGTTGCGACTCACGAGTTTAATAGCACCTCATTTATATTATACGCCATCATTCTTTCCAGACAACTAGAAGCATTAATATCTATTGCTAAACATAGTTTTTGGGACAGATCTTCCAACGATGAACGTGGGCATAGTTCATTGTGTATCTCTTGTTCATATGTTTGAGTCGAGCCGATATGTGCTCAAGTTTAAAAAACATAAACGACTTTAAACCATCGTTTTTACAACTCATTTAAGCCTAAACATGAGATTAATTGACCACCATATCATATACAGTCCAATGACATATTAAATTGGACACATTGGGTTCATGAGAACCAGATGATTTTAGATTAGAAATTCTTATAAAAGGATATAGAAAATTTTTAATGAATGCATAAGAATTTTATAAAGGGGAACCCATGCCCACAAGCTCAATCCTAAACATTATATACTTTATATTAAATGAAACGTTACCGCTACAATAAATTTCTACACTTTACACTTTTAGTCTCTCCATTTTTAATTTATATTAAGCTAGCCCCTTTAAACTCTTAAACTGTTTTAATTTGATCACAAACATTCTCTTTGTTAAACCTTGTTTAATTTTGCCCCTAAAGTATTAGTGGTTTTAATATGTTCACTAATTTGTTATTGATATATGCATATTTAAGTTATTGATCTTTTTTAATGACCACCATACGAAGTTTTTTTTTATATTTCTTAGTATGTCGTTACGACATGTTTATTTCATCTATATCACGCCGTTAAAACGGCGGTGTTTTCACAATAAAGTATAAGTTTCGTTGAAAACGAAGTTGTGTTTTCAATATAATATAATTTTTTTTGTAAGCTATATAGCGAGTGTAGTACCATGTTGATTCTGTAATGAGCCGAACTGATACAAAACTTTATCCTTAAATAAATAATTTTTTCCGACGTGATAGTTATTTTGATATGTTTGTATATTTGTGTTTGACAATTCGATCCTGTTACCGAGTCCCTCACCCAAGGTGCGAAGGGAACATACTACTTTGTTGGTTAAAAGAAAGATACGGGTTCGATTCCTCCGTTTTTAAGTTGTTATTTGAAGAAACACGGATCTACTTCCCTTAACGGGTCCTAGATCCAATGAGTCTACAGGGTGGGATACGGATAACAACCAACAACGATATAAGCTCAATCTCCAGAAGTCCAGTGACCAGAACCTTCAAAACAAACACCGTGAGCTCGTTACGGGAAGGACAAGAGGGGGGGTCTTCATTTAACCACCATACGGCGTGAGAATAAGTACAGTTCGTATAAAGAGAAAGTATTAAGTATTTAGAGTAGATAGTTGGGAGTGAATGAATAACTCATGGATATTGAGAGGGTATTTATAGCCGAAGAGTGTGGGAATGTGTTGGGCCAGCTGTCCCTTTCTAGAAGATGCTCTCGTAACCACCTGGACACGTGCCCTCATATGATAGGTTGAGCTATACGTTCCATGTGCATGGGCATAACAACCTGGACACGTGTCTCACTATGATAGGATGCAATGTAACCCTGGCCATGTGCACGGTTATAACAACCTGGCCAGCTATCCTTTATTTATTGGCTGTGAGATCACGTATTTCCTAAGAAAGCATCTTGATAAAACTTCTAGAAGGCAATTGGTTAATTACAGCTGTCATGTTGGCATTGCCTCCTAGTCATTTTGGCGGGTGAATGTGTTACCACGCGGATGACGTCTGAAGGTGCCTGGATGCTTCCGGGTATGATATAAGGATGTTCTTCTCTTATAAAGTTATGCGGGTGATCCATATGTCCCGCGGGTGTCTTGTGAGGGGCTTCCCTCTGACCCGCGAGTAGTAGTTAAGGGTATTTGGGTCTTTTTGGCACCCTACCTCTATAAGTCCCCCTAGTCCATTATTTCTTCCGCGTGCACGTTTTATGCGGGTGGAATATTAGACTTAAGGTAGAATTTGGGGATTTTAGATTTTGTAGTTTGGAGGAAATATCTTCTGTTGGTGGTGTGGATAACCGTGAAAAAGGACATGTTGACCACTTGCAGGCGCATGGGCAAGTGATGGGACGTTTATGCCGGCTGTCACTGTACCCACTATACACCTTTTTCTCTTTTTCGAATTTCCCGCGTGACGTGGCGTCTTCTGAATGGGCGATTCCTTTCTCCCTCCACTATTCATATCCCATTGCATTAATTGAGATGGGTATAAATAGTGGAAGTTATCTTCTTTTCGAAGTTTTATCACTCTTGATATTTCAATTACCCTTTGCTTTCTTTCCATCTTCCAACTATTCTTTCGATTTTTTTCACGATTACTCATTTTTTTCCATTTACAGTTGAACCGATGGCTAGTGATACGAAATCTATGGTGCCAAACATTGAAAGTGTAGAGAATAATTTGGATATCTCTGAGTACGAAATGTTGCTTCGTACTTATGGTATCCCACTGGAATGGGGACTGGAATTCCCCAGCGCCGGATCTATCGCAAGCATGCCTCCTTCCGGCAAGATGGCAGTATACGCTGACTACTTCTTTTATGGGAACTTTCAGTTTCCGATAACCAAGTTTTTCATGAAGGTTTTGAGTGCTTACGGTATCCATTTATCCCAGTTACATCCTCTCACCGTTATGCAGAATCAACACTTCGAATTTCTATGTACGGCAAAAGAAATGTTGCCTCGAATTGATCGATTCCCCGTGTTTTATCAGATCACCAACCGCGGCGGATGGTTCAAGTGTAATCCAATAGCCGAGAGGATTATCGGCATTATATCTGAGGGATGTTCTAAAGATTAGGGCAGAAAATTCTTCTGGATTTTAGAGGACGTCGTTCTAGATGTTACGGTCCGTCGTCCGGCCAACAAGGCACTCTCGGATCTTGTTACAGCCTCTCACGAGGGCCGGGAATGGTTCCGCGCCTTGGTTTTCGAACCATCTCCAATGCGGGCTTTGCCTGAGGAGGCCCTCGTATGAGTGGGTATGAGCCGTCTGTGGCCATATCCAGATTTGGAGCCTGTCTTTATGGGCGTGAATGACGTAAGTTACATTCCTTTTCCTCCTTTTAGTTTATATGAAACTTTTTGACTGAATTCTTATGGATTTTCAAGGTGAAGGACCTATGCTGAATGCCCTCTTTGAAAGTAGGGGTTTCACAGGAAAACGTATCCGTGACGTGAAAGAAAGCCCCGTCTTGGAAAGGACCCGGAACCAGTTTCTCTTCCCTACTAGAGTATTTGCTGAGCCGGTGGCGTCAGAGGCTATTTTCCAGACAGGTGCATACATCTTTAACCCTCATCCGCTCAACGCTCTCCCTTCTGATGGGGTGATCGTCATTCTTTCTTCAAGTGACGAGTCATCATCCCAAGAAGAAGAAGATTCTGATGATGCTTCTGAAATTTCATATGTCTCACATCTGCTGGAAGAAATGGAGCGGAAGAGGGATCTTCGAGCTTCTCAGGCAAGTGACGCGGGAGCAAGTCACGCGGATGCCGAAGGAGGACCAACGACTAAGAAGCGTCGGACCCAACGTCCGAAGAAACATAAAATCAGCCTTGATGAACGCATGAAAGGAATGGCTGGTAAGTTACAGTAACGCTTGTCTCTGTACTTGTGCGCTTTAATCGATACTTATGTGTGATCTCGTTGTGTAGATTCATCTGCAGTTATTGGTGGAAGTTCTATATCAGACAAATTACCATCCCCAACGCCTGAGGACGACAAACTACCATCTACGCCTCCGGAGAAGGAGGATAAGCCACCAACTCCTCCATCTGAGGGGAATGAAGAGGACCCACTTCCTCCACCGGAAACTGAACACCCCCTGGACTATCTGTTTGGGACTGGAGATGCTTCCAGTTCCAACTGAAAGTATCCAGTTGTGGATGAGGAAGCGTTCAAACGCAAGAATCTCCTCGGTTTCTTCCACATTTTTCCTTCTCATCTTCACCATTTTCCATGGGTGAATGAGAGGGTTTTCAATCTCGACGCCCTTTGGGTAGCGACACATGATGCCCCCCATCAGTCCTCCTCTATCCCTGTGCGTCCCCAAGCAACAAGTTCAGATTATTACGGGAAGCCGAATCCAGGGGAGAAGGATTTCATGTTTATCCCTAACTGAGATATCGTGAAAGGATCCCGCTTTACCAACCCAGGAGCTTGTGTGACATTCGTCAATCAATGTGTCCCGCCTGCGGAGTAGATCCATCAACGTGGACATTCCCGCCATGACCTTCAGATGGATTATTCTTCGTCCTTAGCCAACATCATGGCTTGTGGACAAGAAATTTTATGCAACTGGCGGTAGATGGGGGAAAGGTGGGGGGAAATGACCCGATCCACCGAGGAGGCTCGAAAGGAAGCCGTAGAGAACCGTGTGACCGCCAATACAGCCAAATGAATATTGTCTGATGCTGAGATTGCTCTCCGAAACGAGAAAGATAGGCACACGGCTGCTGCAAGCTAATGGGAGAAAGCTTGCAAGAAACAAAATTCCGTTCTTCAAGCTGCCCGGGATAAGACCCTAAGAAAAAGGAAGACCTGGCCAAGGCACTTGATGCCAATTTGGCTTTAGAAAACCAAGTGACCCGCCAAGGTGCCAAAATTCAAGAGCTTGAAGCGGAATTGAAGCTGCAGAAGGAGCAAGCTGCGCTTAGGGATAAGGGGGCTGACGACATACATGCCACTTATGACTCGCTTCTGCAGTCACAAAATGAAGCGGAAGCCCGTGCAGCTGAGTACTTAAATGACAAGCAAAAAGTAGCTGACGGGTTCCATGAACTTCAAGAACGGGCGGAACGAGCGGAGAGGGAACGACGGTGGCTGCTAGGCCAGGGCCTTAACGCGGTACGTTATCCCAATATTTGTTGGCTATATTATCTTTTTCGCCGGTTGTTTAATAAGTTTTTTCTTTTCGTGACAGGTTATTAAACATATCAAAGAAGGGACGGAGCTGACAGATAGCCTGGCTTTCTTGCTCACTACTTCGTCCAATTCTGGTCGCGTGGTGGGCTTTAATGAAGGCATGGCTTATGCACAAGTCGGTCATTCTTTTGAAGAACACCCGCTGCATGGACGCGATGTTTCTCAAGAATATAAAGCTCGTCTCAATGAGTATGACAACCTATCATTTCTCTTGGAGAACATGCTTCCGGAGTTTGCTGTGGCGAGTGACGGCGTGGATCAGTTAAAGGAATTTTTTGCGGAAGGGATGAATGATACTCCGCCTACACCTCCTGAAGATTTATCTACCCTGGATCCATAGAATAGATTAGGACTTTGTAATTTCCTTCATGTTTTGTAATTATTTAATCATGAATGAAACGAAATCTTTTTGTCTTCTTGTGAATCTTGTATTGTTTCGCATTTGAGATATTATCTTGTGAGATATTTTTGAATCATCCATTTTTGAATTTTTGCAAGTGGTATGAAAGCGATGACATGGCGGAAAGAGAAAAGACAACTGACAAGACGTTTATGACGACTTTTGGCAGTCCACTCTTACTTTTCCGTCTTTCCCGCCTGACGTCTCAACCCTCAATTGGGCCATTTTTTCTCTCTCCACTGGCATCCAACCGATCGCATTAACTGCGATGGGTATAAATTGATCAGATCCACCCTCTATTCATTCTTATCTCCTTCCAATTTTTCTTGTTCTTCCTTCTAACTTTAGATCTGAAGTTCTGAAATTCGTTCTTACATCTTCAAATCTAAGTTACATAAAAATCCGAATATACTTGTTCTGCTTTGATGGCAAGCAACAAGAAGAGTGCCCCGTCTATTCATGAAGTCGTTGTCAACTTCAAGGAGAAGGATTTCAATGATATTGTTAACGTTTATGGTTTGGCACCGGAGTGGGAGCATGAATGTCCAGCGGACGGTTCTATTGCTACTAACCCTCCGGCCAAGAAGTGGTTGTATATGCTGATCACTTCACCACAAGGAACTTCCGGTTACCCGTGACGAAGTTCGTTAAAACCATCTTGAGGGCTTACGATGTCCACTTATCACAGGTCCATCCTTTTGGGATGTTACGAGTTCGCCACTTCGAGTTTTGTTGTCAGGCTCGCAACATGGAGCCCACAGTCAGCCGATTCGTCGTTTTTTATAAAAAGACGAGTCGCGGCGGGTGGTACGGTTGTACCACTACCGGAAAGGGTACGATTGGTACCGAATGGTACCGGAGCCTTCACGAGTGGAAGCCCAACTTTTTCTGGATTCGAGAAGATGTTATTATTTACGATGACCCATCGCAAACTGGATGACGAGATGCCGGTGATCTACGCCACCACGTAGGTGGACTTCCGTGGTTCAACATTCTAGCTGGTACGCCCACTCCGATGCGGGCGATACACGAGGGAGCACCAGTGAGTGCAAAGATGAGCCTCTTATGGACATTCCCCACCTTGGAGCCGTATTACGAGAGCCCGACAAGAGTAAGTTAACTTTTATTCTCTAAAGGTATGTTTTAAGTTCTAACGATTCCATATGCCAATGCAGGTGAAGGTTCCATCTTGAGCACTCTTTTGGACAAGGAAGAGGGTCTCATGGTGCGTCGTCCCATTGATCTGAAGGATGCACCCTTTCTTGAACGGTCCTGCGACAATTTTTTGTTCTCCGCCACTCTCCGCCCGGAACTTGTGGTTTCCGAGGTGATGTTTTCTCAAGGTGAGAAGTTCATTGAAAATGTGAGGGAATTCTGAAACCTCGTCCTATTACCGCTATCACTTCTAGCGGGGTGGTAGTACTTCTTTCTTCCAGTGAAGAGTCATCATCCCGTGACGAAGGAATTTTTTTTTATGCTACTGAGTTTGTAAATATCATGCGTCCGCCTGTAGGTCTTACCCGCAAGAGTGACTCGAATCCGTCCGTCAGTACGGTGGTGGATAAAAAGATGCTGATGTCACCATCGAAAGCGAACATCAAACCACTGATGCTGTCGTCGTCGAAGGTGAGCATCAATCTGCTGATGCGGGTGCCTCCAAGGTGGCCGGGAATGCAAAGTGCCATCAACCAAGGCCGCCCCGTCCAAGAAACATAAAAGGACGAAGTTGGAAGCTCGTCATCAACAGCTTGCAGCCAAAGACGTTTCTTCAGGTAATTCCAATGCTTCAAATCGTTGTCAACATGTAAGGCATGTTTGTGATGAAAAAGTATTGTTTTGCATAGTTCTTGGAGAAGTCTTCTAAGGACCCTTCGGGTCTGAGGGGAGCGACTCCGCCTTCTTCTCCACCACCGTCTCCGCCTAAGACTGTCCAAGATCCGATTGTTATCACGGATACTTCTCCCGTCAAGGGGAATAAAGATAGTAATTCTGAGGACCCCATCATTTCCGCATCCCTCCATACACTTTACTATTTTAAAGAACAGGGAGGGTCTAGCGCCTTTGCGAGTGGTCCGCAAGCGTCTATGTCCCATCCTGAGAGGGAGGCTTCGGTGCATCATCCGTGTTGGTCCTTACGCAAGGATTCAACATTCAGTGACACGGACGTGTGCCTAGAATATCTGCAAAAGGACCTTCCTCCTGCGGAGAGGGAACGCCAACGTGGGTGTATCCGTCAAGAGTTATTAAAATCTTATTCCTACTGACTGCTTAATGCCATCTCCACCAGTCAAGAAATATGCCGAGACTAGCTAGGCATGAATGAAGCGTGGGATGATTTGGAGGTGAGAGCAGCCTAGGCGGAAAAAGAATCCACTGAGGCTATAAAAGAAGCCAAAGACAACCTCCTGGCTGCTGATATTGTTGAGCGACAATTAGCGGATGCCTAAGTGGCATTAGAGGCTGAGAAGGCCCGTCGCTCAGTCGCTGAGGATGCTACCGCTGCACTTCGGCAGCAATTAGAAGAGTATAAAGCCTCTATGGAGGCTTTGAAAGCTGAATCATCCGCCAAGGACGAACGCCTTGTTACCCTTGCTGCCAATAACAGGGAGCAAGCCTAGGAATGTGCTAGGCACAAAATGGATCTCGTCCGAGCCAAGGCGGACAAAACATGGTTGCTCGCGGAAGGAATCCCCCAGGTAATTATTACCCTGTGAATTTCGTTAAAGTACGTAAGCATGTGCAAAACACTTATTCACATTTTATCTTTAATAGGTTATTGCCCACACCCGATAAGGCGATGAAACCAAATCAACTCAACATTGAGAATAAGGTTTTGGTTCATAAGGTAAATATTCAAAATAACATTAACAAATATAAGATAAAAGTGTAAATATTCAAAATAACATTAACAAATATAAGATAAAAGTGTAAATATTCAAAATAACATTAGCAGTTTCATAATGGTAGGTTTGTGAGCTTGGATGGAACAATCCAAGAGAAACAAATATGTCGTGTTAAGTAAAGACGAAGGATCATACATTTTTATTTGGTGAGGATGTTGGCAGGCCAATAAAAACATAGTTCATTGCCAAATCATTATGCAGTCTTTTAAACAATCAACACCATTAGAACATGATTTAGTATATTAATTTATACCTCACATGATAGTATGTCAAAAGTGAACCACAATGGTCTATGATATATGCTTGTGTGGTGTGCCCATAAGGATTTATATGCGTTGGTAATATTGTTAGTTTCACAACTTTTTTGAATGTGCACGCTTCGCAGCAGGTTTGCGTTAGGATATTGGAAATATATGTATTGGTACTATTGTTCATTTGATTTTTGTGGTCTTAGTCGATATATTAATCAAGCAATTTTTTCTATTATTGCTTCTTACAATATACATGTGATTTTTAGGGGCTAATAGTGGCACGGCTTAGAAACGACCAGTGTACTTGCGTTGCGTGGGGTCCATGTTATCATGCCAGTTAAAAATCTCTAAGTTGGTCAAAATGTATTTTGATGCTACATTTTTCTTTTAGTAATAATAATAAAATCTTAGCACACATTTAATATTTGGTTATTATAAAATTCTTAACACCATAAAATATTGTGATAGAATAAAAGCGGCCGTTTTAGCAGTTTTTCTTAGTTTAGGCACAAGTAAATATTTACCAAACGAACTGATGTTTTGTTTAAAAAAAAACATATGAAACCATCTACCACAAAGTGATCTTTTCATGTAAAAGGTAACAACAAAGAAAGAAATGAACCCATTTGGGGAAGGATTTACCGCATAACATAAAAATTTCACATACAAATTAAGAACAAAAAACCATTGACATAAGGAATCAAAATCAAAGAAAAAAGAAGAATTTAAGATATGCTCTTGAAGGGAATGGCTCTGATGAAATCTGATGATATAAAGTAGCAAGCGCACTCCAATAAACAAACCCACCCAGAAGATCAACTACAAGTATACAAGTAACAAAATAAATGTTGATGAACAATTTGCAGGTGGTGAAATGAATGCTTGACTTCAAAAGTTAAAATTAAATCTTACATGGTCATTCCAAGCATGGTCTTTGTTGTAGATGATCGCAACGCCAAGACTTCTTGTAGGGTTGATGCCAATTCAAATAATGGGGATGGTGGCCAAATGGACCAAGAAAACCGCAAACCCAATTGGGAGAGGAGCCAAAATCTACAATAAAGACCTAAGTCAACACAAAGTTTTAACCTTTTTCCTAAAACGGCCCTTTTTGATCCGAAAGCGTTTTGACTAAAACCTTTTTTGATCCATTACCCGACCCTTGATAATAGATTATCAAGGAAATAATATGCTCTAATCTATAATTGATCTATTAATAAACAACCCGTTTTGACCCGAAACCATTATGTGGTTAGAACCGTTTTGACCCTCAATCCGACCCTATTTTATTAGACGATTAGGTCATGTAATTTCCTTAACAGGTGGTTTTACCAGACTCTGATTTGATCAAAAAGATGCAAACATTAATACAAAGTAGTGAGATAAAGGAAATGATACTTAACTTCTTAAAATTCATTATCAATATCATCATCATCATTACTATAAGCCATCTAAATCACAATAATATGGCAAAACTATAAATGCACTAAATAATAGATAGATGTTCTCAACACATTTGTGATTGAGAACATAAACTGTATGCTGGGTTTTAGCAAGATTATCAAAGTCCAAAATAACCAATTATAAAGGAAAACGCAGCGGAAGATAAAAGTTTTAAATCTTGTTTTTACCAAACACATAAACCCGTTTATGTATAAACTCAATCCAGGATCCATATACGACTATCACACTATCAAAACACAACCATAGGGTGTTAACATACATACCTTCAAGTCTCAGATATGAAAGGGATGAATGATTGAATGACGAGACTTCAATAGAGAAATCCTCATGCTTGTATACCCAACGAGCTCCAAAAAACACCAAGGTTGCTAGGCTCCTTTTCACTCTTGCAAGAACAAACCCTTTTGTTCTTCCTCTTCTTGTTCTCGGCTGAATTAGAGAGAAAACTAGAGAGGAGATGTGTGAGAGAGAAAGATACAAGGAAAAAGTGATCTTCCAATTAAGTTACATGCATAGCCTTGGGAAAATAAACAAGAGAGAGAGAGAGTGGAGGAGGGGTCGGCCCCCAAGGGGTTTCCCCCCAAAACCCAAAATCAAAACTTGTTTATTTTCTTATTAACCATACATATATTATTTATCCAAATAAATAATATTTCTCTCAAATATAAATTATCCATATAATTTATTTTACACACAAATGCTAATATTTAGAAAACCCATTTTCCAAATATAAAAAGTGTTGATAATTATTACTTATATCACATCTAATAATAAATATCGTGGCGTTTGTCTAGCTCGTTATTGGGTATGACCCAATTTGGATCATAACGTACTAGCCACATCAACTCCAATATGTGTCTTGGGCAGATCGATTCCAACAATCTCCCACTTGCACAAGATACATAGAAGATTGATGTAAATAGCAAATACCGCCTAACAACGGTTTACTATCCCTAATACACATGACGAAGTGCCATTCAATAACATCACCCCTTCAAGTCCCTTACTTGAAATGATTTAGGTGAAACCATCATTTATCCTTTTGCCACAAATGTCATGTCAAATCCAGAGACACATAGTGATCATTCTCTGTTGATTTAACTCATCAGGCCTTAGACATTTAACTCTCAACGAATAAGTGGGACAAATCCCCTATTGACTACATACATCTCTCACTATCACCTTGTATTACACTTGAGCTTAGCCTTATGTACTGACATATTTCAGAGCAGTGAAGAACAAAGTCAAAGTATAATAGTCGGTGAATATCAAGACCCAATATGTATCTCAGGTCGGAGGATACTATGATGTTCGCCTTTACTCAAAATTAATTATGATCACAAATCACAACGATTCCATGCAGTAAAATTGAGGGCGGGTCAGTCCAATATTTATCCCATAAATATCTATGAACCTTGGCAGCAACCCTTTGCTATATTCATATATCATGAATATCTACAAATCCAAGTTCATAATAGTCTTACTTTCATATTTGTTCCCACAACTATGATCGACTACGGACGTTTAGAATAATCAAATTATTCACGGATTAAACATGCTAAAATGGAACATAACTCAAGAACATAACCATAACCAAAATCATATGATTGAGTTAAAATAAAATTGTTCCGATATCCAAATACAAAATTTTGATCAAATCCAATCACTAGAATATTGAAGTCCTAAGGCGCAAGTATGAACCTCATGCTTCGGCCTTTCAAGGAGCTTCGTGAGTGGTTCCGCAATGTTTTGATCAGTGTGAACTTTGCGAATACATATCTTTCCTTTTTCAACTTCATCCCTTATGTAGTTAAATCTCCGCTCAATGTACCTAGTCTTTTGATGTGCAGGGGGTTCCTTGATTTGAGCAATCGCACCCTCGTTGTCACAAAAGATTTCTAGAGGGTCCTGATGTAACATCCTAAAATTTTTAATGTTGAATAAAGAAAGTTACGTTTAGTGATTTCGCGTTATTAATTAATTAATATCGAGTAAAGAACGGATCATGGACTTAGATTAATTGAGATGGGTTAAATGAGAATGGGCCTTAGGTCCATGGGCTTTAAGGGATATAAATATCCCCTAAACCAACCTAAAACCCTAAACCCTCATTTCATTTTCATCATAATCTCTACACACTCCAAACACACACACCATAAACGAGCAAGATCCGAGAGAGAGTAAACGTTAGTTGGTATTAGATCTTATTACACGAGATCTAGAGTGCATAAACAAGCTAACCAAGATCGAACGAGCGCTAAAGGTATGTTCTTGACCTTTAAAGTTTACGTTTTATTGAACGTTTAGCCTTTTGAATGTCCTTAAGCTTAAAGATCCAAGCTTTATAGTATATACGGGATATATATACGACCGAAAATGGTTAGGGAACGTTAGTGGGTGATGTCGAACCATAACAAGGGTATTAAAATCGCCAAAACGCTTGATAAAAACCAAACCCGTAGCTGAACTGGGCAACTTCGCCTGCGAACTGGGCAACTTCGCCTGCAGACTGATAACTTCGCCTGCAAAAGCTTAACTTCGCCTTCAAAGCTTAACTTCGCATTCAAAGCTTAACTTCGCCTAATTGATAGCTTCGCCTACGGCCAAGTTCGCCTAGCTGGTAACTTCGCCTAAGGCCAAGTTCGCCTAACTGATAACTTCGCCTAAGGCCAAGTTCGCCTAACTGGTAACTTCGCCTAAAGCTAAGTTCGCTTAAGGTTTAACTTCGCCTAAAGTTAAGTTCGCTTAGAAAATAAATTAAAAACCTAATGGAAAATGTGTTAAGACAGTTAATGTAAATAAAATTTTTCGCCTAACTGATAACTTCGCCTAAGGCCAGCTCGACCCCAGCCAGGGGCTCTGCCTCTTGGACCCTGCTAGGGGCTGCCGCCCCTAGACCCCGCTGCCAGGGGCGCTGCCCCCGGACCCCCGTTCGTTGTGGGTCATATAAAGATAGAAATACAACATGAGTAGTAGTAGTTAATTGATACGTATACTTATTATACAGTCAGCCGTGCACAACTGAAGAAAGGGATAACTATTAACGGAGAGCGTAACAGGATTCAGGTGAGTTTCTAGCCCCATTTATGTGTTATGTTTTCGGGGCTGTGTGCATACTCGATATGTTTGTTAATACGCTTATCCTAAGAGATAAGTGTATGCCTTATGTGAATAATGTGATATGTATGAATGATGGCTTGACGGTACGTGAACGATCTTCGGATATTGCACGTACTGTCAGGTTGTAACGCTAAGTATAAGGTAAGTATGATATGTATGCTTATGTGTATGAATGTGATAAAGTTAATAAAAGAAGGAAAGGATGGTTGTATGGTTACGAAGAGGGTACCGGGCCCTAATAATACTAGAGGTATGATGTATGGTTGTATGGTAACGAAGAGGGAATCGAACCCTACTAATATTCGAGAACTATGGAACCGAACCCTACTAATATTCGAGGAAAGAGGGTACTGAGCCCTAATAGTACTCGAGGTATGATGTATGGTTGTATGGTAACGAAGAGGGAATCGAACCCTACTAATATTCGAGAACTAGGGAACCGAACCCTACTAATATTCGAGGAAAGAGGGTACCGAGCCCTAATAATACTCGAGGTATGATATACGGTTGTATGGTAACGAAGAGGGAATCGAACCCTACTAATATTCGAGAACTAGGGAACCGAACCCTACTAATATTCGAGGAAAGAGGGTACCGAGCCCTAATAATACTCGAGGAAGGAGGGTACCGAGCCCTAATAATACTCGAGGAAGGAGGGTACCGAGCCCTAATAATACTCGAGGAAGGAAGGTACCGAGCCCTAATAATACTCGAGGAAGGAGGGTACCGAGCACTAATAATACTCGAGGAATGTAGGGCGTAATGCTCTTTATAACGTAAGATATGAAAGTAAGTTAATACAAAAGAAAGTATGAAAGTATGAAATTATGAATGAAAGAATATAAGTTTATGTGTATTGTATAATGTATGATTAACTAGAACTCACTCAGCGTAGCTGACTTTTAGTATGCACGCATGTGAGTAGGATGAGGCAGCTCGCTTGAGGAGACACGTGGCACTGAATAAGAGGCTGGCATCGGAAGACTCAAGACGTTTAAGTTTAATGTTTCGTTTATTTTGAAAGACAAAATGATGTTTTAAGACAAGACGTGTTTTGTTATGAAATGTTTTATGAAAGCTTTTATATTCCGCGAATGTTTTAATTAACTCTGATATTTAGAACTGCGTTTATGAGTAAATCCAACACGAAAGTAGGGCTACCGGTAACGGGGCCTTACACCTGAATGGTACAGACTACCCCTAGGTCGACAATGAACTTTCTATTCCATGCAGCTTCTTGAGCTGCCAAGGAGGCGGCCATGTAAATTGATTCAGTGGTGGACAAGGCTACCACGTCTTGTTTTGCGCTCTTCCAAGAGACACCACCACCATTTAGAACGAAGACATATCCCGATTGTGATAGAGAATCATCTCGATCAGTTTGGAAACTTGCATCCGTGTAACCCTTTACAACGAGTTCCTCCTCACCAGAGCCATATATTAGAAACATATCCTTAGTCCTCCTAAGGTATTTCAATATGCTCTTAACTGCCATCTAATTTCTAGTTCCCGGATTTTGTTGATATCTACTTGTCATGCTCAAAGCGCATGAGACATCCGGTCTAGTGCATATCATGGCATACATGATGGATCCTATATCAGACGCATATGGGATTCCATTTATTTTGTCTTGCTCAACCTTTAAGCTTGGACATTGAGAAGCACTCAATATTGTTCCTCTTTGAATAGGTACCAAACCTTTCTTAGAGTTTTCCATCTTGAACCTTTTCAATATTTTGTCAATGTATGCACTTTGATTCAAACCTATCAACCGCCTTGATCTATCCCTATAGATCCTTATTCCCAGAATATAGGCGGCTTCACCAAGATCCTTGATAGAAAAGCAATTTCCAAGCCAGGGCTTTTACACCCTCCAAGGTTGAAATGTCATTTCCAAATAGTAATATGTCAACAACATATAATACCAGAAAGGTAATGATGCTCCCACTAGCTTTCTTATACACACAAGCCTCATCAGCGTTTTTGATGAATCCAAATTTCTTAACTTCATCATCGAAACGGTGATTCCAATTCTAGATGCTTGCTTCAATCCATAGATTGATTTCTTAAACTTGCATACCTTGTTAAGATGTTGTGGATCGACAAAACCTTCAGGCGGAACCATATAGACATCTTCCTCAAGATTTCCATTTAGAAAAGCGGTTTTGACATCCATTTGCCATATATCATAGTCGTAGTATGTGGCTATGGCAAACAATATCCTTATAGACTTTAGCATCGCCACGGGAGAGAAAGTTTCATCATAATCAACCCCTTAAGTTTGAGTGAAACCCTTTGCTACAAGTCTAGCTTTATAAGTATCCAAGTTTCCATGCATATCGGTTTTCTTCTTGAAAACCCACTTACTTCCAACCAGTTTGGAATTAAGAGGTGGTATAAGCAAGTCCCATACTTGATTATCATGCATGGATTGCATCTCTACGTTCATGGCTTCCAGCCATTTATCACAATCAGATTGCGACATTGCATCTCGGTATGTGGTGGGTTCATCAGAATCTACCACGTAGCATCCATCCATGAAAAATTCATATCTTTTAGGTGGGGTGTTAACTCTACCAGATTTGCGAACGTTTTGTGTGTTTTGATCAACCATTTGATCATTTTCAACAACCTCTTGTTGATTGCTAGTGTCAACCAAACGTGTATCGGCTTGTGGTTGTCGATCCTCCTCGAGTTCCACAGTTCTATCAGTTCCTTCCATAAGGAACCTTCTTTCCAAGAACTCAGGCTTTTGAGCTATAAACACTTTACACTCCTCTGGATTGTAGAAATAATATCCCATCGAATCTTTGGGATATCCTACAAAGATACACTTAGTGGATCGGCTTTCAAGCTTGTTTTGGGTGTTGTTCTTGACATAAGCCTCACAACCCCATACCTTTAAATATGATAACGCTGGAACCCTTCCATGCCATATTTCAAAAGGCGTAATATCCACTTCCTTGGTTGGTGCCATATTTAGAATATGGGCAGCAGAGATCAAAGCGAAACCCCAAAATGATAGAGATAATGTGCTTCTAGCCATCATAGATCGAACCATATCCAATAAAGTTCAATTCCTCCTCTCGGACACACCATTATGTTGCGGTGTTCCAGGTGGAGTAAGTTGTGAGACAATCCCACAACTCCTAAGATGTTCTAGAAATGCATCATTGAGGTGTTCACCTCCTCTATCAGAACGTAGTACTTTGATTGTTTTGTTGAGTTGATTTTGTACTTCATTTTGGAAGACTTTGAACATTTCAAAGGCTTCATCTTTGTGTCTTAACAAGAACACATACCCATAGCGACTATAATCGTCGGTAAAGGTAATGAAGTATCTCTCACCATTCCTTAACATTGTCTTAAAAGGACCACATACATCCGAATGTATGATACCTAATAAGTCTTTTGCCCTTTCATTAGTTCCACTAAATGGCACCTTAGTCATTTTCCCCAATAAACAAGACTCACATTTATCAAATGAATCATCATTCGCTTCCAAAAGACCGTTCTTTTGAAGTGTATTAATGCGATCCTTGTTTATGTGACCAAGGCGACAATGCCAAAGAAAAGTTTCACTCAAATCCAATTTGAGTCTTTTGGTGTTAGCTTGGTACAACGAGTTATCAATGGATGTATTATCATGAACTAATTCATAAATGCCATTAGACGGCATTGCTTTAAAGTAAAAGACATCATTCATGAAAACATAAATACCATTGTCAACAAACTTAAAATCATATCCAAATTGTCTTAATACAGAAACAGAGATAATATTCCTAGTCAAACTAGGAGAATATAGAATGTTTTTCAAAATAACTTCCAAACCAATTGGAAGCTTCAAAACATAATCTCCTCGGGCTTGGACGTCAACCTTTGCTCCATTGCCCATATCTCCTTTCTTCAAATCATTTCTTCTTGTGAACTCCTGCAATGAATTGCATCTACGAGTTCCACATCCGGTATCCAATACCCATGTGTTAGAAGAAACAATATTAAGATCAATGTGGATCATGAAAGTTGTACCTGAGGTTTGCCCCGAATCCCTCTTAGCTTTCAACTCCTTGAGATAGACCGGACAGTTTCTCGTCCAGTAACCTATCTCCATACAACCGAAGCACGGATCCTCAGCGCTAACCTTTAGCATCTTGGGTTTTGGTTCTGCCTTTGCCTTTCCCTTGAACCCCTTCTTGACTTGCCCCTTACCAACGGCAACCTTTGCCTTTGGTTCTGGGTGATGCCTCTTCTTCAAGCCACCCTCATTGATCACAAGAACGAGTAAAACCTTTTTACCCATGCCAGCTTCGGCTGTCTTAAGCATTGCGTGAAGCGCACCAATGCTTTTGTCCCATCCGTTCATATTGTAGTTCATAATGAATGTCTCAAACCTTTTAGTTAAGCCATTTAGGATCAAATCCATGGCTAACTCTTTTGAGACGGGACAGTTAAGCCGTTCAAGCCGATCAATGTGATTTTTCATCTTAAGCACATAAGATGAGACAGATTGGGTTACTTCCATATGACATGCATGAAGTGCTCGAACCATTTCGAAGCGCTCCACCCTCGCTTGAGTAAGGAACATTTCCTTAAGCTGGGTGATCATGTCATACACCCCATGATTCTCGAAATCCTTTTGGATCTTGGGAATCATTGTTCCCAACATGAGGCAAGAAACTTGCACCGAATTTTCGGTGTATTTCAACCAATCCGCATAGGCATCCAAGTTGTTGACATCGGGTTCATCGGGAATACGATCGTCCAAAATGTAGGACTTCTTCTCTTGCTTGAGAACAATTCTCAAGTTTCGATACCAGTCCATGAAATTGTAATAGTTTAGACGATCCTTATCCAAAATGGATCTTAGTGATAAGTTATGCACGGGTGGGATAATTGCGTTCTATTGATTGTTTGCGGTCATCTATAAAAGAATTTAACAAAGTTCAATTTAGTATTTTCGATGTCTATAAATTTAATCATTAATACCCTTTAATGCCTCTAAGACAATTAGTTATTAAAATCTAGAATCCAACGTTTCATCCAAATAGTAGTTTGGTGACCTTTATCCCTCTATTCGAATTAACAAGGTAGTCAACGTTTGACAATTGCAGCCCTTTGCAACTTCTAGTTTTATGGGATCGGTTAAACATCATATGTTTAGTTGGCATGTTTAATCGCATCAACACCTTTGTACGCCATGCTTCGGTGACCCTATTCACATGGTTTCCAAATCAAGTCATCCTACTTACACACAGGTGTGAGTTTACACATACAAGTGGTTAGGTGACCTTTAACCCACAAGTATTGTAAATCCACCTCAAGATCACAAGTTTTCTTAAATGTGGTTAGGTGACATTTATCCCACATCAAGACTCCAAGTGACTCGAGTGTTGTATAAAAAGATGGTGTTCAACTTGTTTTCCAAAAGGGTTTTAGTTTTCAAAATTCTATATTGGAAAACTATATGATGTACCTTCCATTTGCATGCATTCAAATGTATGGTACCAATTTTCAAATTCCTTTTAATAAAACCCATTTTATTTTGAAATCATTAATAGTTAATAAAACCAATTTTATCACTTAATAATTTCAAAGGAATCACTTTTATGCTAGTTGTCGATTTTAATTGTTAACATCCAAACATGATAAAACAATAAATATAAATCAACCATACAATCACAGGTTCATAACCATAGCCACCTGAAATTAACAACACTTGTTGACCTAAACAAGTGTGTCAAAAGGTCTCTCCTAAGGGACGAGCATGACACAAGGTATGAGATTGTGAACTCCCACTTGACTCCGCATCCTTATGCTTCAAGAGTTCACTTCTAGTTGTGATACTTCTTCTTTAATTGGGCTTCCACTTGGGTTTCAACCAAAATGGTGTCGTAGTTGCATCTTCTTTTACAAAATATATCCTGATACATTTTGTCTAATAAAAGAAATATAACTATTCTACTTATTATTACAAACCATTTGAAAGAATAAATAGATT
The DNA here is from genome assembly GCF_021521415.1 of Bidens hawaiensis. NCBI lineage: Eukaryota > Viridiplantae > Streptophyta > Magnoliopsida > Asterales > Asteraceae > Bidens > Bidens hawaiensis. The sequence continues at coordinate 1,382,589 of NW_027491035.1, read as the reverse complement.
ACAAACCCGAATAAAGAACATTACAAACAAATGAATAAATCACAACAACTCTTCTTCAATATCCACAAGGTCATGGCTAAGTTATGAACATCCACACAAGCAGGTCAACCTTTGACCAAACAGGTCAACCTTTGACCAGATTGGTTCCCCTTTTCCCTTAGTTCTCGGCCTAAAACAGAGAACACAAAGTTCTCGGACAGAAGACCAAAGCTTCAGAGTTTTCGGCCTGAAAGCTTTGGTTCATAGAGAACCTATTGTTCTCGGTCAAAACCATTGTTTCTCCCAATCCATTGTTTCTTCCGCGTGAAGCTTTATGCAGGTGAAATTTTGGACTTAGGATATTTTTGGGGATTTTTTGAATTTTTCACATCTGGTGTAGATATTTTATGTTAGTGTGGATAACGATGAAAAAGGACGACGTGACAGTTTTGCAGACGCCGAACAGTCGATGGGACGTATATGCCGGCTATCAACTGTACTCGCCTGTACACTTTCATTTTTTCGACTTTCCCGCGTGACGTGGCGTTTCCTGAGTGGGCCGTCTCTTTCTCTTTCCACTGGCGAAACCCCCATCGCATTAATCGCGATGTGTATAAATAGGGTAGTTTCCTCCCTTCTTTTTTCTTTTATCACTTTCAATCTCTTTCTTCTTAACTTCTTTCCTCGAATCTTCGATTAGCCTTTGCAAGGTTTACACGATTTCTCGTTGTTTTCCTTTTCATTCCGACGTAATGGCTGGAGATAAGAAGGCGTCGTCTTCCCCAAACGTAGAAACCATACAAGTTAGTTGGAAACGTCCCGACTATGAGAAGCTTATTACGGCCTACGGGATTTCCATCGGAATGGGAACCGGAGTTTTCGGCCGCCGGATCTACTGCTAACAAGCCTCCGTCTGGCAAAATGGCGTTGTATGCCAACTTTTTCTCCCATGGGAATCTTAGGTTTTCGATAACCAAGTTCCTAGGGTATATTCTATCTGCCCATGGGATACACCTCTCGCAAGTGCATCGCTTTGGCCTCATGCGAATTCGCCATTTCGAATTCGTATGCCGGGCGAACAATATTGTGCCAAAGATTGACAAATTCTCCGTGTTTACAAGATGCACGGGCGCGGCGGATGGTACAACTGTGCCTCCGTCTCGAAGAGAGTCATTGGCACTGAGCCGCCCCGCAACGCATACGAGTGGAGAACAATTTGACCATTTTGGGTCAATTTGAACCAAGTCTCTAACATTAAAGATTACAACCCAATCCCGGGTTGTACCTTAATACCCCTAAACAATGCTTCTTGAGTTTTCTTAACATTTCATTATTTTGTTAGTCATTTAAGCAATATTACAATTTGACAAGAAACTTTAGCTTATAATTTGAAGTGAACAAAGTTCTTCTGGCTGCGTGAGGATGTCGTTCCCATCACCATGGTGCGGCGTCCGGCCAACGAGAAGCTTCCGGATATGCCGGTTGCTTCTTTTGAAGGTCAGGAATGGTTCCATACGTTGATGCCGAAGCCTACGCCCATGCGGGCCATTCCTGAGGAAGCCTTGGTGTGGGCAGGTATGAGCCGCCTGTGGCCATACCCGGATCTGGAACCTTTCTTCCAAAACGTGGATGAGAGTAGGCGCCTACCAATTTTTTCATGTTCTGTTTTTCTTATAACTTTTTACTTATGTATGTTATGTTCCTTTCATGTGAGGGGTCAATGATTGACGCCCTTTTTGACGACGCAGGGTGTCCGCAGAAGCGCAGTCACGATGCAAAGGCTCTGCCAATACTTGACAAGACCCGGGATCACTTCCTCTTCCCCAGCAAGGTGCGCGCCGAGCCGGTGGCCTCAGAGGCCATTTTTCAAATAGGTGCGTATCGTCTAAAACCTCGTCCTCTAATTGCTTTATCCTCCAATAGGGTGATTGTAATTTTGTCTTCGAGTGACGAATCATCATCCCTCGAGGAACACTATTATGAAGATACCTCTGAAATTTCATCTGTCACGCATGCGCTGGCAGAGCTGGAGCGGAAGAGGAAACAGCGACCTTCCAAGGAAAGTGATGCGGGTTCCAACCACGTTGATGCCGAGGAGGAACCTATCAAGAAAAAGCACCGGACGCAGGGCCCTAAAAGGCATATGGTCCGTCTTGGGGACCGGGTGATGGAGCTGATGATGGCTTCTGCACATAAGTTGCTGATCCTTAACGTAAAATATCAGTCTTTGTTATATTGTCTTTATCTAATTGTTTGTTTCTGTCCCGCAAAAACTGGTGATGCACCCCAACAGGGAGCATCTACGGAAAAACCACCATCTCCTTCACCAAAGATCGTCATATCCGATGACGTGTCCGGTTCCAAGGGGAAGGAACCAGTTCAGGACACTGAGGATCCGGTGACATAGGACACGCCACATCAGTCTCCACCCTCCCTTCCGCCATCTCCTCCACACATTTCATTGTCCTCACCCGTGCGTCAAGCGGGTGGTGAAGAGGCTTCCCACTCCCAGTTTACAAGTGTCGATTATTTCGGAGTGGCGAATCCGGAGGATGATGACCATTTATACATCTCTCAATAGACTCTTGCGCAAGGGTCTCGTTTCACGGATCCGGACATCTGTGCTGCGTTCATCAGCCACAGTGTTCCTTTGGCGGAACGGGCTTTTCAGCGTGGTCTCTCCCGCCATGATCTCGGCATGGACTTCAACACTTTCCTGGCCAATACTGTGGCTAGCGAGCAAGAAATTTGATGAGAGTGGAAATCGATGGGAGAGAAATGGGGGGAGATGTCCCGGGCCATCGAAGAAGCTAAGAAGGCCATTGAGGACCAACATCTGAGGGCTAACACTGCTTAGTGGAAGCTGAAAGATGCTGGAATTTCCCTCCAGGCGGAAAAGGATAAGCAAGCTGCTGTCGCCCGCCAATGGGAGGAGGCGTGCAAAAAACAGAATGTCGTCCTCAAAGCTGCCCGGGACGAGACCCAACGGAAGGAGGAAGACTTGGCTAAAGCCCTCGAAGCGAACGCTTCCTTGGAGACTCAAGTTACCACGCAGGGTAACTTGATCCAAGCTTTTGAAGAGGAGACCAAGCTGCGGAAGGAGCAGGCGGAAGTGATGGAGAAAAGAGTTGTGGATATGCAGGCTGCGCATGATGCCCTCTTGAAAGCTCATAAGGTATCAGAAGCTTGTACAGCCAAATTATATGAGGATAACTTGCAATTTGCCGACGGGTATCGTGAGCTGCATGAGAAGGCCAAACGGACCGAGAAGGAATGACAGTGGTTGTTGGACAAGGGTCTTGGGCTGGTATGCTTTTTGGTCCCATATTTATATCTTTTTTTACCTTTGTAACAACTCGGGCTCTTAAACCCGATCCACTCTTACGTTCGGGCTATTTATATTGCGTTTATCGAGATATATATATAATAATAATTATTATATTATTATTAATTTTTATATATTTATTTAATATACATATAATTAACTTTGATTTATGTTCATTTCTAACCCTACACTAAGCTTTAATATGTTTTTGTTTCCACACCCTATCTAGAGGGACTAAACCGTAAAATCTGGGATTTATAATATATTAATCCAACTAACCCAAACCCATACCCGTTTTGCAACCCGTATACCCGTTTAGTATCTTGTTCCTCAATTCTCGTAAATTAACATGGTAATTGATTTAATACGTGATAGTACTTCCTTAATTCGGCCTAACTAACATGAATAATTAGGAAATATCAATCAATTGATACATGAATTGACTTTTTTATTACAACCGGCCTAACCTAGAATGGGGTATATCTATATCCCTCCACTACAATCCAATTAAACACACCAGTACAATCCTTATAATAGCGTCTAACAAACACCTACAAGGAATTATATTACCATCGTCGTTTTGTACCAGTTCTTGACCGAAATAAGGCCGACCACTGTAACGTCAGTTTAACCCTCTTCCGATCGTCGATAGAGGTAAGTAAATATATGGTTATGATCGCGAGCACATGTAGATCAAAAGCCCTAAGTTGTATTTAGGGGGGGGGGGGGAGGTCGTGGGTTCGAGTCCCTGCCACCCCATTTTGTATTTATTTTTGGCATTTTCTTCCTTTTAAGCTATTTAAATAAATAATATATATAATAATAATTAAGAAATAAACAATCTTTTATAAAACCGATTATGATTTTATGTTTTTCCACGCATTAAAGAATCGTTCATGTATATATGTATATGTATAGATATGTATAATTACTACCACGTAAATTTATACCTTGGATTTAATATATATTTAAAAGGAAAAGTTTTATACTTATATATTTTACCATATTAAGTAATATTAAAAGATGTATTTTACTCATATACGAAATGTTTCTATAATAAAATATTATATTAAATATTATAATGTATTTTAAAACGGATTAATAAACTAATAGTATTCTTTTTAAAGATAGAAAACTTTAATATAATAATGTAGTATAATATAACTTATTTATGATTTAACCAATTTGTAATGTTTCATATAATGTTTTTATATATAACTAGTATATTAATTATGATTAAAAATGGGTGTAATAGTAACTTAAAAATAATTATAAGTATTGAGCTTTCTTAATCGATCTAGTTCCCTAACTTAGTATCTTCGTATTCTATTTTCCTTATTAGGCTTTATCGTCAACGCGTGGTTTCCGCGAATTATCATTTTTAATTCTTCTCTTTTCGCTATTGTTCGTCTATCGAGGTGAGTACCACATTCCCCATTTTTTTACTCATTCTTAAACATTTTTTTGGGACATATGCGTAAATATATTTCTTATATACTTATACACAAAACTGCAACTTTGTCTTATGTGTTAACAGCTTATACCGTACTTGTTTATGTGCTTACTTGCTTTATATGCTTCCGCATTCAGAGAGGTCCAACATAATCTCAGTCTAGTATGATCATGCGCCAGTCGTTATAGCCTTTGTGCTTCTCGACATCTCAGTTATACTTGCTCATTTGGTTAATTTGTTATTCTCATATGACTTGTTGCAGCTACGTATTTTGTTATATATACAATATGTACAACTAGACTGGTGTGTTGCTCACTCAACATGTGTTGTTGACAAAATTCTATGTTATACGCATATGCAGGTTATTGTAGAAATTTAATGTCGGTTGGTGAAGACTTAGTGAAGAATTTAAGTTAGGAAAGATACAATCAAGAATTTAATTGTAATTGTTGTTTGTTTAATAAGTTGTATTTTGTACTTGAATTATTTATAAATCGAACTAAATAGATATTGTCATTTAAATAATGTTGCATGATAGTAACCTTGAGAGCCGTGACAATCAGTTCGCGCCCCGGTATTTTCACCGTAGGTTGGGGTGTGACAGATTAGTATCAGAGCCGAAGGTTTAAGATAGGTCGTTAGAAATTGCCTTAGACACATGTTTAGGAGCTCTATACGTGCCTATCTGTTTACCTTAATGTGTTCAAATTAAATTGTTTACAGCTTTCTTAGATAATTATTATTTATTATCTATTTTATTGTTGTGCACACACACACACAAACTCCGAGGCTATGCCTCTACATTCAAAGAAAACTTTTCGAAAACTAGATTGCTTTTATTTTCGGGAAATTCCTTAAGAATTCCCACCTGTTGTTTTCACTCGTATACCTTAAGGCAAGGTTATGTGGCATGTCCCTATGATAAATAAAAGGGGAAGAGAAACTGTTATCTGGGCACTGGCAAAACGGTTCCAAGAACCAAAGGTAAGACGCTATTCCTTACCTGGGTGATAACCTGACCACAGTTTCAACCCTATGGACACGAGCCAGACCCATAAATGCCAAATGACCGACACCTTAGGTTGATTTTAACCGAATTTATGGTGATTCGTGCCAAAACTCGGTTTTCCCGATTATTGTGTTCCGTTATTTAAATGGTTAGTTGGGTGAAAAATCCATGGAACCCATGGACACCCCTACTATCCATTCTTAACTATTCAAAGTTCTGTGCTATGATAAATTTTTTTTTTTAAATTTTATTTTAAAATTTTTCATTTCCTCAAAATTTATTGGTGTTGTTATAGTATCATTTAATTTCGGGACAAAATTCCCTAAAGTAGGGTAGACTGTAACAACTCGGACTCTTAAACCCGATCCACTCTTACGTTCGGGCTATTTATATCGCGTTTATCGAGATATATATAATAATAATTATTATTATTATATTATTATTACTATTAAATTTTATATATTTATTTAATATACATATAATTAACTTTGATTTATGTTCATTTATAACCCTACACTAAGCTTTAATCTGTTTTTGTTTCCACACCCTATCTAGAGGGACTAAACTGTAAAATCTGGGATTTATAATATATTAATCCAACTAACCCAAACCCATACCCGTTTTGCAACCCGTATATTCGTTTAGTATCTTGTTCCTCAATTCTCATAAATTAACATGGTAATTGATTTAATACGTGATAGTACATCCTTAATTCGGCCTAACTAACAAAAATAATTAGGAAAAATCAATCAATTGATATACGAATTGACTTGTTTATTACAACCGGCCTAACCTAGAATGGGGTATATCTATGTCCCTCCACTATAATCCAATTAAACACACCAGTACAATCGTTATACCAACGCCTAACAAACGCCTACAAGGAATTATATTACCATCGTCGTTTTGTAGTAAGGCCGTCGACTGTAACGTCAGTTTAACCCTCTTCCGGTCGTCGATAGAGGTAAGTAAATATATGGTTATGATCGCGAGAACATGTAGGTCAAAAGCCCTAAGTTGTTTTGATTAATTATACACGGATTCAATCAACTGAAATTGTTAGGGTTTGTTCTTGATTTTTGTTTAAATAGCGTTTGTTTATAATTAAAGGTTGTTAACCCATGTTGCACGTCGCTTGGTAACCTGCTGGTTAAACACATGGGTTGGGGGGGGGGGAGGGGAGGTCATGGGTTTGAGTCCCTGCCACCCCATTTTGTATTTATTTTTGGCATTTTCTTCCTTTTAAGCTATTTAAATAAATAATATATATAATAATTAATAAATAAACAATATTTTATAAAACCGATTATGATTTTATGTTTTCCCCGCATTAAAGAACCGTTCATGTATATATGTATATGTATAGATATGTATAATTACTAACACGTAAATTAAAACCTTGAAATTAATATATATTTAAAAGAGAAAGTTTTATACTTATATATTTTACCAAATTAAGTAATTTTAAAATATTTTTTTTTACTCATATACGAAATGTTTCTGTAATAAAATATTATATTAAATATTATAATATATTTTAAAACGGATTAATAAACTACTATTATTCTTTTTAAAGATAGAATACTTTAATATAATAAAATAGTATAATATACCTTATTTATGATTTAACCAAATTGTAATGTTTCATATAATGTTTTTATATATAACTAGTATATTAATTATGATTAAAAATGGGTGTCATAGTAACTTAAAAATAATTATAAGTATCGAGCTTTGTTAATCGATCTAGTTCCCTAACTTAGTATCTTTGTTTTCTATTTTCCTTATTAGGCTTTATCGTCAATGCGTGGTTTCCGCGAATCATCATTTTTAATACTTCTCTTTTTGCTGTTGTTTGTCAATCGAGGTGAGAACCACATTCCCCATTTTTTTTACTCATTCTTAAACGTTATTGGGGACATATGTGTAAATATATTTCTTATATACTTAAACATAAAACTGTAACTTTGTCTTATGTGTTAACAGCTTATACCGTACTTGTTTATGTGCTTACTTGCTTTATATGCTTACGTATTCAGAGAGATCCAACATAATCTCAGTCTAGTATGATCATACGCTGGTCGTTATAGCCTTTGTGCTTCTCGACATCTCAGTTATACTTGCTCATTTGGTTAATTTGTTATTCTCATATGACTTGTTGCAGCTACGTATTTTGTTATATATACAATATGTACAACTAGACTGGTGTGTTGCTCACTCAACATGTGTTGTTGACAAAATTCTATGTTATACGCATATTCAGGTTATTGTAGAAATTTAATGTCGGTTGGTGAAGACTTAGTGAAGAATTTAAGTTAGGAAAGATACAATCAAGAATTTAATTGTAATTGTTGTTTGTTTAATAAGTTGTATTTTGTACTTGAATTATTTGAATTATTAAATCGAATTAAGTAGATAATTTCATTTAAATAATGTTGCATGATAGTAACCTTGAGAGCTATGACAATCAGTTCACGCCCCGACATTTCCGCCGTAGGTTGGGGTGTGACAGATTGGTATCAGAGCTGAAGGTTTAATATAGGTCGTTATAAATTGCCTCAGACACATGTTTAGGAGCCCTATACGTGCCTATCTGTTTACCTTAATGTGTTCAAATTAAATTGTTTACAGCTTTCTTAGATAATTATTATTTATTATCTATTGTATTGTTATGCACACACACACAAACTCCGAGGCTATGCCTCCACATACAAAGAAAACTTTTCGAAAAATAGATTAGTTTTATTTTCGGGAAATTCCTTAAAAATTCCCACCAGTTGTATTCACTCGTACACCTTAAGGCTTGGTTATGTGGCATGTCCCTATGATAAATAAAAAGGGAAGAGAAACTGTTAGTTGGGAACTAGCAAAACGGTTCCAAGAACCAAAGGTAAGACGCTATTCCTTACCTAGATGATAACTTGACAAAAGTTTCAACCCTATGGACTCGAGCGAGACCCAAAAATGCCAAATGATCGACACCTTAGGTTGATTTTAACCGAATTCACGGTGATTCGTGCCTAAAATCGGTTTTCCCGATTATTGTGTTCCGTTATTTAAATGGTTAGTTGGGTGAAAAATTCATGGAACCCTGGCACCCCTACTATCCATTTCTTAACTTGATTTCGTATTTTTGTTGGAGTAATCAACGTGGTGATTCACAAGATTCTCCGACTACACATAATTATTTCGATAGTTCATTATTTAGTTTGGTCGGTTAAAACGCCATGTAACGCTCATTGGGCCGACAAACGTCATTGCATTGTTAATTCGTTAATTAGTTGGGATAATCCAATTGTCATGTAACGCTCATGGGCTGTCCAACTCAGTTGTTTTTCGTTAGTTCGTTGGGCCATTCAAACTGCCATGGAAAGCTCATGGGAATCCAACATCCACAATTTATATTTCGTTAGTTTATTGTAAACTTAATCAAATCTAAATTTTAAACAGACTTACTCGTCATGCAGTCATCACACATTAATCTTATTGACTAAATCATTTAATAACTATTTACGCAAAGTAACCCCCTCATCTTATAAAATTTTACTTTTACTCCTCATGACGCAATTCCTCTTACTTATTAAAGCAACGTTATTATAAGTCATCTCCGTAGTTAAACATTTTACTATCCTTATGATTTTCTCAATTTATCCTTCAGCTTATAAATCTTTATTTTTGGTCCTCATAGAATGTCTCATTTAAGAAACCACCGTCATCCTCGACATCAATCGTTTGATTCTCACGACCAACGTAGGGCTGCCTATATTCCTCCACTATAATCAAACTAAACACACCAGTACAATCCCTATACCAGCGCCTAACAAACGCCTAAAAGGAATTATATTACCATCGTCGATTTGTACCAGTTCTTGACCGAGATAAGGCCGACCACTGTAACGTCAGTTTAACCCTCTTCCGATCGTCGATAGTGGTAAGTAAATATATGGTTATGATTTCGAGAACATGTCGATCAAAAGCCCTAAGTTGTTTTGCTTAATTATACACGGATTCAATCAACTGAAATTGTTAGGGTTTGTTCTTGATTTTTGTTTAAATAATGTTTGTTTATAATTAAAGGTTGTTAACCCATGTTGCACGTCGCTTGGTAGCTTGCTGGTTAAACACATGGGTTGGGGGGGGGGGGGGTGGGCAGGTCGTGGGTTCGAGTCCCTGCCACCCCATTTTGTATTTATTTTTGGCATTTTCTTCCTTTTAAGCTATTTAAATAAATAATATATATAATAATTAATAAATAAACAATAATTTATAAAACCGATTATGATTTTATGTTTTTCCCCGCATTAAAGAATCGTTCATGTATATATGTATATGTATCGATATGTATAATTACTAACACATAAATTAATACCTTGGATTTAATATATATTTAAAAGGCAAAGTTTTATACTTATAAATTTTACCAAATTAAGTAATTTTAAAAGATGTATTTTACTCATATACGAAATGTTTCTATAATAAAATATTATAATATATTTTAAAACGGATTAATAAACTAATAATATTCTTTTTAAAGATAGAATACTTTAATATAATAAAGTAGTATAATATACCTTATTTATGATTTAACCAATTTGTAATGTTTCATATAATGTTTTTATATATAACTAGTATATTAATTATGATAAAAATGGGTGTAATACTAACTTAAAAAACAATTATAAGTATCGAGCTTTCTTAATCGATCCAGTTCCCTAACTTAGTATCTTCGTATTCTATTTTCCTTATTAGGCTTTATCGTCAACGCGTGGTTTCCGCGAATCATCATTTTTGATACTTCTCTTTTCATTATTGTTCGTCTATCGAGGTGAGAACCGCATTCCCCATTTTTTTACTCATTCTTAAACGTTATTGGGGACATATGCGTAAATATATTTCTTATATACTTATACACAAAACTGAAACTTTGACTTATGTGTTAACAACTTATACCGTACTTGTTTATGTTCTTACTTGCTTTATATGCTTCCGCATTTGGAGAGGTCCAACATAATTTCACTCTAGTATGATCATACGCCAGTCATTATAGCATTTATGCTTTTCTACATCTCAGTTATACTTGCTCATTTGGTTAATTTGTTATTCTCATATGACTTGTTGCAGCTACGTATTTTGTTATATATACACTATATGTACAACTAAACTGGTGTGTTGCTCACTCAACATGTGTTTTTGACAAAATTCTATTTTATACGCGTATGCAGGTTATTATAGAAATTTAATGCATGTTGGTGAAGACTTAGTGAAGAGTTTATGTTAGGAAAGATACAATCAAGAATTTAATTTGTAATTGTTGTTTGTTTATTAAGTTGTATTTTGTACTTGAATTATTTGAAGTATTAAATCGAATTAAATAGATATTTTCATTTAAATAATGTTGCATGATAGTAACCTTGAGAGCTGTGACAATCAGTTCGCGCCCCGGAATTTTCGCCGTAGGCTGGGGTGTGACAACCTTGACCATCTTGATGATCTTTGCATGTCTTCTTATTAATAGGTTATCTAGCATATCAAGGAAGGGCCTGAGCTTACGGACGGTCTTGCTATTCTGCTCAATACCTCGAGTCAAGATGGCCGGTTGATTGGCTTCGAGGAAGGTCTTGATTTCGCGAGGACCAACCGGCCAGTGGAGAGCATACGCTGCACGTTCTTAACATTGCGGGGGAGTACAGCAAATAGATGCAAGAATTTGACGATTTGTCATTTCCTCTCCAAGCAATGCTCCCCGAATTTGCCGCAGCGGGGGATGGCGTTCACCGCCTAAAGGAGTATTTATAAGAAACATATGAAGATACGCCATCCACTCCTCCCACTTCTCCAAAACCTGATACTCCATCCTCCAAGACCCAAGGCCCGGAAGGCACAGCTGCTCAGGATCCATAGATTTGGCATAATTGTATTTTGTAACTTGTTCCATTTGTAGTCCTCTTTTGAAATTAATAGAAGAAGTTTTGTCCTTTACACTTTGTCTTATACATAATATAAGTGTTAGATTTTAGGATCTTCTTAGTTGTCAATAAAGATTTACCTGAAATTGTCAGTTATGTTTAAGAACACACGGGTCCTCTCTGGCATGCAGGCCAGGAATTATTTTAAGGACACACGGGTCCTCTCTGGCACGCAGGCCATAAATTTATTTTAAGGATACGCGGGTCCTCTCTGGCACGCAGGCCAGGAATTTATTTTAAGGACACGCGGGTCCACTCTGGTACTGTAACGATTCCGACGAAACCAGGTATACCCTAACCGGTAGACGTTAGTTACGTCATATGTAATGTCGGGTACATGAGTTACCATGGTAATTATACGAGAATACATGGTTCATTGTATTGATTGTACGTGAATATATAATTCACCGTATTGAATATGCGATCAAACGATCGATAGTTATTGAAACCCGAATGAATCGAGGGTTCAATTATAGACGAGATATATGATATTTAGTGATGTTACGAAGTATTAAAGCTTCGGGATAAGTGGATTAAAGCGCAGAAAAAGGATTTCGATTTAATGGTACGCCGGTACGTTAAACGAAACCTTTATTACCAAACCGAGCAAGAGACGATCGATCAAGCCGAAAAAGATGCACAATTATTAATACTATGATGTTTTAAGTTAATAAATGTCATGGTTTAAGTTTTTAAATCGGTTTTATATAAATTTTATTTTTAAGCCGAAAAACGACCGTTTTAGCCTCGTTTTAAGCCGAATTAAACGTTTAACCGAAAAACGAACTGAACCAGATTATCCAAAACATTATCCGGATTACGAGTATCCGAATATGTGGCCACAAATGTAGATGTGGGTCCCCACCCCACCCTCCAAAGGTCCGATCGGACCACCTCTCCCCACACTTCATTTCATTTTCTTTTTTTACAAACATAATCCAACAAACCACCAATTCTCTCAAGTTCTTGAACCAAAACCCGAGACCCTAGCAAGAAAAACCAAGGTAAAGATCGTGTATGTACGTGTTTATGTTCGTTTCTTGAGTTTTCTTTCAAGAAAATGAGGTTTCCAAGTGAAAAAGGGTGAAAACCCGAGATGGAACCGATTCTTGCACGATCAAGTGATGTATACGGGTTATACAAGGGATCTTGGTCCAAGAAAGGAGTTAAACGAATCAAAAACGAATTTTTACGGTTAAATCTTTGTTTTAGTATCATAACCGTAACCATGAAAGAAATGGCTTGATCGTGAGTGTAACTTGCTTGGTATTGTGGTATGTTGTTTGTAGGCTCTGTATTTAGTGGTAGATAAGGCGGAAAGATGAGTTTGTAGCTTGTAGTGGCGGAAAACGAAAGGTATATTCGGTTATGTTCGGTTTTGGGAAATTTGGCCAGATTGTTGATGCTTTAGAGTTAGGTCATGAAATTTTACAGAGGTGTTAAACACATGAAAATATGAGTTCTGTGAATTTTTGGTAATTTTTGGATAAAGGATGAATATTTGGTGAATTTAATGCTCGGTTTTGGCCAAAAATGGTGAAAAATAGTTAAATATTATGAAAACTTCTGGAAAATTGCGGATAATCTTTTAATATCATGTATAAGTCACACACAAAATTTGAGGTCCGTTGGAGAAGTCTAAGTAGGCTTTTCGGTTAAACGAGTTCTAGGGATTTCTAGCTCGGTTTTAGTAAAAAGGGCATGTAAATGAAGATTTTGATTCATGAAAAATTACAGGGGACTATGTGGATGGCAGGGGACATCCAGGAAAATTTTGGGATTTTTCTAAGATCGTTTGGTATTTACGACATATTTAGTGTTTAAATGGTGTTTAAAAATAGATAAATAAATTTTAAATATAAGAATTAATTCTGGAAATATTTTTATAAAATTCCCCACTGTTAAAAAGTGATTTGTGCAAAATTTCAAGATCCGAGAGTAAACGGATAATTAATCGTGCTAATTATCAAACTTTTAAAGTTAAAACGCGTAAACCGGTGAAGTTCGCTTAAGCGAGCTGACTGGTGTATAAAAACCCTAAAAATGAACTATTTTCATATAAATGAGTTAAACAAGTAAAAATAAATCATCCGAAAATAATTCGGATGATTTGAGTAATTTTAACCTATTTTAACAGTTTCCGGTACGCCAAAGACGGAAACGGGTCCCGCGGCCAATCGGGACGTCTAAACCAATCTATAATTTCACATCTTTAATTAAATTATCAGACAACCACTATTTTCGGGTCGTGTGTGACCAAACTCATTTTTGAAACATAAAAAAACGGATAACCGTGCTAGACACGCAAAACGAGAAAAAAACGACTAATAGTAGCTGTGACCATGGAACTCTAAACGACATCACAATCTGAGTCCGGAGAAGTGTTTCTGGGTTAACCTTGCCCCCAGAACGGGTACAGTGCTGGGTTAACAGTGCCCCTAGATGTACCGGTTAACTTGGTTAAAGTTATATTAATAATAAGTGTATAGTAACGATCTTAGGGATCATATTACAGATTGGACGTGTTAACTGATAATGATTGTTGTTACCTGCTTGCATGTGCTAAGGTGAGTTTCACGAGCCCCTTTTTCGGAATTGTTTTCAAATATTTTTCCGGGGCGGAAAGCATGTTACTATTGAAATGTTTAAATACATACTGAACGCATGGATTTGCGTGTATTTATAAATATTTGATTGTATGGGAATCGTACGGAGTGAGTACAGGACTGCGTTAACAGTGTCCCCAGATGTCTTTGGAAGTGTTTCCGGGTTAACATTGCCCCAGGAGTGAGTACAGTACTGGGTTAACAGTGTCTCCAGGGGTTCTTAGAAGTGTTTCCGGGTTAACATTGCCCCCGGAGTGAGTACAGTACTGGGTTAACAGTGTCCCCAGGGGTTTCTAAAAGTGTTTCTGGGTTAACATTGTCCCCGGAGTGAGTACAGTACTGGGTTAACAGTGTCCCCAGATAATATTATATTATGATATGGATTTATCATGGTTTACTAAAATTGTGAAACTCACCAACTATTCGTAGTTGACCCGTTTTCTCACATGCTTTTCAGCTACAATTAAGATGAAGTGATTGCTTACGTGCTAAGTGCTTGATGTGTGTAAGATTTGCGTGCGGGATGTTAGGATACATTATGACAGATAGAATTATGTATCGTATGGTATGATGTGTGTATCACCTAGACGGTAATGAAATACGAGATAATGTAATTTTGAAGTATATACTAGATACTGGTATGTGTAATATGTATGATAATATTTGGTGTGTATGTGTACCTGCTGTTATGATTGAACTGGTAACGAGTTATACGGTGAGATTAGTATTTTTGATTACTGCGTACGGGATGAGTACGGCAGAATGACATAAAAAGAGTAACTCCAATGATGGAGATTGATATGATTCAGTTGATTGCTCAAAGATAGCAGATGATGATACCGAATGTAGTATCACAGATCACTGCTAGTGTTGATGCAAATGTGATCGCAGAATTATAGATCGAGCAATCACATGATTATGAATATTTCAATTCTTAGTGGTATTACTAAGAGTGATAATGTCCCACCGAATGCTATTATGACTACAAGTATTAGTTATATACTAAACATGAATAGTAGTCGTAATGAATTAGATCCGGTATGAAGGATATGTTTATCGGTTGTGTTAAGGGGATTATTAATAGTTTGCTGATGGTAAAGGGAGGAATAGATTAGCGAGTGGATAGAAAAGATCGAAATGGTTAAGGATATTGGTAAGAGTCTAGAACATTGTGTAGTGAAGTATGCTACAGATATGTTGGTAGATTATGTTGTATCGTGATGGAACACGATGGTACAAAATAATAGATAGAAAATTTTTGCTCAGATGATGTGGTCGGAATTTAAAATTCTTGTGCTAGAGCACTTTTATTCGAGTAATTAAGTTCAGAGATTGGAAACTGAACTATGGAAGATAGAAATGTTGTATGCTGATCACTTAGAAAACGCTAATCGTTTGAAGGAATTGTCATGTCTGGTAACATGGCTAATTACTCCTGAAACTAAGCGAAGTGAGCGCAATATTGGGGACTAACTCCATCGATAAAGAGTATAGTCAATCCTGTAAAATATACAACCTTTGAAAGGGTTGTGTCGCAAGCCAGCATTGATATATTTTACTCTATGGGAAGTGGACTGGAAGGACGTTAGGTGAGACGTCGAGTAATAAAGAAGAGAAATGATAAAGGTATAGTGCAAGATAGGCTTTGAATAAGTAGGTATGTCCTACAACCCAGAATTATACTAAGAATAGTTCTGGTGTGAAAACATGAACCACATGAAGGGTCCTTCCCTAACTGTGGAAAATATGGTTATCGGCAGGAAGAAGAATGTCGAGTGATAGTAGGCAACGGGTGTGGTAAAGATGGATGTAATACCCCATTTGTAGAACCAATTGAAGCCATGTGAACCGGCAACCCCAACCCATTCATGTACAACCACTCCGAACCCAACAACTTCAATAACAATCCATCCGAAGAAATCAAATTATGCCAAATAGTTGTACTTGCTATGAATGTGGCAGTACAGAACGTTTCAAGAGAGATTGCCCAAAGTTGAACCAAGGTGTCGTGGAAGATGAACCTCATGACAAGCATCAACCTCTGATCAAGCAAGGAGCCGTGCTTTTGTGAGTAATTCAAATAAAGCACGTCATGATCCAAAAGTGGTATTAAGTACGTTGTAGTTTTAAATCAATAGGCTTCAGTGATATTTTTACGGTCGTCGATAGAAGTTAGTTCCTGCTAACCTCCTACCCTTTGGAAAGATACCGATTAGTGAAACTATAGAACCCTATACTGTAGAATCGCTAACGGTAAATCCCTAATGGTTAACTAAATTGTACGGAATTGTCCTATTATTCTGAACGATTAACCTTTCCTTATTGACCTACGACCAGTAAAGCAAAGAAGTTTTGACGTAATAGTTAGCATGGATTGGCTAACTCAACATGAAGCAGAAATCAAATATGAAAAGAAGATGATTAGAAGCTCTCTTTCGGACGATGAATCGATTAAATACAGAGAAAAGTGTACGGTATTATGTTGCCACTCAAATCTCATCTTGAGATGTTATAATATTTACGACAAGAAGACGTGGTGTATTTAACAAACGTGATTGCCAAAGTATTTAAAAGAAAACATATAGAAGATATCCCGGTGGTACGCAAATTTCCACAAGTTTTCCCAGAAGAACTCCCTGGATTACCGCCAACCCGACAGGTCGAATTCAGAATCGATTTAATGTCTCAAGCTGGCCCTGTTGCTAAAGCACCCTACCGACTTGCACCGTCCGAGATGCAAGAATTATCCAATCAGTTACAAGAATTGTTGGATAAGATTTTATACGACCTAGTTAGTCACCATGGGGTGCACCAGTTTTAATTGGGAAATGAAGGACGGAAGTGTTAGGATATGTGTTGATTAGGGAGAATTGAATAAAGTGGCGATCAAGAATAGGTATTCACTTCTTCGAAGTAAATGATCTGTTTAACCAACTGCAAAGGGCGATTTATCTTTAGAAAATTGATCTTATATATAGTTATCACCAAATGAAAAATCCAAGAGGAGGACGTTGCAGCAACAGCGTTGCGGACTCACTACGGCCATTATGAATTCTTATTCATGCCGTTCGGGTTAACAAATGCGCAGGCAGTATTCATGGAACTCATGAATCGAGTCTGTAAACCTTACTTTGACAAATTTGTCATAGCATTCATTGATGATATTTTGATATATTCGCAACGTAAAGAAGAGCACGAACGACGATTAAGGAAAATTGTAGAAGTGTTAAAACAAGAAGAGCTATACGCGAAGTTTTCAAAATGTGATTTTGAATAAAGAAGGCATAATCCCTTGGTCATGTTGTAAAGCAACAAAGATTTCACAAAGATCCAAATAAGATAGAAACCATTAAAATTGTGCCAAGCGCCGATTTTAAGTCTCCCCGATGGAGACGATGGTTTTGTCGCGTATTGTGACGCATCGCGTAAAGGGTTAGGATGCATGTTGACGCAGTATATTAAGGTTATAGCCTATGCTTCCCGACAGTTAAAATTACACGAGTAAAATTACACTACTCACGACTTAGAACTGGGAGCGGTTATCTACGCACTTAAAATGTGGAGACATTGTCTCTACGATACGAAGAGCACCATCTTCACCGATCATAAAAGTTTGCAGCACATATTTGATCAGAAGGAACTGAATATGAGGCAACGAAGATGGGTCGAGTTGTTAAGCGATTATGACTGTGACATCCGTTATCACCCTGGCAATGCTAACGTCGTAGCCGATGCCTTGAGTAAGAAAGATCGGGTTAAGCCATTGCGAGTGCGAGTGCTGGGGATGATAGTCCAGTCGAACCTTCGAACCTGATTCGAGTCGCTCAACGTGAGGCTTTGAAAGAGGAACAATTGGAAAAGAAGGAATCTTACGGCAATGAGGAGAATTTCGAACAGCGCGTGGACTAAATTCTCTACTTCAAAAATCGGGTTTGGATCCCGACCCTCCATGACCTTCGTGAATTAATCATTGACGAAGCACATAGATTGAAATAATCCATACATCCGGGATCGGATTTGACTATTGATGATACGGATATCTGAAAGGATTTTTATTAATGGTCGAGTTTGGAGAAAGATATGGTTACGTGTGTTGGTGAATATTGAGTTATGCAAGAGATAAGGCTGCACACCGAAAACCCTAGGGAACGCCACAACGACAGAAAATTCGCCAATGATAGTGGGAATAAATTACAATGAATTCTTGCCTAAATTCCTGATGGTGAAATGGTATCTCGTCGTGGAGTGCCATTTTCAATTATCTCAGATCAAAATAGTCATCCTACTTCCATTATTGGAAGGCGGGGAAGGAAGCATCGAGAGCTTGAAGCTTTTTATGGGTGAAGTAATTATCACCAATGTTAAATTGAAAATGGGCGTCAATCAAGCCATAAGATTTGAATTGATTCGAGAAACAACCAATCGGATTTATAATATTTAAGACAAGTTGAAAGCAGCGCGTGATTGGCAAAGGGTTTATGCCAACGTTCAAAGGAAACCATTGTTCCTGAATAGAGGTGACAAGGCATTTTAAGGCATCACCTTAGAGAGAGGTGATATGAGGTTTGGCAAAACCGAAAATAGCTTCTTAATAAATTGGACCCCATGAGAACTATCTCCATGGTTAGTCATTTAGTTTATCGATTAAAGTACTCTAGGGGCTAAGTACTATACAGGATATTTTGCCATGTATACGGATTGAAAAGTGCCTAAGCGATGAGGCAACGAAAGTACTAGTAATAGAGGTACTCATAGAAGACATGCTTGATATCATAACTAATTCCGTAGAGATAGTAGACGGGAAAAACTAAACAGTTTGGACATACCAAGCTTTATTAATTAAGATTAAGTGGAATTCACAGCGAGGACCAGATTATACTTGGTAACGCGAGGGTGAATTCTGAAGGAAAAACCCCCCACCTTTCTCTCGAAAGGAGATAGAGGGCGTGTAAAATTTCGAGGACGAAATTTCTTATCGGGGGGAGAATGTAACGATTCCGACGAAACCAGGTATACCCTAACCGGTAGACGTTAGTTACGTCATATGTAATGTCGGGTACATGAGTTACCATGGTAATTATACGAGAATACATGGTTCATTGTATTGATTGTACGTGAATATATAATTCACCGTATTGAATATGCGATCAAACGATCGATAGTTATTGAAACCTGAATGAATCGAGGGTTCAATTATAGACGAGATATATGATATTTAGTGATGTTACGAAGTATTAAAGCTTCGGGATAAGTGGATTAAAGCGCAGAAAAAGGATTTCGATTTAATGGTACGTCGGTACGTTAAACGAAACCTTTATTACCAAACCGAGCAAGAGACGATCGATCAAGCCGAAAAAGATGCACAATTATTAATACTATGATGTTTTAAGTTAATAAATGTCATGGTTTAAGTTTTTAAATCGGTTTTATACAAATTTTATTTTTAAGCCGAAAAACGACCGTTTTAGCCTCGTTTTAAGCCGAATTAAACGTTTAACCGAAAAACGAACTGAACCAGATTATCCAAAACATTATCCGGATTACGAGTATCCGAAT
The DNA here is from genome assembly GCF_021521415.1 of Bidens hawaiensis. NCBI lineage: Eukaryota > Viridiplantae > Streptophyta > Magnoliopsida > Asterales > Asteraceae > Bidens > Bidens hawaiensis. The sequence continues at coordinate 1,362,695 of NW_027491035.1, read as the reverse complement.
ATGTGGCCACAAATGAAGATGTGGGTCCCCACCCCACCCTCCAAAGGTCCGATCGGACCACCTCTCCCCACACTTCATTTCATTTTCTTTTTTTACAAACATAATCCAACAAACCACCAATTCTCTCAAGTTCTTGAACCAAAACCCGAGACCCTAGCAAGAAAAACCAAGGTAAAGATCGTGTATGTACGTGTTTATGTTCGTTTCTTGAGTTTTCTTTCAAGAAAATGAGGTTTCCAAGTGAAAAAGGGTGAAAACCCGAGATGGAACCGATTCTTGCATGATCAAGTGATGTATACGGGTTATACAAGGGATCTTGGTCCAAGAAAGGAGTTAAACGAATCAAAAACGAATTTTTACGGTTAAATCTTTGTTTTAGTATCATAACCGTAACCATGAAAGAAATGGCTTGATCGTGAGTGTAACTTGCTTGGTATGGTGGTATGTTGTTTGTAGGCTCTGTATTTAGTGGTAGATAAGGCGGAAAGATGAGTTTGTAGCTTGTAGTGGCGGAAAACGAAAGGTATATTCGGTTATGTTCGGTTTTGGGAAATTTGGCCAGATTGTTGATGCTTTAGAGTTAGGTCATGAAATTTTACAGAGGTGTTAAACACATGAAAATATGAGTTCTGTGAATTTTTGGTAATTTTTGGATAAAGGATGAATATTTGGTGAAATTAATGCTCGGTTTTGGCCAAAAATGGTGAAAAATAGTTAAATATCATGAAAAATTCTGGAAAATTGCGGATAAGCTTTTAATATCATGTATAAGTCACACACAAAATTTGAGGTCCGTTGGAGAAGTCTAAGTAGGCTTTTCGGTTAAACGAGTTCTAGGGATTTCTAGCTCGGTTTTAGTAAAAAGGGCATGTAAAAGAAGATTTTGGTTCTGGAAAAATTACAGGGGACTATGTGGATGGCAGGGGACATCCAGGAAAATTTTGAGATTTTTGTTGGAGTAATCAACTTGGTGATTCACAAGATTCTCCGACTACACATAATTATTTCGATAGTTCATTATTTAGTTTGGTCGGTTAAAACGCCGTGTAACGCTCATTGGGCCGACAAACGTCATTGCATTGTTAATTCGTTAATTAGTTGGGATAATCCAATTGTCATGTAACGCTCATGGGCTGTCCAACTCAGTTGTTTTTCGTTAGTTCGTTGGGCCATTCAAACTGCCATGGAAAGCTCATGGGAATCCAACATCCACAATTTATATTTCGTTAGTTTATTGTAAACTTAATCAAATCTAAATTTTAAACAGACTTACTCGTCATGTAGTCATCACACATTAATCTTATTGACTAAATCATTTAATAACTATTTACGCAAAGTAACCCCCTCATCTTATAAAATTTTACTTTTACTCCTCATGACGCAATTCCTCTTACTTATTAAAGCAACGTTATTATAAGTCATCTCCGTAGTTAAACATTTTACTATCCTTATGATTTTCTCAATTTATCCTTCAGCTTATAAATCTTTATTTTTGGTCCTCATAAAATGTCTCATTTAAGAAACCACCGTCATCCTCGACATCAATCGTTTGATTCTCACGACCACCGTAGGGCTGCCTATATTCCTCCACTATAATCAAACTAAACACACCAGTACAATCCCTATACCAGCGCCTAACAAACGCCTAAAAGGAATTATATTACCATCGTCGATTTGTACCAGTTCTTGACCGAGATAAGGCCGACCACTGTAACGTCAGTTTAACCCTCTTCCGATCGTCGATAGTGGTATGTAAATATATGGTTATGATTTCGAGAACATGTCGATCAAAAGCCCTAAGTTGTTTTGCTTAATTATACACGGATTCAATCAACTGAAATTGTTAGGGTTTGTTCTTGATTTTTGTTTAAATAATGTTTGTTTATAATTAAAGGTTGTTAACCCATGTTGCACGTCGCTTGGTAGCTTGCTGGTTAAACACATGGGTTGGGGGGGGGGGGTGGGCAGGTCGTGGGTTCGAGTCCCTGCCACCCCATTTTGTATTTATTTTTGGCATTTTCTTCCTTTTAAGCTATTTAAATAAATAATATTTATAATAATTAATAAATAAACAATAATTTATAAAACCGATTATGATTTTATGTTTTTCCCCGCATTAAAGAATCGTTCATGTATATATGTATATGTATCGATATGTATAATTACTACCACATAAATTAATACCTTGGATTTAATATATATTTAAAATGCAAAGTTTTATACTTATAAATTTTACCAAATTAAGTAATTTTAAAAGATGTATTTTACTCATATACGAAATGTTTCTATAATAAAATATTATATTAAATATTATAATATATTTTAAAACGGATTAATAAACTAATAATATTCTTTTTAAAGATAGAATACTTTAATATAATAAAGTAGTATAATATACCTTATTTATGATTTAACCAATTTGTAATGTTTCATATAATGTTTTTATATATAACTAGTATATTAATTATGACTAAAAATGGGTGTAATACTAACTTAAAAAACAATTATAAGTATCGAGCTTTCTTAATCGATCCAGTTCCCTAACTTAGTATCTTCGTATTCTATTTTCCTTATTAGGCTTTATCGTCAACGCGTGGTTTCCGCGAATCATCATTTTTGATACTTCTCTTTTCATTATTGTTCGTCTATCGAGGTGAGAACCGCATTCCCCATTTTTTTACTCATTCTTAAACGTTATTGGGGACATATGCGTAAATATATTTCTTATATACTTATACACAAAACTGAAACTTTAACTTATGTGTTAACAACTTATACCGTACTTGTTTATGTTCTTACTTGCTTTATATGCTTCCGCATTTGGAGAGGTCCAACATAATTTCACTCTAGTATGATCATACGCCAGTCGTTATAGCATTTATGCTTCTCTACATCTCAGTTATACTTGCTCATTTGGTTAATTTGTTATTCTTATATGACTTGTTGCAGCTACGTATTTTGTTATATATACACTATATGTACAACTAAACTGGTGTGTTGCTCACTCAACATGTGTTTTTGACAAAATTCTATTTTATACGCATATGCAGGTTATTATAGAAATTTAATGCATGTTGGTGAAGACTTAGTGAAGAATTTATGTTAGGAAAGATACAATCAAGAATTTAATTTGTAATTGTTGTTTGTTTATTAAGTTGTATTTTGTACTTGAATTATTTGAAGTATTAAATCGAATTAAATAGATATTTTCATTTAAATAATGTTGCATGATAGTAACCTTGAGAGCTGTGACAATCAGTTCGCGCCCCGGAATTTTCGCCGTAGGCTGGGTTGTGACAACCTTGACCATCTTGATGATCTTTGCATGTCTTCTTATTAATAGGTTATCTAGCATATCAAGGAAGGGCCTGAGCTTACGGACGGTCTTGCTATTCTGCTCAATACCTCGAGTCAAGATGGCCGGTTGATTGGCTTCGAGGAAGGTCTTGATTTCGCGAGGACCAACCGGCCAGTGGAGAGCATCCGCTGCACGTTCTTAACATTGCGGGGGAGTACAACAAATAGATGCAAGAATATGACGATTTGTCATTTCCTCTCCAAGCAATGCTCCCCGAATTTGCCGCAGCGGGGGATGGCGTTCACCGCCTAAAGGAGTATTTATAAGAAACATATGAAGATACGCCATCCACTCCTCCCACTTCTCCAAAACCTGATACTCCATCCTCCAAGACCCAAGGCCCGGAAGGCACAGCTGCTCAGGATCCATAGATTTGGCATAATTGTATTTTGTAACTTGTTCCATTTGTAGTCCTCTTTTGAAATTAATAGAAGAAGTTTTGTCCTTTACACTTTGTCTTATACATAATATAAGTGTTAGATTTTAGGATCTTCTTAGTTGTCAATAAAGATTTACCTGAAATTGTCAGTTATGTTTAAGAACACACGGGTCCTCTCTGGCATGCAGGCCAGGAATTATTTTAAGGACACACGGGTCCTCTCTGGCACGCAGGCCATAAATTTATTTTAAGGATACGCGGGTCCTCTCTGGCACGCAGGCCAGGAATTTATTTTAAGGACACGCGGTGTAACACCCCGTAACCGCAGCGGAAACGTACACGGGATGCAACAGACACATCTGATATCAACAGCATTGCTTATAAAGAAAATATCACTACATTAATTTATAACATATTACATTGTTGCGAGTTTCATTACTGTCTAGGTGTTACACACATATTTTACCGATAAGACATTAATAAATTCATTACAAAACAAAGAGCAGCAAGCTTCCAACAGGTAGCACAGATAGTTAAGCACACATCAATCAATCCAACTTGGGCATACCTAGAAAACATGTAAAGAAAACGGGTCAACTACGAATAGTTGGTGAGTTTCACTAATTTAAATAAACACTGACAAATCATTTTAATAATCATTTATTAACAATATAATCATGCTGGGAACTATGTTACCCCAGAACATTTCCAATAACTTTCTGGGAACTATGTTACCCCAGAACAATAATAACCCCTGGGAACTATGTTACCCCAGAACAATAACAACCCCTGGGAACTATGTTACCCCAGAATAATAATAACCCCTGGGAACTATGTTACCCCAGAACAACAATAACCCCTGGGAACTATGTTACCCCAGAGCAATAATAACCCCTGAGAACTATGTTACCCCAGAACAATAACAACCCCTGGGAACTATGTTACCCCAGAATAATAATAACCCCTGGGAACTATGTTACCCCAGAACAATAACAACCCCTGGGAACTATGTTACCCCAGAATAATAACAACCCCTGGGAACTATGTTACCCCAGAATAATAATAACCCCTGGGAACTATGTTACCCAGAACAACAATAACTCCTGGGAACTATGTTACCCCAGAACAATAATAACACCTGGGAACTATGTTACCCCAGAACAATAATAACCCCTGGGAACTATGTTACCACAGAACAATAACACATTATAAACATTTTATATATTCTATGCATCAGTCCATATATATATAAATGTACAAGTATTTCCATACGATCGGTATGTACTTAAATACTTTAAATAAGACATGTTTTCCGCCCCGGGAAAATATAATTAAAACAATTCATTAAAAGGGGCTCGTGAAAACTCACCTTGTTGTGAGTCGGTGAGTAATATAAGGAACAGCTACGTGCCTGGATCTGTAATATAATATCTAGTCGTTACTATATAATTCCCATAACTTAAATACGTATCAATCGGTACATCTGGGAACATTGTTAACCCAGTACTGTACTCGATTCGGGGACAATGTTAACCCCGTGACACTTCTAAGGACTCAGATTGACATTGCTTAGAGTTTGACAGTCAATTTAGTTAAGGTGATGAAATTATAGCTCGGTTTGACACCCCGTTTGGCCGTGGGGCCCATTTCCGGTATTTCGGTGCCGAAAGCGGTAAAATCGGGTGAAATTACCCAAATCATCCGAATTATTTTCGGATGATTTATTTTTACTTAATTTACTTAGATTTATGAAATAGTCTATTTTTAGAGTTTTCATGTACCAGTCAGCTCGCTTATGCGAACTTTGCCGGTTTACACGTTTTAAGCTTTAAAAACTTGTTTTTATGTTCTTTTTAGCACAAATAATTACCCGATTAGTCTCGGGTCTTGAAATTTTGCACAAAACTTAATTTGACAGAAAGGGATTTTGTAAAAATTTTCCAGATTTATTTTCTTATATTTATATTTATTTATCTATTTTTAAATCTTATTAAAATACTAAATATATCAAAAATACCAAAACACTTTAGAAAATTCCCAAATTTTTCTGGGATGATCTTTATCATCCTCATAACTTTCTGGAATTTTCCCAGATTTATTTTCCTACATTTATATTTATTTATCCATTTTTAAATCTTATTAAAATACTAAATATATCAAAAATACCAAAACACTTTAGAAAATTCCCAAATTTTTCTGGGATGATCTTTATCATCCTCATAACTTTCTGGAATTTTCCCAGATTTATTTTCCTACATTTACATTTATTTATCTATTTTTAAATCTTGTTAAAACACTAAATATATCAAAAATACCAAAACACTTTAGAAAAATCCCAAATTTTTCTGGGATGATCTTTATCATCCTCATAACTTTCTGGAATTTTCCCAGATTTATTTTCCTACATTTACATTTATTTATCTATTTTTAAATCTTGTTAAAACACTAAATATATGAAAAATACCAAAACACTTTAGAAAAATCCCAAATTTTTCTGAGATGATCTTTATCATCCTCATAACCTCCTGGAATTTTCCAGAATTTAAAACTTATTTTTCAATCCATTTTCACCCAAAACCGAGCTAGAAAGCCCTAGAACTCGTTTCACCGAAAAGCCTACTTAGGCTTTTCCAACTGAGCTCAAATTTTGTGGGTGACTTTTATATGTTATAAAAAACTTATCTTAAATTTTTCAGAATTTTTCATCATGTTTTGCTATTTTTCACTATTTTTGGCCAAAACCGAGCATTAAATTCACCAAATATTCATCTTTTATCCAAAAATTACCAAAAATTCACAGATCTCATATTTTCATGTGTAGATCATCTCTGTGAAATTTCGTGACCCGACTCTAAGCACACGTAAATCTGTCCATTTTTTCATAACACACGAAAACCGAACTATTTTGTGTTTTCTAGCTTTAGATCGCAAGGATCTCGGTTTCTAGCCTTTGCTAGGCGCTAGATACAACACTTACAAGCACATCAACACCACACCAAGCAAACTATACCCACAATCAAGCCATTTCTTTCCTAGTGTCGGTTAAAACATCAAAACAACGATTTTGACCGTAAAAATTCATTCTAAACACTTTTAACTAATTACTTGGATCAAGATCCTTTGTATAACTTGTATACATCCCTTGATCACACGAGAACCGGTTCCATCTCGGGTTTTCACCCATATTTCACTTGGAACCTCTTGTTCTTGCAAAACAACTAAAAATAAAGAAATCAACACCAAAGATCATGTATTATAACATGTTTATACCTTGTGTTCTTGATTAGAGAGGATGGATTTGATGAATACTTGGAAAATTGGGAGAGTTTTGAGAGAGTTGTGAGATTTTGTGAAGTAAAAAGAAAAAATGAAATGTGTAAATGGGGTGGGGGGGGTGGCCGGCCCTTTGTGTGGTGTGTGGGGGGGCCCACATCTCAAATATTGTCCACACATTTGGATTACACAATCCGGATAATGTTGTGGATAATCTGGTTCAGTTCGTTTCTCGTTTAAACTCGTAATTCGGCTTAAAACGAGCATAAAATGGTCGTTTTTCGGGTTAAAACAAAATTTACATGAAACTGATTTAAAAACTTTAAAAACTTAACCCATGACATTAAAACCTCATTTTATTAATAGTTACGCATCTTTTACGGCTTGATTGATCGTCTCTTGGTTGGTTTGGTGTTAAAGGTTTCGTTTAGCGTACCGACGTACCATTAAATCGAAATCCTTTTTCTGTGCTATAATTCACCTATCCCGAAGCATTAATACTTCGTAAACATCACTAAACATTATATACTTCGTCTATAATGTAATTCCCGATTCGTTCGGGTTTCAATAACCGATCATTGATTAATTGTAATTCCAATACGATTCACTATATAGTTGAGTATGATTCATACTGTGAACCATATATATTCGTATCAATGTGCTATAACTCATATAATCAATATTAAATAACACGTAAATAGTATATTCCGGCTAGGGTATACCTGGAGTTGCCGGAATCGTTACATTCTCCCCCCGTTATAAAAATTTCGTCCTCGAAATTTTATGCGTCAACTACTTCCTTTTGAGGAAATAGGTGGGGGTATTTCTTCCGAAATTCATCCTTTCGTTCCCAAGTAAACTCTGGGCCTCGTTGCGAATTCCATCTAACTTTGACCAACGAGATCTTATTGTGTCTAAGCTGCTTGGTCTTACCGTCCACTATTTCGATGGGCTCCTCTACGAAGTTGAGCCTATCACTTATTTGAACACCCTCTAAGGGTAACACCGATGTCTCATCCGCCAGACATCTTTTCAAATTCGACACATGAAACACGTTATGAACTGCACTTAGTTCCTCAGGCAGTTCTAGTCGGTAAGCTACCGGACCGATCTTTGCAGTAATAATGAATGGTCCAATATATCTAGGGGCCAACTTCCCCGCCTTTCCAAACCTGACCACTCCTTTCCAGGGTGATACTTTCAAATATACTTTTTCACCCTTCTCAAATGACAACGGTTTTCGACGGGTATCGGCATAACTCTTCTGCCGGTCCCGCGCGGCTTTTAGGTTGTTCTTAATTTCAAGAATCTTGCTGGTCGTCTCCTGGACCAGATCCGATCTAATGACCTGCGGGTCACCCACTTCAGACCAGCAAAGTGGTGATCGGCACTTCCGCCCATACAATGCTTCATAAGGTGCTGCCTTTATACTGCTGTGATAACTGTTATTATAGGAAAATTCAACGAGCGGGAGATGTTGATCCCAATTTCCCTTAAAGTCCAGTACACAGGCACGAAGCAAATCCTCCAAAGTTTGAATAGTCCTCTCAGACTGACCATCGGTCTGAGGGTGGTAAGCTGTGCTTAGGTCAATACGTGTTCCCAATGCTTCTTGGACAGCTTGCCAAAGTTTGGAGGTGAAATGGCTATCCCTATCGGAGATGATCGAGATGGGGATGCCATGACGAGACACTATTTCATTTATATAAATTTGCGCAAGTCTCTCAGTGTTATAATTATTCCTAATTGGAATAAAATGTGCCGATTTGGTTAATCGATCCACGATTACCCAAATCGCATCATGACCTCGGGGTGTCTTGGGGAGATGTGTCACAAAATCCATTGTGATCTGCTCCCACTTCCATTCGGGAATTTCCGGCTGTTGCAACATTCCCGAAGGTTTCTGGTGCTCCGCCTTAACTCTCGCACACGTCGTACACTTGCCGACGTATGTGGCTATATCCTTTTTCATCCCTGGCCACCAGTAAAATTCTTTCACATCCTTGTACATTTTATCTGATCCCGGATGTATGGAATATTTCGATTTATGAGCTTCGTCCATGATTAAATCACGAAGGTCATGGAGGGTCGGGATCCAAATCCGATTTTTGAAATAAAGAATTTCGTCCACACGCTGTTCGAAATTCTTCTCATTCCCGTAAAGTCCTTCTTTAACCAATTGGCCCTCTTTCAACGCCTCGCGTTGAGCGACTCGAATTAAATCTGAAAGGTTCGACTGGACTATCATCCCCAACGCTCGCACACGTAGTGGCTTGACTCGATCCTTTCTACTCAAGGCATCGGCTACAACGTTAGCCTTGCCGGGGTGATATCGTATGTCACAGTCATAGTCACTCAGCAACTCGACCCATCTTCGTTGCCTCATATTCAGTTCTTTCTGATCGAATATGTGTTGCAAACTTTTATGATCAGTGAATATGGTGCACTTTGTACCGTAGAGATAGTGTCTCCAGATTTTAAGTGCAAAGATGACTGCTCCCAGTTCCAAGTCATGAGTAGTGTAGTTTTTCTCATGAACTTTTAACTGTCGAGACGCATAGGCTATGACCTTTTTATTTTGCATTAACACGCACCCTAACCCTTTACGGGATGCGTCACAATATACAACAAATCCATCGTCTCCGTCGGGGAGACTTAAGATTGGCGCTTGGCACAATCTTTGTTTTAGCGTTTGAAACGCCGTTTCCTGCTCTTCACCCCATTCATATTTCCGATCCTTTTGAGTCAGGAGGGTTAAAGGTTGGGCGATGCTGGAAAAGTTCTCTATAAATCGACGATAGTATCCAGCTAAGCCTAAGAATTGGCGGATTTCTTTCGGAGATTTAGGCGCTTGCCAATTCTTAATAGCTTCAACCTTACTCGGATCAACGTGTATTCCTTTGTGGTTTATAACATGACCGAGGAATTGCACCTCTTGTAACCAGAAGTTACACTTGGAGAATTTTGCATATAACTTCTCCTGATCCAGGAGCTCTAAAACTAACTTTAAGTGTTGCTCGTGCTCCTCTTTACTCTTCGAGTATATCAAAATATCGTCAATAAATACAATGACGAACTTGTCAAGATAGGGTTTACAGACTCGGTTCATGAGATCCATGAACACTGCTGGCGCATTTGTTAGCCCAAAAGGCATAACTAAAAATTCGTAGTGGCCGTAGCGAGTCCGGAACGCGGTTTTTGGGATATCCTCCTCTTGAATTCTAACTTGGTGGTATCCCGATCTAAGATCAATTTTTGAGAAATAGCTCGCACCTTGTAGTTGGTCGAACAAATCATCGATTCGGGGAAGAGGATATCTATTTTTGATGGTTAATTTGTTCAATTCCCTGTAGTCAATGCACATTCGAAGGCTTCCGTCCTTCTTTTTCACAAATAGTACAGGTGCACCCCACGGGGAATAACTGGGACGTATAAATCCCTTATCCAACAATTCCTGCAACTGGTTGGGTAGTTCTTGCATCTCGGACGGTGCAAGTCTGTAAGGGGCCTTAGCAACAGGGCCAGCTTGAGGTAATAAGTCGATTCTGAATTCGACTTGTCGGGTTGGCGGTAATCCAGGAAGTTCCTCTGGAAAAACTTGTGGAAATTCGCGTACCACGGGAATATCGTCCACCCGTTTTTCCTCAGAATCAGCGGCCGTCAGGCTCGCTAGATACGCCACACATCCCTGACGTATATATTTCAACACCTTGAGGTGGGATATAAATGGTATCATGGTGCCGGACTTTTCTCCCTGCACTAATACCTCCTCGTCATCCGACACCCGGATCTTGACGGTTTTCTTTTCACAGTTTATTTCTACCCTATTACGAGCCAACCAATCCATTCCCACTATCACGTCAAAACTACCCAATTCTACCGGTAACAAGTCAATCAGGAAGGATTGTTCGCTCAAAATAAAAGGGCAATTCCGAACAATCCGATTGACTATCATGGTTTTACCGTTAGCGACCTCTACGGTGTAGGGTTCTATGGTTTCACCAATAGGAAGGTTTGCTATCGAAAGGAACCTAACGGAGACAAAACTTCTATCGGCGCCTGTATCGAATAATACAGAAGCGTAATGATCAGAGACGAGGAAGGTACCTGTCACTACGCTGGGGTCCTGGCGTGCCTCGTTCGCTCCCATCACAAATGCTCGGCCTCGCGCCGGATTGGAAGCCGATGGCTGACCCGCGAGTTGTCTCCCGTTTCCTCCCTGATTCAGTTTCGGGCAGTTCCTTTTGAAGTGATCCGTGCTGCCGCATTCGTAGCAAGCACGGCTAGTGGTCACCATCTGGTTTCCTTGCGGGTTCTGCTGTCGGGCTGGTTGAGTTCTAAATGGTTGCGCACGAATAGGTTGCGGTTGACGGTTCAGGTTGTTCAGATTTGTCTTACAATTTGGTGCGTAGTGTCCAACCCTGCCACACCGGTGGCACACCACCTCCTTGCACACACCACTATGGTGGTAACCACATTTCCCGCATTTAGGAAACGTTCCCCTCTGCGGTTCTTGCCTTCCGCCCGAACTAGTCATGGCATAGCTCTGGGCAGCGGGCCTAGCTCGTTTGTTTTGCTGCTTCTCTCGGATCCTATTGTCATACGTACCTCGCTTTCCCCCAGCCGACTCTCCCGTCGCCTTTATCGATCCGCTCCTCAAGAAATCATACGTGACAATACCAGTCTGTGTCACTGCACCCTCATACGTCTGGTGCCCTCCCGCGTTAACTATGCTCCTCACTACTGGAGTAAGTCCCCAAATATAACGTTCCACCCTTTTTGACTCTGGGGTGACCAACCACGGCACTAATCGTGACAGTTCATTAAACCGGTTGGTATATCCCAAGTGGTCCGCCCCATGCATCTCTAGGTTCCACAACTCATGTTCCAGTTTCTGCAATTCATTCTTTGGGCAGAAATGTTTCAAAACAAGATCCTTAAGCTCTGCCCAGGTCATGCGGTTTGTCGCCGCCTGACCTCGAGTCTGTACTATGGTGTTCCACCATGTCAAGGCATGGTCTGTGAACGTACAGGTGGCGTACTTAACGACACAATCCTCGGGACAGTTGCTGATATTTACCACTGATTCTATTTTCTCTAACCATTTCACTAACCCATTCGGTCCTTCCGACCCGTTAAATTCTAAAGGCTTGCATAACATGAAATCCTTGATTGAACAACCCCTGGATGGTCCAGTGCGGTTGGTCTCTACAGTAGGGATAGGGCCATTACTGTCGGTAGCGACCACCGTAGGCGGTGCGTCAGTACTCGGCATAGTGTTATCGGTAGGTGGAGGATTAGCATTATGTTCCCCGCCATTATTTATGGGCGTTTGATTGCTCGGAGGGGTTGGATTAGACGAATTATTAATGCTGGCGGCGATGCGCGATACTATATCCGGTATCGCCGCCTCCAACTGTTGAGCAATCAAACGGCTCACATCTACTTCCGATACTTTCGTTGATCGTTTCGGTGCCATTCTACACAATCATCAAAGAAATATATATAATCAATACCATCTCAAAATATAAAACACAATACATACTTCATTCATTAGTAAACATTGATTCATATTACACAAACATCAATTTACATACTTCCAGTCAACATTACATAACTACGTTTTAATACAAAGGGCCTATGTTGGTATCATCCTCGACATAACCCGCAATGGGTCAGTGCTTGAATGATACCCAAAAGTATCGATAATGATATGCCCTACAAGAGACCCCTTATGGGCCAGTGGTTGTACTATAACTAAACAAGATTCACTCCGTGTTAGTATCACCACTAACTACTTACACGGAGTATCAAAAAGCGGTTCAAGATTCTACCATCCAACACGTCTACACATGGTGGTTGACCAACCCCACCAACACCGCCACCAGCACCACCAGCACCGCCATCATAACCCGCATTCGGGTTTCCATCTGGTCGATCAACCAGTGGGAGTATGAGCACTCCCTTTTTAACTGGTTAATAGCATACTGGTGGTCCAGTATGCTGTCCCCGAGGTACGCCCGCCTCTGTACCCCCACGACCAGGGCGGCAGAGTGCTCGTTCACCTGCTCGGTGAGAACACGTAGCCAAGCCGCCAAGTCCCGCTCCTGCCTTGGCAGACCCCACACAGGTAGGGTTGCAGGCTCGGGTTGGGGGCGGGAAGACTCGCCCCGGTGGTATGTGGATCTGGGTGGGGTAACAGTGGGCGGAACATACGGGGCACTGATCCGCGCCGTGAGGCGGGGACCGTGTCTGGGGGGAATCGGGGTGGTCTGTGGTGCGGGCGGGGTAGGAGACCTGGTAACCCTAGCAGGGGAGGGTACACTAGCACTCCTAGCTGGGGTGGTCTGTCTAGAAGTACTATGACTAGCCTCCGAAGGCTCGGAGCTGGGTGCTACACTTGGGCTTCCAGAGGCCCCGGAACTAGCCTCTTCCGGGTCCTCTTCCGTCGACACACTAGGTGTTCTTGCCATTATACCTGCACACAAGTTAACAAACATATAGTCCTTTTCGTAGTGTAATTCATAATTAAATTAACACATACTTATTTATACAACTTTACCACATAATAATATTATCATATATTTACACATATGTTGCCAATTTTACCTATTTAAGTCCCCCGTGACTTCCCCTGAATTTCCTCGTGCAGACAAGTCTGTTATTATGTTCCGGACCATAATAACCCACTTGTCCATCCAAGTTCATCCCGATCTCGTCACAATATATTATTAGTTGATATTCAGACCCTATAATACTTGAGCTACTGGTTATATTTTAGGTATCTTTTTCAGACATCCTAATTCTTTATAACCAATGGCTCTGATACCAAGTTCTGTAACACCCCGTAACCGCAGCGGAAACGTACACGGGATGCAACAGACACATCTGATATCAACAGCATTGCTTATAAAGAAAATATCACTACATTAATTTATAACATATTACATTGTTGCGAGTTTCATTACTGTCTAGGTGTTACACACATATTTTACCGATAAGACATTAATAAATTCATTACAAAACAAAGAGCAGCAAGCTTCCAACAGGTAGCACAGATAGTTAAGCACACATCAATCAATCCAACTTGGGCATACCTAGAAAACATGTAAAGAAAACGGGTCAACTACGAATAGTTGGTGAGTTTCACTAATTTAAATAAACACTGACAAATCATTTTAATAATCATTTATTAACAATATAATCATGCTGGGAACTATGTTACCCCAGAACATTTCCAATAACTTTCTGGGAACTATGTTACCCCAGAACAATAATAACCCCTGGGAACTATGTTACCCCAGAACAATAACAACCCCTGGGAACTATGTTACCCCAGAATAATAATAACCCCTGGGAACTATGTTACCCCAGAACAACAATAACCCCTGGGAACTATGTTACCCCAGAGCAATAATAACCCCTGGGAACTATGTTACCCCAGAACAATAACAACCCCTGGGAACTATGTTACCCCAGAATAATAATAACCCCTGGAAACTATGTTACCCCAGAACAATAACAACCCCTGGGAACTATGTTACCCCAGAATAATAACAACCCCTGGGAACTATGTTACCCCAGAACAATAACACATTATAAACATTTTATATATTCTATGCATCAGTCCATATATATATAAATGTACAAGTATTTCCATACGATCGGTATGTACTTAAATACTTTAAATAAGACATGTTTTCCGCCCCGGGAAAATATAATTAAAACAATTCATTAAAAGGGGCTCGTGAAAACTCACCTTGTTGTGAGTCGGTGAGTAATATAAGGAACAGCTACGTGCCTGGATCTGTAATATAATATCTAGTCGTTACTATATAATTCCCATAACTTAAATACGTATCAATCGGTACATCTGGGAACATTGTTAACCCAGTACTGTACTCGATTCGGGGACAATGTTAACCCCGTGACACTTCTAAGGACTCAGATTGACATTGCTTAGAGTTTGACAGTCAATTTAGTTAAGGTGATGAAATTATAGCTCGGTTTGACACCCCGTTTGGCCGTGGGGCCCATTTCCGGTATTTCGGTGCCGAAAACGGTAAAATCGGGTGAAATTACCCAAATCATCCGAATTATTTTCGGATGATTTATTTTTACTTAATTTACTTAGATTTATGAAATAGTCTATTTTTAGAGTTTTCATGTACCAGTCAGCTCGCTTATGCGAACTTTGCCGGTTTACACGTTTTAAGCTTTAAAAACTTGTTTTTATGTTCTTTTTAGCACAAATAATTACCCGATTAGTCTCGGGTCTTGAAATTTTGCACAAAACTTAATTTGACAGAAAGGGATTTTGTAAAAATTTTCCAGATTTATTTTCTTATATTTATATTTATTTATCTATTTTTAAATCTTATTAAAATACTAAATATATCAAAAATACCAAAACACTTTAGAAAATTCCCAAATTTTTCTGGGATGATCTTTATCATCCTCATAACTTTCTGGAATTTTCCCAGATTTATTTTCCTACATTTATATTTATTTATCCATTTTTAAATCTTATTAAAATACTAAATATATCAAAAATACCAAAACACTTTAGAAAATTCCCAAATTTTTCTGGGATGATCTTTATCATCCTCATAACTTTCTGGAATTTTCCCAGATTTATTTTCCTACATTTACATTTATTTATCTATTTTTAAATCTTGTTAAAACACTAAATATATCAAAAATACCAAAACACTTTAGAAAAATCCCAAATTTTTCTGGGATGATCTTTATCATCCTCATAACTTTCTGGAATTTTCCCAGATTTATTTTCCTACATTTACATTTATTTATCTATTTTTAAATCTTGTTAAAACACTAAATATATGAAAAATACCAAAACACTTTAGAAAAATCCCAAATTTTTCTGAGACGATCTTTATCATCCTCATAACCTCCTGGAATTTTCCAGAATTTAAAACTTATTTTTCAAGCCATTTTCACCCAAAACCGAGCTAGAAAGCCCTAGAACTCTTTTCACCGAAAAGCCTACTTAGGCTTTTCCAACTGAGCTCAAATTTTGTGGGTGACTTTTATATGTTATAAAAAACTTATCTTAAATTTTCCAGAATTTTTCATCATGTTTTGCTATTTTTCACTATTTTTGGCCAAAACCGAGCATTAAATTCACCAAATATTCATCTTTTATCCAAAAATTACCAAAAATTCACAGATCTCATATTTTCATGTGTAGATCATCTCTGTGAAATTTCGTGACCCGACTCTAAGCACACGTAAATCTGTCCATTTTTTCATAACACACGAAAACCGAACTATTTTGTGTTTTCTAGCTTTAGATCGCAAGGATCTCGGTTTCTAGCCTTTGCTAGGCGCTAGATACAACACTTACAAGCACATCAACACCACACCAAGCAAACTATACCCACAATCAAGCCATTTCTTTCCTAGTGTCGGTTAAAACATCAAAACAACGATTTTGACCGTAAAAATTCATTCTAAACACTTTTAACTAATTACTTGGATCAAGATCCTTTGTATAACTTGTATACATCCCTTGATCACACGAGAACCGGTTCCATCTCGGGTTTTCACCCATATTTCACTTGGAACCTCTTGTTCTTGCAAAACAACTAAAAATAAAGAAATCAACACCAAAGATCATGTATTATAACATGTTTATACCTTGTGTTCTTGATTAGAGAGGATGGATTTGATGAATACTTGGAAAATTGGGAGAGTTTTGAGAGAGTTGTGAGATTTTGTGAAGTAAAAAGAAAAAATGAAATGTGTAAATGGGGTGGGGGGGGGGGTGGCCGGCCCTTTGTGTGGTGTGTGGGGGGGCCCACATCTCAAATATTGTCCACACATTTGGATTACACAATCCGGATAATGTTGTGGATAATCTGGTTCAGTTCGTTTCTCGTTTAAACTCGTAATTCGGCTTAAAACGAGCATAAAATGGTCGTTTTTCGGGTTAAAACAAAATTTACATGAAACTGATTTAAAAACTTTAAAAACTTAACCCATGACATTAAAACCTCATTTTATTAATAGTTACGCATCTTTTACGGCTTGATTGATCGTCTCTTGGTTGGTTTGGTGTTAAAGGTTTCGTTTAGCGTACCGACGTACCATTAAATCGAAATCCTTTTTCTGTGCTATAATTCACCTATCCCGAAGCATTAATACTTCGTAAACATCACTAAACATTATATACTTCGTCTATAATGTAATTCCCGATTCGTTCGGGTTTCAATAACCGATCATTGATTAATTGTAATTCCAATACGATTCACTATATAGTTGAGTATGATTCATACTGTGAACCATATATATTCGTATCAATGTGCTATAACTCATATAATCAATATTAAATAACACGTAAATAGTATATTCCGGCTAGGGTATACCTGGAGTTGCCGGAATCGTTACACGCGGGTCCACTCTGGTACTGTAACGATTCCGACGAAACCAGGTATACCCTAACCGGTAGACGTTAGTTACGTCATATGTAATGTCGGGTACATGAGTTACCATGGTAATTATACAAGAATACATGGTTCATTGTATTGATTGTACGTGAATATATAATTCGCCGTATTGAATATGCGATCAAACGATCGATAGTTATTGAAACCCGAATGAATCGAGGGTTCAATTATAGACGAGATATATGATATTTAGTGATGTTACGAAGTATTAAAGCTTCGGGATAAGTGGATTAAAGCGCAGAAAAAGGATTTCGATTTAATGGTACGTCGGTACGTTAAACGAAACCTTTATTACCAAACCGAGCAAGAGACGATCGATCAAGCCGAAAATGATGCACAATTATTAATACTATGATGTTTTAAGTTAATAAATGTCATGGTTTAAGTTTTTAAATCGGTTTTATATAAATTTTATTTTTAAGCCGAAAAACGACCGTTTTAGCCTCGTTTTAAGCCGAATTAAACGTTTAACCGAAAAACGAACTGAACCAGATTATCCAAAACATTATCCGGATTACGAGTATCCGAATATGTGGCCACAAATGAAGATGTGGGTCCCCACCCCACCCTCCAAAGGTCCGATCGGACCACCTCTCCCCACACTTCATTTCATTTTCTTTTTTTACAAACATAATCCAACAAACCACCAATTCTCTCAAGTTCTTGAACCAAAACCCGAGACCCTAGCAAGAAAAACCAAGGTAAAGATCGTGTATGTACGTGTTTATGTTCGTTTCTTGAGTTTTCTTTCAAGAAAATGAGGTTTCCAAGTGAAAAAGGGTGAAAACCCGAGATGGAACCGATTCTTGCACGATCAAGTGATGTATACGGGTTATACAAGGGATCTTGGTCCAAGAAAGGAGTTAAACGAATCAAAAACGAATTTTTACGGTTAAATCTTTGTTTTAGTATCATAACCGTAACCATGAAAGAAATGGCTTGATCGTGAGTGTAACTTGCTTGGTATTGTGGTATGTTGTTTGTAGGCTCTGTATTTAGTGGTAGATAAGGCGGAAAGATGAGTTTGTAGCTTGTAGTGGCGGAAAACGAAAGGTATATTTGGTTATGTTCGGTTTTGGGAAATTTGGCCAGATTGTTGATGCTTTAGAGTTAGGTCATGAAATTTGACAGAGGTGTTAAACACATGAAAATATGAGTTCTGTGAATGTTTGGTAATTTTTGGATAAAGGATGAATATTTGGTGAATTTAATGCTCGGTTTTGGCCAAAAATGGTGAAAAATAGTTAAATATCATGAAAAATTCTGGAAAATTGCGGATAAGCTTTTAATATCATGTATAAGTCACACACAAAATTTGAGGTCCGTTGGAGAAGTCTAAGTAGGCTTTTCGGTTAAACGAGTTCTAGGGATTTCTAGCTCGGTTTTAGTAAAAAGGGCATGTAAAATAAGATTTTGGTTCTGGAAAAATTACAAGGGACTATGTGGATGGCAGGGGACATCCAGGAAAAATTTGGGATTTTTCTAAGATAGTTTGGTATTTACGACATATTTAGTGTTTAAATGGTGTTTAAAAATAGATAAATAAATTTTAAATATAAGAATTAATTCTGGAAATATTTTTATAAAATTCCCCACTGTTAAAAAGTGATTTGTGCAAAATTTCAAGATCCGAGAGTAAACGGATAATTAATCGTGCTAATTATCAAACTTTTAAAGTTAAAACGCGTAAACCGGTGAAGTTCGCTTAAGCGAGCTGACTGGTGTATAAAAACCCTAAAAATGAACTATTTTCATATAAATGAGTTAAACAAGTAAAAATAAATCATCCGAAAATAATTCGGATGATTTGAGTAATTTTAACCTATTTTAACAGTTTCCGGTACGCCAAAGACGGAAACGGGTCCCGCGGCCAATCGGGACGTCTAAACCGAGCTATAATTTCACATCTTTAATTAAATTATCAGACAACCACTATTTTCGGGTCGTGTGTGACCAAACTCATTTTTGAAACATAAAAAAACGGATAACCGTGCTAGACACGCAAAACGAGAAAAAAACGACTAATAGTAGCTGTGACCATGGAACTCTAAACGACATCACAATCTGAGTCCGGAGAAGTATTTCTGGGTTAACCTTGCCCCCAGAACGGGTACAGTGCTGGGTTAACAGTGCCCCCAGATGTACCGGTTAACTTGGTTAAAGTTATATTAATAATAAGTGTATAGTAACGATCGTAGGGATCATATTACAGATTGGACGTGTTAACTGATAATGATTGTTGTTACCTGCTTGCATGTGATAAGGTGAGTTTCACGAGCCCCTTTTTCTGAATTGTTTTCAAATATTTTCCCGGGGCGGAAAGCATGTTACTATTGAAATGTTTAAATACATACTGAACGCATGGATTTGCGTGTATTTATAAATATTTGATTGTACGGGAATCGTACGGAGTGAGTACAGGACTGCGTTAACAGTGTCCCCAGATGTCTTTGGAAGTGTTTCCGGGTTAACATTGCCCCCGGAGTGAGTACAGTACTGGGTTAACAGTGTCCCCAGGGGTTCCTAGAAGTGTTTCCGGGTTAACATTGCCCCCGGAGTGAGTACAGTACTGGGTTAACAGTGTCCCCAGGGGTTTCTAAAAGTGTTTCTGGGTTAACATTGTCCCCGGAGTGAGTACAGTACTGGGTTAACAGTGCCCCAGATAATATTATATTATGATATGGATTTATCATGGTTTACTAAAATTGTGAAACTCACCAACTATTCGTAGTTGACCCGTTTTCTCACATGCTTTTCAGGTACAATTAAGATGAAGTGATTGCTTACGTGCTAAGTGCTTGATGTGTGTAAGATTTGCGTGCGGGATGTTAGGATACATTATGACAGATATAATTATGTATCGTATGGTATGATGTGT
The DNA here is from genome assembly GCF_021521415.1 of Bidens hawaiensis. Taxonomy (NCBI): domain Eukaryota; kingdom Viridiplantae; phylum Streptophyta; class Magnoliopsida; order Asterales; family Asteraceae; genus Bidens; species Bidens hawaiensis. The sequence goes on along the minus strand of NW_027491035.1, from coordinate 1,342,338 downwards.
GTATCACCTAGACGGTAATGAAATACGAGATAAAGTAATTTTGAAGTATATTAATGCATTCAGTTTTCTTTATAAACAATGTGGTTGATATCAGAGGTGTCTGTCGCATCCCGTTTACGTTTCCGCTGCGGTTGCGGGGTGTTACAGGTACGCAGGCCAAGAGTTCACTTAAGAACACACGGGTCCTCTCTGGCACGCAGACCAAGATTTTATTTTAAGGACTTCGCGGGTCCTCTCTGTCACGTAGACCAAGATTTTATTTTAAGGACTTCGTGGGTCCTCTCTGGCACGTAAGCCAGGAGTTTGTTTTTCCTTGGACACAAGTCTCATTATAGCTTAAATCGATTACTTTGATAAAAGTGGCACGCAGGCTTAATTATATTACAAGCAAATGACATAAGATGTCGTTTTCACTAACTATCAGGGCACGCAGGCAGAAAAAGAAATATAAGTAACGATAATATTGCTCACATGTAACATTTTTTTAATTGAGCGATGTTCCAAGTTCAAGGGATTTCTGTCCCGTCCAACCTTTCTAACTTGTAGGCGCCCTTTGGTAATACTTTTTTTATTCGATAAGGCTCTTCCCAAGTTGAGGCTAATTTTCCTAGAGGTTCTTGACCGGACGCCTCATTATTGCGGAAGACAAAATCTCCCTCGTCAAAATTGCATTTTTGAACAACTGATTCTTAATAATTTTGCAACTGATATTTATAGTTATGCTCGCGGATCAGGGTTAGTTCTCTCCTTTCTTCAAGGTGATCCAAGTTCATCCACAGCTCTTTTTCATTATCTTTGATAGACATTATTCTTGCACATGGAACTCCAATCTCGGCTGGGATCATGGCTTCAGTGCTGTATTTTAAACTAACGGTGTTTCTGTGTTACTCGATTTCTTTTGAGTGCGGAAAGCCCAAAGTACATGGGGCAATTCGTCTACCCATCCACTTTGTTTGGTCCCCAACCGTGCTTTGATTCCATCTTTAATGGTTCTATTGGCTCTTTCAACCTATCCATTAGCCTGCGGATGGGCTACCGATGTAAACACTTGGGTAATATGGAGTTCTTTCAGCCAATCACGAAGCCCTCCGTCAGCGAACTGAGTTCCATTATTACTCACCAGTTCCTGTGGGAGGCCGAAACGGTAGATAATGAACTCCCATAAAACCTTTTTAACGATGGCTGCCGTGATGGATGCTACTGGCTTAGTTTATACCCATTTCGTGAAATAATCAATTGCTACGACTAAGAACCTGACGCGTCCAGGGGCTTCTGGGAATGGACCATGATGTCAATCGCCCACTTCTGGAATGGCCACGCGGACGTTACTGGCACTAACTCATTTTTCGGTCTTAGGGTATTAGGGGCATGGCGCTGACAAGAATCACACTTTCGGATTTCTTGTACTGCGTCCATATGCATTCCCGGCCAGTAGTACCCCGAATTCATGAGTTTGGCCACTACCATTCTTGGGCCTGCGTGGATACCACAGATGCCTTCATGAATTTATCTTATTATATAGTTTGCATCCCATATCCTGTTACGGACTCCGTCCTGTACTTGGTAATTTAAAGCTTTGTGTCTGATTTTTCGAGCCACTGCCTTTTCTTCCGGGAGTATACCATAAGTTAGGTATGCTATAAGCGGCGTCATCCAGGATGCAACTCCTGTCTGTATGACCAAAACCTCATGTTGCGGCACAGAAGGACAATCCAGGACTTGGATGCGGATGTCTTTTGGAAAGTGTTTAAAATTCGTGGAAGCTAATTTGCTAAGAGCATCCGCTGGCTTGTTCTCACTTCTTTTGATGTGTATAACTTTACAGGATGAAACTGAAGAATCAAGTTTTTTGCTTGTGATAAGTATGAAGCCATCACATCATTTCTTGCTTCATATGTCCCATTGATCTGCCCAGCTATCAGCATTGAATCTACACGAGCTTCCAAGTGTTTAACCCCAAGTTTTTTGGCTATCCGCAGACCCGCCAAGAAAGCTTCATACTCTGCCTCATTGTTGGTAATTTTGAAGTCCAATTTTATGGCATAAATAAATTCATGGCCCTCTGGGTTTACCAATCTAAGGCCTGCACCCGAACCTTCACCACTTGAAGCCCCATCCGTGAACAATGACCAAACTTGATCACGTTCAGTAGGTGTTGGGATTTGTTGTTCAACCAGGCATTCTTGTTCTTTGTTCTGCGGAACTTTTGTGACGAAATCTGCTAGTACTTGGCCTTTAATCGTGGGACAAGGTATGTAATCAAATGAATGTACCCCCAATTCTATGGCCCATTTTTCCAATCTCCTGGATAATTCAGGTTTACTCAGTACATTCTTCAATTTTTATCTCATCAACACATTGATCGGATGTCCCTGAAAATATACGCGGAGGCGTCTTGCCACATAAACTAATGCTAAAACCAACTTCTCAAGCATTGAATACCTGGTTTCTGGGCCTGTTAATGCTCTGCTGACATAGTAAATCAGAGTTTGAACATTTTTTCTGTCCATCAACAGTACAGCCCCAATTGCAATATCAGACGCCGACAAATACAGTGTCAATGGTTCTCCTGCTTGTGGTGATGTTAAGGTAGGCAAATGCATTAAGTGGTTTTTAACTTCCACAAACGCTTTCTCTACTTCTGCAGTCCATTTGAACTGTGCCTTCTTTAAACAATTTCTTAAAGTTGAAACGAAGGGGAAAGACTTAGCCGCATGGTTAGCCAAGAATCTGTTCAATGCTACCAACCCGCCGTTTAGTGTTTGTACCTCTTTGAGGGAAGAAGGTGAGGGCATATGGGCGATCGCCTGAACCTTGTCTAGGTTTGCTTTGAAACCTGCATCCGTGACTATCACACCTAAGAACTTCCTTTCCTCCATGCCAAAGGAGCATTTGCTTGGATTTAGCTTCATGTTGATCTTCCTCACAGTATCAAATGTTTCTTCTATGTCTCGAACATATGATCTTCCTCTATACTCTTGATCACTAAATCTTCCACATATACCTTCATATTACGCCCGATTTGATCCTTAAAGGCTTCTTCCATCAAACGCTGATATGTGGCACCCGCATTTTTTAGACCAAAGGGCATCATCTTGTAACAAAATGTGCCTTGATCAGTGCGGAACGCCGTTTTGTCTTCATCACCTGCCGCCATGCGGATCAGGTGATAACCCTTGTATGCATCGAGGAAGCATTTAAACTTGAAAGGAGCTACTGAATCAACCTTTAAATCAATCTCTGGAAGAGGATAACAATCTTTTGGACAAGCTCTATTCAGATCCTTAAAGTCGATGCACATCCGCTATGTTCCATTACTTTTGGGAACGCTGACCGGATTTGTAACACACGTTTGATACTTAATTTCACAGATGATTCCGACTTTCGTCAGATCTTGGACTTGTTCATTCATGGCTTTTGTTTGCTTGGGACCCATTTTTCGTATTTTCTGGACGATTGGTGTAAAGGCTGGGTTTACCCGCAATTTGTGTCCCGCAATCAGCCTCGGAACACCCGCCATATATGCGGGTTGCCAATCAAAAACATCTATGCTTCTTGTTAACAACTGTTTCAAGAATGTCCTCACTATATCAGAGAGAGCAAGCCTAATCGTAACTTTCTAATCTGGAAATTTTTTTGTTCAGCACCCATTTTTCTGGTTCAGTCCTTTCTATCTATTTTGGCATCTTGCTTGGCTTCGAACTATCCATCGTGAAACAATGCTTGTTCACGCGGATGATTGAAATAACTGTACGAGTTGGAACCCTTAGTGCGCCATGAGCTGTTGACGGATGAGCATTGAAGTCTCCAATTGCTTCTCTCCCGAGGATTGTGTTATGCTTTGATTTGGCTGGCAGAACCAAGAATTCCACATCTGTTCTGGAGTGAACTCCATCACTAAGTGTAACCGGGAAAGAAATCACCCCTCGCGGGTGCATAAATTCGTAACTAAAACCAGATCCTGGTGGATGAATGGGTTTTAATCTTGCCTTGTCGTCTTCATCTAACTGCTCGAAACAGTGCTCATGCATTATGTCAGATGTGCTTCCAGTGTCGAAGAAAATATATTGCGATCGGTAGTAACCAATCAGAGCGGTGATTATCAGCGGGCTTTTATTGTAGGGACCCCCTTTCACCCGCGGATAAATTACAGGTTCGTTTTTCCACTCTTAATCATCAAACTGTTGTCTTATATATCGGCTACTCTGCCCGCCCTGAATCATGTGAACATTCAAATCTTTAACTTGCTTTTTGGGCCGACCAGAATTAGCTTGCGTGGGTGGTTTGTTACTCCCTTGACTTACACTTTTAACCAGATGTTCCAACTTCCCAGATTTAACAGCTACCTCAATCTCATTTTTCACGGTAATACAGTCATTTGTTGTATGAACAATATCATCATGGTACGCACAATGTTTCTTGGGGTTAAGTAATGCTCTTTTTGCCATCGGCTGAGGCTTCTTGAAGTGTACGTTCTCTGTAGTTAAAATTTGAGTAGGGGTTTTTGTCCGCGGGGTCCAACTATTAGAATTCTGTGTTGAAGCACTTGCTTTTTTTTGTTACCAATCAATGACCGAACTGTTTAGATGTATCCGCCAAGGGTTGGAGTCTTGACCAAATTGTTCCATTGTCTTGTCTATTTGGTCGTGGATTCTGGAATTCTACCTTGGGCGTCTGTCTAGGACTTTCAGACCCTAAAGTTTTTTCAGTTCTCGCAAACAGTGTTACGGCATATATAATCTCATCCCATGCTTTCGGCATCCCATCTTTACCAGTTAAAGTGTAGATCAAGGTGTTGCTCCGCACATTCTTGCGGAATGCTCCTTGTAACATGTCTTCACTGAACCCACCAATGTTCAAGCTCTCGTCGTTAAACCGGGAAATAAAGTCTTCAATAGACTCATTATCACGCCTAACAACGTCTTGAATCTCAGAAGGATCACGAGTGTGTTTCCTCTGCTGACTGAAGTGTTGAGAGAATTTAGCCACCAGGTCATCCCAACTATTAATTTGTCCGTCAGGTAACTTCTCAAACCATTCGCGCGCCACTTCAGTCAATGTCAACACAAACATGTGGCACTAGTAAGGAAGGATCCAACCACTAACTCCTCCTACAGCCACAAAGTTCAACAAGTGATCACTCGGCTATGACATTCCATTAAATTTTCCCAAAGTGGTAGGAATCTTCACGTTGATAGGAAACGGAGTGGTAGCGATACGCGGAGTGAACTTTGATTTTTCGGCAAAAGCTGCAGGACGATAAGGTTTTGTGAAGTCTTCTTCCGCATCACCGTGGTACTCTGTATGGCGAACTATCGCAAGCAGATGACTAGTCCCCACTCTAGCATGGATTCTGCTATCACCACTAAAATAACTGACTTCACTTGGATGTTATGTTGGATCATAACTTTCGTATTCAACTCTGCAGGAAGGCTCGCGTATGATTGTGCGAGGACGGTCACGCCTCCTTCTTTCAAAGTCTCCCTCAGAAAATCTTTCCGTCTGAAGGCTATCCCGCATCTGGCTCCTTCGAACTGTTGTAGGAGGAGATGGGGATCTCGAAAGGTCATCATCATAAACTAGAGTTCGAGCACGAATTCATTCTTCACGAATCATGCGTTCATATTCAGCCAAAGCATTTTCTTGTTGTAAACACGATCATTCCTCAGGAGATTGAACTCCTTCAGATATGAGATTGTGGCGGAGAAACCTCGCCGGAGCAGAATTCCCAGATCTGGTTCCGCATGAGTTCGACGAATCTCCGTTGTCACATGTCCCATGTCACCTGGAGTAGGACCTCCAGGTGCTCCAACAACGGTGTAACATTTGACTATTTCCGGAGTTTCCGTCGGCCCTTGGAGAGATTGACTCATATCGTTCGGTACAACAAAAACTCTTACAATTATAGAAAAAACACGGATGGTGCCAATGAAGAAACACGGATCTAATCCTTCCGGAGTTAGATCAACGAGTCCACAGGGTACGGGTCAAATAATTACCAAATAACAATACGAGTCCGATCTCCCAAGTCCAATGACGAAAACCTGCAAAACAACCACCGTGAGCTCGTTACGGGAAGGACAAGAGGGGGTGTCTTCCCGAAACCACCATTCGGCTTGAGAATAAGTACAATTCCAACTGAGAGAAAGTATTTAAGTATTGACAGTAGATAGTGGGGAGTGAATGAATACCTCATGGAGATGACGATGGGTATTTATAGCCGAAGGATGGGGGAATAAAATTGGTCCAACTGTTCCTTTCTAGAAGATGCTTTCGTAACAACTTGGACACGTGTCCGCACCTGATAGGATGGGCCTTTCTGGCTGTGCAAATGGTTATAACAACCTGGACACGTGTCTGCAAATGCTAGGACGAGCTATCTTGGGCCATGTGTACGCTTATAACAACCTTGCCAGCTGTCGTTCTGTTATTGGCTGTTACGTCTCGTGCTTCCCAAGGAAAGATCCTTTTACTCCTTCTAGAGGGAATTTAGTTAAATACAGCTGTTCCCCCTGACATCGCCTTCTGGTCAACCTTGCGGGCGGGAATAATACCCAGCGGATGACTCCTAATGGTGTCAGGATTCTTCCGCACATAGTCTCTAGATTTTGTCATCATTTTTCCTCTATTTGGAGTTATGTGGGTGTTTTTCATGCTCCGCAGGTGACTTCTAAGGAAGTCCTCTTTCACCTGCGAGTGGTTCTTAAAGAGTATTTGGGTCTTTTTGGTACCCAACCTCTATACTTTTTATTTTTTTTATGTTTTTAATGACTTTCATGGTAGAGATGAATTAAGAGTGTGTGATTTAATTTTGAGATTATGAATTGAGAAATTGGTGGGCTTTTTGTTGAAATGTATGAATTTTTTGAGATGATTTTATTATAAAGTATTTATTTATATTTGTTGTGTTATATTTATGATTTATAGTCATGCCTTGTTTATTCAATTTCAATAATGAATTAACTAAAAATAAATCTCAACTAAAGAACGAACGCTTAGGTAGCATCTGGTATGAATCGTTTGCTAAAATGGTCTCGGGATTTTGATTTTAGTGTGTGAAGTTAATATTCTCATGTTAGAAAACTTTATGAGATTCACGCTAAATGGAGTTTGTCAGTTCATTTAATTCTTTTACACTTTAAACAAATTTGTAATGGCTAAATTTTATTTTTTTAACCTATTGCTCCCACATGTTTCAAGTGATACTATAACCCACAACCATTTAATTGTAAAATATACATACAACTTTGATACTAAACAAGCTAATAGTTATTTGTTTCGTTTATAACATTTAATTAAGAGAGAATTTTGGTTTTGGTCTATGTGGTTTCTTAAATATATCAATTTTGGTCAACTGGTTAATTTTAAGCTTTTATGGTACAATAGTTTCAAATAAGAGGTTGTTTGGGATTGCTTATTATCACTAACTTATAACTTATAAACTTTTTGAAAAATAATAAGGTGTTTGGGATAGCTTATATTGTGAGAGGAAAAGTTTCATAAGTTACAGTTTTGTAACTTGTTAATATAATGAAAAGTTATAAGGAGACAAAATAAGGAATCCCAAACACCCTCTAACTATCGGTTTTTAATCCAACCCATTAACATTATCCACCAACAGTTAGTTAATACAACTTTGAGGGGCGCTTTTTTATGTTTCACAAACAGTTATTTCATAAGTTGGTATTTTCTAGAGAAAATTATCATTTGACTCCCTGGAAAATATCGGCGAGAGCATGATAAACCACTGAAAACTAATTTGCGCATGTTGTGCAATTGCATATCTCCGGCGGGATTTTTTTTCTCTTTCCGTTAGTTGACCAAGCATTGACCGTTAGAGCAGTAATAGTAGCAATAGCAGTAGGAGTAAGAGTAGCAGTAGCGGTAGCGGTAGCAACAACAATATTAGTAGTAGTAAGAGATAAAATCATTCACAACCTAATCCACTTGCACCAACTGCGAGTTTTGCCTCAAAAAAATTTTATAAGAATGCCGTGCTTCTCTCCTCTACCTCTGTACCTATATCGAACTCTTTTGAGGGTGATTTTACAACAGCATAACAGAATAACACCTCCATCGACATCAACTTTTCATCAATTGAACATGTTCAAGCCTCAACAGAAGGTTTGTCTACTCAATCGGTGGTCCCACCTAGCGGCGCTACTGCCTCTTTTCAGCCGATGCAATAGAACTAGGTCAGCAATCAAATTACTTAGCCTCGTTCAAGAAATCGGGTGGTTTGAATCAGGATGATGGTGATGAATGGGAGGAAAGTATGTCAGATGTTCAATCGATTGATCATAATTCCATCCATAAAGAGGTTATTACCGTGGAGGAGGCAAGCAATATGGAGGTTGAAAATCAACAACGAAGATGATCGAGGTGGTGTTGAACGATCGTTTGGCATATAGTGATTCCGACATTTAATCATTTTTCCAGCACCAATATTGTTTTCCGGCACTGGTGTTTGAATTGGAAACATATTGGGTTGGTTCGGTTATCTTGGAATAGAGAGAGAGAGAGAGAGAGAGAGAGAGAGAGAGAGAGAGATGAATGTTTCAATGAGAGATTGAGATGATGATGATGAGTATCTGGAAATGCATAAAGATTAAGATGATGATGATAAAGATATGGAGATGATGAAGATAGGGAGATGATGATGATGATGAGGCCTTTAATGAAGCGATAAATATATATATCATATTGTATAGGTATAACAAACATCAGATCAGTTCAAATGGTAGGTTTTGTTTGTTGTTAAACCAAAGGTCGGGGGTTCGAACCCCATTATCTACACGATTTGATAATTTTTAGAATTAATTACAGGCTTAGGGGTTAAATGGTCATTTCAACCTTTTTTGGTTAGTCAACGACAGTAAACTGACGGGAAGGAGCAAAAAAAGCCTGCTGAGGATATACAATGGCACAACATGTGCAAATTAGTTTTCAGTGGTCTATCGTGCTCCCACCGATATTTTTCAGGGAGTCAAATGATAATTTTCTCTATTTTCTAACTATTATGGTTTAAATATTTTTTTATATAACTATATACTTTTTTATTTTATATAAAATTGTTTTTTTCAAAGCCAGAGCTTTTATGCAACTATATATTTATATATGAATACTTTTATTTTTACTTTTTATAGCCGTAATAGTATCTAGGCTTTAAAAAGCCAATATGTGTTTTTCTAAGTTCCATTTTTGTTCTACACTTCTGCTAACTACAAATGATTCAGAAAAATTAACTTTCATGCTTTATTTTTCGGTGGCAAAAAGAACATATATTTATTTTATATTGGTTTTTTTACTTTTCAATTGACAAAGGGTTTTTGACAATTTGTTTATTAATTTTAATTCTCTGCTAGTATTTTTTTTTGAACAAATAAATTTTTGTACTCTATAGAATTTGAAACAATTATTTCACATCTTAATCACCTTATCAACCCATCATAATGGGAATGACTTCTTGGTTTGTAATTAATAATGGTATATAATTTAACTTAAAATCGTACTTCAAAATAAAATAAATACATTGTTTATAAAATCGACATACTATTACGATCATACATTGTATAAAAAATAAAAGTATTTAATTGTAAATAAGTATGTATACACTCATAAAGTATTAGCTTCAAAGAAAATATATTTTTTTAAATAAAAGGTGTATAGATATTTATATATAAAAAAATATAATAAACCATAATAGTTAGAAAATAATAAAAAGTATAAAACTTATATTGAGTAGGAAAAAAATAATCACATCAATTAAAAGTTTGTGAAATATATAAAACCCTCCAAGTTGTATTAACTAACGATTGGTGGATGATGTTAATGGGTTGGACTAAAATTAATAATTAATTGATACTATTGTACCATAAAAGCTTAAAATAAAATATTGAGCCAATACTGATAATTTTAAAAAACCAGAGGGACCAAAATCAAAGTTCTCTCTTTAATTAATAAGTCAAGCCAAATAAGGTCATATTGTCATATGGGTGGCGTCGACCATAGGTAAGGGTGAGCCGGATGCCAGTCTCACACACGTTTTTTTTCTAGGGCAATAACCTCCGGTTGGCCTACGGCCTAATTTGAATTTAACGGTGGTTTTGTGTGGAGTGTATATATTTTAGTTGGACCATTTTTGAACATTTATCTACGGAGTAGTTGTAACGAGGCAATAACCTACGGTTGGCCTACGAGCTTCTTTCGAAACTTCAAGAACTCGTCAAAGAACTCATCGAAATGAATCTCCTTGCAGAGATGCGTCTCGTTCAACTCACCGAATCAGTGGAGAATATGAAAATGAAGCTTCGAGACATTAACGAACAACTCCAGTTTCAAGTTCTCGGCTTCACGTACTTTCCGCAACCAGGATCATTCGGCGGAGGAGAACCCTTCGCTAAAATTTAGGAACTTTAGGCTTTCTATTTTCATGTGTAAAACAAGTGCGTTAGGCACATTGTGTTATGACCCTCGGGCTTAACCCGAGTAATTTTATGTTTCTATGAAAACTAGGCTTATCCCATAAGTGTTTTAGGACTTTTAATTTTAATGAAAAGTAATTTTTTAGGATAATCAAATTCTTGGAATAACATGCTAAACATCATTCTAAAAATTCCGGCTCTCGCGTTTGGCTGAAAAATCAAAGAAAATTTCAGTGACAAAAAGCATGGGGGTCGTGCTTCTTGAAGCACGGGGTCATGGTCACCTTAGAATCTTCAGCTTGATACGCGCTGACCCCGTACAATTCTCTGAATCAGAAACATTTATTCCCTTAGCAGCACGGGGTCGTGCTTCACAAAGCACGAGGCCGTGCTCGACTTTTAAGTCTTTATATAATGCATGCAAAACTCACTATTCCATTCATACCAAAAACAAGTTTATTGAAATGGAAAGTAAGAAAATGAAATGGAAACCAGTGAGAAGAGGAAAGCATAGTGATTCTTCCTCAAACCTTGAGGAAGAAATCATAAGGCTCCAATGTATCGTGAGAGACCAAGTCGAGAGTAACATCCAAACTGAGGCTCGCCTAATCGAGCTGACTAACAAAGTCAAACTACTCAGGTTTGAGAATTTCCATGTTGTGGATAGCCACAACAAAGATGTGAATTTCAAACTCAATTATCTTAAACGAGAAATCGCGAAGCTTGATAAGAAGCTCTCCGAGCTCTTGGAAGCTAAAAGAGCTCCACCACACATTCAAGACTTGTTCGGGAATGGTGGTCGTTAGAAGTTCAGACTTTGTCTTGTTAAGAAATTACTCTTGCTAGTATTATGTTTCGTGATTCGGGATGGTTGTTGTACTTATGTTTCTACTATGTTTAACTATCCTTTATGTTTTAATGATAATTAGGACTTTTAATTTCTATCTTAACTTTAATCCTCAAGAAAAATCAGTAAAAAAAAAATGAACTAGCTCGACTAATAAACAGCAAAACAAAAGAAACTAACTGCTTCATGCAGCACCGTACAGTGATTCCAAAAGCACGGGGCCGTGCTTCTGTGTCCAAAACAGTTACGATTTTTATTTCAATAAAATAACATTGCCATTCACTTAACCCTAAAAACAACTTTGTCCAATATTGTAACAATCGTTACTTTTCAAACCCGAAAACCCGACTCATTTTAAATTTTCGGTTTTGTTTTATTTAAATATATATATATATATATATTTAAATATATATATATAGGTATTGGATCATTTGAGAAGTCTTTTTACGGTGAGAAGTGCGAGAAGTGAAGGTGTAACTCCATTAATCCCTAATTTCATTCTCTTTCTTATTTGTAGGTGCGTTGTGTAGGTGCATATGTATGTGTGTAGGTATGTATGTTTGTATATGTGTATGTATGTTTGTATGTGTGTAGGTACATAAGTTTGAATGTGGCTCGGTACATTTATATGTTTGTAGGTACGTTTGAATGTGTAATTAAGACATAAATACAACCAGCATACATATATCTATGTAACATCATATAACAGGGAGTGAAATTACGGATTAATGGAGTTATACATTCACTTCTCGCACCTCTCGCTGTAATATCACTTCTCGCACGATACATCCCCTATATATAAATATATATATATATCCCAAGTTTCGTTTCATGTATGTTTAAGTTTTTGGTATTTATATTCGTCAAACCGACTCGTTTTGTCGTTTCAATTTATTATAATTTCTTGTTTATAATTAATATATTATTCTTGATGATTTACGATTATTTAAAGTCTTTACTTAAATGACTCCCGAACTATCGAGGTATAATGAGAAAAATATTTAACTTCATAAAACTTCTATATCATTTTTATAACGATCAAAAGTTTAAGGTTTATTATGTAAATATTTATTAAATTCTGTTTTAGTGCTATATGAAACATGAGGGACTATTAGTGTAAATATGAATATAATAATAACAACAACAACAACAACAACAACAACAACAACAACAACAACAACAACAACAATGCAGCAGCCCTCTTCCCTCCCGTCCATAATTTGTTTTTCCGGCAGCCCTTCCGGCGGCCGGATTCTGGCGACATTTTTTCCAGCGAGAAACCCAATCAATGCGTTTGTAATCGTTTTTTTGTTAATTATACCAAACGACTTCTCCGTTAATAATAAACATTAATACGTGATTTATTTCGTCATTTAAGTACCCATTAACCCGTATTAATAATCGAACTCTCCGGATTATTATAAACATTCAATAATGAGCATTTAAATCTTTACAATCCAATTGAGCCTATAAATAAAACGCGAATCTTCGTTTAAACTTTTTACTAACAGAAAACATCACAAACGAACTCTCCAAAATCTCAAATCCGTTCACCTAAGTCCGTTTTTCGGCGAGGTCCGTTCAACGTCAATACAGAACCATACCAGGTAATTTTTATATGGATTTGATTCACTTTGAGCCGATTAACAAAACCCCTAACATAATTTGATCGTACATTGAATGGATTAACAATTTTGAATCCTAGAGTTTATATGAAAAAGATGAACATGAAGCTTATTAAATATAAATATTGTTTATGATCTTACAAACAACTTGCAGACTTGGTCCAGTGGTTAAAACATGTTTATTCCAGCCAAAGGACCCGGGTTCGAACCCAGGTCAAAACATTTTTTTGTTTATTTTTCAAACCTTTTTCTTTTCCTTATTTTAATCAAATAAATTATTTAAAAATAATTATAAATTAAATAATATCATTTAATAAAATTAGTTATAAAATATACTTACTCTTTTTTTCAACTAAAATCGACTTCGTTTCTGTTAAGTTTTCGTTTGAAACCCGATTAATATTATATAAATAATTATTATTTCGTTAAACTTTATAACACGCTAACGTAATTAATTTTCAAACTAAAATTCCGTTAAGATCCATAATTCATAAACATTATAAATCTCAAACCCGTCAAGTTTGTTTAAGACTAGCTTAACTTATATATATGTATACATATTTTCGTTCGTTAAACTTTAAAAATTCGTTATTCAAAATAAAATATACCGTTAACATCAAAATTCTCATAAACTTTATAATATTCAAACTTAATATAAATCTAGTAATATAAGGAAATATTAAATTAATAATTCATTAAAAATTTGTTGAAGTTTTACAATAATATTATAGTATCAACTCCTTAAAATGATAAAATATACGTTCAACATTTATAGAATCTGACAAACCGATTTATCTACTTTTTATAAATTATTAGTTAATATTGTTGTTGTACTTTAAATTATAGTTCGTGAAGTTCAATTGCTTCGGTTTCATTAACGCACTTTCGGTTTTATTTCAAGTTTGTCTTCAACTTCAAGGTGAGTTTCTCACAACCCCTTTTTACCTTTTTTAACTATTTGGGAGTAGCATATATATCCTATAAACAATTCAATTTTGTTTATTTATTATTACAAACTACAATTCTTTACATGGACTTGTGTGCTTATTTTCTTACTGGCTCAAAGACTACTTGCTCATGGATTCCTCAATAAGTATGATCATACGCCCCCCTTTGCACTCATGACCGTTGTTTTTATTGGAAAAGGGACCCCCGATCTGAGTACATTTGGTTGTTACCAAATGAAAAATACATTACTTGCGCTATTACTACACCAAGTTTCATGGAATTATATGGTTTCTATGTTTTTGTACCAAACTTGTGTGAACTCACTAACTATTCAGTTAGTTGACTTTATTTTATATATATATATATGCTACAGGTACTTACATTAGAGGAAGAAAAGGCGAAAGACATTAGAAGTTAGGTTATTCAAAGAATAAACAAGAAGACGTGTTTTGTTCCTTTTTCTTTGTATTTGTTCATTTGATAAACTTGTGTACTTGGGATTTGAATGAATTAACGATTATATTGTCACTTAATAGTGGCTATCACATGTGTTTTGAGCAGTCTGTACGTCACACTCGGGCGTATTCCTCTTTAGCCGGGGTGTTACATCCAACACCAAAAACCGCCGACCATTCACCAATTTCACTAATCTTTGCCTCAAATCTTCGATTTTCAACCAAAGGTATGTTAATCTAACAAATCTAATCTTCAAATTCAACATTCTAGATCTAAATCAATCCCCAATTCTAACCAATTGATATAATCGGGCACAAAACCGGAAAATAGATGGGTTAATTGTTTAGATTTAGGACAACGAGTTGTTAGATAGATTTACATTTGTGTTTTGTTAAGAAAAATGATTGGGGTTCCGATCTTAGTTGATTTGCTTAAAACTTGAATTCGAATGATATGTCAAAAACCGGTTGGAATCCCAAGTTCAAGTCTTGATTATGGTAGAATTATGATTAAAAACACGGGCTGTGTTATACAAAACACGACCAGTGGTCACCTTCTGGTCAACAAAAAGTCAAAATCAGGAATTAGGTTATACTGCCAAAGATCCGCAGCATGGGTCCGTGCTTCCAAAAGCACGGTACCATGCTGTTTCAAAACATGGGGCGTGCTTTTAAAAGCGCGGCATTGTGGTTCCGGTTTGTTCCAGCTTTTCCAAAATTTTTGTTAAAATTGAACTAATTTGGGTATAATTGCATATGGCCGAATACGAGGACGATGTACATGCATTCCTAGTCTTCCACGAACGCACTGAAAGGGATAAAAGAGCCCAATCTCGAATGACCTACCTTAACAGAGGCTTTCCAGAAACGAACTTTTATGCTTGCAAGGATACACTGATTCAAGTTAATCAGTGGAATAGATACAAGACTATTATGAAAGGACCATGGAAATGGGTTTTTAGTCAAAAAGGGAAAGCTATTACCGAGTTAACAAAGGAGTTCTTAGCCTCTTTCTCTTTTAAGGCGAAAAATTGGACATGTGGGATGAAGAAGCAGTCGAGTTCAGGTGTGGGGGTGAGTGGTATACAACATCGGTTACCCAACTGGGGATAGATTTGGGAATTTACACGAGTGAGGAAACATACAGCCCAATCTGGTACATAGCCGCAACCACATTCGCAGATGAAGATGTCGATGAAGACGCAGAGGTTGAAAACACACGGGTACAAGCATGGCAACAGTTAAACTACATTGCAAGCAACTCAAAGAGCACTGCGTTACGTGACCCACTTATGAGATACGTTCACCGCTTGCTTAGCCACACTGTCATGCTCGTGGTAAAAGTGAATGGGTTGTGAACTTGAGGGATTTATGGGCCCTGTATTGCATGAAGAATGACACACAGTGCAACATCACTTATTTGTTCTACAAACTGTTCACAACAAATGCAAATGCAAAGAGCCGAAATACCCCGATTTTTGGTGGACCGTGGATCTATATGTTGTATAAAGCTTACCATGCAGACATAGAAGGAACCCGTAGCCCAGACCCATTTGCTCTTAATCTTGGTTTTTGTATCAGCATGCAGATGGCCCAGCAGATCAGCAAAGACCTGGAGGTGTGGAGATTACATGATGCCTAAAAACAGGTTTGGGATCCCGAAGACCCGGCCGGCATGATGATCCAAGACGATCCCGAGAGGAGAGGAGGATCACCACATCTACAGACCCGCCACCACACTTACCACCAGCAGGGAGGCCCGTCTTCATCAGGGGTCGACCCTAACTCATCACACGATAGCTGATACTCATTCGAGGGCCTATACGGGCTCATTGACCAGTTCCAAGCTAACACAACCGCCTCGTTTGACAGGGTCACATGACAAATTGTTGCCTCCGACGCGCAACGAGCAGCAAAATATGCAAAAACGAGGCGAGAGATTGACCGGTTGGGATATTGCTTGGACAGGCAGTGGGGACCGTTCGACCCGGACATGGGTAACTGACGAGCAGCGGCACTGGTAGGTTTGGCATGGGATGGGTTGGTAGTACTTTTATGACACTATTATCATGGTAGTTTGAACAATTTACATTCTGTCATTTGTTTGTTTGTTGTTTGGTTGGATACTTTTTATGGCCGTAGATACCAAGACATTTTAGTAACTACTTATTTAGTCTGTACGGGCAGGGAATGGATGATTCCATACCCAATTTTCAGCGAAGTTATGCTTGGTTGTTTGTGGTTGTTTGCAGTTTTATATTATACGGGTACAAAACAGGAATACAGACGAAAAATAGGGGACGCTCTGTCAAAATTTCGTTAACCTGTAGGGAAGTACCTTTCGATTTAACCCACCATACTTAATTAGAATTTTAATATTCTTATGAATCTTTTCACATTGAGGACAATGTGAGACTCAAGTGTGGGGAGGGGAATTACTTGACCAATTGCTTGATCAACTAATTATAAAATTCTCTATTAAACTATAATTTTTTTGTAGTAAACAAAACTATTTTTTATTTTCAAAATTAAAAGAAAAATCAGGAAATTATAACCAAAAAAGTGAAAAGGTAAAAAAGAAGTTTTGTAATATTGAGAATAAATTTATGCAAAATCTAGCGTTTATACCCAATCCCTCTGTTACTGTGAGATAAACCTCATACCACATAAATATTTTTTCGAAAGCATTGAGTGAGTCATATGTTTCATGTGAATTAGAACTTGTCACAAATAGTCATTTCAAGACCACACGAAGAGTTTTATAAGGAAGAAGGTAATATCACTACAAACCCATCAAACCATTCTCCAGATTACAGAACCATAAAACAAAACCTTACCACTTTACCCCTGACAAACCGGTAAAATACAACACTGGTCTTTTACTGGCAGATCCTAAAGAACTGGAAATGCATTCTTTCGATTTCAATTTCCTTTGCTGCATACATTTCGCAAAACCTATGTTGCCTCCAGAACCTAGGGAGAGAATTTTTCTCTTTAGCAATAGGTGAGGAAAAAGCGGCCCCAAGACTAACAAAGGCCACCATTTTGTGGAGTTTCCAAAAGCGCAATGAAAAGAAGAGCAAAAAGATACGAACATTTCTTAGGATGCGGAAGCTGGTCCCACGAAAGAAGATGTAGAAAAAGTCAAACTCATTCTCAACATGAATATACCGAACTATTTAGGGTGGGGGCTAATAGGCTTAAAGCCGAACGATCCATTAGAGTTGGGAGTTATGTTCAGAGCAGGATTGAGGAAGAATTGATCCACTTCCTCGACAAAACTGGTCTTGACGATTTGACCTTAAAAGAGTCACTAGATTTATGTTAAAAAAAATCCAAACGGGAAAAAAGAAGCTGACTATTGAAGACATATTAATATTCCCGACAATCAGCAAAAGTTGTATTTTACCATCTTCATTAACCTAAACCCTTGAACCACCACAAAATACCCAATCCCGTTTCATACAAAAACCAACCCTAATTACCTTCTGATCTATGTAACCCTTCGCAAAGGTGGAGATTTGAACTTGTTACATGCTTATTTTTCACATGTCACATCATGACTATGAGTTTTCACATACATACATCACAGGTATGATCAGATATATAAACCGAGTGTGAGTGAACATTGTAAGAACACGACGTTTTGCATAAATAGAAGCTCATGAAAACAAATCATCTTTTTATTTATCACTACATATATTCCTATGATTTAAGGTTGGTTATTTTGTTAGAACTCTTTTGGGAGTGTTTGAAGCAATGCTCCTAACTTTCTATTTTCAGAGAATATTTATAATTAGCTTGCTTGAGGACAAGCAATGTTCAAGTGTGGGGATGTTTGATGTACATAAAAATATACATCTTTTTAGCATCAAATAATCTCTAAAAGCTGCAACTTCTATCAAATAGCATAGCTCAGAAAGCTACTTATCATAATAAAATGCAAATTCAGGTAAACCCAAGCCTCAAACGAAGAAAGAAGCGAAAAGACAAAGAAAAACGGAAGAAAACATAAGAAAAACAAGAAACACGCCCCCATTCTCCAAGAAACACGCCCCATGCTTTTGATCACAAGAAAAGACAAAAATCTACAAGAAAAGACAAACACTGAAGACAAAAGCACGGGGCCATGCCTCCTCAACCACGGGGTCGTGGTCACCTTTTAAAATAACACAAAATGAATTTAAGCACATGTCAATAAAAAGCACGGGGTCGTGCCGCAGAAGCACGCCCCCGTGGTAAGTCATACTGTACGATCTGACAACATGAAACTAGGACACGTGGACACGGGGCCATGCCTCACAAAGCACAGGGTCGTGCCCCTCCCTCCAGACAGCCTATAAATAGATGCTTAAGTTGCACTCACTTGGTGTGCTTGAAGAAGATCTCTAAACGGGGTTCTCTTATAAAAACACCCACATTGCACTCATATTGAAGATCTTGTGAGGAGTTTGAAAGCTTGGAGGCTACCATCATCATCCATCATCATAATCCATCATCATTAAAAAGGGAGACTCATCCACATTTGGTTAGATTGTTCTAGTTTAATCATGTATTTGTTATCATCATCTCTTTTTATGATCATAATAATGCTCGTTAGGAGCTACAATCCATTTACCATATATTATCTATGAAGAAGCTTTGTTTGATGATTATATGAAACATGTGGTTTAGTTTGGTATAGTACATGGTTATTTTGCAATTATCCATTGATGAAGAAATGTTTTATGACTTAAATTCAATACATCAAGGTTGATGATTTATAATCATTCATGTTCTTGGAAACTAGGAATGGTAAAAATAATACCTTGATACTTTATTCAAGATAAAACATGGATCCTTATGTTGTACTTAGAAATGATGAGATATAAGCTATGATATATTTCTCTAGTTTTGATAATTCTGAAATAACATTGTTAACACAATTGCTTAGGCTATCATGTTAGTTAAAGAAATCATATGTTAATGGAGTGTGTAATTATAATCTAATTAAATCAACCAAGGGGAGGTTGTGTGAGTTACTACAACCACTCGAAGTTGTTAGGATTGGTATTTGAGAAATTGAAGTCAATTCTAATCGTTCTACTATACCAAACTGCTTGTCTACTTAAATTGACATTCTCGTGGTAGCATGACATTAGGAAAGGATGGACATTAAAATGCGCATGTTACATTCTTTTATGTCATAGAATATGTTCACTTAGAAATGAGGGATTATTCTATCATATATTATTAGGACAAGTTTACCACATGTTTATTTAATAATCATCAAGGAATAATGGAGTGGATTCTTGATATTAGATGGTAACCCTTCATATAATTGAACTACTCACTTAGAACTTCTCTTCTTGTCACCTATATATTATATATTTTTGTTTTATAAAAAGTTTAATAATCAACCTCAAAATGAGTAAACCTTTCGATTAAAGTAAGACGAAGATTCACTATTAGAAACATTTGTGTCCAAAATGAGTGTACATATACGATAGGTACACTTGCCTATTTTGTGTGTGTTTAGTAGAAATCACTTTTATAAATTTAAAACACGATCTTGTGCGAAAGCTAAAACCCCATCAAGAATACTACGGCCAAATTCTCATTCTCGGTAGTTGTGTAATTCTCCTGAGCATCATTGTGAGTTTTGTTGGCGTAATAGATCGGATGAAAATGCTCATCTTTCCTTTGTCCCAATACTGCTCCAACTGCGAAGTCACTTGCATCACACAATAGTTCGAACGGTAATATCCAATTTGGAGCTACCATAACTGGAGCATCTACAAGCTTGTCCTTCATAATTTGGAATGCATTCAAACATGCTATGGAGAAGATTAATGGAGCATCCTTTTCAAGAAGTTGTGTCATTGGTCGTGCTTTCTTTGAAAAGTCTTTGATGTAACAACGATAAAAACACATATGGCCAAGGAAACTTTGAATGGATTTAACATATGTGGGTGGTGGAAGTTCGAAAATGGTTTCTACTTTGGCTCTATCCATCTATTGTCCTTCTTGAGAGATCTTATGCTCGAGAATGAAACATTCTTTAACCACAAAGTGACATTTTTCCCAATTTAACACAAGGTTAGCTTCCTCACATCTTGGTAACATCCTTTTAAGATTTTCAAGACATAGATTGAACGAAATGCCAAATATGGACAGGTCATCCATGAAGACTTCCATTGAATCCTCAATCATGTCGTGAAAGATAGCTACCATACAACGTTGAAAAGTAGTTGGAGCATTGCATAGCCCAAAGGTCATTCGTTAGTAAGCCGATGTGCCATAGGGACATGTGAATGTTGTTTTATCCTGATCTTCAGGTGAGATCGGAATTTGAAAATAATCATAAAATCCGTCAAGAAAATAGTAGTACATCTTTCTTGATAGACGGTCGAGCATATGATCAATAAATGGGATAGGAAAGTGATCTTTCCTAGTGGCATCCTTGAGTTTGTGATAGTTGATGCAAACTGACAATCCCGTGACAATTCTCATAGGAATCAACTCATTCTTGCCGTTGGTGACTACTGTCATTCCTCCCTTCTTTGGAAATACTTGAACATGACTTACCCAAGGAGAACCGGAAATGGGGTAAATCAATCTTGCATCAAGCAGTTTGAGAACTTCCTTCTTCACCACGTCTTGGATGTTTGGATTTAGTCGTCTCCGGTGCTACACTACGTGTTTGAATTCTTATTTCATTAGGATCTTGTGAGTACAAAATGATGGTTTGATTCCTTTGATATCCATGATTTTTCAAGCAATAACTTTCTTATGAGATTTGAAAATTTCGAGTAGTCTTTCTTTCTCATCACATGAAAGATTAGAAGAAGTAATGACCGGGAAATGAGAATTTCCTACAAGGAAAGTGTACTCGAGGTGTTTGGGTAGTTCTATAAGTTCTAATGTAGGAGAATATCCTATATAAGGTTTGGCTTTGGGATCTATATCTCTATCTACTTCCTCAAATGTTTCCTTCAAGTTTCTTTCTTCTTCTTCTTCCTCCTTATAAACAACTTGACCCCCTGAATTGACAGCATGCGCCTTTTCCTCAATCATTTGTGTGTCACATGCTTCTCTTTCAATTGTTTTTCTTATACGATAGCTCACAATTGATTCGCACATATCCAGAAAGTGTGCATTATCATCGGTGTACTGTAGATATTTCATAGATTTGCCTATGTTGACGGTTGCCTCTTCCTCCTCTAACCTGAGAATGAGTTTGCTTGTGAAAACACATATGAGTGCTCTAGCAGTAGCTAAGAATGGTCTACCTAGGATAAGGGGTATAGAGTTTTTTTCATCCATGTCTAGAATAAAAAAGTCCACTAGAAAGATGAATTTGTCGATTTTGACTGACATGTTTTCAACTACGCCTCTTGTGTATTTTACTGATCTATGTCTAGCTGAATGCTCATACGAGTTGAAATCAGATCTCCAAGTCCTAGCTTGGAGAACACCGTATAAGGCATTAAGTTGATGCTAGCTCCTAAGTCGGCTGAGGCATTGCTGACAAACAAGTATCCTATCAGACAGGGGATAGTGAAACTTCTTCGGTCAACCATCTTCTTTGGAAGCTTTTTCGGGAGAACTGAGGAGCATTCTTCATTGACTATCGTTCTTCCAGCTTCTTTTTGTTGGATTAAAACTTCTTTTAATAACTTTTCATATTTTTGCATTTGGGAAATGGCTTCTATGAATAGAAGGTTAATATGCAATTGCTTATAGAGTTCTAGAAATTTGCCATACTATGCCGCCATATTTTTCTGCTATAGTCAGGTTGGATAAGGAATTGGTGGAACATATGGTTTCACAGGTTCTTTGACATGTTTATGAGTAGTAGGGTTAGGTTTATTGTTGGGTGTGTTAAGAACCTCAGTTTCAACTTCAGATTGGATAGGTGTGACTTGTGAGTTGTTTCTAGCAGTTCTTCCACTTCATAGGGTTATGCCATTAACTTGAGCGTTGGGATTGGTAATTGTTTTATTTGGAATTCCTCCAGGCGGTCTCTCAGAAAGTAGTTGGGCTAACTGGCCTTCTTGGTTATTGATGTTTTGCAAAGAAGCCTTTTGGTTCCTTAGCTCCACTTTGGTAGTATTTGACCTTGTGATCTCCCCCACACCTGTCACACTTTACCTTTGCTTTGATCAGCTCAAATTAAAGTTGTTCAAATTTCCTCTAGAGGGACTCGAATTGTGCATAGATAATGGTACTTTTATCGACATGGTGTATGCCTTTGTGTGAAGGGGTTGATCGAGGTGGATTATAGGAAAAACGCTTCTTGAAAGTTTGTTCTAAGATCTCGAATGCCTAATTCGGAGACTTGGTACCGAGATCTCCACCAGCAGCCTGATCGATTGCTTGTTTGTTTTGGCTAGTCTGAGTGTCGAAGAAGGTTTGGACTTGAAGCCACTTGTTCAATCCATGGTGCGGACATCATCGAATAAGGCACTTGTATCTCTTCCATGTTGCATGTAGTAACATGTCGTCATCCGTCACAAACTCGTTGATGTTGGCGCAATACTTGGTTCCGGTGGAAAGTATTTAAGAAGGAATTGCTCTACCATTTGATACCAGTTGGTAATGGCACCAGATGGTAATGATTCAAGTAATTTCAAGGCATGACCTCGGAGCGAAAAAAGTAAGAGTTTAAGTCTAGCTTGATCATCGGGGCAATTTTGGATTTTGAAAGTTCCACAAATTCAAAGGAATCGGGAAATATTATATAAAGGATCTTTGTCGAGAAGTCCTTGAAATTGGGCAGTGTTTTCAATCATATGAATGGTGCTATATTTGATTTCGAAGTTTAGAAGAATTTCGGGTGGTGAAACGCTATTGACATAGCCTTTAAGTATCAGCTTTCCATATTGGCTCATGCGTAGTTAATTGTTTAGTTTTGCCATCATAGGCTCCTCTTGTTTCTCCTTGGTTGATTAACCTCCTTTGGTTCGTCCTTAACTCCTTTGGTTGCTTTTCGTGCCCGAGTGCGTGTTCTTTGGTGAAAGTGTCCTTAGGGTTCGGAAACTGGTGAAACGAGTTCGGGAGTATATGCTGAGGACATACACTACTTAGGAAGTAAAAAAATTCTAAAGGTACAACTAAAATTAAACTAAAGTGATCAACTTATAAAACCAGAAACATAAAATAAAGAAGATAGAAAAATATTTTTGTTATTTTTCATAGGTATTGAATATATACACTATAGACAACGGTTTAATACATACTTGAATTCTTTATAAAAAATTTTACCGTGTGTCCCCGGCAACAGCGGCAAAAACTTGATGCGATGTGAACGTAGTATGAAAAGTTTGTTAAGTTTTGCAAAAGGTTGTTTACATAATGTCTAGTTTTAAATTCATGAAAATGATTATTATCTTAACTAAACCACACACAAATAGGCAAGTTTACTTATCGTATATGTGGAATATATCGGTAAGAACCAATAACGATCCATGGACACACTTGTTTGATTATTACTACTAAATATTTGTATTTATTTGAACCAGAAGTAAGCATCATAGTGGTTTTGGTTTGATAAATAAGTTTTGAAAGAAATTTTACGACATAAATTAAATACTTTTGGGTTGTTATAAATTTTTTATAAGTATTGATCAACGATAAAATTGTATCATCTTGATTAAAACTCCTCTTAACTTGATTTAACAATTAATAGGTAAAGATGTTATGTGACTTGCTATGGTGATTAAATGTGAGAATAACATCTTATTCCTAATTCATGTCATTCTATGATAATTAAAAAAAAATGAGTAAGCATAACTTCATTGTAACAATTCGGGTTTTCTCATTTTTACTTTGTAACCGTTACCCGACCCAATTCTATGTTCTGGTTATTCTATCAATAAAATGCCGCAATTATCGAGTTACTTAGTTATTTTATTACTATTGTTTAATTATTTATTTAATTTATATAAGACAACTTTCATATATGAACCATTTCAAACCTAAACTAAACGTTAATCCATTGTTGTTTCCATCTCTAATCTTGAAGGCTTAAACTGAAATTTATATTAATTATATTCACCCAACTCGTTAACCCGTCAAATATACCCATGCATGTGACCCTAATCGCGTACCCGAGACCCAATTGATTAGTTTGCACCACAATTTTTGATGTTAACATGGAAATTGAATCAAAATCTTTGTTAATCTTGCCATAAGCGGCTCACCGACGCTAGTAATTATGTTAAATTAATCAACAATGATACGTATTGCTCAAAATACCAGGCTGACATAACCGTTAAACAATATACATTATAATGAACATCATAATTCAATTAAACCTAGATATACGACCTTAATACCATCGCCATCAAGACCCCTTTATTCATTTAAATTAACATCCTGGTTTAGTTTGTGTTCTTGAGCTCATTTTTGCTTGCCACTATTCTTGCAATTAACCCCTCCATATAACATAATATAAGCTAATTAATTGTTGTTTCTATTTCGCAAATTATCAGTAAACATAAACCCCAATGTTAATTGAGTGAATATTAACTAGTTAAATCAATTGGTTAAATAGGGTTTATGTGAATTGGGGGTTTTTAAACTGTTAGTATTTTAATTTTTGTTTCTGTGTTGTTCACGAGTTAGCCACCAGCCTAGATGGCTAGTGCACTCTTGGTTAAACATTTGGAGACGGATGGGGCGCGGGTTCAAGTCCCCCAGCCCGTCTTTTTAGGTTAGTTTTTCTTGTTTTTGTTTTTAATTATTAAACAATTAATATTGATAACAATAACTATAAATAAATTTTATTTTATTATTTAACGTGTTGTTTTCCGAATATTTACTAAAAACCTATGTATGTATATTTGTATATTTAGGTATATATATATATAGTATAAAGTGATTTAAAAACCTTAATAATAAAGATTTATAAAGAAATAAAAATATGTATAAATACACTAAATATATCTAAACTAAATGGTTAAAATAATCATTTTATACATATTACAAATATATATTTTATATAAATATTTTATTTATAATTATGAATGTATGTAATTTAAAAATATTATATATTAAAAACTTGATAAATAAAGAATAATAAAGTTGATAATAAATTTGTGTAATAATTATTTTTCACAATGATATACCCGAGCATCAAAATTCCCAAATCTCTATAAAACCACAATTCAATTTATGTTTATCCCGTAACTATTCTTTGTTAGGATTTCTCTTCGGTAATTCCCGAAGAGCTGTCTATCCCTATTTTCTTATCAAATCATTATCTCCTTGATTATTTGATAAGGTGAGTATCTCACTCCCCTTTTTTACTTATTTTAAACCTTTTGGGGACATAAGTGTACTTTATTTATTTATTTATCTATTATATAGTATTCACAATTGTAACTGTTTAATCCTTGTGTGTATATCAGTCTAATGTCTAACTTGCTATATGCTTATTTGCTTAATTGTCCACATTCTGAGAGGTTCATCATAATCACAGTAATAGTATGATCACACGACCGTCGTAGTAGCCAATGCCCACTTCGCAAGGCAACGGTTTACTGACACTTATTACTTGCTCATTGGATTAACTGTTCTCTCACAAGAACAGTTTTCGTTTTATTTTATATAATATATTGTATCTCAATTAACTGTGTTTTACTCACTCAACCTCGTGTTGGAAAAATTATTTGTATTTTATGCGCATATGCAGGTTACCGTTTGAATTGATTCAGGATTTGGTGAAGGTTTAGATTGCAATCTTAGAAGAGATATTGTCAAGAATAAATTAAGACTAGTTAAATTTATTTTGTTGCTTTACTTTGGATTATGTACTTTATTTGGTTTGGAGTTGTTTGGATATTTAAATTTAAATAAATAGATATTGTCTTTGAATTTATTGCATGATAGTACCTTGAAAGTTGTGAGCAATCAGCTCACGTTCCCGGCATTTCCGCCTTAGGTTGGGGAGTGACATTCATGACCTCCACTAAAATATCATTTATGTAAGCAAGTGGTTTATAATAAATATTTATAAGATAACTTACTTTAAAGTTGAGACAAACTCTTCAATTACTAAGTGAATTATCCTTGATATTTTAGTAAAAAATAACCTTTGTATTATACTTAAAACACCAATTATGATTAGTTAAGTTGTAAAGGATTAACCTTGAGTTATCAAATATTAACCTGCACAACCCTTGAACAATTATAGAAATCATGTAATAACCAACCATGTTGAGAGAAAACAAGATCTAAACATGACGCTAGAGGAGTGGCGATCAACCTTAGGGACAAAAGAGTTAAGGATTAGTCGCTCTAAGACAGAGTACCTCCACTGTGATTTTGGTGGTGTAAATGAGGATGCACATATCACCATTGAAGGGTAGGTGGTCCCGCAGGTAACGAAGTTCAAGTATCTAGGATCCTTTGTTCA
Organism: Bidens hawaiensis; assembly: GCF_021521415.1. NCBI lineage: Eukaryota > Viridiplantae > Streptophyta > Magnoliopsida > Asterales > Asteraceae > Bidens > Bidens hawaiensis. Next base: position 1,315,639 of record NW_027491035.1, on the reverse strand, counting down.
GAGCGATGGGGAATTAGAAAGTGATGTGACACATCGAGTCTAGGTAGGATGGTGTAGATGGAAAGTAGCCACAGGTATATTGTGTGACAAGAATTTTTCAACTAAACTAAAGTGAAAATTTTATAGGATCGCAGTTAGACATGCAATGCTATATGGAACAGATTGCTGGGCTATCAAGAAGGCACAAGTGCGGAAGATGGAGGTAGCAGAAATGAGAATGCTACGATGGATGTGTTGGCACACAAGATTAGACCGAATAAGAAACGTTGTGTTTCAGGAGAGATTAGGGGTAGCGAACATATCAGACAAGATAAGAGAGTGGAGATTGAGATGGTTAGGAAATGTGAAGAGAAGACAATCGACGAATCTTGTTTGATCCATATAAAACATGACTATAGAGGGGAGGAAGGGAAGAGGAAGACCTAAATTGACTTGGGATGAGAGGATTAGACGTTATTTGATAGACCTAAACCTCTCCGAGGACGTGGTGAGTTGCACACGGACGTGGTGACATGCAGAAGAGTCCAAATTTGTCTTTTTCTCCTGTACTTTCAACACGAGGTGTTTTTTGGTAAAACATGGTCATGTTTAGCTTCAGAATCTCCTATTTTGTCTTTTTCTCTTGTACTTTTAACACAAGGTGTGTTTTGTTTAACATTGTCATGTTATAACTTCCTGAATTTTTGTCTTCTATTCGTATGTTCTACGAATGACCATGCCTTGAGTCACCATGGGATGTGTTGAGTTTGTTTTCTCCGTTTTTTTTCGAATATCAGCTTGTTTTATTCTTTTAGACTATATTTACCTATATATAAAAGTTATAAACATTAGTGGTTATTTATTCTAGTATAATTGTCGATATTGCGTTTATTTGGTGATATTTTAGTGCCGAAAAGATGTATAAATTATTATACAAATGTAATTGTGTTGTGTTATATGCAATAAAACACTATTGTATGTATGCAATGTACACTATTGCACATATGCACTACATCGACAATTTTTTTTAAGAAAAAGTTCAACTTATTAGAAGGATGAAAGAAAAGAGATGACAAAATATTTTTTTTAAAATGTTAAAAATATTTTTTTATTAGTTCTCTGGTTCTCTCTCTTTAAAAGGAGTTCTCTCTGGATCTTACGTCTATAAACTTAAGTGTTTAGAAAACGCAAAAATGAAAAAAAAATTAGGTGTACAACAAGGATAGGCTACCTAGTTCTTTATATATTTTTTTTCTTGTTTCTTCTTCCATCATCTTCAAGGTGTTGCCGAAGCTTTTCGCAGGAAATAAAATCCGATAATGGCACAAAAGTCTTCTTTCCTCGTTACAACTACTCCACAGAGGAATGTTCAAAAATGGTCCAACTAAAATATATACACTCCACTCCACACAAAACCACCATTAAAGTCAAATTAGGCTGTAGGCCAACCGGAGGTTATTGCCCTAGAAAAAACACGTTTTTGGGACTGGCATCCGGCTCACCCCTACCTATGTTCGACGCTACCATATGACAATATGACCTTATTTGGATTGACTTATTAATTAAAGAGAGAACTTTGATTTTGGTCCCTCAGGTTTTTTAAAATTATCATTATTGGTTCAATATTTTATTTTAAGCTATGGTGCAATAGTTTCAATTAATTATCAGTTTTAGTACAACCCATTAACATCATCCACCAATCGTTAGTTAATACAACTTGGAGGGTTTTATATATTTCACAAACTTTTAATTGATATGAATATTTTTTTCTACTCAACATAAGTTTTATACTTTTTATTATTTTCTAACTATTATGGTTTATTATAATTTTTTATATATAAATATTATATACACCTTATATTAAAAAAAAATTATTTTCTTTGAAGCTAATACTTTATGAGTGTATATGTACTTATTTACAATTAAATACTTTTATTTTTTTTACAATGTACGATCGTAATAGTATGTCGATTTTATAAACAGTGTATTTATTTTATTTTGAAGTACAATTTTAAGTTAAATTATGTACCATTATTAAATACAAACCAAGAAATAATCCCCATTATGATAGGTTGATAAGATGATTAAGATGTGAAATAATTGTTTCAAACTCTATAAAGTACATAAATTTAGTTGTTCAAAAAAAAATACTAACAGAGAAATTAAATTAATAAGCAGATTTCAAAAATCCTTTGTCAATTGAAAAGTAAAAAAAAAAAGAATATAAAATAAATATATGTTTTTTTTGCCACCGAAAAAAAGCATGAAAGTTAATTTTTTTGAATCATTTGTAGTTAGCAGAAGTGTAGAACAAAAATGGAACTTAAAAAAACACATATTGAATTTTTAAAGCCTAGATACTATTACGGCTATAAAAAGTAAAAATAAAAGTATTCATATATAAATATATAGTTGCATAAAAGCTCTGGCTTTGATAAAAACAATTTTAAATAAAATAAAATGTATATATTTATATAAAAATTTATATAAACCATAATAGTTAGAAAATAGTGAAAATTGTCATTTGACACCCAGGAAAATATCGACAGGAGCACGATAGACCACTGAAAACTAATTTGCACATGTTGTGCCATTGTATATTCTCAGCAGGCTTTTTTTGCTCCTTCCCATCAGTTTACTGTCGTTGACTAACCAAAAAGGTTGAAATGACCATTTTACCCCTAAGCTTGTTATTAATTCTAAAAATTATGTTTCAAAATCATGTAGATGATGGGGTTCGAACCCCCGACCTTTGGTTTAACAACAAACAAAACCTACCATTTGAACTGATCTGATATTTGTTATACCTATACAATATGATATATATATATATATATATATATATTCATCGTTTCATTAAAGGCCTCATCATCATCTCCCTATCTTCATCATCTCCATATCTTTATCATCATCATCTTAATCTCTTTATGCATTTCCATATATTCATCATCATCATCATCATCATCATCATCATCATCATCATCATCATCATCTCAATCTCTCAATGAAACATTCATCTCTCAATTTCTCTCTCTCTCTCTCTCTCTCTCATTCCAAGATAACCGAACCAACCTAATATGTTTCCAATTCAAACACCAGTGCCAGAAAACAATACCGGTGCCAGAAAAACGATTAAATGTCGAAATCACCATATGCTTAACGATTTTTCAACACCACCTTGATCATCTTCGTTTTTGATTTTCAACCTCCATATTGCTTTCCTCCTCCACGGTAATAACCTCTTCATGGATGGAATTATGATCAATCGTTTGAACATCTGACATACTTTCCTCCCATTCATCACCATCATCCTGATTCAAACCACCCGATTTCTTAAACGAGGCTAAGTAATTTGATTGCTGACCTAGTTCTGTTGCATCGGTTAAATAGAGGCAGCAACGCCACTAGGTTCAATTGATGAAAAGTTGATGTCGATGGAGTTTTATTCTGTTATGCTGTTGTAAAATCACCCTCAATAGAGTTCGATATAGGTACATAGGTAGAGGAGAGAAGCACGATTTCCTTATCAACGGGTTTTGAGGCAAAACTCACAGTTGGTGCAAGTGGATTAGGTTGTGAATGATTTTATCTCTTTTTATTTAATTTATAATGGTTTTTAAATAATTTATTTGATTAAAATAAGGAAAAGAAAAAGGTTTGAAAAATAAACAAAAAAAACGTTTTGACCCAGGTTCGATTGGATTGTAAAGATTTAAATGCTCATTATTGAATGTTTATTTTAATCCGACGAGTTCGATTATTAATACGGGTTAATGGGTACTTAAATGACGAAATAAATCACGTATTAGTGTTTAATATTAATGGAGAAGTCTTTTGGTATAATTAACGAAAAAACGATTACAAACGCGTTGATTGGGTTTCTCGCCGGAAAAAATGTCGCCGGAATCCGGCCGCTGAAAAACGAATTGTGGATGGGAGGGAAGAGGGCTTCTGCATTATCGTTGTTATTATTATTATTATTATTATTATATTCATATTTACACTAATAGTCCCTCATGTTTCATATAGTATTAAAACAGAATTTACTAAATATTTACATAATTAGCCTTAAACTTTTGATTGTTATAAAAATGATATAGAAGTTTTATGAAGTTAAAATATTTTTCGTATTATACCTGGATAGTTCGGGAGTCATTTAAGTAAAGACTTTAAGTAATCGTAAATCATGAAGGATAATATATTAATTATAAACAAGAAATTAGAATAAATTGAAACGACAAAGCGAGTCGGTTTAACGAATATAAATACCAAAAACTTAAACATACATGTAACGAAACTTGGGATATATGTATATATATATATATATATATATATATATATATATATATATATATATATAAATTTTAATAAAAGAAAACCAAAAATTTAAAATGGGTCGGGTTTTCGGGTTTGAAAAGTAACGAATGTTACATTGGACGAAATTGTTTTTAGGGTTAAGTGAATGGCAATGTTATTTTATTGAAATAAAAATCATAACTGTTCTGGACACAAAAGAACGACCCCGTGATTTTGGAAGCACGGTACCGTGCTGCATGAAGCAGTTAGTTTCTTTTGTTTTGCTATTTATTTGTCGAGCTGGTTCATTTTTTTAACTAATTTTTCTTGAGGATTAAAGTTAAGATAGAAATTAATAGTCTTAATTTTCATTAAAACATAAAGCATAGTTAAAAATAGTAGAAAGATAAGTACAACAACCATCCCGAATCACGAAACATAATACTAGCAAGAGTAACTTCTTAACAAGACAAAGTCTGAACTTCTAACGACCACCATTCCCGAACAAGTCTTGAATGTGTGGTGGGGCTCTTTTAGCTTCCAAGAGCTCGGAGAGCTTCTTGTCAAGCTTCACGATTTCTCGGTTAAGATAATTGAGTTTGAAATTCACATCTTTGTTGTGGCTATCCACAACATGGAAATTCTCAAACCTGAGAAGTTTAACTTTGTTGGTCAGCTCGATTAGGCGAGCCACAGTTTGGATGTTACTCTTGACTTGGTCTCTCACGATGCATTGGAGCCTCATGATTTCTTCCTCAAGGTTTGAAGAAGAATCACCATGCTTGCCTCTTCTCACTGGTTTCCATTTCATTTTCTTACTTTCCATTTCAGTACTTGTTTGGTATGAATGGGATTGTAGGTTCATGCACCAATAGGGATAGTGAGTTTTGCAAGCATTATATAGAGACTGGAAAGTCAAGCACAGACCCGTACTTTGTGAAGCACGGCCCGTGCTGCTAGGGGAATAAATGTTTCTAATTCAGAGAATTGTACGGAGTCAGCGCGTATCAAGATGAAGATTCTAAGGTGACCACGGCCCCGTGCTTCAAGAAGCACGACCCCATGCTTTTTTTCACTAAAATTTTATTTGATTTTTCAGCCAAACGCGAGAGCCATAATTTTTAGAATGATGTTTAGCATGTTATTCTAAGTGTTTGATTATCCTAAAAATTACTTTTCATTAAAATTAAAAATCCTAAAAAGGTTATGGGATAAGCCCAGTTTTACTAAAAATTACTCGGGTTAAGCCCGAGGGTCCTATCACAATGTGCCTAGCACACTTGTTTTACACATGAAAATAGAAAGATTAAAGTTCCTAAATTTCACCGAAGGGTTCTCCTCCGCCGAATGATCCTGGTGGCGGAAAGTACTCTAAGTTGAGAACTAGAAACTTGAGTTGTTTGTTAATGTCTCGAAGCTCCATTTTCATATTCTACACTTATTCGGTGAGTTGAACGAGACGCATCTCTGCGAAAAGATTCATTTCGCTGAGTTCTTTGACGAGTTCTTGAAGTTTCAAAGAAGCTTGGTTTTGGAAACGTGTCGGGTTTCGTTCCTCGGTTGGCGAGGGACGGGTATTGCTTCACTCATCTCAGTAGGCATGTTTTATTCTCAGAAGAGAGTGTTTTGGTTTGGGTTGGTGCAAGGAATGCATTGGCAAAGGGTGCCTTTTATAGCGAAACAGTAGCCAGGCACTGCCCCGTGTTTTTGATTTGACAATTCTGTTACAAACTAGTCTGACTGAGATTTTTGCAGCGAAGATTCCGGCCCAAACATTGTGGCACGGGACCGTGCTTCTGGGAGCATGTCTCCGTGTTTTTTAGTACTTAATATTTTTTTTAAATAAGTATTTACAAGGCCTAGTTTTAACGAGAGTCTTGGCTTAGACCCTTGATTTCATGCTTACTGGGTTGGTTGTAAGACTGTTACCTCCGAAACATCTTCAAATGGTCCATCGATGTATGGTTTTAATCGAGGTCCATTAACCTTGAACTTGTGGCCATCAAAATTTGAAATTTCGACTGTCCCATAGTCAAAGACTGATTCAACTATGTATGGGCCTGTCCAGCAAGATTTCAATTTTCATGGGAAAAGACGTAAACGTGTGTTGTGTAACAGTACTCGATCGCCGACTTAAAACTTTTTGTTTCCTTTTAAATGGGCATCGTGTAAACGTTTAGTCTTTTCTTTGTAAGACCAGGAGTTTTCGTAGGCTAATGTTTTTAGTTCTTTGAGTTCATGAATTTGATATTCCCGGTTTTACCGGCGGACATTAGATCAAAGTTCACTGCTCTAAGAGCCCAATAAGCTTTGTGTTTTAGTTCTACGGGTAGATGACATGCTTTTTCATAGATGAGTTTGAAAGGTGTTGTTCATATGAGGGTTTTGTAGGCTATCCTAAGGGCCCATAAAGCGTCATCTAATTTCTCTGCCCAATTCTTGCGATTCATTCCTATAGTTCTTTCTAGAATCCTCTTGATTCCTCGATTCGAGACTTCTACTTGCCCGCTAGTCTGAGGGTGATATGCTGTTGCCAGTCGGTGGTAAACTCCATATCGTTCTAAGACTTTGTCCATTAGAGCATTACAAAAGTGGGTACCTCTGTTGCTGATTAAGGCTTTTGGGGTACCGAATCATGAAAAGAAAATAATCTTTTTAGAATTCGTACAACTACTCGAGAATTATTAGTGGGAAGAGCTTGGGCTTCTACCCATTTGGACACGTAATCGACTACTACAAGGATGTACTTGTTTCCGAATGAGTTAGGAAATGGGCCCATGAAATCTATTCCCCATACATCAAAGACTTCACAAATTTGAATGCCTTTTTGAGCCATCTCATTTTTGGATGAGATGTTCCCGGCTCTTTGACAAGCATCACATGCTTGGATCAAATCATTTGTGTCTTTATATATGGTGGGCCAGAAGAATCCTACGTTAAACACTTTTCTGACCGTGGTGGCGGTACTGTGGTGTCCACCAGTTGGTCTTTCATTGTTGTCTTCGAGGATATCCAAGGCTTCCTTTCCTGATACACACCTACGAACAACCTGATCAGCAACTATCCTAAAAAAGTATGGATCTTCCTAGAAATATAACTTAAGATCAGAAAAAAATTTCTTCCGCTGTTGATGAGTTAGCCCTTTTCTTAGGATTATACAAGCCAAATAGTTTGCAAAATCGGCAAACCAAGGACTTTCATCCTTCTCTTGCATGACTGCTTGGATATGCATGAGAACATCATGTGAAAAATAATTTCCTCATGATGTTCTTATGAAGCTGGGCATTCTAAGCATGAAAGATGGTCTGCGGTTACATTTTCTGCTCCCTTATTGTCCTTGACTTCTATTTCAAATTCTTGGAGTAAGAGGATCCATCGGATGAGTCTTGGTTTTGCATCCTGCTTGTTGAAGAGTTATCGTATGGCTGCATGATCATTGTACACTATGGTTTTGGAAAGAACTAGGTAAGATCTAATTTTTTCAAAGGCAAAAACTACTGCTAATAACTGTTTTTCTGTTGTGGTGTAATTCTCTTGTGCGTCATTAAGAGTTTACTAACATAGTAAATTGGGTGAAAGTGGTTCTCTTTGCGTTGTCCGAGTACGGCTCCAACTGCAAAGTCACTTGCATCGCACATGATTTCGAATGGAAGGGTCCAATCGGGTGTAGTCATGATTGGTGCATTGATAAGTTTGTCTTTTAATGTGTTGAATGATTCAACACATTCTTCAGAGAAAACGAATGGTGCGTCTTTCTCCAGAAGTTTGGTCATAGGTCTAGCAATTTTGGAGAAGTCTTTTATGAAACGACGATAGAATCCTACATGACCTAGAAAACTTCCAATGGCTTTGACTGAAGTTGGTGGTGGAAGTTTAGAGGTGGTTTCTATTTTTGCCCTATCAACTTTTAATCCTTCTTAAGATATCTTATGACCGAGAACAATGCCCGCTTCAACCATAAAGTGGCATTTTTACCAGTTGAATACTAAATTCACTTCTTCGAACCTAGTCAACATTTTGTCTAGGTTTCTTAGACAATGATCGAATGAGTCTCCAAAGACTGAGAAGTCGTCCATGAGAACTTCCATAGAGTGTTTGATCATTTCATGAAAGATGACCACCATGCAACGTTGGAATGTGGCTGGAGCATTACATAGTCCAAATGGCATTCTTTGGTAGGAAAAGGTTCCATACGGACATGTAAAGGTGGTTTTCTCCTGATCTTCAGGAGCAATGGGATTTTGAAAGTATCCGTAGAATCCATCAATTAAACAGTATAACATTTTTCCAGATAAACGTTCAAGCATTTGATCGATAAAAGGAAGTGGAAAATGATCTTTTCTTGTGGCGTCATTAAGCTTCCGGTAGTCAATGCATACTCGCCAACATGTGATGTTCCTCATTGGTATTAGCTCGTCTACTACTTTAACTGGACTAACCCAAGTCTAATCCGAGATTGGGTAGATTAATCCAGCATCAAGGAGCTTGATTACATCCTTCTTCACCACATCTTGCATGTTGGGATTGAGACGTCTTTGATATTGGACCACGGGGTTGTATTCTTCCTCCATGAGAACTTTGTGAGTACAAAAGGATGGGCTAATGCCTTTGATATCCATGATCTTCCATGCGGTAGCCATAGTTTTTGAGAACCTTAAGAAGTTCGTCTTTCTCTTTTTTAGAAAGGTGAGACGAAATAATTACCTGGTGTTGAGAGTTTTTTCCAGTAAGGCGTATTTGAGATGGTTTGGTAGTTCTTTTTAACTCTAAGGCTGGTGGTTCTTTGATAGACGTTTTTGATTTTTCGTTGCATTCGGTGATCTCACATACTACTTCTGATGTTTCTTGATTGATAGTATTGAGATTAGTGGTTACATCAGCCAAGATTTGTGTTTCTAATGGGGGTGTTGATGGAAGATTTTCGCACATAGCAACTCACGATAGAATCAATGATGTCGACACAGTATAATGTGTCATCGTGATGTTGCATAGATTTTCCTATGTCAAAAGTGATAGCTTCGTCATTAACCCTAAGAGTAAGTTTGCCGGTGCAAACATCAATGATAGCCTTTGAAGTGGCTAAAAAGGGTCTTCCTAAAATCAGAGGTACACTTTTGTCTTCCTCTATATCTTGAATTACAAAATCTACTGGGAAAACAAATTTGTCGATTTTGACAAGCATGTTTTCAACAATGCCCCGAGGATATTTAACGGATCGGTCAGCTAACTGAATGCTCATGTGGGTGGGCTTTGGTTCTCCTATCCATAGTTTTGTAAAAACCACATACGACATTAAGTTAATACTAGCTCCTAGGTCGGCCTGGGAATTGCTAACAGACAAATTTCCTATGAGACAAGGGATACTAAAGCTCCCTGGATCCGTCATTTTGGTTTGTAGCTTGTTTTGGAGGACTGCTGAACATTCTTCACTCAAAGTGACATGTGATAGTTCCTCTAGTTTCCTTTTGTTTGTCAGCACTTCTTTGAGGAATTTGGCATATTTTGGCATTTGAGTAATGTCTTCGATAAAGGGAATGTTGATGTGGAGTTGTTTGAAGAGTTCTAAAAACTTCCCATACTGTGCTTCCAATATCTCATGCTTCAGTCTTCCTGGGTACAGAATAGGCGAAAGATAGGTTCTGACTGCTTCCGTAGGTTGTGCGATGCCTGTTGGAATAAGTACTTCCTGTGTTTTGTCAGTGGCTTCCCTCTCCAAAACTGGTTCTGAAGTTGGTGAGGCAACAGTAGTTGTACCGCTTCTGAGTGTAACAGTGTTAGCTGTCGCATTCGGGTTGGTGATTGTGTTGCATGGGAGAGAGCCGGGTGGTCTTTCGGATAATTGTCAGGCAATTTGTCCAATTTGGGTTTCTAGATTCTGTAGTGATGCTTGTTGACTTTTTAGGTCATCTTCATGTTTCAACAATACTCCGCTGATATCAACAGCTCTTGAGTCGGCCTTCTTTTCTGCTACATTTGTTTTGGTCATGATTTGGATTAACATTTCTTCAATTTTCGAGTAGCTTGGATTCTGATGGCTACTGGAACTTTGGTCTTGAAATTGTAGTTTAGGCTTGAGGGATTGATTCATCGGTCTTTTTTCGAATCCAGGTAGGGTTTGAGTGTTACCTCTGTCCTTCCAACTGAAATTCGGGTGGTTTCTCCATCCTAGATTGTAGTTGCTGCTAAAAGCATTGTTTTGACCAGCGATGAAGTCAACTTCTTCCATGGCCATAACGACTTGTCTGCAGTCACTTGTCTTATGAGTTCCTCCACAGGTGTCACACGTGATCTTGGTTTTTAATAGTTCGGCTTGGAGTTGTTCGAATTTCTTATGAGTTCCTCCACAAGCTGTGCAGTGACAAGAGTGTTGGCATCGACGTGGTGCAATCCTTTGTGTGTTAGTGTAGATCTTGTTGGGTTATAAGAGAAACTCTTCTTTGATGCTTTCTCCATGATTTCAAATGCTTCGTTAGATGATTTGGATCCCAGGTCTCCACCGGCGACTTGGTCGATGGCCTGTTTGTTTTGACTGGATTGTGTGTCAAAGAAGGTTTGTACTTGTAACCATACGCTCAGTCCATGATGTGGGCATCTTCTCAAAGGACTTTTATATCTCTCCCATGCTGCGTGTAGCGATTCATCATCATCGGTCCGGAATCCGGTAATGCTGGCTCGGTATTTGGTAGTTTTATCAAGCGGAAAGTATTTGAGGTGAAACTTTCAACCATCTGGTCCCAAGTGGTTATGGAGCCAGAGGAAAGAGATTCTAACCATTCTATGGGTTGACCCCTTAGAGAGAAAGGAAAGAGTTTGAGTTTGATCTGATCTTCTGAACAGTTTTGAATTTTAAAGGTTCCGCAGATTCGTAAGAATCGAGATATATGAGAAAGGGGGTCTTCGTCGAGGAGACCACGAAATTTGATTTTGCAAATTTCGGTGATTTCGGGTGGAGCCACTCCATTGCCGTAGCCTTCGAGAGTTGGCTTGGCATACTGGCTCATGTTTGGTTCATTGTTTTGGGCTACCATCATTTCATCGGTTTGATTTTCTCCTGTTGTGGTGGTGTCTACTGACTCGTCTTTGATTGTTTCGGTGGTTTCTGCAGTCCGTTTACGAGCTCGTCGACTAAAGAGACGTTCCGGTTCAGAATTTGGAGAATCAAGCTCATGCTCGAATGTAGAGGACATACATGGGATTAAATCAAATTAAAACTCTTTTAATTAAACTAAAGGTTAGTTGAAGTTAAGCTAAAAGTTAGGCTAAGCTATTTAAAACTTGAACAAATATATAAGTTAATTAAGCTAAAGTAGAAGTAAAGGTTACGACAACCTTAAAGTTATATAGTTTAATAGTTAGTAAAAATGAAATTAATTAAAAGTGAAAAACTTTACACAATTATAAACAATGATTAAATTAAAACCTGGATCGTTCTTAGAAACGTACCATGTCCCCGACAACGGTGCCAAAAACTTGATGTGTTGTGCTGTGTTGGTAAACTGATAACTGATTGGGGTTTTAGCTTTCGCACATAATCGTTTTTTAAATTTATAAAAGTGATTTCTTCTAAGACTAAACATACAAAAAAGGCAAGTGTACCTATCGTATATGTAGAATAGTATTGGTAAGAACCATGTATCGATCCGTGGACACAAATGTTTCTAATAGTGAATCTTCGTCTTGCTTTAATCAGAAGGTTTAATCATTTTAAGGATGATTTATAAACTTTTTATAAAATAGAAATATATAATAAACAGGTGACAAGAAGAGAAGTTCTAAGTGAGTAATTCAATTATATGAAGGTTTACCATTTATATCAAGAAGTCACTCCATTATTCCTTGATGATTATTAAATAAACATGTGATAAACTTATCCTAATAATATATGGTAGAATAGTCCCTCATTTATATGTGAACATATTCTATGACATAAAAGAAAGTAACATGCGCATTTTAAAGTCCATCCTTTCCTAATGTCATGCTTCCACGAGAATGTCAATTTAAGTAAACAAGCAGCTTGGTATAGTAGAACGAATAGGATTGACTTCGATTTCTCAAATACCAATCCTTCAACTTCGAGTGGTTGTAGTTAACTCACACAACCTCCCCTTGGTTGATTTAATTAGATTATAATTACACACTCCATTAACATATGATTTCTTTAACTAGCATGATAACCTAAGCAATCGTGTTAACAATGTTATTTCAGAATTATCAAAACTAGAGAAATAGATCATTGCTTATATCTCATCATATCTAAGTACAACATAAGGATCCATGTTTTATCTTGAATATAGTATCAAAGTACCATGAATGATTAATTAACACAACCTCCCCTTGGTTGATTTAATTACATTATAATTACACACTCCATTAACATATCATTTCTTTAACTAGCATGATAACCTAAGCAATCGTGTAAACAATGTTATTTCAGAATTATCAAAACTAGAGAAATAGATCATAGCTCATATCTCATCATTTCTAAGTACAACATAAGGATCCATGTTTTATCTTGAATAAAGTATCAAAGTATGCTTATTACCATGAATGATTATAAATCAACCTTGATGTATTGAATTTAAGTCATAAAACATTTCTTCATCATGGATAATTGCAAAATAACCATGTACCATACCAAACTAAACCACATGTTTCATATAATCGTCAAGTAAAACGAAGCTTCTTCATAGATTATAGATGGTAAATGGAGTTTAGCTCCTAATGAGCATTATTATGATCATAAAAAGAGATGATGATAACAAACACATGATTAAACTAGAACAATCTAACCAAATGTAGATGAGTCTCCCTTCTTAACGATGATGGATTATGATGATGTTGATTATGATGGATGATGATGGTAGCCTCCAAGCCTTCAAACTCCTCACAATATCTTCAATATGAGGGCAATGTGGGTGTTTTTATAAGAGAAACCCGTTTAGAGATCTTCTTCAAGCACACCAAGAGAGTGCAACTTAAGCCTCTATTTATAGGCTGTCTGGAGAGAGGGGCACATCCCCGTGCTTTGTGAGGCACGGCCCCATGTCCACGTGTCCCAGCTGCATGTTGTCGTGCTTCTGACGCACCACCTCATGCTTTTTATTGACATGTGCTTAAATTCATTTTGTCTTATCTGAAGGTGACCACGGCCCCGTGGTTGAGGAGGCACGGTCCCGTGCTTTTGTCTTTAGTTTTTGTCTTTTCTTATATATTTTGTCTTTTATATTGATCAGAAGCATGGGGGCGTGTTTCATGGAACATGGGGGTGTGTTTCTTGTTTTTCTTGTGTTTTCTTATGTTTTTCTTTGTCTTTTCGCTTGTTTCTTTGTTTGAGGCTTGATTTTACCTGAATTTGCATTTTAATATGACAAGTAGCTTTCTGAGCTATGTTATATGATAGAAGTTGCAGTTTTTAGAGATTATTTGATGCTTAAAAGATGTACATTTTTATGTACATCAAATCTCTTTCAATAAATTTCGTTCTTATATAGTCCTTTTAAAAACCACCATCTACATGTTGGGTTTTAGCAAGATTATCAAAGTCCAAAATAAACCATTTATTAAGGAAACACAGCGGAAATTAAGTTTAAAATATTGTTAACCATTACACATAAAACCGATTTATGTTAAACCCAATCTAGGATCCATATACGATTATCAAACTATCAAAACACAACCATAGGGTGTTAACATACATACCTTCAAGTCCAGAAAACCGAAGGGGATGAATGAGAATGAATGGCAAGAGTTCAAATGGAGAAATCCTCAAGCTTGTATACCCAACAAGCTCTAACAAACACCTTGGTTTCTAGGGTCCTTTACACTCTTGCAAGAACAAACCCTTTGTTCTTCCTCTTCTTGTTCTCGGCTGGAAGTAGAGAGAAAGAAGAAAGTATATGTGTGTCTGAGAGAAAGATGGATGCAAGAAGTGATCTACCAATAGACCGTTTTGCATGTCTTTGAAAGAAACAAGAGGAGAGAGGAGAGAGGGAGAGGGAGCCGGCCCACATGGTGGGTTTTTCCCTCCAAAACCAATTCACATTTGTTTATTTCTTTTAAACCATATATGTTATTTATCAAATTAATAACATATCTCTCAAATATAAATTATCTATCACGCAAATGCAAATATTTAGAAAACCAATTTTCCAAATATTGTAAGTGTTGATTATCAAACAAATAACATATCTCTCAAATATAAATTATCTATATAATCAAATTATTCACGGATTTAAACATGCTAAAATGGAACATAACTCAAGAACATGACCAAAACCAAAACCATATGATTGAGTTAAAATAAATTTGTTCCGATATCGAAATACAAAATTTCGATCACAAATCCAATCACTAGAATATTGAAGTCCTAAGGCACAAGTATGACCCTCATGCTTCGGCCTTTCAAGGAGCTTCGTGAGTGGATTTGCAATATTTTGACCAGTGTGAACTTTGCGAATACATATTTTTCCTTTTTCAACTTCATCCATTATGTAGTTGAATCTCCGCTAAGTGTGACTAGTCTTTTGATGTGAACGGGGTTCCTTGATTTGAGCAATCGCACCCTCGTTCTCACAAAAAAGATTTCTAGAGGGTCCTGAATGGTACGGACTACCCCTAGGTCAGCATTGAACTTTCTAATCCACGCAGCTTCTTGAGCTGCCAAGGAGGCGGCGATGTATTCTGATTCAGTGGTGGACAAGGCTACCACACCTTGTTTTGCGATCTTCCAAGAGAAAGCACCACCATTTTGAACGATGACATATCCCGATTGTGATCGAGAATCATCTCGATTAGTTTGGAAAATCGCATCTGTGTAACACTTTACAAAGAGTTCCTCCTCACCAGAGCCATATATTAGAAACATATCCTTAGTCCTCCGAAGGTATTTCAATATTCTTTTAACTGCCATCCAATGGCTAGTTCCCGGATTTTGTTGACATCTACTTGTCATGCTCAAAGCGCATGACACATCCGGTCTAGTGCATATCATGGCATACATGATGGATCCTATAGCAGACGCATATGGATTCCATTCATTTTGCCTTGCTCAACCTTTGAGCCTGGACATTGAGAATCACTCAATATTGTTCCTCTTTGAATAGCTACCAAACCATTCTTAGAGTTCTCCGTCTTGAACCTTTTCAAGACTTTGATTCAAACCTATCAACCGCCTTGATCTATCCCTATAGATCCTTATTCCCAGAATATAGGCGGCTTCACCAAGATCCTTGATGGAAAAGCAATTTCCAAGCCAGGCTTTTACACCTTCCAAGGTTGTATGTCATTTCCAAACAGTAATATGTCATCGACATATAATACCATAAAGGTAATGATGATCCCACTAGCTTTCTTATACACACAAGCTTCATCAGCGTTTTTGATGAATCCAAATTTCTTAACTTCATCATAGAAACGGTGATTCCAACTTCTAGATGCTTGCTTCAATCCATAGATTGATTTCTTCAACATGCATACTTTGTTTGGATGTTGTGGATCGACAAAACCTTCAGGTTGAACCATATAGACATCTTCCTCAAGATGCCCATTTAGAAAAGCGGTTTTGACATCAATTTGCCATATCTCATAGTCGTAATATGCAGCTATGGCAAACAATATCCTTATAGACTTTAGCATCGCCACAGGCGAGAAAGTTTCATCATAATCAACCCCTTGAGTTTGAGTGAAACCCTTTGCTACAAGTATAGCTTTATAAGTATCCGAGTTGCCATGCATATCGGTTTTCTTCTTGAAAACCCACTTACTTCCAGCCAGTTTGGAATTTAGAGGTGGTATAACCAAGTCCCATACTTGGTTATCATGCATGGATTGCATATTTACGTTCATGGCCTCCAGCCATTTATCACAATCTGATTGTGACATTGCATCTCGGTATGTGGTTGGTTCATCCGAATCTACCACATAGCTTTTGTCCCATCCGTTCATGTTGTAATTCATGACGAATGTCTCAAATTTCTTAGTTAAGCCATTAAGAATCAAATCCGTGGCTAACTCTCTTGAGACGGGACAGTTAAGCCGTTCAAGCTGATCAATGTGGCTTTTCATCTTAAGCACATAAGATGAGACAGATTGGGTTTCTTCCGTATGACATGCATGAAGTGCTCGAACCGTTTCGAAGCGCTCCACCCTAGCTTGAGTAAGGAACATTTTTTGAGCTGGGTGATCATGTCATACGCCCCATGATTCTTGAAATCTTTTTGGATCTCGGGAATCATTGTTCCCAACATGAGGCAAAAAACGTGAACCGAATCCTCGGTGTATTTCAACCAATCCGCATAGGCATTCAAGTTGTTGACATAAGGTTCATCGGGAATAGGATAGTCTAAAATGTAGGACTTTTTCTCTTGCTTGAGAACAATTCTCAAGTTTCGATACCATTCCATGAAATTATTATAGTTTAGACGATCCTTATCCAGAATGTATCTCAGTGATAAGTTATGCACGTGTGGGATAATAGCGTTCTGTGGATTGTTTGCGGCCATCTATAAAAGAATTTAACAAAGTTCAATTTAGTATTTTCGATATCAATAAATTTTAATCGTTTATACGCTTTTATGTCACCAAGACAATTAATGATTAAAATCTAGAACCCAACTTTTCATCCAAATAGTAGTTAGGTGACCTTTATGTTGGAATTACGTATGCCCGAGACACATACTTATACTAATGTGGCTAAATGTGTTTGATCCAAGTCGGGTCATACCCAATAACAAGCTAGACAACACCAAATGTATTCTTTTAATGATTTGATCAATTAAACGAATACCGAACACTACATGTTTAGAAAATTGGTTTTCTAAACAAACACACTTGAGGATTTAAATAAATTATCTGGATAATTTGTTTATATAAATTAATTATTTAATTGGTTAAATAATTATATAAATGTATGTACATTTTATAAAAATGAGTTTTATAAAATGAATGGAGATGTTTTAAATGGTTAAAACAAAACAAAAAAAAAAAAAAAAAAAAAAAAAAATATAAAATAAATATAACCGGCCACCCCATGTGGGTGGAGGTTTTGGTCCAATCAAAAGTTTTGTCTTCTTGTGTTGACCATCTTATTTATCTCCATTCACATTACATGCATTTTGGTCTTGTCCCTTTTGAATTCTCAAGTAATTTTGAAGTTTTCTAAACTCTCTTTTCTCTCTCAAAACTCAAGGCCATATTGGCCTCAAATTGGGAGTTTTGTGAGTCTAAAATTGGTGTTCAAATCCTAGCACAAATTGGTGTTGTTGCTACAAAAGCTTGGGGTATACAAAGCTTGAAGGTTTCTCCTTTGCAACCTTGCCATTTGAAGACATCATCTTCTTCATCCACCTACATCTTATTATAAGGTATAAGAAGGTACAACTTACATTATGTGAGCATTTTGTTCTTGTAATATTGATCCTTGGCTTCGGGTTTTAGTTTTAACATAATGGTATGTTCATTAACAAGTTTTAAAATCTAAGCTTCCGTTGCGTTTTCATGTTAAAATGGTTAACTTGAAACTTTGATAACCTTGTATAAAACCCAACAATGGCATCAAGAGCCGGTTACAAGGACTTATGCTCCTTACATGTTCCTAAATTTCGGGTTTTTTCATGGGTGAAAAAGGGGTCCGAAAATTTGGTGGATTTTACCCCTCATGGTTTTGTAAGATCTTGACATGCATGGAAAGATCTTAGGAAACCATTTAACATTTGGATGTTGAAATATCAAAATTGTAAATATTTTGGGGGGGTGGCCGTAGCCTCTTGGGGGGGGGGGGCACCTTTTGTCTTTGTGATATTTTGGGCATTGGTTGCTTAGGATGCATGCTTAGAACATTTGGTATGTTTGGATGTGTCATAACCGAAACCTAGACCTTGGATGTGTTGATTGTTGTTTTGTGTATGTTGATTATGTTTATTATTCAATATGGTTGTAATAATTCATAATTTTAGGCTTGTGTAATTTATTTGTTCATAAATGGTATGTAATAAGTAGATTAGTTGCATTTTCTTCATTTTAGAAAAATATGTATTAGGATACATGTTGTAAAAATTGAAGATGCAAGAATTGGTGGATTTGGGCCTTGGGCCGAAATTTTGGGCTTGTTGGGCCTCACCGGCCCATCATGGGATTCAAGCCCATTAGGCCCATAAATTTCACTCTTGGGCCCAAGAAGACTTTTGGAAGTTTGGAGCCCATTAACAAGCCCAACAAGAACACAACAACTTGGAAAGGATACTTGAAGCATTTGGATGCAAGATCAAGTGGGAGTCAACATTCCATCCTTGTGTCATGTTTTGTCCCTTAGGTGTGACTTATGACCTATACTTGTTTCGGCTAACAAGTATGGTCAAATTTAGCGGTTTTCGGTTATGACTATATTTTGCATGTGTATGCTTGGTTGTTTGTTTTACTTAATGTAATGTGTGGTTGATAGATATTAGGATATCCAAACCGTCACATAGGAACGACAACAAGCATAAAACGGGTTCTAATATATATTTGGTAATATCGCGTCAATTAGTTTAATTAAATGGGTTTATTAAAACTAAGCGATCACTCACCTATAATAAAATTGGTTTTATTATAACTAGAACCTTGAAAATTGGTTTTCAAAATCGCCATATTTCTAAATGCATGTTAGGATATGGCATAATGTTTTTCAACTAGAATATTTGAAAATTTAAAATCCCTTTTTCAAATTACCAAGGAAACAAGTCTTACACCATCCTTTTGTATGACACTTAACGTATTAGGGAACTTTAAATGGGATAAAGGTCACCTAACCATTTTGAGCAAACTAATATACTTAGGGTAATATTAACATATTTGTGGGATAAAGGTCACCTAACCACTTGTATGTTAATCTTACATGTTTATACAAGTAGGACGACTTGAATTGGAAACCATGTGATAAAGGTCACCTAAGCATGGGATCCAATGGTGTTGATGGGATAAACATGCCAACACGAAATAAGGATTTCGAATGGTCCCATACCTCTAGAAGTTGCAAAGGGTTGCAATTGTCAAGGTTGACTACCTTGTTAAATCAAATAACGGGATAAAGGTCACCTAACCGAAATTTGATTTATCGTTGGATTCTAGAATTTAATTATTATTTTAAAATCTGAAATAAAAGGGTATTAATAATTAAATTGATTATAATACTAAATAGAACTTTGTTAAATTTTGTAGATGGCCACTAACAATGCAAACACCTCTACCCATAACACCCGTAACCTATCCTTAAGAACCATCCTTGAAAAGGATCGTCTAAACCATAATAACTTTATGGATTGGTATCGCAACTTGAGAATAGTTCTCAAACAAGAAGAGATATCATATGTCTTAGACGATCCCATTCCCGATGAGCCTAACGTGGAAGATGAGGAGGCTTATAACGATTGGGTCAATTACACCAAAGATTCGGTGCAAGCCTCTTGCCTCATGTTGGGGACTATGATTCCCGAAATCCAAAAGGATTTCGAGCATCATGGGGCATACGACATGATAACTCAATTGAAGGAAATGTTCCTTCAACAAGCTAGAGCGGAACGTTTCGAAACGGTTCGAGCGTTTCATGCATGTCGTATGGAGGAAACCCAAACCGTCTCATCTTATGTCCTAAAGATGAAAAGCTACATCGAAAAGCTTCGTAGGTTGAATTGTCCCGTGTCTAATGAGTTGGCTACGGATTTGATCCTCAACTCTTTGACCAAAAGGTTTGAAACCTTTGTCATGAATTATAACATGAATGGGTGGGACAAAAGCATTGGTGAGCTTCACGCAATGCTAAGAACGGCCGAAGCGGGAATGGGTAAAAGGGTTTTACCCGTTCTAACAATCAATGAAGGAAAAAGGGGACATAACTCCAACCCCAAAGCAAGTGTTGCTAAGGGCAAGGGCCACGTCCAAGGAAAGGGAAAGAGGAAAGCCATCACGCCCATCAAACCGAAGGAAAAGAAGCAAAAGGTTGCGGCGCAAGATCCATGCTTTGAGTGTGGAGAGATAGGTCATTGGAAAAGGAATTGTCCGACCTATCTCAATGCGTTAAAAGATAAGAGGGATGCGGGGCATACCTCAGGTATTATCTTTACTATACATATTGAACTAAATGTTATTTCTTCAAATACATGGGTACTTGATACCGGATGTGGAACTCACATTTGCAATTTGTTGCAAGGGTTCAAAAGAAGTAAACAACTCAACAAAGGGGACATTAGTCTCTTTATGGGCAATGGAGCAAGAGTTGAAGTCCAAGCCCAAGGAGACTACTTGTTAAAGCTTCCAAGTGGTTTGGAAGTAATTTTGAAGAATGTTTTGTATGCTCCTAAGTTAAGGAGAAACATTATTTCCGTGTCTCTTTTAAAACAATGTGGCTTTGATCTTAAGTTTATTGATTATGATATTCATGTTTTGATGAATGGCATATTTTATTTTAAAGCTATACCCATAAATGGTATATATGAAATAGATCAAATTGGTGCGTCACATAGTAGTTCAATGTACAATGTCAACACCAAGAAACTCAAGAAGGACTTGGGTGATTCCTATCTTTGGCATTGTCGCCTTGGACATATAAGCAAGAATCGCATGCAAACTCTTCGCAAGAATGGTATTCTAGAAACAAATGAGTATGATTCATTTGATGTATGTGAATCTTGTTTACAAGGCAAAATGACAAAGCAACCCTTTAATAAAACTTTTGAAAGGTCAAAAGAATTATTGGGTATCATACATTCGGATGTATGTGGTCCTTTTAGACCAATGACTAGGAATGGTGAAAGATACTTCATTACCTTTATTGACGATTATAGTCGATATGGTTATGTGTACTTAATGAAACACAAAGATGAAGCTTTTGAAATGTTCAAAGACTTCAAAACTGAAGTAGAAAGACAACTCAAGACCACAATCAAAGTACTTCGTAGTGATAGAGGAGGTGAATACCTAAGTGGTGTTTTTCAAGATCATCTTAAGAGTTGTGGAATTATTTCACAACTTACTCCACCTGGAACACCACAACATAATGGTGTGTCTGAAAGGAGAAATCGTACCCTATTAGATATGGTTCGATCGATGATGGCTAGAAGCACTTTACCTCTATCATTTTGGGGCTATGCTTTACTTTCCGCTGTTCGCATATTGAATATGGCTCCAACCAAGAAAGTGGAGAAGACACCTTTTGAAATATGGCATGGAAAGGCTCCATCGCTATCATTCTTAAGAGTTTGGGGTTGTGTAGCTTATGTAAAGCAATACACCCCAAACAAATTAGAAGTCCGATCCACTAAGTGTATCTTTATAGGTTATCCTAAAGATGATTTAGGATATTACTTTTATGATCCTAGTGAGCAAAATGTTATTATTGCTCGAAAGGGTGAGTTCTTGGAAACTAAGTTCCTTAAGGAAGGAACTAATAGTAGAACAGTGAAATTTGATGAGGATCAAGAATCACAAGATGATACACAATTGGTTGATACTAGCACTCAACAAGAGATTGTTGAAAGTGATCAAGTGGTTGATCAAAACACACAAAACGTTCGCAGATCTGGTAGAGTTAGCAATCCACCTGAAAGATATGGATTTTTTATAGAAGGTTGCTACGTGGTAGATTCGGATGAACCAACCACATACCGTGATGCAATGTCCAAGAATGATTGCGACAAGTGGCTTGAAGCCATGAACGTTGAGATGCAATCCATGTATGACAACCAAGTTTGGGAATTGGTTGAACCACCACTCAACTCCAAAGCTGTTGGAAGTAAGTGGGTTTTCAAAAGAAAAACTGATATGCATGGAAACTTGGATACTTATAAAGCAAGACTTGTAGCTAAGGGTTTCACTCAAACTCAAGGGGTTGATTATGATGAAACTTTTTCGCCTGTGGCAATGCTAAAGTCTATTAGGATATTATTTGCCATAGCTGCACATTATGATTATGAAATTTGGCAAATGGATGTCAAGACCGCTTTCCTAAATGGATATCTTGAGGAAGATGTCTATATGGTTCAGCCTGAAGGTTTTGTCGATCCGAAACATCCTAATAAAGTATGCAAGTTAAAGAAATCAATCTATGGATTGAAACAAGCATCTAGAACTTGGAATCATCGTTTTGATGAAGAAATCAAAAATTTTGGATTCATCAAGAATGCTGATGAGGCTTGTGTGTATAAGAAAGCTAGTGGGAGTATAATTACCTTCTTAGTATTGTATGTCGATGACATTCTACTATTTGGAAATGACATTCCAACCATGGAAAGCGTTAAGGCTTGGCTTGGAAGTAGATTTTCCATCAAGGATCTTGGTGAAGCTGCCTATATTTTGGGAATAAAGATCTATAGGGATAGGTCAAGGCGCTTGATAGGTTTGAACCAAAGTACATACATTGATAAGATCTTGAAAAGGTTCAAGATGGAAAACTCCAAGAAAGGTTTTGTACCTATTCAAAGAGGGACCATATTGAGTTCAGCTCAATGTCCAAGCTCAAAGGGTGAGCAAGAGATGATGAAACAAATCCCATATGCTTCTGCTATAGGATCCATCATGTATGCGATGATATGTACTAGACCGGATGTGTCATGCGCTTTGAGCATGACAAGCAGATACCAACAGAATCCAGGAAACAGTCTTTGGATGGCTGTTAAGAACATATTGAAATACCTTAGGAGAACTAAGGATATGTTTCTGATATATGGATCTGGTGAGGAGGAACTCGCTATAAAAGGTTACACGGATGCGAGCTTCCAAACTGATCGAGATGATTCTCGATCACAGTCTGGGTATGTGTTCACTCTTAATGGAGGAGCTGTCTCTTGGAAGAGCTCAAAACAGGAAGTGGTAGCATTGTCCACTACAGAATCAGAATACATCGCCGCTTCATTGGCAGCTCAGGAAGCTGCATGGTTGAAGAAATTCATTACTGATCTAGGGGTGGTCTCTTCCATTCAAGACCCCCTAGAAATCTTTTGTGACAACGAGGGTGCGATTGCACAAATCAAGGAACCTCGTTCGCACCAAAAGACAAGGCACATAGAGCGGAGATTCAACTACATAAGGGATGAAGTTGAAAAAGGAAAGATATGTATTCGCAAAGTTGGAACTGATCAAAATCTTGCGGATCCATTCACGAAACTCCTAGAAAGACCGAAACATGAGCGTCATGCGAGTGGCTTAGGACTTCGATATTCTAGTAATTGGATTTGATCTATTTTGTATTTACGTTTAAAAGACTTTTGTAATTTAACTCTTTTATATGATTATGGAATCTTGAGTTAAATTCTAATTTTGCATGTTTAATCCATGAATAAGTTATCTTATTCTAAAAGTCCGTAGTCGATCACATTTGTGGGAACAAATATGAAGCAAGACTATTATGAACTAGGATTGGTGGATATTCATAAGGAATGAATATGGAGCATAGGTTTGCTGCCAAGGTTCATAGATATTTGTGGGATACGAATATTGGACTGACCCGCTCTCAATATTACTACATGGAGTCAATGGACCTGATCATTAGTAATTTTGAGTAAAGGAGAATTTCATATTATCCTTAGACCTGAGATGTATACTGGGTCTTGATTTTCACCAAGTATTACACTTTGACTCTCCCCTTCGCTATTCGTAAAAGATGGTACATAAGGATGAGCTCAGGTGGAGTATAAAGTGATAGTGAGAGGCGTATACAGTCAAGATGGAATTTGTTCCTCTTATGTGTTGAGAGTTTAGATGTCTAAGGCCTGATAAAGTTGAATTGTAAAGAGAATGATCGCCTATGTCTCTTAGATCCAACATGACATCTAGTAACAAAGGGATATAATGATAGATTCACCTAAATCATATCAAGTAAGGGACTTGAAGGAATGATGTTATTGAATGGCACTTCGTCAAACACATTAGGGGTGGTGAACTGTTGTTAGGCGGTATTCACCACTTGCATTAATTTTCTATGTATCTCGTGCAAGTGGGAGATTGTTGGAATTACGTATGCCCGAGACACATACTTATACTAATGTGGCTAAATGTGTTTGATCCAAGTCGGGTCATACCCAATAACAAGCTAGACAACACCAAATGTATTCTTTTAATGATTTGATCAATTAAACGAATACCGAACACTACATGTTTAGAAAATTGGTTTTCTAAACAAACACACTTGAGGATTTAAATAAATTATCTGGATAATTTGTTTATATAAATTAATTATTTAATTGGTTAAATAATTATATAAATGTATGTACATTTTATAAAAATGAGTTTTATAAAATGAATGGAGATGTTTTAAATGGTTAAAACAAAACAAAAAAAAAAAAAAAAAAAAAAAAATATAAAATAAATATAACCGGCCACCCCATGTGGGTGGAGGTTTTGGTCCAATCAAAAGTTTTGTCTTCTTGTGTTGACCATCTTATTTATCTCCATTCACATTACATGCATTTTGGTCTTGTCCCTTTTGAATTCTCAAGTAATTTTGAAGTTTTCTAAACTCTCTTTTCTCTCTCAAAACTCACGGCCATATTGGCCTCAAATTGGGAGTTTTGTGAGTCTAAAATTGGTGTTCAAATCCTAGCACAAATTGGTGTTGTTGCTACAAAAGCTTGGGGTATACAAAGCTTGAGGGTTTCTCCTTTGCAACCTTGCCATTTGAAGACATCATCTTCTTCATCCACCTACATCTTATTATAAGGTATAAGAAGGTACAACTTACATTATGTGAGCATTTTGTTCTTGTAATATTGATCCTTGGCTTCGGGTTTTAGTTTTAACATAATGGTATGTTCATTAACAAGTTTTAAAATCTAAGCTTCCGTTGCGTTTTCATGTTAAAATGGTTAACTTGAAACTTTGATAACCTTGTATAAAACCCAACACTTTATACCACTATTCAAATTAACAAGGTAGTCAACGTTTGACAATTGCAACCCTTTGCAACTTCTAGTTTTATGGGATCGGTTAAACATCATATGTTTAGTTGGCATGTTTAATCCCATCCATCAACACCTTTGTACGCCATGCTTTGGTGACCCTATTCACATGGTTTCCAAATCAAGTCTTCCTACTTACACACACGTGTGAGTTTACATATACAAGTGGTTAGGTGACCTTTGTCACACCCCGAAAATCTTATCTTAACACAGCGGAAGTCTTAACTTAAGCCGTTCGGGTTATGACAGATGCCGATAGCCAACAATAATAGACAGTTAATAATAAAAGCATCATCTTTTATTATAGGAAAATATTTTACAAAATCAGAGTTTATTACACGTGCTAATGCACGGTTTACAATAATTCACTTTTGTTCAAACAATCCATGCTCTCATTTCCATGCCACCTCGAAATCTTCACTTTCCTGAAAAGCATATTGAAATATCGATCGACACAATGTGTTGGTGAGTTTCCCTTTATATCAAAAGTAGTACATATGTGTATATATATATATATATGTATATGAATTGAAAACATAATCCAATTAATTAACAAGTCCGATATCAATTCGTGTGTAATCGTCACTACACCCCGAATTATATCCAAAATATCCGTGTATAATGGCTTACCATCATTATAACACCAAACCGTGTGTAATGATCTACCGTCATTACATCACAAATCTATAGGCATTTCATTTCTTAAACAAATTGAGCTGTTGTAGACAAGCAAAGAATACAACATTGCGTATGACATCCCAGTTGATAACTCGAAACATACCATACTCAAAATATACCCACTTTTAACCCAAAGCGAATGGAAGTGGAGGGCGTCACCCCGATAGATCTACCCATATTTTTGTGCCCTTACTAATTCGGTTAACAGTTATTTAGCCAACTAGACTCATCCCGCATTATACACCAATTTGTAAAATAAAATGCCTTTATAAAACATCAACGAAATCAATATGTAATAAAGAATATGCTTTCCCTAAAATACAATTAAATATCGATTTGAAAACATTTCCAGTTAAAAATCGAGGGGGGGGGGGTTCGATTGAGAAACTCACTGTCTTGTAGCTTTTCCGAAAATCCCCTGTCTTATATTAGAACACATTTGTTAATAAAAACTTGATTTTAGTTTTTATACAAAACTCCTTTTTATTTTATAAGTCTTATTATAGTATTCATATAATCACATAAACACATAAGCGCATACACATAGTTTGGTTTTCCGTTAGTTATTATTTAATTAATTAATTATATAATATAATAAAATATCTTTAAATTTTAGTTGCTGGAATTTTTCAACAAAATATTAATCTTTTATTTTTCACAAAACTTGTCGGTTTCGTCGGTTTTGTTGGTTTTGTCGGTTTTATGCTTAAAATGTAAATTATAAATTATGAAAAGTACTTGTTACATAAATACTAATAAAGTTTTACAAGTTTACTTGTGAAAATATATTATTTTCATTTTTGTTAATATTTTCTTAAAATAGCAACTTTTTAAGGGTTGAGCAATAGAAGAAAAATTTTCAATGAATCTACGGTAATAGCCAGCTAGTCCCAAAAATTGTCGCACTTCAGTGGGTGACCTTGGTGTCTCCCAATTCTTAATTGCTTCAACTTTTGTTGGATCAACTAGGATGCCATTCTCATTGATTACATGTCCTAAAAGTGGACTTCTCGAAGCCAGAAATCGCACTTGGAAAATTTGGCATATAACTTTTCTTCTTTTAGCAATTCTAGAATTAGTTTCAAGTGTTGTTCATGTTCCTTCTTGGTTCGTGAGTAGATAAGTATGCCATCGATGAATACTATAATGAATTTATCCAAGTATGGCTTACAAACTCTGTTCATAAGGTCAATGAACACAGCCGGTGCATTCGTTAGACCAAATGGCTTGAGTAGAAATTCATAATGGCCATAGCGATTTCTGAAAGCGGTTTTAGGAATATCTTCTTCTGCAACACGTAACTGATTATACCCGGATCGCAAGTCGATCTTCGAGTAATAGCTTGATCCTTGCAATTGGTCAAACAAATCATCAATCCTCGGTGGTGGTACCGATTCTTAATGGTAAGTTTGTTTAATTCTCGGTAATCGATACACATTCGGAAAGAGCCGTCCTTCTTTTTCACAAATAAGACTGGAGCTCCCCAAGGTGAGAAACTTGGTCTTATGAATCCTTTGTCTAGTAATTCCTGAAGCTGATTAGATAACTCCTGCATTTCCGATGGTGCTAATCTGTACGGAGATTGAGCTATCAGAGCGGCATCTTGAACCAGATCGATTCTGAATTCGACTTGACGCTGAGGAGGTAATCTAGGCAAATCTTCAGGGAAAACTTCTGTAAAATCCCGTACTACATGAATATCCTGGATCTTTCGCTCTTTAGCCTTTGTGTCGACTACGTTGACAAGAAAAGCTGGACATCCTTTCCTTAAGATTTTGCTGGTTTTTGTGATACTAGAGAGTTTTAATTATGGGCTACTCCAATCTCCTTGAATATTTAGACCTTGACCACTTGCGGATGGTATTAAAACTATCTTTTCAGAACATATGATCTCAGCTCCATTTTTGGATAACCAATCCATTCCTACTACTATATCAAAACTGCCTAATTCTACAGGTAGAAGATCTATTGGAAAACTATGGTTTTCTAACAAAATATTGCAGTTTCGGACAATTTTACTGATTTCAATTAGTTTCCCGTCGGCTAATTCTATTGAATAGTTATTGTCTAACTTACTTGGTTCAATACCGAGAAGGGGTACAAGTTGGTTAGAAACAAAGCTTAGATCTGCTCCGGTATCAAATAGTACATAAGCATAATGATTATTAACGAGAAACGTACCGGTGACTACGGATGAGTCCTTCCGGGCCTTCTTCGCGTTCATCTCGAATGCTTTGCCCCTAGCGTTTTGACTCTTGAGTTTGGGGCAAACATTTCTGAAATGTCCGATGACACCTCACTCGAAACACCCGGAAGTTCGGCTTCCTGTGGGTGTTGCTATTTTTTGCATAATAGTCGCGAGTCACATGATTGAAACGGTTACATCGGTTACATTTCCAGCATTCACCAATATGAATTCTTCCACACCTGTTACAAGTGGATCCCTATCCGGGTCCTTTTGCGTTTGCTGCAAACATTCTTCCTGCTCCTTGGTTTCTTTTGAACTGTCTTTTAGAGTTCCCATACGAATTGCATTATCAGATAAAGATTTTGCCAGTTCTCGGGCTGACTGGATAGTGGTTGGTTTGGAGGAGGTAATCATTCCTCGGATCTCAGGAGCTAAGCCCCAAATGTACCTCTCGATTCTTGCATATTCAGGCGTAACCAGTCGGGTACCAGCCGAGCCAATGCGTTGAATCGGGAAGTATATCCTCCAATATCAGTACTTCCATCTTTAACTGCCAGAATTCATATTCGATTTTCTGAAGTTCGTTTCGGGGACAGTACTCCTTTAACAACATTTCTTTTAATTCTTCCCAGGTTAGACGGTAAGCGGCATCTTCTCCAAGATTTTGAATTATGGAGTTCCACCACTCGAGTGCCTCATCACGGAATGAACATACTCCGTAGTTTATCCGTTCGAGAGGAGTGCAATCGCTGATTTTCATTACAGATTCCATCTTCTCGATCCATCGGATAATTTCCGAAGGTCCTTCGGCACCGGTAAATTCTCTCGGTCCGCAACCTTGGAAAGTTTTGTATGAGCACCCGCGTACCGTACAACCCGAGGGGTTTTCGTTTAGATTTTCGGTTCTAGGAGTTCCTCCGTTTGAAGTATTAGTTGTATTTAGGGGGTTTTGGCTTGCGTTGCGGTTAGCCTCATGTTGCTCGAGTGCCGTATTTACATGTTGAGCGATTTGTTGAGCTAACTCGTCTTGAGAGGAAGGTAATCCGAACGCTTGATTATTAGTTGCTCGTCTTGTTTTTGGTTCCATGTTCTTTTTAGAAAAAGAATATAATTTTGTTAGTTTTGGAAAAGTGATAATTTTCTAAATTGTAAGGAATTAAATAGCATCATTAATAACACAAACATATATATAATCATCAAGGAGTGGGATTTTATAATTACCAAAATATTACCAAAATTAGGTGTATCTACTTACACCTTGCCCACCATAGTTTCTAGTTTCTACCAAGTTCATCACAACTACACAAAAGACAACATGTTCAAAGTTAAGTTACATAACAACTACCAAAATAGACATACTACCCAAAATAATCATACTACTTGTGAGCTATGTCTAGTGAATGCTCATCAAGTATCCCACACATGGATCTATCACGCCATTCTTCATCTCAAGGTTTCCCACTCTGGCCTTTGTCAGCAATCCATGATTCTTCAAAATCATTCAAAAAATGGCACAACGCGTTATGTGTTTGGTCATCGATGCCTTGCTTATGTTCAATAGCAAGGACGCGGTTTACCATGTTGTGAACAATGTTCTCATAGGCAGAGAATTTGGCGAGAAGAATCATTAGCATATCATGATCAGAGGGTTCCTCCTCAGCCACAGGCTCTGGTGCAGGAGGCGGTGGTGGAGGAGGTGGGATCACGGCCAATGGGATAGCCAATGGCCCTGGTTATCTTTCGGGAGTACACTTTTAAGGGTGTAGTTCCCGACGTAGAACCAGCTTCTCTTGATGCAACCTCCGGGCGCCACTCGACCGGTGATAGGGGAATACTGTCGTCATTGGAGTCTGAGTCAGATACAATTACTACTGAGGTCGACATCTGTAAAGAACATATCAATTCAAGTTAGTAATAATCAATTATATATATATCTTGTTACCTTTTCGTTTAGAGAGGCGAGAAAGGAGCGCGTGTTTGAACATACGGTTATAGTTTAGAAAACTTTATATTTTCTAATTCTCTATAACTATTGGCTCTGATACCAACTTCTGTCACACCCCGAAAATCTTAACTTAACACAGTGGAAGTCTTAACTTAAGCCGTTCGGGTTATGACAGATTCCGATAGCCAACAATATTAGACAATTAATAATAAAAGCATCATCTTTTATTATAGGAAAATATTTTACAAAATCAGAGTTTATTACACGTGCTAATGCACGATTTACAATACTTCACTTTTGTTCAAACACCCCACGCTCTCATTTCCATGCCACCTCGAAATCTTCACTTACCTGAAAAGCATATTGAAATATCGATCAACACAATGTGTTGGTGAGTTTTCCTATATATATATATATATATATATGAATCGAAAACATAATCCAAATAATTAACAAGTCCGATATCAATTCGTGTGTAATCATCACTACACCCCGAATTATATCCAAAATATCCGTGTATAATGGCTTACCACCATTATAACACCAAACCGTGTGTAATGATCTACCATCATTACATCACAAATCAATAGGCATTTCATTTCTTAAACAAATTGAGCTGTTGTAGACAAGCAAAGAATACAAAATTGCTTATGACATCTCAGTTGATAACTCGAAACATACCATACGCGAATGGAAGTGGGGGGCGTCACCCCGATAGATCTACCCATATTTTTGTGCCATTACTAATTCGGTTAACAGTTATTTATCCAACTAGACTCATCCCGCATTATACACCAATTTGTAAAATAAAATATCTTTATAAAACATCATCGAAATCTATATGTAATAAAGAATATGCTTTTCCTCAAAACACAATTAAATATCGATTTGAAAACATTTCCAGTTAAAAATCGAGGGGGGTTCGATAGAGAAACTCACTGTCTTGTAGTTTTTCCGAAAATCACGTGTCTTATCTTAGAACATGTTTTGTTAATAAAAACTTGATTTTAGTTTTAATACAAAACTCCTTTTTATTTTATAAGTCTTATTCTAGTATTCACATAATCACATAAACACATAAGCGAATACACATAGTTCGGTTTTCCGTTAGTTATTATTTAATTAATTAAATAATTAATTAATTATAATATAATAAAATATATTTAAGTTTAAGTTGCTGGAATTTTTCAAGAAAATATTAATCTTTTATTTTTCACAAAACATGTCGCTTTCGTTGGTTTTGTTGGTTTTGTCGGTTTTATGCTTAAAATGCGTTAATTCAGTTTTTTGTTTAAAATGTAAATTATAAATTATGAAAAATACATGTTACATAAATATTAATCATGTTTTACAAGTTTACTTGTGAAAATATATTATTTTCATTTTTGTTAATATTTTCTTAAAATAACAACTTTTTAATGTTTTCGTGTCGGTTTTCGCGACACGAACCGTTTAGGACTAAGTCTTATCATCTTGTCTATTTCTCATGTATTAACTTATGTTATACATGAGTATTTTAACACATTAGGGGCTGTTCTAAAATAGTCCCTAATAGTTGTGTCGGTTTTGCATAAAAAGCCGATTTTTCGACCATTTAAGTTACCAACGAGTCAAATAAATTACTCAAGTCTAAATTAATCATCCTATGAACTAAACACACATATAATAACATATAATTCACCATAAATAGCAGTTTTGACCATGTATATTCATAAGACCCGTTAGTCGAGTTTTTCGGTTCCTAGTTCGTCTTTTAGTTTATCTTACAATGTTACTAGTTTAACTTGTTATTTATTTATGTACAATTATGTTTAAATATCCTAAAAATCCAGAATTTAATTTATATTATAAGTTTCTAATAATCCAAAATTTCACTTTTAAATTGAAGGTTCTTATTCTCTTTTCAAAAGAATCTAATCTTTTTATTCTTGAACATTGCCTTTTTCAACAAAATCAAGTATGATTCCTTTACATGTTTCCATAACTTTATAACTACTTACTTTTATGATATTCTTACCTTTATCAAACCTGAATCAATCTTTCAAATCAAAGGATCATGGATTTTCATAATTTCTCTAAGTGTTGTTTTAACAAAGTTTCTTATTTTAGTATCTTTTAATGTTTGTAATTCTAATTAATCTAATTCTTCCACTTTGATTAATACAATTCTATGTTTAATTTATTCATTTAAGTTGTTAGGGTTTCATACCTCCTAGATAATCTATTCCATTTTATTCTTTTAAATTCTCCATTCAACAAAGTTTCTATCATATGTAAGTCATTGTTTATTTCAACAATGTTTTTAACTAATCCAAGTTTCAAACTATACATCCTAACTTGTTTAAGTTGTTATTTAATCACTTGTTGTTTCCACCTATTACAAGTATTTACATCAAAATCTCATTTTCATCTTTTATTAAAATTAAAGT
The DNA here is from genome assembly GCF_021521415.1 of Bidens hawaiensis. NCBI lineage: Eukaryota > Viridiplantae > Streptophyta > Magnoliopsida > Asterales > Asteraceae > Bidens > Bidens hawaiensis. Next base: position 1,283,200 of record NW_027491035.1, on the reverse strand, counting down.
TTCCTTATTTAGTAGTTCCAACACTTTTCAAGTTTCAACTACTAGATCTAACATGCAACCTATCTTACTTACATTTAATTCATCCCACAACATCTTTTAATTCAAAAATTCCATACAAAACCTCCTAATTAACTTCATATTAAAATCCCCAATTTTCACCATTATGAACATATCCATGTTTTACTCTATTCTAGCAACAATCTTTAACAATCTAGACCAATACTAACAAGTTAAAGACCAACAATCCATCTAATATTTAATCTAATAACAAACCCTAGAATCAAGTTATAAATATTCAAGAGTTTATTAATACCCATATTCAATCTAATAATCAATATAGGATCTTTAGGATATATGTATGCATGTGTATGGTGGTTTGATTCTCTCATACATATATATACATATACCTACGACACACACACATATACCCACACTACACACATTATCAATCTTCCAATCAAACTCAAGTATATCCAATCTTGTATATTCATAATCAACACTCATTAAATCTTAACATGATACTTACTTGGTTCTTGAGATTTTGAAAGATGTGATTAGAGAAGTTAAGTGTGTGATTCCTAGCTTCAATCCTTCCTAATAGCTCTTTAATAGCCTAACCCTTCCCTTGAGCTTGATCTAAACCTCCATGTTATTGATTATGTGCATGTGTGTGTTAATTGTAAATTTTGAATTGAAGTTGGATGGTTGGGAGGGCATTTGGTCGTGGGTTTTAAGGGGGAAGAGGGAGAGGGAGTAGGGTGACGAGTTGGGTGTTTAGAGTGATGTGTTGGTGATTAGGGTGGGTAGGTGGAGTGTTGGGAGGGTAAACAAGTGTCTTGTTTCTAGAAAGCAATCATTAGGGGAGGATTTGGAATAGTTTAATTGGGACATGTGTGGGTTGAGGTGTCCAAGGAGGGGGTGGGCTCGGCCTAGGGGGGTGGGGTGGGTATTTGAAGGGTTTTAATCAATAAGTAGGTGATTTTCGGTTATTCGTTTAACGTATTTCGTGTTTTGAATATTCAAACGAACTCCGTTTTTAATAATTTTTGTCAGACTTTGAACGAAATCAAATTACTCACAGTATGATCCATAAAAATTATGTTTTTTGAAAATAATTTATGTGGGGCCCATTTCGGGTCTTGTACTGGCTCGGGTTTACTTATTTTCCAAATTTTGTGATTTGAGCCTTCCTAAATTATATTTTTATGTGTCTCACTTGTTTTCATATATATTTTGAATTTTTGAGATTTTTTAATCAATCTAATGATTTATTTACTTTATGGCTCGTTACACGAGGTTTTTGCACGTTTTTCCCGTTTCGTGCCGAAATTTGGACTTTTTGTTGACTTTATAAGATAAGGAACCTTAAAGAGAGATTTTATTAATAAAACGATATTAGGATGGATAATCATGATTACATTAGTGAAAATTTTTGCCAGATGTTACAACCTTTATCCCACAAGTATTGTAAATTCACGTCAAGATCACAAGTTTTCTTAAATGTAGTTAAGTGACCTTTATCCCACATCAAGAATCCAAGTGACTCGAGGGTTGTATAAAAGGATGGTGTTCAACTTATTTTTCAAAAGGGATTTAAGTTTTCAAAATTCAAGATTGGAAAACTATATAATGTACCTTCCATTTTCATTCATTCAAATATATGGGTACTCGTTAAAAACCAATTTTTAAATTACTTTTAATAAAACCCATTTTATTATGAAATCATTAATAGTTAATAAAGCCAATTTTATAACTTAATAATTTCAAAACAATCACTTTTATGCTAGTAGTCGATTTTAATTGTTAACATCCAAACATGATTAAACAATAAACATAAATCAACCACACAAGCATAAAATACAATCACATGTTCATAACCATAGCCACCTAAAGTTTGACAACACTTGTTGACCGAAACAAGTGTGTCATAAGGTCTCTCCTAAGGGACGAACATGACACAAGTTATGAGATGGTGAACTCCCACTTGACTCTGCATCCTTATGCTTCAAGCGTTCACTTCTTGTTGTGATCCTTCTTCTTTAATAGGTTTCCACTTGGGCACTAACCAAAATGTTGTTGTAGTTGCATCTTCTTTTACAAAATATATCCTAATACACTTTGTCTAATAAAAGAAATACAACTATTTTATTTATTATTACAAACCATTTGAAAGAATAAATAGATTACAAACCCGAATAAAGAATATTACATCCAAATGAATAAATCACAACAAGTCTCTTCAATATACACAAGGTCATGGCTAGGTTATGAACATCCAACACAAGCAGGTCAACCTTTAACCAATACAGGTCAACCTTTGACAAAAATGGTTCCCCTTTTTCCCTTAGTTCTCGGCTTAAAACAGAGAACACATAGTTCTCGGCCAAAACCAAAGCTTCAGAGTTTTCGGTCTGAAAACTTTGGTCCACATAGAACCTATTGTTCTCGGTCAACACCGAGAACTAGTTTTCGGTCCAACCGAGAACATGTTTTCAGTTAACCAAAATCTCATGGTTCCCAACCATGAGTTCTCTGCCAACTGAGAACAGGGTTTCGGGTGTCTTCAGCCAGACTGAGAACCATGGTTTCCAACCATTGTGTTCTCGGCCAAAGTTGAAGAACACTGTTTATGCCAAAACAAAATTTGGCAACCAAATAACCAAATTTTCAGTTTTTATCCACATGCATGTATGGTGTAAACTTGAAAAACCAAGGGGCAACCAAAAGGCCTAAAGTTCTTGGCCAAAATGGTAAAGAATACCATTAAACCCGAGCACTTTAGAACCCATTTTGAAGCATGTAATCGTATAAGCGGCTCTTGATGCCATTGTTGGGTTTTAGAAAGATTATCAAAGTCCAAAATAAACCATTTTTTAAGGAAACACAACGGAAATTAAGTTTTAAATCTTGTTAAACCGATTTATGTTAAACCCAATCTAGGATCCATATATGATTATCAAAACACAACCATAGGGTGTTAACTATACCTTCAAGTCCAGAAAACTGAAAGGGATGAATGAGTATGAATGGCAAGACTTCAAATGGAGAAATCCTCAAGCTTGTATACCCAACAAGCTCCAACAAACACCTTGGTTGCTAGGGTCCTTTACACTCTTGCAAGAATAAACCCTTTGTTCTTCCTCTTCTTATTCTCGGCTGGAAGTAGAGAGAAAGAAGAGAGTATATGTGTGTGAGAGAGAAAGATGGATGCAAGAAGTGATCTACGAATAGACCATTTTGCATGTCTTTGTAAGAAACAAGAGGAGAGAGGAGAGAGAGAGGGAGCCGGCCCACATGGTGGGTTTTTCCCTCCAAAACCAATTCCCATTTGTTTATTTCTTTTAAACCATATATGTCATTTATCAAATAAATAACATATCTCTCAAATATAAATTATCCATATAATTTATTTAACAAACAAATGCAAATATTTAGAAAACCAATTTTCCAAATATTGTAAGTTTTGATTATTATTACCTAGATCATATCTAATAATAATTATCGTGGCATTTTTCTAGCTTCTTATTGGGTATGAATTGACTTGGATCATAATGTACTAGCCATATCAACTCTAATATGTGTCTTGGGCATATCGATTCCAAGTATTACTATTGAGAGGATCCTTATTTATTCGGCATCGGATCTGATCATATAATTCGATGTCACGTGTATGGAGAAGAAGCAAGAAAAATTCTGAAACAATGTTATGAAGGACCGGCAGGAGGTCATCATGGAGCATTGGCGCAACAACAAAGAAAGTATTCGACACCGACTTCTATTGGCCTACAATCTACTGAGAAGCACATGAAATGGTTTGTTCGTGCGATTCATGCCAAAGTGCTAGCAACATCTCATCCGAAGATGATATTCTACAAAGACCGATCCAAGCCTTTGAAGTGTTAGACGTTTAGGGCATCGACTTTATGGGACCATTTAGTTGGTGCATAATGTCAGTAGTTCAGTATCTTGTATTTTGTATGTGTCTGTAACCGTTTTAGATTGTTTGTTTGGTTTTGAATATTGTTTTGTATAAGTTCGCCTGGGATGTAGGCGAACTTGGAGGATAAGCAAAGTTATGACAACTTCGCCTAGTATGTTAGGCGAAGTTGTCGAGGTCTATTTAAACCTCATTTCGGCTTATCGAAGAAATTTTTTTTTTTCTCTGAACGTGTGTTTGTGATTATTGATATCACGTGTTGAAGTGTTGCAATACAATCGAGTTTATTAGTATTGTGCCGTGTGTTTGTTTTATCGGTTCAACGTATTATCTATCTTACGCTCGTATCGTATTACGTGGGGATTCCACACCCTCGTGTTAAGAGATATTCCTGTGTGATCCGGCTGGAACCTTCAATTGGTATCAGAGCTTTTGCTCGTGATTGTGTGGTTCGGGATTATCACACGGGTGTTAAGATCGTTCTGTTCGACTATTCGCGGAACGAGTTTACGTTGAAATACCTAGTTTTTGTGTCTTGCCCATCTTCCACCATCAAATATACCCCAAAAAACCTTCGCATACCTCGCAATACATCCAATTAACACCTGCAAAACCTCGTGTTCATCAAGCGAAGTTGCCGTCAACTTACATAGGGTTTAAGCGAACTTATAAGGTTTAAGAGAAGTTACTGTGAAGGTGAAGTTAATAAGAGGCGAAGTTAGGAAGCAGCGAGGTTAAGCTTCAAGCGAAGTTAAATTAAGCTTCAAGCGAAGTTAAGCTTCAAGCGAAGTTGTAACAACTTCGCTATCTGCTCACTGTTCACAGAAAGTATTTTCTTTTTATTTCGAGTCGTGTTTCTTTCAACTATGACTTCAATAAACATCACAGAACTGGTAAAGAAGGAGGTTGAAGCCGGTTCAGCAACTAAAGCTCCAAAAATGCTTAAGGGTACCGATTTCGTTGCATGGAAAGATCGGTTTGAACAGTATGTGAAGTATCAAGATGCTAAGATGTGGGTGTGCATTCAAGACGGATACATTCCACCAACATCCTTGTTTGAAGGTCGTGAACAGATTAAGAAGTACAGTAAGATGGAAGAGGAGGAAAAGAAAATGTATGAGGCAGAGAGTAAAGCTCATGCAGCTATAACAATGGCTCTTCCACAAGAGATTCTTCATACCTTCAAGAAATACAAAACTGCTAGAGAGCTATGGGAGGCACTAGAAAATAAATATGAAGTTAATGTGGGGATACGTGCTTCCAAGACAAAGCTGCTAAAAACCTAATTCTATGTATTCAAGTATTTGAAAAATGAATCACTTGACGATATCATCACAAGATATTATCACTTGATGACCGAACTAAGTAATTACTCCATTGAATACAAGGAAGAAGAGGTAGTAGAGAAACTTCTTGATGCTCTTCCACCAAAATGAGAAATGTACACTGTTCTGATGAGAGAAGATAAAGACTTTGCCAAGATTGATTTGGAAACAGTGGTCAATAAGTTACGAAATTTTGAACTTAACATGGTTCGGAAGGAGACACCAACTGATCAGGTTCAGGATCCAGGAATGTATGGTGCGAAAGTCACTCCAAGCTCAAGTTTAAAATCAGAATCCTCTGCCTACTACTCAAAGGGAGAATCAAACTCAAACTCAACTCGAGATGGTCATGTGATTCTCAATATGGATGGTGACGTATGTTTCATAGCTGGAGGTAGTAATCCTTCAAAACCTCAAGCCACAACTGGAAAATTCTCGTCAAATGTTCCAAGCTACAACTACTCACAGATGCCCATGTGTGTTAAATCAGCTGAACAGCAGTTTGCTCTCTATGCATCCTTCATTGCATCTTATGAGAACTACATCAAAGGTAAAATAGTCGACCCTGCAACTTTGGATGAAGACTATGATCAGATCGATGCTGATGATTTGGAAGAGATGGACCTGCAGTGGCAGATGGCTATGATAGTAAGAAGGGTAAAGAGATTCATGAAGAAAACGGGTAGAAAGTTCATTGGAAAAAGACCAGGGTTTGATAAATCAAAGGTTCGATGTTACAACTGTCAACAAAATGGTCACTTTGCTAAGGAATGTACAAATGAGATAGTCGAACGAAGTCGGAACAGGCCTGCACAACAGAATGGGGGCGGTAGTGAAAATAGGGCTATGGTATCTAGACAGAATGGTGGATACAACTGGAATATACAAGTTGAGGAAGTGTTCGAACAGGCTAATTTGGTAAACATCGAAACTGGAGGAAGTGAGAGGGAGACGGGAGAAAATCAAGCATATATGGCAGAAGTGAACGATCAGCTCTCTGAGGTTAGTTCTGAACTTCATTGTGAAAAATGTGAAATTCTGTCTGGACAATTGAAAACATTAACTGATCAGTTTGTTAGTTTGGACACACAATTTAAAACCTTAAAAGAAGATCATCACTATACTAAAACTAGAGAAAACAGTTACTCGGTAAAAATAAAAGCTAGTGAAAAGGATATCAGAAGTCTTAAAGCCAGTCTAGCTGAAAAAATACAAGTAATTGATCTTAGGTATGAAGTGTTAGAAGAAAAGACCAAACTAATTGCTGAAAAAGATAAACAGATAGCTGATTACCAGGTAAAAGTGATGGAACTAAACAAAAAAATTGAACAATTTAGAAATTCTTCAGCAATGCTAGATCACATCATAAGTTTCAACGTTCCCCGGTTAACAAAGGAGGAATTGGATTTTCTGAAGTTCCACCTAAGCGAACAAGGAACACATTTCTATAATGCACAAACGGAGAATGTATGACAAGATACACAGTGCATCATCGACTCGATACAATTATCACCCACAAACAGGTGGTCAAGTTTAAGTCACCAATATGAGTATCAAATAAATCTTGGAGAAACAGTCAGTCAAAATCGCCGAGATTGGTCGGAGAAATTAGATGATGCTCTGTGGGCTTTCCGTACTTCCTAGAAGCCTCATATATTCACAACACCATTCAAATTGGTATACAGAAAGGCATGGCATCGTCTAGTCGAGCTCGAACACATAGCATATAAAATTTCCAACCTTGATATGCAATCTGCTGGGAAGAATAGATTCATGCAGCTGCACGAGCTAGGCGAACTAAGGGTGCAAACATATGAAAATTCAAGGATCTACAAGGAAAGGATGAAAGACTTCATGATGCATGTTTAAAAGGTGAAAACCAATTTAAATCGGGAGATCAAGTACTTTTATATAATTCTCGCCTTTGTTTATTTCTTGGAAAATTAAAGTCTAGATGGCCCGGACCTTTTACGGTTAAGGAAGTTTTTGAGTATGGAAATGTTGAACTTGTTCAAAAGGACGGACATGGCGTTCAGTTAAACGGTCACCGACTTAAACTTTACTTAGGGGAACCCCTAGAATCCGTAATGGAGGTACTTAACCTCCATCCCATAAATGCTTAAAGCTAAATAAAGAAAGTATTAATCATTCTGTTTTTTCAATTAATATAACTATTAAACCATAATACTTATCTACTTAATTAATATAACTAATTAAATTATTATAATAGGAAAATATTAAGAACTCATTTATTTTTATAACTTATTTTTTGTGTCTTAAATTTTTATCCTACATAAGTATAATTTATTCATAAATTAAAATTTCTTTCTATCCAAAACTAATTTCTTTCAACTCAATATATTAATATCCATCAACACATACTTACATTATAATGAATAAAACCAAAAAACTATTTTACATGTGTTTGCAATAGCTATCAACAAAAAACATACAACCTACACAAAAACGTATAATCTACACTTGTTCTAAGAATACGACAACATATAACCTACACACAAAATTCATCATCAATAAAATACACACGCACACGAAAACATATAACCTACACACGAAAATTTTGTCTTACACAAATACAATTTATTCATACATTAATTTCATTTTATTCAAAACCAATTTCTTCAAGTTCAACATATCAATATCCATCAACACGTAATTAAATTGTGATGAATAATACAAACAAGTATATTACACATGTTTGCATTAAATGTAAATAAAAAATATACACCCTACACAAAAACATATAACTTACACTTGTTCTAAGAATAAGAAAACATATAACCTACATACGAAAAACATATAACTTACGCATGTGTAGGGTATGTGTATCTTTGTGTAGTTTATATAATTGTTGATGTCGAATTACATATGTAAGTTGTATGATTTTTGCATGTTGTACGTTTTTATTGCTCAAAACAAGTGTAGGTTATATAACTTTGTGTAGGTTGTATATTTATTGTTTACTTTAATGAAAACATTTGTATGATAATTTTTTATTATTATTTATGACAATAATTTTTATTGGCATACCAATTGAAAAAAATATATATTATCTTTTGATATGTAGTGTTAAAAACACGTTGAAACATGCTAATAAAAGGAGTAGAAATGATTTTATTAATGTAAAGAAATAGTATTATATGAATAAATTGTATTTCTGTTGAATAAAATGAAGAATGTGTAAATAAGAAATAAAACTAAAGTAGTGTTTTTATCTTTTTAATTATTATAGTTAAATTAGTTAAATGTATTAATTAAAGAGAGATTTTTTATGGTTATATTAGTTGTATTAATTGGAGAGAGAGAGAGAGTGCATTTATTGTTGCATTTACATCTTTTTTATTTATTTTTAAATATTTAAAACCTAAAATACAACTAGTGGCTAATATTCATTTCTCACATTTCTTGCAATAATATCATTTTTCTCTTGAACTTAAACATATATATATATATATAGGAAAACACAGCCATGTTGACCTCCACATGGCCTTGTCCAGTATAATTTCCCTACAGTGATCGTTTCTGGTACTTTTCCGACTCAGACTGTACAATTTCAGAGAAAACTTCCTAACATGGCCCGTGTTAAGCTCAACACGGTCGTGTTAGAGGCTTTAGAATATTATGAATGTGTACCATCTCCTTGAGAGTTTTGCACACGTTCTAGCCATATTTCTCTAAACATAACAACATTCAAAGATTTCCATGGAACACTCCCCTATCGGAATCCCAGTCACAACCTAAGAAGAAGAACACCAACCTAGAGGTGATTCTACAACTTCAGGAGATGGCAAGAGAGCTTACCAACCTGCTTGTGCATAATGAGAAAAGAGTCCTAGCTCTAACCGAGACTATGGAGGAAATAAAGACACAGCTCCGCGAAATCAATAAGAAAATCCAAATACATTCTTTCCAGCACAACCACCACCGTCCTTCGGTGGAGGTGATCCTTTTGGCGGGAACCTACCCGGAGGAGGAATGTTTGAGACCCATTTTCTAACCACTTCTAATTAACTTATTGAGGACTCTAAGAATTGTGTACTAGGACCAACTAGGCTCAACCCGTTAGAAATGCATGTGCTGATTCTATACTTTAGATCTTGTTTTTTAATATGAAACGATTAGGTATGAATTACGTTAATGTGTTTAGTGTGTGTGCTGAGAGAGAATTTGGACATGGTAACGGTAAGAATGTTGATAAAATAAGAACTGTTATAAATCTTGAAAAACTATAGGGTATTTTTTGATGACGAGCTCATTCGATAGACATGTCTCACGAATGAGCACTCATTCGCAACCTACACGTTATGTTCATTTGTTAAACACTTCTTAATGAATGAACCCTATATGCTAAACCTATATTTGTTAAAATTCTATAACGAATGAGGACCACATAAACGTTGTCTCATTCGTTAACATCCCCTAGTGAATGAGACTTTACATTAGTGACCAAAATACCCTCTACATTAGTCTATTCTCAAATACGTTAAAACAAAGCCCGAGACACAAAACGATGTACTAACAAATTCCACCTTGTTTCGAGCTCTTTGTTATCTTTAACTCTTGAACCTGCTAGTCTTTGAATCTGCGCAATTATGGATTCGAATGCATAACAAGTCCGAACAACTCTTTGGAATTGCATAGCCTGCTCATTATCTTTAATGTTTACCTATCTTATCCAATTCGTTCATAACACTTCATTATCGGATTCAGACAAGTTGACTAGCCAGATCAGATAAATAATTCTAATAAAATCTGTCTTCAAACCGGATCCTAATACAATTACGGCTTCACCTGCCTTATTATCGTAATACCACCGATTGAATCTCTTATAAAGACTTTGGGGGAAAAACTCTTTATAAGGACTTTCTTTATCGTGCGCGGCGGCTTTACTTTAAACACGAGTTTCCTCCAGCTGGTGCGCGGATCAATCTCATCAATATACTTCCTGGTCGGCAACTAAGGCTTGAATAACTTGAAGCCATACTTTATCTCTTGTACCAGACTTGTTTGTTCCTCTGAATTAACACTTAACAGCTAACAGATCTCAGATCTGATATATACGATTAATTCTAAACTCGGACCTAGCTCATTATCACGATTGGTTAAATGTTGTATGTGTATATATTATTAGTATTATATATATAAACTTAATATTATAAGTATGAAGATTGAGAGAGAGATGGGACAGAGTTTCGTTAATTAAATCTGGAAACTTAACTTAATTGTGAACAGTGTTCACATATAAATAGAAGATGGACCTAGTTCGTTAACATCCCCTAACGAACTAGAGTCCACTTCGTTACATACATTAAATGAAATAAACTTTAACGAATCACCGCGTGATTCGTTAAACATCCTTAACGAATCAGGAGGGACTTAACTTGGATCTAGTTCGCTAAACATCCTTAGCGAACTAGACTTATACATTAGCGAACTATAAGATAAATTAATTGTTTATTACATTAAACAAAACGACAAATACATTTACGATAAATACAAAGACTCAAGACGCAAAACCGTGCACTAACAGACACCCCCTCGTCTTGAGCTCTTTGCCTTTGATCTTCACTTGAAACGCTTGGACTGCCAGTCTATGCAGCTATGAATCCCGTTCTCATAACAAACACGCACAACGCGTTGGAATTGCATAGCCAGATCATAGTCTTCATCGCGCTCATTCAGAATCATGTTCTTGTGCAGCACGTCATTCTCGGTCTCAGTTAGATTAACCAGCCACATCGGATCGATAATCTTGATAAGCTCAGTCTTTAGTCCTTTACCCAGCACAATGACGGCCTCGCTAGTACGATTGTCGTAGTACTAGCGGTCGAACGAAAGATGCATGTGTTGGTGCATCGTCTTCACCGGCACCCACTTCATCATCTTTGGCGGCTTTACCTTAAGAACAAGCTTCCTCCAGCCAGTCCTTGGATCAATTTCATCAATACGTGTACGTGTAGGGACGTGGGGCTTGAAGAACTTGAAACCATGATTGACCTCGAACAGTAAGTGTTGATGAAACCACTCAGCTGTCCGGTCGCCACCATGATTGATAAACGGACGACACGCGAGGGTTCGAACATCCCAACGCGGTAGGGTAATAACGTCCATTTTTTTTTTCGTAGTACTGGATTCCCTTTTCCCATTTAACTATACATACCTTAAGATCAGAATCATATATCCAGGAGACAATATCACCATGAACCTTTGATACAGTCTTGAAAGAGGTCACTTGATTAGCTTTGGCTCTAGCAGCAGCTTCTTCCTTTTGTTCTTGATCAACATACCGATACGCCTTGATAATCTTACTCACCTTCTTATAGCTGAACCACTTAGCAATATCGGCATCGGCTATGACTTCAAGTGAACTAAATATTGCATCAGCTGCCAGTTTACCCTTCGATGGCTTTACCAAATCATCCTCAGCAGCTTTAAACATTTGCTCATCGAAAACTGGAGCACCTTGATAAACATTTGTGTGTTGAAACAAGTCAGGATACTCCTCAGCTGTGACGTCTTCCACCTCAACTTCCTCGTCTTCATAAATAAAATTCGTATTCATTTAAATAGACGAATCATTTGTTATACCTTCCTCATTTACCACCTCAACGTTAGGCTCTGTCTCTAACACAGTTAACTGTTCATCATTTTACCTACCAGTATGGAAATCTGCTCTCGTGTTAGAGACCATTCAACAAACTCACCAACCTCAATGTCATCCCTATTTACTACACTGCTGACCATTCACGATCCATCCACAAATATGACGGTATTGGCTTCAATCATTTCAATCAGTTTAACAACAACTGAATCATGATACACAACAACCTGCTTACCCGAGTGTAGGTTCCCAGCCGGATCTACACGGAATATCTCGTTCTACGTAGGTGCGGAATCCCTACGTAAGACGTTTCGAGCGTAGAAGACGATATACCTTAACACGATCGAACACACGTTACAATAAGCAAAGACACGTTGTATATTGCAACTGGAAACACGTGATATCAATCACTGATTACACAACTCGTAAACACGTAAACTAAAAACTCCGTTACTAACTCAGCCGTAACCTAAGGCTATATAACCACGACAACTTCGCCTGGCATGTTCAGGCGAAGTTGTTCCTAACTTTGCTTACTCTACAAGTTCGCCTGTATAAGCGAACTTGTGAGCTAACTTCGCTACATACAAAACACAAATCCAAACGACTCGATTACAGACACTATATACTGAACTACTGACATCATGTACCAACAGACTCCCCCTTGGCAGTAGCTTCAATCTTTATCTTCAAACACGTGTCTTGTAATCTTCAACAATCTTGTATCTTCATCTTTAAGCATGCACTCCTTCTCGTACACATACTGATACAATTCTTTGATATTTCTTCGCTTCGTCTTTCCAAGCAGGAATATAAAATATCTTCTTCTCATTCAGCACCTGCAGATCAGCTTGAGACAAGTTCACTAGATGCATCGGATCATAGACTCTCAGCAGCTCTTGTTCATCTTCGTCTTCCATTACTGCTTCAGCTATTTCACAATCTATATACCACCACTTCAGATCCTTCAGCACATCCTTGGGCATTTGTTTCATCGGCACTTCTTTTAGACACCGGATCGGCTTATACTTCATAATCATCCAAGGCTTGCCATCTGCTCTCATCCCTCTATCTTTGTCTTCAATGAGTTTTCCCTTTTGTGGTTTCAACAGCTCGAACTTCTTCTCTTTTATACTTTCCTTCCAAACAATCTTCCCAATGACTCTAGCCATGTTATCATCACTTCTGTTTATTAACCCCAATCTGGCTAAGTCTTTCACTTCACATTCTGTCAATGTATTCAATGATCTCAACAGCCTCTTGAAGTACTGAACACCATCATATCTTTTAATCACAAAGAGCCTCAACTGCTCATCATATATCCAGCATATAATCCCCTTTCTCGCTTCAGCATAGCCTCTAATGTTGTAACTCTTCTTAAACATAGTAGGACCGCTGGTTTCTTCGTTTTTACGAACCACTGAGCATAGCCTTCTTTCCATCTAGGCTGCTCTTCCCATTCAGTCTCATCATTTCCAATCTCTTGACTCATATCTGCCTTATCGACTTCCGGAATCTCATGCTCCACATTCTCTTCTACAATCTCTCCCTCTTCAATATCATTATCAATCACAATCTCTGCACCAATCTTTTCTATCTCATCAACTGGTAATATATCATCATCACCTATATACTCATCATCCATCTCCTCAACATCCACGACCACCACATCATCACCTGTACCGACCGCTGCACTTGACTCCCCCTGAGTTGTGGAAGTCCCAAGAGCTTGTTCAGTTCTTGGCAACTCTCCACCTGCACCTTTCGATGCATTGGGATCATCGTCTCTATCATTTCTCTTCTTAGTCTTCAACTCATCGCCTTTACAGCTCGTCTCCCCCTGAGATGCCAAGAACTCCTTCAAAGCATCAATGATTTTGCCATGTTCAACCAGCAGGGACGACTGTATCTGATTCTCTGCAACGAGGTGTTGAATAGCATGGGTCTGGATAAGATTCACCCTTGATTGTTCTGCCACGACCCGTTCAAGTGCTGCTATTCGTTCAGAGTCTGATAAGGTTGCATCGAAATCAAACCTCAGATGTGATATATCTTGAGTGTACTGAGGAGGGATTTCCGATGTAACCGGGACCTCAGAAGTAGGCGTAAACGTAACCGCAGGTGGTATCGTCACCGATAACCCTGCAGTGGCCACAACCGCCGACTCAATAACTCGTGCCACGACCTCCGTTGGAGTAAGAGTTGGAGGTGGCAACGATACAATCTCAGGAGCCGAAAGTTGGAATGTAGTGGGTGGGAGGACAAATGAGGATGAGGTAGCCACCACGGGAACGTCCGTGGCGCTTGGCCTTGTAACTTGCAACGATGAAGGGACCATTGTCATACCGGACAGTGCTGGTGGAGTGAATCGTACCACCCTTGAGCTCTCACCAGCTCCCGAACCTGCACCTGCCCGTTCCCTTCTTGATTTCCGAATCAACTGATGTACCTCTTCCTCATAGTCTGACTCGCTGTCATCATCAGCTCTCTTCCTTTTCCCATGAGTTCGTTCTTGAGTTACCAAAATTCGTCTCGCTACGGCCAACTCATCTTCTGAATCAGAGTCAGCCACCATTGTAGCTGCCCTAGTCATATTCACACTCGAAACCCTTTCAAATGATACTTGCACATTTTCTTCAGGATCAACCCGATCCATATCAAAGAAGCCTTGACCACCAAATGCAGCATCAAGGTCTACATTCTCCTCCGGTGACACAACAGGAGCAGCAGGTATAGCTTGAGGCGCTCCAGCCTGTTGTGGTTGAGGATCCCGAACTCGTCCCCACGAGATGGCACATACTCCGGGTTGATCAAGTACCCGAATAAAGGAGTATGTCGAGGAAGGAGCTCAGGTTTACTCCTCACACTGGAAGATCTGCACTGGGCGAAGATCCTTTTACTCACACTTTCTACATATCTAATTGGGCGGCGCTGAGGTAACGTTGGAGCAACGTGATTCAAGATCATCTGAATGAATCTTGGATACATGAGAAATCTCTCACGCGCCACCGCTCTTCTCTGTCGATCTATCTCGTAGAAGACCATCTGACTAAAGCTGTAACGCTTATTATAAGTCAGAGCAGTCATCGCCTACTGCATGGTCGCGCCCATCCCATCAGTACCAGCCTTTCTCCCTGACATGCACACGATCATGACATGCATGAGAAAGCGCCACTGGTCTAGTAAGAACCCCTTCCTTCTCTGAGTATCCCCCAAGGGACCAGAGTATCACATTCTCAGAAACGCTCCATCACGGAATGGAGCCACAAAATCTGTCGGGTCATCCCTCGTCTCATCTCCAAACCGTAAAGCCGCCCGGATCTGTTCAGATGAGAACTGAACAATGTGATTGTTGACTGTTGCTCGCATGACCGGGGGCTCGACGCGACAGTCATAGTCCACTGTCTGCCAAAAATCCTCAATGTTTGGCAAGGATATCGGCAGTGTTGTTGTAATCGCGTAGAATATACGCGAGCGGAGTAAGAATGTGATGATTTCGCGGAAATCATCAACATCGCTCGCATCCGGGTCTAATGTTATATACAAGTTATGACCCGGGAAGAACTGTCGATGGTTGTCTCCTCCATCATCACCGCCTGCTCCAGCTACAGCAGCCATATCTGCATCGAATAGGCTAAGTTAGATAAACGTCAAGGCAAATCACAAGTTCGCCTGTTACCATGAGCGAAGTTGTGATTGATTCTGTATAGGCGAAGTTAGAGGTGGGGCGAAGTTGGGTTTAGGCGAAGTTGGGTTTAGGCGAAGTTGACTTTAGGCATCACGTTTCAGGATCCAATTCTCGAACGCCTTGAAAATAACATAAATAATATGCTCTGACCGCAATCCAGTAATGACGAAAACCTTCAGTTCAATTTGACTTTCTTCAGTTGGTCAACCTCGAACAACAACAATTTCATTGCCCACAAACACCCAAATATGTGTCAATATCCAGTTTCAATCAATATCCCATTCACAAACTCAACTCCATATCCAGAGTTGACACGTATTTGTTCACACATAAGACCAAGAGATAACAAGTTTCACTCGTTGACGGAACAACGTCTTTGGTCTCACAATAATCGTGTACACCTGGCAATACAGAAGAAAACTCCAAACACTTTTTTTTTTTTTTTAACTTCGCCTAAAGTCAACTTCGCTCCTCCTTAACTTCGCCTGTCCATAACTTCGCCTGTCCAAAACTTCGCCTGACAGATAACTTCGCCTGAGATAAGCGAACTTGTGAGGTAGGCGAAGTTGTGAATAACTTCGCTTATCTTTATATCTTCGCCTAAACCCTAAAATTTAAGCGACAACTTCGCCTGAACCCCATAACTTCGCCTGCGGCGGCTGTTCGGCCAAAAACGCATCAGAAACGTGCCAGAAACACCAAAACGCAGATCTCGAACCATAGCATAAGAGTCTATGGCTCTGATACCACTTGTAGGGTTAAGGCGAAGATATAAGGTTAAGCGAAGTTATCCACAACTTCGCCTACCTTCTCAAGTTCGCTTATCTCAAGCGAAGTTACCCACAACTTCGCCTACCTCACAAGTTCGCTTACCTTAAGCGAAGTTATACACAACTTCGCCGAATAAGCGAAGTTCAGGCGAATTTAAAAAAAAAAGGGAGCGAAGTTTAGAATCAGCGAAGTTCAGACTTAAGCGAAGTTATCCACATCTTCGCCTACAGTACTGTGAAAAATAAAATTTTTATTTTTCGGGTTTCTTTGTGTTTCGTGAAAGATGTCTTCAATAAATATTACGGAACTGGTGAAGATGGAAGTGGAAGCGGGTTCAGCTACTAAGGCACCGAAGATGCTTAAGGGAACCGATTTTGTGGCGTGGAAGGATCGGTTTGAGCAATATGTCAAATACCAAGACGCTAAGATGTGGGTGTGCATTCAAGATGGAAACATTCCACCAACTGCTGAGTATGAGGGTCGTGATCAGATTAAGAAATACAAAGAGATGGAAGAAGAAGAAAAGAAAATGTATGAGGCTGAAAGCAAAGCTCATGCAGCGATAACAATGGCTCTTCCACAAGAGATTCTTCACACCTTCATGAAGTATAAAACTGCTAGAGAACTTTGGGAAGCGCTTGAAAACCGTTTTGAGGGTAATGTGGGGATTCGTGCATCAAAGATTAAACTACTTAAAACCCAATTCTCGGTATTCAAGTACTTGAAGAATGAATCACGAGATATTATCATCTGATGACCGAACTCAGCAACTATTCCATTACTTACAAAGAAGATGAGATAGTTGAAAAGCTTCTTGATGCTCTCCCACCCAAATGGGAGATGTACACTGTCTTGATGAGAGAAGACAAAGAGTTTGCCGACTACGACTTGGAAACAGCAGTCAACAAACTACGAACTTTTGAACTTAACATGGTTCGAAAAGAGACACCAACTGATCAGGTTCAGGATCCAGGAATGTATGGTGCAAAAGTTAACTCAAGTTCAAGTTCGAAGTCTGAATCGTCTGCTTACTACTCAAAAGGAGACTCGGGCGCTAACTCAACACATGAAGGTCATGTATCTCTCAACATGAATGGTGATGTGTGTTTTGTAGCTGGTGGATCAAATGCTTCTAAACCTCAAGCAACCAAGAGTAGTTTTTCCCCAAGTGTTTCGAACAACAACTACTCAAAGATGCCCATGAGTGTTAAATCTGCTGAACAGCAGTTTGCTCTCTATGCATCTTTCATTGCTTCGTATGAAAATTACATTCAAGGTAAGATTGTTGATCCTGCAACGTTAGACGAAGACTATGATCAGATCGATGCTGATGATCTGGAAGAGATGGATCTGCAGTGGCAAATGGCGATGATTGTGAGAAGGGTTAAACGGTTTATGAAGAAGACTGGTAGGAAGTTTGTTGGTGAAAGACCAGGTTTTGACAAGTCAAAGGTTCGGTGTTACAACTGTCAACAGAATGGCCACTTTGCTAAAGAGTGCACAAATGAACGTGTTGAACGTAGTCAGAACAGGTCTACACAGCAGAGTGGGGGTGGTAATGAGAATAGAGCCATGATATCCAGACAGAACGGGATAAACACATCTGCAGATCTTTTATATAATAACCAAACACGTTACATACCGAACATAAACAGAAACACGTCCGACCCGAGGTGAGCTCTCCCTCGGGCCGTCCCACACGACTCTCCCTCTCGGTTTCTCTCTAGACAATTTAACTGTAACACAAAACTCTCTAACTTTCTGGATTCACAAACCTAACCAAGACACATATATATATATATAAACAACTTCACGGGCTTGGGCCTGTAGGCGAAGTTGTTATAACTTCGCCTATGGTGAAGTTGTTCTAACTTCGCCTATGGCAGAAGTTGTTACAACTTCGCCTACGGCGAAGTTGTTATAACTTCGCCTATGGTGAAGTTGTTCTAACTTCGTACTTCGTTTCCGCTGATCAGAATTGCATAGCGACGGTCACAAAATGCACCAACAAACTCCCCTTTGACCGTTGCTCTCAATTCTAACAAACACAAAAGATCATCTGTTACAAAACATGCACCAACACCGAGTCATCACAGCCACTCGTACCTACACCTGTAGATGAGTCGTGAGCTTGTTTCGTCTCACCACCAGCATCAGACTCATCAGGGTCTTCATCGTCATTCATGAGTCTTTTTAGTGCATCATCTTTACAAGTCAATTATAGAATAAGTTCCTCCTGCTCTTTTAATTTCACCCCCTGAGACGTAACAATCTCACGTAGGGCTTTTGTTTCTTTCTGGCTGAATGAGACATATCCCATTAGTCTCTTTTGATTCTCCATGAGACGTTCCTGATTCAGTCGGTCAGCAGACATCTGATTCTCATACAAGTGTAGCAATTTCAATAGCATGTCTGTCTGACGATTCTGTTGCATGTTGTACAAGGATGGATGGACTGGTTGGATTGGTCCCTGAGGCCTTGTAATTCTCATGAATGAGACATCACTAGGTGGAGGTGGGCTCATTGACGGTGTTGGAGGAGAAGTGGAAGGTATAGCAGAAGGCATTGGTATTTCAGCTAGTGCTATCTGTGGAATCATACCAAGCCGCTCATGAGGGACCATAGTAGTTGTCTGTAACGATTCCGACGAAACCCGGTATACCCTAACCGGTAGACTGTAGTTACGTCATATTTAATGTCGGGTACATGAATTACCTTATTAATCCTACGAGAATACATGGTTCATTGTATTGATTGTACGTGAATATATAATTCACCGTATTGAATATGCGATCAATCGATCGATTGTTATTGAAACCCGAATGAATCGAGGGTTCAATTATAGACGAGATATATGACATTTAGTGATGTTACGAAGTATTAAAGCTTCGGGATAAGTGGATTAAAGCACAGAAAAAGGATTTCGATTTAATAGTACGTCGGTACGTTAAACGAAACCTTTAATACCAAACCGAGCAAGAGATGATCGATCAAGCCGAAAAAGATGCACGATAATTAATGATATGATGTTTCAAGTTAATAAAAGTCATGGTTTAAGTTTTTAAAGTTTTTAAATCGGTTTTATATAAATTTCATTTTTAAGCCGAAAAACGACCGTTTTAGCCTCGTTTTAAGCCGAATTAAACATTTAACCGAAAAACGAACTGAACCAGATTATCCAAAACATTATCCAGATCTCCGATATCCGAATATGTGGTTAAAAATGGAGAGGTGGGTCCCACCCCACCCCTCCCTTATGCCGATCGGACCTTAAGTCCACATTCCCATTCTTATTTTCTTTTTTCTCATCAAATCTCTCAACATCCTTCAATCCTTTCCACTTTAACATCCAAAAATCCGGAAATTGAGCAAGAAAACCGAGGTAAAAATCGTGTTATATACGTGTTCATCTTCGTTTCTTGAGTTTGTTTGCAAGAAAATGAGGTTTCAAAGATGAAAACCGATTCTTGCATGATCAAGTGATGTATACGGGTTATACAAGGGATCTTGGTCCAAGAAATGAGTTAAACGAATCAAAAACGAATTTTTACGGTTAAATCTTTGTTTTTGGAATCATAACCGAAACCATGAAAGAAATGGCTTGATCGTGAGTGTAACATGCTTGGTATTGTGGTATGTTGTTTGTAGGCTCTGTATTTAGTGGTAGATAAGGCGGAAAGACGAGTTTGTAGCTTGTAGTGGCGGAAAACGAAAGGTATATTCGGTTATGTTCGGTTTTGGGAAATTTGGACAGATTGTTGATGCTTTAAAGTTAGGTCATGAAATTTTACAGAGGTGTTAAACACATAAAAATATGAGTTCTGTGAATTTTTGGTAATTTTTGGATAAAGGATGAATATTTGGTGAATTTAATGCTCGGTTTTGGCCAAAAATGGTGAAAATTAGTTAAATATCAAGAAAAATTCTGGAAAATTGTAAATAAGCTTTTTATATCATGCATAAGTCACACACAAAATTTGAGGTCAGTTGGAGAAGTCTAAGTAGGCTCTTCGGTTAAACGAGTTCTGGGGTGTTCTAGCTCGGTTTTAGTAAAAATTATTTGTGCTAATTATCAAACTTTTAAAGTTAAAACGCGTAAACCGGTGAAGTTCGCTTAAGCGAGCTGACTGGTGTATAAAAACCCTAAAAATGAACTATTTTCATATAAATGAGTTAAACAAGTAAAAATAAATCATCCGAAAATAATTCGGATGATTTGAATAATTTTAACCTATTTTAACAGTTTCCGGTACGCTAAAGACGGAAACGGGTTCCGCGGCCAAACGGGGCGTCTAAACCGAGCTCAAATTTCACAACTTCATTTAAACTATCAGTCAACGACTATTTTCGGGTCGTGTGTGACCAAACTCATTTTTGAAACATAAAAACGGATAACCGTGCTAGGCACGCAAAACGAGAAAAACGACTAATAGTAGTTGTGACCATGGAACTCTAAACGACATCACAATCTGAGTCCGGAGAAGCGTTTCTGGGTTAACCTTGCCCCCAGAACGGGTACAGTGCTGGGTTACAGTGTCCCCAGATGTACCGGTTAACTTAGTTAAAGTTATATTAATAATGAGTGTATAGTAACGATCGTAGGGATCATATTACAGATTGGACATGTTAACTGATAATGATTGTTGTTACCTGCTTGCATGTGCTAAGGTGAGGTTCACGAGCCCCTTTTTACTGAACTGTTTTAAATATTTTCCCGGGGCGGAAAGCATGTTTCTATCAAAATGTTTAAGTACATGCTGATCGCATGGAAATGAATGTATTTATATAATGTTTATTGTACGGGAATCGTACGGTAATGTATTAAGATGGTAATTGTCTGAGTTGCTAACAGTGTAAGGCCCGAAACAGTGTTCTGGGTTAACAGTGTCCCTAGAGGTTATTAAATGGGTTTCTGGGTTAACAGTGTCCCCAGAGGGTATCAAATGTGTTTCTGGGTTAACAGTGTCCCCAGAGGTTATTAAATGTGTTTCTGGGTTAACAGTGTCCCCAGAGGTTATTGGATGTGTCTCTGGGTTAACAAAGGTTTCACTTGTAGGCTCAGCATAATTACATCGTAATTATGGGTTAACATTGCCCCCGGAATGAGTACGGTACTGGGTTAACAGTGTCCCCAGATAATATTATATTTTGATATGGATTTATCATGGTTTACTCAAATTGTGAAACTCACGAACTATTCGTAGTTGACCCGTTTTCTCACATGCTTTTCAGGTACAATTAAGATGAAGTGATTGCTTACGTGATAAGTGCTTGATGTGTGTAAGATTTGTGTGCAGGATATTAGGATACATTATAACAAATAGAATTATGTGTCGTATTGTATGATGTGTGTATCACCTAGACGGTAATTAAATACAAGATAATGTAATTTGAAGTATATTAATGTACTCGGTTTTCTTTATAAACAATGTGGTTGATATCAGACGAGTCTGTCGCACCACGTTTACGTTTCCGCTGCGGTTGCGGGGTGTTACAGAACTTGGTATCAGAGCCATTGGTTATAAAAGAATTAGGATGTCTTTAAAAGATACCTAAAATATAACCAGTAGCTCAAGTATAATAGGATCTGAATAACAACTAATAATATATAGTGACGAGAGCTGGATGAACTTGGATGGACAAGTGAGTTATTATGGTCCGGAACATAATAACAGACTTGTCGGTACGAGGGAATTCAGGGGAAGTCACGGGGTACATTAATAGGTAAAAATGGCAACATATGTGTAAAGTATATAATATTATTTATACGTGCTAATGTGTATATATATATATGTGTACATATCTTGTGGGTACATGTATTGAGAAATGGGACCCGGATAAGGAACCGGGGGATGAAATAATAAAAGTACCGAGGATGCTGAAATATCTAGAGCATCGGTTGATAATGAGTCTGACTTATCGGGCCATAGTTATGATAGTACCAAGTTAGATCTCCCGTTTGACATTAACCAGAAATATCTAGTAACCGTCACTCCCAACCAAAATTGATAAATCCCTTACCCTACCAACACCGGTACCGTATATCCTAATAACCCCCTATGTTCACCCGAACCGCCAACCCTCACGTACGGACGGACCTGTACGTGAACCTATTCTTATTCCGTTAAAAAAAAAAAATTGATAATAAATGAGCAGATAAAAATAATATATAGAAATATATATATATGTAATTCTCACTCTCAAACATATGAGACATACATCCTCCAGATCGAGAATTACTGATTTTAGCAAACCTAGAACGCCTGAGGACATTGACTGAGCAAGTGATAGAGTTTTCCATAATAGTAATTAATAATATATGAAAGCAACCCATGTCGCACGATTACCTTGAACCTTGCAACTCCTTATGTTAACCTTACATCCGTTAGATGCATATACCCATGTATACTCTAATAGAATGATTACCCATACACAGAGAGGTGTTGGAATCATTATAGCATAGTTGGTTATTCGTTCGTAGGTGGTATACCGTGTATGCCGGATATACGAATAGACAC
This sequence comes from Bidens hawaiensis, assembly GCF_021521415.1. Lineage (NCBI taxonomy): Eukaryota > Viridiplantae > Streptophyta > Magnoliopsida > Asterales > Asteraceae > Bidens > Bidens hawaiensis. The sequence continues at coordinate 1,260,342 of NW_027491035.1, read as the reverse complement.
GGATATTATAACTTCGTGGTACGTAATTGTTTGGTGCTCACGGTGAGCATGTATCGGTTATGCTGACATGCAGAAGGATATTGAAATCAAGCATAGTAAACATTAATCTGTGTTGAGAAAGATCTATATGTCAGATGGTGACAAGGGTTATGAATCATATTTAGACGTTAACCGACGTCAGGTTAAGTCCATATGTTATTATATTTGTGGGACATATATACTAGATGCCGGTATGTGTAATATATATGATAATATTTGGTGTGTATGTGTACCTGTTGTTATGATTGAGCTGGTAACGAGTTATATGGTGAGATTAGTATTGATTACTGCGTACGGGATGAGTACGACAGAATGACATAAAAAGAGTAACTCCAATGATGGAGATTGATATGATTCAGTTGATTGCTCAAAGATAGCAGATGATGATACCGAATGTCGTATCACAGATCACTGCTAGTGTTGATGCAAATGTGATCGTAGAATTATAGATCGAGCAATCACATGATTATGAATATTTCAACTATTAATGTTATTACTAAGAGTGCACCGAATACTATTATGACTACAAGTATTAGTTATAAACTAAACATGAATAGTAGTCGTAATGAATTTGATCCGGTATGAAGGATATGTTTGTTGTTTGTGTTAAGGGGATTATTAATAGTTTACTGATGGTAAAGGGAGGAATAGATTAGCGAGTGGATAGAAAAGATCGAAATGATTAAGGATATTGGTAAGAGTCTAGAACATTGTGTAGTGAAATATGCTACAGATATGTTGGTAGATTATGTTGTATCGTGATGGAACACGATGGTACAAAATTATAGTTAAAAAATTATTGCTCAGATGATATGGTCAGGATTTATAATTATTGTGCTAGAGCACTTTTATTCGAGTAATTAAACTCAGTGATTGGAAAACTGAGCTATGAAAGATAGAAATGTTGTGTGCTGATCACTTAGAGCACGCTAATCGTTTGAAGGAATTGTCATGTCTGGTAACATGGCTAATTACTTCTGAAACTAAGCGAAGTGAGCGCTATATGGGGGACTAAATCCATCGATAAGGAGTATAGTCAACCCTGTAAAATATACAACCTTTGGAAGGGTTGTGTCACAAGCCAGCATTGATATATTTGACTTTATGGGAAGCGGAATGGAAGGACGTTAGGTGAGACGTCGAGTGTTAAAGAAGAGAAATGATAAAGGTATAGTGCAAGATAGACTTTTGAGTAAGTAGGTATGTCCTACAACCCAGAATTATACTAAGACTAGTTCTGGTGTGAAAACATGAACCGCATGAAGGGTCCTTCCCTAAATGTGGAAAATATGGTTATCGACAGGAAGAAGAATGTCGAGTGATAGTAGGCCACATGTGTGGTAAAGATGGACGTAATTCCCCAATTGTAGAACCAATTGAAGCCATGTGAACCGGCAACCCCAACCCATTCGTGTACAACCACTCCGAACCCAACAACCTCAATAACAATCCATCCAAAGAAATCAAATTATGCCAAACAGTTGTACTTGCTATGAATGTGGCAGTACAGAACGTTTCAAGAGAAATTGCCCAAAGTTGAACCAAGGTGTCGTTGGAAGACGAACCTCAAGACAAGCATCAACCTCGGAGCAAGCAAGGAGCCGTGCTTTTGTGAGTAATTCGAATAAAGCACGTCATGATCCAAAGGTGGTATTAAGTACGTTGTAGTTTTAAATCAATAGGCACCAGTGATATTTTTACGGTCGTCGATAGTAGTTAATTCCTGTTAATCTCCTACCCTTTGGAAAGATACCGATTAGTGAAACTATAGAACCCTATACTGTAGAATCGCTAACGGTAAATCCCTAATGGTTAACTAAATTGTACGGAATTGTCCTATTATTCTGAACGATTAACCTTTCCTTATTGACCTACGACCAGTAAAGCAAAGAAGTTTTGACGTAATAGTTAGCATGGATTGGCTAACTCAACATGAAGCTGAAATAAAATATGAAAAGAAGATGATTAGAAGATCTCCTTCGGACGATGAAGCGATTTGATACAGAGAAAAGTGTACGGTATTATGTTACCACTCTAATCTCATCTTGAGATGTTATAATATTTACGATAAGAAGACGTGGTGTATGTAACAAACGCGATTGCCAAAGTATTTAAAAGAAAACATATGGAAGATGTCCCGGTGATACGTAATATCCACAAGTTTTCCCAGAAGAACTTCCTGGATTACCGCCAACCCAACTGGTCGAATTCAGAATCGATTTAATGCCTCAAGCTGGCCATGTTGCTAAAGCATCTTACCGACTTGCACCAACTGAAATGCAAGAATAATTGGATAAGGTTTTATACGACCTAGTTAGCCGCCATGGGGTGCACCAGTGGTAATTGGGAAATGAAGGACGGAAGTGTTAGGATATGTACTGATTAGGGAGAATTGAGTAAAGTGACGATCAAGAATAGGTATTCACTTCTTCGAAGTAAACGATCTGTTTAACCAACTGCAAAGGGCGATTTATTTTTAGAAAATTGATCTTAGATATAGTTATCACCAAATGAAAAATCCAAGAGGAGGACGTTGCAACAACAGCGTTTCGGACTCGTTACGGCCATTATGAATTCTTAGTTATGCCTCTCGGGCTAACAAATGCGCCGGCAGTGGTCATGGACCTCATGAACCGAGTCTATAAACTTTATTTTGACAAATTTGTCATAACATTCATTGATGATATTTTGATATATTTGCAACGTAAGGAAGAGCACGAACGACGGTTAAGGGAAATTGTGGAAGTGTTAAAGTAAGAGGAGTTGTACGCGAAGTTTTCGAAATATGATTTTGAATAAAGAAGACATAATCCCTTGGTCATGTTGTAAAGCAACAAGGATTTCACATAGACCCAAATAAAATAGAAACCATTAAAACTGGCAGTCACCCAAGGCACCAAAAGGGGAATGCGCCAATTTTTAGGACTAGCCGGAGACTATCAGCGGTTGACTGAAGAATTTTTAGCATTACCCAATTCATAATCCTTTGTACTACGCAAATGTACAAATTTTATAGATAATGAGAGACCGCTGTTTCATATTCAACGAAGATGGGTCGAGTTGTTAAGCGATTATGACTGCGACATCCGTTATCACCCCGGCAAGGCTAACGTCGTAGCCGATGCCTTGAGTAGGAAGGATCGGATTAAGCCATTGCGAGTGCGAGCAATAGGGATGATAGTCCAGTCGAACTTTTCGGACCTAATTCGAGTCGCTCAACGTGAGGCGTTGAAAGAGGAACAACGAAAAGGAGGAACTTTACGGCAATGAGAAGAATTTTGAACAGCGCGTGGACGAAATTCTCTACTTCAAAAATCGGGTTTGGATCCCGACCCTCCATGACCTTCGTGAATTAATCATGGACAAAGCGCATAGATCGAAATATTCCATACATCCGGGATCGGAATAGACTATTGATGATACGAATATCTGAAAGGATTGTATTAATGGCCGAGTTTGGAGAAAGATATGGTTACGTATGTTGGTGAATATTTAAGTTATGCAAGAGATAAGGCTGCACGCCGAAAACCCTAGGGAACGCTACAACGACAGGAAAATTCGCCAATGATAGTGGGAATAAATTACAATGGATTTCGTGACGCAAATGCCCATGATATATCAAAGGCATGATGTAAATTGGGTAATCGCGGATCGATTAACCAATCCGCGCATTTCATTCCAATCCATGACGATTACCACAATGAATTCTCGTCCAAATTCCTAATGGCGAAATGGTATCTCGTCGTGGAGTACCATTTTCAATGATCTCAGATCGAAATAGTCATCCTACTTCCATTATTGGAAGGCGGGGAAGGAAGGATCGAGAGCTTGAAGCTTTCTATGGGTGAAGTAGTTATCACCAATTTGTTAAATTGAAAATGGGCGTCGATCAAGCCATAAGATTTGAATTGATTCGAGAAACAACCAATCGGATTTATAATGTTTAAGAGAAGTTGAAAGCAGCGCGAGATTGGCAAAGGATTTATGCCAACATTCAAAGGAAACCATTGTCACCGGAAAGAGGTGACAAGGCATTTTTAAGACATCACCTTAGAGAGGTGATATGAGATTTGACAAAACCGAAAATAGCTCATTAATTTATTGGACCTCATGAGACTATCTCCATGATTGGTCATTTAGTTTATCGATTAAAGTACTCCAGGGGCTAAGTACTATACATGATGTTTTGCCATGTATACGGATTGAAAAGTGCCTAAGCGATGAGGCAACGAAAGTACTAGTAACGGAGGTACTCATAGAAGACATGCTTGATATCATAAATAATTCCGTAGAGTTAGTAGATGGGAAAACTAAACAGTTTGGACATACCAAGCTTTATTGAGATTAAGTGGAATTCACAGCGAGGACCAGATTATACCTGGTAACGCGAGGGTGAATTCTGAAGGAAAAACCCCCCACCTTTCTCTCGGAAGGGGATAGTGGGCGTGTAAAATTTCGAGGACGAAATTTCTTAACGGGGGGAGAATGTAACGATTCCGACGAAACCCGGTATACCCTAACCGGTAGACTGTAGTTACGTCATATTTAATGTCGGGTACATGAATTACCTTATTAATCATACGAGAATACATGGTTCATTGTATTGATTGTACGTGAATATATAATTCACCGTATTGAATATGCGATCAATCGATCGATTGTTATTGAAACCCGAACGAATCGAAGGTTCAATTATAGACGAGATATATGAGATTTAGTGATGTTACGAAGTATTAAAGCTTCGGGATAAGTGGATTAAAGCACAGAAAAAGGATTTCGATTTAACAGTACGTCGGTACGTTAAACGAAACCTTTAATACCAAACCGAGCAAGAGATGATCGATCAAGCCGAAAAAGATGCACGATAATTAATGATATGATGTTTCAAGTTAATAAAAGTCATGGTTTAAGTTTTTAAAGTTTTTAAATCGGTTTTATATAAATTTCATTTTTAAGCCGAAAAACGACCGTTTTAGCCTCGTTTTAAGCCGAATTAAACATTTAACCGAAAAACGAACTGAACCAGATTATCCAAAACATTATCCAGATCTCCGATATCCGAATATGTGGTTAAAAATGGAGAGGTGGGTCCCACCCCACCCCTCCCTTATGCCGATCGGACCTTAAGTCCACATTCCCATTCTTATTTTCTTTTTTCTCATCAAATATCTCAACATCCTTCAATCCTTTCCACTTTAACATCCAAAAATCCGGAAATTGAGCAAGAAAACCGAGGTAAAAATCGTGTTATATACGTGTTCATCTTCGTTTCTTGAGTTTGTTTGCAAGAAAATGAGGTTTCAAAGATGAAAACCGATTCTTGCATGATCAAGTGATGTATACGGGTTATACAAGGGATCTTGGTCCAAGAAATGAGTTAAACGAATCAAAAACGAATTATTACGGTTAAATCTTTGTTTTTGGAATCATAACCGAAACCATGAAAGAAATGGCTTGATCGTGAGTGTAACATGTTTGGTATTGTGGTATGTTGTTTGTAGGCTCTGTATTTAGTGGTAGATAAGGCGGAAAGACGAGTTTGTAGCTTGTAGTGGCGGAAAACGAAAGGTATATTCGGTTATGTTCGGTTTTGGGAAATTTGGACAGATTGTTGATGCTTTAAAGTTAGGTCATGAAATTTTACAGAGGTGTTAAACACATAAAAATATGAGTTCTGTGAAGTTTTGGTAATTTTTGATAAAGGATGAATATTTGGTGAATTTAATGCTCGGTTTTGGCCAAAAATGGTGAAAAATAGTTAAATATCATGAAAAATTCTGGACAATTGCAGATATGCTTTTTATATCGTGCATAAGTCACACACAAAGTTTGAGGTCAGTTGGAGAAGTCTAAGTAGGCTTTTCGGTTAAACGAGTTCTGGGTGTTCTAGTTCGGTTTTAGTAAAACTGGCATGTAAAAGAAGATTTTAGTTCTGGAAAAATTACAGGGGACTATGTGGATGGCAGGGGATATCCAGGAAAAATTTGAGATTTTTCTAAGATCTTTTGGTATTTACGACATATTTAGTGTTTAAATGGTGTTTAAAAATAGATAAATAAATTTTAAATATAAGAATTAATTCTGGAAATATTTTTATAAAATTACCCACTGTTAAAAAGTGATTTGTGCAAAATTTCAAGATCCGAGAGTAAACGGATAATTATTTGTGCTAATTATCAAACTTTTAAAGTTAAAACGCGTAAACCGGTGAAGTTCGCTTAAGCGAGCTGACTGGTGTATAAAAACCCTAAAAATGAACTATTTTCATATAAATGAGTTAAACAAGTAAAAATAAATCATCCAAAAATAATTCGGATGATTTGAGTAATTTTAACCTATTTTAACAGTTTCCGGTACGCTAAAGACGGAAACGGGTCCCGCGGCCAAACGGGGCGTCTAAACCGAGCTCAAATTTCACAACTTTACTTAAACTATCAGTCAACGACTATTTTCGGGTCATGTGTGACCAAACTCATTTTTGAAACATAAAAACGGATAACCGTGCTAGGCACGCAAAACGAGAAAAACGACTAATAGTAGTTGTGACCATGGAACTCTAAACGACATCACAATCTGAGTCCGGAGAAGTGTTTCTGGGTTAACCTTGCCCCCAGAACGGGTACAGTGCTGGGTTAACAGTGTCCCCAGATGTACCGGTTAACTTAGTTAAAGTTATATTAATAATGAGTGTATAGTAACGATCGTAGGGATCATATTACAGATTGGACATGTTAACTGATAATGATTGTTGTTACCTGCTTGCATGTGCTAAGGTGAGTTTCACGAGCCCCTTTTTACTGAACTGTTTTAAATATTTTCCCGGGGCGGAAAGCATGTTTCTATCAAAATGTTTAAGTACATGCTGTTCGCATGGAAATGAATGTATTTATATAATGTTTATTGTACGGGAATCGTACGGTAATGTATTAAGATGGTAATTGTCTGAGTTGCTAACAGTGTAAGGCCCGAAACAGTGTTCTGGGTTAACAGTGTCCCCAGAGGTTATTAAATGGGTTTCTGGGTTAACAGTGTCCCCAGAGGGTATCAAATGTGTTTCTGGGTTAACAGTGTCCCTAGAGGTTATTAAATGTGTTTCTGGGTTAACAGTGTCCCCAGAGGTTATTGGATGTGTCTCTGGGTTAACAGAGGTTTCACTTGTAGGCTCAGCATAATTACATCGTAATTCTGGGTTAACATTGCCCCCGGAATGAGTACGGTACTGGGTTAACAGTGTCCCCAGATAATATTATATTTTGATATGGATTTATCATGGTTTACTCAAATTGTGAAACTCACCAACTACTCGTAGTTGACCCGTTTTCTCACATGCTTTTCAGGTACAATTAAGATGAAGTGATTGCTTACGTGATAAGTGCTTGATGTGTGTAAGATTTGCGTGCAGGATATTAGGATACATTATAACAAATAGAATTATGTATCGTATTGTATGATGTGTGTAACACCTAGACGGTAATTAAATACAAGATAATCTAATTTGAAGTATATTAATGTACTCGGTTTTCTTTATAAACAATGTGGTTGATATCAGACGAGTCTGTCGCACCCCGTTTACGTTTCCGCTGCGGTTGCGGGGTGTTACATTGTCAATGTAAGCGCCGGAGTGCTAGTAGCAGGCGGCACTACCGGGCGTTGAGATATGGTGTGACAAGGCGGTGGAACACCAATAATTACACCAGCTCCAGTAGAGACACGTCTTTTGGCTGGAGCTTCAGAAGTTGGTGCTTTCCCTTTTCTTTTTCTTTCATGTTGAGATGCAATTGTAGCAGCTAACGCGGCATCAACTGCAACCTATTGTTCTTGAAGAGCTGCATCACCAGCACCACCACTACCACCATCTCCACCATCATTACCATCATCATCGTTCCCGGCTTCTCCTCCCTCACGCTCGGAATCCGAGTCATCGTGGATCCAACGTTCATTGGGAGGACATACATAATTAGGGTTAATAATATGACCAATCATACGTTTATCCCGTGGTCTCTCCTTTCGATAAATCAACATTCGACACACGGTATCAGCCTTCATGTGTTCCATAGGAAGCACATCATTCACTAAAGTCTGATCAACAACCAAATTGGGTATCAAATCTTGAATAATCAGTTGCAGAAATCGTGGATACATTAAAATTTCTTCTTCTGAGCTGTTTGCTGAACTTATTCTTTCAGATGATCGAAGACTAGCTCTGAGTAGTTAAATGGCTTGTTTAGGATAAGTGCCACAAAAGCCAATTGCAAACTGCTTCGAGATTGATCAAATCCACCACGACCACTCATACAATGAATCAAGACATGTAACATATACTTGTATGGTGGGCACAGTCCATTCTTGTTTAAGATAGATTCATCGATATCTCCACCGTAACGTACACGTGTAAAAAACCCCTTGATTAGCTGTTTGGCGAATTCACTTGGATTGTCATCATTGTCTCCAAAACGAAGCACACGGCGAACTACTTCAACATCCACAGTAATAGGAGTTCGATTAATCGTGGCTCGAATGTGATTCTCAGTCTCTACAAATTCAGCAGTATCCCAAAACTGCCTAATAATACTCAGATAAACCGTAGGTCTAGCAGTTATGCATAGAGTATCACTGAGCGTCGTAAAAATGCCAACATGTCTCCAAACACAGCAACGTCCGCAACATCTTGATCAACATAAGCACAGATGTTGTGTTTTGTGTCATACAGTAATAAAATTACTTCTTCTTGCTGATCTTGTTGTGGTTGCTCTTGTGGTGGCTGTTCTTGTTGCCCTTGATCAGCAACCGGTGGATCCTGATTTAATTGATCAGCCATTATACTGAATAAATAAGAACAAATATCAGTCATGTGGAAGTTTACTTGTTATTTGTGTTGTGACTGGTGATTTGTGCTTAACATTTTCAAAATTAATGTATTTGATTGCTATTGGTGACATTTATACAACGTAATTATGCATGTTCAATAAGTTTTCCATGTGACAGTATACTTAATTTTAGATCTCATATTTAATCAATGTTCCGACACATTTTAGATCTTAGAAACATTCATTTGTCAATTTACATTAAAAAATATTTATATTAATTAAATAAATAAATTTTGAAAGGTCATTCGTTTGATTATCAATCTGATTCGTTACAAACATGTAACGAATCAATTGATTCGCTATCAAGTAAATATGTTAACGAAATAGACTCAGCGAATTAGTATTCAAAGGAAAGAACTAGAATCTAGTTCGTTATGCTTTAACGAATTCATATATGATTCGTTGATAAACTTATTCGCTAATCTAGTTCGTGTGGCTTATTAACGAATTGGACACGAAAGAGTTCCAATTCGCTTAAAGTAACGAATGGTCAATAACGACTTGATCTTTGACAATCCTGGTCAAAGTCAAAATTACACAAGAAAACAGAAAGTCAACATACTGAACCAGGGTTGATTATTCCATAATTATCGTTGAATAACCAAATCGACATCCGTAATGATCTCGGAAACACAAGATGAATCAAATGGTGTTGATTTGGAGTTTAATCAATAAGAAATAAGTTAGGGTAATAGGGGTTTTATGTGACATTCATGACAAAACGAGGTATACTATATTCATTACGTAACAAGTAAACGATAAATCGGTTAATTCGTAGTGCTTAAACGAGTAACCGACCGATACTAACTATGACCCGTATACATACTGAGGGGTCATATACGAGTTATATATATGTTATAGAGGCTAACATATTGATATTTAGGCCCCGGTACGTTTAAAACTCTTTAAACGAAAAAGGTTTCGTTTATCGATACGCTATAAGCTTAAACGCAATCGTTAATATCAAAACAAGCATTGTAGCATCCGTTAAGCCGAAAAAGATTTATAAAACACTTATATGACATGTTCTAAGCAATCCGTGAAAATATTTTGGAATTTTACAACGAGTCAGTACGTTTTTCTTATTTTACAAAAATAAGCTGAAAAACACGCATTTTTGCGCTATTTCTCACACCCGAATTAATTTTCTTGCGAAAAACCGAACCCGAACTAAATTTGAAGTGGGCTTTTCATGTTTGGGCTTGTATAATTAAATTAATGGGCCAAAACAGCCCATTATGGGGCCTTCTTTATTTCCGATCGGAATACCCACCAAACCATACATTCTTTTTTTTATATAACTTCATCCCTAAGTATTATTATTCATTCTAACATAGAAAATTTTGAAGTCCAAAGCAGCTCCAGCCCTGTTCTATCAGCTCCTCTTCAAAACCTTAAGGTAAGGTCAAGTTTTAAGAAGATTTAACCAAGTTTGATCCATATAATTAACTTATAAACATGTTTTAGTTAGTTTTAAACATGTTTAACCATCCAAAAACCCTAAAAATCAAGTAAAACCATGTTTTGATGTTAAACATGTTTACAAACCAGGAACATATACTTTTTTGGTCAAAAACGCGGATTAGAACATGAATACAACGTTTTTACGGTTAGAAAGTTCGGTTTGAACCCAAAACCGAAACCCTAATTATAAGTCTGTTACATGGATGATTTATGCTTGGTTTGATGTTATATGATATGTAGATATACTGAGTTTGCAACCCGAGACCCGGAAAGTCGTTTAACCTAGCAAAATTCATCGAAAACCGACAAGGTAAACCCGTAACACTCGTTTAGAGGCTGTTTAATATTAGGTTCTGACGTGCTTGTTGTTAGCTTGTAAAAACTTGCAGGGACATTAGGGATCATATAAATGAGTCCCTGTTCAAATTTGGTAATTTTTCGATAAACGGAGAATATTTGGTGAATTTATTTCCGTTTATGAACGTTTATTTGGGAAAAATAGCTAAACATATTGAAAAATTATGAAACTTGGTTTTGGAGTTTAATATGTGATGGTAAGATCACTGGTAAAGTTTGGGAATCATTGGAAATGCCTAAGTATGGTTTGTACAATCATGGTTTAACCGAATTTTAACAGCCGAAAAACGCACAAAAAGGCATTTTGTCAAAAGAGTTAGGTTCTGGAAATTTTGCAGGGGCTATGTAATAACATTGAAGTCATTGGTAAAAATTATCAGATTTTTCGGAGGTCGTTTGATATAAACGGGCCATTTATTACACGATTATAACCTATTAAATGAATTTTTATAAATAAATAATTAATCATAAAATTTCTGGAAATATTTTTATAAAATTCTCCATGTCTTAATGTATTTTTACAAAAATTTACATAATTTATATATAAGTACATATTTAGTTATGATTAATCAAAGATTTAAATTATAATTGTTTTAACGAAACCGGCAGTTTTGTGTTTAACGGACTGACTGGTATGTCAAAATGTCAAAAGTGGTCAAATATCATATTTTTGAATGATATGGATAAAAACGAACTTTTTACGAAGATTCTGGATAAATCGGGTGGATTGTGCGCGTTTTGTATAATCAAACCCGTGTGAAAACGGAAACGAACCCTGCGATCAAACCAGACACCGAAACCTTAAAATTCTTTCATAAATCAAATTATTTTATCAATCAATATATTTACTTAAGTTTTATGTGATCTTACCTAATCCCGAAACGTATAAACGATCAACTGAGCTAGGCTCGGGAAACGGTGAAACTGAGCCAAATCCGGTTTTAAACATTTCATAGTATACAACGTCACAATCTAAGACTATGGTCATGTTCTGGGCCTAACAGCTATACCCAGATTATCTATACAGCCCGACTTAGCTTGAACACTGTACTAGTAATAACGATACGATACCGTTTATAGGAATCAGGCTATAAACGAAGCATCTGACTTATTGATACGTGATTTCTGTGCGAACTACGATAAGCTGAGTTTCACGACCCCCACTTTCTAAACTGTTTTACGAACTTTTGGGGTGAAAAGCATGTTTACATAAACTGATATACTTGAAAACGTGTGATGATGTGGATTATCTAAGTACTAACACTTGACAAGTCCCCACAAACACAAGTGATTAACTTCGTGCCGGTGACGTGTGGATAGTACTATCGGTTTGACAAACCCAACTGACAGAGCCGGTGGGGTATGCCGGAACATATGTAAACCCAGTTGCACATTGTCATTATATTTTTACATACTGCTATGTGGTGTTAGACATAGTACATACTTGGGGCAAAGTGGCTGTTAAATGCCAACGGGAGTGCATGGGCAGTGGAGGCCATGTGTTTTAGCTCGTTTCGGTTTCACTTGTGGCTTAGTATAATACATCATACACATACATATATTCATACACACTGTAAACTTTACGAACTCGTGTACTGATTTCATTGAAACTCGTGAAACTTGAAACTCACCAACTAGACGTAGTTGACCCGTTTAAACATGCTTTTCAGGTAAAGCAAAAGTGGAATGATTTGCTTACATGCTTGGTGTTAGAAAGAAAGTTGAATAGCTGTTAAAAGACGCTGATATAATACTGTATAAGAAGCTCGTAAACCGGTTATGTGTTTTTCACCTAGTTTGTAAACATAGTACCTACCAATGTAATATGATGTAATTTAGCTGTTGAATTTCTTTATAAACAATGTGGTTGATACCAGTGTTATCTGTTACATTCCCGTATTACGCTTCCGCAACTACCTAGTCGGGGTGTGACAGAAGTTGGTATCAAAGCAATTGGTTATAAAGAATTAGGATGTCCCTTAGGATACCCTAAGATAACCGTAGGCTCGATTAACTCTGGGAATAAAATAATATTAAATAATATACACGAATGATTCTCGTGATGAACGCGAATGGACAAGTGGGTTATTATGGTCCGGAACGTAATAACAGACTTGTTTGTACGAGGAAATTCGAGAAGAAGTCGATAAACAATTGAATAGGTAAAAACAGCAACATATGTGTATAAAATATAATAATAGATAAATATCTGTGTATATAAACGATTATTTGTTCTTATGTGTATAAATACTGACATGTATTTTACTATGATTAATATAGAAGGATATTATTCTTATCACTAACAATTGTGCAGGAATATGTCAAGATCTACTGATCGTTTACCTAATACCCTACCAACAGGGCCTGAGGAGGAGGAGGAGGATCCGGAAGAGGAAACTGAGGAGGAATCAGAGGAAATAGGAGAAGGTGCAGATGCGGTAATTCCACGTGAGGTACCCGCGGATCAACCCGACTTATCGGGTTATCGTTGTGACACCTATCCCCCTAGGGAATCCCCTAGGAATGTTACAGGACAGGGAGCTACTAGTGCTTATCGTTCACCTGTTAGAGCACCCAGATCCCCTACTCCACCTGTACAGCATACACCAGTACCCCCACCCACTATTAGAAACCGTCAGACCGCTCGCATTTCAGTGCGTCCACCTGAGCACACTTCTCTCCCACCTCGATCTACGTACCATAGGGGAGAAACATCACGTGTCCAGGTCACTGAGATACCTATTCCTACTTGGGGTTTACCCGCCCCGGTACCCGAGCCACCTCGTTATTCTGATTCAGCATGGTTTGGTTTAGCAACTGATCAGCTCTTAGAACACTCACATTCGATAAATAGCCTAAACCAGCATAGACATGATATGTATGATCACATGAGGTATATGCAACAGGAAATCGGAATTGTGCAAAGATCCAGTGCTCACAGCCATGGGCGTCAGGATCGAGCGATGATACTACTGGGAGCGTGTTTAGCGGTTAATGCGGCCCTAGTGGCTGCTGTTGTTTGGTTGTGGTTCCATGTTGCAAAGAATGGATAGGACATCGTAGTCTGGTCTTATGTATATAGTCTTTTGATATCCCAAGCAGCATTTTGTTACAGCATGTTGGGCTGACTTGGGAGTTGTTTGTGGTTTAGTACTATTTCAAGCACTGGCCCTTATCGGGTTAAGTCTATATGTCACTTGGTGACAAATTTTGATACGCATATACAAGCGCTGGCCTATACCAGGTTAAGCCTATGCGCTAATTTTGGATGCATATGTACAGTAATGATTATAATTAATACAAATGTGTTTTCTTTGGCATAGTTATGTGTTGTGAAGGTGTAATATCGTAAAGTTGTGTTGATCATAGTGAAACGATATTGATTATTATATAATTGATTATTCTATAGAATGGCCCCGAAGAAAACAAACCCTTTGTCTGAGGCGGAAGTGGCCGCAATGATTGCTCGTCAACTACAAGCAGTGATACCCACAATTGTAACACAAGTCACTGCAGGCATACGTGCTAACAATACTGTTAATCAACCTACGAGCACCACCACGGCCACTGTTAATACACCTCCGCCGGACACTAATGTAGCCCCGGGTGTTACTACCCCGGTGAATACTGATAATGTCATAAATAATAATAACACTCTCCCAACTATGAATGTCACTGGGAACCCAGAACCTGTTATGCACCCTGATAATATCCCGAACCCTGTACCGGTTGTTAACACAACTAATAATGATAATACTCGGACCAATATCGATAATAACAATAATAATAACCGAGAACCTCCGCGTCAGGAGTACTCATACAACAATTTACATCATGTAAACCGATTGAGTTTAAGGGTATTGAAGGACCTAGCGGACTGGTCAAATGGATAGAAAAGACCGAATCAGTAATTAATATCAGTGAGTGTCCACCGAACCGCGTGGTCAAATACGCTACCAGTATGTTTCTAGACCAAGCGCTGATATGGTGGAACACGGTAGTCCAAATAAGGGGACAAGATGCCATTAATCGTATGTCATGGACTGAATTAAAAACCCTCATGTTAGAACAATTTAGCCCAAGAGATGAGATCCTGAAATTAGAACACGAACTTTGGAATTTGGAAATGAGAGGCACTGATCATCGAATTTACACAAATCGTTTCATTGAATTGACTCGTTTGGTACCATGGTCAATTATTTCGGAATCCAAGCGCATTGAACGTTATATTTGGGGACTGACCCCAGCTGTGAGAAGTATAGTCTATTCCGCAGCCCACCCAACTTTAGAGAGTGCCGTGTTACAAGCCAGCATCGTTACTTTTGACCTTACAAGAAATGGTGTATTAAAAGTTCCGGGAGAATCATCCAGTTTGAAACGAACTAGTTATACCTCTAGAACACAAGTGAAATCTCAGAATAAACGAATATGCCCTACAACTCAGGACTATGATATGACCAGTTTCGACATGAAACATGATACATACAAGGGGTCATTTCCGAAGTGTGGAAAGTGTAATTTTCATCATACTGGAAATTGTCGAACGATCATATGTCAGAGAAGCGGAAATATTGGGCATAATGCCCCAAGTGGTAGAACAATAATGAATACTTCAAACCGACAGTTTCAAACAACCCAACCTCGTCGTTCACAAACACCTAGTCACCAACCAATCCGACAACAATCTAATCAGCAAACTCCATCTACAATGAACCCTCATACATGTTATAAATGCGGTAGTAGGAAACACTTTAGGAGACACTGCCCTAATTTGAACCCGGGTACAGTGAGAAAGCAGAACCAAGTACAAGCATCAACCTCCAACACAGCTAAGGGACGCGCATTTGTATTAGGACCGGGTGAAGCGCGTCATGATCCGAATGTGGTGACAGGTACATTCTTAGTTTCGGGTCAGTATGCTTCAGTTTTGTTTGATACGGGCGCCGATAGAAGTTTCATATCTGTTAATTTCTTACCTTTAGAAAATATGCCGGTTAGTGAACTAACGAAACCATATACTATAGAACTCGCTAACGGTAAGTCTATACTTGTTAACCGAATAGCCCGAAACTGTTCCCTTATCCTAAACGACCACCCATTCCTTATTGATTTACTTCCAGTGGAATTGGGAAGTTTCGATGTTATAGTCGGTATGGACTGGCTATCTAAGTATAAAGCTGAAATTGTCTGTAAGGATAAGATCGTTAGGATACCTCTTTCGAATGATGAAGCTATGATTGTTCAAGGTGAGAAATCTGGTACAATACTGCCTCTCATATCTCAACTTAAGGCATTGAGATATTTACGCCAAGGTTATACTTTATACTTGGCGAGTGTAACAGTTAAGGAACCCGAGGAAAAACGAATGGAAGACATCCCAGTGGTACACGAGTATTCAGATGTATTCCCCGATGAGTTGCCTGGTTTACCACCGACCCGACAGGTTGAATTCCGTATTGACTTAATACCGGGAGCAGCACCCATTGCTAAGGCACCTTATAGACTTGCGCCTTCTGAAATGCAAGAACTGTCCAACCAGTTACAAGAATTACTGGACAGGGGTTTTATTCGCCCTAGTTACTCACCGTGGGGAGCACCAGTGTTGTTTGTAAAGAAGAAAGATGGGAGTTTTCGAATGTGTATTGATTATCGGGAATTGAATAAAGTGACTATAAAGAATAGATACCCCTTACCTCGAATTGATGACTTGTTTGATCAGCTCCAAGGTGCTAAGTATTTTTCAAAAATTGATCTTAGATCTGGTTATCATCAAGTAAGAATTCAGGAAGAAGACGTACCAAAAACAGCTTTCCGAACTCGGTATGGTCACTATGAATTTTTGGTTATGCCGTTTGGGTTGACAAATGCACCCGCATTGTTTATGGACCTCATGAACCGAGTTTGCAAACCTTACCTTGATAAGTTCGTGATAGTGTTTATCGATGACATTTTGATATATTCGAGAAGTAAGGAGGAACACGAACAACATTTGCGGGAAATCTTAAAATTATTGAGGCAAGAGAAGTTATACGCAAAGTTGTCCAAATGTGAGTTTTGGCTACAAGAAGTGCAGTTTTTGGGACACATTGTGAACCATCAAGGGATCCAAGTAGACCCAAGTAAAATTGAGGCTATTAAGAATTGGCAAGTGCCTAAGTCACCAAGAGAAATTCGTCAATTCTTAGGACTAGCCGGGTATTATAGAAGATTCATTGAAAACTTTTCGAGTATTGCACAACCTCTAACCCTCCTAACTCAAAAAGATCAAGCATATGAATGGGGAGAAGAACAAGAAATGGCCTTCCAAACGTTAAAAACAGAAGTTATGTGAGGCTCCAATATTAAGCTTTCCAGATGGAACTGATGAATTGGTGGTATATTGTGACGCATCTCGTAAAGGTTTAGGATGCGTACTGATGCAAAGAAAGAAAGTAATAGCATATGCTTCCCGACAATTAAAAGTACATGAAAAGAATTATACGACCCATGATTTGGAATTGGGAGCAGTTATCTTTACATTGAAGATTTGGAGACATTACTTGTATGGCACTAAATGTACCATCTATACTGATCACAAAAGCCTACAACACATATTCGATCAGAAAGAGCTAAACATGAGACAAAGGAGATGGGTAGAATTGTTAAATGATTATGATTGTGAGATTAAATACCATCCGGGTAAAGCTAACGTAGTAGCTGATGCTTTAAGCCGAAAAGACAGAATCAAACCATTAAGGGTACGAGCACTCGGAATGATTGTTCAAAGTAGCCTAACCGAACAAGTTCGCGTTGCACAAGATGAGGCCTTGAAGGCAGATCAGTTAGAAAAAGAAGAACTACATGGAAATGAAAGGAATTTTGAGAAGAAAATTGTTGAAGTATATTATTACAAAAACCGGGTCTGGATTCCAACATTTCATAAACTCCGAAAGTTAATTCTTGATGAAGCACACAAATCCAAATATTCTATTCATCCAGGTGCTGATAAGATGTATAGGGATGTCAAAGAATTTTACTGGTGGCCTGGTATGAAAAAGGATATAGCCGTGTATGTAACTAATGTGCAACGTGTGCAAGGGTAAAGGCGGAATACCAAAAACCTTCGGGAATGTTACAACAACCCGAAATCCCACAATGGAAATGGGAACAAATTACCATGGACTTTGTGACACACCTTCCTAAAACCTCTCGAGGACACAACGCAATTTGGGTAATTGTGGACCGATTAACCAAATCCGCACACTTTATTCCCATCCGTAACAACTACACCACCGAAAAACTCGCTCAAATTTACATTGATGAAATAGTATCTCGACACGGAGTACCTCTTTCGATTATTTCCGATCGAGACAGTCACTTTACTTCACATTTCTGGCAAGCAGTACAAGAAGCCTTGGGAACCCGAATCGACCTAAGTACGGCTTACCATCCCCAAACCGATGGTCAATCTGAACAAACCATCCAAACCTTAGAAGATTTACTTCGTGCTTGTGTACTGGACTTCAAAGGGAATTGGGATCAACACCTCCCACTCATTGAATTCTCTTACAATAACAGTTATCACAGTAGTATACAAGCAGCACCTTATGAAGCTCTATACGGGCGAAAATGTAGATCACCACTATGTTGGACAGAAGTGGGTGATACTCAAATTTCAAGATCCGATTTAATTCAGGAAACCACCGATAAAATTCACCAGATTAAGCAAAAATTGAAAGTGCCCGTTAACGAAGTCATAGTTGAAAGAATGGTGATTCAAGAATCGAAAACAGAATTTTGTGAATAGCTATAGCGAAGTTAGGGCAACTTCGCTCTAGCTTGTAACTTCGTTGAAACTTAACTTCGCTACTTCTCAACTTCTCTACTTCAACTTCGCTACTTCTCAACTTCGCTGAAATCCTATATCTTCGCTGAAAGCCCTAGTTTCAGTGACGGCAACTTCTCCTGAAGAACACTGGAGTTTTGCAGGTTTAATTAGGTCGATTGAGAGGGACGCGAGCTTGAATTGTAGGTATATTTGATGAGGGAAGATGGGAAAAAGACAAAAACAAGGTAGTTCAACGTAAACTCGTTCCGCGATAGTCAAACGGAACGATCTTAACACCCGTGTAATAATCCCGAACCACACAATCACGAGCAACTTGCTCTGATACCAATTGTAGGTTCCCAGCCGGATCTATACAGGAATCTCTCGTGACACGAGGGTGCGGAATCCCCACGTAATACGATACGAGTATAAGACAAATAATACGTTGAATATGTATACAAACACACGAGATTATACTGTAAAACTTGATGTATTGCAAGAGACAAAACGTGATACACAAGATCACAAAAACACGTTGTTCAGAAAAACCCATTAAACACAAAATACCCGAAGTTGAGGTATTTATAAACCTCGAAAACTTCGCCTAACATGCTAGGAGAAGTTGTCATAACTTCGCTATGTCCCCAAGTTCGCCTAATTCCTAAGCGAACATAAACTAAACAGTATTCAACACAAAACAAACAAACTAAACGATTACAGACACAAACAAAACACTAGATACTGAACTACTGACATCATGCACAAACAAAATAACTTGCCAGCACACCAGGTCTTGAATCTTTCTTTCGATGTTTACGTGGGATAAGATCGGTGGCTCGCTCATCTTCAACATCATCATCATTTTTCATAGTAACTGATTGAGGAGGCTTTAACGTAGTAAACTAGAGCTTCTCTTTGAAAGTCTGGAACGCTTCAAGTTGTTCGATTCTAGGTACAAATTCTAGAACTTATTCTTGGTGTTATGTCTCCAAAGGTTGAGATGGAGAACTATTAGATTCATAATTAGATATAGTTTCAAAGGCAGTGGAAGGCCTTTGAACAGGAACAGTGTGTTCCTCAGCAACAACAGCAGCAACAGCTTCAGTTTCAGAAAACTTTCTGAATTTTACCAGTGGATGAAGTCCCTGATAAGTCACTTTGGCCCCTTTCCTTGACTGCTTCATTAGACCAAAGGTATTTGGACCCATGGCTTTCAGATAAAGCGTCTCGACAGATCGAGTCAACTCAGGATAGTGATAATCATAGATCATATGTAGAAACCTTGGATACATAAAAAATATCTTTTTCTTCCTTATCAAGTTGCTTATCATCTCATTGAACACAAACTTTGAGTAGTTGTACTTCCAGTCCAAGATCAAAGCAACAACAACCGACATCTGAGTGTGACCGATCTCATCGGAGGCCCCCTTTCTTCCTGAGACACACGTGAAGAATGTCTGAATTAGAAATCTCTGGTACGGATGAAATAAATTCTTGATAGCCGGAGGATAAGCTCTCTCATAACCCATATGTTGCACGATCTCTGCCACAACCTTAGTTGAATATTATGTAGGGTAGTTAGGTTGATCACAAAACAACAGCACTTCACGTATAATGGCCTCAGAGATAATCACTGGTCTCTTCTGTATAGTAGAATCAATGGTAACCACTCCCCCGGCACCTCGTTGATTGATTGAGGCACGGTTCCAGAAATATGTCACCATATTCTTGCAAATTACAGGATTTGCTCGTAATGCGTGCGAAATCGTGCATGTGTTCAATCTAACAATCACAGACTTGAATTCCTTGTGAGCTGGAGGAGGATCAAACAGACATCCAGCAATATTGTGAGTGTAAACATACTTGAGAGATGATTGATCAGTCATGACTGTAACAAATGAGTCAAGTTAGATACTCATTAACTTATGTCCATAATCAATCATCTTTTATATTTGATGTCTTTTAATATTAATAACATAATGGTATTATAAGGGGCTCTCTCATAACCCAAAACCTAAAATAATGAAACTATAAACATTTTTTAGAAATTTAGTACAAATATTAATAACTTTTAATATTATTAAATGAGTTGTTTGCCTAAGCATAAGTGTTTTCTATCAAATTAAGGTGTTCTTTGACGAATAACAAACCTTGACGGCCGAGAACCATGGGTTCTTGATTTGCATAATGAATTCTCGGTCTAACTTGACCGAGAACCTTTTAAATCTATGTCAATATCAGGGGTTCTCTGGTTGAACATGAGTTTTCGGTCAACCACACCTAAGAACACAGGAGCCCCGAGTTCTACAATGATATCGGGCAAGGAAACCCTTTGATTTCCTTCTTGAAATCCGTGTCGTCTTCCCAAGGAGAGAGTGTGCCGATTGTGTTTTCTTGAAATAATAATAACAAAAGATTTTAGATGCCTTTTAAACTTCAAAAGTTTTGGATTTTTGGTCCGGAAACTGATGGACCCCATTTTCATCTAAACCAGACCTTATGGTCCGAATACCTAACAAAACATACCAGGCCCCCATGGGCCCAGAACACAATTTTAAACCGAATCCCGAAACCGAATCAACGTCTGCTGCTAAAACCGAACCCAACCCAACCCTGCTCCCCACAACAACAATCGTCGTAGCAACAACCACAACAACAAGCGTAAAGCCTATGCCGTTAACCAACCCAATAACCAACCTCCTCCTAACCAAAACCAAACTATCCCAAAAAAAAAAAGACTTACCTTGGTCCTCATCCCCTATGTGCCAAGTGTAACTTTCATCACTCTTCCCAAACCCCTTGCCGATTATGCACATAATGCAACATTTATGGCCACTTTGCTAACACTTGTCGTATCCCGTGTAATGCACTAGCCACGCCACGCGCTCAACCTGGTGCTCCTAATACCCGTGCTTGCTATCATTGTGGAGAGCCAAATCATCTTCGTAATATGTGCCCTCAACTTATCAATGCCAATCAAGCCCAAACTATGACTACAACCTAGTACTTAACCAATGCTGACCAAGTCCAAACCCAACTACCTCATGTTCCTCAAGCTCCTCCTATCAATCCAAGTCAACCTTACTTAACCCAACTCTATCAAGCTCCGCATCCGCAAGCTCAAGTGTACCAAGCCTACTTTGCTCAAGCCCCTACTATGAAAGCTCAACTTATTCAAGCTATTCCAAGACAGTCTGTCGCAATTGCTCCTACTCCTGCAACTCCTCATGGTGTTGGGTTTTAGCAAGATTATCAAAGTCCAAAATAACCATTTATTAAGGAAAATGTAGCAGAAATCAAGTTTTAAATCTTGTTAACCATTACACATAAACATGTTTATGTTAAACCCAATCCAGCATCCATATACGATTATCAAACTATCAAAACACAACCATAGGGTGTTAACATACATACCTTCATGTTCAAAAAACCGAAGGGGATGAATGAGGTTGAATGACGAGCTTCCAAAGGAGGAAAACTCAATCTTGTTTACCCAATGAGCTAATCGACAAACACCCAAGATGCTAGGGTCTTACACTTGATGCAAGAACAACCTTTTGTTCTTCTTCTTCTTCTTCTTCTTCAATGGAGAGAAAGAAGAGAGATGTGTGTGTGAGAGAAAGTGTGGAGTGAGATAACCAAGAATTATGATCCACCATCCATACCTCATGCATGTTTTGGAAAACATAAAAAGGAAGAGAGAGGGGGGGGGGGGGGGGGCGGCCATGTGGGTCCCACCCAATTCAAATCCCATCATTTTATATTTCAATTAATACACAAAAGTTATTTATCCAAATAAATAATATCTCTGAACTATAAATTATCCACATAGTTTACTTATCACATAAATTCAAATATTTAGAAAACCCACTTTCCAAATATGTAAGTGTTGATATTTATTACTTAGATCATATCTAATAATAAGTATCGTGGCGTTTATCTAGCTTGTTATTGAGTATAACCCGACTTGGATCACAACGTACTAGCCACATCAACTCTAATATGTGTCTTGGGCAGATCGATTCCAAAAATCTCCCACTTGCACAAGATACATAGAAGATTGATACAAATAGCAAATACCGTCTAGCAACGGTATACTATCCCTAATACGCATGATGAAGTTACATTCAACAACATCATCCCCTTCAAGTCCCTCACTTGAAATGATTTAGGTGAAACTATAATTTATCCTTTTGCCACAAATGTAATGTTAAATCCAGAGACACAGATTAATCATTCTCTGTTGATTTAACGAATTAAGCCTTATACGTTTAATTCTCAACGAATGAGAGGGACAAATCCCCTATTGACTATATACGTCTCTCACTATCACCTGTACTACACTTGAGCTTAGTCTTATGTACTGACATATTTTAGAGCAGTGAAGAACTAAGTTAAAGCATAATAGTCGGTTTATATCAAGACCAAATATGTATCTCAGGTCGGAGGATACTATGATGTTCGCCTTTAATCAAATTTACTTATGATCACAAATCCCAAGGATTCCATGCAGTAAAATTGAGAGCGGGTCAGTCCAATATTTATCCCATAAATATCTATGAACCTTGGCAGCAACCCTTTGCTATATTCATACCTCATGAATATCTACCAATCCAAGTTCATAATAGTCTTACTTTCA
Organism: Bidens hawaiensis; assembly: GCF_021521415.1. Taxonomy (NCBI): domain Eukaryota; kingdom Viridiplantae; phylum Streptophyta; class Magnoliopsida; order Asterales; family Asteraceae; genus Bidens; species Bidens hawaiensis. The sequence goes on along the minus strand of NW_027491035.1, from coordinate 1,237,169 downwards.
CATTTGTTCCCACAAATATGAACGACTACGGACATTTAGAATAATTCAAATTATTCACGGATTTAAACAAACTAAAATGGAACATAACTCAAGAACATGACCATAATCAAAACCATATGATTGAGTTAAAATAAAATTGTTCCGATATCCAAATACAAAATTTTGATCAAATCCAATAACTAGAATATCTGAGTCCTAAGGCACAAGAATGACCCTCATGCTTTAGCCTTTCAAGGAGCTTCGTGAGTGGATCCGCAATGTTTTGATCAGTGTGAACTTTGGAATACATATCTTTCCTTTTTCAACTTCATCCCTTATGTAGTTAAATCTCCGCTCAATGTGCCTAGTCTTTTGATGTGCACGGGGTTCCTTGATTTGAGCAATCGCACCCTCGTTGTCACAAAAGATTTCTAGAGGGTCCCGAATGGTACGGACTACCCCTGCGTCGGAACTGAACTTTCTACTCCACGCAGCTTCTTGAGCTGCCTTGGAGGCGGCGATGTATTCTAATTCAATAGCGGACAAGGCTACCACGTCTTGTTTTGTGCTCTTCCAAGAGACAGCACCACCATTTAGAACAAAGACATTGCCCGATTGTGATCTAGAATCATCTCGATCAGTTTGGAAACTCGCATCCGTGTAACCCTTTACAACGAGTTTCTCCTCACCAGCGCCATATATTAGAAACATATCTTTAGTCCTCCTAAGGTATTTCAATATGCTCTTAACTACCATCCAATGGCTAGTTCCCAGATTTGTTGATATCTACTTGTCATGCTCAAAGCGCATGACACATCCGGTCTGGTGCAAATCATGGCATACATGATGCATCCTATAGCAGACGCATATGGGATTCCATTCATTTTGTCTTGCTAAATCTTTGAGCTTGGACATTGAGAAGCACTCAATATTGTTCCTCTTTGAATAGGTACCAAACCTTTCTTAGAGTTTTCCATCTTGAACCTTTTCAAGATTTTGTCAATGTATGCACTTTGATTCAAACCTATCAACCGCCTGGTCTATCCCTATAGATCCTTATTCCCAGAATATAGGTGGCTTCACCAAGATCTTTGATGGAAAAGAAATTCCCAATCCAGGATTTTACACCATCCAAGGATGGAATGTCATTTCCAAATAGTAGTATGTCATCGACATATAATACCAGAAAGGTAATGATGCTCCCACTAGCTTTCTTATACACACAAGCTTCATCAGCGTTATTGATGAATCCAAATTTCTTAACTTCATCATAAAAACGGTGAATCCAACTTCTAGATGCTCGCTTCAATCCATAGATTGATTTCTTTAACTTGCACACCTTATTAGGATGTTGTGGATCGACAAAACCTTCAGGATGAACCATATAGACATCTTCCTCAAGATGCCTATTTAGAAAAGCGGTTTTGACATTCATTTGCCATATCTCATAGTCGTAATTTGCGGCTATGGCAAACAATATCTTTATAGACTTTAGCATCGCCACGTGCAAGAAAGTTTCATCATAATCAGCCCCTTGAGTTTTATACGTATCCAAGTTTCCATGCATATCGGTTTTCTTCTTGAAAACCCACTTACTTCCAACCAGATTGGAATTAAGAGGTGGTATAACCAATTCCCATACTTGGTTATCATGCATGGATTGCATCTCAACGTTTATGGATTCCATCCATTTATCACAATCAGTTTGTTACATTGCAGCTTGATATGTGGTGGGTTCATCAGAATCTACCACGTAACATCCATCCATAAAAAATCCATATCTTTCAGGTGGGGTGCTAATTCTACCAGATTTGCGAACGTCTTGCGTGTTTTGATCAATCATTTGATCATTTTCAACAACCTCTTGTTGATTGCTAGTATCAACCAAACGTGTATCGGCTTGTGGTTCTCGATCCTCCTCAAGTTCCACAGTTCTATCAGTTCCTTCCATAAGGAACCTTATTTCTAAGAACTCGGCCTTTCGAGCTATAAACACTTTATGCTCGTTTGGATTGTAGAAATAATATCCCATCGAATCTTTGGGATATCCTACAAAGATACACTTAGTGGATCGGCTCTCAAGTTTTTTTTGGGTGTTGTTCTTGACCTAAGCCTCAAAACCCCATACCTTTAAATATGATAATGATGGAATCCTTCCATGTCATATTTCAAAAGGCGTCCTATCCACTTTCTTGGTTGGTGCCATATTTAGAATACGGGAAGCAGAGATCGAACCATATCCAATAAAGTTCGATTCCTCCTCACGGACACACCATTATATTGCGGTGTTCCAGGTGGAGTAAGTTGTGAGACAATCCCACAACTCCTAAGATGATCTAGAAACGCATCATTGAGGTATTCACCTCCTCTATCGGAACGAAGTATTATGATTGTTTTGTTGAGTTGACTTTGTACATCATTTTGGAAGACTTTGAACATTTCAAAGGCTTCATCTTTGTGTCTTAACAAGAACACATACCCATTGCGACTATAATTGTCGGTAAAGGAAATGATCTTTCACCATTCCTTGTCATTGTCTTAAAAGGACAACATACGTCTGAATGTATGATACCTAATAAGTCTTTTGCCCCTTCATTAGTTCCACTAAGGGTTCCTTAGTCATCTTTCCCAATAAACAAGACTCACATTTATCAAATGAATCATCATTCGCTTCCAAAAGACCATTCTTTTGAAGTGTATTAATGCGATCCTTGTTTATATGACCAAGGCGACAATGCCAAAGAAAAGTTTCACTCTAATCCGATTTGAGTCTTATGGTTTTAGCTTGGTCCAACGAGTTATCAATGGATGTATTATCATTAACTAGTTCATAAATGCCACTAGAAGCCATTGCTTTAAAATAAAAGACATTATTCATGAAAACATAAATACCATTGTCAACAAACTTCAAGTCAAAACCGAATTGTCTTAGTACAGAAACAGAGATAAATTCCTAGTCATACTAGGAGAATATAGAATGTTTTTCAAAATAACTTCCAAACCATTTGGAAGCTTTAAAACATAATCTCCTCGGGCTTGGACGTCAACCTTTGCTCCATTGCCCATGAATAGACTAATATCTCTTTTCTTCAAATCATTTATTCTTGTGAACTCCTGCAATGAATTGCATATATGAGTTCCACATCCGGTATCCAATACCCATGTGTTAGAAGAAACAATATTAAGATCAATATGGATCATGAATGTTGTACCTAATGTTTGCCCCGCATCCCTCTTAGCTTTCAACTCTTTGAGATAGGTCGGACAGTTTCTTATCCAGTTACCTATCTCCCCACAACCAAAGCATGGATCCTCAGCGCTAACCTTTAACTTTTTAGGTTTTGATTCCGCCTTTCCCTTGAACCCCTTCTTTACTTGCCCCTTACCAACAACAACCTTTGCCTTTGGTACCGGGTGATGCCTCTTCTTCAAGCCACCTCATTGATCGCAAGGACGGGTAAAACCTTTTTACCCATGACGGCTCCGGCTGTCTTAGGCATTGCGTGAAACTCAACAATGCTTTTGTCCCATCAATGCATGTTGTAATTCATAACTAATGTCTCAAACCTTTTAGTTAAGCCATCTAGGATAAAATCAGCGGCTAACTCTTTTGAGACGGGACAGTTAAGCCGTTCAAGCCGATCAATATGGCTTTTCATCTTAAGCACATAAGATGAGACATATTGGGTTTCTTCCATATGACATGCATAAAGTGCTCGAACCCTTTCGAAGCGCTCCACCCTTTCTTAAGTAAGAAACATTTCCTTATGCTGGGTGATCATGTCATACGCCCCATGATTCTCGAAATCCTTTAGAATCCCTGGAATCATTGTTCCCAACATGAGGCAAGTAACTTGAACCGTATCCTCGGTGTATTTTAACCAATCCGCGTAGGCATCCAAGTTGTTGACATCAGGATTATCGGGAATAGGATCGTCCAAAATGTAGGACTTCTTCTCTTGCTTGAAGACAAATCTCAAGTTTCAATACCAGTCCATGAAATTATTATAGTTTAGACGATCCTTATCCAGAATGGATCATAGTGATAAGTTATGCACGGGTGGGATAATAGCGTTCTGTGGATTGTTTGTGGCCATCTATAAAAGAATTTAACATCATTAGAACTTGAAAATCGTGGATTACCAGTTGTTCTTCAAAGTAAGCACGAAATAAATCTTCATCTGGTTGATCAGTTGTTGGAGTAAATGAATGAAATAAGCCATCATAATCAAACATCCAGTCGGGACCTTTCCCTTGAGAAGGAGTAGTGTACTTTTGACAGTCCACATGATATCATTCCTCAACACAACCAGACGTGAAGTTAAATACTCGTTTCTTAGGAGAAGCATACCCAAGAAATACCCTTCAATGGCTTATTCATCAAACTTTCCCACATCCTTTTTCAACATCGTACAAGGACACCCAAACGGTTCCAAGTACTTTAAATTAGGTTTTCGATTATTCAACAGCTCATAACTTGTCTTCTTGAGTCTCTTAACAGTTAGAACCCGATTGAGTGTATAACAAGCAGTATTCACCGCCTCATTCCAAAATTGGATAGGAAGCTTTGAATCAGCAAACATAGTTCTAGCAGCTTCAATCAACGTTCTATTCTTTCGTTCAGCTACACCGTTTTGTTGTGGTACGTATGGGCCACTGTATTCTCGATGAATTCCCTTTTGTAAACAAAAGAAATCCAATACAGTATTTTTAAATTCAATACCATTGTCACAACGAATTCTCCTTACTTTCTGTTTGTATTGTGATTCGATATTAGTGATTAAATTTTGAACAAGAACAGGTGTTTGATCTTTCGAATTCATAAATAAGACCCATGAGTATCTTGAATAATCATCAGTAACACGATATACTGGACCAAAAAGATCCATATGAAGTCGCTCAAGGGGAGTATCAATGGAATTTAATAAATTAGAAGGATGCAACTTTTTCTTCTGTTTGCCCTTTTTGCAAGCAATACAGTGATCAGATAACCTAAAGTTCTTCAGAGACACACCTTCAACTAGGTCATTTGCTATAAGATAGTTCATCTTACGAACATGAATGTGACCCATTCTACGATGCCATAGAATTGAGTCTTTCTCGGTTGCTTTCGATACAAAACATTTTGATGTTGATACTTTAGAGATCATATTTAAAACATAAATATCATTTGATCGAGGTGATCGCATGATAACCATGTCTTCGGGAATCACATACCCCGGTTTCAAAATCAGACATTCTTTATCGGTAAATATTGTAGTGTATTGCCTGTTACAGATTTGCGACACACTCAATAAATTATGATCTACCTTGTCACAGTAATTAACTTTTTCAAAAGTAATATGCCCATTCGAAACATCACCTTCTTGTGAGATCATACCCCCAGAATTCCCAGCAAACGACACATAACCCCCCTTGAATACTTCTCTCATTTGTTAAGAGGTCGAGATTTCCAGTAATATGACGAGAACATCCGCTATCCATAATCTATTTTTCACCATAAATGTTCTTGGATGTACCCTACACACAAAAGAAAATGTTTAGTTCAAAAGGCAGCCAGTCCTCAGTCTTGGGCACCTTTTGGTTTTCTTGAGAAAGGTTAAATTTAGTTGAATTCAACTGTTTTTCAGCAACTTGAGAATAAGTTACAGGCTTCTTAGACTTTCGTCTTAGATAAGCAGCTTGAACTACATTTGAGTTCACATTTTTGCATAACGGTTCAGTTGGAACAAACTTTGGTTTAACATGACCATGAGTTTCATTCACATGAATAACCTTTTGAGGAATCACATTTGAGAACATGATGTGAGTATCATCATCATATGACACATGTCATTTCAAAATCTTAGTTATCAAAGGAACTGTTTTTGATTGATCTTTTTGACAAATGGGTGAAGATTCTGAGAACTCTTCTGACCACAGTTTCTCACCACAAGACCTTGTTGACCATAAAGGAAACAGCTTCGCATGTCCACATGATTGTGTTGAGATTTAGCAGTAACATATGATACAGAAGGATGATGATGACACACGTTCTTGGTAAAACTCCTAGCTAAATCATTAGATAACACAGATTTCTTTTTCAAATAAAACTCTAAGTTAGAACAATTTGAGAAACTTTTCAAAGTATCGGTTCCAGCTGACTTCACAAAGTGAACTTTCTTAGCATGTTTTAGAACTTGCTTAGCTGTAGTCAAAGAATCAGATGAAACTGATGTTTTAGCTTGAGCATACTGACGTTCAAGATCTTGAATCTTGGAGGTTTCATTGTGAAAAACACTCTCAATCAGTTCCGGTTTAATGATACTTATTGGAATGTCTTTCTCAGTGAACAACGTGTCTATCCCCTTTAATTTAAACACACGACCTATAGATGGCTTGGAAACATATGGATTTATGAAACACAACAAGTCCGCATCAGAAATTTTAGGTTTTTCTGGTTTATTAGCTCTCACTGGTTTGATCTTAAAATGATTATCTTGTTTCACCTGAGTTGTGTGCGAACCATACACAGCTTCCTCCAATTCAAGAGGTTCACAAAGTATGTGATTAGAACTTGGAATGTTCGTGTTCTTGTGTATGATTTCAGGTTCGAACACATCCTCAATGATGACTTTGTCAACATTTTTAACAAAGAGTTTGTTACTTTGAACATGAGGTTTTTAAGTTCTACTTTGGACTTTAACAGTTTCAGGTTTAACTGGTTTTTCTTTTTCAGAAATCACAGATTCTTTAACAATCACATCCTCTTCTTTTCAAGCAAAAGGATTTGGTTTGTAATCACTTTGAAAAGGTGGTGGAATTTCAACAAAACCTATTCCTTTCTTTGAATCTTTTTGCTTACCAGATACTTCAATTATTTCATTTAGCAAAAAGGAAGAGTGTCTGAATTTGCCCAATTTGTTCTTTAACTAAAGAACCACATTTTCAAGTGTCAGGTCCCGAATTCTTGAATATATGGTCGATTCGGATCGGATCTTAATCAATCATGTCATAACTCACACAAAATTAATCGTGTTGATAAGCGAGTTAATGACGGGTTGCTATGTTTAGAAAGATGACCGTTTGTTAAAGGCGGAATCAATAACAAACATACGATTGCAATGAATATTCAAAATACGAAGACACACGAAGGATTCACTCAAAAGATTTCCATTTATATAACGTTAATCATACAAAAGGATAATCGATTAGGGTTTAGAAGGAATCCTAGGACAGCCGTCACACACAAAATATTCTCTCAATTAATGTGTCGGTCTTATCCGTATTTTCGTCTCTCCTGTCTCTGTCTTCCTTGGCGGTGTGCCCTAATTATTCTATTTATAGGCCTGCCAACCTAAGACAGCTGTCATTCCTTCTAGAAACCCTATCCGATAGTACATATTCAATTTACATATTCAAAAATATACTAAGTGTAAAACAAGTCTTCCGGGTAGGCTTTTCATAAACTTCAGTCTCCGAGTACGCAGTGTACTCGGCCTTCCTTCAGACTTGGTAAACATAGAAGTGTACTCGGAATCAGTTTCCGGGTAGACTTTACTTAAAGAATATTTTACCAAGTAAAATATTCGCCGAGTAGACTTCAATCTTCTTGAATCTATCAAACTTTGCTCGACAAATCCTTACGAGCAACCTTGTTCTTCTATGATCCTGTTCGGCTCATTGTCAGTTGAACAACTTATTGATAAGGCGTACTCGGGAGTACATACCTTACTTGAGCAGAACCTTACTCGAGATAACTTAAAGATATTCTATTAAGTCATCAAGTATACTCGGACCATAATTATTAAAGAATAACTTGCCCGGTCTTCCAATTACTTGGCTTCTTGGACTTGGTTGACCAAACCATACTCGGAAGAGTAAAATACTTGGTCTTGAAGAACAACCCTGCTTGACAAAGTGAACCTTACTCGGATATGCCAAATCAATGAACCTTACTCGGAAATCACTAAAAAGCATACCTTGCTCGGATATCCACTTAAGAAGACTATTTGAAGTAAACCTTGCTCGAAAGGCAAAATCTCGTACTCGGCTAAGTAAAAGCTTACTCGAAGGTCCAAGGTGTGCTCGGATTCAATACTTAGCAGTTTCTGAGGAGGTTGAGAAGATTCCAATCTTCCAAATTCTTCGTTCAGGTCAAATCTCCTCATTTGGGTCAAATTCTTGACCCAACAATCTCCCCCTAGATTGGAACACCTCTGCTGACCCAAAACACTCTGTGGTTACTTACACTTAGAAAAATACACACCGAATTTCATAATCAAATTACATAAACAAAATTACATAATCAAAAGTTTGTTCGAAGACATTACAAAGAAAAGCCTATTCTATCTATTTTGTCTTTTCCTTTCATTGTAGGCTGCTTGTCTTCTCATCTGGATTACAAATGCTGCCCTTTCTCTGAAGATATTGAGCACTTGGTAGTGAGTGTGTCCTTCTGGTATCACCAAGTCTCTTATATCAGCAAGATCATCATTGTGTAGGCATGTCAGATCTGCATCCTCTTTGATTGTTGCCAAGGCCTTTCCATCTGAGTTCCTCAGCACATAGTGTCCAGTGTCTTCTTTGTATTCAACTTCAGTAATCACACAGTTCTTCTGCACTGTATAGTTTGGCCTTCTCATTCTTCTTCACAATCTTACACACGTATCCATGTTGGACAGTGGATTCTGATCTCGGACACTTATCTGGTAGTTCAGTTCAGCCCTATCCATTCTCTTCAGTTCCTCTAATCTTTTTGACTTGTGGAGTTGAATCATTCTCCAACTTCTCTTTTCTTTCAGAAACTTGAATCCCTTATCATCTTCTTCATGTAAATACTTTGATAAGTCATTCATCTGTTTTCCTGCTGATCTGTCCCTGTTCCTGTAGCCATACAAGTGAAGTGTGGCCATTCTTCTTAATTGATCTTCATTATACTCACGGAAGTCACTTCTGACTACAATCTCTTTCAATAACCTGCTCTCCATGATCACTTTAAGAGAATCAGTGACTGAATCATAATATAGCTCTCTGGGTAGATCCACATCAGATTGTGGTCTTGTTCTTTGTTGTACAGAGCCGCTTGATTCTCCTCTTCCTCCTTGGCCTCTTCCTCTTGGGTATCTTTGATGGATTGGAGGTCTGAATGGAATTGATTTCTTGGGCTTTTGAGGTCCCAAGTTGAATGTTTTCACATATATGGCTTCCACCATCTCAGTAGGAAGGTTTGCTATCTCCACAATGTCATGTCCTGCTGCCTCCAGTTCAATTAACATTTTGATCATTCCTGGAGTTCTTGCTAGTCCAGCAGGTACAAATCTGCCATCAGCATAATATCTGGGATTTTCTCCCTCCCTCAATGCTTTTTCCCACTCATCCTTTTGCAGATAGAAAAGAGTCTTCAAATCCTCTTTCTCCAAAACATTAAAATCTGCTTCAGTCATCCCTCTCTTGTTTATCATTATGTTTCTTAGGATGCTGATCATTTCCTCATTCTCCCAAGGCATGAATGGTTCAGTTTCTTGTTCAGGTTTGACATAATCTTGAGGGATAGGAATTTCAACAGGTTTGACCTGCTCCTTTTCCTTCTCCCTTAAGGTCTGACTTCTTCTTTTCTTCTTTGAAGGCTCATTAGGTAGTTCAGTTTGAATTGTGTTCTCAGTATAGACCCTTTTTAACTCTTTCTCTTTCCTGTTGGAATACGGGTCAAATACTGCCTCTTTACTCAGATTTATTACAATCTCAGGCTTCATGCCTTTCTCAATCAAATATCCACACATACCATCGTATTTCTTCTTTAATTCTTCCAACTCCAACTTATCATCCTGTTTTACAAACTTTTCTGAAATTATCTCTTTCTCACTGTTGTAAAGATCTTGAATTTGGTCAGCAGTGTATTTTTCTAAGGCAGCTTCAGGATAGCCTCTAACTTTCAAATAAGTTTTATAATGCTCGGTATTTTTCTTTCTCTTCTCAATCTTTTTTGCCCCTTTGAATATAAGTCTCTTTAGCTTGAAGGGTCTCAGCAGTGGAGCTTGTATTAACTTTCTCACCTCCTTGATCAGGGTTGTCATCACCCTCTTCATCAGACTCCTCAGAGTCATCCTCCTCATCATCTGATAGATCAATCATGGCATCTATTTTTGGTTCATCAGAGGCAGGATGCTCTGGTTCAGAAACATTAACATCAGGGACCCCTGGTAATTTTTCTCCTGGTTTCAGTGTTTGCAAGGGAATTGCCCTGATTGGTTCATCATCAGTCTGCTCAGCAGATCTCTTACTTCTTTGATAAGTCTTTTCAAATCTTCTTTCTCCCCAGTTACCAGTAGGGTTCTTTTTCATGTCCTCTTTTACTTGTTCAACCCATTTCTTGGCAGCCATAGTTGCAATTGACTCGCCAATTTCTTCAGGTATAATCATTGCATTGGTTGATGGTTCAGCAGTCTCAGATTGTTTCTCCTGAAACTTGCTGACCACCCTTCCCAAGGAGTCATCAAACTCTTGGTTTTTGTTCATATTCACCAGAATTTCAATCACCTCTTGATCTGCCACATCTTGAAATATCTTTTTTGCTACATTGGCTTCTTTGATCAATAGGTCCTGCAATGCTAACTCTTCTTCTGTCAAGGAATGGGCAATTGCTTCCCTTTCCATTGACTCTTTAATCAGTCTTTCGTTCTCAGCAAGAGCAGCAGCAGTAGCAGCAGTATCTACAAAGGATACATCCTTCTCAACATATATAATAGGTTCATCATCAGTTGCTAAACCTTTTCCCTTTTCTTTCCTTTTCCTCACATCTTCCTCATCCTCTTGTTCATCACTTTCAAATTCATCAATTTCTTTGAATAGGTTTTCCAATTCAGAATCATGCTCTACCCTCTTGGAACTAGCTTCTTGATCATCATTTGGCTCAGTGTGTTCTAGTTCCTCAGTATCAGCATTCTCATCCACATTCTCTATAGTCATCTCCTCATCCACAATATCATTCAACTCTTCTGTTAGCACATTCTCATCATCATCATTGATTACTTCTTCTCTCACTTCCATTTCAGATTCATCACTAACATCATACTCATTCATAATCATTTTCAAACCATCAAAATTTTCAACACTTTCTGCATCAGTCATACCCACATCATCATCATTTATATTCTCCCCCTGTTTTGGGGCAGCCAATGAGGTCTTCTCAGCCTCCTACTCCATGGTTCAAATCAACAATTCAGCCTCTACTAGTCTCTGTAGCAACATTACATTCTCTCCAGTCACCTCCTCATTCCTCATTTTCAACTCTTGATTCTCTTTCAACACTTCCTCAATTCTTCTTCTTAACTCAGCATTCTCCAACATTAGATCAATATTTCTTTGAAGTGTGTTATCTTGTTGGCTTGAGGGTGGGGTTGTAGGGAATGGCTCATAAGTGGGTTGTTCAGTGATGGATGGGGATTATATGTGTTGTGTGCTAGGTATAAATGGTTCTGATTGGATTTGGCTTATAAGTGGTGAAGTATGTGATTGTGGTGAGTGTTGTGTGGAGGTTTCAGGTTGGTTTAAGGTAAAGGATTGAGGTGGTGTTTGATGTGGTGAGGTTGGTGGTGGTGAGTGTGGTAGTGTTGGGATTGGTTGTTCAATTTCTTCTCTTTGCTCCCGCTGTTCAGGTGCCATAATTTCCATCTCCAAACCATCTCCACCGTCATTGCCATCAACATCATCATCAGAGTCTCCTTCAGCACTCTCATCATCACTCCCTTCTTCCTCCTCTGAGCTCAGCTCAGGCACAGGCATAACAGCCAGATCATGGTTTAACAACCAAGGTAAAATTTCAAATGGAACACTTGCATCAAGGTTATTAGAGACACCTGGATTTTTTATTCTCTTGTAAGCATCAGGATCTTGCAGTTTATGTGTGTCTCCAATTGTTGGTAAATCTTGTAATGTGCTATTGAATATGATCTGCAGGAATCTTGGGTACTGCAAAAATCTTCTTCTCTCAGGTTTCTTTAGATTCCCTACTAGCCCATCAAAAATCATCTTGGAAAAGTTAAAGGGCTGATCAAAGATAGTTCCAACTGTGGCGTTTGCTAGATCATGACTCATCAGAGTCCATGATCCCTTCCTCGGTGCAAATCCATGAATAATGTGGTGAATCAGAAATCTGTACAGCATAGGAAATAAACCCTTCTGAAACTGTCCCTCATGGACATTTCCTTGATACCCCATTGTTTCTTTGAAGATCTTCAATAGATGCTTTGTATCGAAGTTTATGTGGTTGTGATCATCATCATTCAATCTTAAAACACCTCCTTATCATTCTTTCTGTGATCTGAATCTCTTGTCTGGCCACGGTAGCTTCTATTCTTTTTCCATCAACATCTTCAATCAACTCTGCTGATCTCCAGAAATCCAAGGAGTGATTTTTGTAAATAATCAGGCTTTCAGTGAGTGCAAAATTGAAGTTCGACCGCGCCATCCATGAAATCATTCGAGCCATTGGTGTATTTTCTGGTGTCACTTGTAATAATGCGCACATATTGTGCTTCGGCTCAAAAACATACTTCGGCTCGTTGTCTGCCATAGCTGAAATTCACAAACAGACATATTCAAAGTGAAATTAGACATAAAGTTTAATACTTTAGACAATTTCAAGTTATAAAAATGAAGAAGAAAGAAAGAAATCTTCAAGAACCTGTTCTTCGACAAATTAATAACCTAAACACATAAACAGAGTGTTAGTACTCGAATACATAATCAAGTCACATTACAATCTAATCGTGATCGGAAAACATAAAATTTTATGCTTACCTAGTCGGAATTAGTGGCTGATAAAAATTAGGGTTTGGATTAATCTTGAATTTGATAAGTCGGTTATTTTTCTTAGTAAGAGAGGTTTTGCAGTGGAAGGAGAGAGATAGAGGGAAATAACGTAGAAAAATTTGCCTAAGTCCCTCTTTTATACATTTTGAAAGTGGGTTTTAAATGCTTTTTGTCTTCTTGTGAATTACTAGCTGTCAAACAGTAACGTTATCCACATGATATATTAAAAACATTTAATCTCATTTAAGATCATAAGACCTTACTCGAAAAATTAATTTTTCCAAAGTCTACTCGGTCTACTTCCACTAACAAACTTACTCGGTCAAACTTTAATCGAAAAATTTTCATTTTGAATATAAAGTTTGCCCGAATACTTTCATTTTCAAATCATGCTCGATTAAGTAAATTAATTTAAAGTTAAGACATAATGAAGAAAGCTTACCCGAAATACTTAATTTCTTGAGAAATAAATCACAAGACTAACAATCAAGCACAGTTATCAAATAAACATTCTTACTAAGAATCAATTAAGACCCTCACAAAAAATTCCCAAATTCAAATTAAAACTTATCTAGCATGAACCCTAAAAATCATAATCACTAACATATTCAAACAACATATTCATTCAAGTATGAATCTAAACAATTTCATCATACCAATTCACATATTCAAGTAACGTATTCATTCAAGTATGCTCGTATACATAGTGTGCTCGACCACTCTTTCAAATTTAAAGTGTGTTCGGACAACAGTCATATGTAAAGTATACCCGAATAACTTTCATATAGTACAAAGTGTGCTCGAAAAGAAATTCTAGCAAACAGTGTACTCGGAAAGTTAAAGTTTTGCAAATTACCAAGTATATTGAAGGAACACAAGTGTACCCGAAATATAAAGTGTGCTCGGTAAACAAAGTTTGCCCGAAAACACTTGTAATTTCAAAGAAATCATAAACACATAACACAGAGCATGCTCAGAATGAAATTAAACACATAAACATTTAAGTGTGCTATAGTCTAAAATTTCATAAAGCTTGCCCGAAAATCCTAAGTTAGCACTAAGCTTGCTAGGATAAACACATTCAATCATCAGGTATGCCCTTGCTCAAGGAAACTCAACATATCAAAACATACCCGAAAAATGACAAACTTAAATAGTAACATCTAAGCGTGCCCGGAAAGACTAACAAGCCTTTCCTAACAACATATTCACACAAAGCTTACTCGGTGTACTTAAGTTCACAAAGTTTGCTTGAATACACAATCAGCATATAACATGCATAGCTTACTCGAAACTAGCATATAACATGCATAGCTTGCTCGAAACAAGAATTTCTTGTTAAAAGATAGCTATTTCATCACATAATCATCTCAAGACTTCAAGCTTACTCGGGAAAGTGAGTGCAACAGTGTACTCTACCCGAAAAGTGTAAACACTTCAAAGTATGCTCGAAAATCATAAAGTTAGTCAGAAATGACTAAGCTTACTCGGAAAGGTTGAAAACTGTCAAACCTTACCCGAAACAACATATTCACACATAGACAACTGTTTTGTACTCGGAAAGATTGACCTTACCCGAAAATACATAATCAAACAGTTTGTGCTCGAGAAGGTTATAACTCATCAAACCTTACTCGAACTTACATATTCAGACATAATCAACTGTTTTGTACTCGGAAAGGTTAAACCTTATTAACCTTACCCGAAAATACATATTCAAACAGTTTGTGCTCGAGAAGGTTATAAATCATCAAACCTTACTCGAACTTACATATTCAGCCTATTTTAGGCAAAATGCAACACTTTTTGACTTAAACCACTTTTCAAAGACATTTCTGAGTTATGTATCATTTCAGAATATAGTTTAAGAGCAAATGGTGCATTTAGAGATCAAATTTCAGTTATACTTCACTTCAAAACAATTTCTTTTATAAACTGAAAAGATCTCAGGAATGGGATCATATTGACTACGTAGCTTTCTCAATACTTCACTCTCAGCATTATTATGACAACTTAGATAGGTTAACAGCAGGCATAAACTTAGCATGATTTTCATCTCTTTTGTGATATGATTAATGTTCAATTTGAGCATAATGCAATAATGGTCAACACTGTACTCTGACTCCTCATATCTCTTCTCAAAGCTTATTTGGCTTTCCCCAGATCACCCCAATTTGACTCCAACCTCCTGTATTTGGTTAAAAATAGTTTTTGTATGACAGAACTTATTGTATTTTTGAACTTTTGATATTCAAACATGTATGGAGGTTGAACGTTGGACTTACAGTTAGCAACATGCCTTTCATTCAAGATGAGACAGATTTTGTCAACATCTTTGTAGTTCTTGTTCTTACCCTCTTGTTTGATAAAATATTTAAAACATTTATCAACTTTTGGTTGATTTATTCATTCTTCCCCTTGTTTTTGATATTTTCTCAAATTTTCTTAAAGCATGTTCTTTGTCATATTTAAAAAAATGTTTCATGTTGGTTGACCAAATAACAGCAGGCTCGTGTATGACTGGGTAATCACTTTTCTGCCATATCATTCGGAGAGATCTATCTTGAGACATGCAAAACAACTATGCATCTCCACATAAAGATTAGCATATTCATTATGTTTATATCACCTTAGATTTTACATCATCATGGGAAAGCAACCATACATGTTAATGACTATACTAAGGCCTTTTTAGCCTGTTAATTCCATATGATCAGCTAAGTAGTCAATAAACTATCATTTCCCAATAAGCACAGTTTAATATTCAATCACCCCAATTTCTCTTCATTGTCAGGTTAATGGCTATCCTGTTTGACCAAAAGTGGTCAATAGGACCAAACATACATGTGAATATATGTCCTGTCAAAGTCAGAGTTATTGACATAGTTTTAAGTAAAGGAATAAGAAACAAGTCATAATTGCCCCAAATGCATTCAGTTTTCAGGTCAATGGCTATCCTTTGAGTCAATTGAGACTTACGGACCAAACATACACAGGTGCATGTCCTTCCAACTGGGCAAATGACATAATTTTCAGCAAAAACAACTTTTTGAGATCTTTCCCTTTAAAATTCCTTCTTTTAAGCTTCTTAAAAGCTTGAACTGAATAATCTTATCATATCTCTTCACCATTAATCAACTTGCTCATGTTTTGACCAAAATATAGTATTTATGCAAAATTCAATATAAATTTCATTGAATCACTTAATTTTGACATAAAACACATTTTGACACAAACAGTTGCTTCACATACTCAAATCTTAATCATTCTTTCTTCATCAAGAAGAACAGACTGTACTCACATTCAATGTCTGTTCTATCTTATCAACTTCAGAAGATCAGATTAAGAACATATTCAAGTAACCATAAACATGTGATTACTCATGACATTATATAAGCAATTAATCTTACCTAAACAGATCAAACTACTTATCATAACATCAGATCAGTTAACATGATAGTCAAGAATTATCATCAATTTCAAACAAATTGCACAGATAGTTACTTAACCACCTATCAGTTAACTTCAAAACAGTGACATAATCAAAACAGAAAATAATCAGTTATCACAGAGAGACACACATAGAAACTGTTAAGTCACATAGCATAGAACATACTCGGTAACATATTTAGCAACATATTCAGCAACATATTCAACATGTGTGACCTCTTCTAAAATATTCAAGTAGCACATAGAGGTACACAACCAAGCACACATCCTTAATCAGATTTCATCAGGTCCCGAATTCTTGAATGTATGGTCGATTCGGATCGGATCTTAATCAATCATGTCATAACTCACACAAAATTAATCGTGTTGACAAGCGAGTTAATGACGGGTTACTATGTTTAGAAAGATGACCGTTTGTTAAAGGCGGAATCAATAACAAACATACGGTTGCAATGAATATTCAAAATACGAAGACACACGAAGGATTCACTTAAAAGATTTCCATTTATATAACGTTAATCATACAAAAGGATAATCGATTAGGGTTTAGAAGGAATCCTAGGACAGCCGTCACACACTAAATATTCTCTCAATTAATGTGTCGGTCTTATCCGTATTTTCGTCTCTCGTGTCTCTGTCTTCCTTGGCGGTGTGCCCTAATTATTCTATTTATAGGCCTGCCAACCTAAGACAGCTGTCATTCCTTCTAGAAACCCTATCCGATAGTACATATTCAATTTACATATTCAAAAATATACTATGTGTAAAACAAGTCTTCCGGGTAGGCTTTTCATAAACTTCAGTCTCCGAGTACGCAGTGTACTCGGCCTTCCTTCAGACTTGGTAAACATAGAAGTGTACTCAGAATCAGTTTCCGGGTAGACTTTACTTAAAGAATATTTTACCAAGTAAAATATTCGCCGAGTAGACTTCAATCTTCTTGAATCTATCAAACTTTGCTCAACAAATCCTTACGAGCAACCTTGTTCTTCTATGATCCTGTTCGGCTCATTGTCAGTTGAACAACTTATTGATAAGGCGTACTCGGGAGTACATACCTTACTTGAGCATAACCTTACTCGAGATAACTTATACTCATTTTAGCCAGGAGCTTACTTTCACTACTTATTTAGCTACTTTAGGTCGTTGTAGTCCATAAATAAAAAGAAAACTTTATCAGAGCTTGCATTCGATGCCGTTGATTCAATTTCTTCACCACCGGTAGCAATCAATTCTAAAAAGAAGCTTCCGGAAAGATATTCTAGTAAATAGGGCCTCGAGACTGAACTAAGGCAATCCCTTCTTTGCTTAGGGGTTTGGTTCGGGTTCAGTTTTTTGCTTCGCTTCAGCCGGTCAAAGCTTCCTACAACTGGTCTTTCTGGCTTACTTGGTTGACTTCAAAACTTCAACAAGGCTTTCTTTTTCCTGACCGCTACGCGTCTGGCTTTAGTTAGTCCAACTCTATCTGGATAGATTTCTCGAGATATTTTCTTACGAAGTTTTGTTATAGCATCTATAATTGCTTCTGGTTTAGGTGGACAGCCCGGCAAATAGACATCTACAGGAATTAGCTTATCGACTCCACGAACAGTACTATCTTGGATCATGGAATAGTCATCTTGACTAGAAATTATCTACATAATAAAATATGTATTACAAGCACTAAGGGCTGTAGCTCAGTTGTTAGAGCACCTCGTTTACACGCGCGCGGGCTTTCGTTGAACTGAACAAGCGAAATGAGAATGTCAGTCTAGTGCTAAAAAGGGCGAATAGCAATCGGGCTAAATGCATGGCTTCGACTCCTAATTCTACCTTTAAAGGGCTTCGTTTCGGCCTATGAAATCTCAGTTCTGGCCGTTTCGAGGGTGGGCCATGGATATCATCGGAAAGATCTATCCCAGATCTTAAAGAGGTCATACTTTTCTCCTAGTATAGTAGCTACGACCCAGCCTTCTCCACCTTCTGCCCTGTAAAACTTTCTCTGCCCAGATATTCTATTAAGTCATCAAGTATACTCGGACCATAATAATTAAAGAATACCTTGCCCGGTCTTCCAAACCTTACTCGGAAGAGTAAAATACTTGGTCTTGAAGAACAACCCTGCTTGACAAAGTGAACCTTACTCGGATATGCCAAATCAATGAACCTTACTCGGAAATCACTAAAAAGCATACCTTGCTCGGATATCCACTTAAGAATACTATTTGAAGTAAACCTTGCTCGGAAGGAAAAATCTCGTACTCGGCTAAGTAAAAGCTTACTCGAAGGTCCAAGGTGTGCTCGGATTCAATACTTAGCAGTTTCTGAGGAGGTTGAGAAGATTCCAATCTTCCAAATTCTTCGTTCAGGTCAAATCTCCTCATTTGGGTCAAATTCTTGACCCAACATCAAGCTCGGTTATCTTTGATATATGTTTCAAAAATTTTTGAAACTTTTAATCATTGATAGTCATTTTAACCGATAACTCAGCTTTAAGATCATGATTACTTATCGTTAAAGCCTCAATTTTCTTCTGGAATTCATTTGAGAGGTTAAGGATTGCCTATAAGTGTCCTATAAAGAAAGAATCTCTTTTAGCAGATTATCTTTTTGAAGTTTTAGGGGATCTATCTTAGGCTTGTTGATTTCAAAATCGGCACATGTAATATTAACATTATGTTTAGAAGTTGAAGTACTAACCTAATTCTTCTTAGCCATGTAAGCTGACATGGTTGAATCACTGATTTTAGCCATACATGCGAAAGTGGTTGGAAGCTTTTCATTTGAATCATCTAAATCAGACTCAGTATCAGCATCAGAAGATAGTTCGCTTTCACTTTCATCTTGAAAATTCTCAGTCAATCCAAACATTGCCAGATTTGCTTGATTGTTATTGCACAACAACCTTTGTGACCAGTCATTCTCATCTAAGTTAGATAACATTGCTTGGGCTCTAGAAGACGACGGTTTCGTTCCAGAAGATTTTCCCGCATCACTTACACTTTTACCAGAGGTATTTTGATCTTGCTTTCTGGGACTAGTGTATTCTTTCTTTGGCTTATCACATTCTTTCGCAAAATTCCCAAACTCTTGACACTTGTAACACTTGAACTTTAATTTATTAAACCCCAATTTCTTATTCAAAGATAGAAGATCTTTACCCGTTCTCTGCATATACTTTTTCACTTTTCTGACTATCATAGCCATATTCCACATCAAGTCCATTAGTTCCAAATCATCAGGATCAATTCGATCATAATCTTCATCAGTCAAATCGCTTGTGGCAATTTTACTACTAACCAAATTCTCATATGAAGTCATGAAGGCCGATAAGAAAGCAAAATTTTGTTTGGCCTCCCTCATGTTTACATTTGGTTGTGATGAGAATTGATTTGAATGTGATGAATTACTAGATCCTCCAGATGAACCAGAAATACCGGATGATCCAGTATTTCTAGCTGTGTAGAAGCAGTCACGTGGAACACTATAGATAGTTGTTGCATTATCATTTCCATTTTGTGTTAGAAATGCAGTGATAGGAGAAATGGTTGAACTTAATGGCATACTTCCACCATACAATGCAGGATCTTAACTATCCTTTGAAGACTTAAGTAGCGAATTAGCTACAGTAGATAACGAATCAACTGATAGAGAATCAGGTTGTTACAACGGTTGTAACAAACCTCTGACAACAATTGCCATGTGGAAAAATTTGTTATAATAATAGTTAATGAAGTGGACACGTGTCACACGAAGTGAATGAAACAGATCAGAAATGTAACGAACTGAGTAATGAACCGAATAACAAATTGGATAAATTTAACGAATCACTTATAACGACTTAGATTAACGAAGGATAATCTTCAACATGTGATGAAGATCTTCAAATCTTCATCACCATTTTCCAGAAATCTTGAAGAAAACGATGAACACCAATACACTTTCCAAATCTGTAATACTACCTCGTCAATACACCAAATCGTTCACTTAACCTATCGAAATGCTCGGAAACACAACGCGAATCTGAATCACAACATCTCGTAACTCAGATTATTGTAAACCAAAACCAATTTGATCAAAACTATTCACCTGTTTCGGCCAAATCCGAATCCAAACCTCAATCCACACAAACACAATCCAAATTACAATTCCAAATCACAATAACTTTCCAATACCTTAACACACACTAATCCAATCCAATTCAATCCATAACAAATCCAATTCACATCCAATTTGATTCAAACTCAAACCGGTCACAAACTTATACAAAAATAACAATTACCAGTCACTCAGATCACAAATTAACGCTCGAATCAATAGCAATCGAACACCGAAAGCTCTATTACCAATTGAGGATACCTACCAAAGATCTAGCCGCGTCGATACATCAATTATACAATACGAACATGAATACTTTAAATACGGTTTTATTGATAAATAATGAATAATTACATAATAAGTTGTGGGGAGGATAAATAATAGATCTAAGACCTCACATCTCATACGTGTGTGATCTCCCTTAATTATGAGCATGGATTAGCCTATTTATAGCTAATATGCTCCAGTTCATTAATTTAGTCTAATTCGTTATATCTTCATAACGAATTAGACTCCATTCGTTATGATTCCATAACGAATGATGATAACTTAACGAACCAGCCTCCGTTCGTTATATTACATAACGAATGGGCTTATAAACTTAACGAACTAGCCTAGATCACTAACGAATGGACCCATTCGCTATACAATCCATAGCGAATGGCCATTTTACAATAAATAACCAATCTAGACCATGTATAACGTATTCGAATGCTACGGACAACAAAACGGTGCACTAAGAGACACCCCCTTTTCCGTAGATATCGAATAATTTAACCTTGAATACTATAACTGAAAATCACTAGTCACAAATCGTGCACTAACAGACACCCCCTTGACGGATGATTTTTGGGCTTGTGTAGACGAGCAATCTTTAAATCTTTTCAACAAACCAACAACTTGTAGCCTCTCATATCAGATCACCCCATCAAAGTGAGCATCTTGGATATCATCCCGATCATCCATTGGCGTATGATATGGTTAAATTTTTCAACAATCAGCAACAAGTCATCGGCTATCCATCAGCACCGGCAAAGAAAAACATATCTTTACGTTTAACCTCGTCACACATCGTCATGAACAACTCGATCATTCAACATCTTTCACTTCGGATTTCCCTCTCTTGATACCGTGTATCCCAAATATATTCTTTGAAGCTCTTCCACATCCCATTTGCAAAGATGCACTAATGTTTGGGCATAATATTCAGAGTCCCAACCTCCATTAATAAACCCTGAATGATCAAATTCTTCAATCTAATGACAAGACTCGTATATTCTTCAATAGGATCAACCCGTTCGAGAATCATCACCCTCAACAGAAGTAATCCGCCGAATACTCGTAGCCAACATAGTCAGGATCAAAGTCCTTCAGAAAGAAGTAAATGTAGCTTATCTAACACGAATTACCATCCAAATTGCAGTAATTTTTCAAGAAACCTTGCAAACGTAGGAAGATACAAGCCAAATAACTCAAATGAATGTTTTATCTCCCTTTTTTTTTGACAAAGTCAACAAGGTCTTGAACAATCCTCACATATCACTAACAAACTCCTCCTTAAATTACTCGTGGTCTCCCCCTCGGCCAGTCAAAACACGTAAACAGTCAGCCGGAAAATATATTACCAAAATTTGAGAGAAGAGTACCCAATAATTTGGAACATCCTAGAAATATTTCAATTTAAGAAAAATTTTCCCGAATTTCCCGCAAAAATTCACCGAAAAATTTCGAAAAATAAATATCTTCGCCAAAATTTTCGAGAATGAAAACTCACTTACGAGGAGTATTCAAGAAAAAATTCGTGCAACAAAAATTTTCCCGCCATTTTTTTAACGAATCACCTATCTAATTCGTTATAAATATCCACCATTCGTTACACACTTAACGAATCTATTCAATTCATTATAAATTACCAATTGTAATTCGTTATAAAAGTTACACAAGCTTCCCATTCGTTAAGATGTCCACACTTCATCATACAAAATGAATTAGTCTTAATTCGTTACCCATACCTTAACGAATTAACTTCACGAATCACCTTAATTCGTTGCATCTAACTTAACGAATCTCTTTAACGAATTACCTTGGTTCGTTATCATTACTTTAACGAATTAATTTAACAAAGTACCTTAATTCATTATCTTCAACTTAACGAATTACCTTATGTTGGTGCATGATGTCGATAGTTCAGTATCTCGTGTTTTGTCTGTGTCTGTAATCGTTTTGTTTGTTTGTTACGTGTCGAATACTGTTGATTATATAAGTTCGCTGGTATGTATACGCGAACTTGGGGAACTAGCGAAGTTATGAAAACTTCGCCTAGCTTGTTGGCGAAGTTGTGGAGGTCTATTTAAACCTCAACTTTGGGTTTTTAGAAAGATGCAGAAGGGTTTTTGCTGAACGTGTTTTTTGGTGATCTTGTGCATCACGTGTTGGCAATAGTAATACATCAAGTTTTCAATTATTATCTCGTGTGTTTAGCTACTTATTTAACGTTTGCTTATGTGACAATTGCAAATTCCGGATTAACTCCGTTAACCAAACTCAGTTAAGTCCTTTAATTCATCATAGTCCACATGCGTGTCACGTGTCAAACATGAGTCTGTCAGAGTACGTTGGTGGTCTTATAAACACAACAATAATAAATGATTATCATTATTACATGCTAAGAGTCACATGTTAAATACTATATGCTAAGTTACATGTTATGAACGATAAGCTACATGATGCTACATGAAGTGTTATATGCTATGTTATATGTTATGTATGCTAAGTTATATTACATGAAAGGTGGAATTATATGTGTAAGTGTGTTGCAAGTTATGAAGTGTTACATAAAACATTACATGCTAGTATATGCTAGACAAGTATGCTAGGATATTACATGTTACATGACACATTAGAACATATAAATAAAAGTTGTAACATGTCACATTATTTATAACATAAGTTGGAAAAATATATTTAATTATTTGACTTTTAATAAAACTAATTTTGGATGATAAAACAATATTTATAATATAAAAGACTTACCAAAAATTAGGACCAAACCCCCTCCCCAAGCCAAGCCAATATGGCCGCCCCCCCCCCCCCCCCCCTATACACATTCACAAAAAAATATTTTCTAACCTAATTCTCTCATTCTCTCATCTCTTTCACACCCTCCTCCAATGTCTTCCTTGCAAAAGCTTGAAGATTGATCTTGATCAATACAAGTGCAAGTGATCCAAGAGAGTAAGTGGTGTGTATTGATTTGTATTATTCTTTGTTTTGGTTCTTGAGAACCTAGTATCCAACAAGGGTGATGATCAATGGGGAATCCTTGTTCAAACAACAATTGAAAAGATTATGTTTTTTTAAAACTAGTGTCTTTTGTTGACTTGGGTGAAAACCCTAAAGTTGTATCTTTAAAAAAAAAATACTCAATGACATCTTGATGGAGAGTATAAATCTTTGTTTTGATGTTTTCTAGAGTTTGGTTCATGGATTTGAATCCTAGGAATGTTAATTTGTGATTTGTTTGAGTGATTGTTATAAATCTGATTCTGATCAGATTCGTATTAGACTATTGTTTTGCTGATAAATCGATGATAACTTAATGTTTTTGGACGATTTATGATTTTATGATATACTACTTGGTGTCTAGTTTCTGTGGATATATGATTTTTAATTTTTGGAGATCGTTTGCTACGTTTTTATGATTTTATGAAATTGATTATCAAAACTGTTACGGGTTTTCTGAAATTACTTCTTACTATAAGTGTTATATCTTGACTATGGTAATTGATAATTGAGTGATTCCAAATCTGGAAGAATATTTAGGATGTTAGAAACATGCTCCAATTGGTCTCACATTATTTAGAGTTATATTGAATTTTTGGTGAATTTATACTTTTGATTGGTCACTGACAGACCTGATTGTGCACGGCTGTAGTATATGAATTTTCATGATTTTTGTATGCATGAGAAAATTATAACAAAAATAGTTTTGAAATCCTAAACATAGAGGTATTCTGTGTAAAATAATGAGAATTTATTGAGTTAGGGTGATATGCTAGAATCGTGCATCTTTGCTAGGTTATAACTCACTATATGACTGCTAGTTTGAAATTGCTTGATAAGTGTTGTCCAGGGCTATGAATCTTTGTTAAATGATTTGATGAGTTGCTAGGACACAAGTTTGACTTAGGAACCTTTTCGGTTTAACCAAAGGGGTTAGTCATGCTTGACCATCGAAATTGATACATGCTTGATGTTAGCCAATGTGTTAGATCATAAGCCACCAATGTGTCGTCGGGTCAACTCGGTCAAAGTTTTGGTCCTTGGTCCACAGGAGTCAAACCTTGGTCAAAGGTCAACATAGAAGTCAACTTTAGTCAAAGTCAACAAAAGTCAAACTTTGGTCAAAAGTATTTTTAAAAACAATGGGAGATTGTTGGATACTAGTGGTTCTAGGAACCATCCCACAAGTTTCTTACGTACTTGCATTTTTAGGGTCTTAGCACGTGACGCATTTACTTCGGTCGGATTTGTGTAATACCCGAAGCACCAACAAAGTGAGTTTACGGCCCCACTTTTATACTCTTCCTTTGGGGGAGGAAACATGCAAAACTGTTTTATTTTACTTGCTCTAAATCTTTACACAACCGTTTGGTTGCTTATAACGTAGTGTTTCTTTGCCATGGAAAGTCCTCACAAACATCGGACCGTTAACTAAGGTTAACTGGCGTGGTAAATTTAAATAGTACTATTGGGTTTGACAAACCCCGCCCTGCATTATTCTCGACTGGAGGTCGAACGGTGTGTAACTTTGACCAAACATTGTTAAGTTTTGGCAATACTTGACTTGAGGCAATAACTAGTCAGCTTCGGTCGTGATGGAAACATAACACTATGCGGCAACGAGTTAACTAAGTGTAGTTAACCATGGGCCACTTTTATTTATAAATGTTTATGAACTGATAGAGCATAACTTACTTTGAAAACCTGTGAACTCACCAACCATATGTGTTGACTCTTTTTAGCATGTTTTCCTCAGGTCACTAACAAGCACTTGGATTAGGATAACATTGCATGCATGGACTCGCATTGGTTTAAGTTTGAAAACCTTTATTTGATATTGGTTTTGCGCTTGTAGCGCCATGAATTATTTAAACTTGTTTTGGGAGATGGCTCCCGCACTTTGTTTAGCATCCGCACTAGCACTTAAGTACTCTGAACATTTTATTTTGATTTGTGAAAACTTTTAAGACCATATAGATGTCGTTTGGTGTGATTAATGTGTTCGGATCCTGGTTTGTCACCCGCCTTACGGTAAAACTCCGTTAGTGGAAATTTGGGGTGTGACAGCTTATCTTACACTCGCATCGTATTACGTGGGGATTCCGCACCCTCGTGTTACGAGATACTCCTGTGTAGATCCGGCTGGGAACCTACAATTGGTATCAGAGTATTTTGCTCGTGATTGTGTTGTTCGGGATTATCACACGGTTGTTAAGATCGTTCCGTTTGACCATTCGCGGAACGAGTTTACGTTGAAATACCTCGTTTTTGTCTCTTGCCCATATTCCCTCAACAAATATACCTCGTAATCACCCTCACGTCTCTCGCAATCAACTTAACTAAAACCTGCAAAACCTGTCGTTCGTCAAGCGAAGTTGCCGTAACAATACGTAGGGTTTTAGCGAGTTATAGGGCTTAAGCGAAGATATAGTCCAAGCGAAGTTATGGTCTAAGCGAAGATATAGTCTAAGCGAAGATATAGTCCAAGCGAAGTTATAGTCCAAGCGAAGTTATAGTCCAAGAGAAGTTATAGTCCAAGCGAAGTTATAGTACAACGAAGTTATAGTCCAGCGAAGTTGTACTAACTTCGCTATAGCTGTTTCACAGAACCTTGTTTTTTATTTTTTGAATCTCTATTCTTTCAACAATGACTTCTTTAAACATCACAAAACTGGTAAAGATGGAGGTTGAAGCCGGTTCAGCAACTAAAGCTCCGAAACTACTGAAGGGTACTGATTTCGTTGCATGGAAATATCGTTGTGAACAGTATGTGAAGTATCAAGACGCTAAGATGTGGGTTTGCATTCAAGACGGCTACATTCCACCAACGTCCTTGTTTGAGGGTTGTGAACAGATTAAAAAATACAGTAAGATGGAAGATGATGAAAAGAAGATGTATGAGGCAGAAAGTAAAGCTCATGCAGCTATAACCATGGCTCTCCCACAATAGATTCTTCATACTTTTAAGAAATACAAAACTGCTAGAGAGCTATGGGAAGCACTGGAGAATAGATATGAAGGAAATGTTGGAATACGTACCTCCAAGACAAAGCTGCTGAAAACTCCATTCTCCGTATTCAAGTACCTGAAAAATGAATCACTTGATGACATTATCACACGTTATTATCATCTGATGACAGAGCTAAATAACTACTCCATTGAATATAAAGAAGAAGAGATAGTGGAGAAACTTCTTGATGCTCTTCCACCAAAATGGGAGATGTACACTGTTCTTATGAGAGAAGACAAGGACTTTGATAAGATTGATTTGGAGACGGTGGTAAATAAGTTTCGAAATTTTGAACTAAACATGGCTCGAAAGGAGACACACACTGATCAGGTTTAGGATCTGGGAATGTATGGTGCTAAAGTCACTCCGAGCTCAAGTTCAAAATTAGAATCCACTGCCTACTACTTTAAGGGGCAATCAAACTCCACTCCAGATGGTCATGTGATTCTCAATATGGATGGTGACGTATGTTTCGTAGCAGGAGGTAGTAATTCCTCAAAGCCTCATACTACAACTGGAAATTTCTCATCCAATGCTCCAAGCAATAACTACTCACAGATGCCTATGAGCGTGAAATCTGCTGAACAACAGTTTGCCCTCTATGCATCCTTCATTGCATCTTATGAGAACTATATCAAAGGTAAAATAGTCGACCCTGCAACTTTGGATGAAGACTATGATCAGATCGATGCTGATGATCTGGAAGAGATGGATGTGCAGTGGCAGATGGCTATGATAGTCAGAAGGGTAAAGAGATTTATGAAGAAAACGGGTAGAAAGTTTGTTGGAGAAAGACCAGGGTTTGATAAATCAAAGGTTCGCTGTTATAACTGTCAACAAAATGGTCACTTTGCTAAGGAATGTACAAATGAAAGAGTCGAACGAAGTCAGAACAGGCCTGCTCAACAGAATGGGGGTGGTAGTGAAAATAAGGCTATGGTATCTCAACAGAACGATGGATACAACTAGAATATACAAGTTGAAGAGATGTTCGAACAGGCAAATCTGGTAAACATTGAAAGTGGAGGAAGTGAGAGGGAGACGGGAGAAGATCAAGCATACATGGCAGAAGTGAACGATCAGCACTCTGAGGTAAGTTCTGAACTTTATTGTGAACAATGTGAAAATCTGTCTGATCAATTAAAAACATTAACTGATCAGTTTGTTAGTTTGGACACACAATTTAAAACCTTAAAAGAAGATAATCACTATTCTAAAACTAAAGAGAATAGTTAGTCGGTAAAAATAAAAGCGAACGAAAAGGACATCAGAAGTCTTAAAGCCACTTTAGCTGAAAAATACAAGTGATTGATCTTAGTTATGAAGTGTTAGAAGAAAAGACCAAACTAACTGCTGAAAAGATAAACAGATAGCTGATTACCAGGTGAAAGTGGTGGAACTAAACAGAAAAATTGAACAATTTAGAAATTCTTCTGCGATGTTGGATCACATCATAAGTGTTCAATGTTCCCCGGTTATCAAAGGGGGAATTGGATTCTCAGAAGTTCCACCACCATACAATAATAACTATACTTACAGTCCTAGTAATCCGCAATCTGAGAATGTTGAAATTAGTCAGACAGTTCCAATAAAAGTTTCTGCTAAAGAAACCAAAGTTAATGAGAGTGAAACAAGTAAGACAACTTCTAATGTCACTGGATCTGTCTCTATCTCCGTCTCATCAAATTTAGACAAGCCTTCTGAATCAGATGAGACAGAAGAAAAGGTTTTGTTACTAAAACGTGGGGAGTAATATAAGCCCGATGAAAAGAAATCTTCCCTAAATCCGTTCTTCCCACCATATGTTAAACAAACGGGTAGTAACGCAACCTCAACAACTGCAACAACTGTTGATACGAAAGTTCAAAACAGAAGTTGTTTCAGATGCAATAAAGAAGGACACCTTGTTGTTGATTGTCCTCTGAAACAGAGAAAATTTAGAGGTATGAGGCCTCCGAAAACTGAGAATAAAACGAATACTAATTATGATGCTGGTAAGAATGTGAACACACCAAATTTCAGTCATTGGACTAATCCAAGATTTCAAAGAAATCAGTCTCGTTTTTTCCCAGTAAATTACCAAAACTATAATTATAGTCCAACTAACTCACGAAGGTTTGGATGGCCTCATAGCCAATCATCTAGAAATTTCTCCTACAAAACTAATATAAACTTTCCTCAAACTGACTTTGGGCAACCAAGGTACTGGATGCCGGATAACAGATTTAATCGACCCAAGACCAGTAGGTCTTGGGTCCCCAGATTTTAATCTATTTCTTTAATTGTGCAGGAACAGTCAAACAGGGCTGTAAACAAAATGTGGGTTGTTGACAATGGCTGTTCTCGGCACATGACTGGTAACAAGAAATTGTTACGTGACTGGAAGTCTGTTCAAGGAGGAAGAGTAAGTTTCGCTGGAGAAAGTGGGGGAAGAATTAGTGGTATTGGGACCGTGACAAATGGGAGAATAAAGTTGGAAAAGGTGAATTTTGTAGAAGAGTTGAAGCATAACTTGTTGAGTGTTTCTTAGATATGTGATAAAGAATACACTGTTCATTTCACTAAAGATGAGGCACTCGTGCTTTATCCTGGTTTCAAGATACCAGAGACATGGGTTATAATGAGAGCTCCAAGAGAGAGAAACACGTATGTGATGGATATGAGATCAACCGAGATGAAAACAGAAGAATCATGCCTTCTGTCAAAAGCAACTGAATCTGAGTCAGAACTGTGGCACCGAAGAATGGGTCATATACATCTTCGTAAGATGAACTACATAGTCAAGAATGGGTTAGTGCTAGGGGTTCCTTTGAAGAACTTCAATTTTGAAGACCAATGTGTATCATGCAAGAAAGGAAAACAGCACAAGAAGCCTCATCACTCCAAGAAAGTTAACTCAATTGTCAGCACCTTGGACCTACTTCACATGGATCTCTTTGGTCCGGTGAATGTAAAGAGTCTAGGAGGAACTTCATATTGTCTGGTGATAACCGTTGATTACTCTCGATACTCTTGGGTCTATTTTATGAATGCAAAAGATGAGACAGTTCAGTTGGTAAATAACTTGATTACCAAGGTTGAGAATATTGTTGGAAGAAAGGTTAAGTACATCAGGAGTGATAATGGTACAGAGTTCAAGAACTATCAGATGGAGATGTTCTGCTTACAGAAAGGGATAGAGCCTCAGTACAGCGCCCAATATACTCTGCAACAAAATGGAGTAGCTGAGAGGAAGAACAGAACGCTAATCGAAGGCGCCAGGACCATGCTGGCAGATGCTAAAGTTCCTGTTGTGTTCTGGGCTGAGGTTGTTGCTACAGCCTGTTATATCTTTAATCGTGTTTTAACTGTTAAAAGATTAAATAAAACATGTTATGAAGTTATGCATGGTAGAAAGCCAAACTTGAAGGGTCTCGAACCTTTCGGGTCCCCATGTTCGATATTAAAGACTAACTCTAAATTTGGTGAGAAAGCCAACGAAGGTATCTTAGTCGGCTATGTTGTTGGGACACCCAACAGAAGAGTCTTTAATCTATCGAACAGCAAGGTTGAGGTGGTCTGTAACACTGACATTACTAGTTACAAATCACCAAAGCATAGCATGGGACCAGCAGAGGCTTTCGACTAGAATAAGCTTTTCAAATCTCTTAATGTGCCCTACTTGGATTTTGCAGACATAGATGAGAAAATAGCCTCGCAGATACTGTATGACGACGAGGAGACCATTGTGCAACGTCTACAATATGATGAAAATCAACCAACCTCGTCCAAGCGGTTGAATCTCCTGCTATCTCGATCGATGATGAGTTCTATAATCCATTTCACACTCAACCTCAGACTCACACTGATGAACTTTCTTCAAATCTTGAGAATGATATGGAAGTTGGTCTGATTCAGACTACTAGAGTTCACAAGAATCATCCTTTGGAGAATGTGATCGGTAATCCTTCTAACAGTTTTCGTACAAGAAGAAGTTTGGATGAACACACATGTGTTTACGCAAGCATTAAAGAGACGGGTATAATAAATGAATGCTTGTACACCTGCTTCATCAGCCAGATTGAACCAAAGATTTATCAAATGGCACTGAAGGATAGCTCGTGGGTTGAAGCCATGCAGGAAGAACTGGCACAGTTTGAGAAGATGGAAGTATGGCAATTAGTTGAAAAACCGCAAGAAGTAACTGCTATCGGTACAAAGTGGGTATTTAAATGTAAGAGAGATGAGAATGGGATAATCATACGGAACAAGGCAAGATTGGTAGTGAAAGGGTTTAATCAGCAGGAATGGGTCGATTACAATGAAGTGTTTGCTCCTGTAGCGAGATTGGAGGCAATCGGACTGTTTTTGGCGTATGCTGCACACAAAGAGATGAAAGTGTTCCAGTTAGATGTGAAAAGCGCATTTCTTTATGGTAAAGTCGATGAGGTGGTATATGTTGAACAATCCCCGAGTTTCCCTGACCCTAATTTTCCTGATCATATGTACAAACTGAGTAAAGCATTATATGGGTTACATCAGGCTCCTCGTGCCTGGTACGCAACATTGTCAGACTGCTTGCTAGAAAATGGGTTTGAAAGAGGAAAGATTGATAGTACGCTGTTTGTCAGGAGAAAAGGGGGAGAGTTTCTTCTCGTTCAGGTTTATGTGGATGACATCATTTTTGCTGCATCAAAAGTCACTATGTGTCAGGAATTTGAAGCGGTCATGAAGAAGAGGTTTGAGATGAGCGCCATTGGCGAAATAACTTTCTTTTTGGCATTGCAGGTAGATCAGAAGAAAGATGGCATGTTTATTCATCAAACGAAATATGTCCATGATGTGCTCAAACGCTTCAAGATGGATGATAGTACCCCATTTGACACTCCAATCTGCGTCAACCACAAACTGGGTGCTGATTCCGACACTGATGATGATGTGGATCCCACTCAATATCGAGCAATCATAGGTTCTTTAATGTATTTAACAGCATCTAGACCAGACATTATGTTTGCAGTTTGTTTTCAGGCAAACCCGAAGGAATCTCACATGAAGGGAGTGAAGAGAATCTTGCGGTATCTCAAAGGCAAGCCTAAGTTTGGTTTATGGTACACGAAAATGGGAGAATTGGATTTGGTAGCTTACACCGACTCTGACTATGGAGGTTGCAAACAGAACAGGAAGTCAACAACCGGTGGATGTCAGTTTCTCGGAGGAACATTGGTGTCGTGGCAGTGCAAGAAGCAGACCTCAGTAGCCATTTCCACCTGCGAAGCAGAGTACATGGCAGCATCAAACTGCTGCTCCCAGGTTTTATGGATACAACAGAAATTGCGCGATTATGGTCTGAATTTCACTCAAACTCCTATTTGCATTGATAACACTGCTGCAATCTCAGTAACTAACAATCCCGTTAAACACAGTAAAACTAAACATATTGACATTCGACATCATTTTATACGGGATTGTGCTGAGAAGAAATTAATTGTGCTTGAAAAGGTTGATTCTTTGGATAATTTTGCCGATCTTTTTACTAAAGCGTTTGACCGATCCCGTTTTAAAAATCTTGTTGAGCTTAATGGGATGATCAATCTCGAGTAACCTTGTTTTCAGTAAAAAAAAAAAAAAAAACCATCACTATCGCTTAAAATTATGTCGGTTGCTTAAGTTTGAAGGACATATCTTCGGATATGTTTGGTCCTTACTTCTACTTGTAGATTATGAGGATAGCCATTAAACAGATGACTGAAAGTAACCGGGGCGGTTTATGATGGTTTTTTATTCTTTCGGTGAAAAATAGTTGTTCATACTTAGTTAGAAGGACACATACTCGTATGTGGTCGGTCCAGCTGATCCATTGGATCTTCAGGATAGCCGTTTACCTGAAGACTTTGACTTGATCGGGGCGATAGAATTTAAATTTTTATGGGCTATCCTGAAGATCCAATGGATCAGATGGTAGTTGCTGAACAGTCAAAGTCTTGTCAAAGCGGCTCTTGAATGGGTAGTTGCTGAACAGTCGATAGCGGCTCTTGAACGGGTAGTTGCTGAACAGTCAAGAATCAATCTAATCCAGACTCAAGCTATCCAGCTACTTGTGGCAGAAAATAAGATCCAATCGTCCCTCCTTGTTGAACACGGTAAACTATTTGATGCTCTAAAACAGTTCTTAGCATCTCAGGGGGAGACGAGCTGCAAGGGTGATGAGTTGAGAACCAAAAAGAGACAAGACAGAGACGATGATTCCAATGCATCGGAAGGCGCAGGTGGTGAGTTGCCAAGAACTGAATAAACTCTTGGGACTTCCACATCTCAGGGGGAGTCTGCTGGTCAGTCAGGCGGTACGGGTGGTGAGAATGTGGTAGTTGTAGATGATGAGGAAGTGTTGGAAAATGATGATGATGAGTCAGCTGATGATGTGTTAACGGCTGATGAGATTGGAAAGATTGGTGAACAAATAGAGATTGATAGTGATTTAGAAGAAGGGGAGATCGTTGATGATGGTGTAGAGCACGATATTCCGAATGTTGATAAAGTGAACTTGAGTCAGGATGCAAATATGTCAGATGAGTTCGAGTGGGAAGAACAACCGAGATGGAAAGAAGGCTGTGCTCAGTGGTTCTTCAAGAAAAAGAAGCCTACAGTTCCAACAATGTTTAAGAACAGTTACAACATCAAGGGGTACGCTGAGTCCAAGAAAGGTATCATCTGCTGGTTGTATGACGAACAGTTGAAGTTGTTTGTGATTAAGCGTTATGATGGAATTCAGTATTTTAAGAAGGCATTGAGATCGCTCAACACCATGCCTTAGTGTGAGGTGAAAGATTTGGCTCGTTTGAGATTGATTAATAGGAGTGATGATGATATTGCAAGAATAATCGGAAAGATAGTATGGAAGGAAGCTATTAAGGAGAAAAAGTTTGAAATACTAAAGCCTCAGAAAGGAAGGTTGGTTGAAGATAAGGATCGGGGAATGCGGGCTGATGGTAAGCCTTGGATGGTAATGAAGTACAAGCCGATTCGGTGTTTAAAAGAGCTGCCGATGAAGATGATGCCCAAAGACGCGTTAAAGAATCTCAAGTGGTGGTATGGTTACTGCCAGACCGTTGAAGCTGGTATGGAGGATGAGGACGAACAGGAGATTCTGAGAGTGTATGATCCCATGCACTTGGTTAATTTGTCTAAGGCTGATTTACAGGCACTGCATGATAAGAAGATATTTTACATTCCTCCGTGGAAGGATGAAGCCAAGAAGTACCAGAGGGTGATCTCTGTCTGTGTAAGGCAGGGCATTCATGCTTGAAGACGGATGGCACGTGATTTTTGAGATTACAAGACACGAGAATAAAGATAGAGATATGAAGCTACTGCCAAGGGGGAGTCTGTTGGCGCATGATGTCAGTTGTTCATTATCTCTTGTTTTGTCTGTGTCTGTAATCGTTTTGTTTGTTTGTTACGTGTCGAATACTGTTGATTATGTAAGTTCGCTGGTATGTATACGCGAACTTGGGGAACTAGCGAAGTTATGACAACTTCGCCTAGCTTGTTGGCGAAGTTGTCGAGGTATATTTAAACCTCAACTTCGGGTTTTAAGAAAGATGCAGAAGGGTTTTTCCTGAACGTGTTTTTTGGTGATCTTGTGCATCACGTGTTGGAAATAGTAATACATCATGTTTTCAAGTATTATCTCGTGTGCTTAGCTATTTATTTAACATATTGCTTATCTTACACTCGTATCGTATTACGTGGGGATTCCGCACCCTCGTGTTACGAGATACTCCTGTGTAGATCCGGCTAGGAACCTACACCTTAATTCGTTAAAATTTCCATAATGAATTGCTAAAGTAGATTCGCTAAGCTCCCTTAACGAATTTTCTACAGTAACATAACGAATCAGGTTGTTGGATCTGAACAGTTCGCCGAAAAAACGATTTTTGCCGGAAAAATCTGTTACATGGCCGAAAAAAATAGATCTGGCCGGATTCTGCAAATGTCAAGCTTCATCCATGGTGAAATCATCAAAACACCATCATAAAACATGAAATTCTACCCAAACACTCGGATTTTCATCATGATTCTGAATGTATCAACCATTAAACTTAACATCCATTGATTCAACATCAATTAAATCAACCCATAACATGCTCTTCAATGGTGAAATCTTCAATTCACTATAATTAACCACCAAAAACCACAGAAACATGCGGATTTCAATTATAAACACAAATCCATCATCCAATTAACTTAACAATCACTAAATCATCGTAAACCAAATCAAAAGTTAACATATCTTCCATAACGAATCACTCAATACACCATAACTTAACACCAAATTACACAGGAAGCTACATCTTCCATCAATAAACACAAATTCACCCTCAAATCCACCAATAACACACTAATTTACTCCAGATCTGAACAAATCAGTCCAAAACTTGAAGAACACGAAAAACACTGATTCATAACTTAATAGATGCACCAAGAGCAGCCGTCTGCTCTAATACCACTTGTTTGAACCTAATCCTACAGATCTAAGATCTAGTGATTATATAACGGATCTAGTTCAAGATGCTCTGATTAATTATAAGATGTATATGTATATATTAGTATTAGTTGTTTATATATGTGTATGTATAATATAGGATGATTAATTAAGGTGAAGAATTGAGACGAGATCTGGACAGAGTTTCAATACTTAAATCTCAAAACTTAAATTAAACAGTGGCCGAACCCACTATATATAGAAGATGAGTCTAGTTCGTTACACATTCCGTAACGAACTAGCCACTCACTTCGTTACATACATTAAATAAGATAAACTTAACGAATCACCCCCTAAAATCCAAAACCAAAATAAAATTTAAGTTAAAATAAACTAAAAATAAAGACAGTTATCCTAGTTTCAGGATATCAGCAAGGGTCTTTAATCCATTTAAAACAAGCAAAAATTGAAAGCGAGTTTTATCAAATGCCTTGGTAATAAGTCTGCTCGTTACAAATCGGTATGTAGTTTCTCAAGGTCAATTAATTTCTTTTCAAAGCAATCCCGTATGAAATGATATCGAATTTCGATATGTTTCGTTTTAAAGTGTTGAACTGGATTTTTGGTAATACTAATGGCAGCAGAATTATCAATTAAAATGGGAGTAGTAAGAAACTTCAAACCGTAGTCGCATGACGTTGTTGTATCCACAAAACCTAGGAACAGCAACTCGAGGCTACAACATACTTAGCTTCGGCGATTGAAGTGGAAACCGTTGTCTGCTTCTTACACTGCCATGAAACAAGTCGGGTTCCTAAGAATTGACATCCTGCTATTTTATACTTGAAATTAATCTTGCATCGTCCATAGTCTGAGTCAGAATAAGCGGTAAGATCGAAAGTATCGTCCTTGGGGTACCATAATCCGGTGTTAGGATTGCCCCTCAGATATTGAAGAATACGCTTGACTGCTGGCAGGTGAGTCACTCGGGGACTAGCTTGGTACCTAGCACATAAACAAACAACAAACATTATGTCGGGTCGAGAAGAAGTAAGATACATTAATGAACCAATCATATCTCGATATAGGGTAGGATCGACAGTATCCTCCAATTCTTTCGGTGATAAATTGTGACCCAAGGGAAGAGGCGTGGAAGGGGTTTTTCCGGCAGTAATCTTGAATCGGCTCAAGACATCGTTCACATACTTTGTCTGGTGAATGGATATTCCTCTCGCAGACTGATGAACCTGCAACCCTAAAAAAAAGTTCATCTCTCCCATCGAACTCTTCTCGAACATGGTTTGCATTGATTTCTCAAATTCCTTACACAACGCGTCGTTTGTTGACCCAAAGATTATGTCATCTATATAAATCTGAACGAGGAGAAGATCATCACCAATATTTTTATATAACCAAGTGCATTCAACAGTCCCACGTTAACCATTATCCGTCAGATGGTCGACGAGCGTGCCATACCAAGCTCTCGGGGCTTGATGTAGACCATATAGTGCCTTGTTTAAGCGAAAAACTCGGTCAGGATAATCGGGGTCTACAAAACCCGGAGGCTGTAAAACAAACATTTCCTCATGAAGTTCACCACTGAGAAAAACACTTTTGACATCCATTTGATAAACTTTTATGTTCTTGTAAGCTGCATTGGCCAGAAAGATTCGTATGGACTCCAATCTTGCAACCAGAGCATATACTTCAGTGTAGTCAATACCCTTTTCCTGATGAAAACCTTGCACCACTAATCGTGCCTTATTCTCACGATCACTCCACGTTTGTCTTTCTTACGCTGATATATCCACTTTGTCGGAATCGCTTTCTTGACTCTAGCAGGTTTGTCGATAAGATCCCAAAACACCTAAACGTGCAAATTGCTGTAATTCTTCTTGCATGGCTTCTAACCAAGGAGGATCTTAAAGTGCTATACGAGGAGTTGTTGGCTCAACTTAGGATAGAAAGAAAGTGAATTTACCAAGATTTACAATTCCAGACGAATGTAAATCTGCA
Organism: Bidens hawaiensis; assembly: GCF_021521415.1. NCBI lineage: Eukaryota > Viridiplantae > Streptophyta > Magnoliopsida > Asterales > Asteraceae > Bidens > Bidens hawaiensis. Next base: position 1,200,102 of record NW_027491035.1, on the reverse strand, counting down.
TAAGCACACAATACATTATTTTCATTTGACGAAACAACTTGATGACTTGTTTGAACTCCCACATCAAGTTCTCCAATAATGTTTTCTTTTGGATGATAATTATGAATCCTTAGAGTGGGATTCTCTGGAACATCAACATTTTCAAATAAATTAGTGTACTGTTCACCCAGCTCGTGAGATGAAGCATCACTATCAAGTTCAATAACTTGACCAACAACATGAGTGTCATCAGACGAAGTAGATGCATTATCAAAGAGAACTGGAGAGTCAGTATCAGGATCTTCAGTTGGAGCATCAGTTGGAACTTCAACATCATTAGAACATGAAAATTTTGGAATTACCAGTTGTTTTTCAAAGTAAGCATGAACTAAATCTTCATCTGGTTGATCAGTTGTTGGAGTAAATGAATTAAATAAGCCATCATAATCAAACATCCAGTCGGGACCTTTCCCTTGAGAAGGAGTAGTGTACTTTTGATAGTCCACATGATACCATTCCTCAACACAACCAGACGTGAAGTTAAATACTCGTTTCTTAGGAGTAGCATACCCCAAGAAATATCCTTCAATGGCTTTTTCATCAAACTTTCCCACATTCTTTTTCAACATCGTACAAGGACACCCAAACAGTTCCAAGTACTGTAAATACGGTTTTATTGATAAATAATGAGTAATTACATAATAAGATATGGAGAGGATAAATAATAGATCTAGGACCTCACTTCTCTCATGTGTGTGTTCTCCCTTATTTATGAGCATGGATTAGCATATTTATAGCCAATATGCTCCATTTCATTAATTTAGTCTTCGTACATGGTTTTGCGTCTCGAGTCTTTGTATCGATCGTTAATGTATTTGTCGTTTTATTTATGTAATAAATATTAAGTTATTATTGTAATTCGTTAAGATTAGCATCTAGTTCGTTAAGGATGTTTAACGAACTAGAATTAAGTTAAGTTCCCTCCTGATTCGTTAAGGATGTTTAACGAATCAGGGGGTGATTCGTTAAGTTTATCTTATTTAATGTATGTAACGAAGTGAGTGGCTAGTTCGTTACGGAATGTCTAACGAACTGGACACATCTTCAATATATAGTGGGTTCGGCCACTTTTTAATTTAAGTTTTGAGATTTAAGTATTGAAACTCTGTCCAGATCTCGTCTCAATTCTTCACCTTAATTAATCATCCTATATTATACATACACATATATAAACAACTAATACTAATATATACATATACATCATGTAATCAATCAGAGCATCATGAACTAGATCCGTTATATAATCACTAGATCTTAGATATGTAGGATTAGGTTCAAACAAGTGGTATCAGAGCTTTCGGTGTTCGATTGCTCTTGAATTGAGTGTTAATTGGTAATCTGAGTGACTGGTAATTGTTATTTTTGTATTAGTTTGTGACCGGGTTGAATTTGAATCAAATTGGATGTGAATTGGATTTGTTATGGATTGAATTGAATTGTATTAGTGTGTGTTAAGGTATTGGAAAGTTATTGTGATTTGGAATCTTTATTTGGATTGTGTTTGTGTGGATTGAGGTTTGGATTCGGATTTAGCCGAAACAGGGGAATAGTTTAGATCAAATTGGTTTTGGTTTACAATAATTTGAGTTACGAGATGTTGTGATTCGGATTCGCGTTGTGTTTCCGAGTATTTCGATAGGTTAAGTGAACGATTTGGTGTATTGACGAGGTAGTATTACAAATTTGGAAAGTGTATTGGTGTTCTCGTTTTTTTCTAGATTTCTGGAAAATGGTGATGAAGATTTGAATATCTTCATCACCTGTTGAAGTTTCTTCTTCGTTAATCTAAGTCACTATAAGTGATTCGTTAATTTTAACCAATTCGTTATTCGGTTCGTTACTCAGTTCGTTATATTTCTGATCTGTGTCATTCACCTCGTGTGACACGTGTCAACTTTGTTAACTATTATTATAACAACTTTTTCCACGTGGCAATTGTTGTCAGAAGTTTGTTACAACCGTTGTAACAACCTGATTTGCTATCAGTTGATTCGTTATCAACAGTAGCTAATTCGCTACTTAAGTCGCTAAGATTTCACCTAGTGATTTGTTAAAGGAAACCTTCTGTTTCGTTACTTGATTTGTGGACCAATTCGTTATAATCTATTTCAGATTCGTTAAAGTTACTGTTTTAGATTCGTTACAATCATTCCTGATTCGTTACCTGAACAATCTTAACTTCGTTAAATTGTGATTCGTTAACCACTGTGCACAGTTTGTTACCTTTACTGTTCACGGTTCGTTAACAAAATTTTCAATTTTAACCGTTAGAGTTTGAGAAAATTGTCATTTAGCAAACACGGCAGGTATGTATGCATTTAGCAAAATATGTTAATGCAACAAATGTTGCAACTGGATACCGAGATCGGTTCAAATTCAAAGTATCCACATTTGATGAAATTTAGCGTTTTTTCTAAATGGGAAACCCGTTTTCGTGCTCATCTAGGGTCAGTTCACCCTGATTGTTCGTATTGCTTAGATGAGATTTACACCGTTCCAATGATTGGGGATGAGACCATTGGTTTTACACCTAAAGCTATCTCACAATATTCGGTTGAAGAGACGAAAGCGTTAGAAATTGAGACGAAAGCTTATTCTACTCTCACTATGGCTTTACCTGAAAACATCTTTCACCAAGTAGGAAGCATAAAGATCTGTGCTTCATTATTCCAACACATTCGTAAGAGAAGTATGGGTAAAACTGCTGAAAGCAAAAAGGTTATATTCAAGTTTCAATTTAGAAACTTTAACCTACTTAAGGGTGAGATAGCTGAGATGATAACAAGATTTAATCATTTGATAGCTGAGATGGATAAGATTGTTGGACTCGGTCTGCCCAAGAGACATATTAAATTGATGTGGCTAGTACGTTATGATCCAAGTCGGGTCATACCCAATAACAAGCTAGACAAACACCGATAATATTCGTTCATATATGATGTGATCATAGCAAATGAATATTAACACTTGAGTTATTTGGAAAGGGGTTTCTAAATAAAATGTACTTGTGTAATAAACAAATCATATGGATGATTTATGTTTTATGAAAGAACATTACATAGTGTTATTTAAGTTGGTTAAATAACAATATGTGAATAATAATAACCAAGCATGTCTCTTAACATATAATAGGTTTTATAAGTTATAAGTTATAAACTTATAAAAGTATATATGTATGGATATATATATATATATATGTTTAAAGTTTTATAAAAAAAAAAGATAATAACTCTTTCAAATGTAATATTATTATATGTTTGAGTGGAGACATGCAAGGTAAGTGGAGACATGCAATGGTTATTATTGGTGGAGAGAAAGATGCCTTTGAATAAAACCATGTCTTTCTCTTTCATCTTTTATAACACACATAATTTCCAAGTAAACTTTTTTCTCTTCCTCTCTTAGGTATTTTCATCCAACATAAGAAAAGAAGAAGAAAATTTCAAGTGCAAATCCTAGCTAGAAGTGGTGTGTTGTTGAAGCTTGGGGTATGCTAGCTTGAGGAGCTTCCATATTCAAGTTCTTACCTTTCAATCATCATCTCTTTCACCCGGTTTTGTCATATTGAAAGGTAGTGGTAACATGCATGGACTTATAGTGACTTGCATGTATTTGATAGTGTGTAATTCGTATTTGGATCCGGGTTTGGGTTTTGCATGTTTAAAATTGGTTTTATACATATCATATTAACAAGATTTAAAACTTTTATATCCGCTGCGTTTTTGGTAAAATAGGGATTTTATCACTTTGATAATCTTGTTAAAACCCAACAACGGTATCAGAGCCGCTTATACGAATGCATGCTTCATTAGACCCAAAATTTTTCGGGTTTATGGTGGGTTTCACCATTTTGCCGAAACTTTTTGGGGTTTTGGTTACCCCAAGGTTTTTCAAGATTATACTTTACATGCATGTGGTAATCTTGAAAAACCAAGTCATTTGGATGATTGTTTAGTTTGTTTGGACAAAACCCGAAACTTTCGGTTTGCTTAAGCTTTGGCCGAAAGTTTTGAGGCAAAAAGGGGAACCATTTTGGTCTTGTATTATTGCATATTTGGATGTGTAATAGATGTTCATAACCTAGCCATGGCCTTGTGTTTGGTTGAATGATTATGTTGGTTGTTTGTTCATTCGATTTGGTTGTAATATTTATTTGGGTTTGTAATCTATTTATTCATTCATATGGCTTGTAATAATAAGTAGATTAGATGTATTTCTTTTACTAGAAAAATATATTAGGATATATTTTGTAAAAGAAGATGCATGGATGGAAGCCCAAATAAAATGATGAAGACCACAACACCGGGAGTAAACACTTGGAGCATATGAATGCGGAATCAAGTGGGAGTTCACCGACACAAGTGCATATTCTTTTGGGTCCCTTAGGAGAGACTTTTTGACACACTTGTCTTCGGTCAACAAGTGTGGTCAACATTAAGAGGCTATGGTTATGAACTTGTGGTTGTGTATATTTTATGCTTGCATGGTTGATTTACTTATTATTTGCAATATGGTTTGCTTAACAACTTAAAATCAACTAGCATAAAATTGGTTCCTTAGAAATCTTTAGGTAATAAAAATTGGTTTTATTAATAGCTAATGATTTCATAATAAAATGGGTTTTATTAAAAGGAATTTTGAAAATGGGTTTTTCAACTAAGTACCATACATTTGAATGCATGCAAATGAAAGGTACAATAAATAGTTTTCCAATCTAAAATTTAGAAAACTAAAATCCCTTTTAAAAACAAGTTAAACACCATCCTTTTATATGACACTTAGTCACTTGTAGACTTGATAGTGGGTTAGGATCACCTAAGCACTTTTAAGAAAACTTGTGATCTTAAGGTGATTTTACAAGTACTTTTGGCATTAGGATCACCTAACCACTTGTATGAGTAAACTCACACGTGTGTATAAGTAGGACGACTTGATTTGAAACCATGACTATAGGATCACCTTAACATGGCGTTCAAAGGTGTTGATGGGATTTAACATACCAACTAAACATATGATGTTTAACCGATCCCATAAAACTAGAAGTTGCAAAGGGTTGCAATTGTCAAACGTTGACTACCTTGTTAATTCGAATAGTAGGATAAAGGTCACCTAACTACTATTTGAATGAAACGTTGGGTTCTAGATTTTAATCAATAATTGTCTTGGAGATATTTAAAGGGTATTAAAGATTAAAATTTTATTAATATTGAAAATACTAATTTGAACTTTGTTAAAATTCTTTTAGATGGCCGCAAACAACGCACCGGACGCAAATATCCCACACGTGCATAATCTATCACTAGATCCATTCTGGATAAGGATCGTCTAAACTTTAACTACTTCATGGATTGGTATCGAAACTTGAGAATTGTTCTCAAGCAAGAAAAGAAATCTTATATTTTAGATGATCCTATTCCCGATGAACCGGATGTCAATAACTTGGATGCCTATGCGGATTTGTTAAAATACACCGAGGATTCGGTGCAAGTTTCTTGCCTCATGTTGGGAACAATGATTCCCGAGATCCAAAAGGATATCGAGAATCATGGGGCGTATCACATGATAACCCAACTTAAGGAAATGTTCCTTACTCAAGCTCGGGTTGAGCGATTCGAAACGGTTCGAGCGCTTCATGCATGTCATATGGAAGAAACCCAATCTGTTTCATCTTATGTACTTAAGATGAAGAGCCACATTGATCGGCTTGAACGGCTTAACTGTCCCGTCTCAAAAGAGTTAGCCACGGATTTAATCTTAAATGGCTTAACTAAAAGGTTTGAGACATTCATCATGAACTACAACATGAATGGATGGGACAAAAGCATTGGTGAGCTTCACGCAATGCTTAAGACAGCCGAGGCAGGCATGGGTAAAAAGGTTTTACCCGTTCTTGCGATCAATGAGGGTGGCTCAAAGAAAAGGCATCACCCGGAACCAAAAGCAAAGGTTGCCGTTGGTAAGGGGAAAGTCAAGAAGGGGTTCAAGGGAAAGGCAAAGGCGGAGCCAAAGCCAAAGAAGCTAAAGGTTAGCGCTGAGGATCCGTGCTTTGGTTGTGGTGAGATAGGTCATTGGATGAGAAACTGTCCGACCTATCTCAAGGAGTTGAAAGCTAAGAGGGATGCGGGGCAAACCTCAGGTACAACTTTCATGATTCACATTGATCTTAATATTATTTCTTCTAACACATGGGTATTGGATACCGGATGTGGAACTCACATATGCAATTCATTGTAGGGGTTCAAAAGAAGAAATGAGGTGAAGAAAGGAGATATAAGTCTCTTTATTGGCAATGGAGCAAAGGTTGACGTCCAAGCCCGAGGAGATTATGTTTTAATGCTTCCAAATGGTTTGGAAATTGTTTTGAAAAACATTTTATATTCCCCTAGTTTGACTAGGAATATTATCTCTGTTTTTGTATTAAGAAAATCTGGTTATGACTTTAAGTTTGTTGATAATGGTATTTATGTTTTCATGGATAATGTCTTTTATTTTAAAGCGATGCCGTTTTATGGCATTTATGAATTAACTCATGATGACTCATACATTGATTACTCGTTGTACCAAGCTAACACCAAAAGACTCAAAATGGATTTGAGTAATACTTTTCTTTGGAATTGTCGTCTTGGTCACATAAACAAGAATCGTATTCATACACTTCGAAAGAATGGTCTTTTGAAATCAAATGTTGATTCATTTGATGAATGTGAATCTTGTTTATTGGGAAAGATGACCAAAGAACCCTTTAATGGAACAAATGAAAGGGCGAAAGACTTATTAGGTATCATACATTCGGATGTATGTGGACCTTTTAGGACAATGACAAGAAATGGTGAAAGATACTTCATTACCTTTACCGACGATTATAGTCGTTATGGGTATGTGTTCTTGTTAAGACACAAAAATGAGGCCTTTGAAATGTTCAAAGTCTTCCAAAATGAAGTACAAAATCAACTCAACAAAACATTCAAAGTACTACGTTCCGATAGAGGAGGTGAATACCTCAATGATGCGTTTCTAGAACTTCTTAGGAGTTGTGGGATTGTCTCACAACTTACTCCACCTGGAACACCACAACATAATGGTGTGTCCGAAAGGAGGAATCGAACTTTATTGGACATGGTTCGATCCATGATGGCTAGAAGCTCATTACCTCTATCATTTTGGGGTTTCACTTTGATCTCTGCTGCCCTTATTTTAAATATGGCACCAACCAAGAAAGTGGATAGGACACCTTTTGAAATATGGCATGGAATGGCTCCAAAATTTTCATATTTAAAGGTATGGGGTTGTGAGGCTTATGTTAAGATCTACACCCCTGACAAACTTGAATGTCGATCCACTAAGTGTATATTTGTAGGATATCCCACGGATTTGATGGGATATTATTTCTACAATCCAAGTGAGCATAAAGTGTTTATAGCTCGAAAGGCTAAGTTCTTGGAAAGAAGGTTCCTTATGGAGGGAACTGATAGAACTGTAGAACTCGAAGAGGATCGAGAACTACAAGCCGATACACGTTTGGTTGACACTAGCAATCAACAAGAGGTTGTTGAGGATGATCAAATGGTTGATCAAAACATACAAAACATTCGCAAATCTGGTAGAGTTAGCACCCCACCTGAGAGATATGGATTTTTCATGGATGGATGCGACGTGGTAGATTCGGATGAACCCACCATATATCGAGATGCAATGTCGCAATCTGATTGTGACAAATGGCTAGAAGCCATGAATGTTGAGATGCAATCCATGCATGACAATCAAGTATGGGACTTGGTTGCTCCACCTCTAAATTCCAAGCTGGTTGGAAGTAAGTGGGTTTTCAAGAAGAAAACTGATATGCATGGAAACTTGGATACTAATAAAGCTATACTTGTAGCAAAGGGTTTCACTCAAACTCAAGGGGTTGATTATGATGAAACTTTCTCGCCCGTGGCGATGCTAAAGTCTATAAGGGTATTTTTTGCCATAGCCGCATATTATGACTATGAGATATGGCATATGGATGTCAAAACTGCTTTTCTAAATGTGCATCTTAATGAAGATGTTTATATGGTTCAGCCTGAAGGTTTTGTCGATCCAAAACATCCTAACAAAGTATGCAAGTTGAAGAAATCAATCTATGGATTGAAACAAGCATCCAGAAGTTGGAATCACCGTTTTGATGATGAAGTTAAGAAATTTGGATTCATCAAAAATGCTGATGAAGCTTGTGTGTATAAGAAAGCTAGTGGGAGCATCATAACCTTTCTGGTATTATATGTCGATGACATATTACTGTTTGGAAATGACATTCCAACCTTGGAAGGTGTGAAAGCCTGGCTTGGAAGTTGTTTTTCTATAAAGGATCTTGGTGAAGCTGCCTATATTCTGGGAATAAGGATCTATAAGGATAGATCAAGGCGGCTGATAGGTTTGAATCAAAGTGCATACATTGACAAGATCTTGAAAAGGTTCAAGATGGAAAACTCTAAGAAAGGTTTGGTACCTATTCAAAGAGGAACGATGTTGAGTGCTTCTCAATGTCCAAGCTCAAAGGATGAGCAAGACAAAATGAATGGTATCCCATATGCATCTGCTATAGGATCCATCATGTATGCCATGATTTGCACTAGACCGGATGTGTCATGCGCCTTGAGCATGACAAGTCGATACCAACAAAATCCGGGAACTAGCAATTGGATGGCTGTTAAGAGCATATTGAAATACCTTAGAAGGACTAAGGATATGTTTCTAATATATGGCTCTGGTGAGGAGTAACTCGTTGTAAAGGGTTACACTGATGCGAGTTTCCAAACTGATCGAGATGATTCTCGATCACAATCGGGATACGTTTTCGTTCTCAATGGTGGTGCTGTCTCATGGAGGAGTGCAAAACAAGACGTGGTAGCTTTATCCACCACTGAATCTGAATACATCGCCGCCTCCCTGGCAGTTCAAGAAGCTGCATGGATTAGAAAGTTCATTGCCGATCTAGCAGTGGTTCGTACCATTCAGGACCCTCTAGAGATCTTTTGTGACAACGAGGGTGCGATTGCTCAAATCAAGGAACCCCGCGCACATCAAAAGACTAGGCACATTGAGCGGAGATTCAACTACATAAGGGATGAAGTTGAAAAGGGAAAGATATGTATTCGCAAAGTTCACACTAATCAAAACATTGCGGACCCACTCACGAAAATCCTTGAAAGGCCGAAGCATGAGAGTCATACTTGCGCCTTAGGACTTCGATATTCTAGTGATTGGATTTGATCAAAATTTGTATTTGGATATTGGAACAATTTTATTTTAACTCAATCATATGGTTTTGATTATGGTCATGTTCTTGAGTTATGTTCCATTTTAGTATGTTTAAATCCGTGAATAATTTGAATTATTCTAAACGTCCGTAGTCGTTCATATTTGTGGGAACAAATGTGAAAGTAAGACTATTATGAACTTGGATTGGTAGATATTCATGAGGTATGAATATAGCAAAGGGTTGCTGCCAAGGTTCATAGATATTTATGGGATAAATATTGGACTGACCCGCTCTCAATTTTACTGCATGGAATCCTTGGGATTTGTGATCATAAGTAAATTTGAGTAAAGGCGAACTTCATAGTATCCTCCGTCATGAGATACATATTGGGTCTTGATATTCATCGACTATTATGCTTTGACTTAGTTCTTCGCTGCTCTGAAATATGTCAGTACATAAGGCTAAGCTCAAGTATAGTACAAGGTGATAGTGAGAGACGTATGTAGTCAATATGGGATTTGTCCCTCTTATTCGTTGAGAGTTAAATGTCTAAGGCCTGACAAGTTAAATCAACAGAGAATGATCACTCTGTGTCTCTGGATTTAACATGACATTTGTGGAAAAAGGATAAATGATAGTTTCACCTAAATCATTTTCAAGTATGGGACTTGAAAGGGATGATGTTATTCAATGGCACTTTGTCATACGTATTAGGGGTAGTAAACCGTAGTTAGGCGGTATTTGCTACTTGCATCAATCTTCTATGTATCTTGTGCAAGTGAGAGATTGTTGGACTCGGTCTGCCCAAGAGACATATTAAATTGATGTGCCTAGTACGTTATGATCCAAGTAGGGTCATACCCAATAACAAGCTAGACAAACACCGATAATATTCGTTCATATATGATGTGATCGTAGCAAATGAATATTAACACTTGAGTTATTTGGAAAGGGGTTTCTAAATAAAATGTACTTGTGTAATAAACAAATCATATGGATGATTTATATTTTATGAAAGAACATTACATAGTGTTATTTAAGTTGGTTAAATAACAATATGTGAATAATAATAACCAAGCATGTCTCTTAACATATAATAGGTTTTATAAGTTATAAGTTATAAACTTATAAAAGTATATACGTATGGATATATATATATATATATATATGTTTAAAGTTTTATAAAAAAAAAGATAATAACTCTTTCAAATGTAATATTATTATATGTTTGAGTGGAGTCATGCAAGGTGAGTGGAGACATGCAATGGTTATTATTGGTGGAGAGAAAGATGCCTTTGAATAAAACCATGTCTTTCTCTTTCATTCTTTTATAACACACATAATTTCCAAGTAAACTTTTCTCTCTTCCTCTCTTGGGTATTTTCATCCAACATAAGAAAAGAAGAAGAAAATTTCAAGTGCAAATCCTAGCTAGAAGTGGTGTGTTATTGAAGCTTGGGGTATGCTAGCTTGAGGAGCTTCCATATTCAAGTTCTTACCTTTCAATCATCATCTCTTTCACCCGGTTTTGTCATATTGAAAGGTAGTAGTAACATGCATGGACTTATAGTGACATGCATGTATTTGATAGTGTGTAATTCGTATTTGGATCCGGGTTTGGGTTTTGCATGTTTAAAATTGGTTTTATACATATCATATTAACAAGATTTAAAACTTTTATATCCGCTGCGTTTTTGGTAAAATAGGGATTTTATCACTTTGAAATCTTGTTAAAACCCAACAAAGATGAGGTTGAAAACTGCTGAGTTTGACAAGATTGACACAATTAAAAGTGCATTACCGAGTTCTTACTCGACTTTCTTGATGGTTCTAAAAGAGAATAATTATTTCAACAATGAAGATTTCACATCATCAGAATTTATGCAAAAGATCGAAGCACGAGAATACGATCTTAAATGTCAAAAGTCTTCAAATGATAGTCAAGATCCTGCATTGTATGGTGGAACTATGACATTAAGTTCAACAAGTTCTCCTATCAATGCATTTCTAACACAAAATGCATGTGATAATGCAACAACTATCTGTAGTGAGCCACGTGATTGCTTTTACACAGCTGGAAATACTGGATCATCTGGTATTTCTGGTTCATCTGGAGGATCTGGTAATTCGTCACCTTCAAATCAATTCTCATCACAACCAAATGTAAACATGAGGGAGGCCGAACAAAATTTTGCTTTCCTATCTGCCTTCATGCTTCATATGAGAATTTGGTTAGTAGTAGAATTGCCACAAGCGATTTGACTGATGAAGATTATGATCAAATTGATCTTGATGATTTGGAACTGATAGACTTGAAGTGGAATATGGCTATGATAGTCAGAAAAGTGAAAAAGTATTTGCGGAGAACGAGTAAAGATCTTCCATATTTGAACAAGAAATTGGGGTTTAATAAATTAAAGGTCAAGTGTTACAACTGTCAAGAGTTTGGGCATTTTGCGAAAGAATGTGATAAGCCAAAGAAAGAATACACTGGTCCCAGAAAGCAAAATCAGAATACCTATGGTAAAAGTGGAAGTGATGCGGGAAAATCTTCTGGAATGCAACCGTCGTCTTCTGGAGCCCAAGCAATGTTATCTAACTTAGATGAGAATGACTGGTCACAAAGGTTGTTGCGCAATAACAATCTAGCAAATTTGGCAATGTTTGGATTGACTGAGAATTTTCAAGATGCAAGTGAAAGCGAACTATCTTCTGATGCTGATACTGAGTCTTATTCAGATGATTCAAGTGAAAATCTTCCAACCACTTTCACATGTATGGCTAAAATCAGTGATTCAACCACGTCAACTTACATGGCTAAGCAGAATGAGGTCAGTACTTCAACTTCTAAACATAATGTTAATATTGCATGTGCCGATTGTGAAATCAACAAGCCTAAGATAGATTCCTTAAAACTTCAAAATGATAATATGCTAAAAGAGATTGGTTCTTTAAAGGACAGTTATAGGCAATCCTTAACCTCTCAAATGAATAAAAGACAGAAAATTTAGGCTTTAACGATAAGTAATCATGATCTTAAGGCTGAGTTATCAGTTAAAATGACTATCAATGATCAAAAGTTTCAAGAATTTTTGAAACATATATCAAAGATAATCGAGCTTGAAAATGAGGTTCTTGAGTTAAAGAACAAATTGGGCAAATTCAGAAACTCTTCCTTTTTGCTAAACGAAATAATTGAAGTATCTTGTAAGCAAAAAAATTCAAAGAAAGGAATAGGTTTTGTTGAAATTCCACCACCTTTTCAAAGTGATTATAAACCAAATCCTTTTGCTAGAAAAGCAGAGGATGTGATTGTTAAAGAATCTGTGATTTCTGAAAAAGGAAAACCAGTTAAACCTGAAACTGTTAAAGTCCAAACTACAACTCAGAAACCTCATGTTCAAAGTAAGAAAGTCTTTGTTGAAAATGTTGACAAAGTCATCATTGAGGATGTGTTCGAACCTGAAATCATACACAAGAACAAGAACATTCTAAGTTTTAATCACATACTTTGTGAACCTCATGAATTTGAGGAGGTTGTGTATGGTTCGCACACAACTCAGGTGAAACAAGATAATCATGTTAAGATTAAACCAGTGAGAGCTAAGAAACCAGAAAAACCCAAAATTTCTGATGAGGATTTGTTGCGTTTCATAAATCCAAATGTTTCCAATCCATCTACTGGTCGTGTGTTTAAATTAAAGGGGATAGACACGATGTTCACTAAGAAAGACATTCCAATAAGTATCATTAAACCGGAACTGATTGAGAGTGTTTTTCACAACTAAACCTCCAAGATTCAAGATCTTGAACGTCCGTATGCTCAAGCTAAAACATCAGTTTCATCTGACCCTTTGACTAAAGCTATGGAAGTTCTAAAACATGCTAAGAAAGTTCACTTTGTAAAGTCAACTGGAACCGATGCTTTGAAAAGTTTCTCAAATTGTTCTAACTTAGAGTTTTATTTGAAAAAGAAATCTGAGTTATCTAATGATTTAGCTAAGAGTTTTACCAAGAACGTGAGTCATCATCATCCTTCTGTATCATATGTTACTGCTAAATCTCAACACAATCATGTGGACATGTGAATCTGTTTCCTTTGCGGTCGGCTTCAAAAGCTTGGTTTCACCAAGGGTTTGCTAGTAAGCAAATTGTGCTAGTCAATGAAGAACAATCTTGCTAGACATAGTGAACCCTGCTCGGATATACACTAAAGAAGATTTCATGAAGATAACTCTGCCCGATAGGCAAAATATCATGCTCGGCGAAGTAAAACCCTGCTCGGATGTCCAAGTGTGCTCGGTTCCATACTTAGCGATTTTTGAGGAGGTTGAGAAGATTCCAATCTTCCTTATACTTCTTTTAGGTCAAATATTTGACTCAACACAACAATCAACAGAGAAACCAATTCCAATATCATAATCAGAATCAAGGACACCAATAGAGACCATTTAATAAGAACAACTTCCAGCAGCAGAATATTGAAAGGATCTGATAGTCCGGTTAGTTTTGAAAGGATCTAATAAGACATTGTTGGTTTGTAGGAATTCTCAATCCAACAATGTCCCTCAGATCCTCTCGGTGCAAATAAGTCAAGTCTTTGTTAGTTTTGATGATTCCCAAAATGAGTCCATCTGAATTTCGTAGAACATAGTGGCCTTCATTCTCCTTGTATTCAACCATTGTACTCTGGCCATTTTATGAACCTCATAATTGGGACGAGTCATTCTTCGTCCAACGCTGATGCATGTGTTCATTTTTGACAAAGGATTCTTGTTTCTGACTCTTGATGCAAATTCATATTCAACATTTCTGATGTTCCTTATCCTTGTAGCTCTTCTTGTCTTTTCATAGTTGGTTAAATTCCACTTCTTCTTTTGATTAAGAAGTGGGAACCCCTTCTCAGCTTCACTTCTGAGATACTTTGAGAGCTCATTCTGCTGTCTTCCGTCCAATTTCCTGTTATCATGATAGTCATACAAATTACGTTTGGCCATCTTCTCCAATTTCTCCCTTGTATACTCCGCAAAATCATTTCTGAATATAATCTCTCTCATCTGTCTGTTCTGCATAATTACTTTCAATGATTGACAGATTAAGTCATAGTACAGAGTCATTGGTAGATCCACATCAGATTGTGGTAATGTTTCTCTTTGTGCTCCTGCTCTGCTTGACTCTCCTTTGCTTGTTGAGGCATGTAATCTTGAAATAGAGGGCCTTGTTGGGATTGATTTAATTGGTTTTGAAGGCCCTGTGACTCCAAAAGTCTTTCTATACATTGCTACAATCCTCTCAGCAGGCAAATTGATTAGCTCGGTCAAATTTTCATTACCCTCTCTAAACAACCTTGCAATCATCTCTCTAATTCCTTCATCATGTAGTTGTCCAGCCGATACAAACCTACCTCCAACAAAACTCCTTGGATTTACACCCTCCAACAGTACTCTTTCCCATTCAGCCTTTTGTATAAAGAAGAGTTCTTTGAGTTGTGCTCTACCCAAGTTGTCAAATACTTTCTGATTCACCTCTTCATTTTCCCATGGATCTGTGGGTTCATCCACTGGTTCATCTTTGATTTCCCTAGGGATTGAGGTATCATGAGCAGTTGACCCCTTTGATTTTTCTTTTTCATTTTGAGCCTTTAATTTCTCCATTAGAGTCATGATATTTCTTTTCTTTACTGGGGGTTCTTGTTGTTCTTCCTTTGATGGTATAGTGGAAGGCTCATGTTGCACTCTTTTCAATTGATATTTCTTTAGAAGCTTGTTGTAGTGTGACTCAACAGCAGCCTTTGATAAGCTATTTACCATCTCTGGTGCCATCCCCTTATCCAGTAAGTATCCACACTCAAAAACAGCCTTTCATTATTAATTGTGTTAACATAATTGAAAATCAATTGAATAAAAGGGTTAAGGTGATGAGAAGTGACAATGGTACTGAGTTCAATAATGGAGTGATTGAGGAATTTTGAAACAATAAAGGAATAGTTCAACAATTCTCTGCTCCAATAACTCCTGAACAAAATGGTGTTGTTGAGAGAAGAAATAGAACACTTATTGAAGCAGCAAGAACCATGCTTACTGATGCAAATCTACCTGTCACATTTTAGGCAGAAGCAATTAACACAGTATGCTATGTTCAGAACAAGGTACTGATAAATAAAAGTCACAACAAGACACCATATGAAATTTTCTATAACAAAAAAACCTTACATTAAGTTTTTCAAAGCATTTGGATGCAAATGTTTTCTGGAGTATACAAAGGATTACTTGAACAAGTTTCGAGCTAAGTCCTTAGACTGTTTCTTTGTAGGCTATTCTACACATTCAAAGGCCTATAGAGTGTATGTGAAAAATCATTTGGTTGTAATTGAATCCTCAGATGTAGTTTTCAATGAAAACCAATTCAACACAGTTGATGGTGCATCATGGTTATTTGATTTAGAAAAGTTGATAAAGTCTTTCAAGATCTATCCTGAAGACTATGATGAAATCTTTCAGAAAAGCAATGTGACTGAAGAGTCAAAACAAAAGGCATTGGATTTGGAAAAGCTGTAGAAAAATATTGCAAGAAAAGAAAAGGAATACACATTCATAAAGAACTCCTCTATGACAGATGTTGATCAAGCTTAAGATGACAATCAAGTGAACAATGAAAGTCCAGTACAAGATCAAGCAAATGATGTTCAAGACAATCAAGAAATGCAAAATGATCAAGTACAAGATGAGGAGGATTCAAGTAATCAAACAGAAGAAGCAATTGCTACAAGTGCAAGATTTCAAGACTTATTAGAAGAACTGAGATTATGAAACAATGGTGTATCCACCTCAGGACAGATCAATAAGGAGACACCATCAGTTGATGATTCTTCACCTGATTTGAGCATTGAAGATCCAGAACTCAATTAATCAAATCTTGACACAACTGTGTCTACTGATATGATTATTCCAACTCCCTATGTTGAAAAGAATCATCCAGCTGAACACATCATTGGCAATATACATGAAAGGGTCACAAGAAGTCACTTTGAAACTGCAAATATTTGCTTGTACTCCTGCTTTCTATCCCAAATAGAATGAAAGAATATTGTTCAAGCTCTTAGGGATAACAGTTGGGTGCAAGCAATGCAGGAAGAGTTGGCTCAATTTAAGGACCTACAAGTTTGGGAACTTGTAGATAGGCCAAGAAACAGACATGCAATTGGCACAAAATGGGTGTTAAGAAACAAAGGGGATGAAAGGGGTATTGTGATAAAGAACAAGGCTAGACTTGTAGCATTGGGATGCCTTTAGGAAGAAGGAATTGACTTTGAGGAGGTCTTTGCACCTGTTGCAAGACTAGAAGCAATAAGGATCTTCTTAGCCTATGCTGCCTCAAAGAATATCAGGGTATTCCACTTTGATGTCAAATCTGCCTTCCTAAATGGAAAGATAGAAGAATAGGTATGTGTTTCTCAACCACCAGGTTTTGTGGATCCTATCTATCCTAAAAGGGTGTATAAACTGAACAAAGCCTTGTATGGATTGCATCAGGCTCCTAGAGCATGGTATGATGAACTATCAAATCACCTACTTGAAAATGGTTTTCAATGGGGAGCCATTAACAAGACCCTCTTTTACAAGAAGAAAGGAAGAGATTTGCTCTTGTTGCAAGTCTATGTGGATGACATTATATTTGGGTCAACCAATGAAAGATGTGTATGAAGTTTAAAGAGGTGATGAAATCCAAGTATATCATGAGTTCAATGGGAGAAATGAACTTCTTCCTTAGCTTACAAGTTCAGCAAAAGGCTGATGGGATTTTCATTTACCAGTCTAAGTGTGTACACGACATACTTGACACGTTCAAGTGCAATGATTTGAAGACTGCTTCAACTCCTATGGATTCGAAAGAAAAGATGGTAGATGATGAAAAGGGGGAGCCAGTGGATGAGCATGAATATAGGCCATATATCATGTTTGTAGTTTGTGTTTGTGCTAGATTTCAGTCAAGCCCCAAGGTATCCCACATGAATACTGTGAAGAGGATCTTCAAATATTTGAAGGGAAGACCTGACATGGGAATTTGGTATCCAAAGAACCAGTCTTTTGATCAGACAACCTACACAGACAGTGACTATGATGGATGCAACATAAGCAGGAAGTCAACTTCAGGGGGATGTTATTAGGATAGGCTAGACTTTAAATTTTTGGGTGACAGATTGGTGTCATGGAAATGCAAGAAGCAGACAACTATCCCAATCTCAACTGTAATAGCTGAATACATTGTTGCATCTGCCTGCTGTGCACAAGTACTCTAGATTGAAAATAAGATGCTGGATTATGGTTTGAACTTTCTAAACACCCCTATTTACATTGATAATACTACTGCATCTTTTATTGTTAAGAATCCTGTGCAACATTCCAAGACAAAGCACATTGAAATCCGATATCACTTCATAAGAGATTATAGTGAATAAAGGCTTAATTAAAGTAAAAAGGGTTGATACAAGTGAGAATTTGGCTGACCTATTCACAAAACCATTTGATAGAACCAGGTTCAACTTTCTTCTGAAAGCCCTGGGAATGATCAACTCTAATTAAGTCTGATTTTTGATGTGTGCTTGACTGTGCAAACTGAATATCTTTTCAAAGTTTTGATTGAATGTTGATTGTGTGCATGTGATTGAATATGATATTTCATGTCAACTGATATATGCTTTATCTGATTATGTGTGCAAAATGCTTATCAGCTGATGTATGTATGTTATGTCATAATAAGTGCTCTTGATTTGAACTACTTGATTGTGTAAGCTTATCTGACATCCTTGATTAATTGCTTGATTATGTGTGTTATTTGATCATATGATGTTATTAGGATAGGCTAGACTTTGAATGTTAAGTATTGTCTGCTTGTCTAAATGATGTTGTGTATGATTAAGATTTGAATATGTTACAACTGGTTGTGTCAAAATGAGTTTTTATGTCTAAATTAAATGATAAAATGAATTTTCCAACGAATTTTGCATAATCACATTATTTTCATTAAAACACGAGCAAGTTTTTTATGGTGAAGAGATATGATAAGACTATTCAGTTCAAGATTTAAAGAAGCTTAAAAGAAGGTTTTTAAAAGAAAAGTCTCAAAAGAATTACTTTTGCTAAAAATTATGTCATTTGCCCAAGTCTGAAGAGCATATACTTGTATATGTTTGGTCCTATCATCTACTTGTAGAATTGAAAGGATAGCCATTAATCCAAAGACTGAAAGCATTTGGGGCAAGTGTAATTTATTTTTTCATTTATAACTATGCCATTGACTCTAAGCCTAAGGGACATATACTTTTGTGTGTTTGGTCCTGCAGACTATTTGTAGACTGTCAGGATAGCCATTTACCTGGAAGCTAAGAGTAATTGGGGTGATTGAACCTGTTAATATGGGAAATGATAGTACGTTGACTACTTAGCCAATCATATATAGGCTTAAAGGACACTTAGTATAGTCATTAACATGTATGGTTGTTTTCCCATGATGTGTAAAATCTAAGGTGATATAAACATAAAGAAACTGCTAAGATTTATGTGGAGTTACATTGTTGTCTATGCATGTTTCAAGATAAATCTTTCCAAATGATAGGCAGAAAAGTGAATATCCAGTCATACACGAGCCTGTTGGTATTTGGTCCCCAAAATGAAATATCTTATTGAATGACAAAGAACAAAAGTGAACAAGTTATTTTAAATTTTTAATTAACCTAAAGTTGATAAATGTTCACAAGCTTTTAAGAAAGACAAAAACATGAGTGTTAATAACAGAACTACAAGGGTGGAGGCAATAATATAAGTCCTTTAACATCCTGAATGAAAGGCATGTTATTTAAACTGTAATTCCAACGTTCAACCTCAAAAAAATTTTCAAATTTGAATAGAAATATCAAATAAATAAGTTCTGTCATTAAAAAGTTTTTAAACCAAAACCTCGGGGTCAAAGACAAATGGGGGGTGATCTGGAGAAAGCCTAATAAGCCTTGAGAATAGATATGGAGCATTAAAAAAAACAATATGTGTTATCCATTGAATATTATGCATATTAATTTAATATTAATCATATCACCAAGGAAATGAAATTCATGTTAAGTCTAGACCTGCTGTTGACCTATCTATGTTTTCATAATAATGCTCAGAGTGGGCTTGGGCTATAGGTGTTTGGTACTATATATATAAGGGTGATAAGGGTCTTCGATCATTAACGAAGTTTATGGTGTGTGTAGGCTACGAGATTATCATTCATATCATCTTGTAATCGTTTTAAGCACCTGACATTAATATAACGTGCGTTTTGAAGTCCTTCATGTCTTGATTTGTGTTTATTTGTGTTTGTCTTAAATCAATTTGTTGTTAGTTTATGCCTAACAACGAGTTTATTGATATTGCATTGAAAGATCCTTGATTTGGGACTTACAACTGGTATAAGAGGCTATAGACCTATTCTAGGCTCGGTGTTGGTGATATCAAGGATTCAAGATAGAGTTTTGTTAGATATTCATTGGGTAATCTTCTTGAAATCAAGATCTCTGGCATTTGTGTGTTCTTCGTGTTCATCGGGTTTGTTTGAATTATTTCTAGGATATAGTTGATTTGATCTCTGAATTTAATTCAATTCCTTGAATTCTCAGGATTTGATTTGTTTACCAAAACATATCAGATCAATCATCGTTCTCGGGAAATAATCTGTGTTCTCGTCAATAATTGATCGTTCTCGGGCAATAATCTCTGTTCTCGGCTTTAAGTGATCGTTCTTGGGCTATAATTTGTGTTCTCGGCAATAAGTGATCATTCTTGGGCAATAATCAGGGTTCTCGGCTTAGATCAAGAGTTCTCGGATTCAGATTGATGTTTTCTGCTCTAGTGTTATCAAGTCTAGGATTCTCGAAATCAATCTTGTGTTCTCGGGTTTTTCATTTTGGTTTTGGGCCTATTTATAATGGAGCATTGGACTGTTATTTGGACTTTAGATTGAAATGGACCAGTTGAGTAACACATCATCAAATGCTGCATTGCATCAAGAGTTAGAATTTGGCAAGTGAAAGCGAACTATCTTCTGATGCTGATACTGAATTATTTCTAGGATATAGTTGATTTGATCTCTGAATTTAATTCAATTCCTTGAATTCTCGGGATTTGATTTGTTTACCAAAACATATCAGATCAATCATCGTTCTCGGGAAATAATCTGTGTTCTCGTCAATAATTGATCGTTCTCGGGCAATAATCTGTGTTCTCGGCTTTAAGTGATCGTTCTTGGGCTATAATTTGGGTTCTCGGCAATAAGTGATCATTCTTGGGCAATAATCAGGGTTCTCGGCTTAGATCAAGAGTTCTCGGATTCAGATTGATGTTTTCTACTCTAGTGTTATCAAGTCTAGGATTCTCGAAATCAATCTTGTGTTCTCGGGTTTTTCATTTTGGTTTTGGGCCTATTTATAATGGAGGATTGGACTGTTATTTGGACTTTAGATTGAAATGGACTAGTTGAGTAACACATCATCAAATGCTGCATTGCATCAAGAGTTAGAATTTGGCAAGTGAAAGCGAACTATCTTCTGATGCATCTTGAAAATTATCGGTCCTCTCAATAGGATATATCACTCACTATAATTGTCGTAACCCACACAATAAAGTGTTGACAAGAAGGTTAATGACCTACTATATAAGGTAAGAACAATAGTATGTTAACGGCGGAATCACTAACACACTAAATGTTGCACAATAAATGCTAAGGTAACACACACAAACTTTAACTCAAAAGATTTCCCTTTATAGAAAGATTCATAAAAATGCAAATCGATTAGGGTTTATGTAAGGAATGTTTGTCCGTACAAATTAGCCGTCACACTCGAAGTCATGAATATTTCAGGTTGTATCGTGTGTCCGTTGTGTGTTAGGAGGTGTGCCCTGGATCATTCTATTTATAGGCATGCTTCATGACAGCTGTCATTCCTTCTAGAAACCTTAAAAGATTGTTACATAATCAGAAAATCATATTACAAAAGATTCTAAGTGTAAAACAAGTCTTCGAGTAAGCTTTGCAGGTTTTGTCTTATTCCAATAGACCTGGTAACCAAAGTGTGCTCGGGAAAAGTTCACCGAGTAGACTTTCCTTAGAATATTTTCCATAGAAAATATTTACCAAGCAGAATTCAATCTTCTTGAGCATATCAATCCTTGCTCGATATGATTTTACGAGCAAACTTGTTCTTCAGAAATCCCTTCAACTCTTTGTTATTGAATAACTATTAAGCAACCAAAGTGTGCTGGTAACACTGTTGACTTGTGCTAGTAGCACTGTTGGTTGCTTGGAGCTGAACCTTGCTAGAGAAAGTCCTTAGTATCATTCTTGATCAATTTTCTTCAAGCATGCTCGGAGCACTGTTTATTAAATAAACCTTTCTTGAACATCCACAGAACTTGGTATCATCTTGGTTTTTCCAAAGGTTTGCTAGGAAGCAAATTGTGCTCGACATGAAGAACAACCTTGCTAAACAAAGTGAACCCTACTCGGATTGATACTTAAGATGACTTCAAGAAGATGACCTTGCTCGGAGAGCAAAATACCTTGCTAGGATAAGTCAAGTCATGCTCGGAAGCCTAAGTGTGCTCGATGTCCATACTTAGCCTTTATCAAGGAGGTTGAGAAGATTCCAGTCTTCTTTTAAGCATTTTCTCACCTCAACAATCTCCTCCTAGATTGGAACACCTCAGCTGTAACAAAACACTTCGATGGTTACATACACTTAGTAAAAAATACACATCAAATCAAAGTCAATCTACATAACATAATCAAAATATTACAAAGTGGGATTTCTGTCCAGTGGACAATACAAAGCAATGCCTAAGCTAAAAACATAGTCTTTATCTTCTGGAGGTTGAGGTTGCTTGCCTTCTTCCCAACTTCACAGCTCCTGCTCTTTCCTTGAATATAAATAGTTGATGTTGATAAGGATGATTGACAGGTAGTGTCCAGTTCATTATATCACGCAAATCATCATCATGAAGGAAAGTCAGTTATTCATCTTGTCTAATAATGCCCAAGGCAAGTCCATCAGAATTTCTGAGAATGTAGGATTCTTCTTGTTCGTGATAATCAATTCGAGCAATCCTACCATTTCTCTGGACGTTATGGTTCGGCCTTGTTATTTTCCTCCTCATACTTATGCAGACTGTCATATTTGCCAGAGGGTCTTTGTTCTTTACCCTAGTGATGTAGTCAAATTCAGCCAGTTTTATATCACTTAATCTTTTGCCTCTTCTGGTCTTCTCATACTCAGACAATCTCCACTTCTTCTTTGTATTCAACAATGGGAATCCCCTACTGGCTTCATTTTTGAGATGTTTAGACAACTCATTCTGCTGCCTACCTGCAAACATGTGGCTATAATGATAATCATACAAATCCAAGTTTGCCATCTCCTCCAGGTGTTCCCTTTTGAACTCAGCAAAATCATCTTTAAAAATTATTTCCCTTAGCTCTCCACTTTTCATCACTACCTTTAAGGTTTGAGACACCGAGACATAGAAGAGCTTCTTGGGTAGGTCCACATCAGTTGGTGGCCTATTTTGTCTTTGTTGAGCCGCTCTGGTTGTAGGAATTTGTGTTCTTGAGGCTGAGGGCCTAGAAGGAACTGCCTTTTTGGGTTTTGTGGCTCTCAACTCCCCAAATTTCTTCATATACATTGAGATCACCATCTCAACAGGCATAGCCATCAGATCCAGAAAGTTTTCACCCCTTTTCTTGCTAGCCTTTCATTTATATACAAGATTCTTTCATCACCAAGCTGACTAGCGGGTACAAACCTCACTCCACTTGGTCCAGCTTCAAAGTTACTGGGATTCCTCTGTTCAGCTTCAAGTTTTTCCCATTCATCTTTCTTTTTCATAAAACAATTGCTTTAGTTGAGCTTTCCCCAATACATCAAACACTTTCTCATCCATTCCTTTGCTCAGAATTAAACCTGTTAGGGTTTTGACCTTTTCTTCATCATCCCATGGATCTAGATGTCAGCTGGTTCAGGCTTTACTTCCACAATAACAAGGACTTTGGCAGTTTTTGAAGCTTGAGATCTCTCTTGATCATCTTTTCAAGCTCAGAAAGGTAAAAAGTCAATCTTTCATTTCTGCTCATACCTTGAATTTCATTTAATCTCCCCTAGCAATCATCAATCTATCAAGTAGATTCAGTTGTTCATCCTCCCATCTCTTTTTCTTTTCAGCCTTATTCTTTTCAGCCAGTGTCACAAGTCTTGGTCTTTTAGCAGCTTTAAATGGTTCGTCTGTCATAGTTAATATCCTGAAATGGGATTCAACTTCTTTTTTGATAGGCTATCCACCAACTCCAATGCCATACCTCTGTCAATTAGGTATTTGCATTTCCCTCCATACCTCTCCATTAGTTCATCAAGCCTTTCTTTACGTCTGGTTTCCCTTACCATTCTTTCCTTTTCCTCCTTTTCTATTCTTTCCATATTTAGGTTATAATGTTCTTCTTAAGCATCAAAGCTCATCGTACTCAAGTCCTTATCAGACAGTCCATGCAATCTCAAATAGTTCCTATATTTTAAGGAGTCTCTATTTTTCTTCTCCATCCTCTTCTTGATTTCATATGCCTCCTTATCAACTAATCTTACAACTCCTCATTAGATAAAGGAGCCAGATTTTCAAACTTGTATCCATGCTTCATCAGACTTATAACCAATGGATTATTTCTTCTTGCATTATCCAAAATTTGTTGTACGTTCTCCCTATGTTCGTCAGTTATTTCAATTTATAGTTTTAGCCTTTTCAGCTTCAGCATTAGCATTATCATCATCAGCATTGTCATCACTTTCAGTGTCATCATCTTTTTCAGTTGAATCATCTAAAGCATCAATTCTTGGGTCATTAAAGTCTGGTTCAACTTCTAGCATAACAACTTGAATAGGAGCAGCCATCACAGGGTTTTCATGTTCCTTTGGGCTTTCAACAGTGTACTCAGGTTCATCAGACCTTTTAGCCCTTTTCTTTCATTTATCTTCTTCCTCATCAGTCTTTTCATCACCTTTTCTTTTTCTTGTATAGATCTTTCCAAATTTCTTTTTGGGCTCATCATCTAGCTCCACTCATCAGGAGGTTTATTTTAAATATCGTCTTCAACCTGTTTAACCCATTTCTTTGATGAAATCTTTGTCAAAGATTTTCCAGCCTCATCACACACCATTTGGGTATCAACATTTTCGGTATGAGGTTGGTTGATTTTTCTCAATACAATTGCTAATGTGTTATCCACTTCTTCAACTTATTTCATTTTAATCCGTACCTCAATTACCTCATGTTCAACTTCAACTTCTTGATTTAGAGTTTGTGCAATGTGAGCTTGTTCACTCAAGGTTTCCTGCTCACCAAACTCTTCAACAGTCATGAATTGGGCAATTCTTTCCCTTTGTTGTGTTTCGAGTATAATATCAGCTTCATTTCTTCATCATCCACAACCTTCTTGGAATTTTCATCATGTATTTCTTCTTCAGTTAAAACTAATTCCTCAGTAGTTGCACACTCATCTACAAAAACATTTTTCAAAGTTTTAGTTCCAATAACATCAGTAGTTATGGCTTCAGTTGTAAGGATATTATCTGTTCACACATTATCAATATTCATTTCAACATTTGCCTGTTTCTCAACATTCTCCTCTTCCACATTCTTCTTTTTCAAAACATCCTCTTAATCATAATCTTGCTCTCCAATATCAGACTTGTCACCTTCATAACCATAATCATCAACACCTTTTCCTTCACTCTCATCATCAATCTCAACATAAACATTTAACAATGTTTTCAAAGAATCTTTGACATTCACATTCACATCGACATCCTCCATCTCCTCATCAACAACAGTAGTGGTCACAAGAATATTTTCTTTTTGTTTTGTACATCGGAGTTCTTCTCAACCTTAGCCTCCAGGGTTTGAATCTTATTTAAGGCTTGGGCCAACTGTTCTTTCAAGTCTTCATTCACCTTCACCAATACGTCATTTCTTCCTCTTAACTCATAATTTTCACAAATAAAATTCAGGTTTCTTTTGAACACATAAGCCCCATTGGGAGGGGTATTGGATGGTGAGCAGAATATGAATTAGTGATATTGGTTTAGGTTTGGTTTGGTTTAGTGGGTGGGCTTGGGCTTTCAAAGATGTTTGTACTGGTTGAGGGTAAGGGGTTATGGGTTTGTTGTGGAGGGAAATTGGTATGTACAATTGTAAATGTTGGTTTTTTGGATTGGTCTAAGGTCTGAGAATGGGTTGGGGATTGGTATGGTGTGTTTGGAAAGTTAAGTAGATGGGTTGGAAAAGTTTGTGGAATATATGGTTCATGGATGGATTGGTTTGGGTCATGGATTAAGGTTTGGGTTTGGGTTAAGGGTTGGTAAATGATTTGGTCTTGGGTTTCAGGTGGGCTCTAGGTATGGGTAAGTGGTGTTTGGATGGATGGGGATAGGTTGATTGCTTCATGTTGTGGTGGTGGGGAAGGTGGTGTGGCTAGTGGTGTGGGTAAGGGTGTGGCTGGTGGGGTGGGTAATGGTATGTTCACCCCCTGATAATGTGCTTCCTTATCAACAACAATTTCTTCAACGCCTCTTTCATCACCTCCTTCACCTCCTTTACCATCATCATTAGAATCATCAGAATCATCATCTTCCCCATAGGTCAACTCTGGTATAGGCATAATAGCCACATCATGATCAAGTAACAATGGTAGAATAAAAAATTCAACTCTTGGATTGAACCGGCTTGTTCTAGACAGCTTTGCAATCCTCTTGTAGACATTTGGATTTTTTAGCACATGAGTTGTTCCAATCGTGGGTAAATCTTGAAGTACACGATTGTATATACTTTGGAGAAATCTTAGGTAAGCTAAGAATTTTTCTCTATTTGGCTTCCTCAAGATGCTTACCATCCTTCGAATATCATTCGTAAAAAGTTGAAAGGCAGATCATAAACTATTGCCATAGTGGCATTAGCCAAGTCACGGCTTATAAGAGTCCAATATCCTTTTCGAGGGGATACCCTTGAATTATATGATGAATCAAAACCTATAAAGGTTTGGAAACATACACTTCTGAAATTGTCCTTCATTGACATTCCCCTTGGTAACCCATCATCTCCCTAAAAATTTTCTGTAAATGCTCAGTGGAGATGTGGATAAGGTTATGATCATCATCGTGTAATTGCATACTTGCTCGAATCAGTCTTTTAGTGATCCTTATTTCATGATTAGCCAAAGTGGCTTCTAATCTCCTGCCATTTTGATAATCATAAAGTACGTCTGAGCGCTAGAAATCTAAGTGGTGATTTCGATAAATCACGGGGCATTCAGTCAATGAGAATCAAAGATTAGACCGTTGAAGCCATCTAATCTTGTGAGCCACTTCCTCATTATCTGGAGTCACTTGTAACAGAGCGCATATATTGCGCTTTTGCTCAAACGGATATGTCGGTTCGTCTACCATATCTGTACAAACATGAACAAAAACACATTCAAAGTAAAAATTAGTCATAAAGTTCTTAACTTTGAATAGTTTTAGGTTATAATTTGAAGAAGTAAAGTAGAAATTTTCTTTAAGAACCTGTGCTTCGACAAATTTTTAACCTACATAAGAAACAGAGATGTCAGTTAATGTTGAAATTAATACTTTAAGTTCACATAATCTTTGTCGGAAAACATTCAATTGAAGATTACCGAGTCGGATTAAGTGGGCTGACAAATTAGGGTATGGGAAAATAATTAATCGGTTGATATTCTGGAAATGAGAGTAAGGGTAATTTGCAATAGTGTTTGGAGAGAGAAGTGAAGCATGAAATTTCACCCTAAGTCCCTCTTATACACCTTTTGAAAGTGGGTTTTAAATGTATTTTGTCTTTTTGTGGGAAAAATCTGTCAAATAGTGAAAAAATATCTTATTTAAAAATCTTCCCATTTAAAATCTTGCTCGATAAAGTTTTTCTCATTTAAAACCTTGCTCGATAAAGCAAATAGCTATAAAACCTTACTCGAAAAAGTTAATTCATTTAAGTTTGCTAGTATGAATTCCACTTGTCAAAGCTTGCTCGTTCCATAATTTATTCAGAAATTTACAAAGTAAATAGAAATAAACCTTAGATATTAAAATGAAGGAAGCTTAATCGAAATACAAGATTGCTCGAGAAATAAATCACAAGACAAATAATCAAGTATAAAGTAACAAAATACGCAACCTTGCTAGGAATCAATAAAGAATCCCAAAATAGTAACTTAGATATATTTCTAACTGTCAATCTTGCTGGAAATTTTGAATAACATCACAAATCTTACCCGAAATTTCGTAAACAGTTAACAAATATTCAGTCAAGTATTCTTTGAAGCAAAGTATGCTCGACACACTTTAAGATGCAAAGTGTGCTAGAGAAGGACTCTAAATGCAAAGTGTACTCAATAAGTAAAAACGCTGAAAGTACCAAGTATACTAATAGTACACTTGGGAATTTCAAGGTGTGCTCGAAATATAAAGTGTGCCCGGAAAACAAGGTTTGCCCGAAAACACTTGTAGTTTCAAAGAATCATATTCACAATCATGAACTATGCTAGATAAAGACATATCAATCAAAACAACAAAGTTTACTCGAAATACACATATAAAGCATATTCAAGCAGATGTCACACAATTATCAAGTATGCTAGACAAAACTAACCTTCAGAACATCTAAGTATACTCGAAAGCTAAGAAATATCAAAGTGTACTCGAAAATATATGAATAAATCATGTAAGTACTGAACATCACAAAGCTTGCTAGAATGAGTTTAAACAGTCAATCAAAACACCTAAGTTTGCTAGAAAGTTCAAAAACATTAAAGCTTGCTAGAAGTAACATATTCAATCAAAAAGCTTGCTATAATGACCTAAACAACCTATAAAACAATTAAGTTTGCTACAAAGTTTAGAATTCATCAAAGCTTGCTTGAATCAACATACTTAAACATATTCAAACATCAAGCTTGCTCGAAAGAGTTAAACTTCAAATAAAACAGTTAAAGTGTACTCGAAAGTTTGTAAAAACATCAAAGCATGCTCGAATAAGATAAACTTAGAAAAAACCATCTAAGTTTGCTCGAAAAGGTTGAAAGTCATCAAACCTTACTCGAAAATACATATTCAGATCTTTGGAAGGTAAAATGCAACTCTTTTTGTCTTAAGCCAAAAGTCAAACAATTTTATCATTAAGGGTCATTGTTTAAGAGCAAATGGTGCATTATGAGATCAAATTTCATTTATCCTTTCTTACAAATCATTTTATTTCTTATTATGAAAAGATCTCAACATGGGATAATATTGACAAAGTTGCTTCTCAATACTTCATTCTCAGCATTATTCTGAAAGATTAGACAGGTTAACAGCAGGACTAGACGTAGCATGAATTTCATTTCTTTGGTGATATGTTTAAGGTTCAATTAAGATGCATAATAGTAAATGGATAACACATATTGCTTTCTGATACTCCATATATATTCTCAAGGCTTATTTGGCTTTCTCCAGATCATCCCGAGTTGACTCCGATCCCCTGATATTTGGTAAAACTTTTTAATGACAAAACCTTTTTTTTTTGGTAACATAAGGCTGTGAACGTATATATCAACATTGTGTTGTATAATCAGTACATTTTGTTCACTTGTGTTCTTTGTCATTCTCAATTAAATACTTCATTTTGGGGACCAAATACCAACGGGCTCATGTATGAATGGATTTTCAGTTTTCTGCCTATCATTCGGAAAGATGTATATTGGAACATGCATAGACAACAATGTAACTCCACGTTTAGCAATTTCTTTATGTTTATATCACCTTAGATTTTCACATCACAGGAAAGCAACCATACATGTTAATGACTGCACTAAGTGTCTTTAGCCTATTAAATCCATATGATTGGCCAAATAGTCAATGTATTATCATTTCCCATAGGGTTGGATCAATTTTCATTTAAAAACACCCTTTCTTTAGCTTCTATAAAGCTTGAACTTAATAATCTTATCATATCTCTGCACCATTAAACAACTTGCTCTGTTTTTATCAAAAATGTTTTAAGCAAAATTCATTTGAAAATTTCATTAGAGCATGCAATTTTGACACAAAAGCATATTTTGACTCTAACATAAAGTAGCACATTCAAATCGTAATCATGACATCATCAAAATAGATAGACTTCACAAAAAGCATAGTATAACATATCCTAATAACATCATCATATCAGATTAAACATATTCAAAAGCATCATTCAAATATCAGATAAGCACACATGCATATTAGTCTTTCCGAACACTTATCATGATATCATACACATCAACTGATCATTAGTCTAAGCATCAATGATACCTAAATCACTCAAATTAATCAAAAAAATCACACATCAGTTAACATGTAAAAGCACCATCACATAATTCAAATAAGCAAACATTCATCAAGACCTTTCTAAAGATAGTCAATTAGCACACAGAGCACACATCATTAATCAGACTTCATCTGAGTTAATCATTCTCAGGGCTTTCAAAAGAAAGTGGAATCTGGTTTTATCGAGTGGCTTTGTTAATAGGTCAGCCAAATTGTCACGTGTATCAACTCTCTTCATCTCAATTAGACCTTTTTCATTACAATCCCTAATGAAGTGATGTTTGATTTCAATGTGCTTGGTCTTAGAATGTTGAACTGGATTCTTAACAATGAAAAATGCAGCAGTATTATCAATATAAATAGGAGTGTTCAAGAAATTCAGACCATAGTCCAGGATTTGATTCTAAATCCAAAGAACTTGTGCACAGCAGGCAGATGCAGCAATGTACTCAGCTTCAGCAGTTGAGATGCACACTGTAGTTTGTTTCTTGCGTTGCCAATACACTAGCCTGTCTCTCAAAAATTGACATCCACCTTAAGTTGACTTTCTACTCATATTGCACCCATCATAATCACTGTCAGTGTAGGCAATGAGATCAAACGAATGGTTCTTTAGGTACCATATCCCCAAATCTAGTTATCCCTTCAAGTATCTAAAAATCCTCTTGACAGCAGTTATGTGAGATACCTTAGGATTTGACTGAAATCTTGCACATACACACACTGCAAACATTATATCCGGTCTAAAAGCAATAAGATACATCAATTAGTGTAGTCATTGATTTGTATGGTTGCTTTCCATGATGTGTAAAATCCGAGGTGATATAAACATAATGAATATGCTAAACTTTATATAGAGATACATTATTTTCTATGCATGTTCCTGTATACATCTTTCCGCATGATAGGTAGAAAAGTGATTATCCAGTCATACACGAGCCTGTTGGTATTTGGTCAGCAAAATTGAATCATCTTATACATATGAAAAAGAACAAATGTTAACTGTAACAACTCGGGTTTTCCGAATAAATACTTTTATTAAAATACCCGACTCATTTCGATGTTCGGGAAGTTTTTATCGCGTTTATTGTGTGTAATATATTATTAAAATATTATTGTATAAACTAAATATTTACAAATTTCACTTTATTACAAATTTAACCCAAAATATAAAGTTTTAATCTCTTTTGTACCCAACCTCAAACATCAGGGTTCTAGATGTAAATATTGTTATAATCCATATTATAACTTGGATATCCGTTTACCAAACCCGAACCATATTCTTTTGTTGTACCCGAATCTAAAAATCAGTTATCCTGGACCTCAATTGTCGCCACAAACAAGGAAATTGAATCAAAGTCTATATTATTCTTTCCTTAATCGGCCTAACCGACGATTTAGTTATGTTATCTTGATCAATTGTGATCATTTTTTTAATTTGTAACCCTCTTTTCGTTCGTGTTTATACATAAAGGTATATATATATATAAAGTATATTATCACTTAAAAAATAATGTTTTAATAAATATATAAATCAAGTAATTTTATTTATAAAACTACAAATAGTATTTTATTAAGTTATGTTTTCATAAATTAAAATAATTATTTTAAATAATAAATCCTTATATAAATATAATATTATAATATTGTTTAACAACTTATACCTTACTTGTTTATGTGCTTATTTGCTTTGTATGCTTCTGCATTCGGAGAGGTCCAACATAATCTCAGTCTAGTATGATCATACGCCAGTCGTTAGCCTTTGTGCTTCTCGACATCTCAGTTACACTTGCTCATTTGGTTAATTTGTTATTCTCATATGACTTGTTGCAGCTACGTATTTTTATACTATACTATATATACACTTAAACTGGTGTGTTGCTCACTCAACATGTGTTGTTGACAAAATTCTATTTTATACGCATATGTAGGTTGGTGAAGACTTAGTGAAGACTTTAGTTAGAGGAATATTTTAATCAAGAAGTATAAAATTTGTATTGTTGTATAAATTATGTACTTGTTTATATTTTGATTTATTTGATAATTGAATTCAATTAATAGATATTGTCATTTAAATATTGCATGATAGTACCTTGAGAGCTATGACAATCAGTTCGCGCCACAGTATTTCCGCCGTAGGTTGGGGTGTGACAGATTGGTATCAAAGCCGAAGGTGTAAGATAGGTCGTTAGAAATTGCCTTAGACACATGTTTAGGAAACCTATACGTGCCTATCTGTTTACCTTTTTGTGTTCAATTTTAAATTGTTTACAGCTTTCTTAGTTAGTTATTTATTATCTGTTGTATTGTTATGCACACACACACAAAGTCCGAGGCTATGCCTCAACATTCAAAGAAAACTATTCAAAAATTAGATTGCTTTTATTTTCGGAAAATTCCTTAAGAATTCCCACCTGTTGCTTTCACTCGTAAACCTTAAGGCTAGGTTATGTGGCATGTCCCTATGATAAATGAAAGGAGAAGAGAAACTGTGAGTTGGGCACTGGCAAAACGGTTCCAAGAACCAAAGGTAAGACGCTATTCCTTACCTGGGTGATAACCTGACCACAGTACTCCACCCTATGGACCCGAGCGAGACCCATAAATGCCATATGACCGACACCTTAGGTTAATTTTAACCGAATTTACGGTGATTCGTGGCTAAACTCGGTTTTCCCGATTATTGTTTTCCGCTATCTAAATGGTTAGTTGGGTGAAAAATCCATGGAACCCATGGGCACTCCTACTATTCATTTCTTAACTTGATTTCGTATTTTTGTTGGAGTAATCAACGTGGTGATTCACAAGATTCTCCGACTACCCACATTTATTTCGATAGTTCGTTATTTAGTTTGGTCGGTTAAAACGCCGTGTAACGCTCATTGGGCCGACAAACATCATCGCATTGTTAATTCTTTAATTAGTTAGGACAATCAAATTGCCATGTAACGCTCATGAGCTGTCCAACTCAGTTTTTATTCGTTAGTTCGTTGGGCCATTCAAATTGCCATGGAAAGCTCATGGGAGGCCAACATCCACAACTTATATTTCGTTAGTTTATTGTAACTTAATAATCAAAATTTTTAAAAATGACTTAACTTCTCATGTAGTCACCACACATTAAACTTATTGACTAAATCATTTAACAACTATTTACGCAATGTACCCCCCCCCTCATCTTATAATCTTTCATATTTAATCCTTATGACGCAAATCTTTTTACTTCTCAAGGCAACGTTATCATAAGTTATCTATATACTTAACCATTTTATTAATCTATTGACTTCCTCAATTTAACCTTCATCTTATAAATCCTCATCTTTGGTCCCTATATCATGTCTCATTCAAGATACCAACGCTATCCTCGACATTAATCGTCTGATTCTCATGACAACCGTATGGCTGCCTGTATCGCCAAAGAGTTAACTTATGTGATCCCCAGAATAGTAACCTAAATTTGGAACCTCCATGCAACCGATCCAACTTTTCCCCCTAATTCCTCTGCTGGTGACTACGAACCATCTACCTCCACTTATCCTCACAACAAGAAACGTAAGAACCATGTTGTAACAAATCCTACCCACCCACAATTCTCCTCAAACAAGAAACCTTGTCTCAGTCCTTTTCTGTTATGCTCCATTTGTAACCGTCATCACTCGGTTAAATCCCTATGTCGTCGCTGCATCCAATGTAACTGTTATGGCCATCTTGCTAACACTTGCCGTGTCCCGCCTACTGAACAAGTTGTCCTGCAACAACCTACCCTTCTTGCTCAACCCAGTGTTGCTAATACCCGTGTTTGCTACCATTCTGGAAACCCAAATCACCTCTGTAACGTGTATCCTCAAATTACCCAAACTCATCAAGTCCAATCTATGACTACACAATGCTACTTGACTCATGCTTACCAAACCCCACAACCACAAGCTCAAGTTCACCGGACATATTTTCACCAAAACTCTCTTGCAAACCATTCAAGCTCCAGTTTCAAGCAATGCGGAAGCAATCTATCTCAATTGCTCCTACTCCTGCAACTTCTCATAGTGCCCCGAGACACGTCAATCAAGTTACTCAACGGTATTGTAGACCTTTGACGTTCCCTTTATCTATCTTATCTTATTTTGTCCTTTTCATAATTATTGTAACGCCTCTTATGGCCATTTGAACAATATATCTTTTATAACCTATCTTTTGAATAAAGTTTCTTTTTGATTAAATAGATTATTTATTTAAGCCTACATCTATCTTATTTATTTACCTTCACTATTTATAAGCTACCCCTTCTTGAACTTTAAATACTTATATCTTTACGTTTAAAATTCGTCTTAAAATTTCTTTGCTTTATTAAAATTCACTAAACTTTTGAATTATACATTGATGAATTTCTAGTGTTCTAAATTAAGACTTCTTGAAAAATTTTGTTTCCTCAAAATCATGTTTTACTCAAATGTTTTGTAAACCCACACGATGATACAAATCATGTGGACCATCCGAAGATAACAATAATTATGGTCCGGAACATAATTATCGAAGTTCTCGCATGAAAATCATGAAGCGTAAAGTTGTGTGTCATAATAGAGAATTAAAAGTTCTATTTATATGCCTGCTTCCTGACAGCTGTCATTCCTACTAGGATCCCTAATGATTGTTACATAATCAGAAAATCATATTACAAAAGATTTGAAGTGTATAACAAGTCTTCGAGTAAACTTTGCAGCTTTTTTCTTCTTCGTGTAGACCTGGTAACCAAAGTGTGCTCGGGAACAGTTCACCGGGTAGACTTTCCTTAAAAAATATTCACCTAGTAGACGTCAATCTTCTTGACCATAGCAAACTTTGCTCGATATGATCTTACGAGCAAACTTGTTCTTCAGAAATCCCTTCAACTCTTTGTTATTGAATAACTTATTAAGCAACCAAAGTGTGCTGGTAACACTGTTGACTTGTGCTAGCAGCACTGTTGCTTGCTTGGTGCTGAACCTTGCTAGAGAAATTCCTTATTATAATTCTTGATCAACATTCTTTAAGCATGCTCGGACCACAGTTTATAAAATAAACCTTGCTAGAACATCCAAAGAAATTGTATCCGCTTGGTTTTAACAAGGGTTTGCTAGGAAGCAAACTGTGCTCGACGTGAAGAACAACCTTGCTAGACAAAGTGAACCCTGCTCGGATTGACACTTAAAAAGATAACTTTGCTCGGAGAGCAAAATACCTTGCTAGGATAAGTCAAATCATGCTCGGAAGCCTAAGTATGCTCTATGTCCATACTTAGCCTTAATCAAGGAGGTTGAGAAGATTCCAATCTTCCTTTAAGCATTTTCTCATCCCAACAAGAGTTGGATTCCATTAGGGGTTTGCTAAGTTGAAGTTCAGGTTCAAAAAGTACGTGAAGATGAAGGATGCAAATATTTGGAGAAACTTTGTCAGCTGTCCTCAACCTATGACTTATCAGAGAGAAAATAGTGATGTAGTAGCTATAAAACCCGTCAAAATCTACCGCGACAAGGATTTTGAAAAGATTGAGGAAGATGAGAAGGCTCTTGCCACTCTAACAATGGCACTTTCACCTGAAATCGCTCAAGGATTCAGAGAGCTACAGTCTGCAAAAGTGTTATAGGGAGCCCTTATTGAGGTGTATGAGGGAAATGAAGATATGAGAAGGAGTTGACAAGACCTGTTGCGACAAAAGTTTAATGTGTTCAATCATGTTCTGGGAGAGTCTTTGGAGACACAGCTTCAACGATTTGTTACTTTGGTCACTGAAATGCGAACTACAAATAATAATCTGACACTTATTGGAGACAAATAACAAGTATGATCATACACCAGTTTAAGTATACATATAGTATATAAAAAAATAAGTATTGCAACAAGTCATATGAGAATAACAAATTAACCAAATGAGCAAGTATAACTGAGATGTCGAGAAGCACAAACCTGTAACGACTGGCGTATGATCATACTATTATGAGTTATATTGGACCTCTTCGAATGTGGTTCACATAAAGCATATAAGCACATAAACAAGTAAGGTATAAATTGTTAACTCATAAAACAACAGTTGCAGTTTTGTGTATAAGTATATATGAGAAATACAATTTCCGCATATGTCCCCAAAAAGTGGAAAAAGAAGTAAAATAGGGGAATGTGGTACTCACCTCAAAGAAGAACAAAGTTGATTAAGATATCAAGAATACGGAAAAATCACACGCGAACGTTTATGCCTAAGAAAGAACAAAGAGAAATACGGAAATACTAAGTAAAGTACAAGTTTCTATTACGACAACCAGATAAACAATATTAAATTAATATTATAATATATATATATATATAAGAATTTATTATATAAAATAAATTTGATTTATAAATACATAACTTAAATTATTTTATAAAATGTGTTACTTGATTTATATATTTATTAAAACATTAGTTTTTTTTAAGTTACAATATATTTTATATATATATATATATGTGTGTGTGTGTGTGTGTGTGTGTGTATGCCTTTATGTATATACAAGAACGAAAACAAGACTTAAACAGGTATTACTAAGTCGGTTTTTATCAAAATAATCCTTATTAGTTATTTTTATGTATATAATTGTTAAAATAATATATAACATAAAACTCAAAAAAGCAGGGTGCAAAATGGGTCGAACCCGCGACCTCCGCCTCCATAAGTCAAGTGTTTAACCAGACGGCCATAAGGCAACGTGCAATTAGGAACCAATTTCCATAATTAACCAGTTCATCTCAAACTTGTTTACCTAAACCCTAGAATTTGATTTGATCTATTCCTTTATATTTAACTAAATTAACGTTAGGGCTGATGATCTGCAAGCAAACGCGACTAAAACCATAAGATTAATTACCTCTTTCGACGATCGGAACTGGGTTAACGAGGCTCAACAGTGTCGACGGTTAGATACGTATGATCGGGGTCCAAAAGAGTTATGTTAATCTAATTATATAAGGGGGAAATGTCGGCTAGTATAATAGGATTGTGACTCCTAAGTTAATTGAATTATTATGATATATTTTGTGATCAATAAGAATTGTTGCCCAATATTAGATTTGGGTTCAAGAACTTGCATATGGGTCGGGTTTGTTAAACGGACATCCAGATTATCATATGGGTTATAACAAAATTTATAGATTAGTCCCTGAAGTTTGAAGTTGGATACAAAAGGAGTTAAAAATAAATACTTTGGACTAAAATTGTAAATGCACAAAATTTATATTTATAAATAATTAAATATTAATTAAATACTCACTTTATTTTAATAAACACAATATATTTAACAAAATAACCCGAACATTGAACCGAGTCGGGTATTTAATAAAAGTATTAGTTCGGAAAACCCGATTTGTTACAGTCTTCCCTACATTAGGAAATTTCATCCCGAAATTAAAGGATACTACAACACTATTAAATATAAATACATAAGATTTAAAATTTATCATAATACAGAACTTTAGGTAGTCGAAGTAACACTCCAACTGAAAATCCAATAAGGGCACTTATATGTAGGATGTACAAGCGGCGTATCCACCATGTCCTTATCATCCTTACATTCGTACCTTATCTCAACTACATTCGGTTCTTTATTTTGACACACAAGTATTCGGATCATGATTTCCATGCGAGAACTTTGGTAATTATATATGCATCCATAATTACTTAGATCGTTGGATGGTTCACATAACTCATCCCATTGTGTGGGTTACAAAAACGTTTAAGTAAAACATGATTTGGAGGAAATAACAATTTTAAGGAGTTTTAGTCAAAAATAAATAAATGTATAAAAAGATTCCAAAAGTTGCAATGGAATTTTATTAAGACATCGCAAAAAAATAATTATTTGAAGAAGACATCACTTATTAGCAGTTAAGGTGAATGAAGGTAAAATAAATAAGATAAAAGTAAACTTTGATTAACAATCTATTTAAAAAAAAGGAACTTCATAACAAGATAGAAGATAAATATTCCAAATACGGAATAATGCAAGGCCATAAAGAGGTGTTACAATACGTAAAGAAAAGACAAAATAAATTAATATAGATAAAGGGAACGGCACAGGTCTTCACGAGCATTGAGTAGCTTAGTTGACGTGACTTGGCGCACCATGTGTTGGAATCGATCTGCCCAAGAGTTGATGTGGCTAGTACGTTGTGATCCAAGTCGGATCATACCCAATAACAAGCTACACAAACGCCACGATACTTATTATTAGATATGATCTAAGTAATAAATATCAACCCTTACATATTTGGAAAATGAGTTTTTTAAATATTTGCATTTGTGTGATAAGTAAATTATGTGGATAATTTATAATTGATAGATACTATTTATTTGGATAAATAACTTTTGTGTATTAATTGAAATATAAAATGGTGGGATTTGAATTGGGCGGGGACCCATATGGCCGACCCCCCTCATTCTCTCAATTCCCTTTTATGTTTTCCAAGACATGCATGAGGTATGGATGGTGG
Source organism: Bidens hawaiensis (assembly GCF_021521415.1). Classification (NCBI taxonomy): domain Eukaryota; kingdom Viridiplantae; phylum Streptophyta; class Magnoliopsida; order Asterales; family Asteraceae; genus Bidens; species Bidens hawaiensis. The sequence continues at coordinate 1,161,904 of NW_027491035.1, read as the reverse complement.
ATCATAATTCTTGGTTATTTCACTCCACACTTTCTCTCACACACACATCTCTCTTCTTTCTCTCCGTTGGAGCCGAGAACAAGAAGAAGAAGAAGAAGAATAAGAAGAAGAAGAACAAAAGGTTGTTCTTGCATCAAGTGTAAGACCCTAGCATCTTGGGTGTTTGTCGATTAGCTCGTAGGGTATACAAGCTTAAGGTTTTCTCCTTTGGAAGCTCGTCATTCAACCTCATTCATCCCCTTCGGTTTTCTGGACTTAAAGGTATGTATGTTACCACCCTATGGTTGTGTTTTGATAGTTTGATAATCGTATATGGATCCTGGATTGGGTTTAACATAAACGGGTTTATGTGTAATGGTTAACAAGATTTAAAACTTAATTTCCGCTGCGTTTTCCTTAATAAATGGCTATTTTTGACTTTGATAATCTTACTAAAACCCAACAATGGTATCAGAGTCGCTTATACGATTACATGCTTAAAATGGATTCTAAAGTTCTCGGGTTTAATGGTATTTTTTTACCATTTCGGCCGAGAACTTTAGGCCTTTTGGTTGCCCCTTTGTTTTTCAAGTTTGTAAGTGGTAAAAACTGAAAAATTGGTTACCAAATTTTGTTTGGGCTGAAACTGTGTTCTTCAGCTTTGGCCGAGAGCACAATGGTTGGAAACCATGGTTTTCGGTCTGGCCGAAGACACCCGAAACCCGGTTCTCGGTTGACCGAGAACTCATGGTTGGGAACCATGAGATTTCGATTGACCGAGAACGTGCCGAGAACTCATGGTTGTGAACCATAGTTCTTGGTTTGACCAAAAACTAGTTCTCGGGGTTGACCGAGAACAATAGGTTCTCGGTGAACCAAAGATTTCTGGCCAAAAACTCTAAAGCTTTGGTTTTGGCCGAGAACTATGTGTTCTCTATTTGAAGCCAAGAACTTAGGGTAAAGGGGAACCATTCTGGTCAAGGGTTGACCTGTTTGGTCAAAGGTTTACCTGCTTGTGTGGATGTTCATAACCTAGCCATGACATTGTGTATATTGAAGAGACTTGTTGTGATTTATTCATTTGTTTGTAATATTCTTTATTCGGGTTTGTAATCTATTTATTCTTTCAAATGGTTTGTAATAATAAGTAGAATAGTTGTATTTCTTTTGTTAGACAAAATGTATTAGGATATATTTTGTAAAAGAAGATGCAACTACAACACCATTTTGATTGAAGCCCAAGTGGAAGCCCAATTAAAGAAGAAGGATCACAACTAGAAGTGAACGCTTGAAGCATAAGGATGCGGGGTCAAGTGGGAGTTCACCATCTCATACCTTGTCTCATGCTCTTCCCTTAGGAGGGACCTTTTAACACACTTGTTTCGGTCAACAAGTGTTGTTGCTTTAGGTGACTATGGTTATGAACATGTGACTGTATTTTATTCTTGTATGGTTGATTTATGTTTATTGTTTTATCATGTTTGGATGTTAACAATTAAAATCGACAACTAGCATAAAAGTGATTTCTTTGAAACTATTAAGTTATAAAATTGGTTTTATTAACTATTAATGAATTCATAATAAAATGGGTTTTATTAAAAGGGAATTAGAAAATTGGTTTTTAAAGGTACCATTCATTTGAATGCATGCAAATGGAAGGTACATTAAATAGTTTTTCAATCTAGAATTTTGAAAACTTAAATCCATTTAAAACAAGTTGAACACCATCCTTTTATACGACACCCGAGTCACATGGAGACTTGAGGTGGGATAAAGGTCACCTAACCACATTTAAGAAAACTTGTGATATTCAGTTGAATTTACAATACTTGTGGGATAAAGGTTACCTAACCACTTGTATGTGTTGGAACCTAATCCTACAGATCTAAGATCTAGTGATTGTATAACGGATCTAGTTCATGATGCTCTGATTAATTATAAGATGTATTTGTATATATTAGTATTAGTTGTTTATATATGTGTAAGTATAATATTGGATGATTAATTAAGGTGAAGAATTTAGACGAGTTCTAGACAGAGTTTCAATACTTAAATCTCAAAACTTAAATTAAACAGTGGCCGAACCCCCTATATATAAAAGATGACTCTAGTTCGTTACACATTCCGTAACGAACTAGCCACTCACTTCGTTACATACATCAAATAAGATAAACTTAACGAATCACCCAGTGTTACTTAAACATCCTTAACGAATCAAGAGGGAACTTAACTTAAGTCTAGTTCGTTAAACATCCTTAACGAACTAGATGCTAACTTAACGAATTACAATAATAACTTAATATTTATTACATAAATAAAACAACAAATACATTAACGATCGATACAAAGACTCGAGATGCAAAACCGTGTACTAACAGACACCCCCTCGTCTTGAGCTTTTAGTCTTTTACTTTACTTGAAGCTCTTGGACTGCCAATCTCTGCAACTATGAATTCCATTCTCAAAACATACACACACGACACGTTGGAACTGCATAGCCAGATCATAGTCTTCATTGCGCTCGATCAATATCTTATTCTTGTGTAGCACGTCGTTGTCGGTCTCGGTTAATTTAACAAGCCACATCGGATCAATGATCTTGATTAGCTCGGTCTTCAAACCTTTTCCTAGGACAATGACGGCCTAGCCAGTTCGGTTATCGTAATACCAGCGGTTGAATGATAGATGCATGTGTTGATTCAATATCTTCGCTGGCACACGCTTCATGGTCTTTTGGCAGTTTTACTTTAAGGACCAATTTATCCAGCCTGTCCTCGGATCAATCCCATTAATACGCTTACGAATAGGGACCTGTGGCTTAACAAACTAAAATCCATGGTTGACTTCAAATAACTGATGTTGATGGAACCAATCTGCTATCCAGTCACCCCCAAGGTTGATAAATGGACGACACGCGAGGGTACGAACATCCCAACGCGGTAGTGTGAGAACATCCATTATCTTCTCATAATATTGGATACCTTTTTCCCATTTAACAATACATTCTTTCAGTTCAGAATCAAAAAACCAAGTGACAATATCACCTTGAACCTTTGACACGTTCTTGAATGAAGTCACTTGGTTGGCTTTGGCACGAGAAGCAGCTTCATCCTTCTGCTCCTGATCCACATACCTATAATTCTCAATAATTTTATGAGTTTCTTACTTCAATACCCAAACCATCTTTCAATATCAGCATCGGTCGGGTTTTCAATCGAATGGAATCTCCTATCAACCACACTTTTACCCTTTGATAACTTATCCAAGTTATCCTCAGCTGCTTTAAACATTTCCTCATTAAACATTGGAGCACCCAGATCAACATTAGTGTGTTGAAACAAATAAGGATACTCATCAGCTATAACATCTTCAACCTCAACCACCTCATCTTTATAAATAAAACCCGCATTCATTTCAATAGTCGGATCATTTAAGATCTCTTCATCATTCATAACTTCTACATCATGCTCCGTCTCTAACACTGCCAACTCATCGTCATTCAAACCAAGCAGTAGTGAAATCTGCTCTCGTGTTAGAGACCTTTCAACAAACTGACCCACCTCAATCTCATCCTAATTCAAATGCTCCTAACCACCCCCGAACCATCAACAAAAATCACCATGTCAGCCTGGATCATCTCAATGGGCTTAGCAACTGTGTAATCTCGATAAACAAAAATCTGCTTGCCCGAGTCACCAACTTCACTAGTACCAGCACCAGAGGAAGAACCGTGAGATTTTTTTGGCTCACTTCCTCCAGCACCTGAAGCATCAGGATCCTCATCATCATTTTTCAGCTTTTTCAGTGCATCGTCTTTACACGTGAGTTGCAAAATGAGATCCTCTTGTTCTTTCAGCTTCACCCCCTGAGACGTGACAATATCACGAAGAGCTTTCGTTTCCTTTTGACAATAAGAAACATAGCTCATTAATTTCATTTGATTCTCCATTAATCATTCTTGATTCAGAAGGTCAGCAGACATTTGATTTTCAAACAAATGTAGAAGACTTAATGTTGGTACATGTTTGTCAGTAGTTCATAGTCTAACGATTGTAATCGAGTCTGTAATGTAATTATGTTTTTGATTATGTTTATATTTATGTAACGAGCGAAGTTGTCAACAAGTTCGCTTAGGCGAACTTGTTGAACAAGCGAAGTTGTTAACAAGTTCGCTCTGGCGAACTTGTTGAACAAGCGAAGTTATGGACAACTTCGCCTGAGGCGAAGTTGTCGTGTTTATATAAACTGTTCACCGTAACAGTTTGTGAGCTAGCGAGTTTTGATTAGGTTTTCGTTTCAGTGAGAGTTACGTGTCAGAGTCTGTAATAGTGACCTCGTGTCACGTGTTCGGGTTATCAATATAACGTGTTTCGGTTATTGCTCGTGTGTTTGTTATATACGTATTCTACGCTCGTATCTACCTACGCAGGGATTCCGCACCTGCGCAGATAGCGACATCCTGTGTACGATCCGTCCGGGAACCTACAATTGGTATCAGAGCCATCGGCTCGATTGTGAGGTTCGGGATTTCACGCGGGTGTAGAAAACGTCTCGTTTGACCAATTCACGGGACGAGTTTTTGTTCGTATTGAGTTCTAATCACTATATACAGTCATTTTCAAGCCTTTACAACGACCGGAAACTGCAGAATCGTCGAAAACAGATCTGAATATTTTCAGTGTTCATCGGGCGAAATTAATGTTCTTCAGGCGAAGTTGCCGTCACTGAAAGTAGGGTTTCGGCGAAGATATAAGGTTCAGCGAAGTTATTCACAACTTCGCCTGCCTCATAAGTTCGCCTCAGCGAAGTTATCCTCAACTTCGCTTACCTGATAAGTTCGCTTACCTTAAGCGAAGTTATTCTCAACTTCGCCGAGTCACACGAATTTAAGAATTTTTCCAGCGAAGTTAACACTTAAGCGAAGTTATTCTTAACTTCGCCTTTAGTACTGTTTGGACAAATTTTTGAATTTTTCGGGTTTTTGAGAAGATGTCGCAAATTAACATCTCGGAATTGGTGAAAATGGAGGTCGAAGCGGGGTCAGCCACTAAGGCCCCAAGGATGTTAAAAGGAACCGACTTTGTTGCATGGAAGGATCGGTTTATTCAGTATATTAAATACCAGGATGCAAAGATGTGGGTGTGCATCCAGGATGGATATATTCCACCGACCATGGTGTACGAAGGTCGTGATGTGGTTAAGAAGTACAGCAAGATGGAGGTAGAGGAGAAGAAGATGTACGAAGCCGAAAGTAAGGCTCACGCAGCTATCACTATGGCTCTTCCACAGGAGATCCTTCATACTTTCAGAAAGTATACATCGGCTCGAGAGCTTTGGGATGCTCTTGAAAATAGATTCGAAGGGAACGTGGGCATTCGTGCCTCGAAGATTAAACTGTTGAAGACTCAGTTCTCTGTCTTCAAATATTTGAAGAACGAATCTCTGGATGATATAATCACTCGATATTATCATCTAATGACAGAGCTAAACAACTACTCGATTGCTTACAGAGAAGAGGAGATAGTTGAAAAGCTTCTCGATGCTCTCCCACCAAAGTGGGAAATGTACACAGTTCTGATGAGGGAAGACAGAGACTTTCCTAATTGTGATTTGGAGACAGCAGTAAAGAAGCTCAGAACCTTTGAGCTTAATATGGTTCGTAAAGAGACACCAACTGATCAGATTCAAGACCCTGGTATGTATGGTGCCAAACTTAACTCAGGCTCAAGTTCGAAGCCTGAATCTGCTGCTTACTACTCCAAAGGAGAGTCAGGTTCAAACTCTCCTCATGAAGGAAACGTTTCAGTAAACATGAACGGTGATGTTTGCTTTGCTGCTGGAGGTTCAAGTGCTTCGAAACCTCAAACATCCAACAGTAGTTTCTCTCCAAGTGCCTCAAGCAATAACTATTCCAAGATGCCAATGAGTGTCAAATCTGCTGAAGAGCAGTTTGCAGTCTACGCATCTTTTATTGCTTCATATGAGAACTACATACAGGGGAAGATTGTGGACCCTGCTGTTTTGGATGAGGATTATGACCAGATCGATGCTGATGATCTGAGGAGATGGATTTGCAATGGCAAATGGCCATGATAGTGAGGCGAGTCAAGCGTTTCATGAATAAGACGGGGAGAAAATTTGTTGGTGGTAGGCCCGGATTCGACAAGTGTAAAGTGAGGTGCTATAACTGTCAATAGTATGGGCACTTTGCTAAAGAATGCAGAAACGAGAGAGTTGAACGGGGTCAAGGCCGGTCTGCACAGCCTACTGGGATTAGTAGAGAGGTCAATGCCATGTTGTCTAGAGAAGCCGGTGAATACAACTGGAACATGCATGCGAATGAAACTGGTGAGCAGGCGAATATGGCTAAGGTAGAAAATGAAGATTGTGAGAAGATGACTGGAGAGAAGAAAGCTACTGGTAAGGAGAAAGCTTTCATGGCAGATAACGATGGTCAACCCTCCGAGGTAAGTTCTAAACTTGTTTGTACAAAATGTGAGAATTTGTCTGAGCAACTTGCTACCATAACTGATCAGTATGTTCGTTTAGATGCTGAATTTAAAACACTTAAAGAAGATCATCATTTTACTAAGGCAAGAGAAAACAGTTACAAAGTTAAAATAAAAGCATGTGAAAAAGATGTCAAAAGCTTAAAAACTAAACTTGCTGAAAAAATTGATGTAATTGACCTAAGTTATGAGGTTTTAGAAGAAAAGACTAAACTTATTGTTGAACGAGAAAAGCAGATTGCTGACCACCAGGTGAAAGTGGTGGAACTGAACCGAAAACTCGAGCAGTTCCAAAATTCCTCAGCTATTCTAGATCACCTCGTTAGTGATCAAGGTACCTCTGCAAAGAGGGGAGGAATTGGTTATCACGAGGTGCCACCACCTTATAACCACAACTACACTTTCAACCCTAGTATTCAGAAATCTGTGGATTTTGAAGTTCCTCAGACAGTTCCAATCAAGGTTACATGTAAAGAACCAACTGTTAGATGTGAGACGAACGGCTGGTAACACTGCCTCTACATCCAAACCAACATTTGAAAAGAAAATGGAGAGTAGGTGTTGCTTTAGATGTAATAAATTAGGACATCTTGTTGCAGATTGCCCTCTGACGCCGAGATACAGAGGTGTGAGGCCAAATAAAACTGAGAATAAGCATCAGTTTGATACTGCTAAAAATGAAAACTTTTCAAAATGCCAAAATGTAACTAATTCAAGTTTTCATAAAAACAAACCTCAGTTTTTCAACCAAACCACAAGATATAACACTTTCAATTCACATAGGTTTGGAAGGCATCACACTCAATCTTCAAGGAGATTTCCTAACAGGACTTACAGGAATTATCCTGATGCTAACTTTGGAAAGCCAGGGTACGGGACGTATCGATCCAAGACCAATTGGTCATGGGTCCCAAGATTCTAATTCTCTGTTTTATTGTGCAGGAACAGTTGAACAGGGCTGCCCACAGTCTTTGGATTGTAGATAGCGGCTGTTCCCGACACGTGACGGGCAACAAACACTTGTTGCACGACTTAAAACCTGTTCAGGGAGCCAGAGTTAGTTTTACTGGTGAAAGTGGAGGAAGAATTACTGGGAAAGGAACGGTGTCCAATGGGAAGATGACACTTGAGAATGTAAATTTTGTGGAGGAGCTGAAGCACAATCTGCTGAGTGTGTCGCAGATTTGTGATAAGGAGTATACTGTTCACTTCACGAAGAATGAGGCGAATCATCATAAACCTAATTGAGCTGAACGGGATGATAAATCCCGAGTAACCATGTTTTTATTTGGGTTAAAAAAAAAAAAAAAAAACGTCACTCTTGCTTAAAATTAGTCGGTTACCTCAGTTTGATGGACATATCCTCGGATATGTTTTGGTCCTCGTTTCTACTTGTAGAGAAAGAGGATCGCCATTAACCAGACGACTGAAAGTGACCGGGGCGGTTATGATGTGTTTTCTTTCTGTCGCTGAAAATTAGTCGGTCATACTTAGTTAGAAGGACACATACTTGTATGTGGTCGGTCCAGTTGATCCATTGGATCTTCAGGATTGCCGTTTACCTGAAAACTTTGACGTGAACGGGGTGATTGAAGTCAAAATTTTTTTTAGGGAAATGAAATTACTTTTCAAGTCTATTACTTCGTATGAAGTAAATGTGCTATGTTTAACAGAAAATTGATCTAACCTTGGAAAATGATATATATACTGATTGTGTGTGCTTAACTGGTGAAGTTATTAGGCTTAAAAGGCTTTAGGACAATCATTGTAAGTCATGGTAACTTTTTATGGTGCGTAAAAGTAGATGTGATACAAACTAATTTTACTTGATTTTACGTGGAAACTCCTTAAGAGTTTTGCGTGTCTTCATATATATTTTTTCGAATGATAGGCAGAAAAGCGATTACCCAGTCATACACGAGCCCATGTGTGTTCTGATTCCCGTGAAGAAAGCGTTTCAAGACACTGCAGTGATCCAGATTCGGGACTTGCAGTAAAATTCTACTTTGAAGTCTATGTTAAAAAAAAAAATAAAAAAAAAAAATAATAATAATAAAAAAATTTTGAGTTATTGTAACATATTAGTGATCATAAATTCAAGACTTCTCTATCTTAGAGCAAGATGAAGAACGGGAAACAGAAGAAGAATACATACAAGTTAATCAGACACTATGGGTCGAAGTCAATTCGGGGTGACTTGGGGAAAGCCAAATACGCTTTGAGGATAGATAGGAGGCATCAATATTTCTGAGTTGTTGCCCACTTAAAATTTTAAGGATTAATTGAACCTAACTCGTATCACAGAAACGATGAAAACCATCTTAAGTATATTACCTGCTTACAACCTGTCTCTATATGTCATAATACAGCTAAACACGGATTTATGTGACTGTCACGTAGTTAGTATGATTCCTGTTAGGATCTTTTCTAAAACATAGCTGTCCCTACCAAGACTGAAATTTGATCCCTTATTTCGTTAAATTTTTATAAGTTTTTTTTCTATTTTTGTAGTTATATTATTTTATATCTGGTTACTTAGACTTGATCATTTTTGTTTAACTCTTTATGAATCTTTCAAATGTTAATTGCAAAATGTTCAAACTTAAAGGGTTGATTCTGAAAATATAGGCGAAGTTGTTGAATCAGGCGAACTTGTGCTTAACTTCGCCTAGGCGAAGTTACCCGTAACTTCGCCTGACCAACTCTGACCCTATATAAGGTGCTTTTCAACAGTAAACTTCATTATATTTCAGCGAACTTGAGAGTTTTCCGGCGAAATTGAGAGCTCCGGCGAACTTGATTTTTATCTCCGATTTCGATCTTTGATTCTAGTTTCTAGTATCATTGAGGGTATGTGTTGTCAATTTCTCTCACAAAATTGTTCGTTCTTGATCGTTTTTACCCGGTTCGAGACCTCGGGTCGTCGGACCTTCGAAACCGAAATCTTAAAAACTTGTGTTAACGTGTGCATGGACATCCTTTTCAACTTCACATCCTTAATATCATGTGTATTGATGTTCTTGATCGTCGTACTTAGCCGAAAACACCGGATTTCCGGTGTTGGAATCTGGACAGTCGCCGTTAGGGTTTAGGCGAAGTTAGGGTTTAGGCGAAGTTATCCGCAACTTCGCCTGGGGCTTAATTTCGCTTGAGGCGAAGTTTTCCACAACTTCGCCTGAAGCTTAATTTTGCTTAACACTTATCTTCGCCTGAGGCGATGTTGTGATAAGGCGAAGTTATCTTCAACTTCGCCTAAATCAATTTGTTTAACAGTTACATTAGACGAACTTACAGATGAAGCGAAGTTGTTCCCAACTTCGCCTCACCTTTAAGTTCGCCTATACAGTTTTAATCACAACTTCGCTCATGGTATAACGCGAACTTGTGAGTTGCTTAACAGCTATCTAACTTGGTTTGTTTAGTGCAGATATGGCTGCTGTTGGCGGTGCTGGTGGTGATGACGGTGATGATCAAAGACAGTTCTTTCCAGCGCATAACCAGTACATCATGTTAGACCCAGACGCAAGTGGCGTGGAGGACTACAGGGAAATAATCTCATTTCTCCTGTGCTCAAGGATCTTCCATGCAATCACGAATACCTTGCCTATTTCACTACCTAACATTGAAGACTTTTGGCGGTCGGTAGAGTATGATTGTCGGGTTGAGCCCCCGGTGATGCGAGCAACCGTAAATGGTCATGTTGTGCAGTTCTCTTCAGAAGATATACGGTTGGCTTTGCAGTTCGGAGAAGAAACGAGGGATGACCCAACGGAGTTCGTCGCTCCTTTTCGTGATGGGGCATATCTCAGGATGGGTTACTCAGGTCCGTTGGGGGACACGCAGAGGAGAAAAGGATTTTTGTTAGATCAGTGGCGCTTCCTAATGCACATCTTGATCGTGTGCATGTCTGGGAGGAAGGCAGGTACTGATGGAATGGGCGCGATGATGCAGTCTGCCATGACTGCCCTGACTTACAACAGAAGATATTCATTTAGTCAGCTGATATTTTACGAGATTGATCGTCAGAGGAGGGCTGTGGCGCGTGAGCGATTTATTATGTATCCTCGATTCTTACAAATGATTCTCAATCATGTGGCTCCGTTGCTACCTCAGAGACGCCCTATTAGATACGTTGAATGTCTGACGAAGCGTATCTTTGCTCAGTGTCGCACTTCTAGCGCACGAAGCAAGCCTGAGCTGCGTCCCAGGCATACTCCACTGTTCGGGTATCTTGTCAACCCGGAGTATGTTCCTGCTGGTGGGGACGAGTTCAGAGACCCAAGACCACAACAGGCGGCAGCACCTCATGCTGTATCAGCTGCGCCTGCTGTGCCTACTGCTGAAGAAGTCGACCTTGATGCTGCTTTTAGCGGCCAAGGAATGTTTGATATGGATGTCTCGGGTTCTCAGGCCATGGATGTTACTAGAGCAATTACTTCGGTAGCTGACTCCGATCTTGATGAGACATTTGCTGAAGCTAGACGATTGATGGTGTCTAGGGAGAGAACGATTGGGAAGAGGATGAGAACGGTTGATGACGATGTCGAGGAAGATGATGAAGAAGAAGCAGTCCAGCTAGTGCTCAGACGTTCAAGAAGAGAACGGACAGGTATGGGTTCGGGAGCTGGAGAAACTTCAAGGCTGGTACGTTTTGCTCCACCTGCCTTGTCTGGTATGTCTCTTATTCCTTCTACAGCACAGGTTACTGGCGTCCAGACATCGACTCCAACAATTGTGTCTTTACCACCTCAATCGCTTACTCCATCGGTGGTAGTAGCACGATTTGTTGAGTCCACGGTCACTACTACTGCAGGGTTACCAAGTGTACCACCTGCGGTCACTTCTGCTGCTGATGTCCGCCAACTCCAACGCCTACTTCAGACTCCGAAAGGATAGCTTCACTAGAGCGGATCGTAGCTGAGCAGTCCAAGACAATTCAAAGCCTAGTGGAAGCTAACCAACTACAGGCCTCCCTCCTGGTCGAGCATGGGAAGATCATAGACGCTATGAAAGCGTTCTTGGCATCTCAGGGGGAGATGACCTGTAGGGGAGATGAGTTGAGGACAAAACGGAGAGAAGATCATGACGATGATCCCAATGCACCGGAAGGTGCAGGTGGTGAGCTGCCAAGAACTTCTATAGGTCTTGGTACTTCCACAGCTGAGGGGGAGTCTACAAGCGCAGCTGGTGATGATGATGATGTTGATGATGTAATCGACGCGTTGAAAGAGCTAGATGATGATGATGATTTTATGCTTGAAGCAGATGTGCTGCCGAGTGATGAGATTGAGAAGATCGGTGAGCAAATTATTGTTGAAAGTGTGATGGAAGAAGGGGAGATAGTAGATGAAGATATTGAACACGAGATTCCAGAGGTTGAGATGCCCGATATGGGTGATGAGACAGTGGTGGAAGATACTGAATGGGAAGAGCAGCCGAATTGGAAGGAAGGTTGTGCTCAATGGTTCGTAAAGACGAAGAAACTGGCGGTCCCTAAAATGTTCAAAAAGAGTTACAATATTAAGGGATACGCTGAAGCAAAGAAAGGTATTATCTGCTGGATATATGATGAGCAGCTGCGGCTCTTCGAGATCAAAAGATATGACGGGATTCAGTACTTCAGGAGAACTTTGAGATCATTAAACACACTGCCTGAATGTGAGGTTAAAGACTTAGCCAGATTGGGGTTGATAAATCTAAGTGACAATAACATGGCTAGAGTCATCGGAAAGATCGTATGGAAAGAGTGCATTAAGGAGAAGAAGTTTGAGCTGCTGAAACCACAAAAGGGGAAACTTGTCGAAGACAAGGATAGAGTTTTGAGAGCTGATGGAAAGCCTTGGATGGTTATGAAGTATAAACCGATCCGGTGCCATAAAGAAGTACCGATGAAGCTTATGCCCAAGGACGTGCTCAAAGACCTAAAATGGTGGTTCGTGGATTGTGAAACAGCGGAGGCGGTAATGGAAGATGAGGATGAACAAGAAGTGCTTAGGGTTTACGACCCGATGCATCTTGTTAATCTATCACAAGCTGATCTGAAGATGCTCAACGAAAAGAATATCTTCTACATTCCTGCTTGGAAGGATCAAGCAAGGAAATATCAAAGGGTGGTGTCGGTATGTGTTAGAGAAGGAGCGCACGCGTAAAGGTACAAGATTACAAGACTCAAGCTTTGAAGATCAAGATATGAAGCTACTGCCAAGGGGGAGTCTGTTGGTACATGTTTGTCAGTAGTTCATAGTCTAACGATTGTAATCGAGTCTGTAATGTAATTATGTTTTTGATTATGTTTATGTTTATGTAACGAGCGAAGTTGTCAACAAGTTCGCTTAGGCGAACTTGTTGAACAAGCGAAGTTGTAAACAAGTTCGCTCTGGCGAACTTGTTGAACAAGCGAAGTTATGGACAACTTCGCCTGAGGCGAAGTTGTCGTGTTTATATAAACTGTTCACCGTAACAGTTTGTGAGCTAGCGAGTTTTGATTAGGTTTTCGTTTCAGTGAGAGTTACGTGTCAGAGTCTGTAATAGTGACCTCGTGTCACGTGTTCGGGTTATCAATATAACGTGTTTCGGTTATTGCTCGTGTGTTTGTTATATATGTATTCTACGCTCGTATCTACCTACGCAGGGATTCCGCACCTGCGCAGATAGCGACATCCCGTGTACGATCCGTCCAGGAACCTACACTTAATAACAAATTAGTCTGCTGAGTTGGTGGCGTAGCATGAAATGAGGCAGGAATAGGCTGAACTGAACCTTGAGGACGACTCAGCCTCAAAAATGAGATATCCATTGGAGGAGTAGGAGGAGGCATCATCACCGGTGTAGGGGAAATCACCGAAGTTGCAGTAGAAGGCATTGGCAATGTAGATAGGACTGATTGTGGAATCAAGCCAAGCCTAGTATCAGAAGTAAGTGTGGTCGTCAACGTGAGCTTTGGAGTGCTAGTAGTAAGCGGCACCGATGGGCGTTGAGGAGTGGACGACCTTGGAGGTTGGACTCCAAACGAGACGCCAGCACCAGCCGACACTCGTCTCTTAGCCGATCCCTCAGTAGCCAACTCTTTACCCTTTCTCTTTCGTTGAGCGGCAATTGTAGAAGCTAAAGTCGCTTCAACCGCAGCTTGCATTTCAAGAATAGCCGCATCTCCATCACCACCATTACCACCATCACCACCATCACCACCGTTATCTCCATCATCACCACCGGCATTCCCACCTGGTCCCTCCTCACGCTCGGAATCCGAATCGTCATGGATCCAACGATCATTGTCGGGACATACATACTCTGGATTTATCAGATTACCAATCAACCGTTTGGTCGGAGGAGGATCCTTCCTATAGGCTTTCATTCACCGAACAGTATCAGCTGTCATATGCTCAAATGGCACCACGTCATTTACAATAGCTTGATCAATCGCCAGATTAGGAATTAAGTCTTCAATAATTAATTGGAGGAAACATGGATACATTACAAACTTCTTCTTTTGAACTGTTTGAAGACACTATTCTTTAAGATGATAGAAAATCATCTCTGAAAAGTTGAACGATTTGTTGAGAATCAATGCAACAAATGCTGACTGTAACATGATTCGACATTCATCATAACCACCCTTACGACCTCCCAAGCAATGGATCAATACGTGTAGTAAATACTTGTAGGTTGGGCATAAACCATTCTTGTTGTACATAGGGTCTTCAATGTTGCCACCATAGAATACATGATGAAATAGACCCTTGATCACCTTTTTATCAAACTCACATGGATGATCAACGGTATCTCCAAACCGAATCACACTTCGGATTACATCAATATCAACCGTGATCGGAGTTTGGTTGATTATGGCTTCAATATGATTCTCTACTTCAATGTACCTTTCCGTATTCAAAAATTGATGAACTATACTGAAACGAACGTCAGGATTTGCAGTTATTGCATAGTGAATATGCTAGCGTCGTAGGAACTCTAATAACCCTCCAAAGATGTTCTCATCAGCAAAATTTGTAGGCACAAATATTATGTTTCTTATCATATGGAAGCAAAGGCAGATTTTGTTGTTGTTGCTGTTGTTGTTGTTGATCAGTAACCGGTGGATCTTGATCCATGTTATCAGCCATAGTTATAAATAAATAAAGTCGAGAATCAGAAATATTCAAAATTATATAAACATATCTATGTAAATTTTGAAAATTATCAAGTTAAAATATTAAATTAATTAATTTACAATGTTATTCATTAAAATAGACTGATTAGTTATATTATTATAGTGAATCAACCATTTCGCTATCATGTAAATAAATAACGAATTAAGAATTAGCGATTTACTATGAAAAGGAAACGAACTAACCATCTAGTTCGTTATAATTAACAAATACCAATCTTATTCGTTAATATAATTGATTCGCTATTCTAATTCGTTTGAATTGCTTACCGAATTTGTCACACCCCGACTTAGGGCCGAGGAGTGTGACCACAAGTTGGTACCTGTTTTGTAAATGTATCAGAGTTTATGGGTTAATTTTAGCAGAAGACTTTAAGTTTGAATATAATATTAATTTACATTGAAAATTTACTCTGGAATTAAATACCCGAGTATTAGTTTACAAAATATAAGTTTTCATATTACAAGGATTAGTTTATCAAAAACGTAGCCATCTTGTACGCGCTTCTATCTTTATATAGACTCCAATCCTTGCTAATGCTACTTATGCTTAATTACCTACAATGGGTTGGAAAAATACGTCAGCTATATGCTGGTTAACACGTATGACTCAATAAAACATTTTGAATGACGATTACAATACAAATATAGTTTTCTTGACAAGCTCAGCGGAAGCATTTCTAATTCCGGTATATGTACCACTGCCCTACAAACACAATGGTAATCTCCGAGCCATACGGCCCTGAACAGAGAACTGGTCATGATCATTTAAGCCGCGGCTTCATTGCCTTTGATTGATTGAATGAGCTTTAACATTTATGTTTGGATCCAGACACATGCGTATTCGGTCTGAGTTGATTTTATTCTCTACTTTCTATTATAACGTTTTATAGATCACATAATCTCATGTAGACATTTGATTGACTCATTAAGAAAAACAAATGTTCATCTTATCGAGTATAAATGTGTTTTGACTTATTGAAAAGGTTAACGTATTCACCTGTACCGTCAGTGTTGTAAACCTTGACTGATTTATTGATTGTGAATGATACTTAACCTATACATAAATAAGTTTGTATGAATGTTTTGAATGATGTTAAGCTATGATTGTAAGCTTAACCATGAAATCGTTAATCTTTGATTGTGAATGAAAACAATTAGTTTTATGTGACGTTTGATATAGCATGCTTTGGCCTAATAGGTTCTATCACGTTGGTAAGTTTCTTCAGGTAAGTAAACAGGTCCCGCGGTTGATTGGGATTTGTATGAATTACTTTTCCTTAGGCAAGAAACATACTACTAGTGATATCACCCTCCCAATTACTACATTCCCGTCATATATCTTTTGTTTAACATTACTTAATCATGAAGTAACGTTTTATGAAAACTTGATTATGAAGAATATTTGTAAAATTACGATCAATGTTAAAGGTCATAGCCTCGATTGATAATCTAAGCTAAAATTTGAATAACTTAAACATAAATCCTACCTTAGATTGGATACTTAGATTGATAATAAGAAATAGGCAGGGTCTTGATCTACTAGATTATATGATTGCTACTTGATTATAACTTCGTTTCTTGCACGAAGTTTGAGAAAATGGCACGTCGGCTTGTTACTGCAATGGGCACGACTTTCGAGGTTAAGTGTGTGTAAATGGAGGTGCGTTTGGGATGGATGGAGCTCATGCCCGTCACCCCTTTTTATAGGCGAATTCAGGACCCCATCGCAGTACGCAATGGGTTCCTTGGGATCCGTCGCCTACCGTGGAGCCGCAATTTTACGCCGCCTTACCAGATTGTGACACGTGGCTTGTCATATCGTGCCACGTGTTGACACGTTGTTGGACACGTGTCCACTGACTCAGAAAGTCCATCGCGCTACGCGATGGGTTGATTGTTACTTTGTCGCGTACCGCGATGGAAGAATATTTTCAGAATTTGCATTTTGGTCCCTATACTTTCTAAGATAGTGTATTGAGCCTAAATTGAAGAGGGTAAAAGACGCGGTGTTACATCCTGCCCACCTTTTAAATAATCTCGTCCTCGAGATTTATTGGAATAGATTGGGATATTTCTTCTTCATTTTTGACTCGAGCTCCCACGTATACTCAGGTCCTCGTCTTGAATCCCATTTGACTTTCACGAGCTTAAGTCGTTTGTGCTTGAGAAACTTGATCATTCTACATTCTATTTGAATCGGCTGTTCTACAAACTTAATTTTCTCGTTGACTTTAACATCTTTTAATGGCATTGCAAGAGTTTTTTCGGCTAAACACTTTCGAAGATTGGATACATGAAATACGTCATGAATGCCTTTCATTTCATCTGGTAATTCTAGTAGGTAAGCAACTGGTCCAATTCTTTCGAGTATCTTGAATGGTCCGACGAATCGTGGACTCAATTTTCCTTTCTTTCCAAATCGTACTACACCTTTCCAAGGAAATACGTTCAATAATATTCTATCTCCTTCTTTGAATTCTAATGGCTTGCGGCAAATGTCCGCATAACTCTATTGTCTATCTCTTGCCGCTTTCAAGCATTCTCGGATTTGTATAACTTGATCGGTGGTTCTTTCAACAATCTCGGGTCCTGATAACTGACTATCACCTGTTTCAGACCAGCATACAGGCGTTCAACACTTTCGTCCATATAAAGCTTGAAATGGTGCTGCTTGGATACTCGTATGATAACTGTTGTTGTACGAGAATTCCATCAAGGCAAGATGGGTATCCCAGCTTCCTCCTAGATCAATAACACAGGCACGAAGCATGTCTTCTAAGATTTGAATAGTGCGTTCACTTTGGCCATCAGTTTGGGGATGGTAGGCAGTACTCAAATTTAATCATGTCCCAATGGCTTTTTGAAAACTTGCCCAAAAGTTTGAAGTGAAACGACTACCTCTATCAGAAATGATGGATAGTGGCACACCATGCAATGATACTATGTTCTCGACATATAAGTGTGCTAACTTATCCATACTAAAAGTTTCTTGAATTGGAGTGAAATGGGCAGACTTGGTGAGTCTATCTATAATAACCCAGATCGCATCATTTTGACGCGAAGTTTTAGGTAACTTCATGATGAAATCCATATTTATCATATCCAATTTCCATATTGGTATTTCTGGTTGTTGAAGCAATCCTAACGGCTTTTGGTGCTCGGCTTTCACTTTGGAACACGTTAGGCATTTCACTACATACAAGGCAATATCTTTCTTCATACCAATCCACCAGTAATCATCCTTTAGATTGTGATACATCTTGTCAGTTCCTGGATGCATCATATATTTTGATTTGTGTGCTTCTTCAAAAATTTTATCTCTTAGGTTTCTGACCATTGGTACCCAAATTCTTGTACCAAGTCAAAGGATTTCGTCACTTCCTTTGATTAACTGGTCAATAGTACCATTTTCTTTTTCGGCTTTAATATTTCCGTTCTCTAGTGCCAATTTCTGAGCTTCCTTGATTTGGCATGCTAAATCAACTTTAAGTTCAAATCTTAGAGCTCGAACTCTTTTTGGCTTCGCATGTTCTTTTCTACTTAAGGCGTCAGCCACAACATTGGCTTTCCCTTCATGGTAAACAATCTCACAATCGTAATCGTTGAGCGTTTCCATCCAACGTATTTGTCTCATATTCAACTCTTTTTGATCAAATATAGTTTTCAAACTTTTGTGATCAGTATATACCGTGAATCTTACAACATACAGGTAATGTCGCCATAACTTTAACGCAAAAATTATAGTGCCTAATTCAAGATCGTGCGTGGTGTAATTCTTTTCATGAACTTTCAATTGTCTCGAAGCGTAGGCATTCACTTTCTTTCCTTGCATTAAAACACTTCCCATTCCCGTGAGCGAAGCATCATAGTAAATGATAAAGTTCTCTAGTCCTTATAGCAAGGCCATAATAGGTGCATTAGTCAAATTTTGTTTGAGTGCTTCGAATGCTTCCTCTTGCTTCGGTCCCCATTCAAACTTAATTGACTTTCTTGTGAATGATGTTAATGGAACAGCTATTCGGGAGAAGTCTTGAAAGAATCTTCGGTAATATCAAGCTAAACCTAGAAAACTTCGGACTTGATTCGGTGTTTTCGGTTTCTCCCATTTAGTTATTGCTTCAATCTTTGCTGGATCTACTTGAATACCCTTTTCATTTATAACATGACCCAGAAATTGAACTTCGGACAACCAAAATTCACATTTTGAGAATTTGGCGTACAATTTCTCATTCCTTAGGGTTTCGAGTATGATCTTGAGGTAAACTTGATGATCGTCTTTGGATTTTAAATAAACAAGTATGTCATCTATGAAGACAATGACAAACTTGTCCAAACAAGGCTTACAAATCCGATTCATCATGTCCATGAAAGCTGCCAGAGCATTAGTGAGTCCAAAAGGCATAACGGTGAACTCATAATGTCCGTATCGGGTTCTAAATGTTGTTTTAGGTATATCTTCTTCTTGTACCTTCAATTGATGGTAACCCGATCGAAGATCAATCTTTGAAAAAAAGCTTGCTCCTTGGAGCTGATCAAACAAATCATGTTACCCCTGATTCCTTTATAACTAATCGATCTACCCTCTTTCCCTTTATGTTACCATCTTCGGCGATTCTCTCAACCATATAGTATTTCATTATTCGGTGACCGATTGACATATGTCTCAATCCAAGTCAAGTCAATTCTCCTCGGGTTCACCTTCCAAGCCTTGCCGTGCAGATGATCTTTGTGTGAGATGTTCATGTGGTGCCGCGACATGTTACCGGATATCCAGGACCGATGCAAACCTGGGGCGTCTATTCTTGTGCTGTGTAAGTTTTAATTACTCACGAATTAGGGTTCTAGTCTGTTAATTGATGATGATTTGGTCTGTCGTGTTGCTTAGGTCAATTTTAAGGGTAATTGTTCTAATCTGTGAATCAAATTAGGGTTGTTTGTTTGTTGATATATTTAGTCCGTTATAGAAGGGGAGTTGTGGATGGCTAAAATGGGCTGATGATCCCACATGCCCTAGTTGTGAAAAGGTAATTCAAGCAATGGTGAAGATGATGAACAAGAAAGATGATTTTGCAATAATGTAAACCAAAGAAGTAACGAGCTTGAAGATGTTGCTAGGAATTAGTTGGTTTTTGTTCTTCGTTTATGTGTGTTTTTATTGATTAGCTGTTAACATTGCCTTTGTAGTATGGAATAATGTAATCATTGTTGTTAGTTTAGTTTATGTTAAATTTTAGAGCTTCTTGTTTCATCTATTTACTTTAAATTTGTGTTCCACATTATCAGTCATGTTGCAGCCATGATGAAACTGAGAATGTTGAGTTAGGGAAGGATGATGAGAATGTTGAGTTTGACCAAGACAAAATTCAAATGGAAGACAAGGAATATCAATTGGGTGAAGATGAGTTGATGGCTTATTTAGTGTAAGAAGATGACTTATTTAGAACAAGTGAAGTACATGAAATGGATCCTGGTGATGATTATGACCCTAAGGTTGTGAATGCAGCTTTCAAGTACACCAGTGAGCCGGAAGAGGATTACTATCATGATCCATATGAAGACGATCCAGTGTGGGACTCTGACTGGTCAAATGATGATTGTCATTGGAAGTAACATTGTAGTTGGTTTTTAGTATTGTTTGCATTTAAATTGTACTTTAATTTGACATGATTAAATCTATTGTAGTGTTTGCGTTATTTGCCTACATGCTACTAGTTTTAAAAGCATTAAACAAAATACTGTCAAAATAGCATACAAACCATCATGTCCCAAATCAAACATAGCATACAAACAAACCATCATGTTCCAAATCAAACACACATGCTATAGGTCTTAAATTGTTTCAAACACAAACCATGACATGGTACCAGCAAGTTCAAACAAAAGTCTTAAATAGCCTCAAACACACACCATAAATCTAACTCAAACAGAACTTTATGGTTGACATCATTATGGTTGAATTGGTGCCCTGCAAGTTCTGATGTTGTGTCCGTAACCTCCACATCTTCCACAACTTTTTTCAAGCCCTAACCTGGTAAGTCTTCCTCCTGCAGAAAACACTTCCTGAACCTCTTCAATCTTCCTTTTCCTCTTCTTGCTAGCTGCCAATTTCTTCTTCTCACCTAGTGCCTTCTTCCTGCTCTTCTTCGGTCTGCCAATCTGAGTATGATGTTTAGGTGGAGTTATTATTGTTGGGCATTTTGTGGGTGCCCACATATCAGGGCCTGGTATGGGCCTGATTTGGTGATTATACACCTCCTTCCAAGTGTCATACAATGGACCGACATACATGTTGGTTTCTATCATGTTATATAGGCCTGCCACAGCATGTTTGCATGGCATACCTGTCAAGTCCCATCTCCTGCATGTGAAAATTCTATCCTCCACATTCACCACACATTGGCTTCTCAGACTTTAACCTATGAACATATTTGCATATTAACAAAAGATTGATTGTAATATCATAGTCATGCAAATATTCAAACCTGGTAAGTCACTTCATCAACCATCATAACCGTCAATTTGCTTGCTTCTGTTTGGATTTCATCCCATGCTTTTGTTGCTTGCGGTGTTAATGGGCCCCTTGAAGTGGCTTGCATCTTCTTCACAGTCACAATCCTCATGGTCAAATAATCTCTAATATACTCCAAGCATGTAATGATCGGCTTGTCTCTTACTCCAACAAGTTGCTTATTGAAAGATTCTCAAAGATTGTTCAGCAACATATCACTTTTTACCCTTCCTGAAAAATGTGATCTTGACCATCTTGCTGCTGGGATCTCACTAAGCCAGAGAAACATATCAAGATTTGTTTTCTTAATCTCCTCCATTGCCATGTTGAAGTAGGGGAAAAAAGTGGCCGATGCTACCCTATAAAACAAGCCTTTATACAAATCTCCCCTCCAGGTTTGCCTCAAGTTCTCATGGATGTGTCTACAACAAAACCGATGCTCTGCCCTAAGGAAAACACTCTCAACTGCTTGAATAAGTCCCTACAATAGTCAAATCACCACCCACTTCATGGACACTCTCAGCACACACTTCATGGCCACTTTTAAAACCAGTTACAAATCCAGAATTATATACCACAGTTTCAGCACCACTAGTCCTGCCATGCTCTACAAAAATCTCAACAATGTGACTACCTATACCATCACTGCCTCTAATCATTTCACAAACATCTTGAAAATGATAATCTTCAACCAATGGCTTTAAACCCAAATCCAAACTAATACGCGGATTTTTGTAATGAAAACAACAAGCTATACCACAACCATATTGTAACTTACAAAGTATTCCAACCAACAAACTTTTAAAAAATTCAGAAACTTGAACTTCATCAACGTAAGTGATCTTCCCCCCTTCGTATCTTCGCTGCCCCTCGGTAGCGAAATACCCTCCATGGAAAAGTTTTATGGTGAACGCATGTGAATAATTTTCACTTATAACAACAGTTCATTCAACCCGTTCACAACACACAAGTAAATAAAACAAAAAGTTTGAACACACAGTAACACCTTACCATATAGGTCGTACGGGTCACAATACTCACTGTCTGGCCTAATAGAATACGAGGTCAACATTGCGATGTGTCCAGGTGACGTTTGATTTTAACAGTGATCGGAAAAATTAGGGGTTCAATGTTCGAACGGTTGGCCTATAACTGGATGTTTGGGAAAAAAAGCCCTAATTCGGGGGTTTTATTGAATCAGGGGTGTATAAATAGGTAAAAGACTATATTACCCTTCGAAATTAACAGTCAACGACGAGTCAATTTACGTTAGGAATCAGAGGAACCCACCGGAGAAACATAGGGGCCCAAACTTCGCAAAATATTTTTCAGGGGTAAACCCATCGAACATCGATATAAACCAGGGAGACAAAATGCAGATTTATCTAAACATTATTAATAGGAAACGTACTGGTAATCACGTCCGGTATATCAGCTTCCTTTTGAGTGTCTAGCATAAAGACACGAGCGTTTCCTTTCTTGGCATCGGTCTTCACACCGCTGCCACTTGCACCAACTACCCCTGTTGTCGGCTTCTTCTTTTGACATTCATTGCTAAAATGCCCTTTCTCACCACATCAAAACACACCGCTGTTTTCTTCCTACAATCTGTTTTCGAATGACCCGGTCTCTTGCAAAATCCACATATAATGGTATTAGTTGGTCTAAGACATCTACCGAAATGTCTTCTACCACAAGACTTGCAAATGGGGCGACTATTCACAAATCCCCCTTCTCTTTTCTTTTCCATCTTCTTCATCTTTCCTCCTACACTCACTTTTCCATCATCTTTCTTTTTCTCATCTCAGTTTCTCAACATCCCGTCCAACAAATATCCGGCCAATTCCATAGCAGATTCCGTCGAAGACGGCATATGTGAGCGAACTACGTCACGGATTTCGATTGGCAATCCGTATATGTATCGTGTCACTTTGTTGATTTCAAGAGTGACCAGATGTGGCACAATTCTGCAGTACTCAAGGAACTTGGTGTTGTATTCCTTGAGATTGGTTCCCACAACTTTTTGGTTCCAAAGTTTAGTCTGAATCTGATCCATTTCGTTTATCGGGCAGAACTTCTTTAGTATCATCGATTTGAAAGTTGCCCAATCCGATTTGTATAAATTCCGATTAGGGTATTCCACCAATCCAATGCCTCCCCCTTGAACATTTGGGAGGTATATTAAACTTTCTCTTTTTCAGTACACTTGCTTATTAACATGATCGATTCCATCTCCTCCGACCAGCGGAGGGTATTTATCACATCTTTATCCCCGTGAAATTATTTGGGGTTATATACTTTAAACACCTTGAAATCAAAACCTTCGTGTATTTTGAATTTCTTTGTTTTCTCACGTAGGTCGTTTTCAACTGTCGAACTTTCATCACTTGTTTCTTTCTTTCTTTCGGTTTCCTTCTTCTTACTCTCCTTCTTTTCCGATTCCTTTTTAGATTCTTTCTTTGATTCTCTTTTTGAAGTAGCGGATTAGATTTGGCTTGCTCTTTTATTAGAATGTGAGGCGGTACGACTTTGATCGTTTTTCAATATTTCATAGATTGGATTTACAGTTTCTTTTATTAAATCGCGGATACCAAGCACATAATTTGTGGTATGGCTGGTATATTTTCTGCGGTAGCTTTTTCTTGCAAAATTTCTACAATTGTCTTTCGTTTATTGTTTCTTGATTACTGTTAGCTTTAGACATGCTGTTACATGAACAAAACAAGATTCAGAAAAGACACACTTTATAATACATTATTTATTTTACAAGAAAAGTTCACAACAATTACAACAGTATACAACTTTGATTTCTAATCCTTAATCCATTTTGTAACAAGAGTTTTCATTTTGTCACATTTCTTGACAATCTTTCTTCCCATTTTCTTTTTATTCACTTTCTCGTTCCTCAGCTCGTCCATCACCGAATTTGGGGGGTTCGGATATCCCGTTGGTGCGGACACGGCTGGGAAGAGATAAGCGCTTTCCCTGTGATAGAGATGCGGATTAGCAACGTATGCATGCATTTATTCATCGGGGATATTGTTAGTATAAAACTCCTCGATAAGATTTTCCTCCTCTCGTATCTCTTTAGCTTGTTATGATATTGATGGTCTTGGTCCTAAATATGGAGGAAAATCAGGATTCTTATTTTCCTCATCTTCTTCCTCGGAATCCTCTTCTTCTTCGGGATCCTCTTCCAATTCATAAGGATTCTTGATTGATGTTTGGAATGATATCTTTTCATATGGCATGGTAACGCTCATCTATGGTTTCCTGCTTGGTTTTGCAGTGGTTGGTGGTATCTGGTATTGATAATTCAATGGCGGTGATCCAAATTGCCATCTTCTTTGATCATAGTGACAATTCATCCAACTTGTTGATTCCGATTCTGTTTCTTGTTAATCTTGCTTTGTACTTCTTGTTCCTGGGAAGGATGGTACGTTGGAATATCAGACAGATAGTACCTGAGAATGTTATCGGTGGTGTCGTCAGAAATCTCTATTGGCATTTGCTGACTTCCTGGGAGATACAAAGGTTGGTTCCCATAAGGCATCACCGGATTGATTGTTTGATTGCGTTTGAAAAAGCTAGTGTAATAACTATTGCTAATTTCCATATCAGATGGTTCATGATTGATTGTCGGTATTGATCGAATGGCTATTCGGTGTCTATGACCAAAGTAGTTAGTATAAGACATCTGCACTTTAGTTAGATTAGGGATAGCAGGTTTACCAATCCTATCTTATCCCTATGAATAATAATAATCATTGTGATGGTTAAAGCCTAGGTACTAGTGTTTAATACCTAATTCGCTGAAACCGATGGCTCTGATACCAACCTGTCACACCCCGACTTAGGGCCTAGACATGTGACCACAAGTTGGTACCTGTTTTGTAAATGTATCAGAGTTTATGGGTTAATTTTAGTGAAAGACTTTAAGTTTGAATATAATATTAATTTACATTGAAAATTTACTCGGGAATTAAATACCCGATTATTAGTTTACAAAAGATAAGTTTTCATATTACAGGGATTACATTATCAAAAACAGAGCCATCTTGTACGCGCTTCTATCTTCATATAGACTTCAATCCTTGCTAATGATACTTATGCTTAATTACCTGCAATGGGTTGGAAAAATACGTCAGCTATATGCTGGTGAACACGTATGACTCAATAAAAAATTTTGAATGACAATTACAATACAAATATAGTTTCCTTGACAAGCTCAGCGGGAGCATTTCTACTTCCGGTATATGTACCACTGCCCTACACACACAACGGTATTCTCCGAGCCACACGGCCCTGAACAGAGAACTGGTCATGACCGTTTAAGCTCGCGGCTTCATTGCCTTTGATTGATTGAATGAGCTTTAACAGTTTTGTTTGGATCCATACATATGCGTATTCGGTCTGAGTTGATTTTATTCTCTACTTTGTATTATAACGTTTTAGAGATCACATAATCTCATGTAGACTGTGAGGTCCGAGCCCCGGTGCGGAAGCGTGAATAATAGTCAATACTAATCAACGGTGTGGAGCTCGGATCTAGGGTTAGGATCGAATCTAACTCGTATTCACTCTTGAATGATGTTAGTTGGACGGATGAGGTTTATTGATAGAGAGCCTGATTTGATTAACAATCAACAATAAAGTAGGATGAACAATTGTAATCAAAACACAAACAAGATAGAAACAGTAGTATGAAATATTAGCCGAATGATTCTCATTAAGATGAAACACTCATACATACATTCATACATACAATCAATTAAGAAATATCTCAGCCGCCACCAGGAGAGCTCATCCTGGAGGCAGAGAATCTCTCAAATGGATAAAACCCTAAATCTCACATATACACAATACAGTCACTCATACTAGACAAATGATTAAAAACATCTATTTATACTAGACTAGCATGACTTGGTCTTCAAGCTATCCACCCTTTGTTGAGACCAAAATAATACATTTTTCACCCAAAGATTAATTCGATGCGTCGGTCTAAAATATAAGTCCCAACAATCTCCCCCGTAGACCGATGCCATCGAATTTCTTCCATGATTACCTCATAACTCGTTGTCTTTCATTGAAATTCTCCCCCTCACGTTAAGCTTCTCCCATTGTTCATTTCGAATCATCACTCTTATATCACTTTTGGATATAGTTGTATGGGCATATGAACGAGGCGTTGAACTTCAAAGATCAACTTCAAGGAACAAGGTTATCACAAAAAGAAATAAACTCATTGTGATCATCAAATAATCTTCAATTCTTCAAAACTGTTTCTTCCCATGTAAATCATCTTCAAACCATTCCCTGAATTAAGATAGCATTCAAGTCAACCATAACCCGTTCTGGACTGTTCAAGTGACTATTTCATAGGAGGTTAGACTCTACTGATCATCCTTTCAACATTGTTGCTTGTGATGACTCCATCTTCTCATCCGTACTAGGAAATCTGGAAACTTACAAATGATGAAAACGTCTTTGAAAAACCTTGGATTATTGATCTTGATCAACTTTTCCTTAACTTGAGTCTTTTACTTGATTTGAAGCTAGCCATTTGCAATGAAATTCAAAGATTTTTACACCCCCAATTTCATTGCAATTGTCTTTAATAAATGTGTCTTCAAATCAAGTGTGGGTGAAACAATCTTGATCATCCTCATCAAGGTTGTAAAAATCTCAATTGAACATATTCAAAAGTTGGTTGACACTAAAAGTGATTAAATCCTTAAGCTTGGTCAAAACTTGTTCTTGTAAAGCTTTTGATGAAGTCGTGAAATTGGATGAGGTTTGAATTCCATAAGCTTGTTGATGATTGGAGAAAATTACCAAAATACCCCTGGTATATATCTTCCGTAGAGAACAGCTTGGTCAAACGGTCAATGGAACCAAAAATCTCAAAAGTTTCTTCAAAACTTTGAAATGTTTCACAAACTCTGTTTCCTAGCACACAATGTGCTTCGGAGCACTTTCCTAGCACAAAGTATGCTTGGTTTCATTTCCAAGCACAAAGCATACTCTGATTCATTTTCAAGCACAAAGTGTACTCGGAAGCAAAGTGTACTCGGAAAAAAAAGTGTGCTAGAAAGCAAAGTGTACTCAGAAATCAAAGTGTGCTCGGAAGCAGTGTACTCGGAAAGTAAAACACTTGTGATTTTTCAATTTTTCACCGAGCACAGAGTGTGCTCGGGAGCAAAAGTGTGCTCGGAAGTACTTACTATCACTAAGTGTGCTCGGGAATACTTGTGATTTTTTCAATTTTAGCACTAGCACAAAGTGTACCCGGAAGCACTTTCCTAGCACAAAGTGTACCCGGAAATCGAAACACTTGTGATTTTTCAATTTTCAACTAGCACAAAGGGTGCTCGGAAGTACAAGTGTGCTCGGATTACTTAGTGCTCGGAAACAAAAGTGTGCTCGGATTACTTAGTGCTTTTTCATTTTCCACCAAACATGCTCGGGAGCAAAAGTGTGCTCGGGAGCAAGGGTGTGCTCAACACAAACTTGAGTTTTCTCTTCACAAGCATAATTGTTCAAGACAAAACAAAGTATGCTCCAAAAAGAGTCTGCTCGAATAAATAACAAAGTGTGCTCGAGACTTAAAGATAGTTTTCTTGAGTAGACAAAGGATATGCTCTGGGTTTCACAAAGTGTTCTCGAATTTGATGTGCTCGATATAAGATGTGCTCGAAATAACCTGTGCTCAAGCAAAACAAAGATGTGCTTGGGCAAAACACCTCCTGTGCTTGAAGCAACACTTAGTCATTTTCCATACTCGAGTCCAATCTTATTTGTTCATAGTGTGCTCGAGACATCAAAACTTCATTTCTGCGTCATCAGTCACTGATTTGCCCTTGCAGAACCTGCTGCAACAAACAATGATAAAATTTCCTTTAGTACCTATTCATTCTTGACTTGTACATTCTCCTTATTAGTTTGTACCATCGGCAATATTTTTCAACAAACATCTACTGTTTGTTCAGCACGAGCACACAAAACCCTAATTTTTCAAATCCAGAAACAAGTTTCGTAAACTGAAATTAATTACTATAGCCCTATCCAAGTCATCTCGAAATCAAAGAAACCTATCTCCATATCATAATCAACCTTTTCAGATCTAGAAATAATCAGATGAACAATGTCGCTCCAAAACGAGCCAAATAACACTGTTACATCATATCTGGACTTTTCTGACCAAATAAACATGAAATTGATGTTGGATCTCCAAACGAGTCATCAACCCAAACATCAATCCATATACTTTTCTCCAAATCATCACATAATTTCAAAACCCCCAAAAATAATTTCAACGAACTTCATCGTTTAACGTCCATGGTGGATTCAAGAGCGAAATGAATCTGTTCAGCGGTTAGTCTGAATGATTCGGTAACCCAGGCTTTGATACCAATTACGGTCCCTTCGATTTCACCTGGATCATAATTAATCATGTCATAACTCACACAGATTGATGTGTCGACAAGAGAGTTAATGACGGGTTGCTATATTTAGAAAGATATACGTTTGTTAAAGGCGGAATCAATAACAAACATACGGTTGCAATGAATAATCAAAGGTAGAAAGCACACTTAAGATTCACTCAAAAGATTTCCATTTATATAATATTAATCATACAAAAGGATAATCGATTTAGGGTTTTCTAGGAATCCTAAGACAGCCTTCACACAATATTCTTTCTCAATAAATGTGTGTGTCTTATCCGTATTGTGCTCTCTTAGGCGGCGTGCCCTAAATATTCTATCTATAGGCCTGCCAACCTAGGACAGCTGTCATACCTTCTAGAAACCCTAAATACAGTCATACATATTCAAATTACATAGTCAAAATAAACTAAGTGTAAAACAAGTCTTCCGGGTAGGCTTTGCATCAATCTTATCTTTCCGAGTATGCTCCGCCATCCTTCATAACTTGGTAACATAGAAGTGTGCTCGGGATCAGTTTCCGGGTAGACTTTACTTAAAGAGTATTTCACTAAGTAAAATACTCACCGAGCAGACTTCAGTCTTCTAGAATTTGCCAGACTTTTCCCGACAACTACTTACGAGCAACCTTGTTCTTCAATGATCCATTTCAGCTCTTTGCAATAAAATAACTTATTAGCAAAGTGTACTCGGGAGTATTGTTCCTTGCTCGAGCTGAACCTTACTCGATATTACTTAGAGATATTCCTTTAGATTATCAAGCATACTTGGATCATACTTATTAATGAATACCTTGCCCGGTCTTCAATCACTTGGCTTTTTGGACTTGGTTAACCAAACCCTACTCGGAAGAGTAAAATACTTGGTTCAGAAGAACAGACTTGCTTGATAAAGTGAACATTGCCCGGATTTACATAAACTACTGTACCCTACTCGGAAACACACTAATTTGCAAACCCTGCTTGGATAACCACTTAAGAAGACTATCTGAAGTAAACCTTGCCCGGTAGGCAAAATATCGTACTCGGCCAAATAAAAGCTTGCTCGGAGGTCTAAGGTGTGCTCGGATCCATTACTTAGCAAATTTAGATGAGGTTGAGAAGATTCTAATCTTCCATGTACTTCATTTAGGTCAAATCTTTGACTCAACAATCTCCCCTTAGGTCAATTTCTTGACCCAACAATCTCCCCCTAGATTGAAACACCTCAGCTGACCCAAAACATTTCCATGGTTACTTACACTCAGCAAAAATACAAATCAAATCAAAAATCAAAATTACATATTCAAATAACATAAACAAAATTACATAATCAGAAAGTTGTCCGAAGACATTACAAAACAAAGCCTAATCTTGAAATTCTTCATTTCAGCCAGAGATGCTTGTTTTTCTTGCTCAACCAAGAATCTTAACAGTTTTGATTGCCTAGCACTTGTAGGCCTTTGCCTTTCTTTGTAATCAGAGAGATACAGTGCTGCAATCACCTTCAATTGCCATAGATTGAATTTTATGAAGTCATTTTTAGAGAAGATCTTCACAATCTCTCCATTTTCCATCATAACATTCAGATGTTCAGTCCTGGAGTCACAAAATATTCCGCTTGGCATAACATTGTGGTTGACTGAAAGGGTTTTTGGCTTTTACTGCAGTTTTTACAAAAGGTTTATCCATCTTCAAGTGCATTTGCTTTGATTTTTCTTGATTAGTCACAAACATCTTTATTTTTTTTGTATTGTTCTGTTTTGAGACCAAAGATGTTGTATTTCTGCAGAATTCCTTTACTTTGGATTTTCCTTTAGTTGTCATCTTTGATAGACTAGCCATCTTTTTGGATATTCCTTTGTTCATACCAACTAGAGATTGAGCTGCTCCCTTCTTCATGTTCAGCTGTTGTCCTTTCATTTTCTTGAAGTTGCTCAAAATCTCTTTTCTTTTCATGACTTTTACATAATCAAAAGGAATTCCATTTTTAACCAAAAATTTTGGTTTACCACCATATTTACTCAAGAATTTTTGAATGTTCATATCTTCTTCCAATTCATCTTTCATTTTGTCTTGAACAGTCTTTTCTTCATTTAATGCCTTTGAAATCTTATCAATGACAGTGTCTAGTTTCTCTTTCACCTCTGTCTTTGGTTCTTCTTGTTTAATCAACTTGAGTAGAGATACTAGCACACCATTTGGAATTTCTTCATCATTTAAACAGTTTCCAATCAATTCTTGTAGGACTTCTCTCTGATTATTCTTCACTTCATCTCTTAGCTTTCTCTCATCTTCAAACATCTTCATCAAGTTTTCTTGTTCTTCAAAGTCTTTATCAGACATCATTTGAGAAAGAAATTCTCTGTCATAAATTTCTGTCATTCTTTGCACATAGACTCTTTTGGCTTCTGATTCAGAGTCATTCATTTCTGAGTCCATTGTATTCTCCTTCTGAGAATTTAAAGTCTGAATTTCATCATCCTTTTGAGCAATTTCTTTCCCTTTTAATTTCTTTCTTTCCTCAAGATCTTTCTTTTCATCTTCTGGAACATTGTCAGCTTCATCATCTGAGCTGTTCTTTTCATAAATTGAGAGAAGCTTCAGCGAATTCTCCCCCTGTTTTGGTGATTTCTCCCCCTGTTTTGGGGCAGCTGAGATCTTCTCAACCTCAGACATTAGGGTTAGAACTCGTTGCAATGCTTTCTTCAGTTCTTCAGAAAGATGATGTTTGTAGGAATTGGAATTACTTGGAGTTGGATCCATTGCTGATTGTAACATCCTAAAAATTTTAATGATGAATAAAGGAAGTTATGTTTAGTGATTTCGCGTAATTAATTAGTATCGGGTAGGGAGCGGGTCTTGGACGTGGATTAATTGAGATGGGTTAAATAAGAATGGGATTTCAGGGATATAAATACCCCCAAAATCCCAACCATCTCTTCATTTTACATCTATTTCTTCACACACTCAAAACACACACATTCTAACCGATCAAGATTCAAAAGCCGAGACCCGAGATTTTGTTGATAGATCTGAGTTGGTAAGGTAAGAACAAATCCAACAAAGCTAATATTACTGAAAATGGTTAGGATTGGATGGGTTAACCGGACCCGAAACCCAAACTGCCCAAATCGGACCCCTAAAACGTCGATTTTAGGCCGATTTGATGGTTGGGATTTGTAGGCGCCGATCATACGATTCCGTGGGTACCAAAATCGAGTTATTGGGCTAAGAAACGAAGGATTTATGGGCAAACAGATCTGCAGCGCGATAACTTCGCCTGCAAGATTAAGTTCGCTTGATGAACTTCGCCTTCAAGCGTAACTTCGCCTAAGGATAACTTCGCCTGAAGCCAAGTTCGCCTAAGGATAACTTCGCCTGAAGCCAAGTTCGCCTAAGGATAACTTCGCCTGAAGCCAAGTTCGCCTAAGGTTTAACTTCGCCTGAAGCCAAGTTCGCCCAAGGTTTAACTTCGCCTGAAATGAAGTTCGTTTAGAAAATAAATTAAAAACCTAATGGAAAATGTGGCTCGACCCCAGCCAGGGGCTCTGCCCCTTGGACCCTGCTAGGGGCTACCGCCCCTAGACCCCGCTGCCAGGGGCGCTGCCCCCGGACCCCCGTTCGTTGTGGGTCATATAAAGATAGAAATACATTATAAGTAGTAATAGTTAAATTGATATGTATACTTGATATACAGTCAGCCGTGCACAACTGAAGAAAGGGATTACGATCAACGGAGAACGTAACCGTGTTCAGGTGAGTTTCTAGCCCCATTTAGGTGTTATGTTTTCGGGGCTGTGTGCATACTCGATATGTTTGTTAATACGCTTATCCTAAGAGATAAGTGTATGCCTTATGTGAATGATATGATATGTAGGAATGATTGCTTGATGGTACGTGAACGATCTTCGGATATTGCACGTACTGTCAGGTTGTAACGCTATGTGTAAGGTAAGTATGATATGTATGCTTATGTGTATGAACGTGATAAAGTTAATAAAAGAAGGAAATGACGGTTGCATGGTTGTATGGTTACGAAAAGGGTACCGAGCCCTAATAATACTCGGGGTATGATGTATGGTTGTATGGTAACGAAGAGGGAATCGAACCCTACTAATATTCGAGAACTAGGGAACCGAACCCTACTAATATTCGAGGAAAGAGGGAAACCGAGCCCTAATAATACTCGTGGAAAGAGGGAAACCAAGCCCTAATAATACTCGAGGAAAGAGGGTACCGAGCCCAATAATACTCGAGGAAGGAGGGTACCGAGCCCTAATAATACTCGAGGAAGGAGGGTACCGAGCCCTAATAATACTCGAGGAATGTAGGGCGTAATGCTCTTTATAACGTAAAATATGAATGTAAGTTGATACAAAAGAAAGTAAGAAAGTAAGAAAGTAAGAAAGTAAGAAAGTATGAAAGTATGAATGAAAGAATATAATGTTATGTGAATGGTATGATTATGTGATTATCTAGAACTCACTCAGCGTAGCTGACTTTTAGTATGCACGCAGGTGAGTAGGATGAGGCAGCTCGCTTGAGGAGACACATGGCACTGAACAAGAGTCTGGCATCTGAAGACCTATGATGTGTTAATTTTAATGCTTTAATGTGAAAGACAATAAATGTTTTGAGACAAGTTATGAATTATGTAAAGTTTTATGAAAGTTTTATTTTCCGCGTAAATGTTTTAATTAACTCTGATATTTAGAACTGTGTTTATGAGTAAATCCAACACGAAAGTAGGGTTACCGGTAACGGGGCCTTACAAGTTGGTATCAGAGCAAAGTTCGAGAGATTTAAGCATCCTACATGCTTAGACTCGAACAGAGTATGGGATATAAGTAAGAAAGGAAAGAAGATGCCAGTTCAAGAATGCCATGTGTTGCTCAAGCAAGAACAGTAAAGGTAAGGTGTATGATTAAATGATACATGTTAATGAGAAAGGAAAGATATGAGAACGGCAGGGATAGGAATAATTGATTGTTTACTTTGACAAACTGCTTAAGTAGAACCAGCACAAATAGACTCATAAAGGGAAGTGTATAGGACACGGAAAGTAACGTGATCAGCTAGTCACAACTGGCCACTGTTATTACCTGTTAGCCTTACTATCCTTGTACTAAATAGTTCCTTGAGTGATGATGTTTGTGTTTTCCCCTTTAGAATACTAATGGCTGGAGCTGGAGAATTTGTTGAAACTGGGGGTCGCACTGGGCGTCGTGGCAGGCCTCGTTTTGTCTGGCAACCCTCGGTAGAAGAAGCTTCCCACACCGAAGATGAAGGAAGCGCAGCTGGAGGAGACCAGAACAACAACGAGGAAGTTCAACTTAGCCCTGCAGTTCAAGCAGCCATTGTTCAGGCTGTAGTTGCTGCTGTGAAGAACCTGAATCCCGAAGGATCTGCTGGAAGCCGTGAACGAACTGCTGAAGGGGCGGGTGGTGATGGTAGGAAGGATGGGGAAGGTGAAAGAGGGGCCTCGAGTGGGGATAAGTCTGTGAAAGTCGATGATAGGAGAAGAGGACAAGGTGGGTGCAGCTATAAGTCCTTCAAAGGATGCGACCCGCCAAAGCTGACCGGGTTGGGAGACGCAATCGCTACTCTCCAATGGATAACCGCTATGGACAAGGTTATCCGCATTAGCGAATGCCGTCCCGACCAAGCGGTAGGTTATGCTACCCAATCGTTTGAAGATGAGGCTATGTATTGGTGGGAGAGTGTGGAGCAGAGGAAGACCCGCGAAGAGATTAAGGAGATGAATTGGGACGATCTGAAGGAGTTAGTGATGATGAAGTTCTGTGCTGACGCCGAGGTTGAAAGGGCGGAGATGAAGTTCCTAAACTTGAAAGCTGGAACAATGACACATCGTGAGTACACCACCGAGTTCAATCGAATGTCTAGGTTGGTGCCAGATATGGTCAACACTGAGGCTAAAAGGATCAAGTGTTACGTGAGGGGATTACCACAGAGAGTCCGCATGTTAGTCAGGACAAGTAAACCTGCTACTTTCGATTCGGCTGTCGAACTCGCAGAAATGGTCTATGCAGACCTGACTGCGGATGATGTGGTGGTGGGAGACGAGAAGAAAGAAAAGAAATGGGTCGCTCCTGCTAAACGACCCGGTACCCAGATGTGGAACCCTAAGAACAAGCAGCCCAGAGTTTGGGAGAACAGGTCGTGCAAGACCTGTGGCAAGGCACACAGTGGTGAGTGTAGGTGGGGAAAGGGTTCGGATACATGTCATAAGTGTGGAAAGATTCATGCCGGAGAATGTAGATTTGGGTCGAATGTTTGCTACAAGTGTGGGAAGGCAGGTCATTATGCTCATGAGTGCAGTTCTAAGCCTGCATGCTACAAGTGTGGTAAGACAGGTCACTTTGCTAGGTAGTGTACCGAGAGTGAAGCTGGAGGTAGTGGAAGGAAAGATGCTGTCACACCCGGCCCTGAGCGGCGGAAACAGCCGGGCGCGCGCGAGTGGGGATTGATAATTAAGCACGGGCCATTGCAAACATTCAAAGATTTTCATTGCGCATGAATTGTTTAATACAATACATTACATTGTTTAAAAATTACATAAAAACATCCAAGTATAAAACTGTTGAAGATTTCCAAGCCATATCCCCTTGCGCGGCGGGAACAACCACGCGCATCGAAGGGATAGAACTAAAATCTTCCAAAAAGCTAGTTTAGATGTTCAGCGTGAGTTGCTCTAAGTGTGACTCCATGCGCTACCTAATTATCTCCTGAAAGACACGTAAAAACATTTGAATCAGTATAAACTGAGTGAGTTCACAAGTTTTAGTAACTTGATAGATCGTATTGCATCATAATCATTCTGAAACATAATTCTGGTAGCATCATTAAAACACATGCTTGGTAAAACATAGTTCTATCAACATATTCTGATAAAATCGTTCCGCGGTTTACGCGCGAACATTTCTGGGAACTGTGCTCGTCTGTGTAAGTGGCACTGCCACTACGAGCGAAACAAGTAATACTGTCCCGCGGGTTACGCGCGGACACTTCTGAAAAATCGTGCTCGTCTGTGTAAGTGGCGCTGCCACTACGAGCGAATAATACCGTCCCGCGGGTTACGCGCTGTCGTTGTGCCGGAAAACAAGGCGCTCGTCTGCGTAAGAGGAGCGACCTCTACGAGCGGGCTCAAACCCATAGTACTGCCCCATGACCATACTAGGCACTCGTCTGTGTAAGAGGTGCGACCCCTACGAGTGGGCGGATCAAACCAGCAGTCCCTACCCT
Source organism: Bidens hawaiensis (assembly GCF_021521415.1). Classification (NCBI taxonomy): domain Eukaryota; kingdom Viridiplantae; phylum Streptophyta; class Magnoliopsida; order Asterales; family Asteraceae; genus Bidens; species Bidens hawaiensis. The sequence goes on along the minus strand of NW_027491035.1, from coordinate 1,126,052 downwards.
TAGAGTTCCAATGGTAGAGTGATCACTTACTCGAATCTGGTGCACTAACATTGAAATACCATAGATAACTGTTCGCATTGCACATCATGAAACATAACTTAAACACGTAATCGTTTGCATAGCTTGTAAGTATACCATGATAAAACATTATTTAAGTACGTGTCCCTCGCCCCGAAAGTAGTTTAAAAACAGTGAAAACAGTGAAAATAGGGGCTGTGAGACTCACCTGTGGTTCTTGTTAAGGGATTAATCGAGATTCGGGTTTTCTTGGTGTTGGCCTCGGAATCGAAGGTCTAGAATACGATTAAATAACAAGAAGTATATGTATTAAGATCAATAAACGGGAGAACATAAGGGTTGGAAAGTAGATCTCAGGGTTATATTCTCGGCTTACCTAGTAACAGGATCGGAAATGAAAACAACGGATGCTTGGGAGAGGATTAGTGCAAGTTTGTAGTTCTTTGAAGTGTGTTTTGGGTGATAATTTAGGTTACAAATTTATAGGCAAACTCAAGGGAACACAATCCCTTGCTTTAGGGGATTGAAATCTTTTCATATCTAAATGTAATGATGATAAAGTATGGAAGTTATTATTATTTACTTAAGAGTGGAGTGGTGGATAAAAGATTTTGATTTGATTTGGACAGAACATGCAGGTCTGGGGTTGGTGAGAATAGGGTGGCTGACAGTTGACTTTTCATGTTACAGTGTGCTTTTTCAGGTACTTTTGTCAGTGTACAGTAAAAAGTGGAAAATCTCTGAAACACGCTACTGTTTCCTTTCGGGCGGGAGTAATCTCCTTATAACTGGAGAATAGACTAAGTGTTCTGCGCGTATAACTTTGTGCGCATAGCTTTCTGCGTGTAGGACATTTCTTTGCTGCGGGTAGATACGTAACCTTCTCGCAGTTAGGGACATTTGAGTTTCTATTGTAGATTCTCCAGGTGGTCTTGGTATTTCAACATAGTGATCAGTCATGTTGAAGTCAATTCCATCTTGGAGCTTCAGACAAACTAGCTCTCAACGTTCCCGCCATGCGGGGAGGTTAGTTCCCTTCCGCACGCGCATAAACGATTTAGGATGCACCCGCCTTAGCATCATGCGGGATGGTCAACCCATAGACAACATAACGTTAAGTTACATGAAAACATAAAGCCAAAATATTCACGCATGGCGCATATAACACATGCTCACGCTGGTTCTTAACATGGTGCGCTCGCGCAGGTTGCATGTAACAACTGCACGCGCTGACTAACATGGCGCGCTCGCGCAGGGCGCACATAACAAATGCACGCGCTGACTAATATGGCGCGCTTAATATTCACAATCACCTAATTATTATGTTGATTACTTAGTTTAAGGGGTTGGGAATTTACCGGGTGTCACATTCTCCCCTCGTTAAACGAATTTCGTCCCGAAATTTAGGAGACGTTGCTGGCAGAAGCCATGTTCTGAAAGAGGTGTGGGTATTTCATGCGCATCTGGTCTTCTCTTTCCCAAGTGAATTCAGGCCCACGCCTCGAGTTCCATTGAACCTTTACTAACTTGATTCTGCTTCTGCGTAACTTTTGTTCTTTCCAATCGGTTACTGCTATAGGTTCTTCTATGAAGTGCAGCTGTTTGTCGATGTGAATCTCTCCCATCGGCAAAATTAACGTTTCGTCAGATAAGCACTTTTTGAGGTTGGACACATGGAACGTATTATGAACTCCATTGAGTTCGGCGGGTAAACGGAGCTTATAAGCAACCGGACCGATCCTTTCCAGGATCTCAAATGGTCCAATGTAGCGTGGATTCAACTTTCCTCGCTTGCCGAAACGGGGGACTCCTTTCCATGGAGAGACTTTCAAAAGTACTTTATCCCCTACTTGAAATTCCAATGGTTTCCTTCGCACATCTGCGTAGCTCTTCTGTCTGTCGCGCGCTGTCTTAAGGCGATCCCTTATCTGAAAAATCTTGTCTGTTGTTTCTTGGATCAATTCTGGACCAGTCATTTGCTTGTCACCCACTTCAGCCCAGCACAGTGGGGATCTACACTTGCGCCCATACAAAGCTTCGAACGGCGCAGCCTTAATGCTTGTGTGATAGCTATTGTTGTAAGAAAATTCAACCAATGGGAGGTGAGTATCCCAGCTACCTCCGAAATCGATTGCGCACGCGCGCAGCATATCTTCCAATGTCTGGATTGTTCGCTCGCTTTGCCCATCCGTTTGAGGATGATAAGCTGTACTCATATCAAGGCGAGTACCTAGAGCTCCTTGTAACGATCTCCAAAACCTTGATGTGAACCGACTATCTCTATCAGAAATGATGGACACTGGGACTCCATGTTTTGAAACTACTTCTCGAATATACAATCTGGCTAACTTTTCCATCTTATCGGTTTCCTTGATCGGCAGGAAGTGCGCTGACTTAGTTAGCCGATCTACAATAACCCAGATCGTGTCATAACCCCCAGGTGTCCTTGGCAGTTTGGTGATGAAGTCCATAGAGATTTGTTCCCACTTCCACATGGGAATTTCTGGCTGCTGAAGTAACCCCGACGGCTTCTGATATTCAGCCTTTACCTTTGAACACGTCAGGCACTTACTGACATACGTCGCGATGGCGCCTTTAAGATTGGGCCACCAATACAGCGTTTTAACATCTTGGTACATCTTGTCTGCGCCAGGATGTACGGAATACCGCGTCTTGTGAGCTTCGTTCAATACCTGTTCGCGCAATCCTCTCTTGAGAGGGACCCATATGCGGTTAGCGAAATATAGATTGCCGTTCTCTTTCAGTTCCAAATTCTTAACCATACCCCCAAGGCATTCGTTTTTAACAAACTCTGGTTTCAAGGCTTCTTGCTGAGCGTCTCGGATGCGGGTAGAGAGATCTGCGTGAATGGTCAACCTTAGAGCCTTGACTCGTAGCGTTTTTATTCGCTCCTTCCTACTTAGCGCGTCTGCTACCACATTCGCCTTTCCAGGGTGGTACTTGATTTCACAATCATAATCGTTCAACAATTCAACCCATCTTCGTTGCCTCATGTTTAAATCCTTTTGATCAAATATATGTTGAAGGCTCTTGTGATCCGTAAAGATCACACACTTTGTACCATAGAGGTAATGGCGCCAAATCTTTAGCGCGAAGACAACCGCTCCAAGTTCTAAATCATGCGTTGTGTAGTTCTTCTCATTGGTCTTGAGTTGGCGTGAGGCATACGCTATGACTTTGTCTCGCTGCATAAGGACACATCCGAGTCCTTGATGTGAAGCGTCGCAGTAAACGACGATGTCATCCGTCCCCTCGGGCAGAGACAAAATTGGCGCACTACATAACTTCTGTTTCAACATTTGAAATGCTGTTTCCTGATTTTCGCCCCAAACAAACTTCTTGTCTTTCTGAGTTAGCGCGGTCAGAGGTAGAGCTATTTTGGAGAAGTTCTCAATGAAGCGTCGATAGTAGCCAGCTAGCCCTAGGAATTGCCTCACCTCAGTTGGGGTTTTTGGCGCTTCCCAGTTTTCGATGGCCTTGACTTTAGAAGGATCAACGTGTATTCCTTTCTCGTTTACAACGTGACCGAGAAAATGAACTTCTCTAAGCCAAAACTCACATTTGGAAAACTTCGCATACAACTTTTCTTTCCTCAATAATTCCAAAATCAATCTCAGGTGTTGCTCATGCTCGGCCTTGGTCCGAGAGTAAATCAGAATATCATCTATAAACACAATCACAAACTTGTCCAAGTATGGTTTGCACACGCGGTTCATCAGATCCATGAATACAGCCGGCGCATTAGTTAGCCCGAAAGGCATCACTAAGAACTCATAATGGCCGTATCTAGTTCGGAAGGCTGTTTTCGGCACATCTTCCTCATGGACCCTAAGTTGGTGGTATCCGGACCGTAGATCTATTTTCGAATAATAACTGGATCCCTGCAACTGGTCAAATAAGTCGTCAATCCTCGGTAAAGGGTACTGATTCTTGACTGTCAGCTTGTTCAGCTCCCTGTAGTCAATACACATCCGGAAGGAACCATCCTTCTTCTTAACAAACAGTACTGGAGCTCCCCAAGGTGAAAAGCTTGGGCGTATGAAACCCTTATCCAATAGTTCCTGTAACTGATTGGATAGCTCTTGCATCTCAGATGGAGCTAATCGATAAGGCGCTCGAGCTACTGGCGCAGCTCCTGGGACCAAATCAATACGAAACTCGACTTGTCGCGGCGGCGGTAATCCGGGCAAATCTTCAGGAAAAACTTCTGGAAATTCGCGCACTACTGGTAAGTCTTCAATTCTTCGCTCGTCTCCTTTCTTCTCTACGACATGCGCCAGGAAGGCGTAGCACCCTTTCCTTAGGCACTTGCGCGCCTTTAGGCACGAAATCAGTTTCGTCGCAACTCCCCTTCTTTCCCCTTGAATCACCAAGGTTTCTCCGTTCAATAGCGGGATCCGAACCTGCTTCTCATGGCAAATAACTTCCGCGCGGTTCTCGACTAACCAATCCATACCTACCACAATGTCAAAACTTCCCAAGTCTATTGGTAACAAGTTAATATTGAACCCGTGACCTCCCATGACTATTACACATTCTTCAGTTCTTTCGTTCGCGCATAACTGCCTACCATTGGCTAGTTCTATAGTATAAGGCGTGTCTAGCCTACTGGTTGCTAAGCCTAGGGAGTTTTTAAACTCAGCAGATATAAAACTTAGGTCAGCGCCAGTATCAAATAAGACAGATGCAAAATGGCCGTTAAGCAAAAACGTACCGGTTACCACATTCGGCTCTTCTTTAGCTTCACCCGCGCTGATCACAAAAGCTCTCCCGCGAGCTTGGTTTCCCCTTTGCGGGCAATCCCGACTGAAATGCCCTGGCTTTCCGCATGCGTAGCAGTTGTCATTGGCTCCAGCTTCTTTAGCACGGCAATTCACCGTCTTGTGTCCTGGCCTGTTACATTTGGCGCACGTGACGCTCGCGCATTCACCCTCGTGGTGAAACTTGCATTTGTTGCACCATGGGTAAGGGCCACTGTATCCTTTTCGTGGTGGCTCCGCGGCCTGAATCGCGTAAATCCTTGCGCTTTCCTGCTTCTTGAACGGTGGCTGCTTGGAGTCGGACCCTCGGTGGTGAGAGTTCCATTTCCTCTTGGGATCAGGGGTTCGCTGCTCGGTTCCGCGCGTAGTTAACATACCCGCACGGACCGTATCCCTTGTAAGGGTGATGGCCCGCGCTACCGCCTCATCAAAGGTTGGAGGCGCTGCGGCGTTGAGCGGAACCCTAACAACAGGAGGTAACCCAAAAATATACCTCTCGATCTTCTTTTCCTCCGTGTTTGCCATATCTGGCACCAACTGGCAAAGTTCGTTGAACCGGTTGTTGTAGGCGTCGATATCCGTTCCTACCATTGTGTGGTTCCAGAATTCCTGCTGCAGACTCTGGATTTCTGCGCGAGAGCAGAACTTTCTCATCATCATTTCCTTCAGTTCCTCCCAGGTCTTGTGGAGAGCAACTTCTCGCCCCAATGTTTTCATTTGAAGCTTCCACCAAGACGAAGCTGCCTCTTGGAACATGCAGGTCGCGTAAAGAACCTTCTGGTTCTCACTACATCTGCTAATGGAGAGAACTGTCTCCATCTTGTCAATCCAGTTGTAGAGCCCAATGGCCCCTTCGGTACCCTTGAATGGCCAAGGCCTACAGGCCATGAATGTCTTATAGGAGCATCCTTTGTCCAAGGCTCCTGATTCGGGTTCTGGGGTCTCATTCTGACGACCCTGACTTGATTCGGCCTTGCTGGCCTCATGAGTCGCAATCGCCTGCGCGATTATTTCCGCGAGTTCCTCGGGTGTCATGGTAATTCCTTTGGCTTTAGTTGGAGGCATTCTCGCTTTAAAAGAGAATGGAAATATATCAAACTTAGCGCATGTACTCTGAGCACCTAATGTTATCATTATTTACTAGACACTGTGTGACCCGTGTTCCTAAGTGTGTGTATAGTTTCTTTTGAAAATATTTTCTTTGAAAAGTATTTCATGTGATTCCCCAACGGTTATAGTCTAGGTTAAAACTTCTTTTCCTAGTTCGCTATAACCAGTGCTCTGATACCAATCTGTCACACCCGGCCCTGAGCGGCGGAAACAGCCGGGCGCGCGCGAGTGGGGATTGATAATTAAGCACGGGCCATTGCAAACATTCAAAGATTTTCATTGCGCATGAATTGTTTAATACAATACATTACATTGTTTAAAAATTACATAAAAACATCCAAGTATAAAACTGTTGAAGATTTCCAAGCCATATCCCCTTGCGCGGCGGGAACAACCACGCGCATCGAAGGGATAGAACTAAAATCTTCCAAAAAGCTAGTTTAGATGTTCAGCGTGAGGTGCTCTAAGTGTGACTCCATGCGCTACCTAATTATCTCCTGAAAGACACGTAAAAACATTTGAATCAGTATAAACTGAGTGAGTTCACAAGTTTTAGTAACTTGATAGATCGTATTGCATCATAATCATTCTGAAACATAATTCTGGTAGCATCATTAAAACACATGCTTGGTAAAACATAGTTCTATCAACATATTCTGATAAAATCGTTCCGCGGTTTACGCGCGAACATTTCTGGGAACTGTGCTCGTCTGTGTAAGTGGCACTGCCACTACGAGCGAAACAAGTAATACTGTCCCGCGGGTTACGCGCGGACACTTCTGAAAAATCGTGCTCGTCTGTGTAAGTGGCGCTGCCACTACGAGCGAATAATACCGTCCCGCGGGTTACGCGCTGACGTTGTGCCGGAAAACAAGGCGCTCGTCTGCGTAAGAGGAGCGACCTCTACGAGCGGGCTCAAACCCATAGTACTGCCCCATGACCATACTAGGCACTCGTCTGTGTAAGAGGTGCGACCCCTACGAGTGGGCGGATCAAACCAGCAGTCCCTACCCTTAGAGTTCCAATGGTAGAGTGATCACTTACTCGAATCTGGTGCACTAACATTGAAATACCATAGATAACTGTTCACATTGCTCATCATGAAACATAACTTAAACACGTAGTCGTTTGCATAGCTTGTAAGTATACCATGATAAAACATTATTTAAGTACGTGTCCCTCGCCCCGAAAGTAGTTTAAAAACAGTGAAAACAGTGAAAATAGGGGCTGTGAGACTCACCTGTGGTTCTTGTTAAGGGATTAATCGAGATTCGGGTTTTCTTGGTGTTGGCCTCGGAATCGAAGGTCTAGAATACGATTAAATAACAAGAAGTATATGTATTAAGATCAATAAACGGGAGAACATAAGGGTTGGAAAGTAGATCTCAGGGTTATATTCTCGGCTTACCTAGTAACAGGATCGGAAATGAAAACAACGGATGCTTGGGAGAGGATTAGTGCAAGTTTGTAGTTCTTTGAAGTGTGTTTTGGGTGATAATTTAGGTTACAAATTTATAGGCAAACTCAAGGGAACACAATCCCTTGCTTTAGGGGATTGAAATCTTTTCATATCTAAATGTAATGATGATAAAGTATGGAAGTTATTATTATTTACTTAAGAGTGGAGTGGTGGATAAAAGATTTTGATTTGATTTGGACAGAACATGCAGGTCTGGGGTTGGTGAGAATAGGGTGGCTGACAGTTGACTTTTCATGTTACAGTGTGCTTTTTCAGGTACTTTTGTCAGTGTACAGTAAAAAGTGGAAAATCTCTGAAACACGCTACTGTTTCCTTTCGGGCGGGAGTAATCTCCTTATAACTGGAGAATAGACTAAGTGTTCTGCGCGTATAACTTTGTGCGCATAGCTTTCTGCGTGTAGGACATTTCTTTGCTGCGGGTAGATACGTAACCTTTTCGCAGTTAGGGACATTTGAGTTTCATTTGTAGATTCTCCAGGTGGTCTTGGTATTTCAACATAGTGATCAGTCATGTTGAAGTCAATTCCATCTTGGAGCTTCAGACAAACTAGCTCTCAACGTTCCCGCCATGCGGGGAGGTTAGTTCCCTTCCGCACGCGCATAAACGATTTAGGATGCACCCGCCTTAGCATCATGCGGGATGGTCAACCCATAGACAACATAACGTTAAGTTACATGAAAACATAAAGCCAAAATATTCACGCATGGCGCATATAACACATGCTCACGCTGGTTCTTAACATGGTGCGCTCGCGCAGGTTGCATGTAACAACTGCACGCGCTGACTAACATGGCGCGCTCGCGCAGGGCGCACATAACAAATGCACGCGCTGACTAATATGGCGCGCTTAATATTCACAATCACCTAATTATTAGGTTGATTACTTAGTTTAAGGGGTTGGGAATTTACCGGGTGTCACAGATGCTGATCAAGCCAGGCCAAGAACTAGAGCCTACATGCTGACTCAAGAACAAGCCAAGCAGATTCCGGATGTTGTCACAGGTACGTTTCTCGTGAACGGTGTTTCCGCTACTGTATTATTTGATTCGGGCGCAAACAAAAGTTTCGTAGCCACACCATTTAGTAAACTAGCTAAAATGAAATGTTGCCGAGTGTCTGAGACCCTTATAGTAGAAACCGCTAGTGACACTTCGGTTAAAATAACAAAGATGGTTAAGAACTGTAAGATAGAATTGGAAGGACATGAGTTCCCGATTACCTTGTACGTTATGACCTTGGGTGGGTTCGATGTGGTTTTGGGTATGGATTGGTTGTCTGAGTTTGAGGCTCAGATAGTATGTAAGAGTAGGATTATAAGGTTAAAGTCATTGGATGGTAGCGCGGTAACGGTCTATGGTGATAAGGAAAGTTCCGGGCTTAATGTCATTTCGATGATAAAAGCTGAGGGTTTACTAAGGCGAGGGTGTGGTGCCTACCTGGCGTATGTTGTCAACGCTACGGCCGAGACGAAAGAAATGAAAGATGTTCCTATCGTGCGCGACTACCCAGAAGTATTCCCTGAGGATCTTCCGGGGTTGCCACCGGAGCGAGAAATAGAATTTCAGATAGATTTAATACCAGGAGTCCAACCTGTCGCGAAAGCGCCTTACCGTCTAGCACCGTCTGAGATGAGAGAATTGATGTCCCAACTGCAAGAACTCCTAGACAAGGGTTTTATCAGGCCGAGTGTTTCTCCGTGGGGCGCACCGGTTTTGTTTGTGAAAAAGAAGGATGGAAGTATGAGAATGTGCATAGACTATCGTGAGTTGAATAAGCTTACGGTAAAGAATAGATATCCTTTGCCAAGGATTGATGATCTGTTTGACCAACTGCAAGGTTCAAGTTGGTTCTCACGAATAGATCTCAGATCAGGCTACCATCAGCTGAAGGTGAAGGAGGCAGACATCCCTAAGACAGCGTTTCGAATGCGGTATGGACACTACGAGTTCCTCGTAATGTCATTCGGTCTGACAAATGCTCCTGCAGCATTTATGGACATGATGAATAGGGTGTGTCGGTCGATGTTGGATAAGTCGGTTATCGTCTTCATTGACGATATATTGATTTATTCAAAGAACGAATCTGAACATACTAAGCATCTGAGAGAGGTATTGGAGACTCTGAAGAAAGAGAAGCTGTATGCCAAGTTTTCGAAGTGCGCGTTCTGGTTAAGGGAAGTGCAATTTTTAGGTCACGTGATTAATCCGTAGGGGATAACCGTGGACCCGGCTAAGATTGAAGCGATAACGAATTGGAAGACTCCGCAGAATCCGACTGATATACGAAGCTTCCTAGGGTTAGCTGGCTACTATAGGAGATTCATCGAAGGTTTCTCCAAGATAGCCGCACCGCTGACCGGTATGACCCGAAAGTCGATAGTATTCAGTTGGGGGAAGTTTCAGGAGGAAGCCTTTGAAGAATTGAAGAAGAGACTCACGCAAGCTCCAATCCTTACTTTACCCGATGGCGACGAGGATTTCGTTGTTTGTGCTGATGCCTCGCATCAAGGGTTAGGTTGCGTGTTGATGCAACGAGGGAAGGTGATAGCCTACGCGTCTAGGCAGTTGAAGGTCCATGAGAGTACTTATCCAACGCATGATTTGGAGTTAGCAGCTGTAGTGCATGCTCTCAAGATATGGAGGCATTATCTGTACGGTACTAAGTGTACTATCTATACAGATCATAAGAGTTTAAAGTACTTCTTCGAACAGAAAGAATTGAACATGAGGCAGAGAAGATGGTTAGAATTGATAAAGGATTACGACTGTGAGATTAAGTATTACCCCGGTAAAGCTAAGGTGGTCGCTGATGCGCTAAGTCGTAAGAATGAGGAAGTCCTTGCAACCGTGAAGTCATACAAGTTGATCATGAACTCAAGTCTTTTTGAGGAAATCATCAAAGTGCAGTCAGAAGTGTTAGTAGACGAAGGGTTAGTAAAGAAAGAAAGGATTTATGGCCAGCAAGATGAGTTGATGGAAAACACTCATGGAGTTAAAACTAGATTTGACCGTATGTGGATTTCACGCCATGGTGATCTTAGAAGTCGAATCTTAGATGAAGCTCATAAGTCAAGGTACTCAATCCATCCTGGAGCTACAAAGATGTACCAAGACTTGAAAAGAGATTACTGGTGGCCAGGAATGAAGAATGATGTAGTGGATTATGTTAGTAAGTGCTTAACTTGCTTACAAGTCAAGGCCGAGCACCAAAAGCCTTATGGGAAGATGCAACCGCTAGAGATACCTGAGTGGAAATGGGAACACATCACCATGGATTTCATAACTAAGCTACCTCGTACAGCTAAGCAACATGATACCATCTGGGTGATTGTGGACCGTTTGACCAAGAGTGCTCACTTTCTGCCCATACGAGAGGCCATCTCGTCAGAAACGTTAGCAAGCTTGTTCATCAAGGAAGTGGTAACCAAGCATGGAGTACCGTTATCGATCGTGTCTGATAGGGATACACGGTTTACTTCGAGGTTCTGGAAGAAATTTCATGAAGCTATGGGGACGAGGTTGAACATCGGTACGGCGTATCATCCTCAAACCGATGGACAGTCCGAACGGACGATCCAAAACCCTTGAGGATATGCTACGTGCTTGTGTTTTAGATTTTGGTGGAAGTTGGGATGATCATCTGCATCTGGCAGAGTTCTCCTATAACAACAGTTACCATTCAAGTATTGGTATGCCACCGTTTGAGATGCTGTACGGTAGACGATGTAGAACCCCGGTGTGTTGGGGTGAGATTGGTCAGAAGGAAATGGGAAGCATAGAAGTGGTTCAAGAAACGTCTTCAAAGTTCGATCAGATCAAAGCAAGAATGAAAGCCGCTCAAGACAGACAAAAGTCTTATGCAGATAAGCGGCGACGACCAATTGAGTTTAACGTGGGTGACTATGTGATGCTCAAAGTCTCGCCTTGGAAAGGGATTATCCATTTTAGGAAAAGAGGAAAGTTGAGTCCGAGGTACATTGGACCGTTCAAGATTGTAAAACGTGTGGGTGAAGTAGCTTATAAACTGGATTTACCCGATGAGTTAGAAGGAATTCATTCAACCTTCCATGTTTCTCATCTGAGGAAGTGTCTAGCTGATGACACGTCTCACGTGCCATTGATGGATATTGAAGTTGATGAACAATTGAACTACATCGAGCAACCGATAGAGATCGTTGATCGCAAGGAAAAGCAGCTTCGTCACAAGATTATACCTTTGGTAAAAGTGATATGGAAACACCGCAAAGGATCGGATGCTACTTGGGAAGCGGAGGATGAGATGCGCAAGTTTTACCCAAGTTTGTTTATGTAATAGTTAGGTTTCGGGGACGAAACCTTTTTAAGGGGGGGAAGACTTGTAACATCCTAAAAATTTTAATGATGAATAAAGGAAGTTATGTTTAGTGATTTCGCGTAATTAATTAGTATCGGGTAGGGAGCGGGTCTTGGACGTGGATTAATTGAGATGGGTTAAATAAGAATGGGATTTCAGGGATATAAATACCCCCAAAATCCCAACAATCTCTTCATTTTACATCTATTTCTTCACACACTCAAAACACACACATTCTAACCGATCAAGATTCGAAGCCGAGACCCGAGATTTTGTTGATAGATCTGAGTTGGTAAGGTAAGAAAAAATCCAACAAAGCTAATATTACTGAAAATGGTTAGGATTGGATGGGTTAACCGGACCCGAAACCCAAACTGCCCAAATCGGACCCCTAAAACGTCGATTTTAGGCCGATTTGATGGTTGGGATTTGTAGGCGCCGATCATACGATTCCGTGGGTACCAAAATCGAGTTATTGGGCTAAGAAACGAAGGATTTATGGGCAAACAGATCTGCAGCGCGATAACTTCGCCTGCAAGATTAAGTTCGCTTGATGAACTTCGCCTTCAAGCGTAACTTCGCCTTCAAGCATAACTTCGTCTAAGGATAACTTCGCCTGAAGCCAAGTTCGCCTAAGGATAACTTCGCCTGAAGCCAAGTTCGCCTAAGGATAACTTCGCCTGAAGCCAAGTTCGCCTAAGGTTTAACTTCGCCTGAAGCCAAGTTCGCCTAAGGTTTAACTTCGCCTGAAGCCAAGTTCGCCCGAGGTTTAACTTCGCCTGAAGTGAAGTTCGTTTAGAAAATAAAATTAATGGAGGGGCTCTGCCCCTTGGACCCTGCTAGGGGCTGCCGCCCCTAGACCCCGCTGCCAGGGGCGCTGCCCCCGGACCCCCGTTCGTTGTGGGTCATATAAAGATAGAAATACATTATAAGTAGTAATAGTTAAATTGATATGTATAATTGATATACAGTCAGCCGTGCACAACTGAAGAAAGGGATTACGATCAACGGAGAACGTAACCGTGTTCAGGTGAGTTTCTAGCCCCATTTAGGTGTTATGTTTTCGGGGCTGTGTGCATACTCGATATGTTTGTTAATACGCTTATCCTAAGAGATAAGTGTATGCCTTATGTGAATGATATGATATGTAGGAATGATTGCTTGATGGTACGTGAACGATCTTCGGATATTGCACGTACTGTCAGGTTGTAACGCTATGTGTAAGGTAAGTATGATATGTATGCTTATGTGTATGAACGTGATAAAGTTAATAAAAGAAGGAAATGACGGTTGCATGGTTGTATGGTTACGAAAAGGGTACCGAGCCCTAATAATACTCGGGGTATGATGTATGGTTGTATGGTAACGAAGAGGGAATCGAACCCTACTAATATTCGAGAACTAGGGAACCGAACCCTACTAATATTCGAGGAAAGAGGGAAACCGAGCCCTAATAATACTCGTGGAAAGAGGGAAACCGAGCCCTAATAATACTCGAGGAAAGAGGGTACCGAGCCCTAATAATACTCGAGGAAGGAGGGTACCGAGCCCTAATAATACTCGAGGAAGGAGGGTACCGAGCCCTAATAATACTCGAGGAATGTAGGGCGTAATGCTCTTTATAACGTAAAATATGAATGTAAGTTGATACAAAAGAAAGTAAGAAAGTAAGAAAGTAAGAAAGTAAGAAAGTATGAAAGTATGAATGAAAGAATATAATGTTATGTGAATGGTATGATTATGTGATTATCTAGAACTCACTCAGCGTAGCTGACTTTTAGTATGCACGCAGGTGAGTAGGATGAGGCAGCTCGCTTGAGGAGACACATGGCACTGAACAAGAGTCTGGCATCTGAAGACCTATGATGTGTTAATTTTAATGCTTTAATGTGAAAGACAATAAATGTTTTGAGACAAGTTATGAATTATGTAAAGTTTTATGAAAGTTTTATTTTCCGCGTAAATGTTTTAATTAACTCTGATATTTAGAACTGTGTTTATGAGTAAATCCAACACGAAAGTAGGGTTACCGGTAACGGGGCCTTACACTGATATTCTGTTATATCAATGAACACACAATTATCAGTTAGATCTCAAAGTAAGTATAAAAAAAATTTAGGTATAAATAATTTTTCAATTCAAACCGATGTCTTGAATGATGTAGAAATCTGCACAAAACACAAATGTAAGTTACTCTTGAAGTGTGAAGTTTCAAATTTGAATAGCATATGCAGGTCTTCTTTTAATGAGAGTTAAGTCAAATGTAAAGTACATATCTGCAATTTTTTCTGCCAAAATTGCAGATAAAGTTCTTTTGTTTCTGCCTTTTTCTTTTACATGCCAGGTAAAGTGAGAAATTTGAAAAGTGTTTTGTCTTTTAGCTTATAAATTCCTTATCTAATTAAAAGTTTGTAAAGATAATGTAAAGTGTGTTTCTTTGAGAGTAAGGATTTGCAGTGGGAGGAGAGAGAGGGAAATAATTTTGAAAAATTTGCCTAACTCCCTCTTTTATTACTTTTGAAAGTGAGTTTTAAATGCTCTTTGTCCTTTTGTGAATTATTAGCTGTCAACCAGTAACATTATCCACTTGATATATTAAACATTTAATTTCATTTAAGTTCATAAGACCTTACTCGAAAGATTAATATATCCAAAGTCTACTCGGTATACTTCCACTTACAAACCTTACCCGGTCAAACTTTGCTTGGAAAATTTTCATTTTGAAAATACAAAGTTTGCCCGAATTCTTCTATTTATAAACCTTGCTCGATCAAGTAAATTAATTTAAAGTTAAGACATGATGAAGAAAGCTTACCCGAAATACTAGATTTCTTGAGAAATTAACCACAAGTCAAATAATAAAGTATAATCATCAAATAAGCATCCTTACTAAGAATCAATTAAGATCCCCACATAGATTTCTCAATTTCAAATTAAAACTTATCTAGCATAAACCCTAATAATAATCATAATCAATTGTATCATACTAACGTACATATTCAATCAAGTAACACATTCATTCAAGTATGCTTGAAAATATAATGTGCCCGAGCAACCTTTCTAATGTAAAGTGTGCCCGAACAACAATCTTATGCAAAGTATACCCGAATAACCTTCATGTAGTACAAAGTGTGCCCGGAAAGGAATTCTAGCAGACAGTGTACTCGGAAAGTTAAGTTTTGAAATTACCAAGTATATTGAGGGAACAAAAGTGTACCCGGAATATAAAGTGTGCCCGGAAAACAAAGTTTTGCCTGAAAACACTTGTAATTTCAAAGAAATCATAAACACACATATCACAGAACATGCTTGGAATGAAATTAAAACACATAGACATTTAAGTGTGCTATAGTCTAAAATTTCATAGAGCTTGCCCGAAAATCCTATGTTAGCACTAAGCTTGCTAGGATAAACACATTCAATCATTAGGTATGCCCTTACCCGAGGGATTTCAACATGCCAAACCATACCCGAAAAATGACAAACTTAAATAGTAATATCTAAGCATACCCGGAAAGATTAACAAACCTTTCCTAACGACATATTCACACAAATCGCAAAGCTTACTTGATGTACTTGACTAATTTCATAAAGTTCGCTTGGAATCACAATCAGCATATAACATGCATAGCTTGCCCGAAACAAGAATTTCTTGTTAAAAGCTAGCTATAACAACACATAATCATCTCAAGATGTCAAGCTTGCTCGGGAAATGAGTACAACAGTGTACTCTACCCGGAAAGTGTAAACACTTTAAAGCATGCCCGAAAATCATAAAGTTAGTCAAAAATGACTAAGCTTACTCGGAAAGGTTGAAAATTATCAAACCTTACCCGAAACAACATATTCACACATAATCAACGGTTTTGTACTCAGAAAGGTTGTAGTTCATTAAACCTTACCCGAAAATACATAATCAAACAGTTTGTGCCCGGAAAGGTTATAAGGCATCAAACCTTACCCGAACTTACATATTCAACCTATTTTAGGCAAAATGCAACACTTTTTGACTTAAACCACATTATCAAAATATATTTTTCTTTTCAGATCATAATTTAAGAGCAAATGGTGCATTTAGAGATCAAATTTCAGTTATAATTCTCTTCAAAACAGTTTCTTCCATTTACTGAAAAGATCTCAAGAATGGGATCATATTGACTAAGTAGCTATCTCAATACTTCACTCTCAGCATTATTATGACAACATAGATAGGTTAACGGCAGGTATAAACTTAGCATGAATTTCGTGTCTTTGGTGATATGATTTAGGTTCATTTAAAGCATAATGCATTAATGGTCAACACTGTGCTATGATGCCTCATATCTCTTCTCAAAGCTTATTTGGCTTTCCCCAGATCACCCCAATTTGACTCCAACCTCCTGTATTAGGGTCAAAAATAGTTTTTGTATGACAGAACTTATTGTATTTTTGTATTTTTAGATTCAAACATATATAGAGGTTGAACGTTGAACTTACAGTTAGCAACATGCCTTTCATTCAAGATGAGACAGATTTTGTCAACATCTTTGTAGTTCTTGTTGTAACCCTCTTGTTTGATAAAATATTTAAAACACTTATCAACTTTTGGTTGATTTATTCATTCTACCCCTTGTTTTTGATATTTTTTCAAATTTTCTAAAAGTATGTTCCTTGTCATATTTAAAGATGTTTCATTTTTGGTTGACCAAATAACAACAAGCTCGTGTATGACTGGGTAATCACTTTTCTGCCATATCATTCGGAGAGATTTATCTTGAGACATGCAAAGACAACTATGCATCTCCACATAAAGATTAGCATATTCATTATGTTTATATCACCTTAGATTTTACATCATCATGGGAAAGCAACCATACATGTTAATGACTATATTAAGGTCTTTTTAGCCTATTAGTTCCATATGATCAGCTAAGTAGTCAATTTACTATCTTTTCCCATTAAACACAGTTTAATATTCAATCACCCCAATATCTCTTCATTGTCAGGTTAATGGCTATCCTGTTTGACCAAAAGTGGTCAATAGGACCAAACATACATGTGAATATATGTCCTTTCAAAGTCAGAGCTATTGACATAGTTTTAAGTGAAGGAATAAGAAACAAGTCATAATTGCCCCAAATGCATTCAGTTTTCAGGTCAATGGCTATCCTTTGAATCTATAGAGATTTAAGGACCAAACATACACAAGTGCATGTCCTTCCAACTGGGCAAATGATATAGTTTTCAGCAAGAACAACTATTTGAGACTTTTCTAAAAAAAAATCCTTCTTTTAAGTTTCTTAAAAGCTTGAACTGAATAATCTTATCATATCTCTACACCATTAATCAACTTGCTCATCTTTTGACCAAAATAAAGTATTTATGCAAAATTCATTATAAAATTCATTTAATCACTTAATTTTGACATAAAACACATTTTGACATAAACAGTTGCATCACACTATCAAATCTTAATCATTCTTAACATCATCAAGAAAAACAGACTGTACTAACATTCAATGTCTATCCTATCTTAACAACATCAGAAGATCAGATAAAGAACATATTCAAGTAACCATAAACATGTGATTACTCATGACATTAGACAAGCATTCAATTTCACCCAACCAGATCAAACTACTTATCATAACATCAGATCAGTTAATTTGATAGTCAAGAATTATCATCAATTTCAAACAAATTGCACAGATATTTACTTAAGCACCTATAAGTTAACTTCAAACATATTCAATCAACATTCAGTCGAAACATATTCAAAACATATTCAATCAACATTCAGTTGAAACATATTCAAAACATATTCAATCAACATTCAGTTGAAACATATTCAAAACATATTCAATCAAGATTCAGTTGAAACATATTCAAAACATATTCAATCAACATTCAGTTGAACCATATTCAAACATATTCAATCAACATTCAGTTGAAACATATTCAGAACATA
The DNA here is from genome assembly GCF_021521415.1 of Bidens hawaiensis. Taxonomy (NCBI): domain Eukaryota; kingdom Viridiplantae; phylum Streptophyta; class Magnoliopsida; order Asterales; family Asteraceae; genus Bidens; species Bidens hawaiensis. The sequence continues at coordinate 1,108,383 of NW_027491035.1, read as the reverse complement.
TTCAATCAACATTCATATGGTGTAACCTCTGTCAAAATAATCAGTTAGCACCGAGAGACACACAACCAGGCACACATCCTTAATCAGATTTCATCAGAGTTGATCATTCCCAGGGCTTTCAGAAGAAAGTTAAACCTGGTTCTATCAAGTGGTTTGGTGAATAGGTCAGCCAAATTGTCACTTGTATCAACCCTTTGCATTTCAATCAAACCTTTTTCACTGCAGTCTCTGATGAAATGATGTCTGATTTCAATGTGCTTAGTTTTGGAATGTTGAACTGGATTTTTAACAGTAAAATATGCAGCATTATTGTCAATAAGAATAGGGGTGTTCAAGAAATTCAAACCATAACCCAGCATCTGATTTTGAATCCATAGAACTTGTGCACAGCAGGCAGATGCAGCAACATATTCAGCTTCTGCAGTAGAGATTGAAACTGTAGTCTGCTTTTTACATTGCCATGACACTAGCCTTTCACCCAAAAATTGACATCCACCTGAGGTTGACTTTCTGCTCATGTTGCAGCCATCATAGTCACTGTCCGTATATGCAATCAGATCAAAAGCTTGGTTCTTTGGATACCAAATCCCTAAGTCTAGTCTTCCCTTCAAATATCTGAATATTCTTTTAACAGCATTCATGTGGGAGACTTTTGGACTTGATTGGAATCTTGCACACACACACATACAGCAAACATGATATCTGGTCTTGTTGCAGTCAAATACATCAGAGATCCAATTTTGGCTCTATATTCATGTTCATCTATAGGCTCCCCCTTTTCATCTGCAATCATATTTTCTTTGGTGTCCATTGGAGTTGAAGCAGTCTTGTACTCATGACAGTTGAACTTGTTCAAGATGTCCTGCACATATTTGCTTTGATGAATGAAAATCCCCTCAGCATTCTGTTGAACTTGCAATCCTAGAAAGAAGTTCATTTCTCCCATAGAACTCATGCTGTATTTGGACTTCATTACCCCTTCAAACTCCTTACACATTTGTTCATTTGTAGAACCAAAGATGATGTCATCCACATACACTTGTACTAGAAGCAAGTCTGATCCCTTTCTTTTGTAGAAGAGTGTCTTGTCAATGGCTCCTCTTTTGAAACCATTTTCAAGAAGATGATTTGACAGCTCATCATACCATGCTCTAGGAGCCTGATGCAATCCATAAAGGGCTTTGTTTAACTTATATACCCTGTTTGGATACATTGGATCCTCAAAACCTGGAAGGTTGAGCAACATACACCTCTTCATCAATCTTTCCATTTAGAAATGCAGACTTAATATCAAGCTGGAACACTTTAATGTTCTTTGAGGCAGCATATGCAAGAAAAATCCTGATAGCTTCAAGTCTTGAAACTGGTGCAAAAACTTCCTCAAAGTCTATTCCTTCTTCTTGAAGACATCCCAGTGCTACAAGTCTAGCTTTATTCTTAATCACTAAACCCCTTTCATCCCTTTTGTTTCTGAACACCCATTTGGTTCCAATTGCATATATGTCAAATGGCTTATCAACAAGATCCCACACATGCAGATCTCTAAATTGTGCCAATTCCTCTTGCATCGCTTCCACCCAACTATTATCTTTTAATGCTTGTGCTATGTTCTTTGGTTCTATTTGGGATAGAAAACAAGAGTAAAGACAAATGTTTGCAATTTCAGAATGACTTTTTGTAACTCTTTCATGCAAATCACCAATGATGTTTTCAGAAGGATGATTCTTTTCTACATAAGGAGTTTGAACAATCATATCTGTAGACATAGTTGTGTCAAGATTTGACTCATTGAGTTCTGGTTCTTCAATGATCAAATCAGTCTCTGCATCATGAAATTCTGGTGCTTCATCATTATGTTGTCTTGAAGTAGATGCACCATTATTTTCTAAGTTCAATCTTTGAAATAGATTTTGAAATCTTGCTGTAGATGCAGCTTCTTCTCCACTTGCTTGGTTGCTTGTGTCACCCTCATTCTGAACTTGATCATTTTGTGCATCTTGATTGTCTTGATTGTTCTCAGTATCATTATGTACAACATTGTGATTGTTTTCTTGATTAGGTTCACCAATATCACATGAAGAGTTCTTCACAAAAGTATATTCCTTTTCCTTTTCAGCAACCTTCTTCCATAATTCTTCCAAGTCCAATGACTTCTTAATTTTCTCTTCAAATTCACTAGTCTTGTAGAAAGATTCATCAAAGTCTTCAGGATAAATCTTGAAAGACCTTATTAACTTCTCATGATCAAACAGCCATGCTGCACCATCAACTGTATTGAATTGATTCTCATTAAAAATGATGTCAGAAGATTCTATAACACTCAAGTGATCTTTTACATAGACTCTGTAGGCTTTTGAGTGTGTAGAATAGCCAACAAAGAAACAATCCAGGGACTTTGTTTGAAACTTGTTCAAATAGTCTCTAGTGTTCAGTAGAAAACATTTGCATCCAAAGGGCTTGAAAAACTTAATGTAAGGCTTTCTGTTGTGAAATATTTCATATGAAGTTTTGTTAAGCCTTTTGTTGACAAGTACCCTGTTCTGAACATAGCAGGCTGTATTTATAGCTTCAGCCCAAAAAGTGACAGGCAGATTAGCATCTACTAACATGGTTCTTGCAGCTTCAATCTGCTACACCATTTTGTTCAGGAGTTCTAGGAGCTGAGAATTGTTGTTGTATTCCTTTTGCTTCACAAAATTCTTGCATAACTCCATTCTTGAACTCAGTGCCATTGTCACTTCTCATCATCTTGACTGTCTTATTCAACTTGTTCTCAATCATTGTTACACAACCTTTAATCAACTCTGCAGTCTCATCCTTGGTACTTAGGAAAAAAACCCAAGTGTATCTTGAATAGTCATCAATGATCACCAGACAATATCTTTTCTTCCCAATACTTGGTACACTCACAGGACCAAAGAGATCCATGTGAAGTAATTCAAGTACTTGATCAATTGAGTTGATGAGCTTGGCTTATGAGTAGATTTTTGTTGTTTTCCCTTTTGACATGAATAACAATGATCTTCCAACTTGAATTCTCTTGTAGGTAAGCCTATGACATGCTCACCTTTGACAAGTCTATTCATGTTCTTCAAGTTCACATGACATAGTTTCCTATGCCACAATTTTGACTCATTTTCAGTGGCTTTGGGAACAAAACATGCACATCCTCTTGAAATAGCTTCTTTCATATTCAATTCATACAAGTTACCATTTCTTGGTGCCATCATCATAATCATTTCAGGTGGAATTACAAACTCAGGTTTTAAAATGAAACAGTGTGAATCATCAAAACTGACTTTGTAACCCTTATCACACATTTGTGATATACTCAGCAGATTGTACTGAAGACCTTCAACATGAAATACATTATCAAATGAGACTTTCCCGTTTGTTAAGATTCCTTTTCGAACAATCTTTCCACTATTCTCATCACTCCCAAAAGCTAATGGACCTTCATACTTCTCTTCATAACTGACAAGAGATCTCTTGTCACAAGTCATGTGCCTAGAACAACCACTATCCATATACCATATGTCATTTAGAGGAGTGAACTGTTCCTGCACATACAAAGAAAATTTGATTAGTTAAGTGATGAAGTGCAAGCCATATCAACTTGCAGTTCATCAGATTCACTTTCAGACACAGCTTGGGAAGTGAGTGTTGTTGGTTTAGGATCTTCATGAGCCAATTCTAAGTTGTCTGAATGATCAGTTTCATAACCACACTCTCTTGGAGTTTTGACAAATGAGGTTGGGCAGTGGTATTCATCTGAGTTAGTGGCATACTCCTTTATCACATAGTCCTTCTTCTCAGAGTAGTCTCTCACATCAGCAACTTGCTCAACCTTACTCTCAGTCTTAGGTTTTCAAAGGAAACCATATGGTTCATATCCATGTCTTAATAGAAACTTCTCATCACCAGTGAGTTCTGTTGGTTTATTTCTAGAATGTGCATCTTTTCTTCTTATCTTCTCATTGCTTGATGATCCTTGTGAGCTATCAGATTTGACTGATTGAGTATCTTGCTTGATTTTCACAGACTGATAGTTCTTTTTGGTCAATTTCTCATTCTTCTTAGGAGATTTACTTCTTCTTGCTAGTTCAGCCACTTTCTTTTCAATCCTTGTCTCCTTTTCGGATTTCTTCTCTTCTTTGTTCATGGTTTCATTTCCACACACCTTTCCTTTTCCCAGATATTCATCATACTTCTTTTTGTACAGGACAAAGTCTTGCCCATACTTTGTTCCATCTGGTACATGAAATGGTTTGAATTTGAATCTTTCATTACATGAATCTGTGTGGTGACCATATTCATCAAACCTTTTGCACCAAACCTTGCCTTTGAATATTTCATGTTCTTTTGGTTTCTTGTATCTTTCACTTGGCTTAGGTGTCTTGACTCCTAGAATCTTCTGATTCTTTAAACCATCAAAATCAATTGAAAAAGGAACAAATTCCTCAATCTTGATGTCTTGTCTTTCAAGTTTGCTTTTGACAAAGACAATCTTCTCCATAATCATAGGTTCTTCCTCACTGCTTTCTCTAACCCTTGACTGTCTTTTCTCATACTCTTCCATAGTTTCCACTTCTCCAACATCCAACACCTCATGACTAGAAAAGATTGGATAAACTGGGATAAAATTTTCTGTATCAACTTCTTCAGTCACCATTTTCTTTTTGTTGTTCTGCTTTATCTTATCCAATACAGCCTTGCTTGGTGGTCTGACTGCATTGTAGTTTATCTTCCTCCTTTCACAAATATCAAAAGAAACATGTTCTCTTTTAATTTTATCATTCTGTTTCTTCAATCTTGGTGGGACTGGTGGATACTTTGGAAGTTTATCAACAGATTCAGGTTTCTTATATTTTCTTCCTCTTTCAGCAGCTTTGATCTCCTTTTCAGTAATTTGATCACTCAAATCACTCAAATCATCTTGATCCAACTCAACTGAATCAAAGTCCTCCTCAGAGACTTGAACTCCAATTGACTTATTCTCTTTTACTTCTTTCTTGATCACAAACTCTCCTTCTTCATTCACGTCTACCTTTTTGTACAAATCAACAAATTCTTCCTTGTCTTGAAAGACATCTCTGAATTGTTGCAAGTATGCATCTCTTTTCTCTTTGTCAACTTTTGGCATGAAGTTGTTGTTGAATGGAGGTGGTACTGTTTTGTATTTGTCTTGTTCCTTCACCTGGTTCAGTATACCACATATGTTGCCTGTTGAGATCAAGTTCTTCAGAAATTCAGTTTCAACCTTTAGTCTTGTGTTTTGCACCTTTTCTTCAACCAACATCTTCTTTAATCCATCAATCTCTGTGGTGTATCTAGTTTGAGTTCTGTAAATGATCATGCAATCATCTTCAAGGCTTTTAATCTTTTCATCACTGATCAACTCACTTGCCTCATACTCATTGATGATGCTTTGTTTTCTAAAACACTCACTTTCTAGCTTGCCTACCTTTGTCTTCAATTCAATGATAAGTTCATTTAAATCAACTGTAGGAGCAGAGTGTACCTGAGATGATGATCTTTTTTCTTTCTCAATTATGGCCATGAATGCCACATTTGCTTTCCTGATATCATCTGCAATGTCCTCTTCATGATTGCTCCAATCAAAATTTCCTTCTTGCTGTGTAGTCACTGCCACATTTCCTTGATTTCTGATCTGATTTTGATTTGCTGGAACAGTGTTGTTTGGAATATTTTGAGCTTCTTGAAGGTTTTGATTGTTATTCATTTGAAAACCTTGAGTCTGTTGCATACTTTGTTGTTGATTATTCATTTGAGGCTGAAAGTTGTTGAAGTTGAGGTTGAAATTGTTGTTGGGATTGAAGTTGTTGTTGTTAAAGTTGTTCATTTGACTGTTGTTGTTGTTGAATCTTGGCTGATTTTATTGGTAATGCTGCTGACCTCTTGGTTGATTTTGTTGATATTGATGCTGACCTCCTGGTTGTTGATTCTAGAATTGATTCATTTAAAAATTTCTTGGTTGATTGCATTCTCTTGCAAAATGACCAGGTTGCTGACAATTGTAGCATATTGCTTTTGACTTGTAAAATCCAATCCTGTCATTAGGACCCGAAACCAGAGACCTACCAGTTCTGTTATACAGCCTTTTACTTCTTAAACCCAACATGGCAGCTTGCCACTTCAAATCCATGTCTTCCAAGTCATCTGTATCAATTTGTTCTAAATCATCTTGTACCACACTTGTGTGAATTAGATTCTTTGCAACAAATGCATTATATGACTCAGTAAACATAGACAACAAAGCTTGTGTTTCATTTCTTTGACCATGTCATGTGCTAGTATTAGGAACATTTCCTATTGGCTTAGAGGCAGAATCAGTATCATCAATCATTTGCACATTGAACCTCTGCTGATTTCCTTGATTATTTGTGCTACCTCCAATGAAAGATTTTGGAGTAACAACATTATGTTCAGCTGGTTCTTCAATAATGGGAATTTGCTGTTGGTTCTTGGTAGACAGATTTCCCATGGGTGCAATCAATGCATTTGAAACATTGAAGCAGGGTCTATCTTCCTTAATCATCCCATTCTCTATCATTTCAAGTTCTGCAGCCTGAAGAAAGCATACCACATCATCCAATTTCAATTCATTGAAATTTTGCTTCTGAAGGATGAATTTGCAAGCAGTATACCATTCTTTTGACATTGATTTGAGTAACTTTGTATTCAAATCAAAGTCAGTCATTACATAATCTGTTGTCCTCAACTCATTCACAATACTTAGAAAACATTCTAGTATTGATTTCAACCTTTCTCCATCCCTATACTTGAACCTTTCCAACTGTTGCTTCAATCTTTGCTTCTTTATGTTCTTTAGTTCAGTATTCCCTTCATACATCTCAAGGATGGCATCATACATTTGCTTGGCAGTTGTGTGATGAGCCACCTTGGTCAGAATCTCCCAAGACAAACCTAGCTTAATCATAGCTAAGGCTTTGTCATCCACCTTTCTCATTTTTTCTCTTACAGCAACAGTTGCAGTTGCATTTGCACCTTCTTCAACAGTAGTTTGTGGACCATTCTTGATGGAGTTCCACATATCAATATCATTGTAGCATACGGCTGCTTTAAAGAGTACTTTCCATTTGATAAATTTTTCCTGTCCATACAGCCATGGTATCTTGTTAGTAGACACCTCTTGTTCCTCATATCCAGACATTTTGAGAAATTAAAAATCAGTTTCCTTAAAAAAAATTCAAAATAATCAGATCTGAAAACAGAATGCTCAGATCTGATGTGTCTCATGTGATTAGAACAAGATTTAGATATAATGATTAGAACTTTAATTGAAATAAGGAAGAGAAAACACCGGTAGATTGTAGATCTGGAAGAAAAATGAAAAACAGGGCTGCTGACGTCAAAAATCAATGGAACAGAGGTCTGCTTACGTCATTCTTCTTCAAATCTTCAATCAGCAACAATCTTTAAAAAATAGCAGTAACAAGCTCTAATACCACTTGTCAGGTCCGAGCCCCGGTGCGGAAGCGTGAATAATAGTCAATACTAATCAACGGTGTGGAGCTCGGATCTAGGGTTAGGATCGAATCTAACTCGTATTCACTCTTGAATGATGTTAGTTGGACGGATGAGGTGTATTGAGAGAGAGCCTGATTTGATTAACAATCAACAATAAAGTAGGATGAACAATTGTAATCAAAACACAAACAAGATAGAAACGGTAGTATGAAATATTAGCCGAATGATTCTCATTAAGATGAAACACTCATACATACATTCATACATACAATCAATTAAGAAATATCTCAACCGCCACGAGGAGAGCTCATCCTGGAGGCAGAGACTCTCTCAAAGGGATAAAACCCTAAATCTCACATATACACAATACAGTCACTCATACTAGACAAATGAATAAAAACATCTATTTATACTAGCCTAGCATGACTTGGTCTTCAAGCCATCCACCCTTGGTTGAGACCAAAATAATATATTTTTCACCCAAAGATTAATTCGATGCGTCGGTCTAAAATATAAGTTCCAACATAGACATTTGATTGACTCGTTAAGACAAACACTCGTTCATATCGAGTATAAATATGTTTTGACTGATTGAAAAGGTTAACGTATTCACCTGTACCGTCGGTATTGTAAACCTTGACTGATTGATTGATTGTGAATGATACTTAACCTATACATAAATAGGTTTGTATGAATGTTTTTAATGATGTTAAGCTATGATTGTAAGCTTAACCTTGAAATCGTTTATCTTTGATTGTGAATGAAAACACTTAGTTTTATGTGACATTTGATATAGCATGCTTTGGCCTAATGGGTTCTAACATGTTGGTTTCTCCAAGTAAGTAAATGGGTCCCGCGGTTTATTGGGATTTGTATGAATTACTTTTCCTTAGGCAAGAAACATACTACTAGTGATATCCCCCTTCTAGTTACTACATGCCCGTCAAAATATATCTTTTGTTTAACAATACTTAATCAAGAAGTAACGTTTTACGAAAACTTGATTATGAATGAATATTTGTAAAATTACGATCAAGGTTAAAGGTCATAGCCTCGATTGATAGTCTAAGCTAATTTAAATAACTTAAACATAACTCCTACCATAGATTGGATACTTAGATTGATAATAAGAAAAAGGCAGGGTCTTGATCTACTTGATTATATGATTGGTACTTGATTATAACTTCGTTTCTTGCACGAACTTCGAGAAAATGGCATGTCGGCTTGTTACAGCAATGGGGCAAGCCTTTCGAGGTTAAGTGTGTGTAAATGGAGGTGTGTTTGGGATGAATGGAGCTCATGCCCGTCACCCCCTTTTATAGGCGAATTCAGGACCCCGTCGCGTTTCGCGGCGCCGCAATTTTAGGCCCCCTTACCAGATTGTGACACGTACCTGTCATATCATGCCACGTGTTGACACGTTGTTGGACACGTGTCCACTAACTAAGAAAGTCCATCGCGCTACGCGATGGGTTGAGTGTTACCTCGTCACTTACCGCGATGGAAGACGATTTTCAGAATTTGCATTTTGGTCCCTATACTTTCTAAGTTAGTGTATTGAGCCTAAATTGGAGAGGGTAAAAGACGCGGTGTTACATAATTGGACACAGATTAGTTCCAATTCGCTAAGCATTAACGAATGGCAATAATCAGCTTAATCTTTGACTTAAAATAGTCTAGGTCAAAATTAACCAAGAACTCTCAAAAGTCAAATATGCAATCGGACATCTGATATACCCATAATCATCAACATGAAGCAAGATCAAAGACCACTATGGATCCCGGAAACCCATTCCGATTACAATGGTATCAAAATAATGGTACTTATCATGGTATAAATCACACAGATTAAGGTTTATATAAACCTCAAAAACACGGTAACAAACTTGCATAATTAACCTATCAAATCATTATAATTTTTAACGAAAAAAACGAAGGTTTGATCGTCTATACCTTAGGAACTCAGAGATATAATCAAAACACTGAAATTCGAAGTTTGAAAAAATGGTGAAAATTTCGGCAGAGTAACAGTACCAAAGGAATGAAGAAGACGAATAGTGAGGCGGTTCGTATGCACGCCGTCCTATATACACTGACACAACATGATTCCCAATGTAACGAATCAGATGATTCGTTTAAATTTTGAACTAACGAATCAGGTGATTCGTTAAGTTAAATTAACACGTGTCATAACGAAATAGGTTTTATTCTTGTCTAATTCGTTAAATATTCATAACGAATTAAATTTCATTCGTTACAGAGTGTGGAAGCGAATTAGGATAACGAATTAGGATATAATTCGTTAAAATGACCTAATTCGTTATTTATACTTAACCAATTATTTTTTATTTAATTTTAAATGAATAATCAAATTAATAAATGAATTAACTATATATATAAATTAAATAATTAAATAATGCAATTTTAACATTAAATGAATTACCGAGGACCTATATCTCGGTAATCGAATACCTTATATTGTTTCACGTTTTTGAAACAGGTAACTTAAAATGAATAATTTAAATTAATAATAAATGTTAGTGTATGGTTTTGTTGTCTGTAGCAATCGAATAAGTTAAAGTTACTTTGTTTATTAAAATGAAAACTATTTACAAAAGAAATATTCGAAAATGAAAAACATTGGATAGAAAATATTTTTGTGTTTTTGTATGTTTTAACAAAAGCAATACATATTTTGGATTTTTGTTAAGTTTGATCAGAGAATCATATTGACTGAATTGCTCTTCCATCTCAGTTTTATTTTTCAGCGATATTATGACTGGCGTTAAGTCGTTCATTGATATTGTTGTCCACTTAAATCTTATAACAAGCCTTCAAGCATTTTTGTGATATGATTAATGGTTCAATTAGTGCACAGAATGTCAGAAACTATCAGCCTCTAATCCAAGTTCAAGCTTAATTTGATTTTTGCCAAATCACCCCAACTTGACTCAAACAATTATAGTGTTGATCAAAATTTTTTGAAGATTTTAGAACTTTTGAGCATTGCATCAAGTTTCTTTTACTGTGAGTGAGTATGCACGAGTCCATCTATCGGCTTACATACATTGTATCCCCGGGGTCCGTTTCTTATTGGTAATGAGACGTGCGCAAGGGAGGAACAGATGTATGACTAACAGCGGATTTTGATCAAGTCAGTAATATAGATTGTACGAAGTACATCAGTGATCAAGTTTAATAACTTTGGGCTTGCTCTAAAAATGAGTGAAATATTCATGCTTATCAATACCCAGATGATTAAGCCGCATAAAGACTCACAGTGTCCAGAATCCTAACGCATGTTAATTGCTTTATTATATTTTTGGGTGATCAACAATTATAAGGCTTGGGTATGACCGGTTATTACATTTCTGCCATCCTTACCAAGATTTTTGCTAGAGACTAACACCTCTTTCAATTTGGCTTTTCTTTATGTTTATATCATATATTTTACTCTAACTGCTTGTTTAAGACCTTTCAATGCACCAATGATTAAGCACTAAGTCTTTTAAGCTTATTTCTTGCTGGATTTGGGGTCAAACAGTCAATGTACTATCATTTTCTCTTTTTTTCTTCAAAAACTCAAAATTTTGAGGAACATAAAACAAATGAATTTAATCGCCCCAATTACTTTTAGTCTATAGATTAATGGCTATCCTATCAATCTACAAGTATATAACAGGACCAAAACATGCAAGCATGCTCCACAAACTTAAATAACCGACATAATTTTCAGCGAGAAAATAAAAATAAAAAGCATAACGAACGCCCCAAATAGTTTTCATTATCAAATAAATGCCTAACCCGAATATTTACAAGATATTATCAGAACCAAACATATACAAGTATATATCCTTCAAATAGAAGTAATTGACATATTTTTCAGCGAACGTAAGCAAAAATCTTTTTGTTTTTCTCTTTACATATTTAAACACAATCTTTTGGTCTTTTTCAAATTTTTCTATACAAACGAGAAATTCAAAATCTTTTTGAAATTTCAGCATTTTCATAAAATAGAACTAAAAATCTCACAATCTTTTTGATTTTTCAATGTTTAAGATGTTTTTGGATTTTTCAAAATTTTAAAAACATAAAGACATGAAAACACACTATTTTTGAATTTTTTTAAATTTTTCAATGTTTTTGGGTTTTATCTATACAAACGAAAAGCACAATCTTTTTGGATTTTCTATTTCACCCCCTAAAAACCAAAACCAAAATAAAATTTAAGGTAAAAATAAACTGAAAATAAAGATAGTTATCCTAGTTTCAGGATATCAGCAAGGGTCTTTAAGACATTTAAACCAAGCAAAAATTGAAAGCGAGTTTTATCAAATGCCTTGGTAAATAATCAGCTCGTTGAAAATTGGTATGTACTTTCTCAAGGTCAATTAATCTCTTTTCAAAGCAATCCCGTATGAAATGATATCGAATTTCGATATGTTTTATTTTAGAGTGTTGAACGGGATTTTTGTTGATACTAATGGCAGGATAATTATCAATTAAAATGGGAGTAGTAAGAAACTTCAAACCATAGTCGCGAATATGTTGTTGTATCCACAAAACCTGGGAACAACAACTTGAGGCTGCAACATACTCAGCTTCGGCGATTGAAGTGGAGACCTTTGTCTACTTCTTACACTGCCATTAAACAAGCCGGTTTCCTAAGAATTGACATCATGCTGTTGTAGACTTGAAATTAATCTTGCATCCTCCATAGTCTGAGTTAGAATAAGTGGAAAGATCGAAAGTATCGTCCTTGGGGTACCATAACCCGGTGTCAGGATTGCCCCTCAGATATTGAAGAATACCCTTGACCGCTGCCATGTGAGTCACTCGGGGACTAGCTTGGTACCTAGCACATAAACAAACAGCAAACATTATGTCGGGTCGAGAAGCAGTAAGATACATCAAAGAACCAATCATATCTCGATATATGGTAGGATCGACAGTATCCTCCAATTCATCTGGTGATAAATTGTGACCCACGGGAAGAGGCGTAGAAGGGGTTTTTCTGGCAGTAATCTTGAATCGGTTCAACACATCGTTCACATACTTTGTCTGGTGAATGAAGATTCCTCTCGCAGAATGATGAACCTACTACCCTAAAAAGAAGTTCATCTGTCCCATCGAACTCATCTCGAACTTGGTTTGCATTGATTTCACGAATTCCTTACACAACGCGTCGTTTGTTGACCCAAAGATTATGTCATCGACATAAATCTGAACGAGGAGAAGATCATCACCAATATTTTTATAAAACAAAGTGTAGTCAACAGTCCCACGTTTGAAACCATTATCCGTCCGATGGTCGGCGAGCATGCCATACCAAGCTCTCGGGGCTTGATGTAGACCATATAGTGCCTTGTTTAAGCGATAAACTTGGTCAAGGTAATCGGGGTCTTCAAAACCCGGAGGCAGTAAAACAAACATTTCCTCGTGAAGTTCACCATTGAGAAAAGCACTTTTGAAATCCATTTGATAAACTTTTATGTTCTTGTAAGCTGCATAGTCCAGAAAGATTCGTATGGACTCCAATCTTGCAACCAGAGCATATAATTCAGTGTAGTCAATACCCTATTGCTGATGAAAACCTTGCACCACTAATCGTGCCTTGTTTCTCACGATCACTCCACGATCGTCTTTCTTACACTTATATACCCCTTAGTCGGAATCGCCTTTTTGACTCTAGCAGGTTTGTCGATAAGATCCCAAACACCCAAACGTGCAAATTGCTATAATTCTTCTTGCATGGTTTCTTCCCAAGAAGGATCTTGAAGTGCCATACGAGGAGTCGTTGGCTTAACTTGGGATAGAAAGCAAGTGAATTTAGCAAGATTTACAATTCCAGACGAATGTAAATCTGCATAAGCACAGAATACATTATTTTCATTTGACGAAGCAACTTGATGACGTGTTTGAACTCCCACATCAAGTTCTCCAATAATGTTTTCTTTCGGATGATAATTATGAATCCTTAGAGTGGGATTCTCAAGAACATCAAAATTTTCAAATAATTTAGTGTAATGTTCACCCAGCTCGTGAGATGAAGCATCACTATCAGATTTGCGGCACACTCAATAAATTATGGTCTACCTTGTCACAGTAATTGACTTTTTCAAAAGTAATATGCCCATTCAAAACATCACCTTCTTGTGTGATCATACCCCCAGAATTCCCAGCAAACTCCACATACCCCCCTTGAATATTTATCACATTTGTTAAAAGGTCGAGATTTCCAGTAATATGACGTGAACATCCACTATCTACAATACAATTTTCACCAAAAATGGTCTTGGATGTACCCTACACAGAAAAGAAAATGATTAGTTCAAAAAGGCAGCCCAGGCCTCAGTCTTGGGCACCTTTGGGTTTTCTTGAGAAACGTTGAACTTAGTTGAATTCAACTGTTGTTCAGCAACTTGAGAATAAGTTACAGGCTTCTTAGACTTTCGTCTTAGATAAGCAGCTTGAACTACATTTGAGTTCACATTTTTGCATAACGGTTAAGTTGGAACAAAGTTTGGTTTAACATGACCATGAGTTTCATTCACATGAACAACCTTTTGAGGATTCACGTTTGAGAACATGATGTGAGTATCATAATCATATGACACATGTCTTTTCAGAATCTTAGTTATCAAAGGAACTGGTTTTGATTGATCTTTGACAAATTGGTGAAGATTCTGAGAATTATTCTGACCACAGTTTCTCACCACATGACCTTATTGAAGTTTTGAAAAAGCTACTTAGTCAATATGATGCCATTCTTGAGATCTTTTCAGTTAAAGAAAGAAATTGTTTTGAAGAGAAACATGACTGAAATTTGATCTCTAAATGCACCATTTGCTCTTAAACAATAATCTTTAATGAAAAATATAGTTGATATTTGGATTAAGTCAAAAAGAGTTGCATTTTTCCTCAAAAAGGTTGAATAAGTATTTTCGGGCAAGGTTTGATGTTTTATAACCTTTCCGAGCAAGCTTGGTCACTTTGGACTATGTTTATGATTTTCGGGCATGCTTTGAAGTGTTTGCACTTTCCGGGTAGAATATACTTAAAATTCTAAATTCCCGAGCATGCTTGAAGTCTAAACATGAATATGTGGACAAGCAAGCTATTAACAAGTTTAAATATTTCGGGCACACTTAACTTAGATATTTCTTGTTCCTAGCAAGCTATGCATCTTATATGCTGCATATGATTAGTCTACTGAGCAAGCTTTGTGAACGTAGCTTTAGTCTACTGAGCAAGCTTTGTGATTTTAAGAGTGATTAGTGTGATTATGTTTCTTTGAAGTTACAAGTGTTTTCGGGCAAACCTTGTTTTCCGAAAACACTTTATATTTCGGGCACACTTTGAATTTTCAAATGTTCCCCTAATATACTTGGGTAATTTCAATCTAACTTTCCGAGTACACTTTGTGTTATGAATCCACTTCCAGCACACTTTGTATTCTTGAAAGTTTTTCGGGCATACATTGCATCAAAGTATACTTGACTGATTATTTGTGAATTGTACTTTACCGGGTAAGGTTAGTCATAAAATGAATTATCCAAGCAAGGTAAGTAAATTAGATGTAATTTGGGCATCTTAGTTGATTCCTAGCAAGGTTGCCTGCTTGATATTCAATACTTGATTATATTAACTTGTGATATAGTTCTCAAGCAATCTTGTATTTCAAGTAAGCTTTCTTCACTTTAAACTTCTAATTTATAACCTATAACCGAGTAAGCTTTGAGTAAGTGGAATATACCGGGCATGATTTGCAACACTCACCCAGACAATTTCCGAGCAAGGTTTGCTAAATTTGCTAACTTGAAGTTGGATGTTTTCAAATGTGTAAAAAGTTAATTGGATAAGGTTACTGTTTGACAGCTAATAACTCACTAAACGACAAAATGCATCTAAAACCCACTTTCAAAAGGTATATAAGAGGGAGTGAGAGATATTTTTCAACATTGTTTTCCCTCTCTCTCTCCTTCCACTACTTACTCAAAGAAAACCAAACCAACTCATCGCATTTAAAATTTAATCCAAACCCTAACTTTACCAGCCCTCTAATTCCGACTCGGTAAGCAATAATAATATGTTTTTCGACCACGATTAAATGAAAATGGCCTTTGATTACGTATTTTTGCTAACGCTCTCTTTTGTGTGTAAGTTATAAACTTGTCGAAGAACAGGTTCTTAATGATATTTCTCTCTTTCTTCTTCAATTTTATAATTTGAAATTGCTTAAAGTAATGAACTTTTGGGCTAATTTCACTTTGAATATGTTTGATTGTGTTTTTCAGATATGGCGGATCAAAATGTTCCTAGATACTTCTTTGAGCAAAAGCACAACATGTGCGCTCTTTTACAATTCACGCCAGACAATGAAGAAGTTGACTCAATTATACGATAGTTGCAAAGATCAAACATTCAGTTTCCATTTACAGCAAATTCTGTAATTTACCGGAACCATTCGTTAGATTTTTGGAACTCGGCAACGTTGATTGATGATGTGAATGGCCGAAGAATAGAAGCCACTGTGGATGAGGCTGTGATTCGGAGGTGTCTAAAGTTAACTGACGATATGAAGAGGGAATATGAACAAATAAAGTTGTTTGATAGGTTGATGGAGGCGAGAGGAAGAGGAGATGAAACTAGAAGTTTAAGCAAAGATGAAAAATTGGCTATGTGCAAGTATGAAAAGGAGAAATTAGATCATGAAAAGTCTGAATCATCTAAGGCTTCTAAGGCTCCTCCATTGGTGTTTGTGAAGGAAGAGCCGGTTGATTATGTTGAGCCATGGGAATATGAGAATAAGTGTTGAGTCAAAGATTTGACCTAAAATGAAGTATATGGAAGATTGGAATCATCTCAACCTCCTCAGAAATCGCTAAGTATGGAACCGAGCACACTTGGACATCCGAGGAGGGTTTTACTTCGCCGAGCATGATATTTTGCCTATCGGGCAGAGTTATCTTCATGAATTCTTCTTGAGTGTATATCCGAGCAGGGTTCACTATGTCTAGTATGGTTATTCTTCATTACCGAGCACAGTTTGCTAACGAGCAAACCCTTGGTAAAACCAAGCTTTTGAAGCCAAGTACTTGGAAGATCTAGCAAGGTATTCATTAATAAATAGTGGTCCGAGCATGCTTGATGGAAGTTAAAGAGTTATCCTAAGGACTCATCAGGCAAGGTTCAACTCCAAGCAAGCTATAGTGTTACCAAGCACACATTGCTTTGCTAATAAGTTATTCTGATAGCAAAGAGTTGAAGGGACCTCAGAAGACCAAGTTTGCTCGTAGGACAATATCGAGTATAGTTTGCTATGGTTAAGAAGTTTGAAGTCTGCTAGGTGAGTATTTTTTAAGGAAAATACTCTTAGTAAAGTCTACCCGGAGAACTGTTCCCGAGCACACTTCAAGGTTACCAGGTCTACTCGTAAAGGAAAAAATGGCACAAAGCCTACTCGGAGAAGACTTGTCACACCCCGACTAGGTAGCTGTGGAAGCGTAATACGGGAATGTAACAGATAACACTGGTATCAACCACATTGTCTATAAAGAAATTCAACAAACTAATTTACATCATATTACATTGGTAGGCACTAAGTTTACAAACTAGATGAAAAACACATAACCAGTTCTCAGTTCCTTATTCATTAGTACGTATTTGCATCTATTCACAGCAATTCAACTTTCCTTCTAACACCAAGCACGTAAGCAAATCATTCCAACTTCGGCTTACCTGAAAAGGATGTTAAAACGGGTCAACTACGTCTAGTTGGTGAGTTTCAAGTTTCACGAGTACGAACAAAAATCAATATAAGAGTTCGTAAGTTTCATAGTACTTATGTGGATATGTATGTGTATGTTGTATTATACTAAGACACAAGTGAAACCGAAACGAGCTAAAACACATGGCCACCCCTGCCCATGCGCTCCCATTGACATTTAACAGCCACTTTGCCTCAAGTATGTACTATGTCTAACACCACATAGCAGTATGTAATAAGTTTAAATGACAATGTGCAACTGGGTTAACATGTTCCGGCATACCCCACCGGCCCTGTCAGTTGGGTTTGTCAAACCGATAGTACTATCCACACGTCACCGGCACGATGTTAATCACTTGTGTTTGTGGGGACTTTCAAGTGTTAGTACTTAGATAAATCACATCATCACACGATTTCAAGTAAGTAAGTATACGTAAACATGCTTTCCACCCCAAGACTTTCAAGTGTTAGTACTTAGATAAATCACATCATCACACGTGTTTGATTATACAAAACGCGTACAATCCACCCGAATTGTCCGGATTTCTCGTAAAAAGTTCGTTTTTATTAATCTAATCCAAAAATACGATATTTGACCACTTTTGACATTTTGACATACCAGTCAGTCCGTTAAACACAAAACTGTCGGTTTCGTTAAAATAAATATAGTTTAAATATTTGATTATTCATAACTAATTACGTACTTATATATAAATTATGGAAATTTTTGTAAAAATAAATTAAAATATGGAGAATTTTATAAAAATATTTTCAGAAATTTTATGATTAGTTATCTATTTATAAAAATTCATTTAATGTGTTATAATTAAGTAATAAATAGCCCGTTTATACCAAACGACATCCCAAAAAACCTATAATTTTTCTAAGTGGTCTCACTATCAATAAATAGCCCCTGCAAAATATCTAGAATCTAACTCTTTGGCCAAAATGCCTTTTTGCGCGTTTTTCGGATATTAAAACTCGATTAAAACATAATTGCACAAATAATACTTAGACATCCCTAAATGTTCTCAAATTTTACCAGTGATCTTAACACAAAATTTATTGGTTCCAATCCAGATTTCATAATTTTTCATGAAATTTACCTAGTTTTCCCGAATAAACGCCAATAAACGGTAATAAATTTGCCAAATATTCTCCATTTACGGAAAAATTACCAAATTTGAACAGGGATTCATTTACATAATCCCTAATGTTCCTGCAAAGTTTCAGAAGCTAAAATCAAGCGCGTCACATTCTAATACTTAAAAGCCCCTAAACGAGCTTTTTTGTTTAGTACATTTGTTATTCTCGGATGTTTTAGGTCGTTTTCCCGCGTTCCAGATGTTGTGACTAACTAAGTACTTCACCTACAGGCCATACAAAACAAAACCAAGCATAAATCATCCATGGAACAGCCTTGTTAACTAGGGTTTCTGTTTTGGTTTCAAACCAAACTTTTGAACCGTAAAAACGTCGTATTTATGTCTAATCCGTGTTTTTGGTCAAAAATCTATATGTTTCTGCTTTGTAAACATGTTTAAAATCAAAACAAAATTTTATATGATTATTAGGGTTTTTGGATGGTTAAACATGATTATCACTAATCAAGACTTAAATTTCAATGTTTAAGTCATTTTAATCAAGTACAAAACTCATAAAAATAGAAATTACCTTTACGTTTTTGGCTGCTAAATTGAAGAAATCAGGTGAAAATTTGAGTTGGTGTGAGGTTTGTGAGAAAAAGGATAGGAAGTATATATTTTATACCAAAATATCAAAAGGGGGGAGGGGTTCAATAACTTGCGACCGCCAAAAGGGGGAGGCCCTTTGGGCCCCTCTTTTGGCCCATCTTGCCTCTATTAGCGTGCCGGATGAAATCTCGAGAGATAACACTGGTATCAACCACATTGTCTATAAAGAAATTCAACAAACTAATTTTCATCATATTACATTGGTAGGCACTAAGTTTACAAACTAGATGAAAAACACATAACCAGTTCTCAGTTCCTTATTCATTAGTACGTATTTTCATCTATTCACACCAATTCAACTTTCCTTCTAACACCAAGCACGTAAGCAAATCATTCCAACTTCGGCTTACCTGAAAAGCATGTTAAAAAGGGTCAACTACGTCTAGTTGGTGAGTGTCAAGTTTCACGAGTACGAACAAAACTCAGTATACGAGTTCGTAAGGTTCATAGTACGTATGTATGTATGTATTTGTATGATGTATTATACTAAGCCACAAGTGAAACCGAAACGAGCTAAAACACATGGCCACCCCTGCACATGCACTCCCGTTGGCATTTAACAGCCACTTTTCCACAAGTATGTACTATGTCTAACACCACATAGCAGTATGTTATAAGTTTAAATGACAATGCAACTGGGTTAACATCTTCCGGCATACCCCACCGGCCCTGTCAGATGGGTTTGTTAAACCGATAGTACTATCCACACGTCACCGGCACGAAGTTAATCACTTGTGTTTGTGGGGACTTTCAAGTGTTAGTACTTAGATAAATCACATCATCACACGATTTCAAGTAAGTAAGTATACGTAAACATGCTTTCCACCCCAAGAGTTCGTAAAACAGTCTAGAAAGTGGGGTCATGAAACTCACCTTATCGTAGTTTGAGCAGGTAATACACGTCAGTAAGTAATAAGCCTCGATTATAGGTTGATTCCTATAACCAGTATTGTACTGTTAATACTAGT
The DNA here is from genome assembly GCF_021521415.1 of Bidens hawaiensis. Lineage (NCBI taxonomy): Eukaryota > Viridiplantae > Streptophyta > Magnoliopsida > Asterales > Asteraceae > Bidens > Bidens hawaiensis. Next base: position 1,088,380 of record NW_027491035.1, on the reverse strand, counting down.
ACAATGTTAAAGCTAAATCGGGTTGTATAACTAGTCTGGGTGTTGCTGTTAAGCCCAGAACGTGACCATAGTCTTAGATTGTGTATAGAATGCAATGTTCAAAATCAGACTTGGCTCAATTTCACCGTTTTCCGAGCCTAGCCAAGTTGATCGTTTACGCGTTTAGGGAATAGATAAGATCACACAAACTTAAGTAAACATATTGATTGTTAGAATGTTTTAATTTATGAAAGAATCTTGAGGTTTCGGTATCTGGATTGATCGAAGGGTTCGTTTCCGTTTTCACACGGGTTTGATTATACAAAACGCGTACAATCCACCAGAATTGTCCGGAATTCTCGTAAAAAGTTCGTTTTTATTAATCTAATTCAAAAATACGATATTTGACCACTTTTGACATTTTGACATACCAGTCAGTCCGTTAAACACAAAACTGTCGGTTTCGTTAAAATACATATAGTTTAAATCTTTGATTATTCATAACTAATTACGTACTTATATATAAATTATGGAAATTTTTGTAAAAATAAATTAAAATATGGAGAATTTTATAAAAACATTTTCAGAAATTTTATGATTAGTTATCTATTTATAAAAATTCATTTAATTTGTTATAATTAAGTAATAAATAGCCCGTTTATACCAAACGACATCCCAAAAAACCGATAATTTTTCTATGTGGTCTCACTATCAATAAATAGCCCCTGCAAAATATCTAGAATCTAACTCTTTGGCCAAAATGCCTTTTTGCGCGTTTTTCGGATATTAAAACTCGATTAAAACACAATTGCACAAATATTATTTAGACATCCCTAAATGTTCTCAAAGTTTACCAGTGATCTTAACACAACATTTATTGGTTCCAAACCAGATTTCATAATTTTTCATGAAGTTTACCTAGTTTTCCCGAATAAACGCCAATAAACGGTAATAAATTTGCTAAATATTCTCCATTTATGGGCAAATTACCAAATTTGAACAGGGACTCATTTACATAATCCCTAATGTTCCTGCAAAGTTTCAGAAGCTAAAAACAAGCGCGTCACATTCTAATACTAAACAGCCCCTAAACGAGATTTTTCGTTTAGTACCTTTGTTATTCTCGGATGTTTTAGGTCGTTTTCCCGCGTTCCAGATGTTGTGACTAACTAAGTACTTCACCTACAGGCCATACAAAACAAAACCAAGCATAAATCATCCATGGAACAGCCTTGTTAACTAGGGTTTCGGTTTTGGTTTCAAACCGAACTTTTGAACCGTAAAAACGTTGTATTTATGTTCTAATCCGTGTTTTTGGTCAAAAATCTATATGTTTCTACTTTGTAAACATGTTTAAAATCAAAACAAAATTTTAGTTGATTATTAGGGTTTTTGGATGGTTAAACATGATTATCACTAATCAAGACTTAAATTTCAATGTTTAAGTCATTTTAATCAAGTACAAAACTCATAAAAATAGAAATTACCTTTACGTTTTGGCAGCTAAATTGAAGAAATCAGTTGAAAATTTGAGTTGGTTTGAGGTTTGTGAGAAAAACGATAAGGGAAGTATGTATTTTATACCAAAATATCAAAGGGGGGGGGGGGGGTTTCAATAACTTGCGACCGCCAAAATGGGGAGGCCCTTTGGGCCCCTCTTTTGGCCCATCTTTCCTTGATTTGCGTGCCGGATGAAATCTCGAGAGATAACACTGGTATCAACCACATTTTCTATAAAAAAATTCAACAAAATAATTTACATCATATTACATTGGTAGGTACTAAGTTTACAAAATAGATGAAAAACACATAACCAGTTCTCAGTTCCTTATTCTTTAGTACGTAGTTGCATCTATTCACAGCAATTCAACTTTCCTTCTAACACCAAGCACGTAAGCAAATCATTCCAACTTCGGCTTACTGGAAAGCATGTTAAAACGGGTCAACTACGTCTAGTTGGTGAGTTTCAAGTTTCACGAGTACGAACAAAACTCAGTATACCAGTTCGTAAGGTTCATATTACGTATGTATGTATTTGTATGATGTATTATACTAAGCCACAAGTGAAACCAAAACGAGCTAAAACACATGGCCACCCCTGCCCATGCACTCCTGTTGGCATTTAACAGCCACTTTGCCCCAAGTATGTACTATGTCTAACACAACATAGCAGTATGTTATAAGTTTAAATGACAATGTGCAACTGGGTTAACATCTTCCGGCATACCCCACCGGCCCTGTCAGTTGGGTTTGTCAAACCGATAGTACTATCCACACGTCACCGGCACGAAGTTAATCACTTGTGTTTGTGGGGACTTTCAAGTGTTAGTACTTAGATAAATCACATCATCACACGATTTCAAGTAAGTAAGTATACGTAAACATGCTTTACACCCCAAGAGTTCGTAAAACAGTCTAGAAAGTGTGGTCATGAAACTCACATTATCGTAGTTTGAGCAGGTAATACACGTCAGTAAGTAATAAGCCTCGATTATAGCTTGATTCCTATAACCAATATTGTACTGTTAATACTAGTACAATGTTAAAGCTAAATCGGGCTGTATAACTAGTCTGGGTATAGCTGTTAAGCCAAGAACGTGACCATAGTCTTTGATTTTGATGTTGTATACAATGCAATGTTCAAAATCAGACTTGGCTCAATTTCACCGTTTTCCGAGCCTAGCCAAGTTGATCGTTTACGCGTTTAGGGAATAGGTAAGATCACACAAACTTAAGTAAACATATTGATTGTTAAAATGATTTAATTTTTGAAAGAATCTTGAGGTTTCGGTATCTGGATTGATCGAAGGGTTCGTTTCCGTTTTCACACGGGTTTGATTATACAAAACGCGTACAATCCACCCGAATTGACCGGAATTCTCGTAAAAAGTTCGTTTTTATTAATTTAATCCAAAAATACGATATTTGACCACGTTTGACATTTTGACATATCAGTCAGTCCGTTAAACACAAAACTGTCCGTTTCGTTAAAATAAATATAGTTTAAATCTTTGATTATTCATAACTAATTACGTACTTATATATAAATTATGGAAATTTTTGTAAAAATAAATTAAAATATGGAGAATTTTATAAAAACATTTTCAGAAATTTTATGATTAGTTATCTATTTATAAAAATTCATTTAATGTGTTATAATTAAGTAATAAATAGCCCATTTATACCAAACGACATCCCAGAAAACCGATAATTTTTCTATGTGGTCTCACTATCAATAAATAGCCCCTGCAAAATATCTCGAATCTAACTCTTTGGCCAAAATGCCTATTTGCGCGTTTTTCGGATATTAAAACTCGATTAAAACACAATTGCACAAATAATAATTAGACATCCCCAAATGTTCTCAAAGTTTACCAGTGATCTTAACACAACATTTATGGGTTCCATACCAGATTTCATATTTTTTCATGAAGTTTACCTATTTTTCCGAAATAAACACCAATAAATTGCACCCATGGGAAACTTGTCTATCAAGAACCAACAAAAAATTCTCATCATAGAGGAACCAACTGAACATGGTGTTGATACACCTAAATCGTTTGTTGGTGGTAGCTCAAGTTATCATGGAAATCAGACAAGGTTCAATGTCCAACTTATTGAAGACAATGACTCTGCCTCAATGGCAGGTGGACATGTGCCCTACTCTGGTGGAGACAATGGTCAAGAAAATGATACTCAAGCACTCTTCTCAATATTCACTGAGTCATATAATGCATTTGTTGCCAATAATTTAATCCATACAAGTGTCATCCAAGATGATCTAGAACAAAGAGATGCTGATGACCTTGAGGACATGGATTTAAAGTGGCAAGCTGCAATGCTAGCACTGAGAAGCAAGAGGCTATTTAACAGGACTGGTAGATCATTGGTCTCTGGACCAAATGAGAGGATTGGGTTTGATAAGTCAAAGGCTATCTGTTACAACTGCCAACAGCCTGGACATTTTGCTAGGGAGTGTAACCAGCCCAAAAACTTTCAAGCTAATCAGTTTCAAAATCAACACCCAAGAAACCAACTGCAATACCAACAGAATTACTAGCAGAATCAGAACATAAACAATAACTTCATTAACAACTACAATCAACAGCCCCAAATTTTTAATCAACAACTTGTTCCTCAAAATCAAAGCAACCAAAGAAACTAATTCCCTCAAGCTTCTCAAAACAACCTCAACAGAACCAATCAAACTAAACCAAAAAATCAAGGGAATGTAGCTGTTGCTGCACAACATGAAGGAGATTTTGATTGGATTGACCATGATGATGATATTTCAAAATCCAATGTTGCTTTTATGGAAAAGATTGAGAATGAGGCTGGAACATCATCTTCTCAGGTACACTCATCACCTACCGCTGACTTACATGAAACAATTACTGCTTTAAATATGAAAACAGGCAAGCTAGAGGGTGAGTGTTTTAGAAAACAAAGCATCATAAATGGGTATGAAGCAAGTGATCTTGTCAACAGAGATACATTACTGAGATAGATGGGTTAAAGAAGATGTTGATTGAAGAGAAGGTGAAGAACACAAAGCTGCAAGTTGATAATGAATTCTTAAAGAATTTGGTCTCCACATGAAACATATGTAGCATTTTGAACCAAGTTAATAATAAAGATAAATATAAGGCTGTTCCACCACCATTCAACAACAACTTTTTTCCTAAAGTTGACAAAGAAAAGAGGGATGGTTATCTTCAACAATTTAGAGATGTTTTTCAAGACAAACAGGAATTTGTTGATCTTTACAAGAAAGTTGAAGTGAGTGAAGAATGAGAGTTTGTTGTGAAAGAAGATGTAAGAGAAGATAAGTCAATTGGAGTGCAAGTCTCTGAAGATGACTTTGATTCTGCTGATTTGAATGCAGATGACTTAAGTGACTTGAGTGATCAAATCACTGATGAAGAAATTCAAGCTGTTGAGAAGGGGAGAAGACTGAAGAAACCAGACTCAATTGACAAACTACCATTATTGCCACCTATAACTCCAAAGATGAAGAAACTGAATGAAAGAATGAAGAGAGAGAATGTGTCATTTGACATATATGAAATATTAAAAGTGAGTTATAATGCAGTTAGGCCACCAAGCAAAGTTGTCTTGCAAAGAATTAGTGATAACAACAAGAAGAAGGTCACTGAAACAATTGTTGGTGACAACTTCATTCCAGCTTATCCAGTTTTCTCAAACCATGAAGTGTTTTATGTTGGGGAAGTTTAACCATGGAAGAATATGGGAAAAGGCAATCAAGGCATAAAGAGAACTTAGATGAAGAGCCTTTAAATATGAAGAAAATTGTCTTTGTTAAGGGAAAAGTTGAAAGACAAGATATCAAGAATGAAAAATTTGTTCCTTTTTCAATTGACTTTGATGGTCTAAAGACTCAGAAATCACTTGGTGTGAAACCACCTAGACCAAGTGAGAGATTCAAGAAAGGAAGTGATCATGAAATATTTAAGGGAAATGTGTGGTGCAAAAAAATGTGATGAATATGGTCACCACACTGATTCATGTAATGATAGGCTCAACTTCAAACCCTTCCATATTCCAAATGAGACAAAGTTTGGACAAAACTTTGTGCTCTATAAACAAAAGTATGAAGAATATTTGGTAAAGGGGAAGGTGCGTGAAAATGAGATGAAGAATGAAACTGATCAGCAAGTTGCACAACAGGCTAAAAAAGAAATGAAAGTTGGTTTGAAACCTAAGAAACCAATTGCTGAACAAGGTAGAAGAAGCAGATCTCCTAAGAAATCTGAATCTGTTGTAAAGAGAACTTTCAACTTTTGAGAATCATTCCCAATCATGACACAAAGTCAATTAAGTCTGATGATTCTCAAGGATCACCAAATAGTGAAAATAAGAGAAACAAAGGTGTCCTTCCTAGAAAGAAACCTACTGAATTAACTGGTGATGAGAAGATTTTGTTGAAACATGGTTATGAACCTCAAGGATTTTTTTTGGAAACCTAAGGTTGAAACTAAGGAGGAGAAGATTGTTGATGTGAGAGACTACTCAAGCAAGAAAGATTATGTTGTTCAACAATGTAACAGTGAAGTGACTGATTGCCAAAGCACAATTTCATTTGCGAAAACTCCAAGAGAATGTGGATATGAAACTGATGATTCAGATCATATTGAAATTACTAATGAAGATCCTGAACCCATAACACTCACACCCAATGCTGCTATTGAAATTCAAACTGGTGATTTGCAAGTTGAAATAGCTTGCACTTCATCATCTAACTAATCAGTTTCTTTGTAATGTGCAGGAACAGTCCACTTCACTGAATGAAGTATGGTATGGACAGTGGATGTTCTAGGCACATGACTTGTGACAAGAGGTCACTTGTTAATTATGAAGAGAAGTTTGAGGGGCCAGTGGCATTTGGCAGTGATGAGAATGGAGGAAAAATTTATGGAAAGGGTATCTTGACAAATGGTAAAGTTACATTTGATAATGTTTTCTAGGTTGAGGGACTTCAATATAATCTTTTGAGCATATCTCAGATGTGTGATAAAGGCTACATAGTTGGCTTTGATGATTCACACTCTTTCATCTTCAGGCCTGAGTTTGTTATTCCACCTGATATGATCATGATGATGGCCCCAATGAATGTCAATTTATATGAACTTAACATGAAGGATGCTGTTTCAAGAGGTGGCACATGCTTTGTTTCTAAAGCCACTGAAAATGAGTCAAAATTTTGGCATAGGAAACTGTGTCATGTCAATCTCAAAAAAATTAACAAGTTAGTCGAGGGTGAACATGTTATTGGCTTACCTACCAGAGAGTTCAAATTGGATGACAATTGTGTCTCATGTTAGAAGGGAAAGCAGCACAAGTCTTCTCACAAGACTAAACTCATCAACTCAATTGATCAAGTGCTTTAAATGTTACACATGGATCTCTTTTGTCCTGTGAGTTTACCAAGCATTGGGAAGAAAAGATATTGTCTTGTGATCATTGATGATTTCTCAAGATACACTCGGGTTTATTTCCTAAGTACTGAGGATGAGACTACTGAATTAATCATGAACTGTGTAACAAGGGCTGAGAATTAACTAGACAAAAGGGTTAAAGTGATGAGGAGTGACAATGGTACTGAGTTCAAGAATGGAGTGATTGAAGAATTTCGCAACAACAAAGGAATACTTCAGCAATTCTCAGCTCCTAGAATTTCTGAACAGAATGATGTAGCTGAGAGAAGAAATAGACCACTCATTGAAGCAGCAAGGACCATGCTAGCTGATGCCAATCTACCTGTCACCTTCTGGGCAGAAGCTATTAATACAGCTTGTTATGTTCAGAACATGGCACTTCTCAACAAAAGTCATAACAAGACTCCTTATGAAATCTTGTTCAATAGAAAGCCCTATATCAAGTTTCTCAAACCTTTTGGATGCAAATGTTCTCTTTTAAACACAAAGGATTACTTGAACAAGTTTCAAGCAAAATCCTTAGAATGTTTATTTGTTGGCTACTCTACACACTCAAAGGCCTACAGAGTATATGTGAAGATCACTTGAGTGTAATTGAATCATCTGATGTAGTCTTTAATGAAAATCAATTCAACACAATTGATGTTGCAGCATGGTTGTTTGATTTAGAGAAATCGATTAAGTCTTTCAAGTTCTATCCTGAATACAATGATGAATCCTTTTACAAAACCAGTGTAATTGAAGAGTCAAAACAAAAGACATCGGATTTGGAAAAGCTATGGAAAAAGGTTGTAGGTAAAGAAAATGAATATACATTAATAAAGGATTCCTCAAGTACAAATGCTTAAGAAGTGCAAGACAATGCTGAAGAGACTAATCAAAATCATGAACAAGATCAAGAAGATAATAATCAAGTCAATCAAGCATTACAAGATGATCGAGTTCAAAATGAGGAGGATCCAAGCAACCAAAATGAAGAAGAAGATTCTGGAACAATGGAAAAGTTTCAAGATTTGTTTGTAAGAATGAATCTAAAAAACACTGGTGCATCAACCTAAAGACAGAACAATGAAGAAGCACCTGGAATTGATAGTGAAACAACTGATTTTGGTCATTGAAGAACCAGAACTCAATGAATCAAATCTTGATACAAATGTTTCTACTGATGTGATAATTCAAACCCCTTATGTTGAAAAGAATCATTCTTCTGAAAACATCATTGGCAATATATATGAAAGGGTTACAAGAAATCACTCTGAAACTGCAAACATTTGTTTGTACTCCTGCTTTCTATCCCAAATAGAACCAAAGAATATTGTTCAAGCTCTGAGGGACAACAGTTGGGTACAAGCAATGCAAGAGGAGTTGGCTCAATTTAGAGATCTACAAGTTTGGGAACTTGTAGACAGGCCAAGAAACAGAGATGCAATTGGAACAAAATGGTTGTTCATAAATAGAATGGATAAAAGGGGTATTGTGATTAAGAACAAAGCCAGACTTTGATACCTACAAGAAGAAGGGATTGACTTTGAGGAAGTCTTTGCACCAGTTCATAAATGGAAAGATAGAAGATGAGGTGTATGTTTCTCCACCACCAAGTTTTGAGGATCCTATTTATCCTAACAGGGTGTATAAGCTAAACAAAGCCCTATATGGACTTCATTAGGCTTCGAGAGCTTGGTATGATGAACTGTCCAATCACCTACTTGAAAATGGTTTCCAAAGGGGAGCTATTGACAAGACCCTCTTTTACAAAAAGAAAGGAAGAGATTTGTTATTATTACAAGTTTATGTGGATGACATTATTTTTGGGTCAACCAATGAACAGATGTGTATGGAGTTTGAAGAGGTAATGAAGTCCAAGTATAGCATGAGTTCAATGGGAGAAATGGATTTCTTGCTTGGTTTACATGTTCAGCAAAAGGCTGATTGGATATTCATTTACCAGTCTAAGTATGTACAACACATACTTGACAAATTCAAGTGCAATGATTTGAAGACAGCTTCAACTCCTATGGATTCAAAAGAAAAGATGGTAGCTGATGAAAAGGGGGAGCCAGTAGATGAGCATGAATACAGAGCAAAAATTGGATCACTGATGTATCTAACTGCTTCAAGGCCTGATATCATGTTTGTTGTATGTGTCTGTGTAAGATTTCAGTCAAGCCCTAAGGTCTCTCACAAGAATGCAGTCAACAGGATCTTTAGATATTTGAAGGGAAGACCTGACTTGGGAATTTGGTATTCAAAGAATAATTCTTTGATCTTATTGCCTACACAGATAGTGATTAATGGCTGCAATATAAGCAGGAAGTCAACTTCAGGAGGATGTCAATTTTTGGGTGATAGATTGGTGTCATGGCAATGCAAGAAGCAGACAACAGTCTCAATCTCAACTACAGAAGCTGAATACATTGTTGCATCTGCCTGCTGTGCACAAGTACTCTGGATCCAAAATAAGATGCTGGATTATGGTTTAAACTTCTAAACACCCCTATTTACATTGATAATACTACTGCATCTTTTATTGTTAAGAATCCTGTGCAACATTCCAAGACAAAGCACATTGAAATTAGACATCACTTCATAAGAGATTGTAGTTAAAAAGGCTTAATTAAAGTAAAAAGGGTTGATACAAGTGAGAATTTGGCTGACCTATTCACAAAATCACTTGATAGAACCAGGTTCAACTTTCTTCTGAAAGCCCTGGGAATGATCAACTCTGATGAAGTCTGATTTATGATGTGTGCTTGATTAAGCAAACTGACTATCTTTTCAAAGTTTTGTTGAATGTTGTCTGTGTGAATATGTTTGAATATGATACTTTTGATGTTAACTGACATGTGCTTATTTGAGTATGTGTGAAAAATTAGGTATCATTGATACTTTGCTATCAGTTGATATATGTATGATGTCTTGATAAGTGTTTTTGATATGATTTATGTGACTGTGCATACTTATCTGACGTCTTTGCTTAAATGTTTGAATATGTTTGTTATCTGATCTGTTGATGTTTTCGAATAGGATAGACTATGCATCTTAGTTATGTCTGCCTGTTATGATAATATCATTGATGATTAAGATGTGAATAAGTTACCACTATTTGTGTCAAAATGTGTTTTTATGACAAAATTAAATGTTCAAATGAATTTTCAATTGAAATTTTGCATAGTCACAAAATTTTGATCAAATCATGAGCATGTTGTTAATGGTCTAGAGATATAATAAGACTATTCAGTTCAAGCTCTAAAGAAGCTTAAAAGGATTTTCAATGGAAAGTCACAAAAGAAATTACTCTTGCTGAAAATTTTGTCATTTGAACAAGTCTGAGGAGATGTACTTGTATGTGTTTGGTGCTATCATCTACTTGTAATTTTGAAAGGATAGCTATTAGTTCAAAGACTGAAAGCATTTGGGGCAATTGTAATTTATTCTCTCACTAAAAATTATGCCATTGACTCTAAGCCAAAAGGACATATACTTATGTGTGTGTTTGGTCCTGTTGTTTACTAGTAGACAGACAGGATAGCCATTAACCTAGAAGCTGAGAGTACTTGGGGTGATTGAATATGTTAAATGGGAAATTATAGTAAATTGACTACTTAGCGAATCATATGGAGTTAATAGGCTGAAAGGGTACTTAGTAAAGTCATTAACATGTATGGTTGCTTTCCCATGATGTGTAAAATTTATGGTGATATAAACTTAAAGAATCTGCTAAGATTTATGTGGAGTTACATTGTTGTTGATGCATGTTCCAAGATATATCTTTCCAAATGATAGGCAGAACAGTGATTATCCAATCATACACGAGCCCGTTGGTATTGGTCCCCAAAATGAAGTATCTTATTGAGAATGACAAAGAACAAGTGTGAACAAAATTAGTTTAAATGTTTATTCAACCAAAACTTGATAAATGTTCACAAGCTTTTGAGAAAAATACAAACATGAGGGTTAATAACAGAACTACATGGGTGGAGGCAATAATATAAGTCCTTTAACATCCCGAATGAAAGGCTTGTTAATTTAAACTATAAGTCCAACGTTCAACCTCAAATATGTTTGCAAATTTGAAAAGTAACATCAAATAAATAAGTTCTGTCATTAAAAGTTTTTAAACCAAATCCAGGGGGTCAGAGTCAAATCGGGGTGATCTGAAGAAAGACAAATATGCCTTGGGAATAGATATGGAGCATCAGAAAACAATATGTGTTATCCATTAAATATTATGCATATTAATTGAACATTAATCATATCACCAAGGAAATGAAATTCATGCTAAGTCCAAACCTGCTGTTAACCTGTCTATGTTGTCATAATATTGCTGAGAATGAAGTATTGAAAAATCTGCTTAGTCAATATGATCCCATTCTTGTGATCTTTTCAGTAAAAGAAAGAAGCTGTTTTGAAAGGAAATATGACTGAAATTTGATCTCTAAATGCACCATTTGCTCTAAATTCTGTTGATAATTGGTTTAAGTCAAAAAGAGTTGCATTTTGCCTTCAAAAAGGTTAAATATGTATTTTCGGGCAAGGTTTGATGTGTAATAACATTCTCGAGCACAAAATGTTGATTATGTATTTTAGGGTAAGGTTTGATGTTTTATCACCTTTCTGAGCAAACTTAGATATTTTGGTCAGTTCAATGATTTTCGAGCATACTTTGAAGTATTTATACTTTTCGGGTAGAGTTTACCATTTTATCAAAAATTTAACTCTTCCGAGCAAGCTTTATATCTGAATGTGTGTGAATATTTTACCAGCAAGCTTTAACAATTACAAGTTTTTCGGGCACACTTAACTGTTTGAAAGATATTTCTTGTTTCAAGCCAGCTTTGCATCTTAAATGCTGTATATGATAATTCTAGCATGCTTTTATTTAGGTTGTATTGCCGAGCAGACCTTACCAATTGGTTTAGAAATACAATTGTTTACTAGCAAGCAATTTGATATGTTACTAGTTACTAGCAAGCTTTTAAGACTTTCGAGCAGGCTTAGTGTTTTGTTTGAAAGTATAACTGTTTCTAGCAAGCTTTGTGTTTTTAAGTGTATGCTTGAATTTGTCTTCGAGTAAACTTCAAATTCTAGCACACAACGATAATTGTGAATATGTTTCTTTGAAATTACAAGTGTTTTCGAGCAAACCTTGTTTCTCGAGCATACTTTATATTTCGGGCACACTTTGAACTTTCAAATGTTCACTTTATATGTACACTTTGTGTTAAAAATCTATTTCTAGCACACTTTGTATTCTTGAAGGTTTTTCGGGGATACTTTGCATAAAAGTATACTTGACTGATTATTTTCTAACTATTTACAATTGCGATTAAGGTTTGTGATAAGTTGAATTATTCGAGCAAGGTAAGTAATTAGAAGAATGTTACTTGGGTATCTTAGTTGATTCCTAGCAAGGTTGCCTACTTGATGTTTTATACTTGATTATTTTAACTTGTGATTCAGTTCTCAAGCAATCCTGTATTTCGAGTAAGCCTCCTTCATTTTACCTTCTAATTTATACCAACACTGACACGAGTAAGCTCTATGAAAGTGGAATATACCGAGCATACTTTGCAAATAATGACTTTTCCGAGGACGGTTTACTAAACTTTTAGGAGTTGGATGTTTTTAAGTGTGTAAAATTTTAAATGGATAAGATTATTGTATGACAACTATTAACTCACAAAATGACAAAAAGCTTTTAAATACCACTTTCAAAAGGTATATAAGAGGGAGTGAGAGAAGTTTTTCATCATTATTTTCCCTCTCTCTCTCCTTCCACTGATTGCTCTAGGAAAACCTAAACCGACTTATCGCATTCATCATAATCCAAACCCTAACTTATCAGCCCTCTAATTCCGACTCGGTAAGCAGTAATTATATGTTTTCCAACCATGCTTAGATGATAATGGGCTTTGATTATGTATCTGTACTACTCTCTATTTTTTGTGTAGGTTATAAACTTGTCGAAGAACAGGTTCTTAATGACATTTCTTTAATTCTTCTTCAAATTTATAACTTGAAATTACTTAAAGTTGTGAACTTTAGGACAAAATTCTACTTTGAGTGTGTTTGATTATGTTTTTCAGATATGGCGGATGAAGATCAACCGACCTATCCCTTTGAGCATAAGCACAATATGTTCGCTCTGTTGCAAGTAACACTCGACAATGATGAAGTGGCTTCGATTATTAGATGGTTGCAACGATCGAACATTCATTTTGCTTTGACAACAAACCCAGTGATTTACAAGAATCACTCGCTGGACTTTTGGATGTCTACGAGGCTGTTTGATGATGTGAATGGAAGGAGAATCTATGCCACGGTTGCAAATCAGGAAATAAGGGTGAATGAAGCCTTGATTCAAAGGTGCTTGCATCTGAATGATGATAACCCCAACCCAATCCATCTTACAACCGAACAACTACTCAAAGTGTTTGTTAAAACCATGGGTTATCAAGGGAATATACATGATGGGCAATTTCAGAAAGGATGTTCCCAAATATTTACAAGTTTTTAATCCATCACATGATACATGGATTTGCTTCAAGAAAGGGATCATGGACCCTTATGAGCAGGGATTTAGCCAATGCCACTGTTGCAGTGCTATATGATCAACCATTCAATTTTTCAAGAATGATCTTTGAAGGAATGGTTCAGAATATGAAGAAGACAAACAAGAAGAAGTTTTTGGCTTATCCCAGGTTCTTACAGGTCATATTTAATCAAGAGTTGGAGGGACTACCAACTACTGGAACCATCCATGTACTGCAGAACCCTGATACATTCAAAAGAATAGAGAATCTGGCTAGTTCAAGAAGATTTAACCCTGACGAGGTGTATGAAGACTTTCCATGGTTGATTGTTGAAGACATTGTCATTCCTCACTTACATGAGATATTGTCTGAAGATGCAGAGGATGTTGAGAGTAGTGAAGCTGAAGGAGATGATTGAGGAGATGATTCTGATGATGATGGGGATGATAATGATGATGATGCTGGTGATATATAAGGGGGTGATGCAAACTTCGAAGACATTGTACAACCTCAGGGGGAGCATCAGATTATACCAACACCACCATCCACACCATTTGGCACTCCACCACAAACAACACCCTACCCACCATCACCCATTGACTAAACTTACCAAACTCAACCACAAACACCAACTTTCTCTCCACCACCAAATGACCAAACCACACAATCTGCACCAACTCACACACCCATCCTAAACCTAAGCCAAACTGAAACATTACACCAATCACCACCTCCTCAAACCACAACCCAATCCCCACCTCAAACCACAATCCAAACCCCACCTTTAACTACATCACAACCAACATTTACCATCACCCATACTAGAACACTATCAATCCCAAACATTAATCCCTTACCCTCCACAAGTGAAAACATCTTTAAATATGCAAACCCAATCATCAATCAAACCACCCAACAAACCCATACTGAACCTGAACCATTTCACATCTCACCACCCACTACCCCTCCCCATATTTCCAACTTGTACCAAAGAAACTTAGATCTGATTATTGAAGCAGTAAAATTGAGAAATGAGAATGAGGAGTTGAGACATGAAATGTGGAGTTAAAGACACAGTTGCCCTGGCACAATCAAAAATTCAAACCCTGGAGCAGGAGGTTGAGAAGACCTCAGCTACCCCAAAACAGGGGGAGAATATTATTGAGCCAACTGATGCTGCTGTTAATGTTGATGATGAAGTGATGGAGGATGCAGGTGGTAAATCAATTGATGCTGATGGTTTAACTTGTTTATTAAATGCTTATGATGATGATGAGGACAGTGATGAAAGAAGAATAGTGGATGATGATTATGAGGCTGATGAATCTGAAGGAGATGAATAGAATTATGACATAAATGATGAAGTGCTGAATATAGTAAATAGGGATGCTGATGAGGTGAGAGGTCAAAAGGAGACAGATGATGAAATTGAAAAGATAAACTTTGAAGAAAATGTGGCTACCACTGATGTGGCCACTGATAGGCAGACTGATGTATTGACTGGCATTTTAACTGCAACTAAAGCACCAACTGATGTGATAAAAGGAGCTTATACTCACTAAACCTGAAACTGAACAACCTAAAAGCTCCAAGAGGGTAGAGCATGATGAAGAGATGGAGAATTTGGATAGGGACATTGAGCAAGCCAACATTACAAAAGTTCTTAATGAAGAGGAGGCTAATTATCAAGTTGTGATTGAAACTCTGGTCAATTTTAAGAGAGCATAACTCTTTGGATTTGGTGGTGTCACACTCCGACTAGGTAGTTGCGGAAGCGTAATACGGGAATGTATCAGATAACACCGGTATCAACCACATTGTTTATAAAGAACTTCAACAAACTGATTTACATCATATTACATTGGTAGGTACTAAGTTTACAAACTAGATGAAAATCACATACCCAGATCACGGGCTTCTTATTCATTACTATGTAATTGCATCTATTCACAGCTATTCAACTTTGCTTCTAACACCAAGCACGTAAGCAATTCATTCCAACTTCGGCTTACCTGAAAAGCATGTTAAAACGGGTCAACTATGTCTAGTTGGTGAGTTTCAAGTTTCACGAGTACGAACAAAATCAGTATACGAGTTCGTAAAGTTCATAGTACGTATGTATATAAGTATGTGTATGTTGTATTATACTAAGCCACAAGTGAAACCAAGACAGCTCGCACGCATGGCTACCCTTGCCCATGTACTCCCGTTGGAATTTAACAACCACTTTGCCCCATGTACTATGTCTAACACCACATAGCAGAATGTAATAAGTATAAATGACAATGTGCAACTGGTTTAACATGTTCTGGCATACCCCACCGGCTCTGTCAGTTGGGTTTGTCAAACCGATAGTACTATCCACACGTCAGTGGCACGAAGTTAATCACTTGTGTTTATGGGGACTTTCAAGTGTTAGTATTTAGATAAATCACATCATCACACGATTTCAAGTAAGTAAGTGTACGTAAACATGCTTTCCACCCAAAAAGTTCGTAAAATAGTTTAGAAAGTGGGGGTCGTGAAACTCACCTTATCGTAGTTCCGGCTAGTAATACGAGTCAGTAAGTAGTGTGCCTCGATTATAGCTTGGGTCCTATAATCGGTATCGTACTGTTAATACTAGTACGATGTTTAAGCTAAATTGGGCTGTATAACTATTCTGGGTATAGATGTTAAGCCCATAACATGACCATAGTCTTAGATTGTGACGTTGTACAGTATGAAATGTTCAAAATCAGACTTGGCTCAGTTTCACCGTTTTCCGAGCCTAGCCAACTTGATCGTTTATGCGTTCGGGATTAGGTAAGATCACATAAACTTATGTAAACATATTGATTGATAAAATGATTTAATTTATAAAAGAATTTTAAGGTTTCGGTATCTGGATTGATCGCAGGGTTCGTTTTCGTTTTCACACGTGTTTGATTATACAAAACGCGTACAATCCACCCGAATTGTCCGGAATTCTCGTAGAAAGTTCGTTTTTATCAATTCATCCAAAAATACGATATTTGACCACTTTTGACATTTTGACATACCAGTCAGTCCGTTAAACACAAAACTGCCAGTTTCGCTAAAACAATTATAGTTTAAATCTTTGATTAATCATAACTAATTAGGTACTTATATATAAATTATGGAAATTTTTGAAAAATAAATTAAAATATGGAGAATTTGATAAAATATTTTCAGAAATTTTTTGATTAGTTATATATTTATAAAAATTCATTTAATGTGTTATAATTAAGAAATAAATAGCCCGTTTATACGAAACGACATACGAAAAATCCGATAATTTTTCCTAGTGGTATCATCATCATCACATAGCCCCTGAAAAATCTCCAGAATCTAACTGTTTGACCAAAATGCATTTTTGCACGTTTTTCGGCTATTAAAACTCAGTTAAAACACAATTGCACAAAAATTACTTAAACATCTCCAAATGTTTTAAAACTTTTCCAGTGATCTTAGCATAAATTTTATGGGTTCCAAACCAAATTTCATAATTTTTCATGAAGTTTACCTATTTTTCCCGAATAAACGCTAATAAACGGTAATAAATTCGCCAAATATTCTCCGTTTATCGAAAAATTACCAAATTTGAACAGGGACTCATTTAGGTGATCCCTAATGTCCCTGAAAAGTTTCATAAGCTAACAACAAGTACGCCATAATCGAAGCACAAACAGCCCCTAAACGAGTAATACGGTATTACCTTGTCGGTTTTCGGTGATGTTTGATAGTTTAAACGACTCTCTGGGTCTTGGGTTGCAAACTCAGAGTATCTACATATCATATAACATCAAAACAAGCATAAATCATCCATGGAACAGCCTTGTTAACTAGGGTTTCGGTTTTGGTTTCAAACCGAACTTTTGGAACCGTAAAAACGTCGTATTCATGTTCTAATCCGCGTTTTTGACCAAAAATCAATATGTTTCTGCTTTT
Organism: Bidens hawaiensis; assembly: GCF_021521415.1. Lineage (NCBI taxonomy): Eukaryota > Viridiplantae > Streptophyta > Magnoliopsida > Asterales > Asteraceae > Bidens > Bidens hawaiensis. The sequence continues at coordinate 1,070,961 of NW_027491035.1, read as the reverse complement.
TAGACATGTTTAACATCCAAATATGATTTTACTTGATTTTTATGGTTTTTGAATGGTTAAACATGTTTAAAACAATCAAGAACTAAATTTTCATGTTTAAACTATGTTAATTAAGCAAATATTTTCATGAACTTAAATGGTAAACTTGTAGATTTTTGGCTTGAGGATGAAGAGGATCAGCAGGTTATTGATCTATGTCGATTTGTTTGTAAAATATCAACTTTTTATATTATTTACAAGAAGCTAGAAACTAAGGGGGTGTCCCTATTTGTGATCGCAAGTAAAGGGGGGGGGGCTTTGGGCCTCCCTTTGGCCCACTAGTGTCTCGTTTTGTGTGTCAAAGTTCGGTCTCGGTCCAAAACTTAGTTTGGGTTATTTTGTTTGCAAGGAAAATTAATTCGGGTGCGAGAAATAGCACAAAAACGGTCGTTTTTCGACTCATTTTTACAAAATAAGAAAAACGTACTGACGCGTTGTAAAAATCCAAAATATTTTCACGAATTTCTTAGAACATGTCATATAAGTGTTTTATAAATCTTTTTCGGCTTAACGGATGCTACAATGATCATTTTGATGTTAATGATTGCGTTTAAACTTATAGCGTAACAATAAACGAAACCTTTTTCGTTTAAATGGTTTTAAACGTACTGGGATCTAAATATCAATATGTTAGCCACTATAATATATATATAACTCGTATATGACCCCTCAGTATATATACGGGTCATAATCAGTATCGGTCGGTTACTCGTTTAAGCACTACGAATTAACCGATTTATCGTTTACTTGTTACGTAGTGAATATAGTATACCTTGTTTTGTCACGAATGTCACATTCTCCCCTCGTTAAGAAATTTCGTCATCGAAATTTAATGTGTCATCGGTTTTCTTTTTAGGAACAGGTATGGGTATTTCTTTCGGAATTCGTCCTTTCGTTCCCAAGTATATTCGGGTCCTTGTTTCTAATTCCACCGAACTTTTACCAATGAGATTTTGTTGTGTCGTAAATTTTTTTGTTTTCCCGTCCACAATTTCTACCAGTTCCTCTATGAAGATAAGCTTTTCATTAATCTGAACATCTTCCAGTGGTACTATTGCCGTTTCATCAGTCAAACACTTTTTCATATTCGATACATGAAACACATCGTGAATAGTGCTCAGTTCTAAGGGTAGTTTTAATCGGTAGGCTACGGGACCAATTTTTGCAATAATTTCAAAAGGTCCAATGTATCTCGTGGCTAATTTACCGGTCTTTCCAAACCATATAACACTTTTCCACGGCGATACTTTCAAAAATACCTTGTCGCCTATTTCAAAAGATAACGGTTTTCTACGAATATCAGCATAACTCTTCTGTCGGTCCCGGGCGGCTTTCAACTTTTGTTTAATCTTGTGAATCTTATCGGTTGTTTCTTGAATCAATTCGGATCTTGAAATTTGAGTATCACCCACTTCTATCCAACAAAGTGGCGATCTACATTTTCGCCCGTATAAGGCTTCATAAGGTGCTGCTTGTATATTGCTATGGTAACTATTATTATAAGTGAATTCAATGAGCGGGAGGTTTTGATTCCAATTCCCTTTGAAGTCCAGTACACTAGCACGAAGTAAATCTTCTAAGGTTTGGATAGTTCGTTCGGATTGACCATCTGTTTGTGGATGGTAAGCGGTACTCAGGTCTATTCGGGTTCCCAGAGCTTCTTGAACTGCTTGCCAGAAATGTGAAGTAAAGTGACTGTCTCAATCTGAAATAATCGAAAGAGGTACTCCGTGACGAGATATAATTTCATCGATGTAAATTTGGGCGAGTTTTTCGGTGGTGTAGTTGTTACGGATTGTAATAAAGTGTGCGGATTTGGTTAATCGGTCTACAATTACCCAAATCGCATTATGTCCTCGGGAGGTTTTAGGCAGATGTGTTACGAAATCCATGGTTATTTGTTCCCATTTCCACTGTGGGATTTCGGGTTGTTGTAACATTCCCGAAGGTTTTTGATATTCCGCCTTAACTCTTGCACACATTGCACACTTACTTACATACAAGGCTATATCCTTTTTCATGCCAGACCACCAGTAAAATTCCTTAACATCTTTATACATCTTATCAGTACCTGGATGAATAGAATATTTGGATTTTTGTGCTTCATCAAGAATAAGTTCGCGGAGTTTACAAAGTGTCGAAATCTAGACCCGGTTTTTATAATAGAATATTTCATCAATTTTCTTCTCAAAATTCTTTTCGTTCCTGTGTAGTTCTTCCTTTTCTAACTGGTCTGCTTTTAAGGCTTCGTCTTGTGCAACACGAACTTGTTCGATTAGGCTACTTTGGACAATCATTCCAAGTGCTCGTACCCTCAACGGTTTAACTCTGTCTTTACGACTTAAAGCATCAGCTACTATATTGGCCTTCCCCGGATGGTATTTAATTTCACAATCATAATCATTTAACAGTTCTACCAATCTTCTTTGTCTCATGTTCAGCTCCTTCTGATCAATATGTGTTGTAGGCTTTTGTGGTCAGTATAAATGGTACATTTGGTGCCATACAAGTAATGTCTCCAGATCTTCAAGGCAAAGATAACTGCTCCCAATTAAAAATCGTGGGTCGTATAATTCTTCTCATGTACCTTTAATTGTCGGGAGGCATACGCTATTACTTTCTTTCGTTGCATCAGTACGCATCCCAAACCTTTACGAGACGCATCACAATAGATCACCAATTCATCAGTTCCATCTGGAAGACTTAATATCGAAGCTTCACATAACTTTTGTTTAATGTTTGGAAGGCCATTTCTTGTTCTTCTCCCCCGTCATACATTCGATCTTTTTGGGTTAGGAGGGTTAAAGGTTGAGCAATACTTGAAAAGTTTTCAATAAATCGTCTGTCTAATCCCAAAAATTGGCGAATTTCTTTTGGTGATTTAGGTACTTGCCAATTCTTAATGTCCTCAATTTTGCTTGGGTCTACTTGGATTCCCTGTTGATTCACAATGTGTCCTAAGAACTGTACTTCTTGTAACAAGAATTCACATTTGGGCAGTTTGGCGCATAGCTTTTCTTTTCTCAATAACTCCAAGATTACCTGCAGATGTTGTTCGTGTTCTTCTTTACTTTTCGAATATATCAAAATGTCATGGATAAACACTATCACGAATTTATCAAGGTAGGGTTTGCAAACTCGGTTCATAAAATCCATAAATACTGCAGGTGCATTTGTCAACCCAAACGGCATAACCAAAAATTCATAGTGACCATACCGAGTTCGGAATGTTGTTTTTGGGATATCTTCTTCCTGAATTCTTACTTGATGATAACCCGATTTGAGATCAATTTTCAAAAAATACTTCACACCCTGGAGCTGATCAAACAAGTCATCAATTCGGGGTAAGGGGTATCTATTTTTTATAGTCACTTTATTCAATTCCCGATAATCAATACACATTCAAAAACTTCCATTTTTCTTTTTCACAAATAACACTGGTGCTCCCCACGGAGAATAACTAGGTCGGATAAAACCCCTGTCTAGTAACTCTTGTAACTGGTTGGACAGTTCTTGCATTCCAGAAGGTGCAAGTCGGTAAGGTGCTTTAGCAATGGATGCTGCTCCCGGTATCAAGTCAATACGGAATTCAACTTGTCGGGTCGGTGGTAAACCAGGCAACTCATCGGGAAATACATATGAATACTCGTGTACCACTGGGATGTCTTATATTCGCTTTTTATCAGGGTCCTTGACTGTTACGTTCGCCAAGTATAACATATACCCTTGGCGTAAATACTTTAATGCCTTAAGTTGGGATATGAGAGGTAACATATTACCCAATTTCTCGCCTTGAACAACCAATGCCTCATCATTCGAAAGAGGTATCCTAACAGTCTTATCTTTACAGACAATTTCAGCTTTAAACTTAGATAGCCAGTCCATACCAACTATAACATCAAAACTTCCTATTACTACATGTGGGTCTTGTCGCGCTTCACCCGATCCATTCACGTTAGCGCATCCCCTATCCGGATAGGAAGTTGATGTTTGCCCTTGATTTTGTCATTTTACTACATCAGGTTTCAATTTGGGGCAGTGTCTCCTAAAGTGTTTCATACTACCGCACTTATAACATGTCTGGAGGCTCATTGAAGATGGGGTTTGTTGATTAGATTGTTGTCGAATTGGTTGGAGACTAGGTGTTTGTGGACAACGAGGTTGGGCTGTTTGAGACTGTTGGTTTGAAGTATTCATTATAGTTCTACAACTTGGGGTATAATGCCCAATCATTCCGCATCTTTGACATATGTTCGTTCGACATTCACCAGTATGATGCAAATTACACTTTCCACACTTTGGCAACAACCCTCTGTATGCATCTTGTTTCATGTCGGAACAGGTCTTAGCATAGTTCTGAGTTGTAGGGCAGATTCGTTTATTCTGAGATTTCTCTTGTGTTCTAGAGATATAACTAGTTCGTTTCAAACCGGACAATTCTCCTGGTACTCTTAATACACCGTTTCTTGTAAGGTCAAAAGTAACAACGCTAGCTAGTGACACGGCACTTTCTAAAGTTGGGTGGGCTGTGGAATTGACTATACTTCTCACGGCTGGGGTAAGTCCCCAAATATAGCGCTCAATGTGCTTGGATTCCAGAATATATAACCAAGGTGCTAAACGAGTCAATTTATTGAAACGATTTGTGTAACTTAAATGATCAGCGCCTCTCATTTTCAAATTGCAAAGTTCATGTTCTAATATCTAGATCTCATTTCTTGGGAAAAATGTTCTAATGCGAGGGTTTTAAGTTCAGGCCATGTCATACTGTTAATCATTTATCTTCCCTGAGTTTGTACAATCATATTCCACCACATCAAAACATCATCCAGAAACATACTCATAGAGAATTTGACTATATTCTCTGGTCAACATTCACTAATGTTAATTATGGACTGGGTCTTTTCAATCCATTTCACCAATCCGCTAGGTACTCAGTACCATTGAAATTTATAGGTCTACACGACTTAAACTTTTCATACGAACATTCTCGACGCGGGGAGTTCGTGTTACCAAAAATATTAGTATACAGTGGGGGAGTTATATTCGTGACATTAATAGTATTCAACGGGGAAGTAGAATTCGTAGCTGCATTAGTGTTCGGCGGAGGTGTATGATGTGGTGTGCGCGGCTTGTATAAAATATGATAGGATGGAATGATTTGCTTTTGCACAATATCGTGTTTTAAATTTATTAAAGTGATTTCTACAAAGACTAAACACACACAAAATAGGCAAGTGTACCTATCGTATATGTAGAATAGTATTGGTAAGAACCAAGTATCGATCCGTGGACACAAATGTTTCTAATGATAAATCGTTTTTTTACTTTAATTCGAGGTTTTAATCATTTTGGAGTTAATTTTTGTACTTTTTATAAAATATAAATACTTATATATAATATATAGGTGACCAAGATAAGAAATTCTAAACGAGTTGTTCAATTATGCGAAGGTTACCATCTAAGATTAAGAATCCACTCCATTTTAGCATTGATAATTAATATGTAGACATGTGATAAACTTGCCGTAGTAATATATGATAGATAGCTCCTTAAACCTTAAGTGAGCATCTTTGGCACTAAGGAGATGGTATGCGCATTTTAAAGTTGACCCTTTCCTAATGTCATGCTACCTTGAGAATGTAATTTAAGTTGGCAAGTAGTTTCATAAAATAGAAAGATTAGGATTGACTTCAATTTCTCGAATACCAATTCTAACAACTTAGGGTAGTTGTAGTTCATCACACAACCTCCCCTTGGTTGATTTAGGTAGGTTATAATTACACATTCTGTTAACATATGGTTTCTTTAACTAATTTGATATCCTAAGCAAAGCCATTTTCGGATTACCAAGGTTTAGAAAAATACACCATAACTTATATCTCATCATTTCTAAGTACAATATAAGGATCCATGTTTCGATAATGTATCAAAGTATTTCTATCTTTCAAGAACATGAATCGATCATGAACGATTGCCAATGAGATTGACAACCACCAACTTTGAATTAGTGATTTAAGATGGTGAAACATCTCTCATCAAAAGATAATTGTAATATAACCATGTACTTTACTAGACTACATCACATGTCTTGATTAATTATCAAGTAAAACAAAGCTTCTTCATAGATTTTATATGGTAAAAGGAGTTTAGCTCATAATGAGCATGATGATAAACATTAAGATGGAAGATAATAACAAATACATGATTAAACTTGGAACAATCTAACCAAATGTAGATGAAGAAGCTTTCTTCTTAATGATGGTAATGATGGTTGATGATGATGATTAGTGGTGATGACCTCCAAACCTTCAAACTCTTCACTAGATCTTTAAGGTGAGTGTTAGTGTGTGTTTTTATAAGTGAAAACCGAAGAGGATTCTTTTCAAGGCACACTTGATGAATCCAACATGACCCACTATTTATAGGCATTCTGGATGATGAGGCACAGCCCCGTGCATGATGAGCACGGCCCCGTGTACATTTATGACATGTGCCAGATTTGTTTTGTCTTTTGTGTGAGGTGGCAACGGCCCCGTGGTTAGCATGCACGGCCCCGTGGTTTTTAGTACATGTGCTCAATTCTTCTTTGTCTTTTCTGCATTTCCATCCACGGCCCCGTGTTTTTTTAGTGACATGTGCTCAATTCTTTTTGTCTTTTCTGTATTCTCGTCCACAGCCCCGTGCGTGATAAGCACGACCCCTTGTTTTTGTTTCTCATATTTTGTCTTTTCTTGTGTCAGAAGCATGGGGGCGTGTTTCTTTAGACACGGGGGCGTATTTCTTTGTTTTCTTATGTTTTCTTCTGTTTCTCTTCGTCTTTTTGCTCGTTTCTTCGTTTCGGGTTTGGTTTCACCTGAAAGTATGTTTTATTATGATAAGTAGCCTTTTATGCTATGTTATTGGATAGAAACTGCAGTTTTTAGAGATTATTTGATGCCGAAAAGATGTATATTTCTATGTACATCAAACATCCCCACACTTGAACATTGCTTGTCCTCAAGCAATCGCCTTATAAATGTTCTCTAAAAATAGGAAATTTAGATTATAGCTATTCCTTAAGTGAGCTCTAAGAAGATGAAACAAAATAACCAATCTTTATGTTAGTGATAAATAAGAGAGAACTTTTGTTTTTAAGAGCTTCTTTTTATGCAAAACGTCAGGTTCTCTCAATGTTCACTCAAACTCGGTATTATATCTGATCATACCTGTGATGTACGTATGTGAACACTCTTATTCAAAATGCAACCTGTGATAAATAAGCTTGTAACAAGTTCAAATCTCCACCTTTTGAAGGGTTGCATAGATTAGAAGGTAAAAAGGGGTTCCGGTTTAGTGTGAGTAGGGATTGGTATTTTGTGGCGGTTCAAGGTTTAATGGTAAATACAACTTCCGCTGTTTGTCGGGAATTTTGAGATGTCTTCAATGGTTAGCTCTTTTTCTTCGAGAGTTTTTTTTTCATTTTTTTTTACATACCTAATGACTCTTTTAAGGTCAGATCGTCAAGACCGGTTTAATCGAGGATGTGGATTAATTCTTCCTCAATCCTATTCTGAATATAACCTCCAACTCTAATGGATCGTTCGGCTTTGAGCCTAATAGCCCCCACCCTCATTAACTCGGTATATTCATGCTGAGACTAAGTTTGACTTTTTCTACATCTTCCTTCGTGGGACCAGTTTCTGCAACCTAAGCATCGTTCATATCTTTTTGCTCTTCTCTTCATTGCGTTTTTGGAAATTCCCCTCCCCACACTTGAATCTCACATTGTCCTCAATGTGACAAGATTCATGAAAATATAAAAATTCTAATTAAGTATTCTGGGTAAAAATGGAGAGTTACTTCCCTACGGGTTAACGAAATTTCGACCGAGCGTCCCCTGTATTTTTTCTGTTTTCCTGTTTTTGTACCTGTATAATATAAAACTGCAAACACCCACAAACAACCAAGCATAAACTGCTGAAAATTGGGTATGGAATCATCCATCCCTTGCCCTATCGGGCTAAATTAGTCTTAACATAATGTCTTTGGCACTCACAGCCATAAAAGTATCAAAACTGTCACACCCCCAAATTTCCACTAACGGAGTTTTACCGTAAGGCGGGTGACAAACCAGGATCCGAACACATTAATCACACCAAACGACATCTATATGGTCTTAAAAGTTTTCACAAATCAAAATAAAATGTTCAGAGTACTTAAGTGCTAGTGCGGAAGCTAAACAAAGTGCGGGAGCCATCTCCCAAAACAAGTTTAAATAATTCATGGCGCTACAAGCGCAAAACCAATATCAAATAAAGGTTTTCAAACTTAAACCAATGCGAGTCCATGCATGCAATGTTATCCTAATCCAAGTGCTTGTTAGTGACCTGAGGAAAACATGCTAAAAAGAGTCAACACATATGGTTGGTGAGTTCACAGGTTTTCAAAGTAAGTTATGCTCTATCAGTTCATAAACATTTATAAATAAAAGTGGCCCATGGTTAACTACACTTAGTTAACTCGTTGCCGCATAGTGTTATGTTTCCATCACGACCGAAGCTGACTAGTTATTGCCTCAAGTCAAGTATTGCCAAAACTTAACAATGTTTGGTCAAAGTTACACCCCGTTCGACCTCCAGTCGAGAATAATGCAGGGTGGGGTTTGTCAAACCCAATAGTACTATTTAAATTTACCACGCCAGATAACCTTAGTTAACGGTCCAATGTTTGTGAGGACTTTCCATGGCAAAGAAACACTACGTTATAAGCAACCAAACGGTTGTGTAAAGATTTAGAGCAAGTAAGTAAAACAGTTTTGCATGTTTTCTCCACCAAAGGAAGAGTATAAAAGTGGGGCCGTAAACTCACTTTGTTGGTGCTTCGGGTATTACACAAATCCGACCGAAGTAAATGCGTCACATGCTAAGACCCTAAAAATGCAAGTACGTAAGTAACTTGTGGGATGGTTCCTAGAACCACTAGTATCCAACAATCTCCCATTGTTTTTAAAAAGACTTTTGACCAAAGTTTGACTTTTTTGACTTTGACTAAAGTTGACTTCTATGTTGACCTTTGACCAAGGTTTGACTCCTGTGGACCAAGGACCAAAACTTTGACCGAGTTGACCCAACGACACATTGGTGGCTTATGATCTAACACATTGGCTAACATCAAGCATGTATCAGTTTCAATGGTCAAGCATGACTAACCCCTTTGGTTAAACCGAAAAGGTTCCTAAGTCAAACTTGTGTCCTAGCAACTCATCAAATCATTTAACAAAGATTCATAGCCCTGGACAACACTTATCAAGCAATTTCAAACTAGCAGTCATATAGTGAGTTATAACCTAGCAAAGATGCACGATTCTAGCATATCACCCTAACTCAATAAATTCTCATTATTTTACACAGAATACCTCTATGTCTTTGGATTTCAAAAATATTTTTTTTATAATTTTCTCATGTATACAAAAATCATGAAAATTCATATACTACAGCCGTGCACAATCAGGTCTGTCAGTGACCAATCAAAAGGATAAATTCACCAAAAATTCAATATAACTCTAAATAATGTGAGACCAATTGGAGCATGTTCCTAACATCCTAAATATTCTTCCAGATTTGGAATCATTCAATTATCAATTACCATAGTCAAGATATAACACTTAAAGTAAGAAGTAATTTCAGGAAACCCGTAACAGTTTTGATAATCAATTTCATAAAATCATAAAAACGTAGCAAACGATCTCCAAAAATTACAAATCATATATCCACAGAAACTAGACACCAAGTAGTATATCATAGAATCATAAATCGTCCAAAAACATTAAGTTATCATCGATTTATCAGCTAAACAGTAGTCTAATACGAATCTGATCAGAATCAGATTTATAACAATCACTCAAACAAATCACCAATTAACATTCCTAGGATTCAAATCCATGAACCAAACTCTAGAAAACATCAAAACAAAGATTTATACTCTCCATCAAGATGTCATTAAGTATTTTTTTTAAAGATACAACTTTAGGGTTTTCACCCAAGTCAACAAAAGACACTAGTTTTACAAAAACATAATCTTTTCAATTGTTGTTTGAACAAGGATTCCCCATTGATCATCACACTTGTTGGATACTAGGTTCTCAAGAACCAAAACAAAGAATAATACAAATCAATACACACCACTTACTCTCTTGGATCACTTGCACTTGTATTGATCAAGATCAATATTCAAGCTTTTGCAAGGAAGAGATTGGAGGAGGGTGTGAAAGAGATGAGAGAATGAGAGAATTAGGTTAGAAAATATTTTTTTGTGAATGTGTATAGGGGGGGGGGGGGGCGGCCATATTGGCTTGGCTTGGGGAGGGGGTTTGGTCCTAATTTTTGGTAAGTCTTTTATATTATAAATATTGTTTTATCATCCAAAATTAGTTTTATTAAAAGTCAAATAATTAAATATATTTTTCCAACTTATGTTATAAATAATGTGACATGTTACAACTTTTATTTATATGTTCTAATGTATTATGTAACATGTAATATCCTAGCATACTTGTCTAGCATATACTAGTATGTAATGTTTTATGTAACACTTCATAACTTGCAACACACTTAGACATATGATTCCACCTTTCATGTAATATAACTTAGCATACATAACATATAACTTAGCATATAACACTTCATGTAGCATCATGTAGCTTATCGTTCATAACATGTAACTTAGCATATAGTATTTAACATGTGACTCTTAGCATGTAATAATGATAATCATTTATTATTGTTGTGTTTATAAGACCACCAACGTACTCGGACAGACTCATGTTTGACACGTGACATGCATGTGGACTATGATGAACTAACGGACTTAACTGAGTTTGGTTAACGGAGTTAATCCGGAATTTGCAATTGTCATACAAACCAACATAAAATAAATAAGTACAATGAAAAGTAAATTGTTTAAACACACATACTAAGTTCATAAAATACTGCCAACCCGTGCCTGTGCCCATGCCCAAACTACCTGTGCCGCCAGTCATCAGTTACCCGTGTCCAGGTCAAATGGCCCCCACTGCCTGTCCATGCGATACCCCAAACGATCAATCTCTTGCCTCATCTCTGCATATTCGGCTGCTCGCTGTGCATCTGATGCAGCCATCTGCTCTGTAATCCTATTAAATGAGGCGGTAGTGTTAGCTGAGAACTGATCAATAAGTCCATAAATACCCTCAAAAGAGAATCGGCTATCGTGTGACGAACTTGGGCCGGCCCCTAATGAAGATGGGCCTCCTCTCTGATGGTAAGTGCGGCGGCGGTATTGTCTGGGCGGTGATTGTCGTCTCTCGTGCACATCCTGTATCAACATCTCTGACGGGTCTTCTAGATCCCAAACTCGGTTGTTCTTATCACAAAATCTCCACACACCCGGGCTGATTTGCTGAACCATCTGCATGATCTCACAGTAATCAAGGTTGAGAGCGATCGTGTTTGGGCTTGGAGTTCCTTCTGTGTCTGCACCATAGGCCTGGTAGAGTTGTAGATCCAGGGACCACCAAAGATCGGGGAATTTCCTCAGGCAGTAGCATTTGTCATGAAAAGTTTGCAAAATAGCATAGTGATATTGCATGGTATTTCGTTTTTCATGCAGTATAATGCCCAAAGATCCTTCAGGTTAACAACCCCCTCACTCTGTTCTCTAGCGTTAACGGTATGACTCAGCAAACGGTGGATGTACCTCATCATCAGGTCACAAAGGGCTGTGCTTTTAGAGACGCTTGGTCTATACGTTGTTGTTCCATAACTCAATTGTTCCCAAGCTTCTTCCCTTATGGCACCTGCTACGGCTTCATCATCGTCACCTTCATCTGTAAATGTTGTTTTTGCTTTAAACCAGATGTCGGTGTCAGTTTCCTCGGCCGTGTAAATACCGAAATCAATCCCCAGTTAGGTAACAGAAGTTGTATGCCAAACACCCCCACAACGGAACTCAATTGCCTTGGTATCCCACATGTCAAACTTTTTCTTCTTAAAGTTGAACGAGGCTAGGAATTCTTTTGTGAGTTCCCTCACTGAATCCTCTGTTTGGTTAAAAACCCGCCTCCAAGGTCCCCTCACAATGCTTTGATAGCGGTCCCATTGGTTTACGTTTCTTAGGGTGTCTTCACATGCACGGAAGTGGGCTTCTGGATATCTATTATTGAGGTACGTTAAACTTTCGTTTGCCGATCGGTCCTTTGGTTTGCGGTTTCCGAAGACTAGGAACGCATGAAAATCTTCCCCATACTCAGCCATCTGCAATTTACACTTACATTAGTCAAAATTCGTGAAAAATTTTAATTTTGCTGAAACAGAAAGCAAAGCACGGCGTCGTGGTTTCAGAAGCACGGTATCGTGCTGCTGCTTTTGGTTCAGTTCCTTTGATGTTTGACTTTTGGTTGACCACGACTCGTGTTGTTTCGGGCATGACTCGTGTTTTTAATATCGATTTTTAACTTATTCAGACTCGAACCCTCATTTCTAACCGGTTATATCAATTGGGTTTAATGGTAAGTTGGGTATTTATGTCAAAACCCAAAAACAAGAATTGTTTCTTTCAATTAAACCCTAACCATTCAACATTCAACAATCTATTCATCATAATCAAGCATAATAACCCATACCCTTTTCGGGTTTTGACCCGATTTGGTCAATTTGAACAATTCTATGGTTAATCTAAACCTAGAATGATGAATTTGGACAATACAATTGTTAAATTAACATACCTTAGGTTTAGAATTGATGAATTTATGAAGAAATTAGCAAAACAATTGAAGGTCGATGGTTTTCTGTTCAGAATGCAGTGAAAAATAGGGTTGGTTGTGTGAGAAAGTTATTTTAATAAGTAAAAACTCTAACTGATGTTTGACCAAAAACACGGCCCCGTGCTTTTAGAAGCACGGTACCATGCTGCTAAGTGCAGACAGTACTGTTTTGTTTATTTGTCAAGCTGGTCTGTTTTTAACTGGGTTTTTATTTTCTGGTTATTTTAAACTTGGTAAAACCATCCTAAATTTCATTAAAAACATAAAAGTAAAGACATAATTAAAGATAGATGAAATGAAAAGTACAACAAGAATTCTCGGGTCCTAACACGTAGTACTAGCGAAAACAACTTAAACATGAAACAAAGTTAGAACTTCAACGACAACCACTCCAGAACAAGTCCTGGATGTGTGGTGGTGCTCGTTTGGCTTCCAAAAGTTCGTCAAGATTTTTGTTGAGCGTGACGATTTCTCGGTTGAGAAAGTTAAGTTTGGAAGTCACATCCTTGTGGTGGCCATCCACAACATGGAAGTTTTCGAACCTAAGCAGGTCGACTTTGTTAATTAACTAGACTACTCAAGCTTCGGTTTGCATGTTGCTCTCAACTTGATCTATTACGATGCATTGGAGTCGCATAACTAGTTCCTTGAGGAAGGAAGATTCATGTTGTTTCCCCTTTTTCACTGGCTTCCATTCAACCCGTTTTCCTTCCATTTTTTGTTTGGTGTGAATGGAATTCTGAAATTATGCATGCATTATATAGAGACTGGAGAGTTGAACACGGCACCGTGTTTTTGGAAGCACGGCCCCGTGCTACTATAGGAATAAATGTTTTTGGAAGCACGGCGCCAAAAACTTTGATGTGGTGTGCGCGGCTTGTATAAAATATGATAGGATGGGATGATTTGCTTTTGCACAAGATCGTGTTTTAAATTTATAAAAGTGATTTCTACAAAGACTAAACACACATAAAATAGGCAAGTGTACCTATCGTATATGTAGAATAGTATTGGTAAGAACCAAGTATCGTTCCGTGGACACAAATGTTTCTAATGATAAATCGTTTTTTTACTTTAATTCGAGGTTTTAATCATTTTGGGGTTAATTTTTGAACTTTATATAAAATATAAATACTTATATATAATATATAGGTGACCAAGATAAGAAATTCTAAACGGTATGCGCATTTTAGCATTGATAATTAATATGTAGACATGTGATAAACTTGTCGTAGTAATATATAATAGATAGCTCCTAAAACTTTAAGTGAGCATCTTTGGCACTAAGGAGATGGTATGCGCATTTTAATGTCCACCCTTTCCTAATGTCATACCATCTCAATGATGTCAATTTAAGTTGGCAAGTAGTTTCGTAAAGTAGAAAGATTAGGATTGACTTAAATTTCTCGAATACCTATTCTAACAACTTCGGGTGGTTGCAGTTCATCACACAACCTCCCCTTGGTTGATTTAAGTAGGTTATAATTACACATTCTGTTAACATATGGTTTCTTTAACTAATTTGATATCCTAAGCAAAGCCATTTTCGGATTACCAAGGTTTAGAAAAATACACCATAACTTATATCTCATCATTTCTATGTACAATATAAGGATCCATGTTTCGATAATGTATCAAAGTATTTCTATCTTTCAAGAACATGAATCGATCATGAACAATTGCCAATGAGATTGACAACCACCAAATTTGAATTAGTGATTTAAGATGGTGAAACATTTCTCATCAAAAGATAATTGTAATATAACCATGTACTTTACTAGACTACATCACATGTCTTGATTAATTATCAAGTAAAACAAAGCTTATTCATAGATTTTATATGGTAAAAGGAGTTTAGCTCATAATGAGCATGATGATAAACATTAAGATGGAAGATAATAACAAATACATGATTAAACTTGGAACAGTCTAACCAAATGTAGATGAAGCTTTCTTCTTAATGATGGTAATGATGGTTGATGATGATGATTAGTGGTGATGATCTCCAAACCTTCAAACTCTTCACTAGATCTTCAAGGTGAGTGTTAGTGTGTGTTTTTATAAGTGAAAACCGGAGAGGATTCTTTTCAAGGCACACTTGATGAATCCAACATGAGCCACTATTTATAGGCAATCTGGATGATGAGGCACGGCCCCGTGCATGATGAGCACGTCCCCGTGTACATTTTAGACATGTGCCAGATTTGTTTTGTCTTTTGTGTGAGGTGGCAACGGCCCCGTGGTTAGCAGGCACGGCCCCGTGGTTTTTATTGACATGTGCTCAATTCTTTTTTGTCTTTTCTGCATTTCTGTCCACGGCCCCGTGTTTTTTTAGTGACATGTGCTCAATTCTTTTTGTCTTTTCTGTATTCTCGTCCACAGCCCCGTGCGTGATAAGCACGACCCCTTGTTTTTGTTTCTCAGATTTTCTCTTTTCTTGTGTAAGAAGCATGGGGGCGTGTTTCATTAGACACGGGGGCGTATTTCTTTGTTTTCTTGTGTTTTCTTCTATTTTTCTTCGTCTTTTTGCTCTTTTCTTCGTTTGTGGTTTGGTTTCACCTGAAATTATGTTTTATTATGATAAGTAGCCTTTTATGCTATGTTATTGGATAGAAATTGCATTTTTTAGAGATTATTTAATGCCGAAAAGATGTATATTTCTATGTACATCAGTGTAGTATTAACGGTTGTATCAGTGCTCGACGGTTGGTTAACTGTTGTATTTGCACGTATGCCAGCAGTGACTTGCGCTACAATAGTCAGTATCACTGCTTGTAGGTGGTGAGCAACCATTTCGCACACCTCCGCCTCAAATATATTATTAGTTTTCTCTGGGACCATTCTATAACAATAATCATAAACACACAACTATGCCAAATAACACATTTGTAATACACATAACTGTTACTGTACATACGTAATCCAAACCCAGCGCATGGACGTAACCTGGTATAGGCCAACTCTTAAATAGATTACTAAAATTTGTCACTATATAGAGGCTTAACCCGGTAAGTGTCAGTGCTTGTAACAATAGTAGATTAAAAACATCCTCCATGTCAGCGCAATATGTTACTACTAGTGCTGCATGGGGTATCAAAAGGCTACGTATAACAAACCATACTACTTTTATTTATATTTATCCATATGTATATAATACAATAACCACACACAAACAACCATTTAGGCTGCAATAATTGCTTGACATCCGCATAACTTGGTTGTCACTCTATCCAAGAGCCGTCAATAATGAGTATCGGATCAATGTAAGTTCATCACTACGTTGTATATCCAGCATGTAATCATATAGCTCACGTCTTCTCTATATGTTGGTGATTATAGCTATTAAGTTCTTTAGTATCTAATTAGTCAATACAGCTAACCAGGTTGGGTCGGCTAAATGGGGAGGTTCTGGATTAGGTACATGTATACTCCATGTAAGAAAAGATATCTCGGTAACATAGATACTGAAGGTTCTTCCCCTATGATAAGTCAATATGGGTGGGGAAGGCATACTATCAAGTGATGGTACACTCGTACGGTCAGTCTGGCTAGCTCTATGAGTGGGTGTAGTTACCGGGGTATGGTATGATAATGGTGTGGTAGATCTAGGAGCTCCAGAAAGAGAGTGGTAAGTATTGGTGGCTCTTGCTCCTAAGTCATTTCTAGGAGATTCCCTCGGGGAATTGGAGACACAATGATATCCCGATAAATCAGGCTGGTCAGTAGGTACCTCGTGCAGGACCACAACATCCCCTAAGCTTTCACTCGTTTCCTCCTCTGATTTATCTTCGGGGTCCTCTTCTGGGTCCTCTTAGTCATCATGCAGTATTGGTATTTTGTTGGACATACGATATTCGATATTGTAGTTCTTGACATATTTCTGCACAAGGGTTAGTAATAATATTAATGATTCTTAATATTATTAATTATAATAATGTATAATATTAATTACGATTTAGTACATACATGTATTCATACACATTAGCACAGATAAACCTTTATATATATTTATATAATAATATATTTTACACACACATGTTGTTGTTTTTACCTATAGGATTGTTTATCGATTTCTTCTTGAATTCCCTCATACAAACAAGTCCGTTATTACGTTCCGGACCATAATAACCCACTTGTCCATTCGAGTTCATCCCGAAAATCATCAGTATATATTATTTAATAATATTTTATTCCCAGAGCTAATCGAGCCTACGGTTATATTAGGGTATCCTAAGGGACATCCTAATTCTTTATAACCAATGGCTCTGATACCAACTTATGTCACACCCCGACTAGGTAGTTGCGGAAGCGTATTACGGGAATGTAACAGATAACACCGGTATCAACCACATTGTTTATAAAGAACTTCAACAAACTAATTTACTTTATATTACATTGGTAGGTACTAAGTTTACAAACTAGATGAAAATCACATAACCAGATCACAGGCTTCTTATTCATTACTATGTATTTGCATCTACTCACAGCTATTCAACTTTGCTTCTAACACCAAGCACGTAAGCAATTCATTCCAACTTCGGCTTACCTGAAAAGCATGTTAAAACGGGTCAACTATGTCTAGTTGGTGAGTTTCAAGTTTCACGAGTACGAACAAAATCAGTATACGAGTTCGTAAAGTTCATAGTACGTATGTATATAAGTATGTGTATGATGTATTATACTAAGCCACAATTGAAACCAAGACAACTCACACGCATGGCCACCCTTGCCCATGTACTCTCGTTGGCATTTAACAGCCACTTTGCCCCAAGTATGTACTATGTCTAACACCACATAGCAGAATGTAATAAGTATAAATGACAATGTGCAACTGGTTTAACATGTTCCGGCATACCCCACCGGCTCTGTCAGTTGGGATTGTCAAACTGATAGTACTATCCACACGTCACTGGCACGAAGTTAATCACTTGTGTTTGTGGGGACTTTCAAGTGTTAGTACTTAGATAAATCACATCATCACACGATTTCAAGTAAGTATACGTAAACATGCTTTCCACCCAAAAAGTTCGTAAAACAGTTTAGAAAGTGGGGGTCGTGAAACTCACCTTATCGTAGTTCCGGCTAGTAATACGAGTCAGTAAGTAGTGTGCCTCGATTATAGCTTGGGTCCTATAATCGGTATCGTACTGTTAATACTAGTACGGTGTTTAGGGTAAATCGGGCTGTATAACTAGTCTGGGTATAGCTGTTAAGCCCAGAACATGACCATAGTCTTAGATTGTGACGTTGTACACTATAAAATGTTCAAAATCAGACTTGGCTCAGTTTCACCGTTTTCCGATTGTAGCCAAGTTGATCGTTTATGCGTTTCGGGATTAGGTAAGATCACATAAACTTAAGTAAACATATTTATTGATAAAATGATTTAATTTATAAAAGAAATTTAAGGTTTCGGTATCTGGATTGATCGCAGGGTTCGTATCCGTTTTCACGCGGGTTTGATTATACAAAACGCGTACAATCCACCCGAATTGTTCTGAATTCTCGTAGAAAGTTCATTTTTATCAATTCATCCAAAAATACGATATTTGACCACTTTTGACATTTTGACATACCAGTCAGTCCGTTAAACACAAAACTGCCGGTTTCGTTAAAACAATTATAGTTTAAATCTTTGATTAATCATAACTAATTATGTACTTATATATAAATTATGGAAATTTTTTTAAAAATAAATTAAAATATGGAGAACTTGATAAAAATATTTTCAGAAATTTTGTGATTAGTTATCTATTTATAAAAACTCATTTAATGTGTTATAATTAAGTAATAAATAGCCCGTTTATACCAAACGACATTCGAAAAATCCGATAATTTATCCAAGTGGTATCAATATCATCACATAGCCCCTGAAAAATCTCCAGAATCTAACTCTTTGGCCAAAATGCATTTTTGCACGTTTTTCGGCTATTAAAACTCGGTTAAAACACAATTGCACAAAAATTACATAAACATCTCCAAATGTTCTTAAAATTTTCCAGTGATCTTATCATAACGTTTCAGGGTTCCAACCAAATTTCATAATTTTTTATGAAGTTTACCTATATTTCCCGAAAAATTACCAAATTTGAAAAGGGACTCTTTTAAATGATCTCTAATGTCCCTGAAAAGTTTCATAAGCTAACAAAATGCACGTCACAATCGAATCACAAAGAGCCCCTAAACGAGTAATACGGTATTACCTTGTCGGTTTTCGGTGATGTTTGATAGTTTAAACGACACTCCGGGTCTTGGGTTGCAAACTCAGAGTATCTACATATCATATAACATCAAAACAAGCATAAATCATCCATGGAACAGCCTTTTTAACTAGGGTTTCGGTTTTGGTTTCAAACCGAACTTTTGAACCGTAAAAACGCCGTATTCATGTTCTAATCCGCGTTTTTGACCAAAAATCAATATTTTTATGCTTTGTAGACATGTTTAACATCAAAACATGATTTTACTTGATTTTTATGGTTTTTGAATGGTTAAACATGTTTAAAACTAATCAAGAACTAAATTTTCATGTTTAAACTATGTTAATTAAGCAAATATTTTCATGAAATTAATTGGTTACCTTATAGGTTTTTGGCGTGAGGATGAAGAGAATCAACAGGTGATTGATCTATGTCGATTGTTGTGTAAAATATCTACTTTTATATTATTTACAAGAAGCTAGAAACTAAGGGGGGTGTGTCCCCATTTGTGGCCGCAAGTAAGGGGGGGGGGCCTTTGGGCCTCCCTTTCGCCCATTGGTGTCTCGTTTTGCGTGTCAAAGTTCGGTCTCGGTCCAAAATTTAATTCGGGTTCGGTTTTTCGCAAGCAAAATTAATTCGGGTGCGAGAAATTGCGCAAAAACGTTCGTTTTCGACTCATTTTTACAAAATAAGAAAAACGTACTGAATCGTTGTAAAAATCTAAAATGTTTTCATGAATTGCTTAGAACATGTCATATATGTGTTTTATAAATCTTTTTCGTCTTAACGAATGCTACAATGCTCATTTTGATGTTAACGATTGCGTTTAAACTTATAGCGTAACAATAAACGAAACCTTTTTCGTTTAAATGGTTTTAAACGTACTGGGGCCTAAATATCAATATGTTAGGCACTATAATATATATATAACTCGTATATGACCCCTCAGTATATATACGGGTCATGATCAGTATTGGTCAGTTACTCGTTTAAGCACTACGAATTAACCGATTTATCGTTTACTTGTTACGTAGTGAATATAGTATACCTCGTGTTGTCACGAATGTCATAGGTGGTAAGTATGTTTGCACAATCATCAAGCCAACCTCAAAAGGAACCTGGAATACAAACTAAATAAACATTTGAGGATATGATGGCTAAAGCTTCAAAAATTCATGAAAATGTGAGCAGATTTGAAAAGTTTTATTCAAGAAAAAGAAAAACTGATGATCAGGTTGAAGGAGCTGAATCAAGAAAGAAGGGGAAATGGGATGACAAGAATTAATATTTTGTTGAGACCCCAGATGAACAAGCAAGTTCACTAAGACCAGTTCCTTTGCAAACATTAAGGCCTGATGAAACTGTTCAAGGAGTTTCAAATGTACCAACATCAGATGTCTCACAGGCTGATGATGAAAAGATAGATGTTGTCAATGAATCCACAAAGAAAGAAGACTCTACTGATGATGATGTTAATCAGGGTAAAGTTGATGAAAGTGTTAATGTTGTGTCCCCACAGGTATCAATGACAGATGAGCAAAGGGCAAACATTCAACAAAGTTTGATTGATGCTAAAAAGAAAAATCCTTTGGTTGTCAAATTGATGATTCATGTCAAATTGATGATTCATGGAATAAGTTCTGAATGATGATGAGCTGCAAAGAAGGTTGGATAAAGAAAGAGACATCATTAAGAAAAAGATGCAACAAAAGAACAAAGATGGCCAAATGCATAGAGATTATCTAAGAAAGTATGGCTATTCAGAAAAAGATTTAACCCATTTTAAGTTTGAACAGCTCAGAGATGCTTACAACAACACCAGAGAAGAAGTGAAAGAAAAATATGCAAGAGAATATGAACTGGCTGAGAAACTTGATGCTCTAAGAAAGAAATATGCTAGCAAATGTGGTTACTTAATGGATAAGGGAATGGCACCAGAAATGGTAGATAACCTGACTAAGGCTGCTGTTGAGTCACTCTACAACAAGTTTCAAAAGAAAGATCAATTAAAAAGAGTGCAACCTGAGCCTTCCACTGTGCAGTCCAGGGGAGATCAAGATGAACCCCCAGTAAAGAAAAGAAAAATCATGACATTGAGAAAAAAATTGAAGGCACAAGCTGAAAAGGAAAAATCTAAAGGGTCAACACTAAAGAAATCCCTATCCTAGTGGAAGTTAAAGAAGAACAAATAGATGAACCTATAGTTCCATGGGAGAATGAATAAATGATTGAAATTCTAAGGGGTATAATGGTGAATCAGAAAGGAATGGATGTGAAAGCCTTTAATGCATTAAATAAACATCAATTGAAAGAACTATTTTACTTGAAGAAGGCTGAATGGGAGCAAGTACTGCTGGAGGGTGAAAATCCTATAAGCTTTGTTGAAGGGAGATTTGTGCCTGCAGGGCTAAAGAATAATCCAACGATAGATAAAATGATTACAAGACTTGTCAAGGATGCAGGTCAAAACTTTGCAGATCTTATCAACTATCCAGTTGAACAAATTGAGTCTATGTACATGAAAGCCTTTTGTATATCAGGGCCTAGCAAACCTATGAAGTCTATCCCAACTAGGCCCTCTGCCTCAAGGTAACACCCATCAGCAAGCAAGGGAGTGTCAAGTTGAGCCGGATCCCAAAGAATGACAAGAACACAATCTAATGTGGATCTACCAAGAACACTCTACAATGACTCGGTCTCTCAATATTTGAAAGTAATTATGCAAAGTAGACAACTGAGAGACATCATATTCAGAGATGATTTTGCTGAGTACACAAGAGAACAATTGGAGAAAAGGGCTAGTCTCACTTTGTATAACTATCATGACAACAAAAAGTTGGCCGGAAGACAGCAGAATGAACTCTCAAAGTATCTGAAAAATGAAGCGAAAAAGGGATTTCCTCTGCTGAGTCAAAAGAAGAAATGGGAGCTTACCAAGCATGAAAGGAACATGAGAGTGACACGTATGAGGAAGATAAGGGATGCAGAACATGCTTATCTGTCAAAACTCAGAAAAGACAATCCCTTGTCCAACTTGAATACATGTATCAGCATGAGAAGGAGGATGGTGAGGCCAAAAGAATGGCCGAATAACTATGATTGAATACAAGGAAAATGAAGGTCATTACATTTTCAGAAATTCAGATGGGCTCATCTTGGGAATCATCAAAACTGATACAGATATGACCTATTTGCATGAAGAAGACTTGAGGGACATTATTGGACTGACAATTGCAAAAAATCACCCTCATTATCGAATTTTGTCTATCTTCCAGCAAAGAGCAGAAACTGTCAGAGTTGATAGAAGACAAGCAGCCTACGATGCAAGAAGAAGATGACTCTTAGAATAGGCTATGCTTTGTAATGTCTACGGACAAAATTTTTGAATATGTAATAGTTTAACTTTTGATATGTAAAAGTTTGATTTTGATTTAATATGTATTTTGACTAAGTGCATGTAACCTTAGAGATGTTTTGGAACAGCTGAGGTGTTCCAATCTAGGGGGAGATTGTTGAGTCAAAGATTTGACCTAAAATGAAGTATATTGAAGATTGGAATCTTCTCAACCACCTCAGAAATCGCTAAGTATGGAACCGAGCACACTTAGACATCCGAGCAGGGTTTTACTTAGTCGGGCATGATATTTTGCTTATCGGTAAGAATTATCTTCATGAATTCTTCTTTGGTGTATATCCGAGCACGGCTCACTATGTCTAGAAAGGTTGTTCTTCATTACCGAGCACAGTTTGCTTACTAGCAAACCCTTGGTAAAACCAAGCTTTTGAAGCCAAGTACTTGGAAGATCACAGTGGTCCGAGCATGCTTGATGAAAGTTAAAGATTTATCCTAAGGACTCATCGGGCAAGGTTCAACTCCAAGCAAGCTATAGTGGTACCAAGCACACATTGCTTTGCTATTAAGTTATTCTGATAGCAAAGAGTTGAATGGACCTCAGAAGAACAAGTTTGCCCGTAGGACCATATCGAGCAAAGTTTGCTATGGTCAAGAAGTTTGAAGTCTGCTAGGTGAGTATTTTCTGAGGATAATACTCTAAGTTAAGTCTACCCGGAGAACTGTTCCCGAGCACACTTCAAGGTTACTAGGTCTACTCGTAAGGGACAAAATGGCACAAAGCCTACTTGGAGAAGACTAGTGTTACAAAGTCTACCCGAAAGACCTGTTTTTACACTTAGTATAGTTTTGAATATGTAATTTGAATATGTGCCAATCATTAGGGTTTCTAGAAGGAATGACAGCTGTCAGGAGGTGGTAGGTCTATAAAAGGAATATTTTAGGGCACGCCTCCTACGGACGGATTTGCCACTTTACACTTTTCAGATAAGAACGAATATTCCTGACTAGAAACCCTAATCGATTAACATTTGTATGAATCAGTTTATATAAATGGAAATCTTTTGAGTTATTGTTCGTGTCTGTTACTTTTTTTAACCTCTTTAGCAACAAACTTGTTTGTTTCTGATTTCGCCATTAACAAACAAGAATATTTCCTTATTTAGCCATCCGTCATTAACCCTTTTGTCGACACATTTATTGTGTGGGTTATGACATTGTTGTGAGTATTGAGTGACTAATCGAGAATGACAATAAGCTAAAATCCTCTAGCCAACTTAAGCTTCTTATAAGCAGAAGTCTAAATACACCAATCCTTTAGCAAATTTGAAAGAATGTCTAAGCATGAGGCGGCAAATGACAAGGCCTAATCACGAAGTCCAAAGGAATGGGAGGATTACTAATATTGTATTTGAAGAACATGATAAATCCTTCATTTTTAGAAACTCAGATGGACTGGCCTTGGGAATCATCAAGGAAGAAACTGACCTTGAATTTCTGCATGTGGAGGATCTAGAGGATATAATCAGATGGACTCTGCCCTCCCAGCATCCTCACCACAGACAATTATTCTTATTTAAAGGAAGAGCCGCAGCTGTAAGATTTGACAGAAGAAGTGAAGCCTCAAGCTCAAGAAGATGTTACTGTTTTTAGCTTAGGTTTGCTTTGTAATGTCCTTGGGACAGAATTCGAACTTGTAATATTTTTCATTTTGATATGTAATTTCCATTTCTTGAAATTTGATGTGTATTTTGGCTAAGTCTATGTAACCTAATAGGTGTTTTGGTACAGCTAAGGTTGTTCCAATCTAGGGAGAGATTGTTGGGATGAAAAAAGACCAAAGGAAGATTGGAATCTTCTCAATCTATCTGAAAATGGCTAAGTATAGAAACCGAGCAAGCATAGACCTCCCAGCAAGCTTTTACTTGGCCTAGCAAGGTATTTTTCTTTCCCCACAAGGTTATTTTCTAGAATTCCTCTTAAGTGATAAACCGAGCAAGGTTCACTTTGTCTAGCAAGGTTGTTCTTCAAAGTCAAGAAAGGTTTGTTCCCTAGGAAACTCTTGACTAAACCAACCTAAAACCAAGTCTTTTGGAAGATCTAGCAAGGTTTATAATAAACAGTGGTCCCAACAAGCTTGAAGGAAGTTGATCAAGAAATTACTTAAGGACTTCTGCCGAGCAAAGTTCAACTCAGAGCAACCTATAGTGTTACCAACACACTTTTAGTTTGCTTAATAAGTTAAGTTTAACAAAAGGTTGAAGAGATCAATTAAGAACAAGTTCGCTCGTATGTTGGGTCCATATTTGGTGGTTTGTACTTAGTTACATGTTTATTGGGTTTAATATTTATGTGGGCTTGGACTATGTAAGCCGAGAACTCTTAGAGTTCTCGGTGGGCCTTTGGTGCTATGGGCTTTGTAGTTTGGTTTCCCTATATATAGAGAATACATGTATAGGGTTTAGGGTTGCTAGTTGATCAGTGGTTAAGCAGAACATTTCGAGACCCACCATCTAGAGAGCAATACCGAGTTTGTGTAATCTAATGTACTAGACGGTTTAATAATATAATCGTGTGCATTTGGAGTATTACATCGTGTTCATCATATTTATATATTTCGTATCATTGTTATTGAATCACCACTTTGTTAGGATTCCGCACTAACATCGTGTTCAGGTTGATATCATAGTTGTAGTGATCCAGATTCGGGACTTACAATTGGTATCAGAGCCTTTGACGAATTCAGGCTCGTTATTGTGATATTAACGGATTCAAGATCTTGATTTTTGGTGGTTGTGTTGATTTTCCTTGCGAGTGGTTTATCGGAGAAGAAGAGGAATTAATTTTGGTGGATGATTGAATTTACTTTGGAAACAAATCAAATTCCTTATTTCTTGGAAATTAGTTACGATCTTGATTGACTTCCTGTAGATAAGTGTTCTCGGCTACATCTAGTTTTCAGCCACAATTGTTCTCGGCTATAACCAGTTTTCGGTCAAGACTAGTTCTCGGTTAAACAACACTGGCAGTTCTCGGTTGACTTCAGGTTTTCGGCCAATTTTTGAGATTCTAGGTTTCTGTTCTCGGCTGCCATCAGTTCTCGGTCAAATCTATTGGTTCTCGGTCAAACTCACTAGTTCTCGGTCATTGTTTGTTTTCGGTCCAGTATATTGGTTCTCGGTCATATTGTTTTCGGTCAAAGTCAAGCAAGCATAATCACGTATTCTTATTTAAAAAAAGAGTTTTTTTGCGAGAAAAATTTTCTTGAACCAAATTTTCCCAGATTAATCCTTATAAGTAAAAATTCATTTTTGAAAATTTTGGTGAAAACAATTTTTTCGGGTGATTTTCGGTGAATTTTTGGCGTGTAAATCGAAAAAGAATTTGTCTAGAACGAATTTTTTCCTAGACGCTTCTTTTGAGTGGGACATCTTTTTTGAGAATTTTGGCGATCATATTTTTTTTAGAAATTTTGGCGGGAAAATCAGTTTACTCTCTTTAATTACTCAACGGATTCTCCACAACTCATCTCAATGTTTGGAAGTACTCTTAATCAGTCTGCTCCCTCACAAGAAGTATATCAAAATCCATCTGAGATTAGTTTTAAACCATGTTCTTTTAATTGTGGTGAAAAAATAGAAATGTTTAAGCTTCATAACGACAGCCTAATTAGAGATATGGAGAGAATAAAATCAGAAAATTTTAAACTTAAGAAAAATGAAAAGGGCTTTCTAGACAAAATAGAAGCACAGAACAAGGACATTAAGAAGCTTAAATCTGATTTCAGTATAAAAAGTTGTCACCACCTTGATGCTAAACAGGAAATCGTTGAATTGACGGCTAAACTGGAAGCCTCCATGTTAGAAATTCTGAATCTGACTACTAAATTTGAGAGGGCTGAACTAGACTTTAAGAAATTTGATGGTTCCATTAAAGTTGTCAACTCAATGATTGAAAAGCAATTGTGGTGGAAAGAAAATGAAGGTGAGGGAATAGGATTCAGTCAAGTTCCCCCACCATACAATCACAATTATGTCCCTACCCCTGTTACTAAAGAACAGGAGGAAAAGATAAAAGACATGAAGTATAACATTTTCAATCTGAAACTGTTGGATCAGGATCCCTAGAGGAAATCAAGCCTGCTTTTAAATGTGTGAACAATTTTGATGCTTCTACTTCATGTGCAGATATAGTAACCGATGTTGCTTCTGATAGTAAAGGGGTTCAGACTAGTGAAAATGAGTCTTATTCTAACGTGTCATCAAATTCAGATGACACCACAACACAAAATTGTACTAATAATAATACACAGAGTTGTGACAACAAAGGGAAGGCACATAAGAAATCAGCACAACAAGGACAATCTCGTCCTCATAGATCCTCCGGATCTCCATGTCTTGATAAATCATTGCGTGCTTTTTATATCAAGAGGCAAACATGTTACCACTGTGGCACGCCTAAACATATAGCCAGAAATTGTGTTCATCATCTATATGTTCCCTATTACAAGCAAAATCAGAAGGTTGTGCCAAGGGGCAAGAAGAATGGAAAAACCTTTCCTAAGAATGAATTCCAACATGAAACAAGTGCTTCTGTTGACATTAGAAGAAGGATGAAGGCATGTTTCGTCAGCGGGAACGGCGGGCATTTGGCAAAGGAGTGCCACTACCGTGCTATTAATAGACAAGCTCCTCAGGTGAAAGGTAACAGGTTTCAACCGAATCCAGTGGTTAAACAAAATGTTTATTTTAGAAAACCACGAGTATCTGTACAACGGGTCACAGATACTCAAGGATTCAAAGCTAATATGACAGGTTTGCACTCAAATGATTTAGAAATTGTTAAAAGAAAAATAAATTTCAGAAATCAAAGAGTGTTGAGAGTTCTAAGAGTTCGAATTCGAATTTCTCCACTCCAAAGTCTATTCTTTCAAATTTCATTAAACCAAGACAGACATGGAAACTTAAAACTCAGCAAACAGAATCTGTAATGACAAATGATTCTGTTAAAGAAGAGAAAGATATGAGTTGGCAAGAGGTCACATATGTTGATGCTCAAGGGAACCCAAAGACATTTCTGACTTGGGTTCCTATGTCCAACTAATCCCGCTATGCGTGTAAGAACAACCAAAAATTCATTGTTTATTAAATGGGTTGTTCCAGGCACATGACAGGGCAAATATCCTTTGTTTTTAAATCTTTAAAACATAAAATGGATTATTTGTTGCCTGGATGGGAATTTAGGGTGATAGAACATTTTTAATATGCTCTCTAAGTGTGTAGGAACAAATCAGGGAATACATTGCATATTAAAAGGTTTGTTCCAGACATTCAACTCGCAAGGATGCAGAATCTCAAAACAAGCTTATTCCTAGGGGAGATTCTAACAAATGGAAAGATGATGTCTTGAAGATAAAAGGTAACCGTATCACTTTAGTATGAAAGATTGATCAGTCAAAAAGAGTTTAAAATTTTAAATTTTTATAAAAAAAAAATACAAAAATATGTTCACGTATAGTTTTTCAAGTATAGTGTGTTTTGTTTCTCAAAAAATGAGAAAATTACTTGAACGTACATGAGAAATGATAGTACATCAGTTGGCTGACTATCACACTTCATTTTTATTAAATACTTCGTTTCGACGATTGAGTCTTTTTGAGGTTAAATTTGTACATAAAAGTTTTTGCACAAATTCAGGGGGGAGAAAATTAAAAAATTCAAAAAGAGTGTGTGTGTGTTAAAAAAATAATAAAAATAAAAATTTTAAGTTATAAAAGTTTTGTCTATGTCTTTCAAACTTCACTCTCGCTTAAAATTATGTCGGTTGCTCAAGTTTGAAGAACATATACTTGTATATGTTTGGTCCGGTGATCTACTTGTAGATTCATAGGATAGCCATTTGTCTAAAGACTGAAAGCACCCGGGGCGATTGAGATGTGTTTTTGTGTTTTGAATTATTTCACTTAAAATTATGTCGGTAATTCCTAGTTGGAGGGACATGTATTCTCATATGTGTTTTGGTCATGTTAACCACTAGTGGTCATACGGGATAGCCATTTACCTGAAAACTGAAGAGTGACCGGGGTGACTGAGTTCTTAACATGTTTGTCTTCTGTAATTTTATGGGAAGTGATATCTTTATTCAGTTAACAGCTTTTTAGAAGCTTCATAAGATTTTCAAATGAACATTGATCCAACCTTTGGAAAATGATAGGTAAATTGTTTATGTGTGCCTAACGGGTGAAGTTATTAAGCTTAAAAGGCTCTAGAACAGTCATTGATGTGTATGGTAGCTTTTCATGATGCGTAAAAGTTGAAGTGATATAAACTAAATATGCTAAACTTAGTGTGGAGAGTCATTTTGAAGAAATGTGCATGTCTCCATATACATCTCTCCGAATGATAGGCAGAAAAGCAATTACCCAGTCATACACGAGCCCGTTGGTATTTGGTCCCCAAAATGAAGTATCTTATTGAGGGTTAATAAAGTACAAATGTGAACAAAATTACTTTAAATATATAATCAACCAAAAGTTGATAAATGTTCACAAGCTTTCAAGAAAAACACGAACATGAGGGTTAATAACAGAACTACAGGGGTGGAGGCTATAATATAAGTCCTTTCACATCCCGAATGAAAGTCTTGTTAATTAAACTGTAAGTCCAACGTTCAACCTCAAATATTTTTGCAAATTTGAAAAGAAAAATTAAATAAATAAGTTCTGTCATTAAAAGTTTTTAAACCAAATCCAGGGGGTTGGAGTCAAATTGGGGTGATCTGGGGAAAGCCAAATACGCTTTAAGAAGAGATAGGAGGCATCACAGGTCCATGAGTGATGTCCATCTAAGCTTTATGCCGAATTGAACCTAATTCATATCACTGATGCAATGAAAATCATGCTAAGTTCATTATACCTACTATCAAACTGTCTCTTATTGTCATAATAATGCTGAACATGAATCCTTGTGAAAGCACCTTAAACAATATGATTCCATGTTCGGATCTTTTCATAAAGGTTGCATTTTTATCAAAAACTGAAATTTGATCCCAATATTTAGCTAAATTATAAGAAGACCGGTGATTAAATTTATTTTATTTGTTGTTTTTGGTTTATTTTATTTCATTTATTTTATTTTTACTTCTTGATTACTCTTGTCAAAACAAATGTGTTGAGAAATTGTTTTAAAATTTGCATTCAGCTAATTAAATCTGATATCGGCTATTGTGTTATAGTTGGTTTAGCTGGTATGATCTCATTTCAAGTTTTTTCAAGAAAAATCATAAAAATTAGAAAAATAAGAAAATTACAAAAATATGTGTGTCTTATTTTGTTTTATTTAATTGTTTTCAAAAATATTTTGGTTGATCTTTATATCAAAGTTGATTATTCTTTCAAGACTGATTTCTTGCAACGAAAGCATATGAAGTATCTGAGATTCAAATTGGATGATGCGATCAAAAAGGGGGAGATGATAGAGTTTTGGACGCAGATGCTGAAGTTGATGATCATTGAAGTTGCTGATCATGTTCAAGTAAAGATTCTGAAGATCTTGAAAGCATCAGTATAAAGGCAAGATTGTTGGATCATTTAATTGGTTAGACTGACACATATCAAAAGGTCACGACATGATCAAGACTAAAGTGATGTAAAAGAAGACGAGTTGAAGAAATTACATTGGTGTAATACCGAAAACCCTATGGATTTCGGTTAGGCTAGCCTGAAGTGAAATAAACAAGAACGAAGCTACAAACCAAGGGGGAGATTGTTGGGTCCATATTTGGTGGTTTTTACTTAGTTACATGTTTATTGGGTTTAATATGTATGTGGTCTTGGACTATGTAAGCCGAGAACTCCGTGCGTTCTCGGTGGGCCTTTGGTGCGTATGGGCTTTGTAGTATGGTTTCCCTATATATAGAGAATACATGTATAGGGTTTAGGGTTGCTAGTTGATCAGTGGTTAAGCAGAACAATCTGAGAGCCACCATCTAGAGAGCAATACCGAGTTTGTCTAATCTCATGTACCAGACGGTTTAATAATATAATCGTGTGCATTTGGAGTATTACATCGTGTTCATCATATTTATATATTCCGTATCATTGTTATTGAATCACCACTTTGTTAGGATTCCTCACTAACATTGTGTTCGGGTTGATATCATAGTTGTAGTGATCCATATTCGGGACTTACATCGTAGGACTTTATCGAGCAAAGTTTGATATGGTCAAGAGGATTGAAGTCTGGAAGGTGAATATTTTCTAAGGAAAATATTCTAAGTAAATTTTGCAATGAGAACTGTTCCCCAGCACACTTAATGGTTACCAGGTCTGCTCGATAAAGACACATGCTGCAAAGTTTGCCTGAAGACCTGCTTACACTTAGCATTTATTGTAATACATTTGAATTTCTACTAATGATTAGGGTTTCTAAAAGGGGATTGTCAGATGTCAGGGCTAGGCCTATAAAAGGAATATTTTAGGGCACGCCTATGACACACCTGACACCTGTAATAGAATAGTTATTTTGACGGTAGACTCACTCCAAAACGGAAATCTACTAAAGATCCTGACATTCCACCTTTATACCCTAATTAATTTTCATTGTATCTTACGTAATATCAATGGAAATCTTTTTAGTTATTATGTGTGTTTATTACTTTAGTGTTCAGTGTGCAACATTTAGAGTGTTAGTGATTCCGCCATTAATACTCTATTGTTCTTTACAAAATAGTAGTGTCATTAACCTTCTTGTCGACACTTCGGTGTGGGTTACGATAGTGATTTAGTGAGCTATCCTGAGAGAGAGAGGGACTGACATAAACAAACTTGTATGAATTTTTAACTTGGTACGGTTGTGAATGGAAATCAATGAACAAGATTTGAAGATTTGATCAGATTTTGACGGTGAATTCTTCAATCATTGTGGAATCAAGAAGAAACAATGAAATTTTGATGATATCTTGTGATCTCTAAGTAGATATGAGCCAATGCTCTAATACCACTTGAAAATACCTGAACGTATAGGATCGATACGACTTGAAATGATATCTACTCCATAACATAATGAGCAGAAATCATCGTGAGATGAGATATCATAAGATTACTTTAATGCTTAAACTTTATAGATCATCAAACAAATTGAAAGTACACTTGATATGACAGCTTACAGCATGAGTACTTAGGAAAAACCACTAAAATGAACCGCATAAGTCATGAACATAATATGGTATGTTTACACACAACATGTCCAACATGAACAGGATGATCGAAGCCCTAAATATTGTTGGAATTGATCTGCCCAAGACACATATTAGAGTTGATGTGGCTAGTACGTATTGATCCAAGTCGGGTCATATCCAATAACAAGCTAGACAAACACCGAGAATATTTGTTTATGTATGATATGATCATAAGTAAATGAATATTGACACTTGAGTTATTTGGAAAAGGGTTTCTAAATAAAATGTACTTGTGTAATAAACAAATCATATGAATGATTTATGTCTTATGAGAGAACATTACATGTTGTTAATTAAGTTGGTTAAATAACAATATGTGAATAATGGTTACTAAGCAAGTCACCCAACATGTAATAAGTTTTGTTATATCTTATAAATATATATATGGATATATATTTATGTTATAAAACAAAATTAATAATATTAATAATGTAAAGGAATCTCTTACACTTGATATTATTTTATTATTAAAGTTGAGGTAGTGGAGACATGCAATGGATATCATTGGTGGAGAGAAAGATGCTTTTGAATAAAACCAAGTCTTTCTCTTTCCTTCTTTCATAACACATAATTAATTATACACAAGTAACAAAGGTTTCTCTCTTCTCTTTTCCTCTTGGATTTTCGGCCAAGGAAGAAAGGCAAGGAAGAAAGGGTTATCAAGTGTTCAAATCCTAGCTTGAAGTGGTGTCTTATTGGAGCTTGGGGTATACTAGCTTGAGGAGCTTCCATATTCAAGTTCTTGCCTTTCAATCATCATCCTTTTCACACCTTTTGGTTACTTGAAAGGTAGTTTAACATGCATGAACTTATAGTGACATGCATGTGTTAGATAGTGTGTAATTCGTATTTGGATCCGGGTTTGGGTTTTGCATGTGTTGAATTGGTTCTATACAGTAAAACTAACAAGATTTAAAACTTATATCCGCTGCGTTTTTGGTAAAATAAGGATTTTATCACTTTGATAATCTTGTTAAAACCCAACAATGGCATCAAGAGCCGCTTATACGAATGCATGCTTCATTAGACCCAAAATTTTTCGGTTTTATGGTGGGTTTCACCATTTGGCCGAAAATTTTAGGGGTTTTGGTTACCCCATGGTTTTTCAAGGTTATACTTTACATGCATGTCGTAATCTTGAAAAATCAAGTCATTTGGATGATTGTTTAGTTTGTTTGGACAAAACCCGAAACTTTCGGTTTGCTTAAGCTTGGCCGAAAGTTTTGAGGCAAAAAGGGGAACCATTTTGATCTTGTATTATTGCATATTTGGATGTGTAATAGATGTTCATAACCTAGCCATGGCCTTGTGTTTGGTTAAATGATTGTGTTGGTTGTTTGTTCATTCGATTTGGTTGTAATATTTATTTGGGTTTGTAATCTATTTATTCATTCATATGGCTTGTAATAATAAGTATATTAGATGTATTTCTTTTACTAGAAAAATGTATTAGGATATATTTTGTAAAAGAAGATGCATGGATGGAAGCCCAAATAAAATGATGAAGACCACAACACCGGGAGTAAACACTTGGAGCATATGGATGCGGAATCAAGTGGGAGTTCACCGACACAAGTGCATGTTCTTTTGGGTCCCTTAGGAGAGACTTTTTGACACACTTGTCTTCGGGTCAACAAGTGTGGTCAACATTAGGAGGCTATGGTTATGAACTTGTGGTTGTGTATATTTTATGCTTGCATGGTTGATTTACTTATTATTTGCAATATGGTTTGCATAACAACTTAAAATCAACTAGCATAAAATTGGTTCCTTAGAAATCGTTAGGTAATAAAAATTGGTTTTATTAATAGCTAATGATTTCATAATAAAATGGGTTTTATTAAAAGGAATTTTGAAAATGGGCTTTTCAACTAAGTACCATACATTTGAATGCATGAAAATGAAAGGTACAATAAATAGTTTTCCAATCTAGAATTTAGAAAACTAAAATCCCTTTTAAAAACAAGTTAAACACCATCCTTTTATACGACACTTAGTCACTTGTAGACTTGATAGTGGGTTAGGATCACCTAAGCACTTTTAAGAAAACTTGTGATCTTAAGGTGATTTTACAAGTACTTTTGGCATTAGGATCACCTAACCACTTGTATGAGTAAACTCACACGTGTGTATAAGTAGGACGACTTGATTTGAAACCATGACTATAGGATCACCTTAACATGGCGTTCAAAGGTGTTGATGGGATTTAACATACCAACTAAACATATGATGTTTAACCGATCCCATAAAACTAGAAGTTGCAAAGGGTTGCAATTGTCAAACGTTGACTACCTTGTTAATTCGAATAGTAGGATAAAGGTCACCTAACTACTATTTGAATGAAACGTTGGGTTCTAGATTTTAATCAAAAATTTGTCTTGGAGACATTAAAGGGTATTAAAGATTAAAATTTTATTAATATCGAAAATACTAATTTGAACTTTGTTAAAATTCTTTTAGATGGCCGCAAACAACGCACCGAACGCAATTATCACACACGTGAATAATCTATCACTAAGATCCATTCTGGATAAGGATCGTCTAAACTTTAACAACTTCATGGATTGGTATCGAAACTTGAGAATTGTTCTCAAGCAAGAAAAGAAGTCTTATATTTTAGACGATCCTATTCCCGATGAACCCAATGTCAACAACTTGGATGCCTATGCGGATTGGCTGAAATACAACGAGGATTCGGTGCAAGTTTCTTGCCTCATGTTGGGAACAATGATTCCCGAGATCCAAAAGGATTTCGAGAATCATGGGGCGTATGACATGATTACCCAGCTTAAGGAAATGTTCCTTACTCAAGCTCGGGTTGAGCGATTCGAAACGGTTCGAGCGCTTCATGCACGTCATATGGAAGAAACCCAATCCGTTTCTTCTTATGTACTTAAGATGAAGAGCCACATTGATCGGCTTGAACGGCTTAACTGTCCCGTCTCAAAAGAGTTAGCCACGGATTTGATCCTAAATGTCTTAACTAAAAGGATTGAGACATTCGTCATGAACTACAACATGAATGGATGGGACAAAAGCATTGGTGAGCTTCACGCAATGCTTAAAACAGCCGAAACCGGCATGGGTAAAAAGGTTTAACCCGTTCTTGCGATCAATGAGGGTGGCTCAAAGAAAAGGCATCACCCGGAACAAAAGGCAAGGGTTGCCGTTGGCAAGGGGCAAGTCAAGAAGGGGTTCAAGGGAAAGGCAAAGGCGGAACCAAAACCAAAGAAGCTAAAGGTTAGCGCTGAGGATCCGTGCTTTGGTTGTGGTGAGATAGGTCATTGGATGAGAAACTGTCCGACCTATCTCAAGGAGTTGAAAGCTAAGAGGGATGCGGGGCAAACCTCAGGTACAACTTTCATGATTCACATTGATCTTAATATTATTTCTTCTAACACATGGGTATTGGATACCGGATGTGGAACTCATATATGCAATTCATTGCAGGGGTTCAAAAGAAGAAATTAAGTGAAGAAAGGAGATATAAGTCTTTTCATGGGCAATGGAGCAAATGTTGACATCCAAGCCCGAGGAGATTATTTTTTAAAACTTCCAAATGGTTTGGAAATTATTTTGAAAAACATTTTATATTCCCCTAGTTTGACTAGGAATATTATCTCTGTTTCTGTATTAAGACAATCTGGTTATGACTTTAAGTTTGTTGATAATGGTATTTATGTATTCATAGATAATGTCTTTTATTTTAAAGCGATGCCGTTTAATGGCATTTATGAATTAATTCATGATGACTCATACATTGATAACTCGTTGTACCAAGCTAACACCAAAAGACTCAAAATGGATTTGAGTAATACTTTTCTTTGGCATTGTCGTCTTGGTCACATAAACAAGAATCGTATTCATAAACTTTGAAAGAATGGTCTTTTGAAATCAAATGTTGATTCATTTGATGAATGTGAATCTTGTTTATTGGGAAAGATGACCAAAGAGCCCTTTAATGGAACAAATGAGATGGCGAAAAACTTATTAGGTATCATACATTCGGATGTATATGGACCTTTTAGGACAATGACAAGAAATGGTGAAAGATACTTCATTACCTTTACCAATGATTATAGTCGCTATGGGTATGTGTTCTTGTTAAGACACAAAAATGAGGCCTTTGAAATGTTCAAAGTCTTCCAAAATGAAGTACAAAATCAACTCAACAAAACAATCAAAGTACTACGTTCTGATAGAGGAGGTGAATACCTCAATGATACGTTTCTAGAACATCTTAGGAGTTGTGGGATTGTCTCACAACTTACTCCACCTGGAACACCACAACATAATGGTGTGTCCGAGAGGAGGAATCGAACTTTATTGGACATGGTTCGATCCATGATGGCTAGAAGCTCATTACCTCTATCATTTTGGGGTTTCGCTGTGATCTCCGCTGCCCGTATTTTAAATATGGCACCAACCAAGAAAGTGGATAGGACACCTTTTGAAATATGGCATGGAAAGGCTCCAAAATTTTCATATTTAAAGGTATGGGGTTGTGAGGCTTATGTTAAGATCTACACCCCTGACAAGCTTGAATGTCGATCCACTAAGTGTATATTTGTAGGATATCCCACGAATTCGATGGGATATTATTTCTACAATCCAAGCGAGCATAAAGTGTTTATAGCTCGAAAGGCTAAGTTCTTGGAAAGAAGGTTCCTTATGGAAGGAACTGATAGAACTGTAGAACTCGAAGAGGATCGAGAACTACAAGCCGATACACGTTTGGTTGACACTAGCAATCAACAAGAGGTTGTTGAGGATGATCAAATGGTTGATAAAAACACAAAACATTCGCAAATCTGGTAGAGTTAGCACCCCACCTGAGAGATATGGATTTTTCATGGATGGATGCTACGTGGTAGATTCGGATGAACCCACCACATACCGAGATGCAATGTCGCAATCTGATTGTGACAAATGGCTAGAAGCCATGAATGTTGAGATGCAATCCATGCATGACAATCAAGTATGGGACTTGGTTGCTCCACCTCTAAATTCCAAACTCGTCGGAAGTAAGTGGGTTTTCAAGAAGAAAACTGATATGCATGGAAACTTGGATACTTATAAAGCTAGACTTGTAGCAAAGGGTTTCACTCAAACTCAAGGAGTTGATTATGATGAAACTTTCTCGCCCGTGGCAATGCTAAAGTCTATTAGGATATTGTTTGCCATAGCCGCATATTATGACTATGAGATATGGCAAATGGATGTCAAAACTGCTTTTCTAAATGGGCATCTTAATGAAGATGTTTATATGGTTCAGCCTGAAGGTTTTGTCGATCCACAACATCCTAACAAAGTATGCAAGTTGAAGAAATCAATCTATGGATTGAAACAAGCATCTAGAAGTTGGAATCACCGTTTTGATGATGAAGTTAAGAAATTTGGATTCATCAAAAACGCTGATGAAGCTTGTGTGTATAAGAAAGCTAGTGGGAGCGTCATAACCTTTCTGGTATTATATGTCGATGACATATTACTGTTTGGAAATGGCATTCCAACCTTGGAAGGTGTAAAAGCCTGGCTTGGAAGCTGTTTTTCCATTAAGGATCTTGGTGAAGCCGCCTATATTCTGGGAATAAGGATCTATAGGGATAGATCAAGGCGGTTGATAGGTTTGAATCAAAGTGCATACATAGACAAGATCTTGAAAAGGTTCAAAATGGAAAACTCTAAGAAAGGTTTGGTACCTATTCAAAGAGGAACGATGTTGAGTGCTTTCAATGTCAAAGCTCAAAGGATGAGCAAGACAAAATGAGTGGTATCCCATATGCATCTGCTATAGGATCCATCATGTATGCCATGATTTGCACTAGACCGGATGTGTCATGCGCCTTGAGCATGACAAGTCGATACCAACAAAATCCGGGAACTAGCCATTGGATGGTTGTTAAGAGCATATTGAAATACCTTAGAAGGACTAAGGATATGTTTCTAATATATGGCTCTGGTGAGGAGGAACTCGTTGTAAAGGGTTACACTGATGCGAGTTTCCAAACTAATCGAGATGATTCTCGATCACAATCGGGATATGTTTTTGTTCTCAATGGTGGTGCTGTCTCATGGAAGAGTGCAAAACACGATGTGGTAGCCTTATCCACCACTGAATCAGAATACATCGCCGCCTCATTGGCAGCTCAAGAAGCTGCATGGATTAGAAAGTTCATTACCGATCTAGGGGTAGTCCGTACCATTCAGGACCCTCTAGAAATCTTTTGTGACAACGAGGGTGCGATTGCTCAAATCAAGGAACCCCGCGCACATCAAAAGACTAGGCACATTGAGAGGAGATTCAACTACATAAGGGATGAAGTTGAAAAGGGAAAGATATGTATTCGCAAAGTTCACACTGATCAAAACATTGCGGACCCACTCACGAAACTCCTTGAAAGGCCGAAGCATGAGGGTCATACTTGCGCCTTAGGACTTCGATATTCTAGTGATTGGATTTGATCAAAATTTGTATTTGGATATTGGAAAATTTTGATTTTAACTCAATCATATGGTTTTGGTTATGGTCATGTTCTTGAGTTATGTTCCATTTTAGTATGTTTAAATCCGTGAATAATTTGAATTATTCTAAACGTCCGTAGTCGTTATTATTTGTGGGAACAAATGTGAAAGTAAGACTATTATGAACATTGGATTGGTAGATATTCATGAGGTATGAATATAGCAAAGGGTTGCTGCCAAGGTTCATAGATATTTATGGGATAAATATTGGACTGACCCGCTCTCAATTTTACTGCATGGAATCCTTGGGATTTGTGATCATAAGTAAATTTGAGTAAAGGCGAACTTCATAGTATCCTCCGACCTGAGATACATATTGGGTCTTGATATTCATCGACTATTATGCTTTGACTTAGTTCTTCGCTGCTCTGAAATGTGTCAGTACATAAGGCTAAGCTCAAGTATAGTACAAGGTGATAGTGAGAGACGTATGTAGTCAATATGGGATTTATCCCTCTTATTCGTTGAGAGTTAAATGTCTAAGGCCTGACAAGTTAAATCAACAGAGAATGATCACTCTATGTCTCTGGATTTAACATGATATTTGTGGCAAAAGGATAAATGATCGTTTCACCTAAATCATTTTCAAGTATGGGACTTGAAAGGGATGATGTTATTGAATGGCACTTCGTCATGCGTATTAGGGGTAGTAAACCGTAGTTAGGAGGTATTTGCTACTTGCATCAATCTTCTATGTATCTTGTGCAAGTGGGAGATTGTTGGAATTGATCTGCCCAAGACACATATTATTGTTGATGAGGCTAGTACGTATTGATCCAAGTCGGGTCATATCCAATAACAAGCTAGACAAACACCGAGAATATTTGTTTATGTATGATATGATCATAAGTAAATGAATATTGACACTTGAGTTATTTGGAAAAAGGTTTCTAAATAAAAATGTACTTGTGTAATAAACAAATCATATGAATGATTTATGTTTTATGAGAGAACATTACATGTTTTTAATTAAGTTGGTTAAATAACAATATGTGAATAATGGTTACTAAGCATGTCACCCAACATGTAATAAGTTTTGTTATATCTTATAAATATATATATGGATATATATTTATGTTATAAAACAAAATTAATAATATTAATAATGTAAAGGAATCTCTTACACTTGATATTATTTTATTATTAAAGTTGAGGTAGTGGAGACATGAAATGGATATCATTGGTGGAGAGAAAGATGCTTTTGAATAAAACCAAGTCTTTCTCTTTCCTTCTTTCATAACACATAATTAATTATACACAAGTAACAAAGGTTTCTCTCTTCTCTTTTCCTCTTGGATTTTCGGCCAAGGAAGAAAGGCAAGGAAGAAAGGGTTATCAAGTGTTCAAATCCTAGCTAGAAGTGGTGTCTTGTTGGAGCTTGGGGTATACTAGCTTGAGGAGCTTCCATATTCAAGTTCTTGCCTTTCAATCATCATCCTTTTCACACCTTTTTGGGTACTTGAAAGGTAGTTTAACATGCATGAACTTATAGTGACATGCATGTGTTTGATAGTGTGTAATTCGTATTTGGATCCGGGTTTGGGTTTTGCATGTATTGAATTGGTTCTATACACTAAAACTAACAAGATTTCAAACTTATATCCGCTGCGTTTTTGGTAAAATAAGGATTTTATCACTTTGATAATCTTGTTAAAACCCAACAAATATGCTTAACGTGAATATTATAAGCAATCGAAGGCTTGAGAATCAACATACCAAATGAAGTAGTTTGTTGCAGTGAAGACAGTCAAAGGAAATATCATCTCATGGATGTATTACCCTAATCTTAAGCTATGTATCTTGAAGTGGTAGCATGGGGTTCAGTACTACACGCATATCGCTGGTGTGCTTTCCATGCCACGTTGTATGTTCGTGTGTTAGCCTCCAAGCCGTTCATGAACCGTGGAGGAAATCAGTTAGCTGATTGGTTCTACCGGCATTTGGTATGGTTTCAAGTTTTTCAAGCCGCTTGTGCCAACTAGGAAATATATTAATGAGACCGATCCACATATCGGTTGGAGAAAGATAGTGCTTAATGTAAAGGCACCACGTATGTTGAAGAAAGTTCCTATAAAGACTTTTCCTCATAGTCATTATAAGAAGTTTAATCGATGATATTACGATGAGAAGACTGGCGAATGGTAATTGTATTGGGTTCGGGTTTGAAGTCCAAGTTTATAAGAGTTATTGACCCGATGTGGCTAGTCAACCTATCTGAATCCGACAACGAAGTATTAATTATGAATTGGATCAGATGGGCGCACGTGAAAAATAATGAGCAAGCTATGCATTTCTAGAGGGTTGTACATGTATGTCATGCATTTGGGATACGTATTTGTGCTAAATGGAAGACTAGCATATTCAGACAATGAAGACTCAAATAGCTCGAGACGAGAGGAGTTTGTTGATACATACTTTTATGTCTCGGTCTTTTTTAAAGTATCTGGTCATTAGAATAATGTATACGGGTCTTTGGTAACTTCTATAAAGTATATTCACAAATGTAAGACTCATTCGTTAGAGTAGCTAATAACGAATGAGTCCCCACGTGGTTATTCATTATCCACTACAAAAAAAAGCCATTTAGTGGCACACTCTTTTAATGACACTTAACTTTTATGCCACCATTTTATGTTTTAATGGCACTTGCGTATGCCACATTTGCTTGGCACACACTTTTGGTGTCATTTAGCATTTGTGTCATTAAAAGTTAGTTTTTAATGGCATTTTATGTATGCCATTAATATTTGTGTCACTAAATTTTAGTTATTTAATGGAACGTTACGTATACCACAATTTTTTTTGGCAATATTTATAGGGTTTTAACGTCATGTCATGTGTTTAAATTTTTCTATAAATCAAGAAATGTTGTTTCATTATAAATTTAGTATATTTTTCTATAAATCAGAAATGTTATTTCAAAAAAAATTCATTACAATTTTCTATAAATCAAGAAAAGTTGTTTCATAAAAAATTCATTACTCGTGCTCGTATCGGCTGTTCCCTTTATTCTTACTAAGAGATTTGTTTGTAGGGGAAGGTTCATGTACATTTTAATCTTAACATGAGAACGTAAGAAACAATACCAACTGCAATACCAATCTACATAAACAATGATTTATAATAACAAAGAAAAGAACCTAAAAATTACAACAAAATAACCAAAATCAAGAACAAAATAATAACAGCATATAACAACAAATACTTATAACAATAAAAAAACATCTAATAATAACAACAAAATATAAATCAGCAAATACTTATAACGTCTCATAATCGAAAATTAGCAAATACGAACCAAATATAACAGCAAACACCTATAAAAATAAACCTAATAATAACAACAAATTGGTTCTCACCGTTTTCATGTTAAGAATAAAATGTATTTGATCATGTTTCTTTGTTTTTATGTGAAATGTTCATCTTGACTATTGTTAATCTAATCTAGCCTTATAATTGAAAAGTCATAATGTCAATACCATGTAAGGCCCCGTTCCCGGTAGCCCTACTTTAGCGTCGAATTTACTCATAAACACAGTTCTTGCAATCAGAGTTAATTAAAACTTTCGCGGAAACGTTTACTTGAAGCATTCGTTACAAAACATTCAATCTCTTCTTTGATACCATAAAACGAATCATTATATTTAAAACATCCTTTCTTCCATCTTCAGATGCCAGCCGTTCAATCCATGCCATGTACCATCCTCATGCTAGTTCTTTGGTCTGATCACCTGCGTGCATACTAAAAGTCAGCTACGCTGAGTGAGTTCTAGTTAATCAAGCAACTTATCATACAACCACTACACGCATCATATACGTATCAGCAGACACGTAGTCCACTATCTAACCTGCTTACCTTACCACTTAGCCTCTTATTTACACCTACCACCTTGCCACTTTGCCACTTTAATAACGTATAACGTTATGCCACTTTGCCACTTTAATAACGTAAAACGTTATGCCACTTTGCCACTTTAATAACATATAACGTTATGCCACTTTGCCACTTTAATAACGTATAACGTTATGCCACTTTGCCACTTTAATAACGTAAAACGTTATGCCACTTTGCCACTTTAATAACGAAGGCACGTATAGGCTTACCCTACCACGTACTATCGTTATGCCACTAACACTCTTACTAGACTCTTGCCACTTCTAACACGCTCTACCTCTACTTGTCTACAACACGCTTCATATCATTTACATAATAAGCAAGTCACATCAACAATCATACACACATAATAACGATGGCACGTACAGGCTTTCCCTATCACGCGCTCACGTTATGCCACTAACACCCTTACTAGACTCTTGCCACTTCTAACACACTCTACCTCTACCTGCCTATATCACACTTCATATCAGTTCAGTATTTACGTAATAAGCAAGTCACATCATAACATTCATACCACTATCAACCACTTGGAATTTACTATCCTTGGCGATACGTGCAATATCCGAAGATCGTTCACATACCGACAAGCATTATAAAATTTATACCTCGTATAACATCTATAGCATACACTTACCACTTAAGGTAAGTGTATTCACACTTCACATCGAGTATGCACACAGCCCCGAAAACATAACAAGGAAATGGGGCTAGAAACTCACCTGAACTCTGCTTCTTCCTCCGATAGTTGTAAATCCCTTTTTTAACTGAGCTCGGCTGACTGTATAAGTTACACGTATCAATACTCGCCTGATTTAATCTGGTGGCCTAGTATTAGCTTAATTTTACTTATCGTTTTTAATTTATTTTCTAATCGAACTTAGCTTTAGGTGAAGTTAAACCTTAGGCGAACTTAGCTTTAGGCGAAGTTAAACCTTAGGCGAACTTAGCTTTAGGCGAAGTTAAACCTTAGGCGAACTTAGCTTCAGGCGAATTTGTCATCAGGCGAACTTAGCTTTAGGCGAAGTTGTCATCAGGCGAACTTAGCTTTAGGCGAAGTTGTCATCAGGCGAACTTAGCTTTGCAGGCGAAGTTCATCAGGCGAACTTAGCTTGCAGGCGAAGTTGTCGGCTGCAGCTACTGTTCGTCCTTAATCATCTTCGTTTCTTAACCAAATAACTCGATTTAGGTAACCACGGAATCGTCTGACCAGCGCCTACAAACCCCAACCATCAAATCGACCTAACATCGATGTTTAAAGGGTGCGATTTAGGCATATAGGTTACGGGTTCTTTTATCAATCGATTAACCCATCAAATCATAACCATTTTCAGTAAGTTTAGCTTTGTTGGATTCGTTTTTACCATACAAACACAGATCTATCATTTCTATACTAATCCAAACCTAAACGAACAAGTTCTCGATATAAACGTACCGTAAATGAGTCGAACTACGAACACGAGCTGGTCTTGTTGCTTTGGTTCGTCACGACGATCTAGCACCAACGAGCTCGGGTCCTCGCCTTTGGATCTTGGTTCGGGTTGTGTGTGTTTTGGAGTGTGCAGAGATTAGGATGGATAAATGGATGGAATGGAAAGGATTGGGGTTTAAGGGGGTATTTATACTTCCTTAAGCCCATGGACCAAATGCCCATATTTCCTTTTGGTCCATATCTAATCCCATCTAATTATCCTACTAAGTCTTCATTTTTTGCTATTATTATTATCGTTCCACTAACTCGTTTATTTCACCCGACAAAATAATATAATAAATATTACTTTAGAAATTTCGGGATGTTACATACCAACCATTAAATATATACATAAAGTCGGTTCAGTGATTTTTGAAGCCTAAATCAAAAAATTAGTGCTAATAATGAGTCTTGATCTCATGACATTCAAGTTAGCCACTAACATGTGTACCACTAGACCAATAGACATATTTTTTACTAACCCTCCAATTAAATATATATCTATATATAATGTTTTTTTTCTTAATTTGAAGGCATTAACTTAAGTGTTTCACTTACCCAAAGGACGGCCCTGAATACAAAACGTCTTCCCAAGAGTATAACTGCGGTGTCTTTCAGTCATAACCCGATGTTAAAATCATATTCTTCATTACGTGACAACTAACTATGTTAAAGCCAAATTCGGTCGGTTTCGGGTTTTTTGCGTTTACCCAAACATTGAGATATTCACCCAATAACAAACCCGCAAACCTTCAATAAGATTCGAGTTTATTGTTACAACTTGGTTGTTTTTGGATTTAGTTAGTTTAGGTATCGGGTCACCTCAGGTCGGGTTCAGTCTTTGGGTGCGATTAAAAAACCTAGGAATTCGGTAGAAGACATGTGACAGGAGG
Organism: Bidens hawaiensis; assembly: GCF_021521415.1. Lineage (NCBI taxonomy): Eukaryota > Viridiplantae > Streptophyta > Magnoliopsida > Asterales > Asteraceae > Bidens > Bidens hawaiensis. The sequence goes on along the minus strand of NW_027491035.1, from coordinate 1,026,568 downwards.
GGGTTGAAAATAAAAAAAAAAAACAATTAATTCCAAACTTTGTAATGGTTACGTCTCTTTATAAAGAGTGTAAGTTTGTTTTCTGGAAAATAACTAAGTGGGATGATTTAATCCATCTGATTACAAAGTTAATTAATTAAAAAAAAGAAAAGAAAAACAAAAGACGTCCATAGGTTTGACGTTGAACTTCCTTGTTATGCAGTGCGCCAAATTAGGAATGAGCACGGTACCGGTACCGAAATATTCGGTTCGATACCAGTACGGTACCGGTGCCAAGGATAAAAAATCGGGAAATACCGGTACTGGTACCGTACCAGTAGGTACTAGTAGGTTTGACATTAAAACTTTGGTATCGATTGGTACCGACGGTACCAAATAGGTACCGATTTCGGTATCGGTATCAGTACCGATTTTGTTCATTCCTACGCCAAACCACTGAACTTCTCTTAATATGTTGCACAGACCCGCCAAACCAAATCTTGAGACTTCTTTCCTTACGGTTGCACCGTTGCAGAAAAAACCCACCAAATCAAACGATTATAAAATTAGTTTAATCCTTAATCATAATCAGATTGAGTTCACTTATCGAAATTATACTCATTAACTAATATCAACCTGGTGTGATAGAAACCACTTTTGACCGGATTAAATTTATACGTTCAAAACAAGATCATAACTTTCTTTATTAATACCAGTTTCAAACCAACCCGGTTAAAACCTGGTCAAAATGTGAACCGGTTCAACCCAAACGGTTTTGACTTTTTATTAACCAACTGAATACGGCTTCAACCCGAACCATGTTGACTTTGTAAATAGTGTTGTTACGTGCGTAAGGCATCAAACGAGTACTTGTTGACGATGCGCAACCAGTCACCAGTACGCAGGTAGGGATGGGTGATACCCGTCCCATTAGTGTATGGGACAGATTTAGGATCAATATTGATTTTTTTTGTGAGTTTGGGTATGAGATTTGTAATATGCTCGAATACCCGACCTAATTACTCGATAACATAACGTCGTCTACCATATAATGTACTTAAGCAACCTGACATATAGTATACCTTAAACATTATTATTTATTTTTGTCTAAACATGTTTTAACCATTGTAATATGCCAGATTACCCGACCTAATTACTCGATAACATAACGTCGTCTACCCCATAATGTACTTAAGCAACCCGACATATAGTATACCTTAAACATTATTATTTATTTTTGTCTAAACATGTTTTAACCATTTGTTTTAGTGTAATTGATTAGTTATTAGAGAAATTTTATGGTAATATTTTTTTTTATAAAGGATAGTTACCTACCAAGTGTCATTGACTAGTTAATTTATCAAAACTTGATAAATATCAGGCGGGTTTTGGGTTGGGAATACCCGATGGTGTTTTTAATAAGTTAACGGGGTATACCGGAACCTGATGGGTTTATTTAATAACCGACGTATAATTACCTGACAAATACCAAACGAGTTTGTGACGGGCGTTGATAACCGGGCATGGGTTTGGGAATACCTATACTTGTCCCAAATTTTCATCCCTACACGCAAGTAATTGACACTAAAACACACATAACCTACTTCGATTATTCATTTGGAGCTTGTTAAACGTAGAGCGTTGGGCTAAACACGTTACAGCTCAAGGTAACAAGTGTCAAGGCCAGGCGGCACCGTTTATGTTTATGACGTGAAACTTGTTCAGTGCAAAACATCCACACATATCAGCCCAATGTCTTTAAAAAACGACCTATATAGACCCAATTTTGGGATTGTGGGTAAAAATAGTCGGCCCTAGCTATTAGTGACTTACTAACCTTGATTGTCCATTAATCATTACTAGAAAATGAGGCTAAAGCAGTTTTGTTGAACACAAAGGTTGCATACAAAGGTCTAATGCAATATTTCTCATAAAAAAGTTGCGAGTTGTATTAAAATTACAACTTTTTTTATAGGTTACAAATTTTAAACATTTATGTATGAATTTTACAATAAAACATATAAAATTTTTAGTTCAAGTTAGAAATGATATATTTATAAAGTTATGCCATCCTCAAAATTTTCAAGGTTCGCTTCAAGATCCCCAAATTATTTGGTTCCCTCCATAATATTTCATTTCCCTCTCTATCTTTATTATGAATCTAAACCCTAACCATGTCCCTCGCAATACATTCAACATCTTTGCACAATGAAGATGGAGATCGCAGACGAAGCAACTTTTTGCCTTTCATAGTAGCAAATCGGGCCACTTGCTAGCAAAATTGCTACTCAGCCTCACCATTCTAAACGTCGATCTATCAAGGGAAAGTGATATGTTCTAACTTTTGGTTATGGAATTTTGTTCCAACAATAAACCTCTTGATTCAATTTAGGAATCCCACATCAAATTTAGAAACTTAGGCCTCCAAGCAAGCTTAAACTTAGTCAAGCAAGGTATATTGCTCTTCGAGCAAAGTTATCTTCTGGAATTCTTCTTAAGTGTTAGTTCGAGCAAGCTACACATCATCAAGCAAGGTTGTTCTACAAGTCAAGCAAGGTTTGTTTCAGAGCAAACTCTTAACTAAACCAAGCTAAAACCAAATATTTTGGTGGATCGAGCAAGGTTTGTTAATAAACAGTGGTCCCAACAAGCTTGAAGAAAGTTAATGAAGAAATTACTCTAAGAACTTTCAACGAGCAAGGTTCAACCTCGAGCAAGCTACAGTGTCACTGGCACACTTGGATTTGTTTAAATAAGTTAAGTAACAAAAGGTTGATAGGATCTTTGAAGAACAAGTTTGCTTGTAGGTTATATATCGAGCAAAGTTTGATATTATCAGGAAGATTGAAGTCTGCTTGATTAATATTTTCTAAGGAACATATTCTAAGTAAATCTTACTCAGAGAACTGTTCCGAATCACACTTAATGGTTACCAGGTCTGCTAGTCAAAGACAAAAGCTGCAAAGCTTACTCGAAAACCTGTTTACATTTAGTAACATTTGTAATATGTTTGAATATGTTAAGAATCAATGATTAGGTTGTCTAGAATGTGTCAGGGTAGACCTATTTAAGGAAACTTTAAGGCACGCCTATGACAACGGACACTAAGCGAATATTGTGATTTGACGGCTGTTTCTTTCCTGAAAAGAATATCTTTGTACGAAAAAGGCTGCCACAAATACAAACATACCACTTAGAAACCCTAATTGATTTTCTTTGTATCCTTCATAATATAAATGTAAATTTTTTGAGTTTATTTGTGTTTGTTTACTTTTCTGTCCTATTCAGTAATCATTTGAGTATCATTGATTCCGTCTTTGATATTCATCGTTCTTTCACAAAAGTAACATTTCATAACCTTCTTGTCGACACGTTTGTGTGGGTTACGAGTGTGATTGAGTGAGATAATCAGAACCGACCTTCACATCCCGATGAACTAGTTGTTAAAGAAAGTATCCTGATAACAATCTTAATTCTGGAGATGATGCACCATAAGCTGCCCATCAGTTTGCTACAATGTGAAAAGTAAACAAACGTGATACTAAATCAGTTAATTTACAAATTGATAAAGTTAAACTATATATAATTTGCTAACTATGAACTATAAAGTATAAACATATATTATATATAAGTTATAAATCAAAATAAATAAATGTAATACTTGGATAAAATTTGTCGTCATTCACCTCACATCCTTTCAATGCGATAGCCCGACTAAACTTGTCTTGTTTACCCTTGTACACTGGCAACTCAACCGTCACAATATAGTTTTACAAAATGTGATCTCTTGGATATAATGTACCAACTAAATAAATAATCGCATCTGACACATCAATATCATCTAGGAATTTCGAATTATGATAAAGACAAAACGGGTTTAGAAACGCCGTCAAATGTAGCTTCGTATCAAGCCTATTTCTCATTTTTATTTGGATAATATTCGAAACCGGTTGATAATCTTTTTTATTATTTCCCAAAGCATTCTTGATTTCTTCTTCCTTTCTTCTTCCGCACTTTTATCTCACCATAGATATATCCCATGGATGGCATCCAATCTGCATTAACCATCCGTAAATCTTTAACCAATGGGACAAAAGCTTTTAAACATTATGCTACACTAGTAAAAAATGAGGTATTCAACATTGTATTATAAGCATATGTCCCTTTACCTGTTTTGGAAAACTTACACTTTTCCCATTCATCACTAGTAAACATTTGTTTTAGTTGGGCCTTCTTATCAGCCAAACTTTGCAAAGTGAGAAATGCGAAAACAAATCTCTTGACTCCTACTCTCACAATATCTCTTTTTTTAGTGAAGTTCCTTAACATAGCCAAAGTTTTATGATGTATATGAACAGGGTTAGTGCTCTTGCTTTAATTAGAACTTTTTGATACCTAGGTTGCTAGCATCTCAACCTTCTAGAAAAAAATAAACATGTTAATAAATAATAATATTATTTATAAAAAATATAATAAGAAAATAAAAACCAATAATGCTAAAAAATTAAAGAAAGCATGATCAAAATTAAGACCTTCAAGCATAAGATTGATAATAGAGTTGCACATGACGTCCAAAATATTGTGGGTCTTTATTCCTTTAGCAACTTCGTTGCTCCCATATTATTTGGAGCATTTTCGTTCACAAATTTGAATAACATTTTCAGGACCTACTTCGTTGATGCAAGCTTCTACATACTCATATATGTGCTAACTCATGTGAGATTCATTAGAAGATTCTTTAGAGGATAAAAATAGTTCCTTTTGAATTCACAGACAAATTCATGACGCTCCTTCTCTTTATATAGGACCATGTGTCCGTAATTATCAATCATCCGTTAGTTTTCCATTCGTCTTTGTATGGTTTAAACAAATTTGTTGTTCTATCAACTTCTTTTTTTAGGTACGTTTCTCCAACTCATATCTAGTTGGAGACGCACGTTTAAATTGACTAACAGCCTCCAACATTAGTTTGAAGCTATCATCTTCAAATGCATGGAAAGGAATTGCATATTTGTATGCCCATCCACATGCATACTCTTTTGCGCTAGTTATATGTTCTTTACGAATTATATATGATACATCTTCTGGATTAATAGTATTATCCACAAAATGATGCATATGACCAAAAGATCATGGAGGCTTAGCAACACCAAAGGAATCTACCATTTCGTCGTCCTCAATGGTAGTGTTTTCATCATGTCCATCGCTTCCGATATTCACCCCAAGTGACTTTCCCATCTTTTTCAATCTACTATCATTAAGAGATTCTCTACAATTAATTTGGTCTTATTTTGTGGCTTTAGAACATGGGGCAACGTTTCCCTTTATTTTTGCAATGTATTGTTTAAGTCTACGAATTCCTTCAGACATCCCTTTGTTTCACAAAGTACATTTCACTTTATCTTTATTTTTAGGATCCGTCAAGATTCCATAATCCCAACCAGGATCATTATATTTTTGCTTATGTTTCTTTTGATTTGCGGTTGACGGGGTAGTTGATGACATATTTAATGTTTAACAATATACAAAGAAAAAGATCATCCATTAATGAACTTCCAATAAACCACCAGGAAAGTGAATGAGAAAGAGTTTAGCTTCTAGACAATAATAAATTTATAGCCATAAACTAAATATGGCAAAAATAGAATATGGATAATTAATTTACGTAACAAAATATAATTTAGACACCCTGTCACCATCCGCTGAATGTATGAAAATGAAACTAATGAATGAAAATTGAAAAGTATCTTAAAAAGTATGTAAATCGTTTAGATAATCATCATATGTTGCAAGATTCATACCTCAATTCCTCACCTAATCAGAAGTCCACGAACTCACACAAATACAAAGAAAATACAATTAATCGTAAATTCATACCTCAAATCTTCAAAATTTTTGGAAGTGTGACACGATCAAACAACATTCAAGGCTTCAATTCTTCAAACCATTTAGAGATTGAAACCCTAGTTAGTGAATCGTCGTTTGACGATTTAATTATCAACGTGAAAAAAGAAGTCAGAATGGCGCGTTGAAGATGAAGGCTGCAATTGGGATTTTTTAATTAAAAATTCAATTTTTATCATTGACCACCTAGGCCAAGTTGGACCAAATCCGACTATGTTTGACTGATTAGGTGAAAGGCGCTTAAGTAAACAACCAAGTTATACAACACTGCTCGCGAGCTTGCTTGAAATCCATATGACAATCCCTACTAACTTTCTTCCTCGGTCCCATTTTCTTTTTGAGTCTAAGCATGTGAGGATGCTAAAATCTCTCAAACGTTTTCTCTGATACCAACTTGTAAGGGGCCGAACCCGGACACCTTACTTTTAACTGGATTTACTCATAAAACCCGATTAATAAATAAGTCTCATCTTTTTATAAAATACCTGCATGCATACAAAAAGATAGCTACACGCTGAGTGAGTTCTAATGTTTATTTCTTTTCATAAAATCCGATTAACAAATAAATCGCATCTTTCAAACATTCGTGCATTTTGGAGTTAAACCCAATGGTATGTGCTTCCGCTATAACAAACAGAGTTTATGAGTAAATTCATCTAAAAGTAAGGTGCCCGGGTTCGGGGCCTTACATTTTGGCTATAACTTGATGATAAATGATTTGTTTTGATCGATTCTAGATTCTAGGTTATACTAATTCGAATCTAATCTTCATAAAACTAGCTATGAGAAGACCAAATGGGTTATTCTAACTTTTCAACTTGTGCTTAATAGGTTTTCCCGATTTTACAAGATTTTATGTCAAAACTGATTTGAGAAGTGGTTTTCTAGTCTAGAATCACAAAAACGTAACTTCTTAATTAAAAGACCAAATGGGTTGGTTCAACTTCTAGAATTTACTGTTAAGAGTTAGGAAGGAAACCCAACTGGCCTTGCTTGATTTGGATTAGTGTTGTGGGTTAACCAACTCATTACCTTTTGTTGCGTATTCTGATGAGATGCATGTAATTTGTGATTATTGTGTTTACAGAGAAAATATAAAACAAATTGTTGGGTAAACCAAAAAATGTATTCTATTGTGGTCAAAATTGTAGAATTTATTCCCATTGTATGCTTAGTTAATAAAATCCATTTGTGCGTGCTAAAATCTTACTTGTAAACTGCATGATCAGAATGTGAGTTACATGATTAGTGCTTGCTTGTTTAATTACTTGTGTGATGTTGGATGCATGTTAGAACATATTAATACTATTGACAATATTATTATCACCAATGAGTCAGTAGGTCAAACTTGTGTACGTGTGTGAGTCTTTACGCAAGTGTTAGGGTCTTGTGTTGTTGAACACACTCTCATAGTTTAACACTTGTACTAGGTAACGATTAGGCGAGCACAGTCTCTTTTGTTATGTTTTCCATGGAAGCCCATACAATCATTCTAAGGTGAGTTCATACTTTTCGTATCTTATTTTCATGAAGAAAACAAAAACAATTTACAACCACTTGTTTTCGGGAAGGAAAACACAACATTTTCTTATGTTTGGTTTCTGGAAAAACTTAAGTGCATTGCTTAGTTTTGGTAGTTTCTATTATATATCCTTGTGTACTAGATGCTTTTATCACTAAAGTCCTTACATTTTTTAACCGTTAGAGATGGGATTCGCGGGGCAATTTTATTAGTACTCCCTGATCGAGCTAGTCACTGTAGCATGATTGGAGGTCGTACAAATGGGTGTAATATTGATCTATCATTCATGCCAATGTTTTGGGATAGACCTGGTGCAAAGGTAACGTCATATACAACAGTCAGCTTTGGTTCAACTGTCTAGTAACACATGCATAGACTCGCTACCTAGATATAATAGAAATGCGCTACTAACTAAATGCATTGCTTTTCGTTATGACTTTTGAACTCACCAACCTTGTGTTGAAACTTGAGTTTTTATTTCTTTCCAGGGCGCTAGGTACAATTTTGGAATATGTCACATGCATTACCCGGGAGATTGTTTGGTTTCATTTATTATTATGTTCTGTTTGGATGATGGGTTTATCATGGTTTTGTGTACAGTTTGACATTTATTTTGAACTATTTTTCTAAACGCTTTTGAAAACTATTTGGAATTATTTTCATTCTCTCATGTTTGGATGATAGTTATTTAATGCTTTTAAACCAGTTGATATGGTCGTTTGAGATAATGAATAAGCTTGATCCTGGTATGCCACACGCCTAGACGCAAAACCCCATTATTTGAAATTTGATGGTGTGACACAATCGATGACACAATAGGAATAAACTAATCATGTACAAATTCTAGGAGTTTCCGTACTAGTCCTAGTTCACTTAACTTTGTAACATAGGTGTTAAACTTATTCCTTAAGGCGTTTATCATCTCATCTTACTTCTTTTGCAACAAATGAAATTCTATCATCGATGATTGCAAACCATGCCTTCTTCACACGTCACATGCATTACCTGAGAGATTGTTTGGTTTCATTTATTATTATGTTCTGTTTGGATGAAGGGTTGATCATGGTTTTGTGCACAGTTTGACATTTATTTTGAACTATTTTTCTAAACGCTTTTGAAAACTATTTGGAATTATTTTCATTCTCTCATGTTTGGATGATAGTTATTTAATGCTTTTAAACCAGTTGATATGGTCGTTTGAGATAATGAATAAGCTTGATCCTGGTATGCCACACGCCTAGACGCAAAACCCCATTATTTGAAATTTGATGGTGTGACACAATCGATGACACAATATGAATAAACTAATCATGTACAAATTCTAGGAGTTTCCATACTAGTCCTAGTTCACTTAACTTTGTAACATAGGTGTTAAACTTATTCCTGAAGGCGTTTATAATCTCATCTTACTTCTTTTGCAACATATGAAATTCTATCATCAATGATTGCAAACCATGCCTTCTTCACATGTCACATGCATTACTCGGGAGATTGTTTGGTTTCATTTATTATTATGTTCTGTTTGGATGAAGGGTTGATCATGGTTTTGTGCACAGTTTGACATTTATTTTGAACTATTTTTCTAAATTCTTTTGAAAACTATTTGGAATTATTTTCATTCTCTCATGTTTGGATGATAGTTATTTAATGCTTTTAAACCAGTTGATATCGTCGTTTGGGATAATGAATGAGCTTGATCCTGGTATGCCACACGCCTCGTTGCAAAACCCCATTATTTGAAATTTGATGGTGTGACACAATTGATGACACAATATGAATAAACTAATCAGGTACAAATTCTAGGAGTTTCCATACTAGTCCTAGTTCACTTAACTTTGTAACATAGGTGTTAAACTTATTCCTGAAGGCATTTATCATCTCATCTAACTTCTTTTGCAACATATGAAATTCTGTCATCAATGATTCCAAACATGCCTTCTTCACATGGCCTGCCCCAACATCTATTTTCTTCAACGCTTCCACACTTCCTTTGTAGTTTTGTAACGTGCCACTTGCAAGATTACATATTTCGGTATTGATTAATATATACACGCAATTTTATCCTTGTCCTTTTTTACATCTGGTTGTGTATCACCCATAGGTACTATCATTTCCTATTGATCGTTCTCCTCAAGATTAATCTTGATATGAATCACCCAAACCCTATTGCTTGTACATTTTAAATAGGACATTGGTAATGGGTTGATGATCATACTTTTTTGTGTGTAACAAGTACGTGGAATTATTCTATCTGACATATTTTCTATGCGTATAACTTTCACTTTTACTGACTATGGGTTTAACTAACTGTACATATAATCTAACTTGCAAACCTGAGTTGTCTGTATTAACCGCAACCGGAAAAATCCTTCAGGCACCCTCGGTTATTTCAGAATAGAAATTTGTTTTCCAAAGAAACGTGTTATACGAACTAATACTAATCAAACAGAAAAATGAAGCCCTTGTTCCTCTCCTTTATGGATAACAAACTTAATTAACTTTCCTACTTTCATGGGTCTTATCACAAAACCTTTGTTAGGCCCCAAACCCAAGCACCTAACATTTAGCAGGATTAACACATTAACTTAGTTTAACATAAAATATTAACTAGTTCTTGCATTGGAAAAACTAAAACTTTAACATAAACTTTTTTTTTGGTCTTCTTTTATAGTGGTGCATCTTCACTTCACTAGTATCACTACCCTTAGCCATAAGAATCTTTTCCCTTTTCTTAATAGCCTCAATCACCTCAACCTTCATATCATCATAAATGATTGCAGCAAGTTCCATTGTTAAGTCAAACAATGTTGGTAGATTAGCTCTAAGGTACATTCTAAGTTTTTGTGGCAATCCACCCATTTAATACTTGATTTTCTTCGCTTCAGCATCAACCATATGTGGCAACAGCCTTGCCATACAGTTAAACTCATTAGTAACTCACGACGAGTCATATTCCTAGCTTTAAACTTTAGAAACTTCAACTCTACCCTTTCATCACCAGTTCATGATTTGTGTGTCTCATCATTGCACATGCGCCATGCTAATTTCTTTTTATCATTCCAATTTATCGGATCTCACATTGGTTGGGGAGGAGAACAAAGCCTTTTTTATATAAATGTGGATATTTTCCCTATCATAACGTGTTTTGGGTGCTTAATGGTAGTGGATAAGAGGAAAACTCCATAATTGAGCGTGCTTAGGTGGGAGTAGTATTTGGAGGGGTGACCTCCTGGGAAGTATCTTCTAAAGCAACCAAAAACAAATCCGTGAGGCGACGGTGGTTTGTCCTGGACAAATCGGACAATATTATGGTGCGGAAATAAGTTGGCTGTTACAACTGGCAATCCCCTTGTTCCTCAATTTCAATCGAACTCCTTGCGATTTTCAACACACAGCCTTAATTCCAGACCTTGATTATGCGATCACGTTGTTTCTTTTATAAATGCAAAACAGTGCCAATAAAACTAAATACTCTCTGTGGTATTTGAATTCCTGCAGTAAAATAAACCAACAAATTTCTCAAATTTGATTATGATTCAAGATAAATACAACTCTTCCACGCTTCCTACATATTAAGAAATGAACAACCGGGAAATCCAAACATCCTCATTGATGATCGGATCCAAATGCTTCCAACATATAGCCACCTTTTGCTACTTTCCTATTTCCCCGTATGTTTGTCATGTAAACCCCGCAAACTTCCTACAATTCTCCTCTTCGATTTCTTAGATCAAATGTGTTCAAGAACTTAAGAGCCTGATGCACAACAATTGCACAATTACAATGATTAAAATATACTTTTATTTTTGAATAATGATTGTGTGTTTATGAATTACATATTCTTAATTGATTCCTTTTAAACACCATGAACCATTGTGTTCATTTGGGATAGGACATTTCAATTGTAACCCTGATATGGCATCTTTACATGGAAGTTATAAACATTTCATTTAACATTTCTAGACCTTATACTTACATAGCTTCTAAACATAATGCAAACATGATATGACTATTTACAATAATACCCCTAAACTTTGACTCACATGATGCCAAAAGTTACAACATAATCATAGTTGTTCAAATGCTTTTTATTTTGTAGGTTTTAAAGTGATTACATATAAGTTTTAGTTTTGTGATTACGGATCAGTTTCAACTTTTAGTTTTGAAGGTTTTAACCTAATCATAGTTATGTGTCAATACTGTTCATTTGATGAAAATGTGAACTTTTAATATACCGACAACAATAAACCTCTTGGAATTACCTTCTGTTTGGATCAGCCAGTGCTAATCGCATATGGCATTGAATGTATTAGTTTTAAATTGATAGAAAATATTTACAAATTCCTATGTCATTTATGTGTTAATTGTAAAGAAATGGTGTAGGGTTATGTGATTAAAATGTAAGAATATATATATGTATTGTATATTTATATTAATTTTATGGTCATTATTATCATTTATTAAAATATTAAATCAAATTAATTACATTATATCTTATTATATTAGCTTGGTAATAGTTGATACACTATATTACCCTTACTTGCTAATAAAAGGTATCCCCTTATGTGTATATAAAGGAGAGAATAATTAACATCATAATCTAATCAAACACAATAAACATGTTACTCTCTCTCTCTCTCTCACGGTTTTCTCGAGAAACCATAAACCTCATCCTTAACTATACATCTTAAAGGGAAACTCGATCATGCTGAAAAACATATTGCATAGATACTTTTCCGTTGAGGTTACTACTCTCCCTGAAAAACATGTCGTTTAGATACTTTTCCGCTAAGGTAACTACTCTCCCCGAAAAACATGTTGTATCAAGAGTGATGTTGACTAATCAGTTTTTTATATTTTTCCAAAATCTGGTATTAAATCAGAATACATACACAAAAACTTGGCTTTTCATCGTTAAAATGGTTTTCATCTGGAAATCCGTTTATGAAAATATTTATAATTATTAAACTCAATAAAATCCATAATTAATAACCATAATGAAATTATCAAAATTTGTTAACAATCATGTTCCAGAAATATAAGTATTACTTCATGGTTTTTTTTTATGATGTTATTGGTGTTCATTATGATTTTCGATATAATACATTTAATTTGGTAGGATACCAATGTTACAACCTAAATAGAAGAACTCAACCCAAAAAACTAGTATGATAGGTGAGAGAATCCATTTGGCTTATAAACCCCACATCAATTGCTCATACAACCGATGTGGAACAAGTCTCATACCTTGGAATGGTTTCAGTCCATAACAATACACCCTCCTTAGACCTTAAGGGCCAACGTCCTCGTTGGTCACAGCTGACTCACTCCAAGCTACCACTCCGCAGGCCACCACTCTAAGGCTGGCTCTGATACCAATGTTACAAGCCAAACAGAAGAACTCAACCCAAAAGACAAGTCTGATAGGTGAGGGAACCCATGTGGCTTATAAAAGCCAAACAGAATAACTCAACCCGAAAGACTAGTCTGATAGGTGAGGGAACCCATTTGGCTTATAAACACCGCATCGGTTGCCCATACAACCGATGTGGGACATGTCTCATACTTTGCAATGGTTTCAGTCCGTAATAGTTGTACGTGGTGCAGTTTGGTGCGGTTTAACTTAAACCGAATAGTAAACCAAAGTTTCAGTTCTATGATTTTTTAAAAAACATTCGGTTACGGTTTTTCGGTTTTTGGGTTCAGTTTGGTTTTGGATGCGGTTTCTTTAGTTTTGTTAATCAAGCCAAAACGTTTTGGGCCAAAAAAACTTGACCCAAGATATTAAAATTGGGCATGTCATTTTTTTTCTTTTAACTAATAATTAATAACATATTGAATATTTGAACCTCAAATATTAAAAGCTTATAAATGATGCATTTAAAATCAAAATTTAATGTCAAATGAAAATCAAAACAAAAAGTGCCAATATTATTATTTGTTAACAATATGCATAAACTAAATATATTTGTTGTTAATCATATGTTAAAACTAAAAATATAGTCATTGACAAATTTTGTTTTAATGGTTATGGTTAAGATATATTGGTCATTCGATTTTTGTTATTTTAGTTCGGTTCGGTTTTTAAGTTGTTTGCAAAATACAAAACCGAACCAAAACCAATATTACGGTTTTTTCTAAAATTCAAAACCGAACCGCCGGTTTCTAATTTGGTTTGATTTTTTTGTTCTTTTGGGTTTTTCAGTTTCGGTTCGGTCTTTTCGGTTTTGTGCTCACTGTAACAACTCGGATATTTTTAATATTATTTTGCCTGTTTACCCGACCCGCTCTTATGTTCGGAAAACTTTCGCGTTTAACGAGTCATTATTATTATCCTAATATTTCCGTTTTAATATTTATTTAATGATTTAAAACTACTTTGATTAATATACATTTTTAACTCAAATCTAAACCTTAACCCTACTTTGTTTCTACCTAAATAGTCCAGGGGCTAAACTGCAAAATCTGCATTATTATTATATTATCATATTTCTTTAACCCAATAACCCGTTTCCATATCCAGATCTTAAACCCGATAACCCATTTTGTAGCTTGGATAATTTTCGTCTCAACTTGGTAATTAAATCTTTCAATTTATTGTTCTTGCCTTAATCGACCAACTGACTCTCTTAATTATGTAAAATCGATATATTTGGTATGAATTGCATATAATACGAGCCGTCCTATCTTAATGATCGACACACCATATAACAACATTATAATCAAGTTATTCGCGGCTGCACAAAACTGGATACGTCGCCAAACGAACCCATATTTCTAATTACGTTATAGAAATCGTGTTATAGGTGTTTTGATTCTGCCAGCCGCCGTCCCTGTATCAGTCAGATTAGCCGTCTTATAAACATCGATCAAGGTAATGATTTGCATGTTTTTGATCGCCGTAAGTTCAATTTCAAGAAACCTAACATTGTTGGATCAAACAATAAGCGGAATAACGAAGTCGTAAATTAGGGTTCTTATGGTTTCGGGGGTTTCTGTTTCGTCTTCATATAATAAACAGTTTTCCATATATAACATAAATGATATGGTAGTGCAGTTGGTGTGGTCTGTTGGTTTAAATCAGGGGGTCGTGGGTTCGAACCCGGCCACCCTGATTTCGAGTTTTTATTTTTTTACTTATTTATTTATTTTTTTTATGATTTTTAATTAATTAATTATTATTAATATTAATAATGAAAAATCATATTAATTAATAGATAAACATTTCTTTATTGAAACCGACACTTAAACTAGCCATTTTTTTCCAAATCATAGTTAAAGTTATATATATACATGTGTGTGTATTAGTTATGAAAATTTGTTAAAAGTTTTATTCTAACATATATACTTATTTTAATCATGTTAATTGATATTATATGTATGAGTTTAAGTACTTTTGAAAGATCATATTTTATAATTTATTTATTAATCCTTTATTATTTACAAGGTTTTTATAAAAAGAAATCATTTTCTAAAGGTGAGAATATATATAAAAATTAAATGTATTTTTAGCTTAAATTAATTATTTAAAACAGATCTCTTTATATTATTTATACAAAATCTTCATAAACGTTTATTTGAGTATTTAAATGTATTTTATGAGTATTTAAATTTATTTTAAACAACTCCTTTGTTAATAAAATTAATAATAAATTTAAATAAATAAGTAGCTTCGCGAGAACCCATTAGATCATTAAATCCCGAACCTCATCGAATATCGAGCGTCTTTGATTTGCCTTTGTATTTTAAGTTCTTAGTTACTTATCGTCATAACTCATACTTAGGACTTACCGTTGGACAATCTCGAAAGAAGTGATGTTCCGTACCTTTGTTTATCCCGTTTGTGTTGTCGACCAGGTGAGTACCACATTCCCCTCTTTTACTCGTTTTCTCACGTTTTGGGGACATATGCGTAAATATATTTCCCATATATACTTATACACAAAATTGCAACTTTGTCTTATGTGTTAACAACATATACCTTACTTTTTTATGTGCTTATTTGCTTTGTATGCTTCCACATTCGGAGAGGTCCAACATAATCTCAATCTAGTATGATCATACGCCAGCCGTGAACCTTTGTGCTTCTCGACATCTCAGTTATACTTGCTCATTTGGTTATTTTGTTATTCTCATATGACTTGTTGCAGTTACGTATTTTGTTATATATAATTGTTGGTACATGATGTCAGTAGTTCAGTATATAGTGTCTGTAATCGAGTCGTTTGGATTTGTGTTTGTATGTAAGCGAAGTTAGCTAACAAGTTCGCTGATATAGGCGAACTTGTTAGATAAGCGAAGTTAGTGACAACTTCGCCTGAACATGCCAGGCGAAGTTGTCGTGTTATATATTGATTAGGTTACAGCTTAATCAAGAACAAACAAGTTTAGTTTACGTGTTTACGAGATCTGTAATCAGTGATTGATATCACGTGTTTCCGGTTGCAATACAAAGTGTCTTTGCTTATTGTAACGTGTGTTCGATCGTGTTAACTCGTATCGTCTTCTACGCTCGTAACGTCTTACGTAGGGATTCCGCACCTACGTAGAACGAGATATTCCGTGTAGATCCGGCTGGGAACCTACAGTTGGTATCAAAGCTTTTGCTCGTGATTGTGTGGTTTGGGATTATCACGCGGGTGTAGAAATCGTTCCGTTCGACTATTCGCGGGACGAGTTTACCGAGTTTTTGTGTCCTACTCACCTCCCACCATCATAAACAACCCATAACACCTTCACAAACCTCGTAAAATCCAGAAATCAAACCTGCAAAACCATCGTATTCATCAGGCGAAGTTGCCGTCACTGTTTGTAGGGTTTAGGCGAAGATATAAGGTTAAGCGAAGTTATCCACAACTTCGCCTACCTTCTCAAGTTCGCTTATCTCAAGCGAAGTTACCCACAACTTCGCCTACCTCACAAGTTCGCTTACCTTAAGCGAAGTTATACACAACTTCGCCGAATCAGGCGAATTTAACAAAGGGAGCGAAGTTTAGAATCAGCGAAGTTCAGACTTAAGCGAAGTTATCCACAACTTCGCCTACAGTACTGTTAAAAATAAAATTTTTATTTTTTCGGGTTTCTTTGTGTTTTGTGAAAGATGTCTTCAATAAACATTACGGAACTGGTGAAGATGGAAGTGGAAGCGGGTTCAGCTACAAAGGCACCAAAGATGCTTAAGGGAACTGATTTTGTAGCGTGGAAAGATCGTTTTGAACAATATGTCAAGTACCAAGATGCTAAAATGTGGGTGTGCATACAAGATGGTTATATTCCACCAACTGCTGAGTATGAGGGTCGTGATCAGATAAAGAAATACAAAGAGATGGAAGAAGAAGAAAAGAAAATGTATGAGGCTGAAAGCAAAGCTCATGCAGCGATAACAATGGCTCTTCCACAAGAGATTCTTCACACCTTCAGAAAGTATAAAACTGCTAGAGAGCTTTGGGAAGCACTTGAAAATCGTTTTGAGGGTAATGTGGGGATTCGTGCATCAAAGATTAAACTACTTAAAACCCAATTCTCGGTGTTCAAGTACTTGAAGAATGAATCACTTGATGATATCATCACTAGATATTATCATCTGATGACCGAACTCAACAACTACTCCATTACTTACAAAGAAGATGAGATCGTTGAAAAGCTTCTTGATGCTCTCCCGCCGAAATGGGAGATGTACACTGTGTTGATGAGAGAAGACCAAGAGTTTGCCGACTATGACTTGGAAACAGCAGTCAACAAACTAAGAACTTTAGAACTTAACATGGTTCGAAAAGAGACACCAACTGATCAGGTTCAGGATCCAGGAATGTATGGTGCAAAAGTTAACTCAAGTTCAAGTTCGAAGTCTGAATCGTCTGCTTACTACTCTAAGGGAGACTCGGGCGCTAACTCAACACATGAAGGTCATGTATCTCTCAACATGAATGGTGATGTGTGTTTTGTAGCTGGTGGATCAAATGCTTCTAAACCTCAAGCAACCAAGAGCAGTTTTTCCCCAAGTGTTTCGAACAACAACTACTCAAAGATGCCCATGAGTGTTAAATCTGCTGAACAGCAGTTTGCTCTCTATGCATCTTTCATTGCTTCGTATGAAAATTACATTCAGGGTAAGATTGTTGATCCTGCAACATTGGATGAAGACTATGATCAGATCGATGCTGATGATCTGGAAGAAATGGATCTGCAGTGGCAGATGGCGATGATTGTGAGAAGGGTTAAGAGGATTATGAAGAAGACAGGTAGAAAGTTTGTTGGTGAGAGACCGGGTTTTGACAAGTCAAAGGTGCGATGTTATAACTGTCAGCAGAATGGCCACTTTGCGAAGGAGTGCACAAATGAACGTGTAGAACGCAGTCAAAACAGGTCTACACAACCGAATGGGGGTGGTAGTGAGAATAGAGCCATGATTTCTAGACAAAACGAGGAGTACAACTGGAATCTGCATGTTGAGGAAGTTTTCGAACAGGCCAATTTGGCGAACATCGTAGCTGCAGATAGTGAGAAAGTGACTGGCGAAAATGAAGCTTTCATGGCAGAAGTGAAAGACAGCTCTCCGAGGTTAGTACTAAACTCCCTTGTACTAAATGTGAAAATCTGTCTGAACAATTGACAACTATAACTGATCAGTTTGTTAGTTTGGATGCTCAATTTAAAACCTTAAAAGAAGATCATCATTTCACTAAAGCTAGAGAAAACAGTTATAAAGTAAAAATAAAAGCTAGTGAGAAAGATATTAGGAGTCTTAAAGCAAATCTAGCTGAAAAAATTCAAGTAATTGATCTTAGCTATGAAGTGTTAGAAGAGAAAACAAAACTAATAGCTGAAAGGGATAAACAGATAGCTGATCACCAGGTGAAAGTGGTGGAACTAAACAGGAAACTTGAGCAATTCAGAAATTCCTCCGCTATACTTGATCACCTCGTTAGTGATCAAGGTTCCCCAGTTAAAAGGGGAGGAATTGGATATCATGAAGTTCCACCACCGTACAATCATAATTACACTTATGATCCTAGTAATCAGAAATCTGTTGATGTTGATTTTGGTTAGACAGTTCCGGTTAAGGTTACTATTAAAGAACCAGAAGTTAGTAAAGGCGAAACAAGTAAGCCTGTTTCGAGTGTTAAGATTTCTGCTCCTAGTCCTGTCTCATCAAACTCGGATAAGTCATCCGAGTCGAGAGAGACAAAAGAAGAGGCAGTGTTACCAAAAGGTGGAGAGAAACATAAAACAACTGAAAAGAAATCTCCACTAAACCCGTATGTCCCACCATATGTGAGACAAACGGGCAGTAATGCAGCCTCAACATCTAAAACAACTATTGAAAAGAAAGTTGAACACAGGAGTTGTTTCAGATGTAATCAATTAGAACACCTAATTGCTGATTGCCCTCTGAAGCAAAGATTCAGAGGTATGAGGCCTTCAAAAACTGAGAATAGAACTAATCACTATAATGGTAAAAATGAAAACTAATCAAAGTTGAGAAATTGGAATAATCATGGTTTTCAAAGAAATCAATCTCAGTTTTTCACTGCTAACAACCAAACCATAAGTAATAATTCATATAATTCACGAAGGTATGGATGGCCTCATAGTCAATCTACAAGAAGGTATCCTTTTAGGACTTACAGAAATTAGTCCGATACTAACTTTGGACAGCCAAAGTATGGGATGTATCGACCCAGGACCAATAGGTCGTGGGTCCCCAGATTTTAATCCTCTGCTTTAATCGTGCAGGAACAGTTGAACAGGGCTGCAAACAATCTATGGGTTGTGGATAGCGGCTGTTCCCGGCACATGATGGGTAACAAGAATTTGTTACACGAATGGAAACCTGTTCAAGGAGGAAGAGTGAGTTTCGCTGGAGAGAGTGGTGGAAGGATCACAGGAATTGGGACGGTAACTAACGGAAAGATGACGTTAGAGAAAGTAAATTTTGTTGAAGAACTGAAGCACAATCTGCTGAGTGTTTCGCAGATTTGTGACAAAGACTACACCGTGCACTTTACCAAGAATGAAGCGATCGTGCTATATCCTGGTTTCAAGAAACCAGAGGATTGGATTGTTATGAAGGCTCCAAGAGAAAAGAATACGTATATTATGGACATGAGATCGACTGAGATGGCAACGAAAGGAGGAGACTTGGAGTTGGTCGCCTACACAGATTCTGATTATGGAGGGTGCAATCAGAGTCGGAAGTCAACAACAGGTGGATGTCAGTTTCTTGGAGGCAGATTAGTGTCATGGCAATGCAAGAAGCAGACCTCAGTCGCCATTTCAACCTGTGAAGCAGAATACATGGCAGCATCCAACTGCTGCTCCCAGGTTCTTTGGATTCAACAGCAATTGCGCGATTATGGTCTGAATTTCACTCATACTCCTATTTGCATTGATAACACTGCTGCTATCTCAGTAACTAACAATCCCGTAAAACACAGTAAAACTAAACATATTGACATTCGTCATCATTTTATACGGGATTGTGATGAGAAGAAACTGATTGTGCTCGAAAAGGTTGATACGTTAGATAATTTCGCTGACTTGTTCACTAAAGCGTTTGACAAAAATCGTTTTCAAAACCTTGTTGAGCTGAATGGGATGATCAATCCCGAGTAACCGTGTTTTGTGACTTGCTTAAAAAAAAAAAAAAAAAAAAAAAAAAAAAAAACGTCACTATCGCTTAGAATTTTGTCGGTTGCCTCAGTTGGAAGGACATATCTTCGGATATGTTTGGTCCTCATTTCTACTTGTAGAATATGAGGATAGCCATTAACCAGATGACTGAAAGTGACCGGGGCGGTTTATGATGTGTTTTTATTCTTTCGCTGAAAATTAGTCGATCATACTTAGTTAGAAGGACACATACTTGTATGTGGTTGGTCCAGCTGATCCATTGGATCTTCAGGATAGCCGTTTACCTGAAAACTTCAATTTGATCGGGGCGATTGAAGTTAAAATTTTCTTTGCGGGAGATGAAATTATTTTTCAAGTCTACTACTTCGTAAGAAGTTCCTTTACTATGTTTAACAGAAAATTGATTCAACCTTGGAAAGTGATAGATATACTGATTCTGTGTGCTTAACTAGTGAAGTTATAAGGCCTAAAAGACTTTAGAACAGTCATTGTATGTCATGGTAGCTTTTTATGGTGCGTAAAAGTATAAGTGATACTAACTAAAACTACTCGATTTTACGTGGAAACTCCTTAACAGTTGTGCATGTCTCCATATATATCTTTCCGAATGATAGGCAGAAAAGCGATTACCCAGTCATACACGAGCCCGTGAGTGTTCTGATTCCCGTGAAGATAGCGTGTCAAGATACTGCAGTGATCCAAATTCGGGACTTGCAGTAGTTTATCTGAAGTTTGTGTAAATACTTAAAAAAAAAAAAATGTGTGAGTTATTGAGTTCATAATGTTAAGACTTATCAATCAAGATGTTAGAAAGTGAACGGGAAGAAGAGTCTAAAGATCGAAGAGTACTTACTATTTAATCAGACACTACGGGTCGAGGTCAACTCGGGGTGACTTGGGGAAAGCCAAATACGCTTTGAGAATAGATAGGAGGCATCATACTCTATGAGTTGTTGCCCACTTAAGTTTTGAGCTTAATTGAACCTAACCCGTATCACAGAAACGATGAAAACCATTCTAAGTCATTTACCTGCTTACAACCTGTTTCTTTATGTCATAATATAGCTAAACACGGATCTGTGTGACAGTCACGTAATTAGTATGATTCCTGTTCGGATCTTTTCTAAAACATGGTAGTCCCTGTCGAGACTGAAATTTGATCCCGTGTACTTTATTTTTAAAATTTTTCTACTTATGTAGTTGTATGATTTTATACCTGGTTACTTGGTCTTGATCGTATCATTTAACACTTTAAAGGTTGTTTTAAAACTTAATTGCAAATTGTTCAAATTATAGGGTTTGTTTTGAAAATTTTAATACCGGCGATGTTATCCATAACTTCACCTGTATGACGTTGACCCTATATAAAGGATATTAAAGGTCAGACTGTTCATTATTTCAACAAAACCAGCGAACTTATACTTTCGTAACCCTAAGCGAAGTTATCGATCGAATTTTCTGTGTTCATTTTTCTCAGTTCTAATCCGTGATTAAAGGTGTGTAGGGTAGTCGAATAGTATAATCTCTGTCAATTGATGTTATTCAGAGGTCGTATCTACCCGATTAGCGACCTCGTTTATATGAAACCTTAACACCCGATTTTCAAACATGTTTTTACGTGGTCATACTCAACTTAATCGTCTAGATCTTCATAATATCATGTGTTTATCACCGAACATTCTCCAAATTGATCCAATTCGTTTCGTTTGAAAGTCTAATCTGTAGCCGTTTCATATTCGGCGAAGTTGCAGTTTAGGCGAAGTTATCCGTAACTTCGCCTGAGGTTCAACTTCGCCTAATAATTAATTAGGTTACAGTATATGAGGCAATGTTGTGGTTAGGCGAAGTTATCATTAACTTCGCCTGGGTCTTTTTACTTAACTGTTATCCGGCGAAGTTCAAGTTGAAGCGAAGTTGTTCCCAACTTCGCCCCACCTCTAACTTCGCCTATACAGAACAGATCACAACTTCGCTCATGGTAACAGGCGAATTTGTGATTTGCTTTGACGTTTATCTAACTTAGTCTGTTTGATGCAGATATGGCTGCTGTAGCTGGAGCAGGCGGTGATGATGGAGGAGACAACCAAAGACAGTTCTTCCCGGGTCATAACATGTACATAACATTAGACCCGGAGGCGAGCGTAGTTGATGATTTCCGTGAAATCATCACATTCTTACTACGCTCGCGTATATTCCACGCGATTACGACAACACTACCAATATCCTTGCCAAACATTGAGGATTTTTGGCAGACTGTGGAATATGACTGTAGGGTCGAGCCCCCGGTGATGCGAGCAACAATCAACAATCACATTGTTCAGTTCTCATCTGAACAGATCCGGGCGTCTTTACGATTTGGAGATGAGACGAGGGATGACCCGACAGATTTTGTGGCTCCTTTCCATGATGGAGCGTTTCTGAGGATGGGATAATCTGGTCCCTTGGGAGATACTCAGAGAAGGAAGGGGTTTTTGCTTGACCAGTGGCGCTTTCTCATGCATGTCATGATAGTAGGCATGTCAGGGAGAAAGGCGGGCACTGATGGCATGGGCGCGACCATGCAGTCGGCGATGACTGCTCTGACTTATAATAAGCGTTACAGCTTTAGTCAGATGGTCTTCTACGAGATTGATCGACAAAGAAGAGCGGTGGCGCGTGAGAGATTTATCATGTATCCAAGATTCCTCCAAATGATCTTGAATCATGTTGCTCCAACGCTACCTCAGCGCCGCCCAATTAGATACGTGGAAAGTGTGAGCAAACGGATCTTCGCCCAATGCAGATCTTCCAGTGCAAGGAGCAAACCTGAGCTCCGTCCTCTACATACTCCACTTTTTGGGTACTTGATGAACCCGGAGTATGTGCCAGCTAGTAGGGACGAGTTTCGGGACCCGGCACCACAACAGGCAGGAGCACCACAAGTTATACCTGCTGCTCCTGTTGTGTCACCGGAGGAGAACGTAGACCTTGATGCTGCATTTGGTGGTCAAGGCTTCTTTGATATGGATCGGATGGATCCAGAGGAAAATGTACAAGTCTCGATTGCACAAGTTTCGAGTGTGAATGTGACTAGGGCAGCTACAACGGTGGCTGACTCTGATTCTGAAGATGAGTTGGCCGAAGCGAGACGGATTTTTGTAACACAAGAACGAATTCAAGGGAAAAGAAAGAGAATTGATGATGACAGCGAGTCAGATTATGTAGAAGAAGTTCATCAGTTGATTCGGAGATCAAGAAGGGAACGGGCAGGTGCAGGTTCGGGAGCTGGTGAGAGCTCAAGGGTGGTACGTTTCACCCCACCCGCACTGTCCGGTATGACTATCGTTCCCTCATCATTACATGTTACAAGGCCAAGCGCCACAGACGTTCCCGTGGTGGCTACCTCATCTACCTTTGGCCTCCCACCCACTACATTCCAACTATTGGCTCCGGAGATTGTATCGTTGCCACCTCCAACTCTTATTCCAACGGAGGTCGTGGCACGATTTATTGAGTAGACGGTTGTGGCCACTGCAGGGTTATCAGTGACAATACCACCTGCGGTTACGTCTATGTCTACTTCTGAGGTCCCGGTTACATCGGAAATCCCTCCTCAGTATACTCAAGATATATCACATCTGAGGTTTGATTTCGATGCAACCTTATCAGACTCTGAACGAATAGCAGCACTTGAACGGGTCGTGGCATAACAGTCAAGGATTAATCTTATCCAGACCCAGGCTATTCAACGCCTAGTTGCTGAGAATCAGATGCAGTCGTCCCTGCTGGTAGAACATGGTAAAATCATAGATGCTTTGAAGGAGTTCTTGGCATCTCAGGGGGAGACGAGTTGTAAAGGCGATGAGTTGAGGACGAAGAAGCGCAATGATAGAGACGATGATCCCAATGCATCGAAAGGTGCAGGTGGAGAGTTGCCAAGAACTGAACAAGCTCTTGGGACTTCCACAACTCAGGGGGAGTCGACAAGTGCAGCTGGTGGTGATGATGTGGTGGTAGTGGACGTTGAGGAGATGGATGATGAGTATATAGGTGATGATGATGTATTACCGGTTGAAGAAATAGAGAAGATTGGAGAAGAGATTGTTATTGATAATGAGATAGAAGATGGAGAGATTGTAGAAGAGAATGTGGAGCATGAGATACCAGAAGTTGATAAGCCAGATATGGGTAAAGAGATTGGGAATGATGAGACAGAATGGGAAGAGCAGCCAAGATGGAAAGAAGGCTATGCTCAATGGTTTGTTAAAACGAAGAAACCGGCGGTCCCTACTATGTTTAAGAAGAGTTACAACATTAGAGGCTATGCTGAAGCGAGAAAGGGGATCATTTGCTGGATATATGATGAGCAGTTGAGGCTCTTTGTGATTAAAAGGTATGATGGTGTTCAATACTTCAAGAGGATGTTGAGATCGTTGAATACATTGCCTGAGTGTGAAGTGAAAGACTTAGCCAGATTGGGATTGATAAATCGAAGTGATGATAATATGGCTAGAGTCATCGGGAAGATAGTATGGAAGGAGAGTATAAAGGAAAAGAAGTTCGAGCTGTTGAAACCACAAAAGGGAAAACTTATCGAAGATAAAGATAGAGGGTTGAGAGCAGACGGCAAGCCTTGGATGATTATGAAGTATAAGCCGATCCGGTGTTTGAAAGAAGTGCCGATGAAACAAATGCCCAAGGATGTGCTCAAAGACCTGAAGTGGTGGTATGTAGATTGTGAGACAGCTGAAGCAGTAATGGAAGACGAAGATGAACAAGAGCTGCTGAGAGTCTATGATCCGATGCATCTAGTGAACTTGTCGCAAGCTGATCTGCAGGTGCTGAATGAGAAGAAGATATTTTATATTCCTGCTTGGAAAGACGAAGCGAAGAAATAACAAAGAATTGTATCAGTTTGTGTACGTGAAGGAGTTCATGCTTAAAGATGAAGATACAAGATTGTTGAAGATTACAAGACACGTGTTTGAAGATAAAGATATGAAGCTACTGCCAATGGGGAGTCTGTTGGTACATGATGTCAGTAGTTCAGTATATAGTGTCTGTAATCGAGTCGTTTGGATTTGTGTTTGTATGTAAGCGAAGTTAGGTAACAAGTTCGCTGATATAGGCGAACTTGTTAGATAAGCGAAGTTAGTGACAACTTCGCCTGAACATGCCAGGCGAAGTTGTCGTGTTATATATTGATTAGGTTACGGCTTAATCAAGAACAAACAAGTTTAGTTTACGTGTTTACGAGTTCTGTAATCAGTGATTGATATCACGTGTTTCCGGTTGCAATACAAAGTGTCTTTGCTTATTGTAACGTGTGTTCGATCGTGTTAACTCGTATCGTCTTCTACGCTCGTAACGTCTTACGTAGGGATTCCGCACCTACGTAGAACGAGATATTCCGTGTAGATCCGGCTGGGAACCTACAATAATAGATGTACAATTAAAATGGTGTGTTGCTTACTCAACATGTGTTGTTGAAAAAATTCTATTTTATAAGAATATGCAGGTTATCGTAGGAATTTAATGCAGATTGGTGAAGACTTAGTGAAGAATTTAAGTTATAAATGATAAATCAAGAAACTTATTTGTAATTGTTGTTTGTTTAATAAGTTGTATTTTGTACTTGAATTATTAAATTGAATTAAATAGATATTGTCATTTAAATAATGTTGCATGATAGTAACCTTTGAAAAGCTGTGAGCAATCAGTTCGCCCCGGCATTTCCGCCGTAGGTTGGGGTGTGACAGATTGGTATTAGAGCCGAAGGTTTAAGATAGGTCGTTAGAGATTGCCTTAGACACATGTTTAGGATCCCTATACGTGCCTATCTGTTTACCTTTATGTGTTCAAATTAAATTGTTTACAGCTTTCTTATATAATTATTATTTATTATCTATTGTATTGTTATGCACACACACACAAACTCTGAGGCTATGCGTCAACATTCAAAGAAAACTTTTCGAAAAGTATATTGCTTTTATTTTCGGGAAATTTCTTAAGAATTCCCACCTGTTGTTTTCACTCGTACACCTTAAGGCTAGGTTATGTGGCATGTCCCTATGATAAATGAAAGGGGAAGAGAAACTATGAGTTGGGCATTGACAAAACGGTTCCAAGAACCAAAGGTAAGACGCTATTACTTACTTGGGTGATAACATGACCACATTACTCAACCCTATGGACCCGAGCAAGAACCATAAATGCCATATGACCGACACCTTAGGTTGATTTTAACCGAATTCAAGGTGATTCATGGCTAAACTCGGTTTTCCCAATTATTGTGTTCCGTTATTTAAATGGTTAGTTGGGTGAAAAATCCATGGAACCCATGGGCACTCCTACTGTCCATTTCTTAACTTGTTTTTGTAGTTTTGTTGGAGTAATCAAACGTGGTGATTCAAAAGATACTTCGACTACCCATATATATTCCGATAGTTCGTTATTTAGTTGTGTCGGTTAATACGTCGTGTAACGCTCATTGGACCGACAAACTTCATTGCATTGTTAATTCGTTAATTAGTTGGGTCAATCAAATTGCCGTGTAACGCTCATGGGGTGTCCAACTCAGTTGTTTTTCTTTTTGTTTTTTTTTCGTTAGTTTGTTGGGCCATTCAAATTGCCATGAAAAGCTCATGGGAGGCCAACATCCACAATTTATATTTTTTTAGTTTATTGTATACTTAATAATCTAAATTTTAAACTGACTTAACTCCTCATGTAGTCATCATACATTAATATTACTGACTACATCATTTAATAACTATTTACGCAATGTACCCCACTAATCTTATAAACTTTTACTTTTGATTCTCATGACGCAATTCCCTTTACTTCTCAAGGCAATGTTATTATAAGTAACCTACATACTTAGACATTTTATTATCCTAATGATTTCCTCAACTTATCCTTCATCTTATAAACCTTTATTCTTTTGGTCCTCGTATATTTTCTCGTCTAAGAAACCACCGTCGTCCTCAACATCAATATTATGATTCTCACGACCACCGTATGGTTGCATGTATCGCCAAAGAGTTAACTGCTGTGATCCCTAGGATATTAAATCAAATTCGGAAGCTCAATGCAACCGATTCAACTTTTCCCATAAATTCCTCTGTTGGTGACTACAAACCAGCTACCTCTATTCATCCTCACAACAAGAAATGTAAGAACCTTGCTGCAACAAATCCTACCCACCCATAGGTCTCCTCAAACAAGAAACCTTACGTCGGTCCTTTTCTGTCATGCTCCATTTGTAACCGTCACCACTCCGTTAAATCCCTATGCCGTCGTTGCACCCAATGTAACCGTTATGGTCATCTTGCTAACACCTGCTGTGTCCCGCCTACTGTACAAGCTGTTCCGCAAAAACCTACCCCTCTTACTCAACCTGATGTTCCTAATACCCGTGCTTGCTACCCTTGTAAGGACCCAAATCACCTCCGTAATGCGTGCCCTCAACTTACCCAAGCTCATCAAGCCCAATTTACAACTACACCATACTACTTGACCCATGCTTACCAGGCTCAAATGCATCAACCTCATGTCCCTCAAACTCCTCCCATCAATCAAGGTCACCCTTACTTAACCCAACACAACCAAATCCCGCAACGGCAAGCTAAAGTTTACCAGACATGTTTCCACCAAACAACCTTCTTGCAAACTGTTTAAACTCATGTTATTCAAGCTACCCAAATCAATCTACCTCAACTGATCATACTCCTGCAACTCCTCATGGTGCTTCAAGTCACGTCAATTACGCTACTCAAGGACCCCGAAGACTTTTTCCGTTTTATTTATATGTCCTTATTATCTTGTCTTTTTCTTAATTATGATATTGTAACTCCTTTTTGTGGCCTTGGATTATTTCAGTTTGAACTATTAATCCTCCACGTATCGTACCTTATAGATAAAGTTTCTTTTCGTTAAATAGATTGTCTATTAAAGCCTATGATGTCTATTTCCTTACCTTCATTCATCACAACTCATTTTATTGACCTCAACTATTAATAAGTTATCTATTTTTCCAAATACTAATACTTTTGTGTTAAAAGACGTTTTAGAAACTCTTCTATTTAAATCAACCACAACTTTCGAAATTTTTTTATACATTGGTTTTATAATTAAAACTTCTTGAAAATTTTTGTTTCCTCAAAGTCATGCTTTTAATCAAACATTTTGTAAATCCACACGATGGAACGAATCATGTGGACCATCGACGATAACAATAATTATGGTTCGGAACACAATTATCGAAGTTTTCGCATGGAAATCATGAAGCGTAAAGTTGTGTCATAATATAGAATTGAAAGTAGTTGGAATAACAGTACAAATGTAAAAATGATAAGGACATGGTAGATGCGCCGATGGTACATCCTATATATAAGTGCCCTTATCGGATTTGCATTTGGAGCGTTATTTTATATATTCAAAGTTCGGTGTTATGAATTTTTAAATTTTATTTTAAAATTTTACTTTAAAAATTATACTTTCCTCGATATTTAATGGTTTGTTATAGTGTTCTTTAATTTCGGGACTAAATTCCCTAAAGTATGGGAGACTGTAACAACTCGGATATTTTAAATATTATTTTGCATGTTTACCCGATCCGCTCTTATGTTCGGAAAACTTACGCGTTTAACGAGTAATTATTAGTATCCTAATATTTCCGTTTTAATATTTATTTAATGATTTAAAACTACTTTGATTAATATACGTTTTTAACTCAAATCTAAACTTTAACCCTACTTTCTTTCCACCTAAATAATCCAGGGTCTAAACAGCAAAATTTGCATTATTATTATATTATCATATTTCTTTAACCCAATAACCCGTTTCCATATCCAGATCTTAAACCGATAACCCGTTTTGTAGCTTGGACAATAATTTCATCTCAACTTAGTAATTAAATCTTTCAATTTATTGTTCTTGCCTTAATCGACCAACCGGCTCTCTTAATTATATAAAATCGATATATTTGGTATGAATTGCATATAATACGAGCCGTCCTAACTAAATGATCGACACACCATATAACAACACTATAATCAAATTATTCGCGGCTGCACAAACCTGGATACGTCCCCAAACGAACCCATATTTCTATTTACGTTATAGAAATCGTGTTATAGGTGTTTTGATTCTGCGAGCCGCCGTCCCTGTATCAGCCAGATTAGCCGTCTTATAAACATCGATCAACGTAATGGTTTGCATGTTTTTGATCGCCGTAAGTTCAATTTCAATAGCCCCAACATTTTTGGATCAAACAATAAGCGGATTAACGAAGTCGTAAATTAGGGTTCTTATGGTTTCGGGGGTTTCTGTTTCGTCTTCATATAATAAACAATTTTCCATATATAACATAAATGATATGGTAGTGCAGTTGGTGTGGTCTGTTGGTTTAAATCAAGGGGTCGTGGGTTCGAACCCGGCCACCCTGATATCCAGTTTCTATTTTTTTACTTATTTATTTATTTTTTTTATGATTTTTAATTATTATTATTAATGAAAAATCATATTAATTAATAGATAAACATTTCTTTATTGAAACCGACACTTAAACTAGCCATTTTTTTTCTGAATCTTAGTTAAAGTTATATATATATATATTTATATATATATATATATATATGGGTGTGTGTGTGTTAGTTATGAAAATTTGTTAAAAGTTTTATTCTAACATATATATTTATTATAATCATGTTAATTGATATTATATGTATGAGTTTAAGTACTTTTGAAAGATCATATTTTATAAATTATTTATTAATCCTTTATTATTTACATGGTTTTTATAAAAATAAATCTTTTTCTAATGGTGAGAATATATATATAAATTAAATGTATTTTTTGCTTAAATTAATTATTTAAAACAAATCTCTTTATATTATTTATCCAAAATCTTCATAAACGTTTATTTGAGTATCTAAATGCATTTTATTTAATTAGATCATATTATGAACAATAAAGCTTTGCTAATAAAATTAATAATAAATTGAAATAAATTAGTAGCTTCGCGAGAACCCATTAGATCATTAAATCCCGAACCTCATCGAATCTCG
Source organism: Bidens hawaiensis (assembly GCF_021521415.1). NCBI lineage: Eukaryota > Viridiplantae > Streptophyta > Magnoliopsida > Asterales > Asteraceae > Bidens > Bidens hawaiensis. The sequence continues at coordinate 996,481 of NW_027491035.1, read as the reverse complement.
AACGTCTTTAATTAGCATTTGTATTTTAAGTTCTTAGTTACTTATCGTCATAACTCATACTTAGGACTTTCCGTTGGATAATCTCGAAAGAAGTGATGTTCCGTACCTTTGTTTATCCCGTTTGCATTCTCGACCAGGTGAGTACCACATTCCCCTCTTTTACTCGTTTTCTCACGTTTTGGGGACATATGTGTAAATATATTTCTCATATATACTTATACACAAAACTGCAACTTTGTCTTAAGTGTTAACAATTTATACCTTACTTGTTTATGTGCTTATTTGCTTTGTATGCTTCCGCATTCGGAGAGGTTCATCATAATCTCAGTTTAGTATGATCATACGCCAGTCGTTAGCCTCAGTGCTTCTCGGCATCTCAGTTATACTTGCTCATTTGGTTTTTTGGTTATTCTCATATGACTTGTTGCAGCTACGTATTTTGTTATATATACTATATGTACAATTAAACTGGTGTGTTGCTCACTTAACATGTGTTGTTGATAAAATTCTATTTTATACAAATATGTAGGTTATCGTAGAAATTTAATGCAGATTGGTGAAAACTTAGTGAAGAATTTATGTTATAAATGATAAAATCATGAAATTTATTTGTAGTTGTTGTTTGTTTAATAAGTTGTATTTTGTACTTGAATTATTAAATTGAATTAAATAGATATTGTCATTTAAATAAATAATGTTGCATGATAGTAACATTTGAAAAGCTGTAAGCAATCAGTTCGCCCCGGCATTTCCATCGTAGATTGGGGTGCGACACACACCCCTATAATTTGGTTTAGAATCTGGAAGTGATGCATTTTTTCTCCGTAATTATTGGCTAAACTTTATCCCCATGATTTTCAATATCTGAAAAAAATTAGTAAAAGATATTTTTTGAAAATTAAACATATAATGAATAAAAATTAATCCCTCTTAAGATTCAAATATATGCTTATCGGGTTCTTAGTTTACGGATTAAAAGGGTTTATTGTTAAAATAGTTTCAGGGTTAAGGATTAAAAACATATTACAGGCTTTCTAAAATGGTTTGCGGGCTACCAAAATCCCCAAAACCTTCTATTAATTGTTGGTGGGCTACCAAATACCAAAATCTTTCGTATTATAATTGTATGCTGGTTGTGAGGTTTTGATGCATGTTTATTGAGATGAATAATTGCAAAACCTTGAAGCAAAAAAGGCCGACTGTCTCAATTCGGTTGGTTTACGGTAAAGTTGTACATTTTGCGTGCTTGAACATGTTTATTCTCATGTAATGCTTTATTTATTTTGGCCGGGAGCCAATAATCGACTATTTGTTGTAAATTATTGTTTTGTAAAATATTGTATGCTCAAATTTTTGTTTCTTTGTTTTCGTTACAAGATGGTGAATTTGGTTATGGGAATGGGATAAACGGTGTCCATGGAGTATGACTTTTAACTAAAGATTGTTTTTTCTTGTCAAGCTAAGATTAATAGAATGCGGTTGTTTTTTCTTTTAGATATAGGTTTGGCTTTGAAACGTCAACATATTATCACCGACGTCGCGACATCGCATGTGTTTCTAAATAGTATTTTAAATGAGGAACATTTACAAATATATGCACATGTTTCTTTAAAAATATTCATAAACAACATAAACTAATCACCAAGTTTTCTTATCTTTTGTTATATTTTTCTTGTTGTATATCGTATATTATTATAGTTTTGAAGCGAAATACAACATTATAAGGTTCTTAATCCGAGTTGACATGTCTGATTAGTGGACCAGTAAGGTATTCGGGTTCAATGTCTAGTCCGGTTATAAAAACATTGGTTATGGCTAGATTATAAAAAATGAAAACCTATAGAGAACTTTAGATATATTAGATTTTCAATATATATGTTTCTGTAATGACGATGTTCCTTATCCTCTTTTATGTAACCCAGTCTAACCCAATCTTAATGGAACCAAAAATTTATTATATAACGACATATGAAATAAACTAAATAATTTTCGCCCTCATAAACAAATTTCATGAGTCCGTAAATTGTTCAAACAGATCTGGCATAATACCGTCTCCCGCTATACATGCTCTTTTCACCCATTCCCTCTCCTTTTGGATCATGAATTTTAACACTCTACCCACCCCACCCCTCATGTTAAATGTATTTTTCTAAAAGTGCTTCTCTTTTTCCTTTTTATTTATGGTACAAGGGATAATAGTTTGACATATATGACAATCAACGTACGCCTTCTATTATTACAATCATAGTACCATAATACAAAGATACCCGTTCGAGAATCAGGATGTCAAGGCTAATCTCCGACATAGAAAATCTATCAAAATTCCATGGCTTTCCAGAAGAGAAGAATTCTATATATATTGTTTATCGTAGGATATCATCATCATCATCATCATCATCATCATCGTACTCAGTATATCCCACCAATACCTTACTTTATCGTAGGATATGTCTCCCTCAATTTCATTGGTACATACAATTAACACCCTTCGCCATTTTTCTTTTTGGAGAAATTTGATAAATATAAATATAAAATACATATATCTAATAATCGAGATGCGGTTTGCATTGTTAACACACATTTTTTCAAATTTGAATTTGGTGATGCCAGAAATTCAAATGTGAAATTTTGGAGAAGAAGCCATGGATAATATGCATTGTGTGATTATGTCCTTAGATTTTCAGAAGCTATTTTCTTCAATCATATGATCTTTATAGTTTTTCGTGATTTTGTGCAATTACTTGATTTTGTTGCCATTATTAACGCCAACAGGCAGCCAACGTCTGGATGGCTGCCACATTGCTTAGGTGCCTTGTTAATGAATTCAGGGGCTTTCATTCGTCTGTATGAATAGCTTTCCAATTAAGAAAAAACGAAGACATGAGTAAGAAAAAAACGAAGACATGATGTATGAAAACTGTATTAACAGATACACTACAAAATATTATCCGTAGAAAGGGTGATATTTAGAAGCTTACGTGACATGTAGCATTCTCGATCAAATACAATTTGAGAGCATGAAGACAGGTTAAAATTTAAATGAAGATTTTGTATCTCATACCGTCATTGACTGTTGAAATTGTTCTCGCTTACTCTGATCATTATAAATGATTTAAAGTTCTTCAAATTTCGACGGCTTTATCTTCATGGAATATGAAGGAAAAAGACGTATGTTGCTCGTTATTTTTTTATTGATTACTTTTTATGAAGCAATAAGAAACCCTCTGCATTGTAGAAAACTAGTAAGGAAACCTCCGAAGATCCTCTAGCATGCATGAAAATCCATCACCGAAATACCATTAATGATAGTTGAACACAAGAACATGACCTTTCGTCCTCATGTCGTCCAACTTCCCAACACAAGTAGTTATTTACCTGATACAATAATTAGTTAACAGGGTATTCACGAGGTGCCATTAGTTATCAAGTAATGGTTCTCACGGTTAAAAAAACATGCCTTTTAGACAAGCACAATTACATGGCTTGTTTGTTGCATATGATTTATTCATCGCTTTACCTTGTTCCTAGATTTGCTTGTAAGTAGTAAATAGCGTATGTTCATCTTAATCGTTTTTTATTTCCATCAAACCTTGCTTCTAATTCTATTTTCCCTTCCATTTAGCTGGATTATGCAGAAAGATGGTTGGAATAACACCCTCTTCAACTGGGAAGTTTAGTTTCCTTGACTATTTCGATGGTGGCTCTGGGACACTAGCATGTGGTATTAAAGAAAGTGTCAAATTATATATAAACAACCTCAGAACAACTCATGTTGAGTTAGCAAGAAAAAAAGCAGTTGAAGCTTCACTGGCCGACGCAAACTCACAAGGCATTGAAATTAAAGCCGCAACCAAACAAGTCCAGATTGATGGAGAAAAAGCAGCCAAACTAGCTGATAAGAATGCCAATCGAATCTTAGGACCTATTGTTTCTTCTGGCTGGGATATTTATGAAGTCATTTACCATGAAGGGTATGTGAGTGAAGGCGTTCTAAGGGGTGCTGGAACATTGTGTGGGACATATATTGTTGGGTTCCTTGGAGAGGAAAGATTTGGAAGATTAGGATATTTGGTTGGAAGCACATTAGGTAGTTGGATTGGTGGGAAAATTGGGCATATGGCTTATGAAGTCGTTAATGGCATACACTTCGTTTTTCGCTTGGGTCAAACGGAGTAACATTTACAAATATACAAAACTATTAAAGTATTTAGACAAGTGATGTATTGTTTTAGTCATTGCTTCTCCTTTATTAGCATATATACTATTTTTGTAGGTTTAAAAAAGACCTATAGAATCTTATTCAAAGGGCGTGCATCAAACACACAAAATGGGCCACAAGTTCATTTAAAATTAGATTAGGATTGCGTATTCTACTTTGGTGTATTTAATTTTCCTGTATATATGTAGTTGGGTTGATGGTATTAATTTATTGGATTTGCCATGTTGGTTAATTACAAAAATCCAAGTATTTATTGCATATGGAGAGGAAATTCTATTGTTGGAATAATTTTTATATTAAACACTACCCAAATATTGAAATGTGAAAGCAAAGGATGAAACCTCACCTAATAAACGATATCTTATCTTATCGTAATTTATATCTATACCTATATTATATTATTAAAGAGGAATGAAGGATTTATGGTAATTTCATAATTAAAGGACGATAACAAAACCAATATTTTACAATTGGACTAAAAAAATAATTTGCTATTACATCATTTCGTTTATTCAAGCGTATCATACAAGTTCATAAAGCCTCACGTATAGTGTAATTACTCTGTTTTCCTTTATGGTTTACGATGCCATCAATTTAAGAAGTTTAAAGTCTTATTAAAATGCCATGATAATAAAACCTATATTAATATTATTATTTAGTAGTTTAAACTTTATAGTGTCATTAAAGTTTATTATAATATTTTTTACGATTGTTCATATACTAATGAAACCTATATTATTACTATTAAGTAGTTTAAAGTGTTACTAATGTTTATGATAATATATATATATATATATATATATATATATATATATATATATATATATATATATATATATATATTGGGGGTGGATTTTGCGAGAAGTGATATTACGGCGAGAAGTGCTAGAATTGAAGGTTTAACTCCATTAATTCCTAATTTCACTCCCTTTCTTATGATGTTACCTACATGTATGTAGGTTGGTTGTATTTATGTCTTAGCTACACACATTCAAACCTACCTACACACATATACATGCGTACCTACACACGTACATACGCACATACACAATAAGAAAGGGAGTGAAATTAGGAATTAAAACAATTCTCGTTGTAAAAAAACTTCTGAAATGATCCAACACCTATATATATATATACTAGTTTTTATCCCCCGTAATACGGGGTTGTTTTATATTATTCATTTATAATATTATATATTTTTTGAATTTTAATTGTATTTATTGTATTAAAATTAATAATATACTTATGGTTTGATGATAAAAATGTTTTAGAAATAAAGATGTTACAACCTTTTTAAAAGCTATCTTGGTTTGGTGAGATACACAACCCGCTTATTTTTTACCATAAAGTTGTTTCTTAATTATAAATAATATTTTCTTTTAAAAAATCATATATTAATTTTTTGTATATCCCTATTTTATAGGATTTTAGATCAAATATTTCGTGATATTAATTTTTAATTTAATGAAATGTCTGGGTTTTAGATCAAATAACCCGTTTAAGGACTGTCTGGGTTTGGTAAGACCCATACCCGTGAATTCGGGTTAAATGTATGAGAAGCCTCCATTTAAAAATCAAGCAATCTGGAGGCTTCCATAAAAGAGGGAAGCAACCACATCACGACACTTAGGTTTTTGAGCTTTCGTTTATATATATTATAGATATATAGGGAAAGGATTAAGAGAGAACTCCTCTTTAGGGAGAGAACTAATAATATAGTATTTTTAATTTAATTAAAAAAAATTAAATTTTTTTTTCTTTCATCCTTTTTATATGTTGTTATTCTTTACCACAAAAAATATAAAAATTAAAAAAAAAACTCGTTGTAATGCTTATATGCATGCAATACATCAATTTTTTCTTAATGCATATGTGCACTAGTGTGTATTTTTATATGTGCAGTAGAGTTGATTAGCATATATACAATTGTTTGTATTTTATATGTGCAATAGTGTTATATTATATAAAAAAAAAATCGATATAGCATATGTGAATTATTGTTGTATTACGTATATGAGATAGTGTGTATTGCATATAACCAATAGTGTGTATTGTATAATGCAATTATATTGTATTATATGCAATAAAACACTATTGTATATATGCAATAGACATTAGTGCACATATGCACTATATCGACAAGTTTTAAGGTTTATTTATTTATTTATTTTTTTAGTAACAATATCATCTTATTAGAAGGAGGAAACAAAAAAAAGCACAAAATATTTTTTTTAAATAGTTAAAAATAATTCTTTACTAGTTCTCTCTTTAAGAGAAGTTCTCTGTAGATCCCACCCCTACATATATATATATATATATATATATATATATATATATATATATTAAAGCATTTCTTTGCAACTCTACCTCGGTTTTGTATATTTTAAACTTATCTAAAGACTCATCTTTAGAATGCAAAATATACACATAACAAAACCATGAAGCATCATCTATAAATGTAACAATATACTTTTTATTTCCTAAAGTTGGAGTTGCATGATAATCACATAAGTCACTATGTATTAATTCAAGCACCTTTGTTTCTCTTTTAACAACAGGTTTAAACGGTTTTCTAGTTATCTTAGTTAACTTGCAAGTGTTACATTTTTCACTATTTAAATCAAAAACCGGAATCAAACTCATTTTAGACATATCTTTTAATCTTTTATAATGAACATGTCCTAATCTAGAATGCCACGTTTCAGATTCATTTAAAACAATATTAGAACTAGTGGAAGCCATGCAAACTGATTGATTAACAAACGAAACGTCAACATTTAACTTAAACATACCATTACATAGATAATCGAAACCAACAAAAGTACCATTCTTTGATCTTACTTTTAACTCCTACTAACACAGATCTCAGATCTGAGTTGTATATAAATTAACCTATATAAGGATCTAGTTCATTATCGCCATTGATCGATAGTCAATCCGTTATGTATATCTATACGTATTAGTTGCATGTATATGTTTGATAATATTAATATGTATATGAAGATTGAGAGAGTATTTGGGCAGAGGTTCGTTAATTAACTCAAAACTTAATTTAAACAGTGACAGAGGTCACTATATATAGAAGATAGACCTAGTTCGTTAACATCCCCTAACGAACTAGGGTCTACTTTGTTACATACATTAAAACGAAATAATTTTAACGAATCACCCCCTGATTCGTTAAACATCCTTAACGAATCAGGAGGGATGATATCTTAAGTCTTAGTTCGCTAAACATCCTTAGCGAACTAGACATTACATTAACGAATTGCAAAGCTAGATTAATTGTTTATTTATTTAAACAAAAACGACCAATATGTTAACAATAAGTACAAAGACTCGAGACGCAAAACCGTGCACTAACAGACACTCCCTCGTCTTGAGCTCTTTGTCCTTTGATCTTCACTTGAAACGCTTGGACTGCCAGTCTATGCAGCTATGAATCCCGTTTTCATAACACACACGCACAATGCGTTGGAATTGCATAGCAGATCATAGTCTTCATCGCGCTCAATCAGAATCTTGTTCTTGTGCAGCACGTCATTATCAGTCTCAGTTAAATTAACCAATCACATCGGGTCGATAACCTTAATAAGCTCAGTCTTTAGACCTTTAGCCAACACAATGACGGCCTCGCCAGTACGATTGTGGTAGTACCAGCGGTCAAATGATAGATGCATATGTTGGTGCATCGTCTTCACCGGCACACATTTCATCGTCTTCGGCGGCTTTACTTGAAGAACAAGCTTCCTCCAGCCCGTCCTTGGATCAATTTCATCAATACATTTACGTGTAGGGACCTGGGGCTTGAAAAACTTGAAACCATGATTGACCTTGAACAGCAAGTGTTGATGAAACCACTCAGCTGTTCGGTCGCCACCACGATTGATAAACGGACGACACGCGAGGGTACAAACATCCCAACGCGGTAGGGTAAGAACGTCCATTATCGTCTCGTAGTACTGGATTCCCTTCTCCCATTTAACGATACATACCTTAAGATCAGAATCATATAGCCAAGAGACGATATCACCATGAACCTTTGATACAGTCTTGAAAGAAGTCACTTGATTAGCTATGGCTCTAGCGGCAGCCTCTTCCTTCCGTTCTTGATCAACATACCGATATGCCTTGATAATCTTACTCAACTTCTTATAGCTGAACCACTTAGTAATATCAGCATCGGTTATGACTTCAAGTGAATTAAATACTGCATCAGCTGCCTGTTTACCCTTAGATGCCTTTACCAAATCATCCACAGCAGCTTTAAACGTTTGCTCATTGAATACTGGAGCACCTTGATCAACATTTGTGTGTTGAAACAAGTCAGGATACTCCTCAGCAGTGACGTCTTCTACCTCAACTTCCTCGTCTTCATAAATAAAATCCGTATTCTTTTGAATAGACGGATCATTTATTATGCCTTCCTCATTCACCACCTTAACGACAGGCTCTGTCTCTAACACGGTTAACTGTTCATCATTCAATCCTAGCAGTATGGAATTCTGCTCTCGTGTTAGAGACCTTTCAACGAACACACCAACCTCAATCTCATCCCTGTTCACCACACTCCTAACCATTCCCGATCCATCCACAAATATGACGGTATTGGCTTCAATCATTTCAATCGGTTTAACAGCAGTTGAATCATGATACACAACAACCTGCTTACCCGAGTCATCACCACCACTCGTACCTGCATCTGCACCTGTAGATGAGTCGTGAGCTTGTTTCGTCTCACCACCAGCACCAGACTCATCAGGGTCTTCATTGTCATTCTTGAGTCTCTTCAGTGCATCATCCTTACAAGTTAATTGTAGAATAAGTTCCTCCTGCCCTTTTAATTTCACCCCCTGAGACGTAACAATCTCACGTAGGGCTTTTGTTTCTTTCTGGCAGAAAGAGACATATCCCATTAGTCTCTTTTGATTCTCCATAAGACGTTCCTGATTCAAGCGGTCAGCAGGCATCTGACATTCATACAAATGAAGGAGATTCAACAACATGTCTGTCTTACGGTTCGGTGGCAGAGCATACAAAGATGGATGAACAGGCTGGATTGGTCCTTGAGGCCTTGTCATTTTATAAATGAGACATCACTAGGTGGAGGAGGCCTCATGGATGGTGTTGGAGGAACAGTGGAAGGTGTAGCAGAAGGCATTGGTATTTCAGCTAATGCCATATGTGGAACCATACCAAGCCGCTCATGAGGGACCATCGTAGTTGTCAATTTAAGCGCCGGAGTGCTAGTAGTAGGCGGCACTACCGGGCGTTGAGACATGGTTTTACGAGGCGGTGGACCACCGATAATTACACCAGCTCCAGCTGATACTCGTCTCTTTGCTGGAATTTCAGAAACTGGTGCTTTACCTTTTTGTTTCCGTTCACGTTGAGCTGCAATTGTAGCAGCTAACGGCATTAACTGCATCATGTTCTCTTGAAGAGCTGCATCACCAGCACCACCACTACCACCATCTCCACCATCATTTTCGTTCCCACCTTCTCCTCCCTGACGCTTGGAATCCGAGTCATCGTGGATCCAACGTTCAATGGGAGGACCTTCATAATTTGGATTAATGATATGACCAATCATCCGTTTATCCCGTGGCCTTTCCTTACGATAAATCGTCATTCTACGCACCGTGTCAGCCTTCATGTGTTCTAAGTCAAGAACATCTTTCACTATCGTTCGATGAATCACCATGTTTGGTATAAGGTCTTGAATTATCAACTGTTGAAATCGGGGATACATCAAGAACTTCTTCTTCTGAGCCGTTTGCTGAACTTGTTCTTTCAAATGATAGAAAACCATTTCTGAGTAGTTGAATGGTTTATTGAGAATAAGAGCCACAAATTCCGATTGCAGACTTATACGGCATTCATCAAATCCACATTTACGACCACCCATGCAATGAATTAGTACATGTAAAAGATTCTTGTAAGGTGGGCACATGCCATTCTTGTTAAGTATGGATTCTTCGACATCTCTACCATAACGTACACGTGTAAATAAACCCTTGATTAATTTCTTATCAAACTCACTTGGGTTATTATCATTATCCCTAAACCGAATCACCCTCCTAATCACTTCAACATCCACAGTTTTGTGGCTCGAATGTGATTCTCGGCTTCAACAAACTCAGCAGTATTCCAGAACTGCCTAATAATGCTAAGAAAAACAGTAGGTCTAGCAGTTATAGCATAATGGATCACTGAACGTCGTAAAAATGCCAATATATCCCCAAACATAGCTACGTCAGCAACATCCGAATCAACATAAGCACATATGTTGTGCTTCTTATCATATGATAGCAACTGTACAAAAGCCTGTTCTTGAGGTTGCTCTTGATCTTGTGGTTGTTCTTGTTCTTGGGGAGCAACGGGTGGGTCTTGATCCATTTGATCGGCCATTTCACTGGATAGATATAAACGAGTATAAGTAATGTGAAAATGTAAAATACATTTAGCACTTGTATATATATCTATAAACAGATGGTGTATTTAATTTTATATGTCGTGTGTATTCGATGTATCGACGTGTTTAGACATTTGAAATAATTTATTAATTACAATATTTGTTGAAATTATTAAATAATTAAATGTAAAATGTCATTCGTTATCAAAAACAATCTGATTCGTTACAGAAATGTAACGAATTGACTGATTCGCTATCAAGTAAATAATTTAACGAACAAGACTTAGCGAATTAACTATGCAGGATAACGAACACATTGACGAATCTTAAGCTGATTCGTTAAAATACCTTATTCTCTAATCTAGTTCGTCTAAGTTACTTAACGAATTGGACACGAAGAGTTCCAATTCGCTAGGTATAACGAATGGTCAATAATAACTTGATCTTTGACTATCCTGGTCAAAGTCAAAATTAAACAAGAACACTGAAAGTCAACATACTGAATCAAGGTTCGAGATTCCATAATTATCGTTGAATAACCAAATCGACATTCGTAACGATCTCGAAATCACAAAACAAAGCAAATGGTGTTAATTTGAGGTACCAAAAGTATGATATAAGTTAGTTTATTAAGGATTTTAACCGAACATAAACACCCGAAATAACAAACAATCAAATTGACCCGGCAAACGATAATCAAATACTGATTAAAGTTCGCCAAGGGTCTTGGAATCACATTCCGATCATAATGATATCAAAATAAACTATATTAACACAGTATGGCATCGGTTAAGCAGAATTTTAAAACTCGTAAAACCCTTATAACAAAATTGCATAATTAGCCTATCAACATAGTGACATTTTTGACGAAAATCGCAAATAAGTGATCATCTATACCTTAGCAATACACTGGTATACTCAAAAGTTCGAAATTCGAAGGTCGAGAAAATCAGATTAAATTTGAATAGGGTGACTTAAGGTGTATGGAAGATGAAAGATTAGTGAAGGACGGTTCGTTTCACACCTGTCCTTTATACCCAGTCCTTACACGCTTCCCAATGTACGAATTAGCCTAATTCGTGTGAGTTTTGAAATAACGAATCGGCTGATTCGTTATTCAAACTGAACAAGTGAGATGACGAATTAGCCTTGATTCGTACTTGATTTGTTAAGTATGCATAACGAACTAGACTTGTTTCGTTACAGAGTGAGGAAGCGAATTAGTTGAACGAACTAGAGTGTAGTTCGTTAAAACAATCTAATTCGTTATCCATAAATACCGAATCATCGTTTATTTAATTTTAACTTAAATCATTAAAATAAATTAAATAACTTACATGAATTACCAAGGTCGTTTAACAAGGTCGTTTATATCGATAATCAAATAACTTAAAACGTTTCACGTTCATTAAAGACATGATTTACATTACAACTTAAATAATATGTAAAAAGAAATATAAAATATTTTTGGTATTTTGTAAAAATTAAAGAATGTATGTACAGACATATCCGAAATAGAAAATAAACAATCTTTTTGTGTTTTTCTGTGATTTTTCAAAAGGAGTACATATTTTTGTGTTTTTGTCGAGTTTGAGCAGAGAATCATATTGACCAAATTGCCCTTCCATCACAGTTTTATATTTCAGCGATATTGTGACTAGCGTTACGTCAGTCATTGATATTGTTGTCCACTTAAATCTTATAACAAACCTTCGAGCATTTTTGTGATATGATTTTAAGTTTCAATTAGCGCACAGAATATCAGAAACTATCAGCCCCTAATCTCGGTTCAAGCTTAATTTGATTTTTGCCAAATCACCCCAACTTGACTTAAACCATTATAGTGTTGATCAAAATTTTGAATACCAATTGAGAAGTTTATAATTTTTGAGCAATGCATCAAGTTTCCTTTACTGTGAGTGAGTATGCATGAGTCCATCTTTCGGCTTACATATTGTATCCCCTGGGGTCTGTTTTTATTGGTATTAAGACGCACGCAAGGGAGGAACAATTGTATGACTAACAACGAATTTTGATCAAGTCAGTAATTTGGATTGTACGAAGTACAGCAGTGATCAAGTTTAATGACTTTGGGTTTGCTCTAAAAGCGAGTGAAATATTCATGCATATGAATACCCAGATGATTAAGCTGCATAAAGACTCACAGTGTTCAGAATCCTAACGCTTGTTATTTGCTTTATTATATTTTTGGGTGATCAACAACTATAAGGCTTGAGTATGATCGGTTATTACATTTCTGCCATCCTCACCGAGACTTTTGCTAGAGACTAACACCTCTTTCAATTTGGCTTTTCTTTAGGTTTATATCACTTACTTTACTCTAACAGCTTGTTCAAGACCTATCAATGCACCAATGATTAAGCACTCAGTCTTTTAAGCTTATTTCTTTCTGGATTTGGGGTCAAATAGTCAATGTACTACCATTTTCTCTTTTTGCTTCAAAAACTCAAAATTTTGAGGAGCATAAACAAAATTTAATTGCCCCAGTTAATTTAAGTTCATAAATTAATGGCTATCCTGTCCATCTACAAGTAGATAACAGGACCAATACATGAAAGCATGCTTCACAAACTTAAATAACTGACATGATTTTCAACTAAAAATAAAATAGAAAGCTTAACGAACACCTCAAATACTTTCCATTATCAGGTAAACGGCTATCCCGAAGATTTACAAGAAATTATCAGGACCAAACATATACAAGTATATGTCTTTCAAATAGAAATAAATGACATAATTTTCAGCGAACGTAAGCAAAAATCTTTTTGGTTTTTATCTTTACAAACTAAAAACACAATCTTATTGTCTTTTCGAATTTTTCTTTATAAACAGGAAATTCACATTCTTTTTGACTTTTTCAAATTTTTTGTACAACTTGAAAACACAATCTTTTTGATTTTTCAAATTTTAAGATGTTTTTGGGTTTTTCAAGTTTTCCAATGTTTTTGGGTTTTATCTATACAAACGAAACGCACAATATTTTTGTATTTTGTAATTTTCACCCCCTGAAACCTAAAAACAAAATAAAATGTTAAACTAAAATTAACAGAAAAGACAGATAATCATCCTTGTTTCAGGATATCAGCAAGGGTCTTCAATCCATTTAAACCAGCAAAAATTGAAAACGCGTTTTATCAAAGGCTTTGGTAAATAGATCGGCTTTCTAAAAATCAGTATGTACTTTCTAAAGGTCAATTAATTTCTTCTCATAGCAATCCCGTATAAAATGATATCGAATATCGATATGTTTTGTTTTAGAATGTTGTACGGGATTTTTGGTGATACTAATAGCAGCAAAGTTATCAATCAAGATGGGAGTAGTAAGAAACTTCAAACCGTAGTCGCGAAGATGTGGTTGTATCCACAAAACCTGGGAACGGCAACTCGAGGCTGCAACGTATTCAGCTTCGTCGGTTGAAGTGGAGACCGTTGTCTGCTTCTTACACTTCTAGGAAACAAGCCGGCTTCCTAAGAATTGACATCCTGCTGTGGTAGACTTGAAATTAATCTTGCATCCTCCATAGTCTGAGTCGGAATAAGCGGTAAGATCAAAGGTATCATCTTTGAAGTACCATAACCCGATGTCAGAATTTCCTCTTAGATATTGTAGAATACGCTTGACCGCTGGCAGGTGAGTCACTCGAGGACTAGCTTGGTACCTAGCACATAAACAAACAGCAAACATTATGTCGGGTCGAGAAGCAGTTAGATACATTAAAGAACCAATCATAGAACGATAGAGGGTCGGATCAACGGTATCCTCCAATTCATCCGGTGATAAATTGTGACCCACGGGATGAGGAGTAGAAGGGATTTTTCCGGTAGTAATCTTGAATCGGCTCAAGACGTCGTTCACATATTTTGTTTGATGAATGAAGATTCCTTTCGCGGACTGATGAACCTGCAACCCTAAAAAGAAATTCAACTCTCCCATCGAATTCATCTCGAACTTGGTTTGCATTGATTTCTCGAACTCCTTACACAACGTGTTGTTTGTTGACCCAAAGATTATGTTATCAACATAAATCTGAACGAGGAGAAGATCATCACCAATATTCTTATAAAACAAAGTGCAGTCAACAGTTCCATGTTTGAAACAATTATTCGTCAGATGGTCGGCAAGCGTGCCATACCAAGCTCTCGGGGCTTGATGTAGACCATATAATGCCTTGTTTAATCGGTAAACACGGTCAGGATAATCAGGATCTTCAAAACCTGGAGGCTGTAAGACGAACACTTCCTCATGAAGTTCACCATTGAGAAAAGAACTCTTGACATCCATTTGATATACTTTAATATTCTTGTAAGCAGCATATGCCAGAAAGATTCGAATCGACTCTAATCTTGCAACTGGAGAATATACTTCTGTGTAATCAATACCCTCTTGCTGATGAAAACCTTGCACCACTAAACGTGCCTTGTTTCTCACAATTACCCCACGATCGTCTTTTTTACATTTATATACCGACTTAGTCGGAATCGCCTTCTTGACTCGAGCAGGTTTGTCGATAAGATCCCAAATACCCAAACGTGCAAATTGCTGTAATTCTTCTTGCATGGCTTCTACGCAAGAAGGATCTTGAAGTGCCATACGGGGAGTCGTTGGCTCAACTTGGGATAGAAAACAAGTGAATTTAGCAAGATTTACAATCCCAGACGAATGTAAGTCAGCATAGGCACAGAAGACATTATTTTCTCCCGATGAAGCAACTTGATGACGTGTTTGAACTCCCACATCAAGTTCTCCAATAATGTTTTCTTGTGGATGGTAATTATGAATCCTGAGAGTAGGATTCTCAGAAATAGCAACATTTTCAAATAAATTAGTGTAATGTTCACCCAATTCATGAGATGAAACATCACTATCAAGTTCAATAACTTGATCCACAACTGCATTATCATCAGATGAAGTATAAGCATTATCAAAAGGAATAGGAGACTCATTAACAAGTTCTTCTGTTGGAGCAGCAATTGGAGTTTCAACATCATTAGAACTAGCAAATCGTGGGATTTCCAATTGATTCTCAAAATATACTCGAACTAAATCTTCATCTGGATGATCGGTTGTTGGAGTAAATAAATTAAATAAGCCATCATAGTCAAACATCCAGTCGGGACCTTTTCCTTGAGAAGAAGTAGTGTACTTTTGACAGTCCACATGGTACCATTCTTCAACACAACCAGACGTGAAATTAAATACTCGTTTCTTAGGAGAAGCATAACCCAAGAAATACCCTTTAATGGCTTTTTCATCGAACTTACCCACATCCTTTTTCAACATAGTACAAGGACATCCAAACGGTTCCAAGTACTTTAAATTAGGTTTACGATTATTCAATAATTCATAACTGGTCTTCTTGAGTCTTTGAACAGTTAGAACTCGATTGAGTGTATAAAAAGCAGTATTCACCGCCTCATTCCAAAACTGGACAGGAAGTTTTGAATCAGCGAGCATCGTTCTAGCAGCTTCAATCAACGTTCTATTCTTGTTTTCAGCTACACCATTCTGTTGTGGTACATATGGAGCACTGTATTCTTGATGAACTCCCTTTTGTAAACAAAAGAAATCCGATACAGTATTTTTAAATTCAGTACCATTATCACTTGGAATTCTCCTCACTTTCTGGTTGTATAGTGATTCGATCTTAGTGATTAAGTTTTGCACAAGAACTGGTGTTTGATCTTTCGAGCTCATAAACAAGACTCATGAGTATTGTGAATAATCATAAGTAACTACTAGGCAATACCAATCTCCAGAAATACTCGCACAATTCACTGGACCGAACAAATCCATATGAAGGCGCTCAAGAGGAGTATCAATGGAACTTAATAACTTAGAGGGATGTGATTTCTTATTCTGTTTTCCCTTTTTACAAGCAACACAGTGATCGGATAACTTAAAGTTATTTAACGACACACCCTCAACTAGGTCGTTTGCCATCAGGTAGTTCATCTTTCGAATGTGTATGTGACCCATTCTACGATGCCACATAATAGAGTCTTTCTCGGTTGCTTTCGAGACAAAACATGTTTCGATCGATGTTGATACTTTAGAACTCATATTCATAACATAAATATCATTTGATCGAGGTGATCGCATGACAACCATGTCCTCGGGAATCACATAAACCTGTTTTAAAATCAGACACTCTTTATCTGTAAATACTGTAGTGTAATGCTTATCAAAAATTTGCAACACACTCAATAAATTATGGTCCACTTTATCACAATAGTTAACCTTCTCAAAAGTAATATGCCAATTCGTTATTATAGACGGTTAATTCGTTATTATAGACGATTAATTGGTATTTTATGTTAATTTTATGATTCGTTTTGTTTTTGATCGAATTGAGGTTGAATTGGATTAAGTTTGGAAGGATTGGACTGGATTTGAGGTTGTTAAGGTATTAATGAGGTATTGCTGATTGGAATTGAGTTTTGATTGTGGTTGAATTATGTTTGTGTGGATCAGGAATTGACTGAGAACAGGGGATCGATTTGTGGTTAGTTTGGTTAAGGATATTGATGAATTGGGTTATGGGGTTGATACGAGTGGTTTCGCGATTGATTTGCGAGTATTTTGGTTGTTGATTTGTGTGATTTGGTTGAGAATTCGTTGTGTATTACAAACCTGGGTTTCTCGGTTCATATTCTTCATTTCCAGATTTCTGGAAATCTTCCTTGAAGATTTGAAGATATGAATATTCAAGTTTGATTTGTTAATCTGAGCTTGATTCGTTAACCTATTCAACTTGATTCGTTAACAAATTTCGTCAATTCGCTATGAGTTATGGTTGATTCGTTTAATCAGTTCGCTAATCCATCTGATTCGTGTTCACAAATTCGTGTGACACGTGGTCACCTTGGAAACTGTGTTATAACAGCCTTTGCCACGTGGCATTCGGTGTCAGTGTTTGTTACAAACCGTTGTAACAACCTGATTCGCTATAAGTTGATTCGTTATCAACTGTAGCTTGTTTGTTATTTAATTCGTTAAGTATCTCATGGTGATTCGTTACAGAAAATTTTCTAATTCGCTAAGCTTATACTTAGTAATTCGCTTAGTCAATTCGTTAGCTTGACTCATTCATTGACAATCAGATTTGTTAAACATTAGATTCGTTACTTAATTCGTTAAACTTCAATTCTGATTCGTTACCGGATCAATCTTAACTTCGTTAAGATTTGATTCGTTATTTATTGTTCACAGTTCGTTTTACTGTTTACTTTTAACCCTTGAATTTTTGAAACTTGTCAAAAATGGGTGGTATGTATGCACTAGCCTAACAGAATATGCTAATGCAACAAATGTTGCAACTTGATACCGAGATAGGTTCACATTCGAAATGTCCAAGGTTGATGAAGTTTAGTAACTTTACCAAGTGGGAACCCCGGTTTCGTGCTCATCTAGGATCAGTTCACCCTGACTGCTCATATTGCTTAGATGAAGTTTATACTGTTCCAATGATTTGAGATGAGACCATAGGCTTCAGAACGAAAGCTATTTCTCAATATTCACAGGAAGGGAAGAAAGCATTAGAGATAGAGACAAAAGCTTATTCTACTCTAACCATGGCATTACCTGAGAACATCTTTCACCAAGTGGGTAGTATAAAAATTTGTGCCTCTTTATTTCAACATATCCAAATGATAAGAATGGGAAACACTGCTGAAAGCAAAAAGGTTATGCTTAAGTTTCAATTCAGAAACTTTAACCTACTCAAAAGTGAGACGGTTGAAGAGATGACGACAAGTTTTAATCACTTGATTGAAGAAATGGATAAAATGAAGTTGGAAATTTCTAAGATTGATAAGATTGATACTATTAAGAGTGCACTACTAAGTTCGTACTGTACTTTTCCAATGGTATTAAAAGAAAAAAGTTATTTCAATGAAGACTTGACTGCAAGTGAGTTTTTACAAAAGATTGAAGCTTGTGAATATGACCTCAAGTGTCAAAAATCATCCAAGGAAAGTCAAGATCCTGCTTTCTATGGTGGTAGTATGCCTCTAAGTTCAACCATTTCACCAATTACTGCATTTCTTACACATAATGCAAAAGAAAATGAAACAACCATCTATAGTGATCCTAGAGCATGTTTTTATACTGCTTGTAACTCTGGATCACCAAATGTTTATGCTGGTTGGGGAAGTTCATCCACTACAAATCAAAACTTATCTCCTCCAAATGTCAACATGAAAGAAGCTGAACAAAATTTTTCTTTTCTATCAGCATTCATGACTTCTTATGAAAATTTGGTGGGTAGCAAGATTGCCACTAGTGATCTGACTGATGAAGATTATGATCAAATTGATCCAGACGACTTAGAAATCATGGATTTAAAGTAGAACATGGCAATGATTGTTCGTAAGGTGAAAAGATTTATGCAAAGAACTGGAAAAGACCTTCTTGCCTTGAACAAGAAATTGGGATTTGACAAGTTAAAAGTGAAATGTTACAATTGTCAAGAATTCGGACATTTTGCAAAAGAATGTGACAAACCGAAAAAGGAGTATATTGGTCCTCGTTGTCAAAATCAAAATTCTTCAACACCACGAGGTAATGATGCTGAGAAGAAACCATCAAGTTCTGGGTCACAAGCAATGTTAGCTTATGGAAATTATTGGTCACAACGACTACTGTGTAATGATAATCAAGCTAATTTGGCTTTGCTTGGTTTGACTCAAAATTTTCAAGATGCTAGTGGAAGTGAGTTGTCTTCTGATAATGATTCAGGATCTGATTCTGATGACTCTTGTGACAAGCCTACAACTTTCTTTGCATGCACGGCTAAGATCAAAGAGGTTAGTCATTCTATTTCTACTACATCATCGGTTAAAGTAACGTGTGATGAATGTGAATCTAACAAACCTAAGTTAGAATCTTTAAAGAATTATAATGATAATTTAGTCAGAGAATTGCTTCACTAAAAGATACTTATCGACAATCTCTAGAATCCCAAATGAGATCTCGTGAGAAGATTGAAGCACTGTCGACAAGTAATCATGATCTCAAAGCTGAGTTATCTGTGAAAATGACAATCAATGACCAAAAGTTTCAAGAAATTTTGAAACATCGTTCAAAAATAACCGAACTTGAGAATGAGGTTCTTGAGTTGAAGAACAAATTGGGTAAATTTTGAAACTCTTCTTTTCTGTTGAATGAAATTATTGAAGTATCTGGAAAACAAAAGGATTCAAAGAAAGGTATAGGTTTCGTTGAAATTCCTCCACCGTTTCACAATGATTATAAAATTAATCCTTTTGCTCCTACTGAGGAAGATGTTATTGTTAAAGAACCTGTGATTTCAGAAAAAGCAAAACCAGTTACTACTAAAAGTGTTAAAACCCAACCTTCAATTCAGAAACCTCATGTTCAAAGCAACAAAGTCTTTGTTGAAAATGTTGACAAAGTTATCATTGAGGATGTGTTCGAACGTGAAATCATACACAAGAATAAGAACATTCCATGTTCTACACAACCAAGGTGAAACAAGATGCTCATGTTAATGTCAAACCAATGAGGGCTAAGACACCAGAAAAACCCAAAATTTCTGATGAGGATTTGTTGCGTTTCATATATCTTAGTGTATCTAAGCCATCATCTGCTCGTGTGTTTAAATTAAAGGGGATGGACACGATGTTCACTGAGAAAGACATTCCAGTAAGTATCATTAAACCTGAACTGATTGAGAGTGTGTTTCACAATGAAACCTCCAAGATTCGTGAACTTGAACGTTTGTATGCTCAAGGGAAAACATCAGCTTTATCATATTCGTTGACTCAAGCTAAGAAAGTTTTAAAAAATGTTAAGAAAGTTCAATTTGTAAAATCAATCGGAACTGACACTTTGAAAAGATTTCAAACTGTTCTAACTTAGATTTTTACTTGAAAAAGAAATCTGAGTTATCTGATGAGTTTGCTAAGATCATGATAAAAAATGTGAGTCATCATTCATCTTCTGTGTCACATGATCTTGTAGTAAAAAAATGTGAATCATCATCCAGCCAATTCTCAACATCATCATGTTGACATGCGAAGCTGTTTCCTTTGCGGTCAACAAGGTTATGTAGTAAGAAATTGTGGCCAAAAGAACTATCAGACTCTTCATCCTTTTATCAAGGACCATTCCAAACCGGTTCCTTTGGTAAAGGGGATTCTGAAACGACTTGTGTCGTATGAGATGATACTCATATTATGTTCTCTAATGTACATCCTCGAAAAGTTGTTCATGTGAATGAAACTCATGGTTCCGTTAAACCTAAGTTTATTCCAACTGAACCGTTATGCAAAAATGTTAATTCAAATGTAGTTCAAGCTGCGTATCTAAGACGAAAGTCTAAGAAACCTGTAACTTATTCTCAAGTTGCTGAACAACAATTGAATGCAACTAATTTTAACTTTTCTCAAGAAAACCAAAAGGTGCCCAAGACTGAGGCATGGACTTCCTTTTTGAACTAATCATTTTCGTTTGTGTGTAGGGTACATCCTAGACCATTTCTGGTGAAAACTGGATTATGGATAGTGGATGTTCTCGTCATATTACTGGAAATCTCGATCTCTTAACAAATGTTAGAAATATTCAAGGGGGTTATGTGGCATTTGCTGGGAATTCTAGGGGTATGATTGCACAAGAAGGTGATGTTTCGAATGGGCCATTTACAATAAATAAACAATCTAGACTGTGTATAACTTATTCGAATGCTACGGACAACAATTTCGTGCACTAACAGACACCCCATTTTCTGTAGCTATCGAATACTTTAATCTTGAATACTTTAACTGCAAATCACCAGTCACAAATCGTGCACTAACAGACACCCCCTTGACTGATGATTTTCGGGCTTGTGCGGACAGACAATCTTTGAATCTTTTCAGCAAACCAACAACTTGAAGCCTCTCATATCAGATCACCACCTCAAAGTGAGCAACTCTTGGAGATCATCACGATAATCCATTGGCGTATGATATGGTTCAATCTTTCAACAATCAGCAACAAGTCATCAGCTATCCGTCAGCACCAGTAAAAGAAAAACATATCTTCACATTTAACCTCGTCACACATCTTCATGAAAAGCCCAATCATTCAACATCTTTCACTTCGGTATTCCCTCTCTTGATAACGTGTATACCAAATATACTCTTGAAGCTCTTCCGCATCTCATTCGCAAAGATGCACTAATGTTTGGGCATATGATTCAGAGTTCCAACCTCTATTAATAAACCCCAAATGATCAATTTGTTCAATCCAATGACAAGACTCGTATATTCTTTAATAAGATCAGCCCGTTCTAGAATCGTCCTCCTCAACAGAAGTAATCCGCCATTTACTCGTAGCCAACATAGTCAGGATCAAAGTCCCTCAGAAAGAAGTAAACGAACAGACACTCGTATCCCACATAGTCATGTTTCAAAATTGAACAAATCAATAACCAATCGAAGAACACTTGCAGTTTAGAACTCAGTCAAACGTAGCTTTTCAAACACGAATTACCACCCGAATTGCAGTAATTTTTCAAGAAACCTTGCAAACGTAGGAATATACAAGCCAAATAAACTCAAATGAAAGTTTTATCTCCCCCTTTTCTTGATAAATTCAGCAAGGTCTTGAACAATCTTCACATTACACTAACCAACTCCTCCTCCTTAAATTAAACGTGGTATCCCCCTCGGCCAGCTGAAACGCGTAAACAGTAGACCGGAAAATATGCTACCAAAATTTGAGAGAAGAGTACTCAATATATTAGGAACATCCCAGAAAAATTTCGATTAAGAAATTTTTCCCGATTTTCCCGCCAAAAATTCACCGAAAATTTTCGAAAAATAAATTTTAAATCCAAAATTTTCAAGAATGAAAACTCACTTACGAGGAGTATTCAGGAAAAAATTCGCGCAAGAAAAATTTTCACGCCATTTTTTTTAACGAATCACCTCTCAATTCGTTATAAACATCCACTCTCAATTCGTTAACTTAGTTCGTGCTCTCCATTCGTTAAAAATTAAACTCCAATTCGTTATAAATATCCACCATTCGTCAACCATTCACTGATTCGTTACATACTTAACGAATCTGCTCAATTCGTTATAACTTACCATTCTAATTCGTTATAACAGTTGCACGAATGGCCTCCCATTCGTTATAATTTCCACTTCGTCATACCCATAACGAAGTAACTTAATTCGTTATTATTACCTTAACAAATTAACTCTTAATTCGTTAAATTTTCCTTAATGAATTGCTACAGTAGATTCGTTAGACTCCTTAACGAATTAGCTACTGTAACAACGAATCAGGTTGTTGGATCTGGGGTGTTCGCCGGAAAAACGTAATTTGCCGGAAAATACTGTTACATCGCCGAAAAATCATAGATCTTGCCGGAATCTGGAAATTTGAACTTCATCCATGGTGAAATCATCAAAACACCATCATAAATCATGAAATTCTACCCGAACACCCGGATTTTCATCACGATTCCAAATCCATATTCAGTTTGACTTAACAATCATTGTTTCAATATCAATTAAATCAACCCATATCATGCTCTTTATGGTGAAACCTTCAATTCAACATAACTAACCACCAAAATCCACAGAAACATGAGGATTCAATTCTAAACACAAATCCATCATTCAATTAACTTAACAGTCACTAAATCATCATAAACCGAATCAAAAGTTAACATACTCTTCCATGGTGAATCACTCAATACACCATAACTTAACACCAAATTACACAGGAAGCTACATCTTCCATCGATAAACACAAATTCACCCTCAAATCCATCAATAACACACTAATTTACTCCAGATCTGACCAAAACCCGAAGAACACGAAAAACTAAGATTCATACATTAATCGAAGCATCGAGAGCAGCTCCTGCTCTGATACCAATTATTGATTTTACTGTTAACTCCTACTAACACAGATCTCATATCTGAGTTGTATATAAATTAACCTATATAAGGATCTAGTTCATTATCGCCATTGATCGATAGTCTATCCGTTCTGTATATCTATACGTTTTAGTTGTATGTATGTGTTTGATAATATTAATATGTATATGAAGATTGAGAGAGTATTTGGGCAGAGGTTCGTTAATTAACTCAAAGCTTAATTTAAACAGTGACATAGGTCACTATGTATAGAAGATAGACCTAGTTTGTTAATATCCCCTAACGAACTAGGGTCTACTTCGTTACATATATTAAAACGAAATAATTTTAACGAATCACCCCCTGATTCGTTAAACATCCTTAACGAATCAGGAGGGATGATATCTTAAGTCTTAGTTCGCTAAACATCCTTAGCGAACTAGACATTACATTACGGAATTACAAAGATAGATTAATTGTTTATTACATTAAACAAAAACGACAAATATGTTAACAATAAGTACAAAGACTCGAGACTCAAAACCGTGCACTAACAACCATGTCTTGACAAGATATACTTGTCACTTTCATACACTTGCTTATAACCGCAATTATTTAAAACAACACCAGACAAGAGATTCTTTCGAATCCTGGGAACATATAAAACATTGTCTAAACACAAACAATTTCCAGAAGTAAAAATAAGCTTGACATTGCCTAGTCCCTTGATCGGTTCGGTTGCAACATTCCCCATTTTTCAAATAGATCCATCTTCAACGTCTTGAATTTCTTCAAACCATTGAAAATTTTTGCATACATGGATAGAGGAGGTGAATATTTTGATCCTTGTTATTTTCAATCGGTGAGAATTATACATCAAACTACGGATCCTTATACACCAGAACAAAATGGTGTATCGGAGATGAATAATAGAACATTAAAAGAAATGATTAATTCTATGTTATCCTATTCGGGACTTAGTGATGGGTTTAGGGGTGAAGCTATGCTGACAGCTTGTTATTTGCTAAATAGGATTCCTAGTAAAAGGAATAAAATTACCCCTTATGAACTTTGGCATGGTGAACTTCCAAAATTTCATTACTTGAAAATATGGGGTTGTAGAGCTGTAGTAAGGCTTACTGAACCCAAAAGAAAAAAATTTGGGTGAAAGAGGTATTGTTTGCATTTTTATTGGATATGCTAAGCATTCCAAGGTATATAGGTTCTATGTTATAGAACCTAATGACTACGTATTAGTAAACACTGTTATTGAGTCAAGGGATGCAATTTGGGATGAAAACAGGTTTTCATCTATACCTAGCCCAAAAGAACATGATTGCGAGTTCAAGTAATTCTCAATAAATTAATCATGAAAATGATGTTCCATCAACTTTAACTGAGCCAAGAAAAAGTAATAGAGTTAGAAAGCCTAAGAACTATGGTTCTGATTTTCAACTATATTTGGTTAAAGGATCTAGAAATGAGATTCAAAAGAAATATGAATATTTTTTTAATATTGAGGAAGATCCTAAAACCTATAGTGAGGCTATGGCATCTCGGGATATTGCTTTCTGGATAGAAGCAATTAATGATGAGATGGATTCTATTATGCAAAATAACACTTGGAAATTATCCGACTTACCCCTTGGTTGTAAACCTCTTGGTTGTAAATGGATCTTCAAGAAGAAGATGAAAGTAGATGGTTTTATTGATAAATTTAAAGCCAGATTGGTTATCCAAGGCTTTAGACAAAAAGAAGGAATACACTACTTCGATACATATGCTCCTGTAGCAAGAATATCTACAATATGATTGTTGATTGCTTTAGCAGCTATACAGAATCTTGTGATTCATCAAATGGATGTGAAAACTGCATTCTTGAATGGTGAATTGGACGGGGAGATATATATGAAACAACTGGAGGGTTTTGTTATGCCCGGTAATGAGCATAAGGTGTGTAAATCACTTTACGGTTTAAAGCAAGCACCAAAACAATGGCATCAAAAATTTGATGATATGGTATTGTCTAATGGTTTTATATTAAACCAATCAGACAAGTGTGTATACAGCAAATTTGATGCTTCTAGTAAAGGAGTCATAATTTGTTTATATGTAGATGACATGTTGATCTTTGGTACAAACCAAGATCAGGTTGATAAAACAAAGAAATTTTTGTCATTTTGTTTTGATATGAAAGATATGGGGGAGGCTGAAGTGATCCTTGGTATAAGGATCAAGCGTGAGAACAATGTTATTTCAATATCTCAATCTCACTATATTGAGAAGAATTTAAAGAAATTTAATTTTCTTAATTGTTCTCCTGTTAGTACTCCTATGGATCCTGCTTATAAGCTCTTACCTAATAAATGTAACGCGGTGAATCAACTTGAATATTCAAGAGCTATAGGATCTCTTATGTATGCGATGATAAGTACTCAACCGGATATAGCTTATGCTGTTGGAAAGCATAGTAGATATACAAGCAATCCAAGTTCAAATCATTGGCAAGCTATAAATCGAGTATTTAGGTACTTGAATGGAACCATGGATTATGGTTTGAATTATAATGAATATCCTTCGTTATAGAAGGTTATTCAGACGCAAGTTGGAATAATAATATGGAAGATCATTCTTCCACAAGTGGATGGACTTTTCTACTTGGAGGAGGTCCTGTGTCATGGGCATCTAAGAAACAGACTTGCATCACTAACTCGACTATGGAATCCGAGTTTGTAGCATTAGCAGCAGCTGGTAAAGAAGCTGAATACTCGTAATATATATATATATATATATATATATCGGTTACTAAAAATCTGTTATTATTATTATTATTAATATTATTATTTATTACTATTAGGGTCTATGACTGAAATCCTCTTCTCCTTTCCCCCATATTTACGTGTTTTTCGCTGCAATCAAATCAATTGGGTTGATTCCCTCCACAATAGTTAAACCATAACGTCCTATGATTTCAGCCGCTAAACACATGAAGATTGAGAAATTGAAGACTAATATGTGAAATCAAACCCTCCAATTATTTAGCAATTGAATGTTATTCAATGCCCAAAGTTAATCAATTGACATGAGGAGTAGTGTGCAATAAGTATGACCGATGTTTGGAGTTGTACATTCCATCCCTCCAACCATAGCATCACGAAAGCAGGTACTATAATTTTTAAATTACACCCTAGAGTTCTGTCCGACTTATTGTTTAACCATTATATCTATATATATATATATATCAGTTACTAAAAATTTGTTGTTATTATTATTATTAGGGTCTATGACTGAAATCCTCTTCTCCTTTCCTCCATATTTACGTTTTTTTCTCTACAATCAAATCAAATGGGTTGATTCCCTCCACAATAGTTAAACCGACGTTCTACGATTTCAGCCACTACACACATGAAGATTGAGAAATTGAAGACTCCAATGATGGCAGCCAGCTGCTCACGAGGAGTATAAACTAATATGTGAAATCAAACCCTCCAATTAATTAGCAATTGAATGTTATTCAATGCCCAAAGTTAATCAATTGACATGAGGAGTAGTATGCTATAAGTATTACCAATGTTTGAAGTGGTACATTCCATCCCTCCAACCATAGCATCATGAAAGCAGGTACTATAATTTTTAAATTACACCCTAGAGTTCTGTCCGACTTATTGTTTAACCATTATAACATTATATATGCGTATGTTTCCAACTGGCCCATTTGATTTGATTTCCTATTGCTATGGATCCCCATAAAATGTTTAAAAGAGAGGCCATCTGCCAGGTACATCTCAACACGGTTATGTTTAAATATATAACAAATTTATTTTTAACCTAACAACAACATCATAACAATGGCTCGTACTTCACAATTGCAGGATACTGAGTGCGACTATCGTGATGGCCGACTCCCTATTATGCATAGCGTAAAATGGTAAAAAAAGAGGCTTCCTCGGAGGTAAATCTCAACAACTTACATTTATATATTTGCCACCTCATTTTGTATAGTGCACTCTTTTAAAGTTTCGGTTTTTACCACATTTGCTTGTATTTGTTATAATTTGTTCCCTAAACACTCCAAACCAGGGCCAGCCCAACAGTATCATTGGGTAAGGCAAGGGCTTGAGGCCCACAAATAAATAAGACCTCCATTTCAAGTTTTTTATATGTATATACAGAAACATGTGTTAATAAATGATGTAACTTAGTTACAAAACAAAATCCTTTACTAATCCGCTGGCTAAATGTTGAAGTTGCTTCTTTCCTCTTCCTCCTCCTATTTTTCCTAAGTTCAAATCTCAGCTAGTGGTATTCTAAACCTTTATTTTTCTTATTTTTTCACACATATTATTAGTTGTCATGATTCATACGGTAATTTATTTGTTTTCCTTTGTTTATTAGTTCTCATTTAAGTTATTTAGTTATATACATACACTTTGTATTAATATTATATATAAATCACTCAATTTTTTTTAAATAAAAACTCATAAATTTAATAATTTTATATATGAAACGAGACTACCACTCGATATATAGCATGAAGTTGGTAGCTAACTAGCTATTATTACATAAAAAATATCATTGACAATTATAATGCTACATTCGTTTTAGAAAAACTTATTATTGTATCTCAAACCCAAATATATGAGCATGTTTTATACTCGTGAAACTTGAAGAAGGCCTCCAAATATTTCGCTCGCTTTAGGCTTTTAAAACTGTTGGGCCGCCACTGCCCCAAATACACATCTCTGCACCAAATGTATCAATGTAAATGTTACCACAAAATTTAATGACCCCAAACTGTGTTACCATGCAAGTGTGGTGGGTTAATGTCATTTTAAAAGATGTGACCAATGTTCATCATGTTATAATAAATATACATTTGAATTGGGATGATTACGAAAACATATCAAAAATAACAATGAGATAAAAGTTCAAATTAATTCACTCAAATATCTAAATTACCAAAATTATCTTTCATGTAAATTATCATTTAAAAGAATTTATAAAGTAAAAGGCTTTATCATCTCTTGTACTTGATAAACAGGTTTTACTTATTTTTAATGAAAAAAATAAATGAAAACGCACATAGATGATTTTTTAAATGAACAAACATGAACACAAATATTTGTCTTATAACAAATGGTGGTTGATGTAGGTGACAATTGACGATGGTGGGTGGTACTCGTAAGTTAACCGGTGATTGAGAGGGTAGACCGGCGTCGGAGAATATGTAGAGTAGAGAAATTAAATTAAGGTTTGATGATGTAAGGGTTTCACAAATAAATGATATGTCATAACCTGTTTAAAAGTAATCCGGGTTTGGTAAAATTCATGACCCGCAAAATTTATTGTTTGATGATTAAGATCATTCTCATCCTACCCATAAAATTCTGTGGTGGAGGTTTTTATAATTTAAAGGTAGTTTAGGGTGTTGTGTTTGTCCCGTATATCGATCACTATACCACTATCGCAACCTACACGATTAAGTGTTGACAAGAAGGTTAACAACTTGCTATTTAAGGTAAGAATGATAGTGTATTAATGGATGGAATCACTAACACAATAAATGTTGCTTAATAAATACTAAGGTAACAAACACAATTGTAACTCAAAATATTTCCATTTATAGAAAGATCATTCAATAGAAACGAAAATCAATCAGGGTTTTAGAAGGAATGTTTTTGTCCGTACGTATTAAGGAACAACCGTCACTCTCAATAGTCAGGAATAATATCAGCCGTCTTGTCTATTCTCTCGTGTCTTGCCTGTCATAGGCGTGCCCTAGACTATTCTATTTATAGGCTTGCCCAGACAACTGTCATTTCTGCTAGAAACCATAATCAATGATACATAATTAGAAAATCATATTACAAAAAGATTCTAAGTGTAAAACAGGTCTTCGAGTAAGCTTTGCACCTTTTGTCTTCTTCGAGCAGACCTGGTAACCAAAGTGTGCTGGGGAACTGTTCTCCAGGTAGACTTTACTTAGAATATTTTCATAAGAAAATATTCACCTAGCAGACTTCAATCCTCTTGACCATAGCAAACTTTGCTTGATATGATCCTACGAGCAAACTTGTTCTTCAGAAATCCCTTGAACTCTTTGTTAATAAATAAATTATTAAACAAACTAAAGTGTGCTGGTAACACTGTAGACTTATGCTGGTAGCACTATAGCTTGCTCGGAGTTGAACCTTGCTTGACGAAGTCCTTAAGATATTTCCTTATAAAATTTCTTCAAGCATGCTCGGACAACTGTTTATTAATAATAAACCTTGGTAGATCTTCTAAAGTACTTGGTTTCTTTAGCTTGGTTTAGCCAAGAGCTTGCTCTGAAACAAACCATGCTTGGCTTGAAGAACAACCTTGCTAGACAAATTGAACCCTACTCAGATTGACACTTAAGAGAAATTCAAGAAAATAACCTTGCTCGGAGAGCAAAATACCTTGCTGCGATAAGTGAAACCATGCTCAGAGGCCTAAGTGTGCCCGATATCCATACTTAGCCAATTTCAGAGAGGTTGAGAAGATTTCACATCTTCACTTAGCATTTTTCTCATCAAAACAATCTCCCCCTAGATTGGAACACATTAGCCGTACCAAAACACCTCAGCTGTACCAAAACACCCATATGATTGCATACCCTTAGCCAAAATACACATCAAATTTCAAAATGAAATATTACATATCAAAATTAAAATATTACAAGTAGAAATTCTGTCCAGTGGACATTACAAATCAAGCCTAAGCTAGAATAATAATCTTATCTTCTCGAGCTTGAGGCTGCTTTTCTTCTTGCCAATTTACACTTCCTGCCCTTCCTTTGAACAATAATAATGCCTGATGATGAGGGTGCCTGTCAGGCAGAGTCCACCTCATAATATCTTTTAAATCATCCTTATGCAAGAAAGTCAGGTCTCCATCTTCTCTAATGATACCCAAGGCAAGTCCATCAGAATTTCTGAGAATGTACGAGTCATCCTGTTCTTTGTAATCAATTCTAGAAATCCTACCATTTCTCTGAACTTCAAGATTAGGCCTTGTCATCCGCCTTCTCATACTTATACAAACCATTGTGTTGGTTAGAGGGTCTTTGTTTTTCACCTTTAAAATGTAATCAATCTCAGCATATGTGATATCCCTCATCTTCTTGGCCCTTCTGGTTTTCTCATATTCAGACAGTTCCCTCTTCCTCTTCTTCCTCAAAATAGGGAAACCTGCCCTAGCCTCCACCTTCAGATGTTTTGAAAGTTCATTTCTTTGTCTTCCTGCAAGTCTATTTTTATCATGATAATCATACAGTTCTAGAGTTGACATCTCCTCCAGTTGTTCTTTCTTAAAATCAGCAAAATCATCCTTGAAGATGATTTCTTTCAGCTCTCCACTCTTCATGATCACCTTTAAAGTTTCAAACAAATAGTCATAAAAGAGCATTTTGGGTAGGTCCACATCAGAAGGTGGCCTATTTTGTCATTGGTGTGCAGCTCTTGTTGTAGGAATTTGTGCTCCTGAGGCTGAGGGCCTAGAAGGAATTGCCTTTTTGGGTTTAGTGGCCCTCATTTCCCCAAATTTCTTTTCAAACATGGAAATTACCATTTCCGCGGGCATAGACATCAAATCAAGAAAGTTCTCTCCTCCTTCCCTGGCAAGTCTATAATTCATGCCCATCACTCTTTCATCTCCATGTTGACCAGCAAGAACAAATCTTACTCCACTCGGTCCAACTTCAAAATTCTTAGGATTTCTCGGTTCTACCTCCAGTCTCTCCCATTCATCCTTTTCTTCATAGAATAATTGTTTCAGTTGAGCCTTTCCCAAGTTATCAAACAAAACCTTAGACATCCTTTTGCTCATCATCAACCCTTTTAGGGTTCTTATTCTGTTTTCATCATCCCAGGGATCCGATTGTTCAATTGGCTTAGGTTTCACTTGCACAATGATAGGAGTTTTAGAAGCTTTTGAAGGTTGAGTCTTTTCTTGATCATCCTTTTCTAACTCAGACTGATATAAGGCTAACTTCTCATTCCTTGAATCTCTGTCGGTCTCCCCCTTTCATCCATTAACCTTTCAAGCAAAATCAACTGTTCATTCCCCCACTTATTTTTCTTCTCAGCTTTCTCTTTTTCAGCCAAACTAACAACACTTGGCCTCTCTGCAGTTTTGTCAGTATCATCTTTCATTGATAACTTCCTGAAGTAGGATTCAACTTGTGCTTTTGAAAGACTATCAACCATCTCCATTGCCATGCCTCTATCAATCAAGTGCTTGCATTTTCCTCCAAATCTCTTCATTAAGTCATCAATCTTTTCTTTCTAGTTTGTTTCCCTTATCATTCTCTCATTTCCCTCTCTCTACTCTTTCCACATTTTCCTCCAAATCTCTTCATTAACTCATCAATATTCTTCTAGTTAAGAAAACTTCATTTTACTCAAGTCTTTATCAGACAGACCATGCATTCTTAGATAGGTTCTATATTTGTTAGAATCACGGTTCTTCTTCTCCATTCTTTTCTTTATCTCATCAACCTCCTTATCAACCAATCTTTGCAACTCCTCATATGTCATTGGAGCCAAAGTTTCAAATTTATACCCATGCTTAATCAATCTCACTATCAAAGGATGGTTTCTAGTTGCAATGTCCAACATTTGTTGTAGATTCTCCCTTTGTTCATTTGTCGTGTCAATGTATGGGGAGTCAACAATATCATCCTTAACAACATTATCATCATCTTCAGTCTCGTCATCTTCTTCAATTGATTCTTCCAATGCCTCAATCCTTGGTTCATTTAAATCAGGCTCAGTTTCAGGCATAACAACCTGTAAAGGAACAACCATCACATGGCTTTCCACAATATATTCAGGCTTATCAGCCTCGTCAGTCTTTCCTTTCTTTGGTTGATCTTCATCATTATCAGTCCCTTCATCCCTCTTTCTCTTCCTTGTGTATATCTTTCCGAATTTTCTTTTAGGCTCATCATTATAACTCCATTCTTTAAGGGTTTTCTCAATATCTTCTTCAACTTCTTTCAAATACTTTTTGGCTGCAATTTTAGTCACTGACTCTCCAGCCTCATCAATTACCATCTGATTATCATCTTTAGTGTGTTCATCATTGGATGGAGTTTCAGACTCAGGTTGGGCTTGATTAAAATTATACAACACAAGTATTGTCTACCTCTTCAACTTGTTTCATCTTGATCAGTACCTCAATCACCTCCTGATCGACCTCTTCTTCCTGATTTAAAGTTTTGACAATATACGCATGTTCAAAAGGAGTTTCCTATTCAACAAACACTTCAGAGGTGAAGGATCTGTCAATCCTTTCCCTTTCTAATATATCCAACAGAGTATCTGCATGTCTTTTGGCAGCTTGCTCATCTTCATCATTCTCCAACACATCATCAATTAGTTTAAGATTTTCCACTTGCTCTTCATTTTTAGCAATGAATTTGCCCTTTCCTTCCTCCTTCTTTCATCTTTAGACTCCCTCATCTCATCAGATTCATTGGGAAAGTTTTCCTCATCATCCATCAGGTTTTTCATCTCCTCATCAACCTCACAGACCTTCTTGGAAGTTTTAGTATTATTATTTTCTTCAGTAAGAATTACTTCCTCAGTCTCTTCACCATCTTCAACAAATACATCAGTCAAAGTTTCAGAGCCAATAGCATCAGTTGCTATGGCCTCAGTAGTCAAGATGTTATCAGTTTGCACATTCTCCTCTATATTTTTCTCTTTCTCCACCTCATTCTCCCTCACCTCATTCACCCTCTTCTAAGATATAGTATCATCTCATCATAAGCCTGTTCACCAATGTCAGATTTATCTCCTTCATAGGTATCATCACATCCTCTCACTTCACTATCTTCATCACTCTCACCATATAGACTGTATAAAGTCTTTAAGCCATCTTCATCAACATTCACATCCACATTCTCAACCTCCTCCATAACAATATCAGCAGCATAAGTGGCAACATGTATATTCTCCCCTTGTTTTGGTACAACTGTGGTCTTCTCAACCTCAGCCTCCAGGGCTTGAATCCGATTTAAAGCTTGTGCCAACTAAGCTTTTTATTAATCATTTTTTTATACTAACTCAGCATTCCTCCCTCTCAGATCAACATTTTCAACTATCAGATCAAAGTTTCTTTTAAGTAGATAAGAATCAGGGGAAGGTGACTGGGTTGGTGGTTAAGAGAAATGATCGGGTATATTGGTTTGGGGTTGGATTGTTTCAGTGGGTGGGCTTGTGCTTTTAAATATATTTGTACTGGTTGAGGGTAAGAGGTTTATGTTTTAGATTGTATGTAAGGGTTTGTAGGTATGTATGATTTCAAATGTTGGTTGGTTATGTTGGTTTTGGGTTTGGGATTGGAATGCTGTTTCTGGAAGGTTAAGTAGGTGGGCTGGGATTTGTTGTGGGATGTAAGGTTCATGTATGTCTAGGTTTTGGTCATGGATTAGGGTTTTGGTTTGGGTTAGGGGTTGGTTAATGGTTTGAGGTGGGCTTTGGGTTAATGGAATGTATGGTTCATTTTGTGGTGGTGGGGATGATGGTTGGTGTTGGGGTGGGGATTGGATGTGTTGTTGGGGTTGGCTATGTGGTGAGTCTGGTGGTGTAGGTAAGGGTTGGTTTTTATCTCCCCATGTGCCTATTCATCAATAAGCTCATCATCATCAATTTGTCCTTCAACATTTCTAATATCCCCATCACCCTGATCATCATCATCATCTACACCTCGATCATCATTATCATCAGAATCATTATCCTCCTCCTCATCTTCACTCTCTTCCTCCTCAGAGGTCATAGGTGGTAACTCTGGAACTGGCATAATAGCCAAATCATGGTTCACTATCCATGGAACAATATCAAACTCAACATTAGGATTGAACTTGCTAGTGGAATCCAACCTTGCAATCCTTTTATATTTGTTCGAATCTTGAAAAACATGTGTGATGCCAATGGTTGGAAGATCCTATAGCTTCTTGTTGAAAATAATCTGGAGAATAGTAGACTAGGAATTTCTCCCTGTTGGGCTTCCTCAAATTTGACACAAGACCTTCAAAGATCGTTTTGGAATAGTTGAATGGTAGTCTGAACATGACAGCCACTGTTGCATTTGCCAAGTCTCTGCTCGTTAATGTCCAGGAGCCCTTTCTTGCAGAATATCCTTGATTAATGTGATATATCCAAAACAAGTAAATGTTAGGGAACATCCCTTCTTGAACCGTCCTTCAAAGACATCTCCTTGGTAGCCCATTGTATCTGTAACGATGGTTAGCAAACGATTTATGGAAAAGTGTATGTGGTTTTTCAGCCGCATCGTTTAATTGTAGACTCTCTCAAATGAGTTGTTCATTAATAACTATTTCTTGCCGAGCAATGGTAGCCTCCAATCGCCTACCACCGACATCATCAAAAAGTTGCGCTGAGTGCCAAAAATCTAAATGATGATTTCTTTAAATTACAGGGCACTCAGTCAATGAAAACCGCAAGTTCGATAACTGAAGCCATGTAATAATCCGTGCCACTTCCTTGTTATCAGGACTCAGTTGCAACAAAGCATGTTGTGCTTTTTCTCGAACGAATTTGTCGGTTCATCCGCCATATCTGTACATACACAAACAAAAACATATTCAAAGCATAAATTAGTCATAAAGTTCATAACTTTGACATATTTGAGGTTATAATTTGAAGAAGTAAAGAGAATAAATGTCTTTAAGAACATGTGCTTCGACAAATTAATAACCTACACATAAAACATAGAGTTAGTTAAAATGATAATTAACTGCCCAAATCCATATAATCATTGTCGGAAAGTCATCAATTGATGCGTACCGAGTCGGAATTGTTG
The DNA here is from genome assembly GCF_021521415.1 of Bidens hawaiensis. NCBI lineage: Eukaryota > Viridiplantae > Streptophyta > Magnoliopsida > Asterales > Asteraceae > Bidens > Bidens hawaiensis. The sequence goes on along the minus strand of NW_027491035.1, from coordinate 961,100 downwards.
GAATCGATCTGCCCAAGACACATATTTGAGTTGATGTGGCTAGTACGTTATGATCAAAGTCGGGTCATACCCAATAACAAGCTAGACAAACGCCACGATATATATTATTAGATATGATCTAACTAATAATTATCAACACTTATAATATAGGGTAAAATGGTTTTCTAAATATTGGCATTTGTGTGTTAAATAAATTATGTGGATAATTTATTTTTGGGAGATGTTATTTATTTGGATAAATAACATCTATGCATAAAAGGAAAAATATAAAATTTTTGGATTTTGGTTTAGGGGGTAAAAGTCCTAAAGGGGCCGGCCCCTCCTCCTACTCTCTCTCCTCTTTGTATTTTATCAATAACATGCAAATGTTATGGTTGGTAGATATTTTCTTGAACAACCAAAAATACACCTTCTCTCTCACACACAAACTCTCTCTTCCTCTCTCTTTTCGGCCAAGAAGAACAAGATGAAGAACAAGGAGATTTGCAAGTGTAAGATCCTAGCAACTTGGTTGTTTTGGGAAAAAGTATGCAATTAATATATTCAAGTAAATATCTTTTCCGTTTTAAAACCTTGTAACGAACATGCCAAAACACTAGTTATAAACCCGAAAACATTCATACCGACTCAATATTTATCACCTCCTCCCGGCACTTTAATTGTCCCAATTAAACTCAAGTGCCAACAACACGAAAAATTGAGTCGAAAATGAGCGAAAAAACACACTCTGGTAAAATATATATTGCATAAAAAGTGTGTTCCGTGTTCCGGCTCGTTTTTAACTACTAAAACATCAATAATTCAACATCTCAAACCAAATTCCAACACTAAATACATTCGGTAAAATCCCAAACCGACAACCCGACCGCAACCAAAAACAATTTCCATGAAGTTCCAACCCAACCAGCCGCACCCAAGAATTCAAATAAACTACCAAACCGCACCCAAAAACGGACCTAAACAACTTACTTGAACAAAACCCGACAACAAAGTTAGTAAAACTAAAGCTAAAACTAATATTAGAATACAAATAGATTACAAAAATTAAAAGAAATCATACATTGGACAGTGAAAACCCGGATGAACTTGCAAAAAATTAAGAATTAAAGTGTGTGCAAGTGATAGAATTAGTGAAGTTTTGGTTAAAATTGATGGTGGGTTATGATATTAGGGTGATAGGATAGTGATTTTGAGCTTTAATTTGAAGATTAATGGTGAAAAAATAGTGGATTATGGTGGGTATGATGATGGTCGCGGTTAGGGTTCTTAGGGGAAAGAGGGATTGTTTTGAAAAAGATGAAAATTTGATAGAATAGGAAGTGGCTTAAAAAAATTCGGATATTCAAGCATCATATGATAACGTATTCAAATTTTTTAAACTTTTCAAACTTTATAATATTTTCCATTTTTCATACCAAGAATTGAGGCTTGAGTATGGCCCGACCTTTCATTACTTATTTTCTACGGACCAGACGCTTTACCCACAAGAGATTTCCGAACCATTTTATCAAATAGCCCTTTCATTTTCAAGGCTGAGCCTACCGACACATCCCAAGTTAAGTGCGCTTTCTTTTATTTATCTCATATAAGTAGTTTGAAAAACCAATTTCCGATAAGCACCATCATCTCCCACTTTCACGCAAAAAACTAGATTCAAGGGAAATTTTTTAAAGCATTTTTATTTTTTTTTAAATTTATTTATTTATTTATTATTATTATTATTATTATTATTACTATTATTATTATTTTTTAAACAAGTACGAAAACGAAAAGAAAACTAAAATTAGTTGAAACACTTGTGTCCCATCCCCACACTTAAATTTTGCATTGCCCTCAATGCAGGCATGAGAAACACGACTCAAAAATTAAAAACAAAAGCTAAAAATTATAAAAATAAAAAGCCACAACCTAAAACGAAAAAACAAAAAACATAAAAAAATAAAAACATAAAAACATAAAAAAACAAAGTACAATGGAAAAGACTTAGTTGGTAATATGCGAGACTGTCAATGTGCTAGTCTATTTCCAAGGGTGCTCTCCTCACCGACCGCTCAACATGAAATGGTAACTCATTCTCTCTTTCTGAACGGACACGGCCACTCCTCTAGACAAATCTAAATAACATCAAACATAACATCTAAAAAAAATAAAGGTTACCTATAAGTCTTCAACATCCACCAACTTCCAACCCGCCAACCCAACCAAATAGTCTAAAATAATATCCGTACAAACCAACTAAAAAAACATCATAAAAAGAAATAAAAACATCCAAAAGATATAAAACTCCCATGCCGGCTCGTCAACCCAAACTCAATCATCATCCTCTTTTTCCTCCTCCGACTCCTGCTCAAACTAGGGGAATGGCTCTGCATTATCAAATTGCAGATGACCTGGACCATAAACCGGTTGTCTATAACCATACCCTGATCCACCTGGAGCTCTCGACCCGCTGAGACCCGCCACATCCGGCTGTCGGAGAGACGCAGTCAACCCAATCCTCAACTCAGTCGTCATATTTCTCATATGCTCATCTTGCATACTCTGATTCGCCTCTATCATCCTCTGCTGTTCTTGCATCATCTGTCTCAACTCATCCCGCTGCTCTGTCACATACCCCCTAATTTGATCAAGACCGGACTCCCTCCGGTCAAACAATGAGTCCATAGTAATAGTATCGGGGCGAGGCTATCTGACCGAGAACTGAGCACCTGGTCTCTCGGATCTGTGAAGCGGCCTCTGGTGACGTGTCGATAAAACGACTCTCAAAGCCGCAACAGCCTCGGTGTTCGTCGGTGGATGAATCTGTGGGCCCATCTTAACATCCTTCCTCGCTAATAGGTCAGTCCCCTTCAAAATACCCGCTTTTCTCAAATCCTTGACTCCCAAAAACTCTCTTCCGGGTCCCAATCTCATATACTTCAGTTTAAACTTATCAAGCACACCCAAATTTTTAGCAATGAGTGTAATGTATGGGCCCATATCAAGCCTTGACCAATTTTTGGATCCACCACGTCTCGTCCAATGTAACGAACATGCCAAAACACTCGCGTAATTAATCGGGACCTGATCAACCATCGCCAATAAGCAAAAGATATCCAACCAGTTTACTTTGTTATCGTCCGAACTGCGACCAATCAATGTATTCACCAAAACCCGGTGAATAAAACGAAGCACGGGATCCCGAATATCCGAAGCCACATTCGATCCCGAAAACGAACATATAGAAATTTTATTCCAAAAAGCAGCCAACTCTTCCTGACCAAAACTCACCTCTTGCTTACTTGTAAACGCACCCCGAATACTTGTCAGAAAACCCAGCTCTCTCACCTCCTCCACTATATAAAACCCGCTTACTACCGCAAACTATGCGATAGTCATGTCATACAACTTTCTTCCCAAAACAAACGACACCGCATCCGACTGAGCAAAGTTACTATCCTTATACTGAAACGTGCTTAAAAATTCTAATGTTAGCTCGTGATATTTCCGTTCGTTTAAACATAGCATGGCAATAAATTTCGGGCACAATAACTCCTCCACCAACCTTCTTTGACCAATCGTACTCAACAAATCCCAATCAATCGTCTTAAAAGTAAGAAGTTCCGAATTGATTAACTTACACACTCGGCCATATTCTTGTGAATCCTCCCCGAACTTTAACAATGAACTATCCATAAGGTTTGTAGCTCTTCTATTTGCCACAATCGCCCCGGGTTGGTATTCAATCACACGAACACCCGACTCCACAAAAATAACCGATTCCGGCTCGCCTCGCGGTCGCGCAGCTGGTCCTCCTTTGCGTTTTCCCGCTTCTTTTGACATCTAAACACATTTAAACAAGCAAACAAACATGGGAGTAAGTAAATAAACTAAAAAGAATAAAACAAAATATTTTTTTAAAATTTTCGGATTTTTAATTTTTTTTAATATATAAAAACTGAAAATAAATTAGATTTGGAAGTCCGGGTTACAAAATAATTCAAACCAACTTGTTTAAATGAAAATTGAATAAGTGCGAGTGGTTTATATATTTACTTAAACGCTAACCGAAAACCAAATTTTTAAAGACTTTTACTAGTTATAAACCCGAAAACATTCATACCGACTTAATATTTATCACCTCCTCCCAGCACTTTAATTGTCCCAATTAAACCCAAGTGCCAACAACACGAAAAATTGAGTCGAAAATGAGCGAAAAAACACACTCTGGTAAAATATATATTGCATTAAAAGTGTGTTCCGTGTTCCTGCTCGTTTTTAACTACTAAAACATCAATAGTTCAACATCTCAAACCAAATTCCAACACTAAATACATTTGGTAAAATCCCAAACCGACAACCCGACCGCAACCAAAAACAATTTCCATTAAGTTCCAACCCAACCAGCCGCACCCAAAAACTCAAATAAACTACCAAACCGCACCCAAAAACGGACCTAAACAACTTACTTGAACAAAACCCGACAACAAAGTTAGTAAAACTAAAGCTAAAACTAATATTAGAATACAAATAGATTACAAAAATTAAAAGAAATCATACATTGGACAGTGAAAACCCGGATGAACTTGCAAAAAATTAAGAATTAAAGTGTGTGCAAGTGATAGAATTAATGAAGTTTTGGTTAAAATTGATGGTGGGTTATGATATTAGGGTGATAGGATAGTGATTTTGAGCTTTAATTTGAAGATTAATGGTGAAAAAATGGTAGATTATGGTGGGTATGATGATGGTCGCGGTTAGGGTTCTTAGGGGAAAGAGGGATTGTTTCGAACCCCTGGGCTACTTCCGCCGCGCTACGCGGCGAGCGTAGCTAGAGGTTTTTTTTCCTCCACGCTGTGCGGAGGGATTGGAAGACCCCGTCGTGCGCGCGACAGGTAGTTTGGGAGAAAGCTTTTGACGTTTTTAGAGCTATTTTGCCTTAGAAAAATTCTTAGAAAATTGTCCATTCTTTGTTATGCCCATTTTATGTTAATTTTACGTGCAAAACTTACCTGGCATCCCTCAAATCCTCGTAAAACTTCTCGTTATGATGGTGATGATTCCTTGAAACGACACGACGACGCAACGAAACTACAAAAAGAAACTAACGTTAGTGACTCCATGAAACGAAAATAAACTAAAGAAATTATACAAACTCTACACTTGAGTTTTCACTCAAGAACCCATTGATGATTTAATTCGATGGATCGAGGGGAGTTTCCTCAACCTTGGTTGAATCCTCCGGCCATCCAAGATAATGATTTAGACGATGACCGTTCACTTTCCATGAAGTTCCATTGTCCTAATTCTCTAACTCCACCGCTCCATACGGGAATGCTTCCTTCACCAAATAAGGTCCCATCCACTTGGATCTCAACTTACCTGCAAATAAATTCAAACGAGAATTAAATAACAATACTTTATCTCCTTTTTGAAGTCTTTACATCCCTTTAAACGTCGATCGTGCAAAACTTTCGTCTTTTCCTTAATATCCAACGATCGAGAATACGCCGCATCACGAAGTTCCTCTGAATCATGAATTTGAAAATACCTCTTTCTAGCGGCTTCAGTAAAATCAACATTTACCGTCTTCAACGCCCAAAACGCCCGATGCTCCAACTCAACGAGAAGATGACATGCTTTACCGTAAACTAACATAAACGGTGTAGTACCCAACGGTGTCTTGTACGCGGTTCTAAATGCTCACAATGCGTCATCCAACTTCTCCGACCAATCTTTCCGACTTATTCCCACAGTCTTCTCCAAAATTCTCTTCACCCCTCTATTAGAATTCTCGACTTGACCATTCATTTGAGGATGGTAAGCGGTAGAGGTGCGATGAGTAACTCCATAACGAGCTAATGTTTTCTTCATCACGAAATTACACAAATGAGTACCTCGATCACTAATAATCGCCCGTAGAGTTCCTAACCGAGTGTACAACTTCTTTAGAAACTTCACAACAACTCTAGCATCATTTGTGGCCAATGCTTGGGCTTCAACCCACTTGGAAACATAATCTATCGCCACTAAATATACTTGTGACCACCGGAAACGGGAAACGGTCCAATAAAATCGATGCCTCAAACATCAAATATTTTAAGAGTTTGTATGGGTTTTGAGGCATCTCGTTTTTAGATGAAATATTTTCGGTGCGTTGACAAGCATCACACGTCTTAACAAATTCAACCGCATCTTTTACAACCGACGGGCAATAAAAACCACTATCAAAAACGTTTTGAGCCGTGGCATGCGCTCCATGATGACCTCCCGTTAAACCTTCATGAACATGCTTCAGAATATTCAACCCTTCTTCTTTCGACACACATCTTATAAGAATCTGGTCACCACCAATCTTGAAATGAAAAGGCTCGTCCCAAACATACTGAGTAACATCCCGAAAAAACTTCTTCTTTTGTTGAGTAGTCATCCTTTTCAATACAAGGCCCGCAGATAAATAATTTGCAAAATCAGTGAACCATGGCAAACCTTGCTTTTCGGACGTTAAAAAATAAATCGACTCATGCGGGAATCGGTCACCTATCTCTTCCTCACGAATATCTTCTCTCTTTGGATCCTCTAAACGGGAAAGATGATCCACTGCAACATTCTCCGCCTCCTTCTTGTCTTTAATCTCTATATCAAACTCGTAAAGTAAAAGAATCCACCGTATGAGACGGGGCTTCGCGTCTTTCTTGTGAAAGAGAAAACGCAAAGCGGCATGATCGGTAAAAACGGTGGTCTTTGAAAGTACAAGATAGGATCGGAACTTGTCGAATGCAAACACAACGGCTAAAAGTTCCTTTTCGGTGGTGGTGTAGTTCTCTTGGGCATCATTCAACGTCTTGCTCGCATAATAAATATGGTGAAAATGTTTCTCAAACCTTTGCCTCAAAACCGCTCCAACCGTATAATCGCTCGCATCACACATTAGCTCAAAAGGTAAATTCCAATCCGGTGACACGAGAATAGGAGCACTTACGAGTTGATCTTTCAGAAACTTGAACACCTTCAAACACTCTTCATCGAACAAAAAAGTGACATCATTCTCAAATAATCGGGTCATCGGGCGGGTAATCTTTGAAAAGTCTTTAATAAATCGCCTGTAGAAACCGGCATGACCAAGAAAGCTTCTTATAGCTTGGACATTTGTCGGGGGAGGAAGCCTACTAATCGTGTCAATCTTCACCCGATCCACCTCTATACCATCTCTTGAAATTTAATGACCCAAAACTATCCCTTCCGTCATCGTAAAGTAACACTGTTCCCAATTCAACATTAACTTCGTCTCGATGCACCTCTTCAACATCCTCTCAATATTACCCAAACAATGATCAAAAGAATTACTGTACACCGAAAAATCATCCATAAAAACCTCCATGGACGTCTCTATCATATCTTGAAAAATTGCCTCCATACAACGCTGAAAGGTAGCCGGAGCATTACATATCCCAAACGGCATGCGACGATAAGCATATGTACCATACGAACACGTAAAATTCGTCTTCTCTTGGTCTTCCGGTGCGATTGTTATCTGAAAATAACCTAAAAAACCATTAAGAAAACAATAAAATTGCTAACCTGCGAGACGCTCCAACATTTGATCAATAAACGACAACGAGAAGTGGTCTTTTCGAGTAGCGTCATTCAACCTCAGGTAGTCAATACACACCCGCCAACCAGTAACCGTTCGCGAAGGGATAAGTTCATTTTTTCGTTAATGACTACCGTCATCCCCCCTTTCTTTGGAACAACTTGAGTTAGACTTGCCCATGGAGAATCCGAAATCGGATAAATTACCCCGGCATCCAACAACTTAAGCACCTCTTTCTTGACAACCTCTTGAATATTATGATTCAAACGCCTTTGGGGTTGAACCACCGGTTTATACTCATCTTTCATCAAAATCCGGTGGGTACAATAAGCGGGGATAATACCTTGAATATCTGAAAGTCTCCATGCAATCGCCCCTTTATTCATCTTCAACACCTCTATCAACTTTGCCCTCTCTTTCTCACTCAACTTAGAAGAAACAATAACGGGAAAATCCGAGCCCTCTTCAAGATAAGCATACTCCAAATGTGACGGAAGAACTTTTAATTCTAACGGAGCGGGTTTTTCGACCTCTTTTTCACAAATAATCTCACTAACCCTCATAATCTCCGCCAAGCAAGAAACGTCATCTACCACTTCTTCCTCACTACCCTCCAAAATTTCCGTCAAATCCTTGTCCTCATCCATCCCAACCAAATCAGTTCCACAAATGTAATCAAGACCCTTATCCAAACCCGGAATAAAAGAATTAAGAAAATACACCAAATGGCATGGACCACTAAAATCATCATTATCACCCGGGTGTTTCATCGACTTTGCAATATCATAAGTAACATTCTCATCACCAACCCGAAGTGTGATCTTCTACACATCAATAAGAGCTTTAGTCGTTCTAAAAAACGGCCGACTGAGAATAATGGGAATTTTCTCGTAGGCTTCCATGTCAAGTAACACAAAATCAACCGGAAATACAAACTTGTCAACTTTCACTAACAAATTCTCAATAATACCTAGCGGATACTTAACCGAGCGATCCGCCAATGACAACGACATACGAGTCGGTGTAAGCTCACCCAACTCCAACTTCTCAAACAACGAATATGGCATAAGATTAATACTCGCACCCAAATCTGCCAACGCTTGACTCATCATATCACTTCCGAACGTACACGGGATTATAAACACACCCGGATCCGATAACTTTTACTGGGACCCGATTCAACACAACCGTCGAACAATCCCGACTAAGTGGAATAGACGAAATCTCTCCCAACCGATCTTTTCTCTTGAGCAAGTCTTTCAAAAATTTCGCATACTTTGGCATGTGTTGGAGGTCTTCAACAAAAGGAAGATTACTCTTTAACTGTCGGAACATATCTAGAAAGTGCAAGTATTCCCTCGTGTACTTTTGATTCTTGAGATGAGCGGGATAAGGAACATGGGCAATATTAATTTCGGGTGGTGGCCGGAATTCAACCGGCTTTTTCTCAACTTGTGGCTCAATAATTGGTGTTTTAACTTATGACTTACCCGGAGCTTCCATCTCAATCGCTTCATCCGCCACTTCCTCTTCTTGAGTAGTAATTGCTTTCAGTTGAGCGGCCAGATTCGTCTGAGTAGAACCCGAAAACTGTCCTTGAGGTCTTTCATAGAGACGAAGAGCAATATCACCAACGGACCTTTGAAGGTCAAGCAAAGAAGATTGTTGATTCTTGAAGAGCAAATCATGTTCAATAAACTTTTTCTGTGTAATTTGATCTCTCTCCAAGATTTGCTTCATCATCTCCTCTAGACGTCCCATTCCTCCATTAGAATCCAGCACATTTTTTTGAACATTCGTACCATTGTTATTGTTATTATTATTATTGTACTGACCTTGTGCTTGATTGAAAGAATTTTGATAGCCGGATGGTGCGCCTGACGGACGCCAGTTGGAGTTATTCTGATTTGGGTTCTTGTAGGTGTTCCAATTCTGATTGTTGTTGAAGTTGTTGTTGGGAAACCTATTCTGACCACCAACAAAATCGACCTAGTGATTCATCACCGGGCACTCCAAAGTGCCATGTCCACCTCTACAAAACTCACAGTTGTCCACCTTAGTCTTAAGTTCCTTCATCTCTCGGGTTAATGATTCGAAAGCAGAAGCCACAGTGATATCCAGATTAACCTGGTGTACACCTCGAGAAGATGAGGATGTACTGCTAACGGGAGTGGAATTCCCGCGTCGTGGCCGTTTGGCGAGGTCCAATTGAGCGAAGCTTTCAAACATCTCGTTACATTCTGTGACATTTTTCTTTGCCATTAAGTTACCTCTAGCAGCAGTGTCAAAACAAACTTGGGTCTCATTTTCAGCCCGTTGTAAAATTTTTCCACTAGAGCCCATAGTGGAAGACCATTCTGTGAACAACGAGCACGCAAATTCTTAAAACGCTCCCAAGCATGGCAATATTGCTCATCTGGCTCCATGTGAAACGAGTGAATCTGATCACGAAGAATAGCCGCTTTAGCCAGTGGGAAGTATCTATTGATAAAAGCAGAATGTAGTGCTTCCCAAGTGGTGAATGTGCCAGGCGGTTGAGTGTCGAGCCAAATAGCTGCTTTACCTGCAAGTGAAAAAGGAAAAAGATGTAAGAAAATAGCATCTTCCACCTTGCAAATTAAATTTTTTCAAAACGCGGTAAAGTCGGTTATTGTGAGCCGGTGCATCCTCGTCATCGTTCCCATGAAACTGATTAGTTTGAACGATGTTGTTCATGATGTATGACGGAATTTGCCATGAGTTGGGGTTGTTGATCTGCGGAACGACGATGCATGACTGGTTTCCGGTTAAGCCATCGAAGGCATATGCAGCAATCGTCCTATCGTCAGCCATTTGAAGTTTAATTCTAGGACTTTTAGGTGGTGAACTGGTTGGGGAAGACTTTGGTGTAGAACGGGCTTCTGACAATTGTTTCTCTGCTGACGTGCTAGCCTCGGTTTTCAACGGAAAAAATTCCAGATTTTCCAGCGGTGGTCCTTGCGAACGAAGACGTGGCATAAACCTGAAAAACGCAACAGATCGAGTAAGTAGACTAAAAAAATTAAAAACTAAAACAAAAATTAACTAAAAATTTAATTAAACAAATAGCACGTATGTAACAGGTAAGTCCAGTTAAAGCAAATAACGCAATCCCTAAGAGTCCCCGGCAACGGCTCCAAAAACTCGATATGCTAAAAGTAGTCTAATATTTATTTACAATATATAAGCTAATTTAGACACTAAGTAATAATTCTAGACTCTTAACTTAACTAAAACTACTAACCGGCAAGTAAACCGGTCGACTCTAGTACAGCTAAGTAAGTCCGGATATTGAACCCACGAGACTCTTTAAATTACGTTAACTAGCTAACTTAGACTTAACTATTGACACGACTATTTATTTATTATTATTATTAAGTGGGATTTTACTAATAACTATATTTAACTAATCAAAACTAATTAATAAAACATAAGACGACTTAACCTAGACTTAATTCAGATGATGACGAACAACCACCTAGGCTAGAATCCCTAATGCATCAATTATCAAATGGTTGGAAAATGCTAAGTTATGGAACCGGGATCTTAAGCTATTCACTTAATGGGAAACCGAACAGGACCGTTGACCCTTCTCAAGAAGACACCTATGGAATCTTAATACGCTATTAAAATTACACTTTTTAATTAAACTGACATACGATCGCTAATTTATTTTATGACAAGTACCTCTATAAGAAATCCTACCTTACAGCGCGGAAATCAAAGGTAGTTTAAAGAATTCAATCGAAATACAAGATTGCTCGAGAAATAAATCACAAGACAAATAATCAAGTATAAATCATCAAGTAGGAAACCTTGCTAGGAATCAATAAATATTCCCAAAATGATAACTTAGAAACATTTCTAATTGTTATCCTTGCTCGAATTTCTGAATAACACAAATTGTGCTCGAAAATACATAAACAGTTCACACATATTCAATCAACTATACTTTAAAGAAAAGTATGCTCGAAAATCTTTAAGAATGCAAAGTGTGCTAGAGAAAGGCTCTAAAGACAAGGTGTACTCGAAAAGTAAAATTTTGAAATTAACAAGTATTTTAGGAGAACACATGAAGATTTCAAAGTGTGCCCGAAATATATAGTGTGCCCGGAAAACAAAGTTTTCCCGAAAACACTTGTAATATCAATGAATCACATTATCAATCATGAACTATGCTAGATAGAGACATATTTCAAATAAATACAGCAAAGTTTACACGAAATTGACATGTAATGCATATTCAAACATGTGTCACATAATCATCAAGTATGCTAGACAAAACTAACATTCAGAACATCTAAGTTTACTCGAAAGCTAATAGTTATCAAATTGTACTCGACAATATACGACTGGATCTTTTAAGTACTGAACATCACAAAGCTTGCTAGAATGTATTCAAACAGTCAATCTAATCATGTAAGTTTGCTAGATAGTTCAAAACATTAAAGCTTACTAGAAATAACATATTCAATCACAAAGCTTGCTATAATGACCTAACCAACAACTCAGTTTTCCAGAAAGTTTAGAAATCATCAAAGCTTGCTAGAATCAAAATAATCAAACACATTCAAATTTAAGGCTTGCTCGAAAGAGATAGACTTCAAATAGAACAGGAAAGTATACTCAAAGTTTGTATAACATCAAAGCATGCTCGATATGGATAAACTTAGACAAAATTATCTGAGTTTACTCGATAAGGTTAAAACTCATCAAACCTTACTCGAAAGTACACATTCAAACCTTTCCAAGTTAAAATGCAACTCTTTTTGACTTAAACCATATTTCAAACAATTTTATAATTAAAATTCTTTGTTTAAGAGCAAATGGTGCATTGTGAGATCAAATTTCAATTATCTTTCCTTTCAAATCATTTTCTTTCTTATTATGAAAAGATCTTAACATGGAATCATAATGGTTAATTTGCTTCTCAAAATACTTCATTCTCAGCGTCATTATAACTTATCAGACAGGTGACCTGTAACAACCCCGTTTATCCATTTTAGTTTACCCCACCTGTTTTCATTTCCGGGTAATTTTTAATTAATAAAAGGATTAAATTATTATATTATATCTTTTCTTTTACTTATTATATTATTGATGTGCTAAAAGTTGTCTAATATTTATTAACTATAATTAAGCTAATCTAGACACTAAGTAATAATTCTAGACTCTTAACTTAACTAAAACTACTAACCGGCAAGTGAACCGGTCGACTCTAGTACAACAAAGTAAGTCTGGATATCGAACCCACGAGACTCTTTAAATTTCGTTAACAAGCTAACTTAAACTTAACTATTGACACGACTATTTATTTATTATTATTATTAAGGGGGATTTTACTAATAACTATATTTAACTAACTAATACTAATTAATAAAACATAAGACGACTTAACCTAGACATAATTCAGATGATGACGAACAACCACCTAGGCTAGAATCCCAAATGCATCAATTATCAAAATGCTAAGTTATGGAACCGGGAACTTAAGCAATTCACTTAATGGGAAACCGAACAGGACCGTTGACCCTTCTCAAGAAGACACCTATGGAATCTTAATACGCTATTAAAATTACCCTTTTTAATTAAACTCACTTACGATCGCTAATTTATTTTATGACAAGTACCTCTATAAGAAATCCTACCATACAGCGCGAAAATCAAAGGTAGTTTAAAGAATTCACTCGAAATTAAAGATTGCTCGAGAAATAAATCACAAGACAAATAATCAAGTATAAATCATCAAGTAGGCAACCTTGCTAGGAATCAATAAATATTCCCAAAATGATAACTTAGAAATATTTCTAATTGTTATCCTTGCTCGAATTTCTGAATAACACAAATTGTGCTCGAAAATACATAAACAGTTCACACATATTCAATCAACTATACTTTAAAGAAAAGTATGCTCGAAAAACTTTAAGAATGCAAAGAGTGCTAGAGAAGGGCTTTAAACACAAGGTGTACTCGAAAAGTAAAATTTTGAAATTACCAAGTATATTGAGAGAACACATGAAGATTTCAAAGTGTGCTCGAAATATATAGTGTACCCGGAAAACAAAGTTTTCCCGAAAACACTTGTAATATCAATGAATCACATTATCAATCATGAACTATGCTAGATAGAGACATATTTCAAATAAATACAGCAAAGTTTACACGAAATAGACATGTAATGCATATTCAAACAGGTGTCACATAATCATCAAGTATGCTAGACAAAACTAACCTTCAGAACATATAAGTTTACTCGAAAGCTAATAGTTATCAAAGTGTACTCGACAAGATACGACTGGGTCTTTTAAGTACTGAACATCACGAAGCTTGCTAGAATGTGTTCAAACAATCAATCAAATCCCGTAATTTTTCTAGAAAGTTCAAAAACAATAAAGCTTACTAGAAATAACATATTCAATCACAAAGCTTGCTATAATGACCTAACCAGCAACTCAGTTTTCTAGAAAGTTTAGAAATCATCAAAGCTGCTAGAATCGACATAATCAAACACATTCAGATTTCAAGCTTGCTCGAAAGAGATAGACTTCAAATAAAACAGGAAAGTATACTCGAAAGTTTGTAAAACATCAAAGCATGCTCGAAATGGATAAACTTAGACAGAATTATCTGAGTTTACTCGATAAGGTTAAAACTCATCAAACCTTACTCGAAAGTACACATTCAAACCTTTCCAAGGTAAAATACAACTCTTTTTGACTTAAACCATATTTGAAACATTTTTATCATTAAAATTCTTTGTTTAAGAGCAAATGGTGCATTGTGAGATCAAATTTCAGTTATCTTTCCTTTCAAATCATTTTCTTTCTTATTATGAAAAGATCTTAACATGGAATCATAATGGTTAATTTGCTTCTCAATACTTCATTCTCAGCGTCATTATAACTTATCAGACTGGTGACCTGTAACAACCCCGTTTATCCATTTTAGTTTACCCGGCCTGTTTTCGTTTCCGGGTAATTTTTAATAAATAAAATGCTTAAATTATTATATTATATCTTTTATTTTACTTATTATATTATTGATGTGCTAAAAGTTGTCTAATATTTATTAACTATAAATAAGCTAATCTAGACACTAGGTAATAATTCTAGACTCTTAACTTAACTAAAAATAATAACCGGCAAGTGAACCGGTCGACTCTAGTACAACAAAGTAAGTCCGGATATCGAACCCACGAGACTCTTTAAATTTCATTAACAAGCTAACTAAGACTTAACTATTGACACGACTATTTATTTATTATTATTATTAAGGGGGTTTTACTAATAACTATATTTAACTAATTAAAACTAATTAATAAAACATAAGACGACTTAACCTATACTTAATTCAGATGATGACAAACAACCACCTAGGCTAGAATCCCAAATGCATCAATTATCAAATGGTCGGAAAATGCTAAGTTATGGAACCGGGAACTTAAGCAATTCACTTAGTGGGAAACCGAACAGGACCGTTGACCCTTCTCAAGAAGACACCTATGGAATCTTAATACGCTATTAAAATTACCCTTTTTAATTAAACTCACTTACGATCGCTAATTTATTTTATGACAAGTACCTCTATAAAAAATCCTACCATACAGCGCGGAAATCAAAGGTAGTTTAAAGAATTCACTCGAAATTCAATATTGCTCGAGAATTAAATCACAAGACAAATAATCAAGTATAAATCATCAAGTAGGCAACCTTGATAGGAATCAATAAAGATTCCCAAACTGATAACTTAGAAACAATTCTAACTGTTATCCTTGCTCGAATTTCTGAATAACACAAATTGTGCTCGAAAATACTTAAACAGTTCACACATATTCAATCAAATACACTTTAAAGAAAAGTATGCTCGAAAAACTTTAAGAATGCAAAGTGTGCTAGAGAAGGGCTCTAAACACAAGGTGTACTCGAAAAGTAAAATTTTGAAATTACTAAGTATATTGGGAGAACACATGAAGATTTCAAAGTGTTTACACGAAATAGACATGTAATGCATATTCAAACAGGTGTCACATAATCATCAAGTATGCTAGACAAAACTAACCTTCAGAACATCTAAGTTTACTCGAAAGCTAATAGTTATCAAAGTGTACTCGACAAGATACGACAGGGTCTTTTAAGTATTGAACATCACAAAGCTTGCTAGAATGTGTTCAAACAGTCAATCAAAGCCCGTAAGTTTGCTAGATAGTTCAAAAACATTAAAGCTTACTAGAAATAAAATATTCAATCACAAAGCTTGCTATAATGACCTAACCAACAACTCAGTTTTCCAGAATGTTTAGAAATCATCAAAGCTGCTAGAAACAACATAATCTAACACATTCAGATTTCAAGCTTGCTCGAAAGAGATAGACTTCAAATAAAACAGGAAAGTATACTCGAAAGTTTGTAAAACATCAAAGCATGATCGAAATGGATAAACTTAGACAGAATTATCTGAGTTTACTCGATAAGGTTAAAACTCATCAAACCTTACTCGAAAGTACACATTTAAACCTTTCCAAGGTAAAATGCAACTCTTTTTGACTTAAACCATATTTCAAACAATTTTATCATTAAAATTCTTTGTTTAAGAGCAAATGGTGCATTGTGAGATCAAATTTCAGTTATCTTTCCTTTCAAATCGTTTTCTTTCTTATTATGAAAAGATCTTAACATGAATCATAATGGTTAATTTGATTCTCAATACTTCTTTCTCAGCATCATTATGACATATCAGACAGGGTACCTGTAACAACTCGGTTTATCCATTTTAGTTTACCCGGCCCGTTTTCGTTTCCGGGAAATTTTTAATTAATAAAATGTTTAAATTATTATATTATATCTTTTCTTTTATTTATTATATTATTGATGTGCTAAAAGTTGTCTAATATTTATTAACTATAAATAAGCTAATCTAGACACTAGGTAATAATTCTAGACTCTTAACTTAACTAAAAATATTAACCGGCAAGTGAACCGGTTGACTCTAGTACAACAAAGTAAGTCCGGATATCGAACCCACGAGACTCTTTAAATTTTGTTAACAAGCTAACTAAGACTTAACTATTGACACGACTATTTATTTATTATTATTATTAAGGGTGTTTTACTAATAACTATATTTAACTAATTAAAACTACTTAATAAAACATAAGACGACTTAACCTAGACTCAATTCAGATGATGAGGAACAACCACCTAGGCTAGAATCCCTAATGCATCAATTATCAAAAGGTTGGAAAATGCTAAGTTATGGAACCGGGATCTTAAGCTCTTCACTTAATGGGAAACCGAACAGGACCGTTGACCCTTCTCAAGAAGACACCTATGGAATCTTAATATGCTATTAAAATTACACTTTTTAATTAAACTTACATACGATCGCTAATTTATTTTATGACAAGTACCTCTATAAGAAATCCTACCTTACAGCGCGAAAATCAAAGGTTGTTTAATGAATTCAATCGAAATACAAGATTGCTCGAGAAAATAAATCACAAGACAAATAATCAAGTATAAATCAACAAGTAGGAAACCTTGCTAGGAATCAATAAATATTCCCAAAATGATAACTTAGAAACATTTCTAATTGTTATCCTTGCTCGAATTTCTGAATAACACAAATTGTGCTCGAAAATACATAAACAGTTCACACATATTCAATCAACTATACTTTAAAGAAAAGTATGCTCGAAAATCTTTAAGAATGCAAAGTGTGCTAGAGAAAGGCTCTAAAGACAAGGTGTACTCGAAAAGTAAAATTTTGAAATTAACAAGTATATTAGGAGAACACATGAAGATTTCAAAGTGAGCCCGAAATATATAGTGTGCCCGGAAAACAAAGTTTTCCCGAAAACACTTGTAATATCAATGAATCACATTATCAATCATGAACTATGCTAGATAGAGACATATTTCAAATAAATACAGCAAAGTCTACACGAAATAGACATGTAATGCATATTCAAACAGGTGTCACATAATCATCAAGTATGCTAGACAAAACTAACCTTCAGAACATCTAAGTTTACTCGAAAGCTAATAGTTATCAAAGTGTACTCGACAAGATACGACTGGGTCTTTTAAGTACTGAACAACACAAAGTTTGCTAGAATGTGTTCAAACAGTCAATCAAAGCCCGTGAGTTTTCTAGAAAGTTCAAAAACATTAAAGCTTGCTAGAATTAACATATTCAATCACAAAGCTTTCTATAACGACCTAACCAGCAACTCAGTTTTCTAGAAAGTTTAGAAATCATCAAAGCTTGCTAGAATCAACATAATCAAACACATTCAAATTTCAAGTTTGCTCGAAAGAGATAGACTTCAAATAAAACAGGAAAGTATACTCGAAAGTTTGTAAAACATCAAAGGATGCTCGAAATGGATAAACTTAGACAGAATTATCTGAGTTTACTAGATAAGGTTAAAACTAATCAAAACATACTCGAAAGTACACATTCAAACCTTTCCAAGGTAATATGCAACTCTTTTTGACTTAAACCGTATTTCAAACAATTTTATTATTAAAATTCTTTGTTTAAGAGCAAATGGTGCATTGTGAGATCAAATTTCAGTTATCTTTCCTTTCAAATCATTTTCTTTCTTATTATGAAAAGATATTAACATGAATCATAATGGTTAATTTGATTCTCAATACTTCTTTCTCAGCATCATTATGACATATCAGACAGGGTACCTGTAACAACTCGGTTTATCCATTTTAGTTTACCCGGCCTGTTTTCTTTTCCGGGTAATTTTTAATTAATAAAATGTTTAAATTATTATATTATATCTTTTCTTTTATTTATTATATTATTGATGTGCTAAAAGTTGTCTAATATTTATTAACTATAAATAAGCTAATCTAGACACTAGGTAATAATTCTAGACTCTTAACTTATCTAAATATATTAACCGGCAAGTGAACCGGTCGACTCTAGTACAACAAAGTAAGTCCGGATTTCGAAACCACGAGACTCTTTAAATTACGTTAACTAGCTAACTTAGACTTAACTATTGACACAACTATTTATTTATTATTATTATTAAGGGGATTTTACTAATAACTATATTTAACTAATTAAAACTACTTAATAAAACATAAGACGACTTAACCTAGACTCAATTCAGATGATGAGGAACAACCACCTAGGCTAGAATCCCTAATGCATCAATTATCAAATGGTTGGAAAATGCTAAGTTATGGAACCAGGATCTTAAGCTATTCACTTAATGGGAAACCGAACAGGACCGTTGACCCTTCTCAAGAAGACACCTATGGAATCTTAATACGCTATTAAAATTACACTTTTTAATTAAACTGACATATGATCGCTAATTTATTTTATGACAAGTACCTCTATAAGTAATCCTACCCTACAGCGCGGAAATCAAAGGTAGTTTAAAGAATTCAATCGAAATACAAGATTTCTCGAGAAATAAATCACAAGACTAATAATCAAGTATAAATCATCAAGTAGGAAACCTTGCTAGGAATCAATAAATATTCCCAAAATGATAACTTAGAAACATTTCTAATTGTCATCCTTGCTCGAATTTCTTAATAACACAAATTGTGCTCGAAAATACTTAAACAGTTCACACATATTCAATCAACTATACTCTAAAGAAAAGTATGCTCGAAAATCTTTAAGAATGCAAAGTGTGCTGGAGAAGGGCTCTAAAGACAAGGTGTACTCGAAAAGTAAAATTTTAAAATTACCAAGTATATTAGGAGAACACATGAAGATTTCAAAGTGTGCCCGAAATATATAGTGTGCCCGGAAAACAAAGTTTTCCCAAAAACATTTGTAATATCAATGAATCACATTATCAATCATGAACTATGCAAGATAGAGACAGATTTCAAATAAATACAGCAAAGTTTACACGAAATAGACATGTAATGCATATTCAAACTGGTGTCACATAATCATCAAGTATGCTAGACAAAACTAACCTTCAGAACATCTAAGTTTACTCGAAAGCTAATAGTTATCAAAGTTTACTCGACAAGATACGACTGGGTCTTTTAAGTACTGACATCACAAAGCTTGCTAGGATGTGTTCAAACAGTAAATCAAAGCCCGTGAGTTTTCTAGAAAGTTCAAAAACATTAAAGCTTGCTAGAATTAACATATTCAATCACAAAGCTTGCTATAACGACCTAACCAGCAACTCAGTTTTCTAGAAAGTTTAGAAATCATCAAAGCTTGCTAGAATCAACATAATCAAACACATTCAAATTTTAAGCTTGCTCGAAAGAGATAGACTTCAAATAAAACAGGAAAGTATACTCGAAAGTTTGTAAAACATCAAAGCATGCTCGAAATGGATAAACTTAGACAGAATTATCTGAGTTTACTCGATAAGGTTAAAACTCATCAAACCTTACTCGAAAGTACACATTCAAACCTTTCCAAGGTAAAATGCAACTCCTTTTGACTTAAACCATATTTCAAACAATTTTATCATTAAAATTCTTTGTTTAAGAGCAAATGGTGCATTGTGAAATCAAATTTCAGTTATCTTTCCTTTCAAATCATTTTCTTTCTTATTATGAAAAGATCTTAACATGAATCATAATGGTTAATTTGATTCTCAATACTTCATTCACAGCATCATTATGACATATCAGACAGGTGACCTGTAACAACTCGGTTTATCCATTTTAGTTTACCCGGCCTGTTTTCGTTTCCGGGTAATTTTTAATTAATAAAATGTTTAAATTATTATATTATATCTTTTCTTTTATTTATTATATTATTGATGTGCTAAAAGTTGTCTAATATTTATAAACTATAAATAACTAATCTAGACACTAGGTTATAATTCTAGACTCTTAACTTATCTAAAAATATTAACCGGCAAGTGAACCGGTCGACTCTAGTACAACAAAGTAAGTCCGGATATCGAACCCACGAGACTCTTTAAAATACGTTAACTAGCTAACTTAGACTTAACTATTGACACGACTATTTATTTATTATTATTAGTAAGGGGGATTTTACTAATAACTATATTTAACTAATTAAAACTACTTAATAAAACATAAGACGACTTAACCTAGACTCAATTCAGATGATGAGGAACAACCACCTAGGCTAGAATCCCTAATGCATCAATTATCAAATGGTTGGAAAATGCTAGGTTATGGAACCAGGATCTTAAGCTATTCACTTAATGGGAAACCGAACTGGACCGTTGACCCTTCTCAAGAAGACACCTATGGAATCTTAATACGCTATTAAAATTACACTTTTTAATTAAACTGACATATGATCGCTAATTTATTTTATGACAAGTACCTCTATAAGTAATCCTACCTTACAGCGCGGAAATCAAAGGTAGTTTAAAGAATTCAATCGAAATACAAGATTGCTCGAGAAATAAATCACAAGACAAATAATCAAGTATAAATCATCAAGTAGGAAACCTTGCTAGGAATCAATAAATATTCCCAAAATGATAACTTAGAAACATTTCTAATTGTCATCCTTGCTCGAATTTCTTAATAACATAAATTGTGCTCGAAAATACTTAAACAGTTCACACATATTCAATCAACTATACTCTAAAGAAAAGTATGCTCGAAAATCTTTAAGAATGCAAAGTGTGCTAGAGAAGGGCTCTAAAGACAAGGTGTACTCGAAAAGTAAAATTTTGAAATTACCAAGTATATTAAGAGAACACATGAAGATTTCAAAGTGTGCCCGAAATATATAGTGTGCCCGGAAAACATAGTTTTCCCAAAAACACTTGTAATATCAATGAATCACATTATCAATCATGAACTATGCAAGATAGAGACAGATTTCAAATAAATACAACAAAGTTTACACGAAATAGACATGTAATGCATATTCAAACTGGTGTCACATAATCATCAAGTATGCTAGACAAAACTAACCTTCAGAACATCTAAGTTTACTCGAAAGCTAATAGTTATCAAAGTGTACTCGACAAGATACGACTGGGTCTTTTAAGTACTGAACATCACAAAGCTTGCTAGAATGTGTTCAAACATTCAACCAAAGCCCGTAAGTTTTCTAGAAAGTTCAAAAACAATAAAGCTTGCTCGAATTAACATATTCAATCACAAAGCTTGCTATATCGACCTAACCAGCAACTCAGTTTTCTAGAAAGTTTAGAAATCATCAAAGCATGCTAGAATCAACATAATCAAACACATTCAAATTTCAAGCTTGCTAGAAAGAGATAGACTTCAAATAAAACAGGAAAGTATACTCGAAAGTTTGTAAAACATCAAAGCATGCTCGAAATGGATAAACTTAGACAGAATTATCTGAGTATACTCGATAAGGTTAAAACTCATCAAACCTTACTCGAAAGTACACATTCAAACCTTTCCAAGGTAAAATGCAACTCTTTTTGACTTAAACCATATTTCAAACAATTTTATCATTAAAATTATTTGTTTAAGAGCAAATGGTGCATTGTGAGATCAAATTTCAGTTATCTTTCCTTTCAAATCATTTTCTTTCTTATTATGAAAAGATCTTAACATGAATCATAATGGTTAATTTGATTCTCAATACTTCTTTCTCAGCATCATTATGACATATCAGACAGGTGACCTGTAACAACTCGGTTTATCCATTTTAGTTTACCCGACCTGTTTTCGTTTCCGGGTAATTTTTAATTAAAAAAATGTTTAAATTATTATATTATATCTTTTCTTTTGTTTATTATATTATTGATGTGCTAAAAGTTGTCTAATATTTATTAACTATAAATAAGCTAATCTAGACACTAGGTAATAATTCTAGACTCTTAACTTAACTAAAAATATTAACCGGCAAGTGAACCGGTCGACTCTAGTACAACAAAGTAAGTCCGGATATCGAACCCACGAGACTCTTTAAATTACGTTAACTAGCTAACTTAGAGTTAACTATTGACACGACTATTTATTTATTATTATTATTAAGGGGGATTTTACTAATAACTATATTTAACTAATTAAAACTAATTAATAAAACATAAGACGAGTTAACCTAGACTTAATTCAGATGATGAGGAACAACCACCTAGGCTAGAATTCCTAATGCATCAATTATCAAATGGTTGGAAAATGCTAAGTTATGGAACCGGGATCTTAAGCTATTCTCTTAATGGGAAACCGTACAGGACCGTTGACCCTTCACAAGAAGACACCTATGGAATCTTAATACGCAATTAAAATTACACATTTTAATTAAACTGACATACGATCGCTAATTTATTTTATGACAAGTACCTCTATAAGAAATCATACCTTACAGCGCGGAAATCAAAGGTAGTTTAAAGAATTCAATCGAAATACAAGATTGCTCGAGAAATAAATCACAAGACAAATAATCAAATATAAATCAATAAGTAGGAAACCTTGCTAGGAATCAATAAATATTCCCAAAATGATAACTTAGAAACATTTCTATTTGTTATCCTTGCTCGAATTTCTGAATAACACAAATTGTGCTCGAAAATACTTAAACAGTTCACACATATTCAATCAACTATAGAGAAGGGCTCTAAAGACAAGGTGTACTCGAAAAGTAAAATTTTGAAATTGCCAAGTATATTAGGAGAACTTAAGAAGATTTCAAAGTGTGCCCGAAATATATAGTGTGCCCGGAAAACAAAGTTTTCCCGAAAACACTTGTAATATCAATGAATCACATTATCAATCATGAACTATGCTTGATAGAGACATATTTCAAATAAATACAGCAAAGTCTACACGAAATAGACATGTAATGCATATTCAAACAGGTGTCACATTATCATCAAGTATGCTAGACAAAACTAACCTTCAGAACATCTAAGTTTACTCGAAAGCTAATAGTTATCAAAGTGTACTCGACAAGATACGACTGGGTCTTTTAAGTACTGAACATCACAAAGCTTGCTAGAATGTGTTCAAACAGTCAATCAAAGCCCGTGAGTTTTCTAGAAAGTTCAAAAACATTAAAGCTTGCTAGAATTAACATATTCAATCACAAAGCTTGCTATAACGACCTAACCAGCAACTCAGTTTTCTAGAAAGTTTAGAAATCATCAAAGCTTGCTAGAATCAACATAATCAAACACATTCAAATTTCAAGCTTGCTCGAAAGAGATAGACTTCAAATAAAACAGGAAAGTATACTCGAAAGTTTGTAAAACATCAAAGCATGCTCGAAATGGATAAACTTAGACAGAATTATCTGAGTTTACTCGATAAGGTTAAAACTCATCAAACCTTACTCGAAAGTACACATTCAAACCTTTCCAAGGTAAAATGCAACTCTTTTTGACTTAAACCATATTTCAAACAATTTTATGATTAAAATTCTTTGTGTAAGGCCAAATGGTGCATTGTGAGATCAAATTTCAGTTATCTTTCCTTTCAAATCATTTTCTTTCTTATTATGAAAAGATCTTAACATGAATCATAATGGTTAATTTGATTCTCAATACTTCTTTCTCAACATCATTATGACATATCAGACAGGGTACCTGTAACAACTCGGTTTATCCATTTTAGTTTACCCAACCTGTTTTCGTTTCCGGGTAATTTTTAATTAATAAAATGTTTAAATTATTATATTATATCTTTTCTTTTATTTATTATATTATTGATGTGCTAAAAGTTGTCTAATATTTATTAACTATAAATAAGCTAATCTAGACACTAGGTAATAATTCTAGACTCTTAACTTAACTAAAAATATTAACCGGCAAGTGAACCGGTCGACTCTAGTACAACAAAGTAAGTCCGGATATCGAACCCATGAGACTCTTTAAATTACGTTAACTAGCTAACTAAGACTTAACTATTGACACGACTATTTATTTATTATTATTATTAAGGGGGTTTTACTAATAACTATATTTAACTAATTAAAACTAATTAATAAAACATAAGACGACTTAACCTAGACTTAATTCAGATGATGAGGAACAACCACCTAGGCTAGAATCCCTAATGCATCAATTATCAAATGGTTGGAAAATGCTAAGTTATGGAACCGGGATCTTAAGCTCTTTACTTAATGGGAAACCGAACAGGACCGTTGACCCTTCTCAAGAAGACACCTATGGAATCTTAATACGCTATTAAAATTACACTTTTTAATTAAACTGACATACGATCGCTAATTTATTTTATGACAAGTACCTCTATAAGAAATCCTACCTCAAAGCGCGGAAATCAAAGGTAGTTTAAAGAATTCAATCGAAATACAAGATTGCTCGAGAAATAAATCACAAGACAAATAATCAAATATAAATCATCAAGTAGGAAACCTTGCTAGGAATCAGTAAATATTCCCAAAATAATAACTTAGAAACATTTCTAATTGTTATCCTTGCTCGAATTTCTGAATAACACAAATTGTGCTCGAAAATACTTAAACAGTTCACACATATTCAATCAACTATACTTTAAAGAAAAGTATGCTCGAAAATCTTTTAGAATGCAAAGTGTGCTAGAGAAGGGCTCTAAAGACAAGGTGTACTCGAAAAGTAAAATTTTGAAATTACCAAGCATATTAGGAGAACACATGAATATTTCAAAGTGTGCCCGAAATATATAGTGTGCCCGGAAAACAAAGTTTTCCCGAAAACACTTGTAATATAAATGAATCACATTATCAATCATGAACTATGCTAGATAGAGGCATATTTCAAATAAATACAGCAAAGTCTACACGAAATAGACATGTAATGCATATTCAAACAGGTGTCACATAATCATCAAGTATGCTAGACAAAACTAACCTTCAGAACATCTAAGTTTACTCGAAAGCTAATAGTTATCAAAGTGTACTCGACAAGATACGACTGGGTCTTTTAAGTACTGAACATCACAAAGCTTGCTAGAATGTGTTCAAACAGTCAATCAAAGCCCGTGAGTTTTCTAGAAAGTTCAAAAACATTAAAGCTTGCTAGAATTAACATATTCAATCACAAAGCTTGCTATAACGACCTAACCAGCAACTCAGTTTTCTAGAAAGTTTGGAAATCATCAAAGCTTGCTAGAATCAACATAATCAAACACATTCAAATTTCAAGCTTGCTCGAAAGAGATAGACTTCAAATAAAACAGGAAAGTATACTCGAAAGTTTGTAAAACATCAAAGCATGCTCGAAATGGATAAACTTAGACAGAATTATCTGAGTTTACTCGATAAGGTTAAAACTCATCAAACCTTACTCGAAAGTACACATTCAAACCTTTCCAAGGTAAAATGCAACTCTTTTTGACTTAAACCATATTTCAATCAATTTTAACATTAAAATTCTTTGTTTAAGAGCAAATGGTGCATTGTGAGATCAAATTTCAGTTATCTTTCCTTTCAAATCATTTTCTTTCTTATTATGAAAAGATCTTAACATGAATCATAATGGTTAATTTGATTCTCAATACTTCTTTCTCAGCATCATTATGACATATCAGACAGGTGACCTGTAACAACTCGGTTTATCCATTTTAGTTTACCCGACCTGTTTTCGTTTCCGGGTAATTTTTAATTAATAAAATGTTTAAATTATTATATTATATCTTTTCTTTTATTTATTATATTATTGATGTGCTAAAAGTTGTCTAATATTTATTAACTATAAATAAGCTAATCTAGACACTAGGTAATAATTCTAGACTCTTAACTTAACTAAAAATAATAACTGGCAAGTGAACCGGTCGACTATAGTACAACAAAGTAAGTCCGGATATCGAACCCACGAGACTCTTTAAATTACGTTAACTAGCTAACTTAGACTTAACTATTGACACGACTATTTATTTATTATTATTATAAAGGGGGATTTTACTAATAACTATATTTAACTAATTAAAACTAATTAATAAAACATAAGAAGACTTAACCTAGACTTAATTCAGATGATGAGGAACAACCACATAGGCTAGAATTCCTAATGCATCAATTATCAAATGGTTGGAAAATGCTAAGTTATGGAACCGGGATCTTAAGCTATTCACTTAATGGGAAACCGAACAGGACCGTGTTGACCCTTCACAAGAAGACACCTATGGAATCTTAATACGCAATTAAAATTACACATTTTAATTAAACTGACATACGATCGCTAATTTATTTTATGACAAGTACCTCTATAAGAAATCATACCTTATAGCGCGGAAATCAAAGGTAGTTTAAAGAATTCAATCGAAATACAAGATTGCTCGAGAAATAAATCACAAGACAAATAATCAAATATAAATCAATAAGTAGGAAACCTTGCTAGGAATCAATAAATATTCCCAAAATGATAACTTAGAAACATTTTTAATTGTTATCCTTGCTCGAATTTCTGAATAACACAAATTGTGCTCGAAAATACTTAAACAGTTCACACATATTCAATCAACTATAGAGAAGGGCTCTAAAGACAAGGTGTACTCGAAAAGTAAAATTTTGAAATTGCCAAGTGTATTAGGAGAACACATGAAGATTTCAAAGTGTGCCCGAAATATATAGTGTGCCCGGAAAACAAAGTTTTCCCGAAAACACTTGTAATATCAATGAATCACATTATCAATCATGAACTATGCTAGATAGAGACACATTTCAAATAAATACAGCAAAGTTTACACGAAATAGACATGTAATGCGTATTCAAACAGGTGTCACATAATCATCAAGTATGCTAGACAAAACTAACCTTCAGAACATCTAAGTTTACTCGAAAGCTAATAGTTATCAAAGTGTACTCGACAAGATACGACTGGGTCTTTTAAGTACTGAACATCACAAACCTAGCTAGAATGTGTTCAAATAGTCAATCAAAGCCCGTAAGTTTTCTAGAAAGTTCAAAAACATTAAAGCTTGCTAGAATTAACATATTCAATCACAAAGCTTGCTATAACGACCTAACCAGCAACTCAGTTTTCTAGAAAGTTTAGAAATCATCAAAGCTTGCTAGAATCAACATAATCAAACACATTCAAATTTCAAGCTTGCTCGAAAGAGATAGACTTCAAATAAAACAGGAAAGTATACTCGAAAGTTTGTAAAACATCAAAGCATGCTCGAAATGGATAAACTTAGACAGAATTATCTGAGTTTACTCGATAAGGTTAAAACTAATCAAAACATACTCGAAAGTACACATTCAAACCTTTCCAAGGTAAAATGCAACTCTTTTTGACTTAAACCGTATTTCAATCAATTTTATCATTAAAATTCTTTGTTTAAGAGCAAATGGTGCATTGTGAGATCAAATTTCAGTTATCTTTCCTTTCAAATCATTTTCTTTCTTATTATGAAAAGATCTTAACATGAATCATAATGGTTAATTTGATTCTCAATACTTCTTTCTCAGCATCATTATGACATATCAGACAGGTGACCTGTAACAACTCGGTTTATCCATTTTAGTTTACCCGACCTGTTTTCGTTTCCGGGTAATTTTTAATTAATAAAATGTTTAAATTATTATATTATATCTTTTCTTTTATTTATTATATTATTGATGTGCTAAAAGTTGTCTAATATTTATTAACTATAAATAAGCTAATCTAGACACTAGGTAATAATTCTAGACTCTTAACTTAACTAAAAATAATAACTGGCAAGTGAACCGGTCGACTCTAGTACAACAAAGTAAGTCCGGATATCGAACCCACGAGACTCTTTAAATTACGTTAACTAGCTAACTTAAACTTAACTATTGACATGACTATTTATTTATTATTATTATTAAGGGGGATTTTAGTAATAACTATATTTAACTAATTAAAACTAATTAATAAAACATAAGACGACTTAACCTAGACTTAATTCAGATGATGAGGAACAATCACTTAGGCTAGAATTCCTAATGCATCAATTATCAAATGGTTGGAAAATGCTAAGTTATGGAACCGGGATCTTAAGCTATTCACTTAATGGGAAACCGAACAGGACCGTGTTGACCCTTCACAAGAAGACACCTATGGAATCTTAATACGCAATTAAAATTACACATTTTAATTAAACTGACATACGATCGCTAATTTATTTTATGACAAGTACCTCTATAAGAAATCATACCTTACAGCGCGGAAATCAAAGGTAGTTTAAAGAATTCAATCGAAATACAAGATTGCTCGAGAAATAAATCACAAGACAAATAATCAAATATAAATCAATAAGTAGGAAACCTTGCTAGGAATCAATAAATATTCCCAAAATGATAACTTAGAAACATTTTTAATTGTTATCCTTGCTCGAATTTCTGAATAACACAAATTGTGCTCGAAAATACTTAAACAGTTCACACATATTCAATCAACTATAGAGAAGGGCTCTAAAGACAAGGTGTACTCGAAAAGTAAAATTTTGAAATTGCCAAGTGTATTAGGAGAACACAGGAAGATTTCAAAGTGTGCCCGAAATATATAGTGTGCCCGGAAAACAAAGTTTTCCCGAAAACACTTGTAATATCAATGAATCACATTATCAATCATGAACTATGCTAGATAGAGACACATTTCAAATAAATATAGCAAAGTTTACACGAAATAGACATGTAATGCGTATTCAAACAGGTGTCACATAATCATCAAGTATGCTAGACAAAACTAACCTTCAGAACATCTAAGTTTACTCGAAAGCTAATAGTTATCAAAGTGTACTCGACAAGATACGACTGGGTCTTTTAAGTACTGAACATCACAAAGCTAGCTAGAATGTGTTCAAATAGTCAATCAAAGCCCGTAAGTTTTCTAGAAAGTTCAAAGACATTAAAGCTTGCTAGAATTAACATATTCAATCACAAAGCTTGCTATAACGACCTAACCAGCAACTCAGTTTTCTAGAAAGTTTAGAAATCATCAAAGCTTGCTAGAATCAACATAATCAAACACATTCAAATTTCAAGCTTGCTCGAAAGAGATAGACTTCAAATAAAACAGGAAAGTATACTCGAAAGTTTGTAAAACATCAAAGCATGCTCGAAATGGATAAACTTAGACAGAATTATCTGAGTTTACTCGATAAGGTTAAAACTAATCAAAACATACTCGAAAGTACACATTCAAACCTTTCCAAGGAAAAATGCAACTCTTTTTGACTTAAACCGTATTTCAAACAATTTTATCATTAAAATTCTTTGTTTAAGAGCAAATGGTGCATTGTGAGATCAAATTTCAGTTATCTTTCCTTTCAAATCATTTTCTTTCTTATTATG
Source organism: Bidens hawaiensis (assembly GCF_021521415.1). Taxonomy (NCBI): domain Eukaryota; kingdom Viridiplantae; phylum Streptophyta; class Magnoliopsida; order Asterales; family Asteraceae; genus Bidens; species Bidens hawaiensis. The sequence continues at coordinate 931,332 of NW_027491035.1, read as the reverse complement.
AAAAGATCTTAACATGAATCATAATGGTTAATTTGACTCTCAATACTTCTTTTCTCAGCATCATTATGACATATCAGACAGGTGACCTGTAACAACTCGGTTTATCCATTTTAGTTTACCCCACCTGTTTTCGTTTCCGGGTAACTTTTAATTAATAAAATGTTTAAATTATTATACTATATCTTTTCTTTTATTTATTATATTATTGATGTGCTAAAAGTTGTCTAATATTTATTAACTATAAATAAGCTAATCTAGACACTAGGTAATAATTCTAGACTCTTAACTTAACTAAAAATATTAACCGGCAAGTGAACCGGTCGACTCTAGTACAACAAAGTAAGTCCGGATATCGAACCCACGAGACTCTTTAAATTACGTTAACTAGCTAACTTAGACTTAACTATTGACACGACTGTTTATTTAATATTATTATTAAGGGGGATTTTTCTAATAACTATATTTAACTAATTAAAACTAATTAATAAAACATAAGACGACTTAACCTAGACTTAATTCAGATGATGAGGAACAACCACCTAGGCTAGAATCCCTAATGCATCAATTATCAAATGGTTGGAAAATGCTAAGTTATGGAACCGGGATCTTAAGCTATTCACTTAATGGGAAACCGAACAGGACCGTTGACCCTTTTTCAAGAAGACACCTATGGAATCTTAATACGCAATTAAAATTACACATTTTAATTAAACTGACATACGATCGCTAATTTATTTTATGACAAGTTCCTCTATAAGAAATCCTACCTTACAGCGCGGAAATCAAAGGTAGTTTAAAGAATTCAATCGAAATACAAGATTGCTCGAGAAATAAATCACAAGACAAATAATCAAATATAAATCAATAAGTAGGAAACCTTGCTAGGAATCAATAAATATTCCCAAAATGATAACTTAGAAACATTTTTAATTGTTATCCTTGCTCGAATTTCTGAATAACACAAATTGTGCTCGAAAATACTTAAACAGTTCACACATATTCAATCAACTATAGAGAAGGGCTCTAAAGACAAGGTGTACTCGAAAAGTAAAATTTTGAAATTGCCAAGTGTATTAGGAGAACACAGGAAGATTTCAAAGTGTGCCCGAAATATATAGTGTGCCCGGAAAACAAAGTTTTCCCGAAAACACTTGTAATATCAATGAATCACATTATCAATCATGAACTATGCTAGATAGAGACACATTTCAAATAAATACAGCAAAGTTTACACGAAATAGACATGTAATGCGTATTCAAACAGGTGTCACATAATCATCAAGTATGCTAGACAAAACTAACCTTCAGAACATCTAAGTTTACTCGAAAGCTAATAGTTATCAAAGTGTACTCGACAAGATACGACTGGGTCTTTTAAGTACTGAACATCACAAACCTAGCTAGAATGTGTTCAAATAGTCAATCAAAGCCCGTAAGTTTTCTAGAAAGTTCAAAAACATTAAAGCTTGCTAGAATTAACATATTCAATCACAAAGCTTGCTATAACGACCTAACCAGCAACTCAGTTTTCTAGAAAGTTTAGAAATCATCAAAGCTTGCTAGAATCAACATAATCAAACACATTCAAATTTCAAGCTTGCTCGAAAGAGATAGACTTCAAATAAAACAGGAAAGTATACTCGAAAGTTTGTAAAACATCAAAGCATGCTCGAAATGGATAAACTTAGACAGAATTATCTGAGTTTACTCGATAAGGTTAAAACTAATCAAAACATACTCGAAAGTACACATTCAAACCTTTCCAAGGTAAAATGCAACTCTTTTTGACTTAAACCGTATTTCAAACAATTTTATCATTAAAATTCTATGTTTAAGAGCAAATGGTGCATTGTGAGATCAAATTTCAGTTATATTTCCTTTCAAATCATTTTCTTTCTTATTATGAAAAGATCTTAACATGAATCATAATGGTTAATTTGACTCTCAATACTTCTTTCTCAGCATCATTATGACATATCAGACAGGTGACCTGTAACAACTCGGTTTATCCATTTTAGTTTACCCGACCTGTTTTCGTTTCTGGGTAATTTTTAATTAATAAAATGTTTAAATTATTATATTATATCTTTTCATTTATTTATTATATTATTGATGTGCAAAAAGTTGTCTAATATTTATTAACTATAAATAAGCTAATCTAGACACTAGGTAATAATTCTAGACTCTTAACTTAACTAAAATATTAACCGGCAAGTGAACCGGTCGACTCTAGTACAACAAAGTAAGTCCGGATGTCGAACCCACGAGACTCTTTAAATTACGTTAACTAGCTAACTTAGACTTAACTATTGACACGACTATTTATTTATTATTATTATTAAGGGGGGTTTTACTAATAACTATATTTAACTAATTAAAACTAATTAATAAAACATAAGACGACTTAACCTAGACTTAATTCAGATGATGAGGAACAACCACCTAGGCTAGAATCCCTAATGCATCAATTATCAAATGGTTGGAAAATGCTAAGTTATGGAACCGGGATCTTAAGCTATTCATTTAATGGGAAACCGAACAGGACCGTTGACCCTTCTCAAGAAGACACCTATGGAATCTTAATACGCTATTATAATTACACTTTTTAATTAAAATGACATACGACCGCTAATTTATTTTATGACTAGTATCTCTATAAGAAATCCTACCTTACAGCGCGGAAATCAAAGGTAGTTTAAAGAATTCAATCGAAATACAAGATTGCTCGAGAAATAAATCACAAGACAAATAATCAAGTATAAATCAGCAAGTAGGAAACCTTGCTAGGTATCAATAAGTATTCCCAAAATGATAACTTAGAAACATTTCTAATTGTTATCCTTGCTCGAATTTCTGAATAACACAAATTGTGCTAGAAAATACTTAAACAGTTCACACATATTCAACAACTATACTTTAAAGAAAAGTATGCTCGAAAAACTTTAAGAATGCAAAGTGTGCTAGAGAAGGGCTCTAAAGACAAGGTGTACTCGAAAAGTAAAATTTTGAAATTACCAAGTATATTAGGAGAACACATGAAGATTTCAAAGTGTGCCCGAAATATATAGTGTGCCCGGAAAACAAAGTTTTCCCGAAAACACTTGTAATATCAATGAATCACATTATCAATCATGAACTATGCTAGATAGAGACATATTTCAAATAAATAAAGCAAAGTTTACACGAAATAGACATGTAATGCATATTCAAACAGGTGTCACATAATCATCAAGTATGCTAGACAAAAGTAACCTTCATAACATCTAAGTTTACACGAAAGCTAATAGTTATCAAAGTGTAATCGACAATATACGACTGGGTCTTTTAAGTACTGAACATCACAAAGCTTGCTAGAATGTGTTCAAACAGTCAATCAAAGCACGTAAGTTTGCTAGAAAGTTCAAAAACATTAAAGCTTGCTAGAAATAACATATTCAATCACAAAGCTTGCTATAATGACCTAACCAACAACTCAGTTTTTTAGATAGTTTAGAAATCATCAAAGCTTGCTAAAATCAACATAATCAAACACATTCAAATTTCTGGCTTGCTCGAATGAGACAGACTTCATATAAAACAAGAAAGTATACTAGAAAGTTTGTAAAACATCAAAGCATGCTCGAAATGGATAAACTTAGACAGAATTATCTAAGTTTACTAGATAAGGTTAAAACTCATCAAACCAAACTCGAATGTACACATTCAAACCTTTCCAAGGTAAAATGCAACTCTTTTTGACTTAAACCATATTTCAAACAATTTTATCATTAAAATTCTTTGTTTAAGAGCAAATGGTGCATTGTGAGATCAAATTTCAGTTATCTTTCCTTTCAAATCATTTTCTTTCTTATTATGAAAAGATCTTAACATGGAATCATAATGGTTAATTTGTTTCTCAATACTTCATTCTCAGCATCATTATGACATATCAGACAGGTGACCTGTAACAACTCGGTTTATCCATTTTAGTTTACCCGACATGTTTTCGTTTCCGGGTAATTTTTAATTTATAAAAAGTTTAAATTATTATATTTTATCATTTCTTTTATTTATTATATTATTGATGTACTAAATGTAGTCTAATATTTATTAACTATAAACAAGCTAATCTAGACTCTTAACTTAACTAAAACTACTAACCGACAAGTGAATTGGTCGACTCTAGTACAGCAAAGTTAGTCCGGATATCGAACCCACGAGAATCTTTAAATTACGTTAACTAGCTAACTTTGACTTAATTATTGACACGACTATTTATTTATTTTTATTAAGGGGGATTTTTCTAATAACTATATTTAACTAATTATAACTAATTAATAAAACTTAAGACTACTTAACCTAGACTTAATTCAAATGATGACGAACAACCACCTAGGCTAGAATCCCTAATGCATTAATAATCAAATGGTTGGAAAATGCTAAGTTATGGATCCGGGATCTTAAGCTATTCACTTAATAGGAAACCGAACAGGACCCTTGACCCTTCTCAAGAAGACACCTATGGAATCTTAATAAGCTATTAAAATTACCGATTCTAATTAAACTCACTTACGATCGCTAATTTATTTTATGACGAGTACCTTTCTATGAAATCCTACCTTACAGCGCGGAAATCAAAGGTAGTTTAAAGAATTCACTCAACTAGATAGATAAAGCTGTTAAATCAAACCTAGACGGACTCCTTACAGAGAACTAAATCTAGCAACGTAACCTACCAAGACCTATCACAAAATCAATCACCTTACAAATATTTAGATTATCAGCACACTTAAGTCTACTTGAGTTATTAATATTGTTCCTATGGTATTATTGCAAATCAACCATAAACTAGTTAAAAACACACAGTAGATGACCTAACAGAATACTATTATATGACAAACAATCACTAAGGAAACCGTGAAACAATAAAACTCATCAAACAATCTTAAGCACACATATGCATCGAATGAAATTCAAGAAACCTTTTACTTAATCGTAAACCATATACAAAAACAAAATCCAAACCAAAATCCAAAATCAACAAAAGTTCATCATATGCCTAGGCAGTCTAAGGGTTTAGCTAACAACCATACTCAAGAACAAACTAACTAAATAATGCTCAAAAATTGAATTCATAAAGAAAACAATAAAATCAAACCGACTAAAAATGATGTTTTTGATTAGTAGGTGTCGAACCCAAACTCTCTCTACTCGAACCCAGGTGCTCTTCTCTTCTTTCTTTCTTTCTTTGCGATGAACAACAGCTTAAGGGGCATCCCCTCATTTCTATGTCTGACTTATGGCTTAAGTGTCGTTCCCCCTTTTTCTTATTTATTGGCCCTCTTAAATAACTCCTTAAAATAAAAGAACTTGCATAGCACTCCATCACAATTGCCTTATGTTCTCCTTTCGTTAAAAACCCACAAGTCCAAGACAGCCCATTTGCTTCCATATAGCCCATTTAAATATGTTATGAGGTTCATTCTTTCAACACTCAATATATCGAGTTCCTGATGATTGCATTTCAATCAAATAAATAACTTAACTTTTAATAATAATAAAAAACACTTTAACTCACTGTGTATTAGCATGAGCAATTAAAAACCAACAAATAACTAATAATATTAAAAACTAATAATATTGTTAATAGTAATAATATATAAATGTGTTCAAATATTTACCCGTTGATTACAAGTTTGTTAAAGTACTTATTTTAGCTCATTGTCTCATGAAATCTTTAAAATCTAAATATGAACCAACTAAGAATGATATTTATTAAAAACCAACTCAAACACAAATAAAAGGTGGGGAAAATAATAATAGAAATTATGTATAATTTAGACCATATCAATTATTTAAATACATGTTCTATTAATATCTTTATAACTTTGATTTATAAGCAAAATACCCCATAACCTCTAGTTTAAACCATTTTGTATCCAACCAAAATACTTGAAGGACCATATTTCAAAATCTGATTAGTAATATTGTTATGACCCGTTTACTATAACCCAAACCCATATAACAAGATTCAACTCATTCTATGCCCAAACCCGTAACCCGGTGGTTTTCTTGTTCCTTAATCTTCTCATTATAACTGAAATTGATTATACAAAATCATTTATATGTATAAAACCAACTCACCAAAAGCTACAAATTAGGAAATCACAATCAATTTATGTGTATGGGCTTTTATAACCAAACCGTCTATGTTCATAATAAGATATACCCTTAACTATTGATAAAAATCAAATTAAAACTCTCTGCACCTTCCTTTTAGCCCGACAACTCTAAAACCCAACCTTAGTTGCAATATATTATTTTGTTATGGCCAGTATTGATCCCGTCATCACCGTTGCTTGTTGTTCGTCATTCACCGTCAATTCTTCATCATTTCAGGTAATTAAACATGTAATATAGTCGCCCTAATGTGTAGAACGTAAGCCCTAATGTTATATAAACCAAATCAAACGGATTGAACGAGTTTGCAAATTAGGGTTTATAGTTTGGAGGTTTCTGTTCGTTTCTGTATATAATAACCTGTTTTGGTTTATTAATCAATCAAGCAGTTACCTCAGTTGGTTTGATTGGTGTGTTAGAACTGGGTGGTCGTGGGCTCGAACCCAACCGCCCGATTTTTAAGGGTTTATATCTTCTTTATTAGTTTTTGTTAATTATTCTAATTATTTTAATAAATGATAAATTAATATTAACTATTAAATAAACTTTATTTTACTAAACCGACATCTTGAAGTATATCTTTTTGTCAAATCTCGTAAAAGCTTTCGTTTACATATATATATATATGTTATAAGTATATTTTTAACAATATTAAATTAATGTTACGTTATTAAAACCCGACACCAATATTGGTGTTTTCTCATCATTGAACGTCTTTGTAAATTTGTTTATATTAATTTTATATACATATTATATAAACGTATTAAATAGATTTTCTTGAAAAGATTTAAACAAAATATTTATTTATATATTACTACGTATTATAACTAAATAAAATTATTATGATAATTTATTTCTTTGGATAATTAAAAGTATATTTTATATATCAAATTTAGTTATCTAAATTATTAGTTTTCAATTTTGAGTACATATTTATCATATCAAGTGAACAAGGGTAATTCTATGAATATTAAAAATAACGACTTTAATAAATAAATGTGAAACAAAAATATTAATTCTTACAGAAATATTCCATATAGAAAATAAATTGTTCAATCAATAACATTCTAATCCAAACCTAACTCAAATCACATCAAAGTCTTAATTTTATTAAATCTTGTTATATCTTTTATAATTAATTCTTATTACTTATATTTAAATAGGAATCATTGTTGATATATATCCCGAAGGGTTCATCTCTCTAAAATCAACACTTATATTTCGTTCGTCTAATCATGTGACTAATCACTCCCCTATTTTACTTGTTTTCAAATGTTTTTGGGACACTTACGTACCATTTATCAAATTATTTATCTATTATCTATTATTCAAAACCGCAACTATTTAATCCTTGTGTGTATATCAGTTTTTGCCTAACTTGCTATTTGCTTACGTGCTTACTTGAATCGCATTCGGAGAGGTCCAACATATTCTCAGTCTAGTATGATCAAACGACCGTCGTAGTGGCCCGCGTCCAACGCATCGACAATGGTTTCACCGATATCTCATTTTTTGGTAACCAATACCCATTCGCATGGCAACGGTTTAGCCCTTGTTTTATATTTGTGTGATTTATTTATATGCTATGGTTTAACTATTTATTCTCACAGGAACAATTTGCATCTTTCTTTATTTAATATATATTATTATTGTTTTGTCTTGAACTGGTGTTTTATTCACTCAACATGTGTTGTTGACAAACACATATTGGTACGCATTTGCAGGTTATAGATTGAATTGCTTATCGAACTGAAGCTCACGTAGAGATGACTTTAAGATAATAAACATATACAAGAATTAGCTGGTTTTGTATTTGTAATTTTCTTTATTTTTGTTGTATTTAAATGTTTGGTAATAAATAAATAGATATTGTCACTTAATAAATTCATGATAGTAGCTTGAGAGCTGTGGGCAATCAGCTCACGCCACGACATTTCCGCCGTAGGTTGGAGTGTGACATTACCAGAAGGTCTAGACTTAGCATGAATTTCATTTCTTTGGTGATATGATTAAGATTCATTTAATTTGCATAAGACTGAAATGGATAACACTTATTATGTTCTGATGCTCCATATCTATTCTCAAGACTTATTTGGCTTTCTCCAGATCACCCCGAATTGACTCCGACCCCCGATATTTGGTAAAACATTTTAATGATAGAACATTTATTTCTATTAAATTTTTTTATAAGGTTGTGAACATATATATCAACATTGTGTTGAATAATTAGTAAGTTTTGTTCACTTTTGTTCTTTGTCATTCTTAAATAAGATAATTCACTTTGGGGACCAAATACCAAATGGCTCGTGTATGACTGTATATTCACTTTTCTGCCTATCATTCGGAAAGATGTATATTGGAGCATGCATAGATAAAAATGTATCTCCACATTAAGTTTAGGAGTTTCTTTATGTTTATATCACCTTAGATTTTACACATCATGGAAAAGCAACCATACATTATAATGACTGTACTAACTGTATTTTTAGCCTATTAAATCCATAAGATCAACATAAATAACCAACGTACTATCATTTCCCATAGGGTTGGATCAATTTTCATTTAAAAACCCTTTCTTAAGCTTCTATAAAGCTTGAACTGGATAATCTTATCATGTCTCTACACCATAATCAAACTTGCTCTGTTTTGTCAAAAATGTTTTGAGTAAAAGTCTTCTTGAAAATGTTCATTTGAGCATTCAATTTTGACACAAAAACACAGTTGACACAAGCATTTAAAACATATTCAAGTCATATATTCAAATCACAACATGAATGACATCATCAAAACAACCAGACTTCACACATTGCATAGTCTGACATATCCTAATAACATCATAATATCAGATAATTCACCTAATCAAGACATCATATAAGCACACACAGATAGATCAAATCAACTATTTGTCTTGACATCACACATTCACTGATTATCAACTTAAATATCAAAGAAACCTAAGTTACACAGATAGTCATACCAAACACATATCAGCAAACATTAAGTATAGTTTCACACATCAAGAAAAAAACATTCATCGAGACACAGAAAATAGTCAATTTGCACAAAAAGCACACATCATTAATCAAATCTCAGAGTTGATCATTCCTAGGGCTTTCAATAGAAAGTGGAATATGGTTTTATCAAATGGCTTGGTGAATAAGTCAGCCAAATTTTCACTTGTTTCAACTATTTTCATTTCAATTAGACCTTTTTCACTACAATCCCTAATAAAATGATGTCTGATTTCAATGTGCTTAGTCTTGGAATGATAAACTGGATTCTTAACAATAAACATTGCAGTAGTATTATCAATGAAAATAGGAGTGTTCAAGAAATCCAGACCATAATCCAGCATTTGATTTTGAATCCAAAGAACTTGTGCACAGTAGGCAGATGCAGCAATATACTCAACTTCAGCAGTTCAGATGGACACTGTGGTTTGCTTCTTGCACTGCCATGACACTAGCCTGTCACCCAAAATTTGACATCCTCCAGAAGTGGACTTTCTACTCATGTTACAGCCATCATAGTCACTGTCAGTGTAAGCAAGTCAATCAAAGGCATGGTTCTTTGGGTACCATATTCCCAAATCTGGTTTTCCTTTCAAGTATCTAAAGATCCTCTTGAAAGCAGTCATGTGAGAGACCTTTGGACTTGATTGAAATCTTGCACAAACACCCACAGCAAACATGATGTCTTGCCTTGAAGCAGTCAGATACATCAGAGATCCAATATTTGCTCTGTATTCATGTTCATCTATAGGCTCCCCCTTTTCATCTGCAATCATCTTTTCACGTGTGTCCATTGGAGTTGAAGCAGTTTTGAGGTCTTGACACTTGAACTTGTTCAGAATGTCCTGTACATATTTTGACTGTAATACGAAGATACCATCAGCCTTTTGTTGAACTTGCAGTCCAAGAAAGAAGTTCATTTCTCCCATAGAGCTAATGCTGTAATTGGACTTCATCATATCTTCAAACTCCATACACATTTGTTCATTTGTTGAACCAAAAATATTATCATCAACATAGACTTGTAAAAGAGGTTATTGTCAATGGCTCCCCTTTTGAAACTATTGTCAAGCAGGTGATTTGATAACTCGTCATACCAAGCTCTTGGATCTTGATGCAATCCATACAAAGCTTTGTTTAACTTATACACTATGGTGGGTTAATCAGGGTCCCCAAATCCTGGTGGTTGAGTCACATACACTTCCTCTTCAATTTTTCCATTCAAAAATGCATATTTGTCATCCAATTGGAATACCCTTATGTTCTTTGAGGCGGCATAAGCTACGAAAATTATTATTGCTTTAAGTCTTGCTACTGGAGCAAAGACTTCCTCAATGTCAATCCCTTCTTCTTGTAGGCATCCCAATGCAACAAGTCTTGCTTGGTTCTTAATAACAATCCCTCTTTCATCCCTCTTGTTCCTGAAAACCCATTTGGTTCCAATGGCATATATGTTTCTTTGCTTATCTACAAGTTCCACACTTGCAACTCTTGAATTGCTTCTACCCAAAAATTGTCTTTCAATGCTTGAACAATGTTCTTTGGCTCTATTTGGGATAGAAAGCCGAAGTACAAACAAATGTTTGCATATTCAGATGCACTTCTTGTTATTCTTTCATTGATGTCCCGAATGATGTTCTAAAGTGGATGATTTCTTTCAACATATGAGGATTGTACAATCACATCAGTGTGTTTGAATCAAGATTTGTCTCATTGAGGTCAAGTTCATCAATGACCAAATCAGGTGTTGCATCATGAAATTCATGTGCTTCTTCATTTTTCTGATGAGAAGTAGATGCATCATTGTTTCTAGTATTTAAGCTTTGAAACAAAGTTTAAAATCTTGTTTCTCTTTAAGATTGTCTTTGAGTATCATTTTGGTTGCTAAGATCCTCCTCATCATCTTGATTGGTTTGATTACCATGTTCTTGATCTTTTCCTGGATTGTGACCTTGATCTTGATCTTGAACTTGTTAATATTCAGCAGTTGAGGGATCCTTAATGAATCTGCATTCTGGTCTTTTTCTAGCAATCTTGGACCACAACATGTCCAAATTAATCTTCTTTTGATTCTTCTCTTCATACTCACTTGTTTTGTAAAAAGTTTCATCAAAGTCCTCAGGGTAAATCTTGAAGGCTTGATTAACTTCTCAAGATCAAAGAGCTCATTGAATACAATATCAGATGTTCAATCACACTCAAGTGGTCTTTTACATAGACTCTATAAGCTTTTGAGAGGGTTGAGTATCCAACAAAGAAGCAATCCAAGGATTTGGAATGAAACTTGTTAAGATTATCCTTGGTGTTCAATAGTGAACATATGCAACCAAAAGGCTTGGGAAACTTGATGTAGGGCTTTCTTTTAAACAAAAACTCAAAAGGAGTCTTGTCTTGACTTTTTTTAAGAAGAACCTTGTTCTGAACATACCAAGGAATATTCATTGCTTCAGCCCAAAAGGTAACAGGCAAGAAAGCATCTGCTAACATGGTCCTTGCAGCTTCAATGAGTGTTCTATTTCTTCTCTCTGCAACGTCATTCTATTCAGGAGTTCTAGGAGCACTGAACTGTTGAATAAATCCTTTTACATTTCAAAACTCTTCCATTACCCCATTCTTGAACTCAGTCCCATTTTCACTTCTTATGATCTTCATCGTTGCATCCAATTGATTCTCAACCCTTGTTACACAACTTTTAATTAATTCCAAGTAAATCTTGAATAATCATCAATGATCACCAAACAATATCTCTTTTTGCCAATACTTGGAACACTCACAGGACCAAAAAGATTCATATGAAGCATTTCAAGAACTTGATCAATTGAGTTTATGAGCTTTGTTTTGTGAGATGACTTTTGTTGCTTACCCTTTTGACTAGAAATGCATTTGTCATCAAGTTTGAACTCTCTTGTGGGTAAACCAATTACATGCTCACCATTAACAAGCCTTTTCATGTTCTTTAGATTTACATGACAAAGCTTTCTACGCCACAATTTGGTTTCATTTTTCAGTGGCCTTTGATACAAAACAAGTTCCACCCTTGAAATGGCATCTTTCATATTCAGTTCATACAAATTCCCAATTTTTGGAGTTCTCATCATAATCATACCTAGAGGAATCACCAAGTCAGGTTTGAGAATAAAGCAATGAGTGTCATCAAACTCAACTTTATAACCTTTATCACACATTTGTGAGATGCTCAAAAGGTTGTATTGTAATCCTTTCACATAAAACACATTATCAAAAGTGACTATTCCATTAGTCAGTATTCATTTGCTTACAATCTTCCCTCCATTTTCATCACTCTCAAATGCAACAGGGCTTTCAAATTCTTCTTCATAGTTCACTGGTGACCTCTTGTCACATGTCATGTGCCTGGAACAATCACTGTCCATATACCATACATCATTAGTTGGTGTTGACTGTTCCTGCACATATCAAAGAAAAATGATCAGTTGGGTAATGAAGTGCAAGCTGAATCAACATGCAAATCATCAGTGACAAGGACAAGTGTTACATTAGGATTGGGAATAAGCTTTGAATCTTCATATACAACTTCACAAGTATTAGACTCATCTGATTCATAACCACTTTCAATTGGGCTTTTCACATATGGAATTATGCTTTTGCACACTTGAACCACATAATCCTTTTCAATTGTTTCAATTTTCACATCTGTTTCTTTTAACACTTGAACCTCACTGCTTGGTTTCCAAAGAAAACCATGGGGTTCAAATCCATGCTTCAGAAGAAACTTTTCATCACCATTGAGTTCTCTAGACTTCTTTCTTAAGACCACACCCTTAGTACTTTTCTTTCCATTTTTTGGTGATTTCTCATAATCATCAGATTTCACTAACTTTGAATCATTTCTTGGAATAATCCTGATTGGTTGTGTGTCCTTTTTCATCACCACTTCAGGTTTCCTTCTCACTTGATGTACTGTATTCCTCTTCATTTTCTCATCAACTGCCATAGTCACTTTCTCACTTTTCACAACTTTTGAGTTATCACCTTTTATTTCCACTTCCTCACACTTCTTCCCTTTGCCCAAGTATTCATCATACTTTTTCTTATACAGACTAAAGTCTTGCCCAAACTTTGTTTCATTTGGAACAATGATTGGTTTGCTTGTAAATCTTTCATGGCAGGAATCATTGTGGTGGCCATACTCATCACACTTCTTGCACCAGACCTTTCCTTTGAAACTTTTATGTGAATTTCCGTTCTTGAATCTTTCACTTGGTCTAGGTGGTTCAATTAAAGTTAATAGAGAATGGCACAAACTCTTCAATCTTAATATCTTGCCTTTCAACTTTTCCCTTCACAAAGGTTATCTTATCCATCTTGATTGGTACATCATCCAAATTTCCATTGTACCTAGTCTGCCTCCTCTCATATTCTTCAACTGTTTCAACTTTGTTAGTGCACAATTTTGCGTCTTGAGTCTTTGTATTTATCATTAACGTATTTGTCATTTTGTTTAATATAATAAACAATTATTAGTTCGTTAATGTAACATCTAGTTCGCTAAGGTTGTTTAGCTAACTAAGACTTAAGTTAAGTTTCCCCTGATTCGTTAAGGATGTTTAACGAATCAGGGGGTGATTCGTTAAGTTATTTACTTTGTAATGTATGTAACGAAGCGGACTCTAGTTCGTTAGGGGATGTTAACGAACTAGGTCCGTCTTCTATTTATACGTGAACACTGTTCACGAGTTATTTAAGTTTTAAGGGTAATTAACGAAGTTTTGTCCAAATCACTCTCAATCTTCATCTTAATATTATTCACAAACACAACTACTAATACTAATAATATATATACATATAACATATAATCAAACGTAATGATGATCTAGATCCGAGTTAAGGATTAATCAAATACACACAGATCCGAGATCTGTTATTGTTTAAGGATTGATTCCGGGTTCAAACAAGTGGAAGATTTGGACTCAATTACAATTGATTTGGGTGTTTATTTGATTTATTAGAATGATAATTTGTATTATGTATTACTATTGTTCTGTTTTGATCAATTTGAGATTACTTGATTTAATTATGGAAGATTTGGACTGAATTTGAGTTGGTTAAGGTATAGGAAAGGTTTGGAGGATTGGAATTGAAGTTTGGTTTGGTTTTGGTTTGAATCGATATTGGTTCCGGTTTGTGGCTGAAACATAGGATTGTTTGTGGTCGAATTGGTTATGTATTAAGGATAATTATGTTACGGGACTGATACGAGTGGATTCGCGATCGGTTTGCGAGTATTTTGATCGTTTGTTTGTGCATTTTGATTGAAAATTGAGGTTGTATTACGAAGGCCCCGTTACCGGTGCCTCACCTTTGGACGTTGGATTTTTCTCTTAAACACAGTTCTACAGATCAGAGTTTATTAAAACTTTCGTGGAATATAAAACATTAAACATTCGCTACAAAACATTCAATCTTTTCTTAAAAACCATAACATAAAGCATCATAATTAAAACATCGTTTCTTCTATCTTCAGATGCCAGCCGTTCAATCCATGCCACGTGCCATCCTCATTCCAACACGATAAACATATATACCTGCATGCATACTAAAAGTCAGCTACGCTAAGTGAGTTCTAGTTAATCAGGTAAAATACAATACATACGCATATCATACATACTTATGTATCCGAAGATACATATTCAAACTTAACCAGTTAATCTTCTATTGACAACACGTGCAAGGTCCGCAGTCATTCCCTGTGTTAAAACCTATTTATTAGCACGTAAGAGGTCCGCAGTCCTCCCCTATGCTATAACAACACAATTACAGCAAGTATAAGGTCCGCAGTCCTTTCCCATGCCGAATCCTATTTCGTAAACACGTATAAGGTCCACAGTCCTTAACGACGTTCTCCTCTATCATCTATAACACGTATAAGGCCCGCCGTCCTTAACTACGCCATCACATGCCAAGTCTATGTCCAACGGAAGTTAGAGGGATTTTCCATCCTAACTTACTAAGTCAGATATAGAACTCATTAGCCATTCCTTTACCTGCATACAATAATCACATCGTAGCATAAGAACACTCTAGGCGCTCTACACATCATTCATTTGACAGTCATACTCCTTGTCGATACGTGCAATATCCGAAGATCGTTCACGCCCGACAAGCATTCATCTATTACGGTCATACATCATCTATACATTAGATATACCATTCATATCTTTATTTATAACCTGACAGTATGCGCAATATCCGAAGATCGTTCGCGTACCGACAAGCAATCATTCATATATATCACATATATCACATATGGCATACAGTTATCACTTAGGATAAATGTATTAACAAACACATCGAGTATGCACAAGCCCCGATAACATAACAAGGAATGGGGCTAGAAACTCACCTGAACTCGGTTACTTCTTCTGCTATTGGTTATTCCTCCTTGAGCTGTGCGCGACTAACTGTTTAATAATTGCAAATATTAAATACTACTCTAGCCACTCTCAATGCTACTTAATTAGTCTTACTCGTCTAAGCCGGTTTTACTTCATTGAATCATGACCCGGTTAGTTAATCGTTACTCATTAACCTTTAAAGGAATCTTCATAAATTATCAAAGTCCAAGGGCTATTATGTAATTATCTCATTCTTTCACAAGTCCAGGGGCCACTTCTGTAATTATTTCAAAGTCTAATTCGTTACAAAATCCTCCTTCATTCGCTATAACGAATGGCCTAGTTCGCTATATCAATTATATCGAATTGAGTCTGATTCGCTAACTGATTCGTTACCTTATCTTCATCTGATTCGTTACTTGAACATAACGAAATGGTAGCTAATTCGTTACCTTGCAGAACGAATGGGCATTTAACGAATTAAGGGCTGATTCGTTATCATGTCACACGAATGAGTCCCATTCGTTATGACCGCGTAACGAATCACCCAACCTTAAAGAATCATCAACAGTTCTTATCCAGACTTTGACTCAAGGGTCAAAGTCAAAATCGTCAAGAACACCCACAGTCAACAAAACTTAGATTTGCAATTAAATCTTCGTTTCTTAATGAAACGTCACGATTTTGGTATCAATGGAATCGTCTGACCAGCGCCTACAAACCCCAATCATCAAATCGGTCAAACATTTACATTTAAAGGGTGCGATTTATGCATCTACATACGGGTTTCTTCATACTAATAATTAACCTATCAAACTGTAATCAGTTTCAGTAAGTTTAGCTTTGTTGGATTCATTTTTACCATACTAACACAGATCTATGATTTCAAGACTAAATCCAAACCTTAAAGAACAAGTTCTCTATATAAACGTACCGTAAAAGAGTTGAACTACGAACACGAGTTGGTCTTTGATGTTGCTTTGGTTCTTCACGACGATCTAGCACCAACAAGCTCGGGTTCTCGTCTTCGGATCTTGGCTCGGGTTATAGGATAAGGTTTGTGTGTGTTTTCCAAGGTGTAGGCTATGGTGTAGAGATGATAATGGAAAGGATTAGGGTTTAAGGGGTATTTATACTCCCTTAAGCCCATGGACCTAAGACCCATCTTTCCTTTTTGGTCCATATTTAATTCCATCTTACTAGCCCACTTGAACCATCTTTGTTATTTTACCATTTCTCTACCAACTCAAGTAAACGTTCCCCTTCATATGTAAATAATATATATAATATTATTCTTAGAGATTTCGTTATGTTACAAGTCTTCCCTCCTTAAAGAGGTTTCATCCCCGAAACCTAGCTTATTCCTTGTAAAAGGAACACTACCCTCTTTTTATATTCACGCACGTTATTGTATCGTCTTTGCTTTCTGGGTTATCTTTCTTACTCCCGACTTGTAGTCACCGAGCGGTGTTCATGTGTTTTAGCTATTAAGGTAGCTTATCCATTAGGCTCTCGACGTACCAAGTCTCGTCCTGTATTTACAAGGGGCCTTGTATCATACTATTTAACGCTATTATCCATAACGACATTCTATCATAACACAAATAACCATTCAATACCAACTCAATATATTACACATCGTAGACGAGCATAAGTTTTAAACCTTAACACGAAACAAGTTCTTAGCAAATCATAATTAAACAAAATAAAACTATTGCATAAGAAATTATTTCTTCACTTGGTGCTTCTCTCTGCAGGTTTCCTAAGTCTTTACCCTTTCGCACCTCCCGCCTCCGATCTTGCAATCCCTAGCCATATGGTCAGTTTTTCCGCATTTGAAGCACTTCGGACGGTCAGGGCATTTGATGTGTAGTGAAACACACTTACTTTCCTTATGATTTTATTATGGTTTTTATGCTTATTTGTTTATTTTATGAAAGTATTGGGGGCTAAGTGCAATAATTTACAAAGTTTAAATGTTATTTGATAGTTTATGAAAGATGGTGAAAAAAGAGTCAATTTGGAAGATTCTAGAGGACTTGTTGGTCAAGTTTTGAAGATATAACTCAAGGCCCAACCCAAGCCCACAAGTTAGAAGCCTTAAGTAATATTATATGAAGATAATTAAAGGAGTTTTCAGCCATTATCCATCAAAGGATCCCGAAATTAAAAAAACCCTAACCTCTTCACAAGGTTGCGATTGGACAACAGCAGGAAAAGAAAAAAAAAAGAAAAAAAGGAGGCTGTTGGCGGCTGTGACGGCTGGAGAGGAAGAAGAACATCAAGGGGGATCTTGTGCAGCTGCTAGGCATCTATAACATCCATAAATCTCAGCCATAAACCCTAAGTAATCATCTTTAATCTTTGGTTATTGTTCAAGAACCCTAACTTTGTTGAATTGGTCTTTTGCTTTGAATTGTTGTGCAATTGATTGATAGTTTGACTTGTGATTGATTGTGTTTGAATCTTGAATGAGTTTGATTATGTTTATGATGATGTTTATGATGTTTTTCTTAAGTATGCATGGCTGTCCAAAATCTATGTTAGGCTAAACTCGCTTGTTCTGCCTAGGATAGATGATTGTTGACTAGTTTAGACTTGTATAATGGATTGTTAATGTTCAAGACTTGAATTATTGATGTAAAGTTTAACTAAACCATAAATTAGATTGTGTGTGATAGCTGTGTTTTATGTCTTATTACTTATAATCCTCTTGCATTAGTTAATTGAATTAGTTTTGATTAATTGATTGCTTGTTAGACTCTTGACTTAGTGTTTAGGGTTTATTTGCGGGGTGTACAACCGTAGGGATAAGTGGGTAATATAAATCATCTAAAATCAGTTAAAATACACATTCTTTGAGACCAAGAGGTGATAAGAAGTAATATTGTCTCGTTGCTTTTACTTGTTAGAATTAAGACCGCGCGAGAGCGGGTTTTTGTCTTGTCGAGTTTGAGTGTTTATGTGCAAT
The DNA here is from genome assembly GCF_021521415.1 of Bidens hawaiensis. Lineage (NCBI taxonomy): Eukaryota > Viridiplantae > Streptophyta > Magnoliopsida > Asterales > Asteraceae > Bidens > Bidens hawaiensis. The sequence goes on along the minus strand of NW_027491035.1, from coordinate 912,817 downwards.
TAGTTGGTTTAATTTGGGTTAAGTTAAATTGTTCCTCTATCCTTGGTGACATAGTATTTGTCTCCATTAGGATAGTGTGTCGATGAGACCGAGAGGAGAGTCGTCATTTGAACACGTTAATAATTGTTTTTCCGGTTTATTCTTTAAAATCAATTAAAATAAGTTGGAGTTTGTTAGAGAGACTGAGAGGTAATTTGACTTTCTTAAACAAGTTTTAGTTGTGTCATCTTTTATAACCGGCGTCGTGAATATTTTCAATCCGTTGTCTTGTTATTTCTGTCAACATGATTCATTCCTAGGTAGACGTCTTTATTCATTGAATTTAAACCAAAGTTTTCAAAGTTTTGTCAAAAGTTTTCATTCATTTAAGTTAAGTAGTTAAAATAAATTAATTAAATATTTTGGTGAGTCTTGGTTAGAGTTTCGTAATTTTAAACGTTTTCACGTGTCTTCGAGTTCGATATCCGGACTTTCCTCATCTGTGCTATACGCGATCGATACACTTGCCGTTTGTGTGAACTAGGATAGATTGTTTGGTTTTTAAAGTTTAGTTGCGACTTGTGTTTTATTTATATATATATTTTCGCACATCAAGTTTTTGGCGCCGTTGCCGGGGATACGGTTTGAGGCGTATTAAGAACGGCTCGAGTTAGGACTTGCCTTGTTTATTACTTGTCTTTCTTATCTGTTTTGTTTGTTAGTTTAAAATAGTTTAGCTAATTAATATTTCTTTTATTTATTTTAATAGTTGTATGTGACGTACTCGATCTCTAGGACCACCAGAAGTTGAAGAATTTCCCGAACCAGAGAGAGAGCTTCTTGAGAGACGTCGTACAAAACCGTCTTCCAGTTCTTCTACATCCGTCGGTAATACGTTTTCTTCTGAACACGTCATTAGGGATAGGATTATGGGCGACGCTAACCCACCACCGAGGAGGACAGTTGCAGACCAGGCCCGTCCGGTCGATGCTGGCGCGAGATCCAGCATTGCTCCACCAGTTATAGGAGTTCAAACGACTTGTCAGATTCCATCTAATGTTCTGAACACGATTGCTCATTCTGCTCAATTCCACGGGTTGCTCCACGAGAACCCGCACTCTCATCTCACTCGTATTACACGTATCTGCGACACGTTTCATCTTGCCGGCGTATCCGAAGACGCCATAAAACTCCGAATCTTTCCGTTCTCACTCGTTGATCATGCGAGTCTGTGGCTTGAGTCCCTCCCACAGGGATCCATTGCTACTTGGGCTGCCATGCAGACCCAATTTCTTGAAAAATACGATCCTCCGGCTAAGGCCGCTCGTTTGCGTAACCAAATTCATTCTTTCCAGATGGAGGACACCGAGAGCTTCTACGAGGCGTGGGAAAGGTTTAAAAATCTACTTGCGTTATGTCCAAACGACGGCCTACAAGACTGGGCGGTTGTCGAGAAGTTCTACAACGGAGTGACGTACGCAACTCAGAGTATGCTCGACACAGCTGCAGGAGGTAACCTACTAACGACGAAAGATACGGATGAGTGCATTGCCTTGTTTAACGGTTTAGCCATGAATGGATACCAGCGACCAACAGTTAAGAGCACCAAAACTGTCGATTCCCTATCACGCGGCATGCATACGGTCGACACGAGCACCGCACTTGCGGCACAAGTTGAAGCGTTAGCAAAGATCGTGAAGGACTTGCAGGTGAAAAGTAAGTTATGCGAGATCTGTAGAGAGGGACATGATACTGTTCAGTGCCCCGTAGGTTTCCAGGAGGAGGCAGTCGACTTCGTTAATAATCCAAACCGAAATCAACATTCTTTCAATTCTTATAATTCGGGGTGGAGAGGTAACCAAAATTCCAACTGGAGGAACGGAAATCAGTCTGGCTTCCAGCAACGTCAGAGCCTATTCCAGGATTCCGGTGAGGGACCGAGTAGTGGGGAGAAGAAACCCACGTTAGAAGAGATGATGGTACAGCAGACACAGATGCTGTCGCAACTCATGACTCGAGAGGACTCCCGTCACAAAGAAACTCAAGAAAAATTCCGGGAGCACGAGTCATTCATGAGAAATCAAGGAGCATCAATTCAAAATCTTAAGCGTCAGATGGGAGAGATAGCAAGTCGTCTAAATGAGAGGTCACCAAGTACACTTCCAAGTAACACTGAACAAAATTCGAAGGCGTTCGCGAAGGCTGTGACGACAAGGAGCGGTGCGGGGGCAAGTAGCGAGCCCGTGATTCAAGAGGCGACGAGAGGAGTCGTTAACGAGCCTGCGATAGATGTAGAGGAGCAGGTAGACGAGGAGATTCAGTTGGATTCTCCACCGGCCAAGGTGCATCAAAGGCACAGCCCCGGAAGTTCAGCACAAGCCGAGAACCAACCATTACTCAGCACACCACCGAGAGTCTACAAACCTAGACTCCCATTTCCTGGGAGAGTCTATAGGGATAGAGACGAGGAGCAGAATTCCAAATTTCTTGATCTTCTGAAGCAACTTCATCTTAATATTCCTTTCCTTGAAGCACTTACGCAAAAGCCCAAATACGTAATGTTTCTTAAGGATATTCTTTCAAACAAAGAGAAGTTAGCCGAAGTCTCTTCCATTCCTCTGAGTGTTGGTTGCTCTGCAGTCTTGCAGAGAAAGTTACCAGAAAAGATGTCCGATCCTGGGAGTTTCACAATTCCCTGCATCTTGAGTGATAATACGGTCGTCCATGCGCTGGCAGATCTTGGTGCCAGTATTAATCTCATGCCGTATTCCGTGTATCGTAAGTTGGGTCTAGGCGAACCGAGGCCTACCCGTATGAGTATCCAGCTTGCTGATCGTTCTGTGAAATACCCCCGAGGGGTGGTCGAGAACATGCTTGTTCGTGTCGACAAGTTCATCTTCCCGGTGGACTTTGTCATCCTGGACATGAATGATGACGATAGTGTCCCACTCATCTTGGGCCGACCATTCCTTGCCACTGGACAGGCATTGATCGATGTTTGCGAGGGTAAATTAATCTTAAGAGTTGGGGATGAGAAGGTCAACTTTGACGTTCGACAGTCACTGAAACACCCCAAGTCTGCTGATGACTCCTTATACTTCATTGATACCATCATGGAGCATGTCGGGGAGTTTTTCAGCGAAATTTGTGGAGGATCTGCCTCCGACACCCAGATTCTCGATAGGGAGATTCCGGAGATTGAATTGGTTGCCGTAACCAATCAGTCCTTAAATGACGACACCGAGTCGCATACCCCTGAATCTGGCGTGTCTGCTGAGATCGTACGAGACGATCCGATGGACCGACCTTCGGTCGAGAGTCCTCCTCTTTCCTTAGAGCTTAAGGATTTACCTTCCCACCTTGAATATGCTTTTTTAGATGAAGAGAGGAAGCTTCCGGTTATCATTGCATCTGCGTTGACCGAGGTCGAGAAGGAGAAGTTGTTGAGGGTGCTACGAGAGCACAAGGAGGCTATTGCTTGGAAGATTATCGACATCAAGGGTATCAACCCTTCGTTCTGCACTCATAAAATCCTCATGGAGGAAAATTTCAAAACTGTCGTCCAGCCGCAACGGCGGCTTAATCAGAAAATGCAAGAGGTCGTAAAGAAGGAGATCATTAAACTCCTTGATGCGGGGATCATTTTCCCCATTTCTGATAGTGCTTGGGTGAGACCAGTCCAAGTGGTTCCTAAAAAGGGTGGCATGACTGTCGTCACCAACGAGAGGAACGAGCTTTTTCCCACGAGGACTGTGACAGGATGGCGAGTCTGCATCGACTATCGCCGACTGAATGATGCCACCAGGAAAGACCACTTTCCTCTCCCGTTCATTGATTAGATGTTAGAGTGTTTAGCAGGTCAGCAGTACTACTGCTTCCTAGATGGTTTCTCCGGGTACTTCCAGGTTCCGATAGCTCCCGACGACCAGGAGAAAACCACTTTCACCTGCCCTTACGGAACGTTTGCTTACAAACGTATGCCGTTCGGACTTTGTAACGCTCCGGCCACATTCCAGAGGTGTATGGTGGCCATTTTCCATGATATGATCGAGGACTCCATGGAAGTATTCATGGACGATTTTTCCGTATTTGGGAGTTCCTTCGATCATTGTTTATCAAATCTCGAGAGGATGATGTCCCGCTGCGTTGACACCAACCTAGTCCTTAACTGGTAGAAATGTCATTTCATGGTTCGCGAGGGCATTGTTCTAGGTCATCGAATCTCAAGTGCGGGAATAGAGGTTGACCGGGCAAAGGTCGAGACCATTTCTAATCTTCCCCCGCCTACTTCTGTGAGGTCAATTCGTATTTTTCTAGGTCATTCCGGGTTCTACCTCCGGTTCATCAAAGATTTTTGTAAAATCGCGAGACCCATGACCAAACTTTTGGAGAAGGACGCTCCATTTATTTTTTCTGAGCAGTGTATCGAGGCGTTTGATCTTCTAAAAGACAAACTAGTTAATGCCCCGATCATGGTTGCTCCCGACTGGTCGTTACCATTCGAGTTGATGTGTGACGCGAGCGACTTCGCAGTCGGAGCGGTTCTTGGACAACGGAAGAATAAACATTTCCATCCGATCTACTATGCGAGCCGGACCTTAAATGGCGCACAGAAAAGCTATACCACCACCGAAAAAGAGCTTTTAGCTGTGGTGTTCGCTTTCGACAAATTTAGGTCCTATCTGGTTTTGTCCAAAACGTTTGTTTATACGGATCATGCCGCTATTAGATATCTTTTCAGCAAGCAGGTTGCTAAGCCTCGTTTTATCCGATGGATCCTGTTGCTTCAAGATTTCGATATAGAGATCCGTGATAAAAAGGGGGCCGAGAATGTGGCGGCTGATCATCTTTCACGACTAGAGGGAGTTGATTCAGGAGATTCGGGAGTTAGGATCGACGATCGTTTTCAGACGGAGAGTCTGATGTTCGTTACTGCACAAGAGGAAGGTTTTCCATGGTTTGCTGATTTCGCGAACTATCTCGCTGACGGATACCTCCCAAAGATGCCTTACCAGCAAAAGAAGAAATTCTTTGCTAACATCAAATTTTACCTTTGGGACGATCCATATCTTTTCCGCATTGGTGCTGATCAGCTTATTAGAAGGTGTGTAGATGTCAAGGAAGGATGGCAAATTTTGAGCCATTGTCATGTGGGACCGACTGGAGGTCACCACAATGTGAATTCTACGGTAAAGAAAGTCTTTGATTCAGGTTTTTACTGGCCGTCTATCTTTAAGGATGCTCACCTGTTCGTTAAGAGTTGCGATCGTTGCCAGCGTGTCGGCAACATTTCTTCGCGAAACAAAATGCCCCAGGATGCCATTCAAGTTTGTGAGGTTTTTGATATTTGAGGTATTGATTTCATGGGACCGTTTCCATCTTCGCGTGGAAACAAATACATACTCGTGGCCGTCGATTACGTGTCTAAGTGGGTTGAGGCCAAAGCTCTACCCATCAATGATGCCCGAGTGGTAGTCCGTTTTCTAAAAAGTCTATTTGCTCGTTTTGGAGTCCCGAAAGCCTTGATCAGTGATCGAGGTACTCATTTTTGGAACTCGCAGATGGATAAGGCGTTGAAGCGTTATGGGGTCACCCATCGGCTTGCGACCGCCTACCACCCACAGTCTAGTGGGCAAGTAGAAGTGAGTAATCGGGGAATCAAACGTATTTTCGAGAAAACGGTTGGTTCAAATCGTCGGGATTGGTCCGACAAATTAGATGACGCTCTGTGGGCCTTCCGTACAGCCTACAAGACTCCGACTGGTTCCACACCATTTCGGATGATTTATGGGAAGGCTGGTCATCTTCCTGTTGAATTGGAACACCGCGCTTCATGGGCCGTTCAAAGGGTTAATCTTGATTTACCCGCCGCAGAGGGTAATCGTTTCCATCAATTACATGAATTAGAGGAGCTCCGGGATCACGCATATGAACAATAATTTCGGTATAAGGAGCATACGAAGGAACTGCATGACAGGAAATTGAAGGGTAATAAGCAGTTCAAGTGTGGGGATAAGGTTTTACTGTATAACTCACGGTTGAGGTTATTCCCGAGAAAATTGAAATCCCGATGGTCGGGACCGTTCACGGTTACTGAGGTTTTCTCGTATGGCACGATTGAGATACAAGATCGAAGCAAGAAGTTTAAGGTGAACGGCCATAGATTGAAGCACTACATAGGAGAGCCGCTAACTGATCAGACAGTCGAGGTATTCTACCTTGACTCATTCACCGAGGAATAGGCGTGATGGATTCATCACTCGGGAGACAGCCCGAGTTGTAGAGTTTGTATTATGATTCTCTTTATTATCTGTTTTTATTTGTTTTATTTTCATTTATATTTATAAAAACATAAAAATACAAAAAAAAAAATATTTAATAAAAATCAAAAAAATTAAAAAATTCAAAAACACAAAAATATGTTTATTTCTTATGTTTTTGTTTTCTGTTTAGTACGCCGCTACATGCGAGCGAGTTTGAGTTTTACAGGTATTATTACGCGCATGGTAGCTCTGATGGCGTTTTGGAACTGGTTCACCCGAGGTTGCGGCAGCGAATGAAATGTTATACGGTCGTTCGTTCGAATCATACACAGCTGATGAAGAATTTGCATCTAAACCAGGGGAGTAACCCGTTCTCTATTTTAATTTATGTTCTTTCAAGTTTTAGTTTTATGCTTTACGTTTTATTTTTATTTTATTTCTTTTCCTTGTTCTCATCGAGGACGATTTCGTTCTAAGTGTGGGGATGGGAATTTATTTTACTTAGTTGTAGAAAAAATAATAATAATAATAATAATAAAAAAATTAAAAAACTAAAAAATTAAAAATAAAAAGTTTTCACTTGTTTTTCGTTTTCGTACGTTGTTTATAAAAAAAAATGTCCCTCGTTTTTAGCTTCTGTTGCATTAAAAGTGGGAGATGATGATGTTTATCGGAAATCGGTGTTTCAAACTACTAATAATATGAGATAAATAATAGAAAACGCACTTAACTTGGGATGTGTCGGTAGGCTCAGCCTTGAAAATGAAAGGGCAAATTTGATAAAACGGTTAAACGGAAATCTTTTATGGGTAAAGCGTTTTGTCCGTGAAAAATAAGCAATGAAAGGTCGGGCCATACTCAAGCCTCAAATTTTGGTATGAAAAAGTGGAAGTATCATGAGTTTTAAAAATTTGAATACGTTATCATATGATGTTTGGGTATGTTTAACGTTAGAGCATGCCGTGTAGCCTGTGATATAAATCTTAAAATGCTAGTTTAGTGTTTTACACCTCGGGTCCGGAGGCCATGGGTCTGTATGTAATCTATTCATCTGGGTATTCACAATTCCTAAGTGGGGTTGTGGATATTTAAAAATAAAGCCACAGAGCAAACCCCTATAAGTCTATAAACATGATCACAAAAAAGTACAAAAGTACAAATACACTACAGAATTGATCATCCACGCTGTTAGCCATGTGGGGTCCCCTTGCTCGCGTCTCATTACCATTAAGAAACGGACCACAAGGGACACGCTACATGTAAGCCCTACAGATGTAATTTTGCATACTCACCTATGGTTATGGATTCGGGGTATTGCTTGATACCGGGGGTATGTCATGTTGTGGGGAGTACTAGCTATAAATAATTGAACCTTAATCGTATCTAATGGCTGCTTGATAGACTTTGATGCTTAAGCTTAGGTGGATAAACTATACCCTTGATCGTCTTAACTATTCATAAATATTGAGCAACAAAGTTTTAATTCTACTAATTTTGAGGTTTAAGTCAAGTTGGGGTGGTCTGGTCCGGTAAAAGCAGAAAATAAGCGGGTCTTAATTGTGTAAACCACTAAGTAATATTATTGTCGGATCTTATTTGTCCCGGTAAAGATTAAGGCATGGGTTTAGGTGGACAACAATATCGATGATCGCGGTTTTTGCGTTTTTCTGAGCTTTAAAATATAACCTATATGTTTGATTTAACTTTGATTTTCCGATTCTGATCCAACTGCAGTCAAATCTTTTTCAGGGACGAAAAAGTTTTAAGTGTGGGGATGTTTGATGTGTAGTGAAACACACTTACTTTCCTTATGATTTTATTATGGTTTTTATGCTTATTTGTTTATTTTATGAAAGTATTGGGGGCTAAGTGCAATAATTTACAAAGTTTAAATGTTATTTGATAGTTTATGAAAGTTGGTGAAAAAAGAGTCAATTTGGAAGATTCTAGAGGTCTTGTTGGTCAAGTTTTGAAGATATAACTCAAGGCCCAACCCAAGCCCACAAGTTAGAAGCCTTAAGTAATATTATATGAAGATAATTAAAGGAGTTTTCAGCCATTATCCATTAAAGAATCCCGAAATTAAAAAAACCCTAACCTCTTCACAAGGTTGCGATCGGACAGCAGATGGAAAAGAAAAAAAAAAGAAAAAAAGGAGGCTGTTGGCGGCTGTGACGGCTGGAGAGGAAGAAGAACATCAAGGGGGATCTTGTGCAGCTGCTAGGCATCAATAACATCCATAAATCTCAGCCATAAACCCTAAGTAATCATCTTTAATCTTTGGTTATTGTTCAAGAACCCTAACTTTGTTGAATTGGTCTTTTTGCTTTGAATTGTTTTGCAATTGATTGATAGTTTGACTTGTGATTGATTGTGTTTGAATCTTGAATGAGTTTGATTATGTTTATGATGATGTTTATGATGTTTTTCTTAAGTATGCATGGCTGTCCAAAATCTATGTTAGGCTAAACTCGCTTGTTCTGCCTAGGATAGATGATTGTTGACTAGTTTAGACTTGTATAATGGATTGTTAATGTTCAAGACTTGAATTATTGATGTAAAGTTTAACTAAACCATAAATTAGATTGTGTGTGATGGCTGTGTTTTATATCTTATTACTTATAATCCTCTTGCATTAGTTAATTGAATTAGTTTTGATTAATTGATTGCTTGTTAGACTCTTGACTTGGTGTTTAGGGTTTATTTGCGGGGTGTACAACCGTAGGGATAAGTGGGTAATATAAATCATCTAAAATCAGTTAAAATACACCTTCTTTGAGACCAAGAGGTGATAAGAAGTAATATTGTCTCGTTGCTTTTACTTGTTAGAATTAAGACCGCGCGAGAGCGGGTTTTTATCTTGTCGAGTTTGAGTGTTTATGTGCAATTAGTTGGTTTAATTTGGGTTAAGTTAAATTGTTCCTCTATCCTTGGTGACATAGTATTTGTCTCCATTAGGATAGTGTGTCGATGAGACCGAGAGGAGAGTCGTCATTTGAACACGTTAATAATTGTTTTTCCGGTTTATTCTTTAAAATCAATTAAAATAAGTTGGAGTTTGTTAGAGAGACTGAGAGGTAATTTGACTTTCTTAAACAAGTTTTAGTTGTGTCATCTATTATAACCGGCGTCGTGAATATTTTCATTCCGTTGTCTTGTTATTTCTGTCAACATGATTCATTCCTAGCTAGACGTCTTTATTCATTGAATTTAAACCAAAGTTTTCAAAGTTTTGTCAAAAGTTTTCATTCAGTTAAGTTAAGTAGTTAAAATAAATTAATTAAATATTTTGGTGAGTCTTGGTTAGAGTTTCGTAATTATAAACGTTTTAACGTGTCTTCGAGTTCGATATCCGGACTTTTCTCATCTGTGCTATACGCGATCGGTACACTTGCCGTTTGTGTGAACTAGGATAGATTGTGACTTGTGTTTTATTTATATATATATTTTCGCACATCAGCATTCTCGAGAGTAATGCCCACTCTTTCCACACCGATAGCACCTATCTGTCTCAGTCTTGCATTCCCCCCGGTGCACTTGCCCACACGTCTCACATGCATCCTTGTTTCCAACCTTATCCTTTCTCTCAATAGTTGTTGTCATCACATCGCCAGACCGCTTAGCAGGAGTAGTCCATTTCTTCTCCCTATTTTCCTCCACCACCACCACATCGTCCACAGCCTGGTCATCATAAACCACTTCTGCAAGTTCGACAGCAGAGTCAAAAGTAGCAGGTTTATTTGCCCTGACTATCGTGCGGACTTTTTGTGGCAATCCCCTCACATAACACTTGATTCTCTTAGCCTCAGTGTCCACCATATCAGGAACCAACCTGGACAGTCGGTTGAATTCAGTGGTATACTCACGATGCGTAATCTTACCGGCCTTCAAATTCAGGAACTTCATCTCCGCCCTTTCAACTTCAGCATCAGCACAGAACCTCTTCATCACCAACGTTTTTAGATCTTCCCACTTCATCGCCTCGATCTCCTCTGGACCCTTCCTCTGCTCAACTGTCTCCCACCAGTACATTGCTTCGTCACCGAATGATTGGGTAGCATAACCCACAACTTGGTCGGGACGGCACTCGCTAATACGGATAATCTTGTCCATAGCGGTTATACATTGGAAGGTAGCGATGGCGTCTCCTAATCTAGTTAGCTCCGGCGGGTCACATCCTTTGAAGGACTTGTAGTTGCAACCACCGCGGCCCATCTTCCTATCATCCACTTTCACAGACCTTACAACACTCAAAGCCTCCCTCTCTCCTTCGTCATCCTTCCTACCATCACCTTCCACCCTCTCAGCGGTTCCTTCTCGGCCTCCAGCAGACTTATCGGGATTACAGTTCTTCGCAGCAGCTGCTACATCCTGAATGATAGCTGCTTGAATTAAGGGATCGAGTTGAACCCCTTCATTGTTATTAAGGTTTCCTCCAGTTGCACTTCCTTCTTCTCCCATGACAGAAGCTGCCTCCATAGAAGGTCGTCGGACCGCACGTGGCCTACCACGACGTCCAGTACGACCTCCCGCTCCAACAACTGCCCTAGATCCAGCCATCGTATTCTGTATAAAAAAACAAAAACGTCATCAACCAAGGAACTATTTAGTACAAGGATAGCAAGGCTAACAGGTAATAACAGTGGCCAGCTGTGATTAGCTAATCACGTTACTTTCCGTGTCCTATACACTTCCCATTATGAGTCTATTTGTGTTGGTTCTACTCTAAACAGTTAATTAATCAATAGTCAATTAACCCTATCCCTAACATTCACATATCCTGTATTTATCAATTAAGCTTAACATTAACACACATATTTAACCATACACTTTACCTTTACCGAGCTTGCTTGAGTGACACATGGCTATCTCGAATTGGCATCTTCCTTTTTTTTTTCTTACTTAAATCCCATTTTCTGTTCGAGTCTAAGCATATAGGATGCTTAAATCTCTCGAACTTTGCTCTGATACAAACTTGTAAGGCCCCGTTACCGGTGCCTCACCTTTGGACGTTGGATTTACTCATAAACACAGTTCTACAGCTCAGAGTTAAATAAAATTTTCGCGGAATATAAAACATTAAACATTCGCTACAAAACGTTCAATCATTTCTAAAAAACCATAACATAAAGCATCATAATTAAAACATCGTTTTTTCTATCTTCAGATGCCAGCCGTTCAATCCATGCCACGTGCCATCCTCATGCCATCACGATAAACATATATACCTGCATGCATACTAAAAGTCAGCTACGCTGAGTGAGTTCTAGTTAATCAGGTAACATACAATGCATACGTATATCATACATACTTATGTATCCGAAGATACCTATTCATACTTAACCAGTTAATCTTCTATTCTACATACATACTTACTACTACCTACCTAAATCCACCGAGAGTATATTCATAGTCCGCCGTCTATACCTATACTCAGGGTCGTGAACACGAAAAAGGTCCGCCGTCCTTACCTATGTTCACCATTTATGGTACGTACAAAGTCCGCAGTTCTTCCCTGTACCATCCTATATTGACAACACGTGCAAGGTCCGCAGTCCTTCCCTGTGTTACAACCTTTTTATTAGCACGTAAGAGGTCCGCAGTCCTCCCTTATACTATAACAACACAATTACAGCAAGTATAAGGTCCGCAGTCCTTTCCCATGCTGAATCCTATTTCGTAAACACGTATAAGGTCCATAGTCCTTAACGACGTTCTCATCTATCATCTATAACACGTATAAGGCCCACCGTCCTTAACTACGCCATCACATGCCAAGTCTATGTCCAACGGAAGTCAGAGGGATTTGCTATCCTAACATACTAAGTTAGATATAGAACTCATTTGCCATTCCTGTACCTGCATACACTTATTTGAATATACAATAATCACATCGTAGCATAAGAACACTCTAGGCGCTCTACACATCATTCATTTGACAATCACACTACTTGTCGATACGTGCAATATCCGAAGATCATTCACGCCCTGACAAGCATTCATCTATCACGGTCATACATCATCTATACATTAGATATACCATTCATATCTTTATTTATAACCTGACAGTATGCGCAATATCCGAAGATCGTTCGCGTACCGACAAGCAATCGTTCATGTCTATCACATATATCACATATGGCATACAGTTATCACTTAGGATAAATGTATTAAGAAACACATCGAGTATGCACACAGCCCCGAAAACATAACAAGGAATGGGGCTAGAAACTCACCTGAACTCGGTTACTTCTTCTGCTATTGGTTATTCCTCCTTGAGCTGTGCGCGACTAACTGTTTAATAATTGCAAAAATTAAATACTACTCTAGACATTCTCAATGCTACTTAATTAGTCTTACTCTTCTAAGCCGGTTTTACTTCATTGAATCATTACCCGGTTAGTTAACCGTTACTCATTAACCTTTAAATGAATCTTTCATAAATTATCAAATTCCAAGGGCTGTTATGTAATTATCTCATTCTTTCACAAGTCCAGGGGCCACTTCTGTAATTATTTCAAAGTCTAATTTGTTACAAAATCTTCCTTCATTAGCTATAACGAATGGCTTAGTTCGCTATCTCAATTATATCGAATTGAGTGTGATTCACTAACTGATTCGTTACCTTATCTTCATCTGATTTGTTACTTGAACATAACGAAATGGTAGCTAATTCGTTACCATGACAGAACGAATGGGCATTTAACGAATTAAGGGCTGATTCGTTATCAAGTCACACGAATGAGTCCCATTCGTTATGACCGCGTAACGAATCACCCAACCTTAACGAATCATCAACAGTTCTTATCCAGACTTTGACTCAAGGGTCAAAGTCAAAATCGTCAAGAACACCCACAGTCAACAGAACTTAGTTTTGCAATTAAATCTTCGTTTCTTAACGAAACGTCACGATTTTGGTATCAATGGAATCGTCTGACCAGCGCCTACAAACCCCAATCATCAAATCGGCCAAACATTTACATTTAAAGGGTGCGATTTATGCATCTACATACGGGTTTCTTCATACTAACAATTAACCTATCAAATTGTAATCAGTTTCAGTAAGTTTAGCTTTGTTGGATTCGTTTTTACCATACTAACACAGATCTATGATTTCTAGAATAATATGAACCTTAACGAACAAGTTCTCGATATAAACGTACCGTAAACGAGTCAAACTACGAACACGAGCTGGTCTTTGATGTTGCTTTGGTTGGTCACGACAATCTACACCAACAAGCTCGGGTTCTCGTCTTCGGATCTTGACTCGGGTTATAGGATAAGGTTTGTGTGTGTTTTCCAAGGTGTAGGCTATGGTGTAGAGATGATAATGGAAAGGATTAGGGTTTAAGGGGTATTTATACTCCCTTAAGCCCATGGACATAAGGCCCATCTTTCCTTCATGGTCCATATTCAATTCCATCTAACTAGCCCACTTGAACCATCTTTGTTATTTTACCATTTCTCTACCAACTCAAGTAAACGTTCCCATTCATACGTAAATAATATATATAATATTATTCTTAGAAATTTCGGGATGTTACAAGTCTTGCCTCCTTAAAGAGGTTTCGTCCCCGAAACCTAGATTATTCCTTGTTGAAGGAACACTCCCCTTTTTTTATATTCACACACGTTATTGAATCGTCTTTGCTTTCTGGGTTATCTTACTCCCGACTTGTAGTCACCGAGCGGTGTTCATGTGTTTTAGCTATTAAGGTAGCTTATCCATGAGGCTCTCGACGTACCAAGTCTCGTCCTGTCTTTACAAGGGGCCTTGAATCGTACTATTTAACGCTATTGTCCATAACGGCGTTCTATCATAACACAAATAACCATTCAATACCAACTCAATATATTACACATCATAGACGAGCATAAGTTTTAAACCTTAACACGAAACAAGTTCTTAGCGAATCATAATTAAACAAAATAAAACTATTGCATAAGCAATTATTCCTTCACTCGGTGCTTCTCTCTCCAGGTTTCCTAAGTCTTTACCCTTTCGCACCTCCCGCCTCCGATTCCTTGCAATCCCTAGCCATATGGTCAGTTTTTCCGCATTTGAATCACTTCGGACGGTCAGGGCATTCTCGAGAGTAATGCCCACTCTTTCCACACCGACAGCACCTGTCTGTCCTAGTCTTGCATTCCCCCCGGTGCACTTGCCCACACGTCTCACATGCATCCTTGTTTCCAACCTTAGCCTTTCTCTCATTAGTTGTTGTCATCACATCGCCAGACCGCTTAGCAGGAGTAGTCCATTTCTTCTCCTTATTTTCCTCCACCACCACCACATCGTCCACAGCCAGGTCATCATAAACCAATTCTGCAAGTTCGACATCAGTGTCAAAAGTAGCAGGTTTATTTGCCCTGACTATTGTGCGGACTTTTTGTGGCAATCCCCTCACATAACAATTGATTCTCTAAGCCTCGGTGTCCACCATATCGGGCACCAACCTGGACAGTCGGTAGAATTCGGTGGTATACTCACGATGCGTCATCTCACCGGCCTTCAAATTCAGGAACTTCATCTCCGCCCTTTCAACTTCGGCATCAGCACAGAACCTCTTCATCAACAACTTTTCTAATCTTCCCACTTCATCTCCTCGATCTCCTCTGGACCCTTCCTCTGCTCGACTGTCTCCCACCAGTACATTGCTTCGTCACCGAATGATTGGGTAGCATAACCCACAACTTGGTCGGGACGACACTCTCTAATACGGATAATCTTGTCTATAGAGGTTATCCATCGGAGGGTAGCGATGGCGTCTCCTAATCCTGGTAGCTACAGCGGGTCACATCCTTTGAAGGACTTGTAGTTGCAACCACCTCGCCCCCTCTTCCTACCATCACCTTCCACCCTCTCAGCGGTTCCTTCTCGGCCTCCAGCAGACTTATCGGGATTCCAGTTCTTCGCAGTAGCTGCTACAGCCTGAACGATAGCTGCTTGAATTAAGGGATCGAGTTGAACCCCTTCATTGTTATTAAGGTTTCCTCCAGTTGCACTTCCTTCTTCTCCCATGACAGAAGCTGCCTCCACAGAAGGTCGTCGGACCGCACGTGGCCTACCAAGACGTCCAGTGTGACCTCCTGCTCCAATAACTGCCCTACATCCAGCCATCGTATTCTGGAAAGGAAAACACAAACGTCATCAACCAAGGAACTATTTAGTACAAGGATAGTAAGGCTAACAGGTAATAACAGTGGCCAGCTGTGATTAGCTGATCACGTTACTTTCCGTGTCCTATACACTTCCCCTTATGAGTCTATTTGTGTTGGTTCTACTCTAAATAGTTAATCAATCAATTGTAAATTAACCCTATCCCTAACATTCACATATCCTTTATTTAGAAATTAAGCTTAACATTAACACACATATTTAACCATACACTTTACCTTTACCGAGCTTTCTTGAGTGACACATGGCTATCTCGAACTGGCATCTTCCTTTTCTTTTTTTACTTAAATCCCATTCTCTGTTCGAGTCTAAGCATATGGGATGCTTAAATCTCTCGAACTTTGCTCTGATACCAAATTTTAAGGCCCCGTTACCGGTGCCTCACCTTTGGACGTTGGATTTACTCATAAACACAGTTCTACAGATCAGAGTTAAATAAAACTTTCGCGGAATATAAAACATTAAACATTCGCTACAAAACATTCAATCATTTCTAAAAAACCATAACATAAAGCATCATAATTAAAACATCGTTTCTTCTATCTTCATATGCCAGCCGTTCAATCCATGCCACGTGCCATCCTCATGCCATCACGATAAACATATATACCTGCGTGCATACTAAAAGTCAGCTACGCTGAGTGAGTTCTAGTTTATCAGATTACATACAATACATACGCATATCATACATACTTATGTATCCGAAGATATATATTCATACTTAACCAGTTCATCTTTTATTCTACATACATACTTACTACTACCTACCTAAATCCACCGAGAGTATGTTCATAGTCCGTCGTCTATACCTATACTCAGGGTCGTGAACACGAAAAAGGTCCGCCGTCCTTACCTATTTTAACCATTTATGGTACGTACAAAGTCCGCAGTCCTTCCCTGTACCATCCTATATTGACAACACGTGCAAGGTCCGCAGTCATTCCCTGTGTTACAACCTATTTATTAGCACGTAAGAGGTCCGCAGTCCTCCCCTATGCTATAACAACACAATTACAGCAAGTATAAGGCCCGCAGTCCTTTCCCATGCCGAATCCTATTTCGTAAACACGTATAAGGTCCACAGTCCTTAACGACGTTCTCATCTATCATCTATAACACGTATAAGGCCCGCCTTCCTTAACTACGCCATCACATGCCAAGTCTATGTCCAACGGAAGTCAGAGGGATTTGCCATCCTAACTTACTAAGTCAGATATAGAACTCATTTGCCATTCCTGTACCTGCATACACTTATTTACATATACAATAATCACATCGTAGCATAAGAACACTCTATGCACTCTACACATCATTCATTTGATAATCATACTCCTTGTCGATACGTGCAATATACAAAGGTCCTTCACGCCCCGACAAGCATTCATCTATCACTGTCATACATCATCTATACATTACATATAACATTCATCTCTTTATTTATAACCTGACAGTATGCGCAATATCCGATGATCGTTCGCGTACCGACAAGCAATCATTCATGTCTATCACATATATCACATATGGCATACAGTTATCACTTAGGATAAATGTATTAACAAACACATCGAGTATGCACACAGCCCCGAAAACATAACAAGGAATGGGGCTACAAACTCACCTGAACTCGGTTACTTCTTCTGCTATTGGTTATTCCTCCTTGAGCTGTGCGCGACTAACTGTTTAATAATTGCAAATATTAAATACTACTCTAGCCACTCTCAATGCTACTTAATTAGTCTTACTCTTCTAAGCCGGTTTTACTTCATTGAATCATTACCCGGTTAGTTAACCGTTACTCATTAACCTTTAAAGGAATCTTTCATAAATTATCAAAGTCCAAGGGCTATTATGTAATTATCTCATTCTTTAACAAGTCCAGGGGCCACTTCTGTAATTATTTCAAAGTCTAATTCGTTACAAAATCCCCCTTCATTCGCTATAACGAATGGCCTAGTTCGCTATCTCAATTATAACGAATTGAGTCTGATTCGCTAACTGATTCGTTACTTGAATATAACGAACTGGTAGCTAATTCATTACCTTGACAGAACGAATGGGCATTTAACGAATTAAGGGCTGATTCGTTATCAAGTCACACGAATGAGTCCCATTCGTCATGACCGCGTAACGAATCACCCAACCTTAACGAATCATTAACAGTTCTTATCCAGACTTTGACTCAATGGTCAAAGTCAAAATCGTCATGAACACCCACAGTCAACAGAACTTAGATTTTCAATTAAATCTTCGTTTCTTAACGAAACGTCACGATTTTGGTATTAATGGAATCGTCTGACCAACGTCTACAAACCCAAATCATCAAATCGGCTAAACATTTACATTTAAAGGGTGCAATTTATGCATCTACATAAGGGTTTCTTCATACTAACAATTAACCTATCAAACTGTAATCAGTTTCAGTAAGTTTAGCTTTGTTGGATTCGTTTTTACCATACTAACACAGATCTATGATTTCTAGACTACATCCGAAACTTAACGAACAAGTTCTCGATATAAACGTACCGTAAATGAGTCGAACTATGAACACGAGCTGGTCTTTGATGTTGCTTTGGTTTGTCACGACGATCTAGAACCAACAAGCTCGGGTTCTCGTCTTCGGATCTTGGCTCGGGTAATAGGATAAGGTTTGTGTGTGTTTTCCAAGGTGTAGGCTATGGTGTAGATATGATAATGGATAGGATTAGGGTTTAAGCGGTATTTATACTCCCTTAAGCCCATGAACCTAAGGCCCATCTTTCCTTCTTGGTCCATATTTAATTCCATCTAACTAACCCACTTGAACCATCTTTGTTATTTTACCATTTCTCTACTAACTCAAGTAAACGGTCCCCTTCATACGTAAATAATATATATAATATTATTCTTAGAAATTTCGGCGTGTTACACATATGATTTCCAGATTTTTGGAAAATATGTTTGAAGATTTGGAGATCTTCAAACAAACTTGAAGATTTGTTGATTTGTTGATCTTTTGAGTCAATTCGCTAACACTGTTCATCAGATTCGTTACTCTGTTAACTGAATTTGCTACACATTTCGTTAATTTGTACACTAATTCGTTATGAAGTTTGGTAGATTCGTTTAACCAGTTCGCTAATCTATCTAATTCGTGTTTACATATTCGTGTGACACGTGTTTTTCTTAGAAACTGTGTTATAACAACCTTCGCCACGTGGCATTCGATGTCAGAGTTTGTTACAAACCGTTATAACAACCTGATTCACTATTAGTTGATTCGTTATCAACTGTAGCTGGTTCCTTATCTATTTTGCTAAGTCTTTCTTAGCAATTCGTTACTGAAAACCTTCTAATTCGTTAAGGTTACACTCAGCAATTTAGCGATTCGTTACTGAAAACCTTCTAATTCCTTAAGGTTACACTTAGCAATTCGCTAGCCAATTCGTTAGTTAATTCGTTAGTTTGACTTATTGTTGAATCTGATTTGTTGACTATCTGATTCATTGGATTGATTTGTTAAGTTTGATTCGTTAATTTACTGTTCATAGTTCGCTACAACTGTTCACAGTTCGTTACATTTAATCCTTAAATTTTTGATACTTGTCAAAAATGGTTGGAATGTATGCACTAGCCTCACAGAATATGTTAATGGAACAAATGTTTCAAGTTGATACCGAGATAGGTTCACATTCGAAATGTCTAAGATTGATGAAGTTTAATGACTTTGCCAAATGGGAACCTAGGTTTCGTGCTCATCTAGGATCAGTTCATCCTGACTGCTAATATTGTTTAGATGATGTTTATACCGTTCCTATGATTGGAGATGAGACTATTGGATTCAGACCTAAAGCTATATATCAATACTCATAGGAAGAGTAGAAAGCATTAGAAATAGAGACAAAAGCCTATTCTACTCTAACCATGGATTTACCTGAAAATAACTTTCACCAAGTGGGTAGTATAAAAATTTGTGCTTCTTTGTTTCAACATATCCGAAAGAGAAGTATGGGAAACACGGCTGAAAGCAAAAAGGTGATTCCTAAGTTTCAATTCAGAAACTTTAATTTACTCAAAGGTGAGACGGTTGAAGAAATGACAACAAGATTCAATCACTTGATTGCAGAAATGGATAAAATGAAATTAGAAATTTCTGAGATTTACAAGATTGATACTATTAAGAGTGCAATACCAAGTTCGTACTCCACTTTTCTAATGGTATTAAAAGAAAACAGTTATTTCAATGAAGACTTGACTACAAGTGAGTTCTTACAAAAGATTGAAGCTCGTGAGTATGATCTCAAGTGTCAAAAATCATCCAAGGAAAGTCAAGATCCTGCTTTCTATTGTGGTAGCATGCCTCTAAGTTCAACAATTTCACCAATTACTGCATTTCTTACCCAGAATGCAAGAGAAAATGAAACAACAATTTATAGTGATACTAACTGCTGGTAATTCTGGGTCACCAAATGTTTCTGTTGATTCAGGAAGTTCATCCACTATAAATCAATACTCATCACCTCCAAATGTCAACATGAAAGAAGCTGAACAACATTTTTCCTTTTTATCGGCTTTCATGACTTCTTACGAAAATCTGGTGAGTAGCAAAATTGCTACTAGTGATCTGACTTATGAAGACTATGATCAGATTGATCCAGATGACTTAGAAATCATGGATTTAAAGTGGAACATGGCAATGATTGTTCGTAAGGTGAAAAGATTTATGCAAAGAACCGGAAAAGATCTTGCTGCCCTGAACAAGAAGTTGGGATTTGATAAGTTAAAGGTGAAATGTTATAACTGTCAAGAATTTGGGCATTTTCCAAAAGAATGTGACAAACAGAAAAAGGAGTATACTGGTCCTCGTGGTCAAAATCAAAACTCTTCAACACCATGTGGTAATGATGCTGAGAAGAAACCATCAAGTTCTCGGTCACAAGCAGTGTTAGCTAATGGAGATGATTGGTCACAACGACTACTGTGTAATGATGCTCAGGCTAATTTGGCTTTGTTTTTGGTTGACTCAAGATCTTCATGATGCTAGTGGAAGTGAGGTGTCTTCTGTTAATGACTCTGGATCGGATTCTGATGACTCCTGTGACAAGCCTACAACTGTCTTTGCATGCATGGCTAAGATTAATGAGGTTAGTCATTCTAGTCCTGCTACATCATCTATTAAAGTAAATTGTGTTGACTGTGAATCTAACAAACCTAAGTTAGAATCTTTAAAGAATCACAATGACAATTTAGTGAGAGAAATTGCTTCACTAAAAGGTATTTATCGACAATCTCTCAAATCTCAAATGAGATCTCGTGAAAAGATTGAAGCATTGTCGACAAGTAATCATGATCTCAAAGCTGAGTTATCTGTGAAAATGACAATTAATGACCAAAAGTTTCAAGAAATCTTGAAACATCGTTCAAAGATAACCGAGCTTGAGAATGAGGTTCTTGAGTTAAAGAAGAAATTGGGTAAATTTCGAAATTCTTCTTTTTTGTTGAATGAAATTATTGATGTTTCTGGAAAACAAAAGGATTCAAAGAAAGGTATAGGTTTTGTTGAAATTCCTCCACCATTTCACAATGATTATAAAATTAACCCTTTTGCTCTAACTGAGGAAGATGTAATTCTTAAAGAACCCGTGTTTTCAGAAAACTCTAAACCTAGTAAGTCTGAAACTGTTAAAACCCAATTTGCTCCTCAAAACCCTCATGTTCAAAGCAACAAAGTCTTTGTTGAAAATGTTAACAAAGGTATCATTGAGGATGTGTTTGAACCTGAAATTATAAAAAAGAACAAGAACATTCCAAGTTCAAATCACATACTTTGTGAACCTCATGAATTTGAGGAGGCTATGTATGGTTCGCACACAACTAAGGTGAAACAAGATGCGCATGTTAATGTCAAACCAGTGAGGGCTAAGAAATCAGAAAAACCTAAAATTTCTGATGAGGATTTGTTGCGTTTCATAAATCCTAATGCATCTAAGCCGTCAGCTGCTCGTGTGTTTAAAATAAAGGGGATGGACACGATGTTCACTGAGAAAGACATTCCAATAAGTATCATTAAACCTGAACTGATTGAGAGTGTGTTTCACAATGAAACTTCCAAGGTTCATGAACTTGAACGTCAATATGCTCCAGCGAAAACATCAGTCTCATCTGATCCAGTGAGTAAAGCAAAGCAAGTTTTAAAACAAGCTAAGAAAATTCTATTTGTGAAGTCAACTGGGACAGATACGTTGAAAAGTTTTTCAAATTGTTCTAATTTAGATTTTTACTTGAAAAAGAAATCTGAATTATCTGATTATTTTGCTAAAAGCATGACCAAAAATGTGAGTCATCATTCATCATCTGTGTCACATGTTCCAACTAATTTTCAACATCATCATGTTGACATGCGAAGCTGTTTCCTTTGCGATCAACAAGGTCATGCAGTAAGAAATTGTGGCCAGAAGAACTCTCAGAATCTTCATCCTTTTATCAATGACCACTCCAAACCGGTTCCTTTGGTAAAGGAGATTCTGAAACGACCTGTGTCGTATGCTGATGATACTCATATTATGTTCTCTAATGTACATCCTCGAAAAGTTGTTCATGTGAATGAAACTTATGGTTCTGTTATACCTAAGTTTATTCCAACAGAACCAATTTGCAAAAACGTTAATTCAAATGTGGTTCAAGCTGCGTATCTAAGACGAAAGTCTAAGAAACCTGTGACTTATTCTCAAGTTGCTGAACAACAATTGAATGCAACTAAGGTTAATTTTTCTCAAGAAAACCAAAAGGTGCCCGAGACTGAGGCCTGAGCTGCCTTTTTGAATTAATCACTTTCATTTGTGTGTAGGGTACATCCAGACCATTTATGGTGAAAACTGGATCATGGATAGTGGATGGTTCTCGTCATATTACTGGGAATCTCAACCTCTTAACAAATGTGAGAAATATTCAAGGGGGTTATGTGGCGTTTGCTGGGAATTCTAGAGGTATGATTACACAGGAAGGTGATGTTTCGAATGGGAAGATAACTTTTGAGAAAGTTAACTATTGTGATAAAGTGGACCATAATTTATTGAGTGTGTCGCAAATCTGTGATAAGCAATACACTACAGTATTTACTGATAAAGAGTGTCTGATTTTGAAATCGGGTTATGTGATTCCAGAGGACATGGTTGTCATGCGATCACCTCGATCAAATGATATTTATGTCTTGAATATGAATTCTAAAGTATCTACATCGATCGAGACGTGTTTTGTTTCGAAATCAACCGAGAAAGACTCAATACTTTGGCATCGGAGAATGGGTCATATACATGTTCGAAAGATGAACTACCTGATGGCTAATGATCTGGTCGAGGGTGTGTCGTTAAAGAATTTTAAGTTATCCGATCACTGTGTTGCTTGTAAGAAGAGCAAACAGAAGAAGAAACCGCACCCATCTAAATTATTAAATTCCATTGATACTCCGCATGAACAACTTCATATGGATTTATTCGGTCCAGTGAACCGTGAGAGTAATTCTGGAGATTGGTATTGCCTAGTAGTTACAGATGATTATTCACGATATTCATGGGTCTTGTTTACGAGTTCCAAAGATCAAACACCGGGTCTTGTTCAAAATCTAATCCCTAAGATCGAATCACTATACAAACAGAAGGTGAGGAGAATTCGAAGTGACAACGGTACTGAATTTAAAAATACTGTATTAGATTTCTTTTGTATCCAAAAAGGAATTCATCGAGAATACAGTGCCCCATATGTACCACAACAGAACGGTGTAGCTGAAAGAAATAATAGAACATTGATTGAAGCTGCTAGAACGATGTTTGCTGATTCAAAGCTTCCTGTCCAGTTTTGGAATGAGGCGGTGAATACTGCTTGTTATACACTCAATCGAGTTCTAACTGTTAAAAGACTCAAGAAGACCAGTTATGAATTATTGAATAATCGTAAATCTAATTTAAAGTACTTGGAACCATTTGGGTGTCCTTGTACTATGTTGAAAAAGGATGTGGGGAAGTTTGATGAAAATGCCATTGAAGGTTATTTCTTGGGACTGTCTGAAGTACACTACTCCTTCTCAAGGAAGGTCCCGACTGGATGTTTGAATATGATGGCTTATTTAATTCTTTTACTCCAACAACTGATCATCCAGATGAAGATTTAGTTCGTGCTTATTTTGAAGAACATTTGGAAATTCCAAGGTTTGCAAGTTCAAATGATATTGAAGCTCCAATTGTTGCTCCAACTAAAGAACCTAATAATGAGTTTCCTGTTCATTATGATAATGCTTCTACTTCATCTGATGATAATGCAGTTGTGGATCAAGTTATTGAACTTGACAGTGATGTTTCATCTCCTGAATTGGGTGAACATTACACTAATTTATATGAAAATGTTGCTGTTTCTGAGAATCCCACTCTCAGGATTCACAATTACCATCCACAAGAAAACATTATTGGAGAACTTGATGTGGGAGTTCAAACACGAAATCAAGTTGCTTCTTCAAATGAAAATAATGTCTTATGTGCTTATGCTGACTTACACTCATCTGGGATTCTAAATCTTGCTAAATTCACTTGTTTTCTATCTCAGGTAGAGCCAAAGACTCCTCGTGTGGCACTTCAAGATCCTTCTTGGGTAGAAGCTATGCAAGAAGAATTACAACAATTTGCACGTTTAGGTGTTTGGGATCTTATCGACAAACCTGTTAGAGTCAAGAAAGCAATTCCGACTAAGTGGGTATACAAGTCTAAGAAATACGACCGTGGGGTAATTGTGAGAAACAAAGCACGATTAGTTGTGCAAGGTTTTCATCAGCAAGAGGGTATTGATTACACTGAAGTATATGCTCCAGTTGCAAGTTTATAGTCGATTCGAATCTTTCTGGCATATGCTGCTTACAAGAATATTAAAGTTTATCAAATGGATGTCAAGAGTGTTTTTCTTAATGGTGAACTTCATGAAGAAGTGCTCGTTTTACAGCCTACAGGTTTTGGAGATCCTGATTATCCTGACCGTGTTTACCGATTAAACAAGGCATTATATGGTCTACATCAAGCCCCAAGAGCTTGGTATGGCACGTTCGCTGATCATCTGACGGATAATGGTTTCAAACGTGGAACTGTCGACTGCACTTTGTTTTATAAAAATATTTGTGATGATCTTCTCCTCGTTCAGATTTATGTTGATGACATAATCTTTGGGTCTACAAACAACACGTTGTGTAAGGAGTTCGAGAAGTCTATGCAAACCAAGTTCGAGATGAGTTCGATGGGAGAGATAAATTTCTTTTTAGGGTTGCAGGTTCATCAGTCTGCGAAGGGAATCTTCATTCATCAGACAAAATATGTGAACGACGTGTTGAGTCGATTCAAGATTAGTTCATCCTGACTGTTCTTATTGTTTAGATGAAGTTTATACTGTTCCTATGATTGGGGATGAGACTATCAGATTCAGACCTAAAGCTATATCTCAATACTCACAAGAAGAGAAGAAAGCATTAGAGATAGAAACAAAAGCCTACTCTACTCTAACCATGGCTTTACCTGAAAATATATTTCATCAAGTGGGTAGTAAAAAAATCTATGAACGACGTCTTTAGCCGATTCAAGATTACTGCCGGAAAAGTCCCTTCTACTCCTCTTCCTGTGGGTCACAATTTATCACCGGATGAATTGGAAGATACCGTTGATTGGTTCTTTAATATTTTTAACTGCTTCTCGGCCCGGCATAATGTTTGCTGTTTGTTTATGTGCTAGTTACCAAGCTAGTCCCCGAGTGACTCACCTGGCAGCGGTTAAGCATATTCTGCAATATCTAAGGGGAAATCCTGACATCGGGTTATGGTACCCCAAGGATGATATTTTTGATCTTACCGCTTATTCCGAATCAGACTATGGATGATGTAAGTTCAATTTCAAGTCTACTACAGCGGGATGTCAATTCTTAGGAAGCCGGCTTGTTTCCTGGCAATGTAAGAAGCAGACAACGGTCTCCACTTCAACCGCCGAAGCTGAGTATTTTGCAGCCTCGAGTTGTTGTTCCCAGGTTTTATGGATACAACATCTTCGTGACTACGGTTTGAAGTTTCTTACTACTCCCATCTTGATTGATAATTCTGTTGTTATTAGTATCACCAAGAATCCCGTACAACATTCTAAAACTAAACATATCGAAATTCGATATCATTTTATACGGGATTGCTATGAAAAGAAATTAATTGATCTTGAGAAAGTACATACTGATTTTCAGAAAGCCGATCTATTTACCAAAACCTTTGATAAAACACGTTTTCAATTTTTGCTTAGTTTAAATGGATTGAAGACACTCGGTGAGATCTTATCTTTAGGATAATTATCTTTTATTTTCGCTTGTTCTAGTTTCAATTTTATTTTGTTTTTAGGTTTTAGGGGGGTTAATCATAGAAAATACAAAAAATTGTGCCATTTATCTGACAAATAGAAAGTACTTGGGGCGTTATTAAGCTTTCAACTTTATTTTCTCGCTGAAAATTTTATTGGTTATTTAAGTTTGTGAAGCATGCTTGCATGTTTTGGTCCT
Organism: Bidens hawaiensis; assembly: GCF_021521415.1. NCBI lineage: Eukaryota > Viridiplantae > Streptophyta > Magnoliopsida > Asterales > Asteraceae > Bidens > Bidens hawaiensis. The sequence continues at coordinate 886,858 of NW_027491035.1, read as the reverse complement.
GTTATCTACCTATAGATGGATAGGATAACCATTTATCTATAGACTCAAAGTAACTGAGGCGATTAAATTCATTTTTTTTATTATGCTCCTCAAAATTTTGAGTTTTTGAAGCAAAAAGAGAAAATGATAGTACATTGATTATTTGACCCCGAATCCTGAAAGATAGGTCTTAAACAAGCTGTTAGAGTAAAGTAAGTGATATAAACCTAAAGAAAATCCAAATTGAAAGAGGTTTTAGTGTCTAGCAAAAGTCTCGGTGAGGATGGCAGAAATGTAATAACCGGTCATACTCAAGCCTTATAGCTGTTGATCTCCCAAAAATATAATAAAGCAAATAACAAGCGTTAGGATTCTGGACAATGTGAGTCTTTATGCGGCTTAATCATCTGGGTATTCATATGCATGAATATTTCACTCGCTTTTAGAGCAAACCCAAAGTCATTAAACTTTATCACTGCTATACTTCGTACAATCCAAATTACTGACTTGATCAAAATCCGCTGTTAGTCATACAATTGTTCTCCCTTGCGTGCGTCTCAATACCAATAAGAAACGGACCCCAGGAGATACAATGTATGTCAGCCGACAGATGGACTCGTGCATACTCACTCACGGTAAAGGAAACTTGATGCGTTGCTCAAAATTTCACAATTGTTATTCAAAAATTTTGATCAACACTATAATGGTTTAAGTCAAGTTGGAGTGATTTGGCAAAAATCAAATTAAGCTTGAACTGAGATTAGGGGCTGACAGTTTCTGATATTCTGTGCGCTAATTGAACCATAAATCATATCACATAAATGCTCGAAGGTTTGTTATAAGATTTAAGTGGACAACAATATCAATGACCGACTTAACGCCAGTCATAATATCGCTAAAATATAAAACTATGATGGAAGGGCATTTTAGTCAATATGATTCTCTTCTCAAACTCAACAAAAACACAAAAATATGTACTGCTTTTGAAAAATCATAGAAAAACACAAAAAGATTGTCTATTTTTTTAATGTTTGGATATTTCTGTAAATACATTCTTTAATTTTTCACAAAATACCAAAAATATGTTATCTTTTTACATTATATATTATTTAATATTTTTAATTTATGTTTCGAAAACGTGAAACGTTTTTAAGGTATTTAATTATCGGGATAAAGGTCCTCGGTAATTCTTTTAATTTAAATCATTTATTTATTAATTGTATAATATTTAATAAATTCTTTATTTTAATAAGGGTCAATTCGTTAAGTTTGGATAACGAATTAGAATTGTGTTTTAACGAACTACTTTCTAGTTCGTTCCTCTAATTCGCTTCCGCACTCTGTAACGAAATGCAGCTAATTCGTTATGCATACCTAACGAATCAAGACATGATTTGAAGTTAATTCGTTATGCCACGTATTAAAATAAGGGTAACGAATCGGCTTATTCGTTATTTAAATCACTAACGAATCTGTTTGGTTCGTACATAGGGATGCGTGTAAGGACTTTGTATAAAGGACAGCTGTTACACGATTCGTCCTTCACTGTTCTTTCACCTTCCTTATACCTTAGGCAACCCTTTTCAAATTTTTCTCTGAATTTTCGACCTTCGAATTCCGAACTTTCGGGTATTCCATTGTGTTGCTAAGGTATAGATAAAAACAGCTTTGTGCTTTACGTCAAAAATGACACTATATTAATAGTCTAATTATGTGATTTTGTTATAAGGGTTTTACGGCTTGATAAACACTATATCATCGGAGTCATACTGTGTTAATGTAGTTTATTTTGGTTTTATGATGGTCGGAATGTGATTCCGAGACCTTGGGTAGACTTTAATCAAAGTTTGATTATTGTTTGTCGGGTTGATTGAATGTGTATGTGTTCGGGGTTTTAGGCTCTGTTTAATTCTCCGAGTATTCTTATTTATCTCACGGTGTTGAGTCTCAATCTCAACACCATGTGCTTCGTATTGTAGTTCCGCATTGGCTAAACCTATGGATTCGATTACTCAACGATAAGTATGGGATAATTGAACCTGGATTTATCATGTTGACCATCGGTTTTCTTATGTAATTTTGACTTTAACCAGGAAAGTCAAAGATTAAGCCATTCTTGCTATTCGTTAACTTTAGCGAATTGGAACTCTTTCATGTTCAATTCGTTAAAGATTCAAACGAATTAGCTTAGCGAATAAGTTATCTAACGAATCAGATGTGGATTCGTCAAATCTAACTAATAAACTCTAGTTCGTTCCTTTAAATAGTAGTTCGCTAAGTCTATTTCGTTAACCTATTTACATGACAGTGAATCACTTGATTCGTTACAGGTTGGTAACGAATCAGAGTGATAATCACACGAATGACATTCCCTTATTTAATTAAAATTAATTACCTTTTGAAATTAATAAATTATTCCAACTGTGTAAATGTGTAAATATAGTCATTAAACACGACATATAAAATTAAACACACCATCTAGAGATAAATATATATATATATATATATATATATAAATAAATGTTAACTGTATTATATCTTCATATTACTTATATTTGTTTAATTTATTCAATAAAATGGCTGATCAATTGAATCAAGATCCACCCGCTGCTCCTTAAGAATTAGAACAATCCCAAGATCAAGAACAACCTCAGGAACAACAAGAGGTCCAATTGCTATCATATGACAAGAAGCACAATATATGTGCTTATGTTAATTCGGATGTTGCTGACATAGACACTTTTGGAGATATTCTGGCATTTCTACGATGATCAGTAATACATTATGCCAATACCGCCAGACCTACGGTCTATTTGAGTATTATCAGGCAGTTCTGGAATACTACTGAATTTGTTGAAGCCGAGAATCAAATTCGAGCAACAATCAATCAAATTCCTATCGCTATGGATGTTGTGGTAATTAGGAGAGTACTTAGGTTTGGGGACAATGATAATAACCCAAGTGAGTTTGAAAAGAGATTGATCAAGGGTTTATTTACACGTGTTCGTTATGGTTGAAATGTTGAAGAGTCCATGCTTAACAAGAATGGTTTATGCCCGCCTTACAAGTATCTATTACATATACTGATTCATTGCATGGGTGGTCGTAAAGGCGGATTTGATGAATGCCGCAGTAGTTTACAATCGGCATTTGTTGCACTCATTTTCAACAAGCCATTCAACATCTCGGAAATGGTGTTTGATCATTTTAAAGAGCAAGTTCAACAAACGACTCAGTCGAAGAAGTTTTTAATGTATCCTAGATTCTTGCAATTGATAATTCAAGATTTGATACCCAACTTGGTTGTTGATCAAACTTTGTTGGATAATGTTCTTCCTTTGGAACACATGACGGCTGACACTGTCCGTCGAATGAAGATTTACCATAAGGAGAGACCACGAGACAAACGCATTATTGGTCATATAATTAATCCGAATTATGTATGTCCTCCTAATGAACGCTGGATCCACGACGACTCGGATTCCAAGCGTGAAGGGGGAGAAGGTGGGAACGATGATGATGGTAATAATGATGGAGATGGTGGTAATGGGGGAGCTGGTGATTGTGACATTCATGATAAAACGAGGTACACTATATTCATTACGTAACAAGTAAACGATAAATCGGTTAATTCGTAGTGCTTAAACGAGTAACCGACTGATACTAATTATGACCCGTATACATACTGAGGGGTCATATACGAGTTATATATATGTTATAGAGGCTAACATATTGATATTTAGGCCTCGGTACGTTTAAAACTCTTTAAACGAAAAAGGTTTCGTTTATCGATACGCTATAAGCTTAAACGCAATCGTTAATATCAAAACAAGCATTGTAGCATCCGTTAAGCCGAAAAAGATTTATAAAACACTTATATGACATGTTCTAAGCCATCCGTGAAAATATTTTGGAATTTTACAACGAGTCAGTACGTTTTTCTTATTTTACAAGAATAAGCTGAAAAACACTCGTTTTTACGTTATTTCTCATACCCGAATTAATTTTCTTGCGAAAAACCGAACCCGAACTAAACTTAAAATGGGCTTTTCATGTTTGGGCTGGTATATATAAATTAATGGGCCAAAACAGCCCATTAAGGCTCCATAAGAAGTTCCGATCGGAACAGGCTACCAAACACCACATTTGTTTTCTTTTACATAACTTTATTCTTAAGCTATTGATATTCATTTCAACATATAAACTTTTGAGGTCCAGCTCTGTTCTCTCAAGTTTCTTTCAAAAACCCTAAGGTAAGATTCAATTCTAACAAGTTTTAACAAAGTTTGATCCATATGATTATCATATAAACATGTTTTGATTAGTGTTAAACATGTTTAACCATCCAAAAGCCCTAAAAATCAAGTAAAATTATGTTTTGATGTTAAACATGTTTACAAACCTGGAACATATACTTTTTTGGTCAAAAACACGGATTAGAACATGAATACAACGTTTTTACGGTTAGAAAGTTCGGTTTGAACCCAAAACCGAAACCCTAATTATCAAGGCTGTTACATGGATGATTTATGCTTGGTTTGATGTTATATGATATGTAGATATACTGAGTTTGCAACCCGAGACCCGGAAAGTCGTTTAAGCTAGCAAAATTCATCGAAAACCGACAAGGTAAACCCGTAATACTCGTTTAGGGGCTGTTTAGTATTAGGTTGTGACGTGCTTGTTTTTAGCTTGTGAAAATTTGCAGGGACATTAGGGATCATATAAATGAGTCCCTGTTCAAATTTGGTAATTTTTCGATAAACGGAGAATATTTGGCGAATTTATTCCCGTTTATAGGCGTTTATTTGGGAAAAATAGCAAAACATATTGAAAAATTATGAAACTTGGTTTTGGAGTTTTATATGGGATGGTAAGATCACTGGTAAAGTTTGGGAATCATTGGAAATGTCTAAGTATGGTTTGTGCAGCCATGGTGGAACCGAGTTTTAACAGCCGAAAAACGCACAAAAAGGCATTTTGTCTAAAGAGTTAGGTTCTGGAAATTTTGCAGGGGCTATGTAATCACATTGAGGCTATTGGTAAAAATTATGGGATTTTTCGGAGGTCGTTTGTTATAAACGGGCCATTTATTACATGATTATAACCTATTAAATGAATTTTTATAAATAAATAAATAATCATAAAATTTCTGGAAATATTTTTATAAAATTCTCCATGTCTTAATGTATTTTTACAAAAATTTACATAATTTATATGTAATTACATATTTAGTTATGATTTATTAAAGATTTAAATTATAATTGTTTTAACGAAACCGGCAGTTTTGTGTTTAACGGACTGACTGGTATATCAAAATGTCAAAAGTGATCAAATATCATATTTTTGAATGATATTGATAAAAACGAACTTTTTACGAGAATTCCGGACAATTCGGGTGGATTGTGCGCGTTTTGTATAATCCAACCCGTGTGAAAACGGAAACGAACCCTGCGATCAAACCAGACACCGAAACTTTAAAATTCTTTCATAAATCAAATCATTTTATCAATCAATACATTTACTTAAGTTTATGTGATCTTACCTAATCCCGAAACGTATAAACGATCAACTGAGCTAGGCTCGGAAAACGGTGAAACTGAGCCAAATCCAGTTTTAAACATTTCATAGTATACAACGTCACAATCTAAGACTATAGTCATGTTCTGGGCCTAACAGCTATACCCAGATTATCTATACAGCCCGACTTAGCTTGAACACTGTACTAGTATTAACGATACGATACCGTTTATAGGAATCAGGCTATAAACGAGACATCTGACTATTTGATACGTAAATTCCGTGCGAACTACGATAAGGTGAGTTTCACGACCCCCACTTTCTAAACTGTTTTACGAACTTTTGGGGTGAAAAGCATGTTTACATATACTGATATACTTGAAAACGTGTGATGATGTGGATTATCTAAGTACTAACACTTGACAAGTCCCCACAAACACAAGTGATTAACTTCGTGCCGGTGACGTGTGGATAGTACTATCGGTTTGACAAACCCAACTGACAGAGCCGGTGGGGTATGCCGGAACATATGTAAACCCAGTTGCACATTGTCATTATATTTTTACATACTGCTATGTGGTGTTAGACATAGTACATACTTGGGGCAAATTGGCTGTTAAATGCCAACGGGAGTGCATGGGCAGTGGAGGCCATGTGTTTTAGCTCGTTTCGGTTTCACTTGTGGCTTAGTATAATACATCATACACAGACATATATACATACACACTGTAAACTTTACGAACTCGTGTACTGATTTCATTGAAACTCGTGAAACTTGAAACTCACCAACTAGACGTAGTTGACCCGTTTTAACATGCTTTTCAGGTAAAGCAAAAGTGGAATGATTTGCTTACATGCTTGGTGTTAGAAAGACAAGTTGAATAGCTGTGAATAGACGCTGATATAATACTGTTTAAGAAGCTCGCAACCGGTTATGTGTTTTTCACCTAGTTTGTAAACGTAGTACCTACCCATGTAATATGATGTAAATTAGCTGTTGAATTTTCTTTATAAACAATGTTGTTGATACCAGTGTTATCTGTTACATTCCCGTATTACGCTTCCGCAACTACCTAGTCGGGGTGTGACAGAAGTTGGTATCAGAGCCATTGGTTATAAAGAGTTAGGATGTCCCTTAGGATACCCTAAGATAACCGTAGGCTCGATTAACTCTGGGAATAAAATAATATTAAATAATATACACGAATGATTCTTGTGATGAACACGAATGGACAAGTGGGTTATTATGGTCCGGAACGTAATAACGGACTTGTTTGTACGAGGAAATTCGAGAAGAAGTCGATAAACAATCGAATAGGTAAAAACAGCAACATATGTGTATAAAATATAATAATAGATGAATATTTGTGTATATAAACGATTATTTGTGCCTATGTGTATAATACCTACATGTATTTTATTATAATTAATATAGAAGGATATTATTCTTATCACTAACCATTGTGCAGGAATATGTCAAGATCCACTGATCGTGTACCTAACACTCTATCAACAAGGTCTGAGGAGGAAGAGGAGGATCCGGAGGAAGAACCAGAGGAGATACAAGAAGGTGCAGACGCGGTAATTCCTTATGAGGTACCCCCAAACCAACCCGACTTATCGGGTTATCGTTGTGACACCTACCCCCCTAGGGAATCCCCTAGGAATGTAGTAGAACAGGGAGCTACTAGCGCTTATCGTTCACCTGTTAGAGCACCCAGATCCCCTACTCCACCTGTACAGCATGCACCAGTACCTCCACCCACTATTAGAAACCGTCGGACTGCTCGCATTTCAGTGCGCCCACCTGAGCACACCTTTTCCCCACCTCGATCTACGTACCATAGGGGAGAAACATCGCGTGTCCGGGTAACAGAGATACCTATTCCTACTTGGGGTTTACCCGCCCCGGTACCCGAGCCACCCCGTCATTCTGATTCAGCATGGTTTGGTTTAGCAACTGATCAGCTCTTAGAACACTCACACATGATAAATAGTCTAAACCAGCATAGACACGATATGTATGATCACATGAGGTATATGCAGCAGGAAATCAGAATTGTACAAAGATCCAGTGCTGACAGCCACGGGCGTCAGGATCGAGCGATGATACTACTGGGGGCGTGTTTAGCAGTTAATGCGGCCCTAGTGGCTGTTGTGATTTGGTTGTGGTTCCATGTTGCAAAGAATGGATAGGACCTAGTAGTCTGGTCTTATGTATATAGTCTTTTGATATCCCAAGTAGCATTTTGTACAGCGTGTTGGGCTGACTTGGGAGTTGTTTGTGGTTTAGTACTATCTCAAGCACTGGCCCTTATCGGGTTAAGTCTACATGTCACTTGGTGACAAATTTTGATACGCATATACAAGCGCTGGCCTATACCAGGTTAAGCCTATGCGCTAATTTTGGATGCATATGTACAGTAATGATTATAATTAATACAAACGTGTTTTCTTTGGCATAGTTATGTGTTGTGAAATTGTAATATTGTAAAGTTGTGTTGGTCATAGTGAAACGATATTGATTATTATATAATTGATTATTCTATAGAATGGCCCCGAGGAAAACAAACCCTTTGTCTGAGGCGGAAGTGGCCTCAATGATTGATCGTCAACTACAAGCAGTGATACCAACAATTGTAGCACAAGTCACTGCAGGCATACGTGCTAACAATACTGTTAATCAACCTACGAGCACCACCACGGCCACTGTTAATACACCTCCGCCGGACACTAATGTAGCCCCGGGTGTTACTACCCCGGTGAATACTGATACTGTCATAAACAATAATAACACTCTCCTAACTATGAATGTCACTGGGAACCCAGAACCTGTTGTGCACCCTGATAATATCCCGAACCCGAACCCTGTACCGGTTGTTAACACAACTAATAATAATAACCGAGAACCCTCGCGTCAGGAGTATTCATACAAACAATTTACATCATGTAAACCGATTGAGTTTAAGGGTATTGAAGGACCTAGTGGGCTAGTCAAATGGATAGAAAAGACCGAATCAGTAATTAATATCAGTGAGTGTCCACCGAACCGCGTGGTCAAATATGCTACCAGTATGTTTCTAGACCAAGCGCTGATGTGGTGGAACACGGTAGTCCAAATAAGGGGACAAGATGCTATTAATCGTATGTCATGGACTGAATTAAAAACCCTCATGCTAGAGCATTTTTGTCCTAAAAGTGAGATTCAGAGGTTGGAACACGAGTTATGGAATCTGGAAATGAAAGGAGCGGACCATGTGGGATACACGAATCATTTTAACGAACTGTCCCGCTTAGTTCCGTGGTTAGTTACACCGGAGGCGAAACGAATTGAACGTTATATCTGGGGACTGACTCCTGCTGTGAGAAGTATAGTGAATTCAGTTGCCCACCCGACATTAGAAAGTGCTGTATCTCAAACGGGTGTCGTTACGTTTGATCTGATGAGAAGTGGAGTGATAAGAATGCCAGGGGAAACAACAAGTTTAAAACGAACTGATTACGGGACAAGAATGCAAGGGAATCTTCAAAACAAGCGGGCTCGTCCGAATACCCGAAGTTATGCCATGACCAGTTCTAACGTAAAACAAGAAACATATAAAGGGACGTTACCGAAATGCAGAAGATGTAACTTTCATCATGTGGGTGATTGTAAACCGATCATCTGTCAAAAGTGTGGAAGGACGGGACACTATGCCCCCAACTGCAGAACCCCTACCAACATTATTAACCGTCCACCGCAATCAACTCAACTCCCTCGACCTCAACCAACCCGCCCACAACTCAACCAACAAACCTCACCTACCACGAACCTCCGTGCCTGCTATGAATGTGGCAGTACGGAACATTTTCGGAGATACTCCCCTAATTTGAACCCGAGCACAGTGAAAAGGCAGAACCAAGCACAAGCATCAACCTCCAACACAGCTAAGGGACGCGCATTTGTATTAGGACCGAGTGAAGCACGTCAAGATCCGAATGTGGTGACAGGTACATTCTTAGTTTCGGGTCAGTATGCTTCAGTTTTGTTTGACACGGGTGTCGATAGAAGTTTCGTATCTGTTAATTTCTTACCTTTAGAAAATATGCCGGTTAGTGAACTAACAAAACCATATACTATAGAACTCGCTAACGGTAAGCCTATACTTGTTAACCGAATAGTCCGAGACTGTTCCCTTATCCTAAACGACCACCCATTCCTTATTGATTTACTTCCAGTGGAATTGGGAAGTTTCGATGTTATAGTCGGTATGGACTGGCTATCTAAGTAGAAAGCTGAAATTGTCTGTAAGGATAAGACCGTTAGAATACCTCTTTCGAATGATGAGGCTATAATTGTTCAAGGTGAGAAATCTGGTACGGTACTGCCTCTCATATCTCAACTTAAGGCATTGAGATATTTACGCCAAGGTTGTACGTTATACTTGGCGAGCGTAACAGTTAAGAAACCCGAGGAAAAACGAATGGAAGACATCCCAGTGGTACACGAGTATTCAGACGTATTCCCCGATGAGTTGCCTGGTTTACCACCGACCCGACAAGTTGAATTCCGTATTGACTTGATACCGGGAGCAGCACCCATTGCTAAGGCACCTTATAGACTTGCGCCTTCTGAAATGCAAGAACTGTCCAACCAGTTACAAGAGTTACTGGACAGGGGTTTTATTCGCCCTAGTTACTCACCGTGGGGAGCACCAGTGTTGTTTGTAAAGAAGAAGGATGGGAGTTTTCGAATGTGTATTGATTATCGGGAATTGAATAAAGTGACTATAAAGAATAGATACCCCTTACCTCGAATTGATGACTTGTTTGATCAGCTCCAAGGTGCGAAGTATTTTTCAAAAATTGATCTTAGATCTGGTTATCATCAAGTGAGAATTCAGGAAGAAGACGTACCAAAAACAGCTTTCCGAACTCGGTATGGTCACTATGAATTTTTGGTTATGCCGTTTGGGTTGACAAATGCACCTGCAGTATTTATGGACCTCATGAACCGAGTTTGCAAACCTTACCTTGACAAGTTTGTGATAGTGTTTATCGATGATATTTTGATAAATTCGAGAAGTAAGGAGGAACACGAACAACATTTGCGGGAAATTTTAAAATTATTGAGGCAAGAGAAGTTATACGCAAAGTTGTCCAAATGTGAGTTTTGGCTGCAAGAAGTACAGTTTTTGGGACACATTGTGAACCATCAAGGGATCCAAGTAGACCCAAGTAAAATTGAGGCCATTAAGAATTGGCAAGTGCCTAAGTCACCAAGAGAAATTCGTCAATTCTTAGGACTAGCCGGGTATTATAGAAGATTCATTGAAAACTTTTCAAGTATTGCACAACCTTTAACTCTCCTAACTCAAAAAGATCGAGTATATGAATGGGGAGAAGAACAAGAAATGGCCTTCCAAACGTTAAAACAGAAGTTATGTGAGGCTCCAATATTAAGCCTTCCAGATGGAACTGATGAATTGGTGGTATATTGTGACGCATCTCGTAAAGGTTTAGGATGCGTACTGATGCAAAGAAAGAAAGTAATAGCATATGCTTCCCGACAATTAAAAGTACATGAAAAGAATTATACGACCCATGTGACACCCGGTAAATTCCCAATCCCTTAAACTAAGTAATCAACCTAATAATTAGGTGATTGTAAATATTATGCGCGCCATGTTAGTCAGCGCGTGCATTTGTTATGTGCGCCCTGCGCGAGCGCGCCATGTTAGTCAGCGCGTGCATTTGTTATGTGCGCCCTGCGCGAGCGCACCATGTTAAGAACCAGCGTGAGCATATGTTATATGCGCCATGCGCGAATGTTTTGGCTTTATGTTTTCATGTAACTTAAACGTTATGTTGTCTATGGGTTGACCATCCCGCATAATGCTAAGGCGGGTGCACCCTAAATCGTTTATGCGCGTGCGGAAGGGAACTAACCTCCCCGCATGGCGGGAACATTGAGAGCTAGTTTGTCTGAAGCTCCAAGATGGAATTGACTTCAACATAACTGATCACTATGTTGAAATACCAAGACCACCTGGAGAATCTACAAATGAAACTCAATGTCCCTGACTGCGAGAAGGTTACGCACCTACCCGCAGCAAAGAAATGTCCTTCACGCAGAAAGCTATGCGCACAAAGTAATACGCACAGAACACTTAGTCTATTCTCCAGACATAAGGAGATTACTCCCGCCCAAAAGGAAACAGTAGCGTGTTTCAGAGATTTTCCACTTTTTACTGTACACTGACAAAAGTACCTGAAAAAGCACACTGTAACATGAAAAGTCAACTGTCAGCCACCCTATTCTCACCAACCCCAGACCTGCATGTCCTGTCCAAATCAAATCAAGATCTTTTGTCCACTCCTCCACTTTTAAGTAAACAATAAACAATAATAATTTCCATACTTTATCATCATTACACCTAGATATGAAAAGATTACAAACCCCTAAAGCAAGGGATTGTGTTCCCTTGAGTTTGCCTATAAATATGTAACCTAAATTATCACTCAAAACACACTCCAAAGAACTGCAAACTTGCACTAATCATCTCCCGAGCATCCGTTATTTTCGATTCCGTTCCAGTTACTAGGTAAGCCGAGGTTATAAACTTGAGATCTACTTTCCAAACCTTATATTCTCCTATTTCTTGATCTTAATATATATACTTCTTGTTATTTAATCGTATTCTAGACCTTCGATTCCGGGGCCAACACCAAGAAAACCCGAATCTCGATTAATCCCTTAACAAGAACCACAGGTGAGTCTCACAGCCCCTATTTTCACTGTTTTCACTATTTTTAAACTGTTTTCGGGGCGAGGGACACGTACTTAAATAATGTTTTATCATGGTATACTTACAAGCTATGCAAGCGATTATGTGTTTAAGTTATGTTTCATGATGAGTAATGCAAACGGTTATCTAAGGTTTTCGATGTATGTGCGCTAGAACTCGAGTAAGTGATCACTTTACCATTGGAACTCTAAGGGTAGGGACTGCTGGTTTGATCCACCCACTCGTAGGGGTCGCACCTCTTTGCATGGACGAGTGCCTAGTATGGTCATGGGGCAGTACTATGGGTTTGAGCCCGCTCGTAGGGGTCGCGCCTCTTTGCATGGACGAGCGCCTTGTTTTCCGGCACAACGTCCGCGCGTAACCCGCGGGACGGAATTATTGATTAGCTCGCATGGACGAGCACATTTTCCTGAAACGTTCGCGCGTAATCCGCGGGACGGTATTACTTATTTTAGCTCGTAGTGGCAGCGCCACTTTGCATAGACGAGCACAGTTCCCAGAAATGTTCGCGCGTAACCCGCGGAACGATTTTATCAGAATATGTTGATAAAACTATGTTTTACCAAGCATGTGTTTTAATGATGCTATCAGAATTATGTTTCAGAATGATTTGTATCAAGATTATGATGCAATACGATTTATCAAGTTACTAAGACTTGTGAACTCACTCAGTTTATACTGATTCAAATGTTTTTACGTGTCTTTCAGGAGATAACTAGGTAGCGCATGGAGTCACACTTAGAGCACCTCACGCTGAACATCTAAACTAGCTTTTTGGAAGATTTTAGTTCTATCCCTTCGATGCGCGTGGTTGTTCCCGCCGCGCATGGGGATATGGCGTGGAAATCTTCAACAATTTTTATACTTGGATGTTTTTATGTAATTTTTAAACAATGTAATGTATTTGTATTAAACTTTTCATGCGCAATGAAAATCTTACTTTGAATGTTTGCAATGGCCCGTGCTTAAGTATCAATTCCCACTCGCGCGCGCCCGGCTGTTTCCGCCGCTCAGGGCCGGGTGTGACAGATTGGTATCAGAGCACTGGTTATAGCGAACTAGGAAAAGAAGTTTTAACCTAGACTATAACCGTTGGGGAATCGCATGAAATATTTTTCAAAGAAAATATTTTCAAAAGAAACTATACACACACTTAGGAACACGGGTCACACTGTCTAGTAAATAATGATAACATTATGTGCTCAGAGTACATGCGCTAAGTCTGATATATTTTCACTCTTTTAAAGCGAGAATGCCTCCAACTAAAGCCAAAGGAATTACCATGACACCCGAGGAACTCGCGGAAATAATCGCGCAAGCAATCGCAACACATGAGGCCAGCAAGGCCGAATCAAGTCAGGGTCGTCAGAATGAGACCCCAGAACCCGAATCAGGAGCCTTGGACAAAGGATGCTCCTATAAGACATTCATGGCCTGTAAGCCTTGGCCATTCAAGGGAACCGAAGGGGCCATTGGGCTCTACAACTGGATTGACAAGATGGAGACAGTTCTCTCCATTAGCGGATGTAGTGAGAACCAGAAGGTCCTTTACGCGACCTGCATGTTCCAAGAGGCAGCTTCGTCTTGGTGGAAGCTTCAAACGAAAACATTGGGGCGAGAAGTTGCTCTCCACAAGACCTGGGAGGAACTGAAGGAGATGATGATGAGAAAGTTCTGCTCTCGCGCAGAAATCCAGAGTCTACAACAGGAATTCTGGAACCACACCATGGTAGGAACGGATATCGACGCCTACAACAACCGGTTCAACGAACTTTGCCAGTTGGTGCCAGACATGGCAAACACGGAGGAAAAGAAGATCGAGAGGTATATTTTTGGGTTACCTCCTGTTGTTAGGGTTCCGCTCAACGCCGCAGCGCCTCCAACCTTTGATGAGGCGGTAGCGCGGGCCATCACCCTTACAAGGGATACGATCCGTGCGGGTATGTTGACTACGCGCGGAATCGAGCAGCGAACCTCTGATCCCAAGAGGAAATGGAACTCTCACCACCGAGGGTCCGACTCCAAGCAGCCACCGTTCAAGAAGCAGGAAAGCGCAAGGGTTTACGCGATTCAGGCCGCGGAGCCACCACGAAAAGGATACAGCGGGCCTCGCCCATGGTGCAGCAAATGCAAGTATCACCACGAGGGTGAATGCGCAAGAATCGAATGTGCCAAATGTGGCAGACCAGGGCACAAGACGATGAATTGCCGTGTCAGAGAAGCTGGAGCAAGCGACAACTGCTACGCATGCGGGAAGCCAGGGCATTTTAGTCGGGATTGCCCGCAAAAGGGGAACCAAGCTCGCGGGAGAGCTTTTGTGATCGGCGCAGGCGAAGCTAAAGAAGAGCCGAATGTGGTAACCGGTACGTTTTTGCTTAACGGACATTTTGCATCTGTCTTATTTGATACTGGCGCTGACCTAAGTTTTATATCCGCTGAGTTTAAAGACTCCCTAGGCCTAGCAACCAGTAGACTAGACACGCCTTATACTATAGAACTAGCCAATGGTAGGCAGTTATGCGCGAACGAAAGAACTGAACAATGTGTTATAGTCATGGGAGGTCACGGGTTCAATATTAACTTGTTGCCAATAGACTTGGGAAGTTTTGACATTGTGGTAGGTATGGATTGGTTAGTCGAGAACCGCGCGGAAGTTATTTGCCATGAGAAGCAGGTTCGGATCCCACTGTTGAACGGAGAAACCTTGGTAATTCAAGGGGAAAGAAGGGGAGTTGCGACGAAACTGATTTCGTGCCTAAAGGCGCGAAAGTGCCTAAGGAAAGGGTGCTACGCCTTCCTGGCGCATGTCGTAGAAAAGAAAGGAGACGAGCGAAGAATTGAAGACTTACCAGTAGTGCGCGAATTTCCAGAAGTTTTTCCTGAAGATTTGCCCGGATTACCACCGCCGCGACAAGTCGAGTTTCATATTGATTTAGTCCCAGGAGCTGCGCCAGTAGCTCGAGCGCCTTATCGATTAGCTCCATCTGAGATGCAAGAGCTATCCAATCAGTTACAGGAACTATTGGATAAGGGTTTCATACGCCCAAGCTTTTCACCTTGGGGAGCTCCAGTACTGTTTGTTAAGAAGAAGGATGGTTCGTTCAGAATGTGTATTGACTACAGGGAGCTGAACAAGCTGACAGTCAAGAATCGGTACCCCTTACCGAGGATTGACGACTTATTTGACCAGTTGCAGGGATCCAGTTATTATTCGAAGATAGATCTACGGTCAGGATACCACCAACTTAGGGTCCATGAGGAAGATGTGCCGAAAACAGCCTTCCGAACTAGATACGGCCATTATGAGTTCTTAGTGATGCCTTTCGGGCTAACTAATGCGCCGGCTGTGTTCATGGATCTGATGAACCGCGTGTGCAAACCATACTTGGACAAGTTTGTGATTGTGTTTATAGATGATATTCTGATTTACTCACGGACCAAGGCCGAGCATGAGCAACACCTGAGATTGATTTTGGAATTGTTGAGGAAAGAAAAGTTGTATGCGAAGTTTTCCAAGTGCGAGTTTTGGCTTAGAGAAGTTCACTTTCTCGGTCACGTTGTAAACGAGAAAGGAATTCACGTTGATCCTTCCAAAGTCAAGGCCATCGAAAACTGGGAAGCGCCAAAAACCCCAACTGAGGTGAGGCAATTCCTAGGACTAGCTGGCTACTATCGACGCTTCATTGAGAACTTCTCCAAGATAGCTCTACCTCTGACCGCGCTAACTCAGAAAGACAAGAAGTTTGTTTGGGGCGAAAATCAGGAAACAGCATTTCAAACGTTGAAACAGAAGTTATGTAGTGCGCCAATTTTGTCCTTGCCCGAGGGGATGGATGACATCGTTGTTTACTGCGACGCTTCACATCAGGGACTTGGATGTGTCCTTATGCAGCGAGACAAAGTCATAGCGTATGCCTCGCGCCAACTCAAGACCAATGAAAAGAACTACACAACGCATGATCTGGAACTTGGAGCGGTTGTCTTCGCGCTAAAGATTTGGCGCCATTACCTCTATGGTACAAAGTGTATAATCTTTACGGATCACAAGAGCCTTCAGCATATATTTGATCAAAAGGATTTAAACATGAGGCAACGAAGATGGGTGGAGTTGTTGAACGATTATGATTGTGAAATTAAGTACCACCCTGGAAAGGCGAATGTGGTAGCAGACGCGCTAAGTAGGAAGGAGCGAATAAAAACGCTACGAGTCAAGGCTCTAAGGTTGACCATTCACGCAGATCTCTCTACCCGCATCCGAGACGCTCAGCAAGAAGCCTTGAAACCAGAGTTTGTTAAAAACGAATGCCTTGGGGGTATGGTTAAGAATTTGGAACTTAAAGAGAACGGCAATCTATATTTCGCTAACCGCATATGGGTCCCTCTCAAGGGAGGATTGCGCGAGCAGGTATTGAACGAAGCTCACAAGACGCGGTATTCCGTACATCCTGGCGCAGACAAGATGTACCAAGATGTTAAAACGCTGTATTGGTGGCCCAATCTTAAAGGCGCCATCGCGACGTATGTCAGTAAGTGCCTGACGTGTTCGAAGGTGAAGGCTGAATACCAGAAACCATCAGGGTTGCTTCAGCAGCCAGAAATTCCCATGTGGAAGTGGGAACAAATCTCTATGGACTTCATCACCAAACTGCCAAGGACACCTGGGGGTTATGACACAATATGGGTTATTGTGGATCGGCTAACTAAGTCAGCGCACTTCCTGCCGATCAAGGAAACCGATAAGATGGAAAAGTTAGCCCGACTGTATATTCGAGAAGTAGTTTCAAAACATGGAGTCCCAGTGTCCATCATTTCTGATAGAGATAGTCGGTTCACATCAAGGTTTTGGAGATCGTTACAAGGGGCTTTAGGTACTCGTCTTGGCATGAGTACGGCATATCATCCTCAAACGGATGGGCAAAGCGAGCGAACAATCCAGACATTGGAAGATATGCTACGCGCGTGCGCAATCGATTTCGAAGGTAGCTGGGATACTCATCTCCCATTGGTTGAATTTTCTTACAACAACAGCTATCACACAAGCATTAAGGCTGCGCCGTCCGAAGCTTTGTATGGGCGCAAGTGTAGATCCCCACTGTGCTGGGCTGAAGTAGGTGACAAGCAAATGACTGGTCCAGAATTGATCCAAGAAACAACAGACAAGATTTTTCAGATAAGGGATCGCCTTAAGACAGCGCGCGACAGACAGAAGAGCTACGCAGATGTGCGAAGGAAACCATTGGAATTTCAAGTAGGGGATAAAGTACTTTTGAAAGTCTCTCCATGGAAAGGAGTCCCCCGTTTCGGCAAGCGAGGAAAGTTGAATCCGCGCTTCATTGGACCATTCGAGATCCTGGAAAGGATCGGTCCGGTTGCTTATAAACTCCGTTTACCCGCCGAACTCAGTGGAGTTCATGATACGTTTCATGTGTCCAACCTCAAAAAGTGCTTATCTGACGAAACGTTGATTTTGCCGATGGAAGAGATTCACATCGACAAACAGCTGCACTTCGTAGAAGAACCTATAGCAGTAACCGATTGGAAAGAACAAAAGTTACGCAGGAGCAAAATCAAGTTAGTAAAGGTTCAATGGAACTCGAGGCGTGGGCCTGAATTCACTTGGGAAAGAGAAGACCAAATACGCAAGAAATACCCACACCTCTTTCAGAGCATGGCTTCTGCCAGCAACGTCTCCTAAATTTCGGGACGAAATTCGTTTAACGAGGGGAGAATGTGACACCCGGTAAATTCCCAATCCCTTAAACTAAGTAATCAACCTAATAATTAGGTGATTGTAAATATTATGCGCGCCATGTTAGTCAGCGCGTGCATTTGTTATGTGCGCCCTGCGCGAGCGCGCCATGTTAGTCAGCGCGTGCATTTGTTATGTGCGCCCTGCGCGAGCGCGCCATGTTAGTCAGCGCGTGCATTTGTTATGTGCGCCCTGCGCGAGCGCACCATGTTAAGAACCAGCGTGAGCATATGTTATATGCGCCATGCGCGAATGTTTTGGCTTTATGTTTTCATGTAACTTAAACGTTATGTTGTCTATGGGTTGACCATCCCGCATAATGCTAAGGCGGGTGCACCCTAAATCGTTTATGCGCGTGCGGAAGGGAACTAACCTCCCCGCATGGCGGGAACATTGAGAGCTAGTTTGTCTGAAGCTCCAAGATGGAATTGACTTCAACATAACTGATCACTATGTTGAAATACCAAGACCACCTGGAGAATCTACAAATGAAACTCAATGTCCCTGACTGCGAGAAGGTTACGCACCTACCCGCAGCAAAGAAATGTCCTTCACGCAGAAAGCTATGCGCACAAAGTAATACGCACAGAACACTTAGTCTATTCTCCAGACATAAGGAGATTACTCCCGCCCAAAAGGAAACAGTAGCGTGTTTCAGAGATTTTCCACTTTTTACTGTACACTGACAAAAGTACCTGAAAAAGCACACTGTAACATGAAAAGTCAACTGTCAGCCACCCTATTCTCACCAACCCCAGACCTGCATGTCCTGTCTAAATCAAATCAAGATCTTTTGTCCACTCCTCCACTTTTAAGTAAACAATAAACAATAATAATTTCCATACTTTATCATCATTACACCTAGATATGAAAAGATTACAAACCCCTAAAGCAAGGGATTGTGTTCCCTTGAGTTTGCCTATAAATATGTAACCTAAATTATCACTCAAAACACACTCCAAAGAACTGCAAACTTGCACTAATCATCTCCCGAGCATCCGTTATTTTCGATTCCGTTCCAGTTACTAGGTAAGCCGAGGTTATAAACTTGAGATCTACTTTCCAAACCTTATATTCTCCTATTTCTTGATCTTAATATATATACTTCTTGTTATTTAATCGTATTCTAGACCTTCGATTCCGGGGCCAACACCAAGAAAACCCGAGTCTCGATTAATCCCTTAACAAGAACCACAGGTGAGTCTCACAGCCCCTATTTTCACTGTTTTCACTATTTTTAAACTGTTTTCGGGGCGAGGGACACGTACTTAAATAATGTTTTATCATGGTATACTTACAAGCTATGCAAGCGATTATGTGTTTAAGTTATGTTTCATGATGAGTAATGCAAACGGTTATCTAAGGTTTTCGATGTATGTGCGCTAGAACTCGAGTAAGTGATCACTTTACCATTGGAACTCTAAGGGTAGGGACTGCTGGTTTGATCCACCCACTCGTAGGGGTCGCACCTCTTTGCATGGACGAGTGCCTAGTATGGTCATGGGGCAGTACTATGGGTTTGAGCCCGCTCGTAGGGGTCGCGCCTCTTTGCATGGACGAGCGCCTTGTTTTCCGGCACAACGTCCGCGCGTAACCCGCGGGACGGAATTATTGATTAGCTCGCATGGACGAGCACATTTTCCTGAAACGTTCGCGCGTAATCCGCGGGACGGTATTACTTATTTTAGCTCGTAGTGGCAGCGCCACTTTGCATAGACGAGCACAGTTCCCAGAAATGTTCGCGCGTAACCCGCGGAACGATTTTATCAGAATATGTTGATAAAACTATGTTTTACCAAGCATGTGTTTTAATGATGCTATCAGAATTATGTTTCAGAATGATTTGTATCAAGATTATGATGCAATACGATTTATCAAGTTACTAAGACTTGTGAACTCACTCAGTTTATACTGATTCAAATGTTTTTACGTGTCTTTCAGGAGATAACTAGGTAGCGCATGGAGTCACACTTAGAGCACCTCACGCTGAACATCTAAACTAGCTTTTTGGAAGATTTTAGTTCTATCCCTTCGATGCGCGTGGTTGTTCCCGCCGCGCATGGGGATATGGCGTGGAAATCTTCAACAATTTTTATACTTGGATGTTTTTATGTAATTTTTAAACAATGTAATGTATTTGTATTAAACTTTTCATGCGCAATGAAAATCTTACTTTGAATGTTTGCAATGGCCCGTGCTTAAGTATCAATTCCCACTCGCGCGCGCCCGGCTGTTTCCGCCGCTCAGGGCCGGGTGTGACAACCCATGATTTGGAATTGGGAGCAGTTATCTTTGCATTGAAGATTTGGAGACATTACTTGTATGGCACTAAATGTACCATCTATACTGATCACAAAAGCTTACAACACATATTTGATCAGAAAGAGCTAAACATGAGACAAAGAAGATGGGTAGAACTGTTAAATGATTACGATTGTGAGATTAAATACCACCCGGGTAAGGCCAACGTAGTAGCTGATGCTTTAAGCCGAAAAGACAGAATCAGACCATTACGGGTACGAGCACTCGGAATGATTGTTCAAAGTAGCCTAACCGAACAAGTTCGCATTGCACAAGATGAGGCCTTGAAGACAGATCAGCTAGAAAAAGAAGAACTACATGGAAATGAAAGGAATTTTGAGAAGAAAACCGATGAAATATACTATTACAAAAACCGGGTCTGGATTCCAACACTTCATAAACTCCGAAAGCTGATACTTGATGAAGCACACAAATCCAAGTATTCTATTCATCCAGGTGCTGATAAGATGTATAAGGATGTCAAAGAATTTTACTGGTGGCCTGGTATGAAAAAGGATATAGCCGTGTATGTAAGTAAATGTGCAACATGTGCAAGGGTAAAGGCGGAATATCAAAAACCTTCGGGAATGTTACAACAACCCAAAATCCCACAATGGAAATGGGAACAAATTACCATGGACTTTGTGACACACCTTCCTAAAACCTCTAGAGGACACAACGCAATTTGGGTAATTGTAGACCGGTTAACCAAATCCGCACACTTTATTCCCATCCGTAACAACTACACCACCGAAAAACTCGCTCAAATTTACATCGATGAAATAGTATCTCGACACGGAATACCTCTTTCGATTATTTCCGATCGAGACAGTCACTTTACTTCACATTTCTGGCAAGCAGTACAAGAAGCCTTAGGAACCCGAATCGACTTAAGTACAGCTTACCACCCCCAAACCGATGGTCAATCTGAACGAACCATCCAAACCTTAGAAGATTTACTTCGTGCTTGTGTACTGGACTTCAAAGGGAATTGGGATCAACACCTCTCGCTCATTGAATTCTCTTACAATAACAGTTATCACAGTAGTATACAAGCAGCACCTTATGAAGCTCTATACGGGCGAAAATGTAGATCACCACTATGTTGGACAGAAGTGGGTGATACTCAAATTTCAAGATCCGATTTAATTCAGGAAACCACCGATAAGATCCACCAGGTTAAACAAAAATTGAAAGCTGCCCGTGACCGACAAAAGAGTTATGCCGATATTCGCAGAAAACCGTTATCTTTTGAAATAGGTGATAAGGTATTTTTAAAAGTATCGCCATGGAAAGGTGTTATAAGATTTGGAAAGACTGGTAAACTAGCCCCAAGATACATCGGACCTTTTGAGATTGTCGCAAAAATTGGTCCTGTAGCTTACCGATTAAAACTACCCTTAGAACTGAGCACTATTCACGACGTGTTTCGTGTATCGAATCTGAAGAAGTGTTTGACTGATGAAACGACAATAGTACCACTGGAAGATGTTCAGATCAACGAAAAGCTCAACTTCGTAGAGGAACCGGTAGAAATTGTAGACGGGAAAACCAAACAGTTACGACACAACAAAATTTCATTAGTAAAAGTTCGGTGGAATTCAAAACAAGGACCCGAGTATACTTGGGAACGAAAGGACGAATTCCGAAAGAAATACCCACACCTGTTCCCTAGAAAACCGATGACACATTAAATTTCGAGGACGAAATTTCTTAACGGGGGGAGAATGTGACATTCATGATAAAACGAGGTACACTATATTCATTATGTAACAAGTAAACGATAAATCGGTTAATTCGTAGTGCTTAAACGAGTAACCGACTGATACTAATTATGACCCGTATACATACTGAGGGGTCATATACGAGTTATATATATGTTATAGAGGCTAACATATTGATATTTAGGCCTCGGTACGTTTAAAACTCTTTAAACGAAAAAGGTTTCGTTTATCGATACGCTATAAGCTTAAACGCAATCGTTAATATCAAAACAAGCATTGTAGCATCCGTTAAGCCGAAAAAGATTTATAAAACACTTATATGACATGTTCTAAGCCATCCGTGAAAATATTTTGGAATTTTACAATGAGTCAGTACGTTTTTCTTATTTTACAAGAATAAGCTGAAAAACACTCGTTTTTACGTTATTTCTCATACCCGAATTAATTTTCTTGCGAAAAACCGAACCCGAACTAAACTTAAAATGGGCTTTTCATGTTTGGGCTGGTATATATAAATTAATGGGCCAAAACAGCCCATTAAGGCTCCATAAGAAGTTCCGATCGGAACATGCTACCAAACACCACATTTGTTTTCTTTTACATAACTTTATTCTTAAGCTATTGATATTCATTTCAACATATAAACTTTTGAGGTCCAGCTCTGTTCTCTCAAGTTTCTTTCAAAAACCCTAAGGTAAGATTCAATTCTAACAAGTTTTAACAAAGTTTGATCCATATGATTATCATATAAACATGTTTTGATTAGTGTTAAACATGTTTAACCATCCAAAAGCCCTAAAAATCAAGTAAAATTATGTTTTGATGTTAAACATGTTTACAAACCTGGAACATATACTTTTTTGGTCAAAAACACGGATTAGAACATGAATACAACGTTTTTACGGTTAGAAAGTTCGGTTTGAACCCAAAACCGAAACCCTAATTATCAAGGCTGTTACATGGATGATTTATGCTTGGTTTGATGTTATATGATATGTAGATATACTGAGTTTGCAACCCGAGACCCGGAAAGTCGTTTAAGCTAGCAAAATTCATCGAAAACCGACAAGGTAAACCCGTAATACTCGTTTAGGGGCTGTTTAGTGTTAGGTTGTGACGTGCTTGTTGTTAGCTTGTGAAAATTTGCAGGGACATTAGGAATCATATAAATGAGTCCCTGTTCAAATTTGGTAATTTTTCGATAAACGGAGAATATTTGGCGAATTTATTCCCGTTTATAGGCGTTTATTTGGGAAAAATAGCAAAACATATTGAAAAATTATGAAACTTGGTTTTGGAGTTTGATATGGGATGGTAAGATCACTGGTAAAGTTTGGGAATCATTGGAAATGTCTAAGTATGGTTTGTGCAGCCATGGTGGAACCGAGTTTTAACAGCCGAAAAACGCACAAAAAGGCATTTTGTCTAAAGAGTTAGGTTCTGGAAATTTTGCAGGGGCTATGTAATCACATTGAGGCTATTGGTAAAAATTATGGGATTTTTCGGAGGTCGTTTGATATAAACGGGCCATTTATTACATGATTATAACCTATTAAATGAATTTTTATAAATAAATAAATAATCATAAAATTTCTGGAAATATTTTTATAAAATTCTCCATTTCTTAATGTATTTTTACAAAAATTTACATAATTTATATGTAATTACATATTTAGTTATGATTTATTAAAGATTTAAATTATAATTGTTTTAACGAAACCGGCAGTTTTGTGTTTAACGGACTGACTGGTATATCAAAATGTCAAAAGTGATCAAATATCATATTTTTGAATGATATTGATAAAAACGAACTTTTTACGAGAATTCCGGACAATTCGGGTGGATTGTGCGCGTTTTGTATAATCCAACCCGTGTGAAAACGGAAACGAACCCTGCGATCAAACCAGACACCGAAACTTTAAAATTCTTTCATAAATCAAATCATTTTATCAATCAATACATTTACTTAAGTTTATGTGATCTTACCTAATCCCGAAACGTATAAACGATCAACTGAGCTAGGCTCGGAAAACGGTGAAACTGAGCCAAATCCAGTTTTAAACATTTCATAGTATACAACGTCACAATCTAAGACTATAGTCATGTTCTGGGCCTAACAGCTATACCCAGATTATCTATACAGCCCGACTTAGCTTGAACACTGTACTAGTATTAACGATACGATACCGTTTATAGGAATCAGGCTATAAACGAGACATCTGACTATTTGATACGTAAATTCCGTGCGAACTACGATAAGGTGAGTTTCACGACCCCCACTTTCTAAACTGTTTTACGAACTTTTGGGGTGAAAAGCATGTTTACATATACTGATATACTTGAAAACGTGTGATGATGTGGATTATCTAAGTACTAACACTTGACAAGTCCCCACAAACACAAGTGATTAACTTCGTGCCGGTGACGTGTGGATAGTACTATCGGTTTGACAAACCCAACTGACAGAGCCGGTGGGGTATGCCGGAACATATGTAAACCCAGTTGCACATTGTCATTATATTTTTACATACTGCTATGTGGTGTTAGACATAGTACATACTTGGGGCAAATTGGCTGTTAAATGCCAACGGGAGTGCATGGGCAGTGGAGGCCATGTGTTTTAGCTCGTTTCGGTTTCACTTGTGGCTTAGTATAATACATCATACACAGACATATATACATACACACTGTAAACTTTACGAACTCGTGTACTGATTTCATTGAAACTCGTGAAACTTGAAACTCACCAACTAGACGTAGTTGACCAGTTTTAACATGCTTTTCAGGTAAAGCAAAAGTGGAATGATTTGCTTACATGCTTGGTGTTAGAAAGACAAGTTGAATAGCTGTGAATAGACGCTGATATAATACTGTTTAAGAAGCTCGCAACCGGTTATGTGTTTTTCACCTAGTTTGTAAACGTAGTACCTACCCATGTAATATGATGTAAATTAGCTGTTGAATTTTCTTTATAAACAATGTTGTTGATACCAGTGTTATCTGTTACATTCCCGTATTACGCTTCCGCAACTACCTAGTCGGGGTGTGACAGTGATGCTACTTTTCAAGAGAAACAAGATGCAGTAAATGCTGCGTTAGCTGCCACTATTGCAGCTCAACAAGAAAGGAAGAGAAAAGGGAAAGGAGTGGCAACTGGAGAACCATCAAAGAAGAGACGTGTATCAGCTGGGGCTGGAGTAATTATTGGTGTGCCACCGCCTCATCAAACAACGCCTCAATGCCCGGTAGTGCCGCCTACTACTAGCTTGGTTTGATTCCACAGATGGCTTTATCTGAAATACCAAGGCCTCCTGCTATATCGTCTACTGTCCCTCCAACACCATCCTCGAGGCCTCCTCCTCCTCCTCCTCCTAGTGATGTCTCTTTTATGAGAATTACTCAGCCTCAAGGACCAATCCAACCAGTTCATCCATCCCTGTACAACTTGCCACCGAACCGTTAAACAGCTATGCTGTTAAATCTTTTTCATCTGTATGAAAACCAAATGTCTTCTGACCGTCAGAATCAAGAACGTTTTTTTGGAGAATCAAAGGCGGATGATGAGTTATATTTCATTTTGTCAAAATGCGACTAAAGCGCTACATGCGATTGTTGAGTCTCAGGGGGTGAAAATGAAGGAATAAGAGGATCTAATATTACAGTTGACTTGCAAAGAAGATGCCTTAAAGAAACTCAAAAATGATTATCAAGATCCTGACGAGTGTGGTGCAGGATGTGAGCCTAAACAAGCGCACGGCTCATCTTCCGGTGCTGGTACAAGTGGCGGTTATGACTCGGGTAAACAGGTTGTTGTTTATCAGGATTCAGCTGTTGTTAAGCCAATTGAAATGATTGAAGCTAACACTATGATATTTGTGGATGGAACGGGGGTGGTTAGAAGTGTGGTGAACAAGGATGAAATCGAGGTTGGTGAGTTCGTTGATAGGTCTCCGACACAAGAGTAGATTTCCATACTGCTAGGGTTAAATGATGAACAATTAACCGTGTTAGAGACAGAGCCTGACGTCGAGGTGTTGAATGAGGACGGTATAACATATGATCCGTCTATTCAAAAGAATACGGATTTTATTTATGAAAAACGAGGATGTTGAGATGGAAGACGTCACTGCTGAGGAGTACCCTGACTTGTTTCAACACACAAATTTTGATCAAGGTGCTCAAGTGTTCGATGAGCAGATGGTTAAAGCAGCTGAAGATGATTTGGAAAAGACGTCAAAGGGTAAGAAGGTTGTGGACACTCGGTTCAGCTCGATTGAAAATCCAACCGATGCCGATATTGCTAAGTGGTTCAGTTACAAAGTTGCGGGTAAGATTATCAAGGCGTATCGGTATGTTGATCAAGAACGAAAAGACGTAGCTGCAGCTTGGGTCAAAGCAAACCAAGTGACCTCCTTCAAGACTGTATCCAAGGTACATTGTGATATTGTCACACCCTCAAAATCCACTAACGGAGTTTTACCGTCAGAGGGTGTGAACTAACAGGATCGGAATCATTAGTTATAATCAAACACCATAAATAAAGTTTTCAAACCACGAAAACATTTAAGTTTAAATGAGTGCGGAAGCGTAAATTCATAAACCAAGTGTTGCGTCAAGCAGGACGACTTAAAAACCAATTAATAACAGTTTAAAAACAAGTTTGCAAAAACGATAGAGTTCAATGAAATGCATGTTCCTATACCGCGCGCCCGCCTCGGCTACCTGAGAATAACATACTAAAAGTGTCAACACGGGGTTGGTGAGTTCACATATATAAATAAAGAAAACCATTTGCGTTTGCGTGTTTGCGTTTTGCGTTTGCGTTACCAGATAATGTTATGTCAATTATATATCGATAGGTAGCTAGCCTATAAAACAAGTATTACTAAGTGTTCGACACCGAAGCTGACTGTTTATCAACAAAACCTGAAAGAGGTTGTATTAGTGTGTGATGTGCCGGCAGCCAAGAAGAGAGGGAGGGGGGGGGGGAGGCGATCGGGTTTGGGACGGGGGAGGGAGGTTAGGGTTTTTGTTATTATTTAATAATAATATGTTACACAATAGCCCCTCTACTTTTAGTTATTACTTTTCTAGCATAAAATAGACTTTTGCATCTTGAGTTAATGTTTTACATATAAATGTCAAATAATACATAAACCTAACACATAATTATCAAATACTTATTGTTTTGATGTTTGTCGTTTGTTCACCAATGGTTTGAGTCAACTCGTTTGCGTTTCGGTGCAATCCCGAAAGAATACATGTGTAGTGATTGTCAAGCGTCATTTAAAACCCTAGTTTAAATGTAATAAGATGTGCGTTATAGTTCTAGTGATCTTAAGTTTGAATTGACGGAGTTTGGATTAACGGAGTTAACCTGAAATTGACGAGTGTCACATCATTCCCATGTTGAAAGAATTTTTGTCCTGAAAATTTGAGTCAAATCGTGATTGATGTCTGAAAAAGCAAAAAAAAAATTTTCAGTTTGTCATATCATCCCCTAGTAGAAAGAAATTTCGTCCCGAAATTTAATTCATACCTCTGGTGATTTCAGACGGTTTACCGGCTTTCGCGATTTTCGGTGTTTGGTCAACCCTTCAAAAAGGTGAGGATACTTTTTCATCATTTGTTCCTCGCGTTCCCACGTGAACTCTGGTCCACGTCGCGAGTTCCAATGAAACTTAACGATTGGAATTTTGCTGTGCTTGAGTTTTTTGGTTTCCCAATCCAAAACTTAGACTGGTTCTTTGATGAAGCGTAGCTGTTCATCAACTTGAAACTCGTCCAAAGGGACTGCTTGGGTTTCATCGGAAATGCATTTCTTCGAATTGGATACATGGTATACATTGTGTACGCTACTGAGTTCCGTTGGTAAATCCAGTCGGTACGCTACCGGACCAATGCGGTCAGTTATCCGGTAAGGGCCAACGTATCGTGGATTGAGTTTGTTTCGCTTTCCGAAGCGAACTACACCTTTCCAAGGTGAGACTTTGAGTAATACTTGGTCGTTCACCTGAAATTCAAAAGGCTTTCGGCGCTTGTCGGCGTAACTCTTTTGGCAATCTCGTGCTGCTGCCATGCGGTTTCAGATTTGAACAATCTTTTCAGAGGTTTCAAGTACTAATTCTGGACCAGTGATTTGGCTATCACCCACCTATGCCCAGCAGAGAGGTGATCGACACTTTCGTCCGTACAACGCTTCAAACGGCGCTGCTTTAATGCTTGCGTGGTAGCTGTTATTATACGAAAACTCTATCAAAGGTAAGTGAGGTTCCCAACTTTTTCCGAAATCCAACACGCATGCACGCAACATGTCCTCCAAGGTCTGAATGGTGTGCTCACTTTGCCCATCCGTCTGAGGATGGTATGTTGTGCTCATATCGAGGCGGGTGCCTAGTGCACTCTGTAGTGACTTCCAAAAGTGCGAAGTGAAACGGGAATCTCGATCAGATATGATTGAGAAAGGCAATCCGTGTCTAGACACTACTTCTTTCATATAGACGCGAGTCAGTCTTTCCATTTTGTCCGATTCCTTGATTGCTAAGAAGTGTGCAGACTTAGTCAATCGGTCAACGATCACCCAGATGGTATCGCATCCCGTCGGTGTTCCGGTTGCTGTAGTAGACCAGATGGTTTCTGATATTCCACTTTGACTCTTGCACAAGTCAAGCATTTGCTTACGTAGGTGGCAATGTCGGCTTTCATGTTTGGCCACCAGTAAAGTGCTTTTAGGTCATGGTACATTTTATCTGAGCCAGCGTGGATGGAATATCGGGATTTGTGTGCTTCATCCATCACTAGGGTTCTCAGCTCTCCGTATCGAGGGACCCAAATCCATTTTTTGAAATATCGGACCCCGTCCAATTTGGTTTCAATTTGCTTGTTCATACCCCGCATGAATTCTGATGGGAGATTGAAAGACTTCGAGTTACGCATCGCGAATCTGATCGGGTAAGTTGGCGTGAATCGTGAGTTGTAATGCTCGCACTCGTCTAGGTTTACCGGTTTCTTTTCTGCTGAGAGCATCGGCCACTACATTGGCCTTGCCAGGGTGGTACTTGATGGCACAATCATAATCCTTAAGCAGCTCGACCCAACGACGTTGTCGCATGTTCAGCTCCTTCTGATCGTAGATATGTTGGAGACTCTTGTGGTCGGTGTAAATGGTAAACTTGGTACTGTACAAGTAATGCCTCCATATCTTAAGAGCAAACACCACAGCTCCGAGTTCCAGGTCATGTGTGGTGTAGTTCTTCTCGTGAATCCGTAGTTGTCGAGAGGCATACGCTATAACTTTCTCGAGTTGCATCAACACGCAACCGAGACCCTGTATCGATGCGTCACCATGCACCTCAAAATTTTTTGTTCCCTCGGGAAGGGCTAGGATAGGGGCGCTACAGAGTTTGGTTTTCAACAGTTGGAAAGCGGATTCCTGCGCGTCACCCCAATTGTACTTAGTACCCTTGTGCGTCAAGGCGGTGAGGGGTTGAGCAATCTTTGAAAATCCCTCGATGAAACGTCGGTAGTAGCCAACCAGTCCTAGGAATTTTCGCACCTTAGTCGGAGTCTTAGGTGCTTCCCAGTTTTTGATGGCCTCTACCTTTCCGGGATCGACATGGATACCATTCTCATTGATCACATGTCCTAAGAAGTGAACATCGCGAATCCAAAATTCGCATTTCGAGAGTTTAGCGTACAGTTGTTCCTTCTTTAGCAATTCTAGGATCAACTTCAGGTGTTCTTCGTGGTCAGCCTTGTTCTTGGAGTAGACGAGGATATCATCAATAAAAACAATTACAAACTTGTCGAGGTACGCCTTGCATACTCTGTTCATGAGATCCATGAATACGGCTGGTGCGTTGGTTAAGCCAAAAGGCATAACTGAAAACTCGTAGTGACCGTACCGAGTTCTGAATGCCGTCTTTGAAATATCTTCTTCGCGCACTCTCAGTTGATGATAACCAGATCTCAGGTCGATTTTCGAATAGTAACTCGATCCTTGAAGCTGGTAGAACAGATCATCAATTCGGGGTAAGGGATAACGGTTCTTGATCGTCACCTTGTTCAGCTCTAGGTAGTCGATGCACATACGGAAAGTCCCGTCCTTCTTTCGAACAAATAAGACAGGGGCTCCCCATGCTGATGAGCTAGGTCGGATAAAACCTTTATCCAACAAATCTTGCAATTGAGTGGACAACTCTTGAAGCTCTGCCGGTGCGAGCCGATACGGGGCTCGTACTATGGGTGCTGCATCGGGAGTCAATTCGATTTGGAACTCGACTTTTCGAATAGGTGGGAGTCCAGGAAAATCCTCCGGGAAGACTTCCGGAAAATCTCGCACAATCGGTATGTCTTCGATTCGCTTCTCCTCCGCGGGTTTCTCGACAATATGGGCTAAAATTGCTGGATGACCCTTTCGTAAATATTTCTGCGCCTTCATGAGGGTGATGACACTTGTGGTCATGCCGCTCTTCTCGCCCTGGATCGAAATGATTTCGCCGGAAGGGGTAGTGATGTGGACTATCATGTCGTGACATATGATCTCCGCTCGGTTCTCGGATAGCCAGTCCATGCCGACAACGACATCAAAACTACCCAGTGTAAAAGGTATGAGGTCGATATCAAAAGTACGACCCGACAGTTTCAACTTACATCCCGCTAGTACGTGAGTTGTTTCTATTGACTTACCGTCAGCTAATTCAACAGGAAACATAGCATCTAACGGGGTTGGAGTTTAGTCTAAGAGTTTACTAAAGGCTTTCGATACAAAGCTCCTATCAGCTCCAGTGTCAAACAAAACAGAAGCAAAACAGTCGTTCACAGGGAACTTACCGGTAACCACATTCGGATCGTTGCGGGCCTGGCCCGACCCAATAACGAAAGCTCTACCTTTACCACTGCTTCCGCCACTGTTGTTGCCTCCATTATTCTTATTCTGCTTTAGTTTGGGGCAATCCTTCTTGAAATGACCCTCCTGACCACACTCAAAGCACCCTTTAGTCGCCGTAGGCTGTTTAGGAGCACCCTTTGCCGCTAGGTCTCCCCTACATTCTTTGGCCTGATGACCCATTTTTCCGCATCTCAGACACTTGATACGGTTGCATGAGCCAGCATGGTGATAGTTGCACTTGTTGCATCTCGGGCACTTCCCAGCATAGCCACACAAACCTTGCCCACCACCGTTGTTGTTATTGTTGTTACCCTGATTATAAAAGTTCCGAGCGAGTTCAGGTTTACGGTAGTGTTGTTGCTGTGGGGGGTTCGATGATGAGGACCTGGTGTTATCAAATTTTCTCTTTCCATTACTCGGGTTGTTGTTGTTGTTGTCAGTGATTGAGTTGTCTTGGGTTTTAGAGATGGAACCTTTAAGTGGTAACGCACCTTGTGTCACTGCCTGGTTCGTCAGTTTGTGAGCTAATTGGATCGCCTGTTGAATTGTAGCCGGTTTGGAAGACGTCACCATACCCTTAATTAGTGGTACCAACCCATCGATATACATCTCGATTCTCTTACTCGGCGGGTCAACCATCCGTGGACACATTACTGCTAGCTCATGGGAACGGGTGGTGTAGGCTTCAATCTCTGAACCCACCATTTTCAACGACCAAAACTCAGATTCCAACTTCACGATTTCCTCTCTAGGACAGTACTCTTCTCGCATCATATTCTTGAACTCTTCCCAGTTCATAGCGTTCGCAAAATCCAACCCAAGAATTTGGACATTGGAGTTCCACCAAGTGAGGGCAGAATCCTCCAGTGTCCCAGCAGCGAACTTAACCTTGCTGGCGGGTGGACAGTTACACATCTCGAAAGGTGACTCTGACTTCTCTGCCCAACGCAGGAAACCTATGGCTCCCTCCGTGCCCTTAAACGAATTGGGCTTGCAATCCAGGTAGTTCTTGAAAGTACAGGCTCCGGCTGGACCTTCGGCTTGATTTTGAACATGTGCGGCTAGAGCTGCCGCCGCATGGTCATTCAATAGGGTTTGGAGTTCTGCTGCGGTTAGGTTGATGTTACCGCGAACATGCCCAGCGTTTCTTCCAGCCATCTCCTAGAATCACAACATAAAATGTTAGACATGAATTCTCGGTTTCATATGCAACACACCATACATGTAATAAAAGGTAGGTAAGAAAGAAAAAAAATAAAAGAAGCAAACATCACATCACAACCATATAATAATCCAAATAATAATTCATGATTAAAACCATTGTATTCGCTACAAAGTATTTAAAACCAATCCTTAAAATCATAGATAATAATAGTTTGGATGGAGACAACCACTCCATCTAGGTGTTATCATTCTCGGATGTCATCGTCTGAGGACACCTCTGAGTGTGCCTCCGGCTTAGCCGGTTCTTCCTCCGGTTCCTCCTCTGGATCTTCCTCGGGTTCCTCCTCAGGATCTTCCTCAGATTCTTCCTCGGGTTTTGCTGCATTCTGGTCAATTTGCGTCTGTAAGATATCACAACGCTCTAGAGCTATCTCTGTCCGGGATCTCGCCACAAGGAGTTGCTCTTGCAAATCTATCATCTCTGCTTGCATTTTTCTCATAATCTTAATCTGCTGATCATTAGCAACCTGCACTTCCTTCATAGCCGCTGTCAGGAGGGAAATTTCCTTCCTAGCCCCGGTTCCATCTCTTCTCAATCCGGAAATGTTTGCTCTCACCGAGCGCATAAAACCCGCGTCACGCTCTAAACAGGAAACAACAGCTGCGAGAACACGCTCTATTGGTTCAGTTATGGGTGGTAGGGTGTTGGGGAATGCAGGACGGCTAGGGTGAGGTAGTGGGGGAACTTGTTCGCGATAAACCATACGCCTGATCAGACTCGGGTACCAATCCCAGCTAACGTCGTCATCGTACATGCCTCCAGATAGGCGATACCTCTTCGGTGCAGGGGCTTCTAGTTCCGGGGTTACTAGGGGTGGCGACGAGGTAGGTAGCTGCGGTTCCTTTCCATGGGCATGAGTCACCTGGTCGGATGATGATGATGGTGGTGTCGACATCCCTACAGGATAAGTCGTGTATGCGTGCGTATGAGTTAATGAGATAGAGAGATAAAGATAACGAAAGACTAAATAAAATATATATGCAGTGCGTAAAAATTATAACTAATGGGTCGTTGCGGTTATAGTCTATTATGCATGCAAATTCTAGTTCGCTATAACCAATGGCTCTGATACCAATCTGTCACACCCTCAAAATCAACTAACAGAGTTTTACCGTCAGAGGGTGTGAACTAACAGGATCAGAATCATTAGTTATAATCAAACACCATAAATAAAGTTTTCAAACCACGAAAACATTTAAGTTTAAATGAGTGCGGAAGCGTAAATTCATAAACCAAGTGTTGTGTCACGCAGGATGACTTAAAAACGAATTAATAACAGTTTAAAAACAAGTTTGCAAAAACAATAGAGTTCAATGAAATGCATGTTCCTATACAGCGCGCCCGCCTCGGCTACCTGAGAATAACATACTAAAAGTGTCAACACAGGGTTGGTGAGTTCACATATATAAAAAAAGAAAACCATTTGCGTTTAAGTGTTTGCGTTTGCGTTTTGCGTTTGCGTTACCAGATAATGTTATGTCAATTATATATCGATATGTAGCTAGCGTATAAAACCAGTATTACTAAGTGTTCGACACCGAAGCTGACTGTTTATCAATTGCCTTGCCACCATGTCTACCACGACCATGTAAAATGTGTTAGCCAAGATTACACCCACTCGACCTGCCGTCGAGTTTAGAGTTGGGTGGGGTTTTTTCAAACCCAGTTGTACTACTCAACAATGACTCGCTATTATACAAATACTAAATGGTTCGATGTTATGAAGGACTTTAGTTGGTTTGTTTGCCACTTAGCCTTACAAGTGATATATAACTAATAACAAAATCTAAAGCGTTTTGGAGTGTGTTATCTCTCCCAAGTAAAAAAACGTTTAAAAGAGTAAATGGGGAACGTGAAACTCACTGTTTGCGAAGAATTCAAAAACAAGTCAACCGAGAGATGCGCGTCACAGAAGGTCCTCACTAGCACTCTAAAACAAGAATGAGATTTTCTAAGCGTTGGAACTATTATTGAGTCTCTAGACTCGGCACATAATACCTATGCATGAG
This sequence comes from Bidens hawaiensis, assembly GCF_021521415.1. Lineage (NCBI taxonomy): Eukaryota > Viridiplantae > Streptophyta > Magnoliopsida > Asterales > Asteraceae > Bidens > Bidens hawaiensis. The sequence goes on along the minus strand of NW_027491035.1, from coordinate 852,673 downwards.
ATATGTTTCGTGTTTCGTTTGTGAATTATGTGTGACTCTACAAACACATTGGTGACACGTTACATGTGTAAACAACTACTTAAGTATCAAGTACTAACATTGTACATTACTAGCAATCATTCCCCACAAGGGCAATTTAGTCAAAAACATAGCAATTATCTAACAACAAGCACGTTTCATGTATTTTCACATAGTTCAGCAGCTAGTTTTATCAAGACAGATTTCTACTTGAAAGATTACTCTATCCAACAGATCATAACATATCAATTAATTCACCAAAATTCTTCACAAAAGCACACATGAGTTAGGTTTCCAGAACTATTTTTATTGTATTTTTATTCCATATAGTTTTCTCACAATAACCAAAACATTACAGTAAACTCACAGCAGTCAAAATCATGCGCAACAGAATGATATTTGTTATTCCTGTTAAATGATAAATTCAATTAATGCAAGACCAATTTGGTTAGATTCTTAACTCAATATTTTAACTTCCAGAAGTGGAACTTACCCATTTGGTGTTGTAGTTTATGAGATATGATAATTACAAAACAGCCTAACAGCAGACCTTACAATTCAGACTTGCAAGCATTGACTTTTTAGAAACTAGACTCAACCTAGTATACAATAGTGTTAAGAATTTTGACCAATTACCACATTAACATTCAGTTACAGTCGTCTAAACATAAACTTAACAATCTGTCCAGTACCAGTTTACATCAAAACTCAACATAACAACAATCTATGAACCATAATCCATGCATTTAACACTCTAGACACAATATTTACCAACCATGCATATCAATCTCACATTACACACATAGTTAGGGTTTTTCTTGAAAGTTTAAAATCAAAGAACAAGCGATTAACAAACAACAATAACACAATTAGTTATCAATTCACTAACAAATCATCATCAAGCATATAATCAAACCTTAACTCATCTTAATCATAATTTCAAGAATTAGGGGTTTAATTAACCCATTCAATATGTAAATTAAACACTTAGAATGCATAGAGTAGTTGTTAATTACCTTCCTAGTACCTTAATTCTTCAACAAAACTTGAAAGAATTTGTATGTATGTGTGTGTGATGTGACGGCAGCCAAGAAGAGAGGGAGGGGGGGCGATCGGGTTTGGGAGGGGGGAGGGAGGTTAGGGTTTTTGTTATTATTTAATAATTATATGTTACACAATAACCCCTCTACTTTGAGTTATTACTTTTCTAGCATAAAATAGACTTTTGCATCTTGAGTTAATGTTTTACATATAAATGTCAAATAATACATAAACCTAACACATAATTATCAAATACTTATTGTTTTGATGTTTGTCATTTGTTCACCAATGGTTTGAGTCAACTCGTTTGCGTTTCGGTGCAATCCCGAAAGAATACATGTGTAGTGATTGTCAAGCGTCATTTAAAACCCTAGTTTAAATGTAATGAGATGTGCGTTATAGTTCTAGTGATCTTAAGTTTGAATTGACGGAGTTTGGATTAAAGGAGTTAACCTAAAATTGACGAGTGTCACCTCATTCCCATGTTGAAAGAATTTTCGTCCCGAAAATTTGAGTCAAATCGTGATGGGTGTCTGAAAAAGCAAGAAAATTTTTTTTCAGTTTGTCATATCATCCCATAGTAGAAAGAAATTTCGTCCCGAAATTTAATTCATACCTCTGGTGATTTCTGACGGTTTGCCGGCTTTCGCGCCTTCAAAAAGGTGAGGATACTTTTTCATCATTTGGTCCTCGCGTTCCCACGGGAACTCTGGTCCACGTCTCGAGTTCCAACGAACCTTAACGATTGGAATTTTGCTGTGCTTGAGTGTTTTGGTTTCCGAATCCAAAACTTCGACTGGTTCTTCGATGAAGCGTAGCTGGTCATCAACTTGCAACTCGTCCAAAGGGACTGCTTGGGTTTCATCGGAAATGCATTTCTTCGAATTGGATACATGGTATACATTGTATACGCTACTGAGTTCCGTTGGTAAATCCAGTCGGTACGCTACCGGACCAATGCGCTCAGTTATCCGGTAAGGGCCAACATATCGTGGATTGAGTTTGTTTCGCTTTCTGAAGCGAACTACACCTTTCCAAGGTGAGACTTTGAGTAATACTTGGTCGTTCACCTTAAATTCAAAATGCTTTCGGCGCTTGTCGGCGTAACTCTTTTGGCGATCTCGTGCTGCTGCCATGCGGTTTCAGATTTGAACAATCTTTTTAGAGGTTTCCAGTACTAATTCTGGACCAGTGATTTGGCTATCACCCACCTCTGCCCAGCAGAGAGGTGATCGACACTTTCGTCCGTACAACGCTTCAAACGGCGCTGCTTTAATGCTTGCGTGGTAGCTGTTATTATACGAAAACTCTACCAAAGGTAAGTGAGGTTCCCAACTTTTTCCGAAATCCAACACGCATGCACGCAACATGTCCTCCAAGGTCTGAATGGTGTGCTCACTTTGCCCATCCGTCTGAGGATGGTATGTTGTGCTCATATCGAGGCGGGTGCCTAGTGCACTCTGTAGTGACTTCCAAAAGTGCGAAGTGAAACGGGAATCTCGATCAGATATGATTGAGACAGGCACTCCGTGTCCATACACTACTTCTTTCATATAGACGCGAGTCATTCTTTCCATTTTGTCCGATTCCTTGATTGCTAAGAAGTGTGCAGACTTAGTCAACCGGTCAACGATCACCCAGATGGTATCGCATCCCGTCGGTGTTTTGGGTAATCCCGTGATGAAATCCATGGAAATGTGTTTCCATTTCCACGTTGGAAGTTCCGGTTACTGTAGTAGACCAGATGGTTTCTGATATTCCACTTTGACTCTTGCACAAGTCAAGCATTTGCTTACGTAGGTGGCAATGTCGGCTTTCATGTTTGGCCAACAGTAAAGTGCTTTTAGGTCATGGTACATTTTATCTGAGCCAAGGTGGATGGAATATCGGGATTTGTGTGCTTCGTCCATCACTAGGGTTCTCAGCTCTCCATATCAAGTGACCCAAATCCGGTTTTCGAAATATCGGACCCCGTCCGATTTGGTTTCAAGTTGCTTGTTCATGCCCCGCATGAGTTCTGATGGGAGATTGAAAGACTTCGAGTTGCGCATCGCGAATCTGATAGGGTAAGTTGGCGTGAATCGTGAGTTGTAATGCTCGCACTCGTCGAGGTTTATCGGTTTCTTTTCTGCTTAGAGCATCGGCCACTACATTGGCCTTGCCAGGGTGGTACTTGAATGCACAATCATAATCATTAAGCAGCTCTACCCAACGACGTTGTCGCATGTTCAGCTCCTTCTGATCGTAGATATGTTGGAGACTCTTGTGGTCGGTGTAAATGGTAAACTTGGTACTGTACAAGTAATGCCTCCATATCTTAAGAGCAAACACCACCGCTCCGAGTTCCAGGTCATGTGTGGTGTAGTTCTTCTCGTGAATCCGTAGTTGTCGAGAGGCATACGCTATAACTTTCTCGAGTTGCATCAACACGCAACCGAGACCCTGTATCGATGCGTCACCATGCACCTCAAAATTTTTTTGTTCCCTCGGGAAGGGCTAGGATAGGGGCACTACAGAGTTTGGTTTTCAACAGTTGGAAAGCAAATTCCTGCGCGTCACCCCAATTGTACTTAGTACCCTTGTGCGTCAAGGCGGTGAGGGGTTCAGCAATCTTTGAAAATCCCTCGATGAAACGTCGGTAGTAGCCAGCCGGTCCTAGGAATTGTCGCACCTTAGTTGGAGTCTTAGGTGCTTCCCAGTTTTTGATGGCCTCTACCTTGCCGGGATCGACATGGATATCATTCTCATTGATCACATGTCCTAAGAAGTGAACATCGCGAATCCAAAATTCGCATTTCGAGAGTTTAGCGTACAGTTGTTCCTTCTTTAGCAATTCTAGGATCAACTTCAGGTGTTCTTCGTGGTCAGCCTTGTTCTTGGAGTAGACGAGGATATCATCAATAAAAACAATTACAAACTTGTCGAGGTACGCCTTGCATACTCTGTTCATGAGATCCATGAATACGGCTGGTGCGTTGGTTAAGCCAAAAGGCATAACTGAAAACTCGTAGTGACCGTACCGAGTTCTGAATGCCGTCTTTGAAATATCTTCTTCGCGCACTCTCAGTTGATGATAACCAGATCTCAGGTCGATTTTCAAATAGTAACTCGATCCTTGAAGCTGGTAGAACAGATCATCAATTCGGGGTAAGGGATAACGGTTCTTGATCGTCACCTTGTTCAGCTCTAGGTAGTCGATGCACATGCGGAAAGTCCCGTCCTTCTTTCGAACAAATAAGACAGGGGATCCCCATGCTGATGAGCTAGGTCGGATAAAACCTTTATCCAACAAATCTTGCAATTGAGTGGACAACTCTTGAAGCTCTGCCGGTGCGAGCCGATACGGGGCTCATACTATGGGTGCTGCACCGGGAGTCAATTCGATTTGGAACTCGACTTTTCGAATAGGTGGGAGTCCAGGAAAATCCTCCGGGAAGACTTCCGGAAAATCTCGCACAATCGGTATGTCTTCGATTCGCTTCTCCTCCGCGTGTTTCTCAACAATATGGGCTAAAATTGCTGGATGACCCTTTCGTAAATATTTCTGCGCCTTCATGAGGGTGATGACACTTGTGGTCATGCCGCTTTTCTCGCCCTGGATCGAAATGATTTCGCCGGAAGGGGTAGTGATGTGGACTATCATGTCGTGACATATGATCTCCGCTCGGTTCTCGGATAGCCAGTCCATGCCGACAACGACATCAAAACAACCCAGTGTAAAAGGTATGAGGTCGATATCAAAAGTATGACCCGACAGTTTCAACTTACATCCCGCTAGTACGTGAGTTGTTTCTATTGACTTACCGTCAGCTAATTCAACAGGAAACATAGCATCTAACGGGGTTGGAGTTTAGTCTAAGAGTTTACTAAAGGCTTTCGATACAAAGCTCCTATCAGCTCCTGTGTCAAACAAAACAGAAGCAAAACAGTCGTTCACAGGGAACTTACCGGTAACCACATTAGGATCGTTGCGGGCCTGGACCGACAAAATAACGAAAGCTCTACCTTTACCACTGCTTCCGCCACTGTTGCTGCCTCCATTGTTCTCATTCTGCTTTACTTTGGGGCAATCCTTCCTGAAATGACCCTCTTGACCACACTCGAAGCACCCTTTAGTCGCCGTAGGCTGTTTAGGAGCACCCTTTGCCGCTAGGTCTCCCCTACATTCTTTGGCCTGATGACCCATTTTTCCGCATCTCAGACACTTGATACGGTTGCATGAGCCAGCATGGTGATAGTTGCACTTGTTGCATCTCGGGCACTTCCCAGCATAGCCACTCAAACCTTGCCCACCACCGTTGTTGTTATTGTTGGAACCCTGATTATAGAAGTTCCGAGCGAGTTCAGGTTTACTGTAGTGTTGTTGCTATGGGGGGTTCGATGATGAGGACCTGGTGTTATCAAATTTTCTCTTTCCATTACTCGGGTTGTTGTTGTTGTCAGTGATTGAGTTGTCTTGGGTTTTAGAGGTGGAACCTCTAGGTGGTAACGCACCTTGTGTCACTACCTGGTCCGTCAGTTTGTGAGCTAATTGGATCGCCTGTTGAATTGTAGCCGGTTTGGAAGACGTCGCCATACCCTGAATTAGTGGTACCAACCCATCGATATACATCTCGATTCTCTTACTCGGCGGGTCAACCATTCGTGGACACATTACTGCTAGCTCATGGGAACAGGTGGTGTAGACTTCAATTTCTGAACCCACCATTTTCAACGTCCAAAACTCAGATTCCAACTTCACGATTTCCTCTCTAGGAAAGTACTCTTCTCGTATCATATTCTTGAACTCTTCCCAGTTCATAGCGTTCGCCAAATCCAACCCAAGAATTTGGACATTGGAGTTCCACCAAGTGAGGGCAGAATCCTCCAGTGTCCCAGCAGCGAACTTAACCTTGCTGGCGGGTGGACAGTTACACATCTCGAAAGGTGACTCTGACTTCTCAGCCCAACGCAGGAAACCTATGGCTCCCTCCGTGCCCTTAAACGAATTGGGCTTGCAATCCAGGTAGTTCTTGAAAGTACAGGCTCCGGCTGGACCTTCGGCTTGATTTTGAACATGTGCGGCTAGAGCTGCCGCCGCATGGTCATTCAATAGGGTTTTGAGTTCTGCTGCGGTTAGGTTGATGTTACCGCGACCATGCCCAGCGTTTCTTCCATCCATCTCCTAGAATCACAACATAAAATGTTAGACATGATATCTCGGTTTCATATGCAACACACCACACATGTAATAAAAGGTAGGTAAGAAAAAAAAAATAAAAGAAGCAAACATCACATCACAACCATATAATAATCCAAATAATAATTCATGATTAAAACCATTATATTCGCTACAAAGTATTTAAAACCAATCCTTAAAATCATAGATAATAATAGTTTGGATGGAGACAACCACTCCATCTAGGTGTTATCATTCTCGGATGTCATCGTCTGAGGACACCTCTGAGTGGGCCTCCGGCTCAGCCGGTTCTTCCTCCGGTTCCTCTTCGGGTACCTCCTCTGGATTTTCTTCGGGTTCCTCCTCAGGATCTTCCTTAGGGTCTTCCTCGGGTTCTGCTGCATTCTGGTCAATTTACGTCTGTAAGATATCACAACGCTCTAGAGCTATCTCTGTCCGGGATCTCGCCACAAGGAGTTGCTCTTGCAAATCTATCATCTCTGCTTGCATTTTTCTCATAATCTTCATCTGCTGATCATTAGCAACCTGCACTTCCTTCATAGCCGCTGTCAGGAGGGAAATTTCCTTCCAAGCCTCGGTTCTATCTCTTCTCAATCCGAAAACGTTCGCTCTCGCCAAGCGCATAAAACCCGCGTCACGCTCTAAACAGGGAACAACAGCTGCGAGAACACGCTCTATTGCTTCAGTTATGGGTGGTAGGTTGTTGGGGTATGCAGGACGGCTCGGGTGAGGTAGTGGGGGAACTTGTTCGCGATAAACCATACGCCTAATCAGACTCGGGTACCAATCCCAGCTAACGTCGTCATCGTACAAGCCTTCAGGTAGGCGATACCTCTTCGGTGCAGGGGCTTCTAGTTCCGGGGCTACTCGGGGTGGCGACGAGGTAGGTAGCTGCGGTTCCTTTCCTTGGGCATGAGTCACCTGGTCGGATGATGATGATGGTGGTGTCGACATCCCTACAGGATAACTCGTGTATGCGCGCGTATGAGTGAATGAGATAGAGAGCTAAAGATAACGAAAGACTAAATAAAATATATATGCAGTGCGTAAAAATTATAACTAATGGGTCGTTGCGGTTATAGTCTAGTATGCATGCAAATTCTAGTTCGCTATAACCAATGGCCCTGATACCAATCTGTCACACCCTCAAAATCCACTAACGGAGTTTTACCGTCAGAGGGTGTGAACTAACAGGATCGGAATCATTAGTTATAATCATACTCCGTAAATAAAGTTTTCAAACCACGAAAACATTTAAGTTTAAATGAGTGCGGAAGCGTAAATTCATAAACCAAGTGTTCTGTCACGCAGGACGACTTAAAAACGAATTAATAACAGTTTAAAAACAAGTTTGCAAAAACAATAGAGTTCAATGAAATGCATGTTCCTATACAGTGCGCCCGCCTCGGCTACCTGAGAATAACATACTAAAGTGTCAACACATGGTTGGTGAGTTCACATATATAAATAAAGAAAACCATTTGCGTTTAAGTGTTTCCGTTTGCGTTTTGCGTTTGCGTTACCAGATAATGTTATGTCAATTATATATCGATATGTAGCTAGCGTATAAAACAAGTATTACTAAGTGTTCGACACCGAAGCTGACTGTTTATCAATTGCCTTGCCACCATGTCTACCACGACCATGGAAAATGTGTTAGCCAAGATTACACCCACTCGACCTGCCGTCGAGTTTAGAGTTGGGTGGGGTTTGTCAAACCCAGTAGTACTACTCAACAATGACTCGCTATTATACAAATACTAAACGGTTAGATGTTATGAAGGACTTTAGTTGGTTTGTTTGCCACTTAGCCTTACAAATGATATATAACTAATAACAAAATCTAAAGCGTTTTGGAGTGTGTTATCTCCCCCAAGTAAAAAAAAACGTTTAAAAGAGTAAAAGGGGAACGTGAAACTCACTGTTTGCGACGAATTCAAAAACAAGTCAACCGAGAGATGCACGTCACAGAAGGTCCTCACTAGCGCTCTAAAACAAGAATGAGATTTCCTAAGCGTTGGAACTATTATTGAGTCTCTAGACTCGGCACATAATACCTATGCATGAGATACGTTTCGTGTTTCGTTTGTGAATTATGTGTGACTCTACAAACACATTGGTGACCCGTTACAAGTGTAAACAACTACTTAAGTATCAAGTACTAACATTATACATTACTAGCAAACATTCCCCACAAGGGCAATTTAGTTAAAAACATAGCAATTATCTAACAACAAGCACGTTTCATGTATTTTCACATAGTTCAGCAGCTAGTTTTATCAAGACAGATTTCTACTTGAAAGATTACTCTATCCAACAGATCATAACATATCAATTAATTCACCAAAATTCTTCACAAAAGCACACATGAGTTAGGTTTCCAGAATATTTTTATTGTATTTTTATTCCACATAGTTTTCTCACAATAACCAAAACATTACAGTAAACTCACATCAGTCAAAATCATGCGCAACAGAATGATATTTGTTATTCCTGTTAAATGATAAATTCAATTAATGCTAGACCAATTGAGTTAGATTCTTAACTCAATATTTTAACTTCCAAAAGTGGAACTTACCCATTTGGTGTTGTAGTTTATGAGATATGATAATTACAAAACAGCCTAACAGTAGACCTTACAATTCAGACTTGCACTTCAGTTTTGTAAAATAATAAAAGTTAATTTTACAAGTCCAAAAATTGCAAACTTTGACTTTTTAGAAACTAGACTCAACTTAGTACACTTTAGTGTTATGAATTTCGACCAATTACGATATTAACATTCAGTTACAGTCGTTTAAACATAAACTTAACAATCTGTCCAGTACCAGTTTACATCAAAACTCCACATAACAACAATCTATGAACCATAATCCATGCATATAACACTCTAGACACAATATTTACCAACCATGCATATCAATCTCACATTACACACATAGTTAGGGTTTTTCTTGAAAGTTTAAAATCAAAGAACAAGCGATTAACAAACAACAATAACACAACTAGTTATCAATTCACTAACAAATCATCATCAAGCATATAATCAAACCTTAACTCATCTTAATCATAATTTCAAGAATTAGGGTTTTGATTAACCCATTCAATATGAAAATTAAACACTTAGAATGCATAGAGTAGTTGTTAATTACCTTCCTAGCACCATAATTCTTCAACAAAACTTGAAAGAGGTTGTATGTATGTGTGTGTGATGTGACGGCAGCCAAGAAGAGAGGGAGGGGGGGGGGGGCGATCGGGTTTGGGAGGGGGGAGGGAGGTTAGGGTTTTTGTTATTATTTAATAAAAATATGTTACACAATATCCCCTCTACTTTTAGTTATTAATTTTCTAGCATAAAATAGACTTTTGCATCTTGAGTTAATGTTCTACATATTAATGTCAAATAATACATAAACCTAACACATAAATATCAAATACTTATTGTTTTGATGTTTGTCATTTGTTCACCAATGGTTTGAGTCAACTCGTTTGCTTTTCGGTGCAATCCCGAAAGAATACATGTGTAGTGATTGTCAAGCGTCATTTAAAACCCTAGTTTAAATGTAATGAGATGTGCGTTATAGTTCTAGTGATCTTAAGTTTGAATTGACGGAGTTAACCTGAAATTGACGAGTGTCACATCATTCCCATGTTAAAAGAATTTTCGTCCCGAAAATTTGAGTCAAATCGTGTTGGGTGTCTGAAAAAGCAAAAAAAAAAATTTCAGTTTGTCATATCATCCCCTAGTAGAAAGAAATTTCATCCCGAAATTTAATTCATACCTCTGGTGATTTCTGACGGTTTGCCGGCTTTCGCAATTTTCGGTGTTTGGTCAACCCTTCAAAAAGGTGAGGATACTTTTTCATCATTTGGTCCTCGCGTTCCCACGTGAACTCTGGTCCACATCTCGAGTTCCAACGAACCTTAACGATTGGAATTTTGCTGTGCTTGAGTGTTTTGGTTTCCCAATCCAAAACTTCGACTGGTTCTTCGATGAAGCGTAGCTGTTCATCAACTTGCAACTCGTCCAAAGGGACTGCTTGGGTTTCATCGGAAATGCATTTCTTCAAATTGGATACATGTTATACATTGTGTACGCTACTGAGTTCCGTTGGTAAATCCAGTCAGTACGCTACCGGACCAATGCGCTCAGTTATCCGGTAAGGGCCAACGTATCGTGGATTGAGTTTGTTTCGCTTTCCGAAGCGAACTAGACCTTTCCAAGGGGAGACTTTGAGTAATACTTGGTCGTTCACCTGAAATTCAAAAGGCTTTCGGCGCTTGTCGGCGTAACTCTTTTGACGATCTCGTGCTGCTGCCATGCGGTTTCAGATTTGAACAATCTTTTCAGAGGTTTCAAGTACTAATTCTGGACCAGTGATTTTGCTATCACCCACCTCTGCCCAGCAGAGAGGTGATCGACACCTTCGTCCGTACAACGCTTCAAACGGCGCTGCTTTAATGCTTGCGTGGTAGCTGTTATTATACGAAAACTCTACCAAAGGTAAGTGAGGTTCCCAACTTTTTCCGAAATCCAACGCGCATGCACGCAACATGTCCTCCAAGGTCTGAATGGTGTGCTCACTTTGCCCATCCGTCTGAGGATGGTATGTTGTGCTCATATCGAGGCGGGTGCCTAGTGCACTCTGTAGTGACTACTTCTAGACACTACTCAGATATGATTGAGACAGGCACTCCGTGTCTAGACACTACTTCTTTCATATAGACGCGAGTCAGTATTTCCGTTTTGTCCGATTCCTTGATTGCTAAGAAGTGTGCAGACTTAGTCAATCGGTCAACGATCACCCAGATGGTATCGCATCCCGTCGGTGTTCCGGTTGCTGTAGTAGACCAGATGGTTTCTGATATTCCACTTTGACTCTTGCACAAGTCAAGCATTTGCTTACGTAGGTGGCAATGTCGGCTTTCATGTTTGGCCACCAGTAAAGTGCTTTTAGGTCATGGTACATTTTATCTGAGCCAGCGTGGATGGAATATCAGGATTTGTGTGCTTCATCCATCACTAGGGTTCTCAGCTCTCCGTATCGAGGGACCCAAATCCATTTTTCGAAATATCGGACCCCGTCCAATTTGGTTTCAATTTGCTTGTTCATACCCCGCATGAATTCTGATGGGAGATTGAAAGACTTCGAGTTACGCATCGCGAATCTGATCGGGTAAGTTGGCGTGAATCGTGAGTTGTAATGCTCGCACTCGTCTAGGTTTACCGGTTTCTTTTCTGCTGAGAGCATCGGCCACTACATTGGCCTTGCCAGGGTGGTACTTGATGGCACAATCATAATCCTTAAGCAGCTCGACCCAACGACGTTGTCGCATGTTCAGCTCCTTCTGATCGTAGATATGTTGGAGACTCTTGTGGTCGGTGTAAATGGTAAACTTGGTACTGTACAAGTAATGCCTCCATATCTTAAGAGCAAACACCACAGCTCCGAGTTCCAGGTCATGTGTGGTGTAGTTCTTCTCGTGAATCCGTAGTTGTCGAGAGGCATACGCTATAACTTTCTCGAGTTGCATCAACACGTAACCGAGACCCTGTATCGATGCGTCACCATGCACCTCAAAATTTTTTGTTTCCTCGGGAAGGGCTAGGATAGGGGCGCTACAGAGTTTGGTTTTCAACAGTTGGAAAGCGGATTCCTGCGCGTCACCTCAATTGTACTTAGTACCCTTGTGCGTCAAGGCGGTGAGGGGTTGAGCAATCTTTGAAAATCCCTCGATGAAACGTCGGTAGTAGCCAACCAGTCCTAGGAATTGTCGCACCTTAGTCGAAGTCTTAGGTGCTTCCCAGTTTTTGATGGCCTCTACCTTTCCGGGATCGACATGGATACCATTCTCATTGATCACATGTCCTAAGAAGTGAACATCGTGAATCCAAAATTCGCATTTCGAGAGTTTAGCGTACAGTTGTTCCTTCTTTAGCAATTCTAGGATCAACTTCAGGTGTTCTTCGTGGTCAGCCTTGTTCTTGGAGTAGACGAGGATATCATCAATAAAAACAATTACAAACTTGTCGAGGTATGCCTTGCATACTCTGTTCATGAGATCCATGAATACGGCTGGTGCGTTGGTTAAGCCAAAAGGCATAACTGAAAACTCGTAGTGACCGTACCGAGTTCTGAATGCCGTCTTTGAAATATCTTCTTCGCGCACTATCATTTGATGATAACCAGATCTCAGGTCGATTTTCGAGTAGTAACTCGATCCTTGAAGCTGGTAGAACCGATCATCAATTCGGGGTAAGGGATAACGGTTCTTGATCGTCACCTTGTTCAGCTCTAGGTAGTCGATGCACATGCGGAAAGTCCCGTCCTTCTTTCGAACAAATAAGACAGGGGCTCCCCATGCTGATGAGCTAGGTCGGATAAAACTTTTATCCAACAAATCTTGCAATTGAGTGGACAACTCTTGAAGCTCTGCCGGTGCGAGCCGATACGGGGCTCGTGCTATGGGTGCTGCACCGGGAGTCAATTCGATTTGGAACTCGACTTTTCGAATAGGTGGGAGTCCAGGAAAATCCTCCGGGAAGACTTCCGGAAAATCTCGCACAATCGGTATTTCTTCGATTCGCTTCTCCTCCGCGGGTTTCTCGACAATATGGGCTAAAATTGCTGGATGACCCTTTCGTAAATATTTCTGCGCCTTCATGAGGGTGATGACACTTGTGGTCATGCCGCTCTTCTCGCCCTGGATCGAAATGATTTCGACGGAAGGGGTAGTAATGTGGACTATCATGTCGTGATATATGATCTCCGCTCGGTTCTCGGATAGCCAGTCCATGCCGACAAAGACATCGAAACTACCCAGTGTAAAAGGTATGATGTCGATATCAAAAGTATGACCCGACAGTTTCAACTTACATCCCGCTAGTACGTGAGTTGTTTCTATAGACTTACCGTCAGCTAATTCAACAGGAAAGATAGCATCTAACGGGGTTGGAGTTTAGTCTAAGAGTTTACTAAAGGCTTTCGATACAAAGCTCCTATCAGCTCCAGTGTCAAACAAAACAGAAGCAAAACAGTCGTTCACAGGGAACTTACCGGTAACCACATTCGGATCGTTGCGGGCCTGGACCGACCCAATAACGAAAGCTCTACCTTTACCACTGCTTTCGCCACTGTTGCTGCCTCCATTGTTCTCATTATGCTTTAGTTTGGGGCAATCCTTCCTGAAATGACCCTCTTGACCACACTCGAAGCACCCTTTAGTCGCCGTAGGCTGTTTAGGAGCACCCTTTGCCGCTAGGTCTCCCCTACATTCTTTGGCCAGATGACCCATTTTGCGCAACTCAGACACTTGATACAGTTGCATGAGCCAGCATGGTGATAGTTGCACTTGTTGCATCTCGGGCACTTCCCAGCATAGCCACTCAAACCTTCCCACCACCGTTGTTGTTATTGTTGGAACCCTGATTATAGAAGTTCCGAGCGAGTTCAGGTTTACGGTAGTGTTGTTGCTGGGGGGGGTTCGATGATAAGGACCTGGTGTTATCAAATTTTCTCTTTCTATTACTCGGGTTGTTGTTGTTGTTGTCAATGATTGAGTTGTCTTGGGTTTTAGAGGTGGAACCTCTAGGTGGTAACGCACCTTGTGTCACTGCCTGGTCCGTCAGTTTGTGAGCTAATTGGATCGCCTGTTCAATTGTAGCGAGGCTAGTCGTTAAAGGTTTTAATCAACAAGAGGGGATTGATTATAATGAAGTGTTCGCTCCTGTGGCAAGATTGGAAGCCATTAGATTGTTTTAGGCATTTGCTGCTTATAAGAAGATGAAGGTATTTCAGTTAGACGTGAAAAGTGCGTTCCTAAATGGGAAAGTTGATGAGGTTGTGTACGTTGAGCAACCTCCGGGTTTTCCTGACCCAGACTTTCCAGACCACGTGTACAAGTTAAGCAAGGCGTTGTATAGACTACATCAGGCACCTCGTGCCTGGTACTCAACTTTATCAGATTACTTGCTTGAAAATGGGTTTGAAAGAGGGAAGTTAGATAGCACGTTGTTCTTCAAGAGAGAAGGAAGCGACTTCCTGCTGGAGTAAGTCTACGTGGATGACATTATCTTTGCTGCATCAAAAGTCTCCATGTGTCAGGAGTTTGAGGCCGTCATGAAGAAAAGGTTTGAAATGAGTGCTATGGGTGAACTAACTTTCTTTTTAGGATTGCAGGTTGATCAGAAGAAGGATGGGATGTTCATTCATCAGACCAAGTATGTCCATGATGTGCTCAAACGCTTCAAGATGGAGGACAGCACTCCATTCGATACTCCAGCCTGCGTCAATCACAAATTGGGTGCTGATTCAGACAACGATGCAGACGTGGACCCAACCCAATATCGGGCTATTATAGGTTCCTTAATGTACTTAACTGCTTCTAGGCCTGATATAATGTTTGCTGTTTGTCTTTGTGCACGCTTTCAGGCAAACCCAAAAGAATCTCATTTGAAGGGTGCGAAGAGGATACTGCGGTATCTCAAGGGCAAGCCGAATCTGGGGTTGTGGTACCCGAGAGGAGGAGACTTAGAGTTGGTAGCTTACACAGATTCTGATTATGGAGGGTGCAATCAGAGTCGGAAGTCAACTACTGGAGGATGTCAGTTTCTAGGAGGCAGATTAGTGTCCTGGCAATGCAAGAAGCAGACATCAGTCGCCATTTCAACATGTGAGGCAGAATACATGGCAGCATCCAACTGCTGCTCCCAGGTTCTGTGGATTCAACAACAGTTACGCGACTATGGTCTGAATTTCTCACTTACTCCAATTTGCATTGATAACACAGCTGCGATCTCAGTAACTAATAATCCCGTAAAGCACAGTAAAACTAAACATATTGACATACGTCATCATTTTATACGGGATTGTGCTGAGAAGAAACTGATTGTGCTCGAAAAGGTTGATACGTTAGATAATTTCGCTGATTTATATACTAAAGCGTTTGACAAATCAAGATTTCAAAACCTTGTTAAGTTGAATGGGATGATCAATCCCGTGTAACCATGCTTTTTGTGCATATAAAAAAAAAAAAAAAAAAAAAGTCACTATCGCTTAAAATTATGTCGGTTACCTCAGTTTGAAGGACATATCCTCGGATATGTTTGGTCCTCATTTTCTACTTGTAGAGTATGAGGGTTGCCATTAACTAGATGACTGAAAGTGACCGGCGCGATTATGATGTCTTTTTATTCTTTCGCTGAAAATTAGTCGTTCATACTTAGTTAGAATGACACATACTTGTATGTGGTCGGTCCAGCGGATCCATTGGATCCTCAGGATAACCGTTTACCTGAAGACTTTGAACTGATCGGGGCGATTGAAGTCAAAAAAAAAAAAAAAAAATTTTAGGGAAATGAAATTATTTTTCAAGTCTACTACTTCGTAAGAAGTTCTGTTACTATATTTTAACAGAAAATTGATCCAACCTTGGAAAATGATAGATTTACTGATTCTGTGTGCTTAACTAGTGAAGTTACTAGGCTTAAAAGGCTTTAGAACAGTCATTGTATGTCATGGTAGCTTTTTATGGTGCGTAAAAGTAGAAGTGATACTAACTAAATCTACTCGATTTTATGTGGAAACTTCTTAAGAGTTCTGCATGTCTTCATATATATCTTTCCGAATGATAGGCAGAAAAGCGATTACCCAGTCATACACGAGCCTGTTAGTGTTCTGATTCCCGTGAATAAAGCGTGTCAAGAGACTGCAGTGATCCAGATTCGGGACTTGCAGTTGTTCTCTATGTGTTTGATAAAAAAAAAATAATAATAATAATAATAATAATAATAATAATAATAATAATAAAAAAATTTATAAGTCATTGAGACATTCTTTAACTTGAAATGTCAATCATGATGTAAGAAAGAGAACGGGAAGCAGAGTCTAAAGATCGAAGAATACTTACAACTTAATCAGACACTACGGGTCGAAGTCAATTCGGGGTGACTTGGGGAAAGCCAAATAAGCTTTGAGAATAGATAGGAGGCATCATAATCTCTGAGTTGTTGCCCACTTAATTTTTGAGCTTAATTGAACTTAACTCGTATCACAGAAATGATGAAAACCATCTTAAGTTATTTACCTGATTACAACCTGTTTCTTTATGTCATAATACAGCTAAACACGGATCTATGTGACAGTCACGTAGTTAGTATGATTCCAGTTCGGATCTTTTCTAAAACGTAGTAGTCCCTGTCGAGACTGAAATTTGATCCCTTGTACTTTAATTTTTAAAAGTTTTTCGTACTTAGGTAGTTTATGATTTTATCACTGGTTACTTGGACTTGATCGTGTCATTTAATTCTTAAAGGGAAGTTTTTAAAACTTAATTGCAAAATGTTCAAACTCTAGGGGTTTATTTTGTAAAATCGGCAAACTTGTGAATAACTTCGCCCTAGGCGAAGTTATCCACAATTTCGCCTGTGTAACTCCGCCCCTATATAAAGAATACTTAAGGTCAAACAGTTCATTATTTTCTGAAATTCGGCGAACTTATTCTCTCGATTAATCCAGCGAACTTGTCCGTTTTCCAGCGAACTTATCGTTTTTTTTTTCGATCCTTGTGCTTATTTTTCCAGTTTCCGTTTCGATTTCAAGGTGTGTGTTGTCATTGTATCGTATAATCCTTGTTCTCCGATGTTAATCAGTGGTCGTTTCGACCCGGTTATGGACCTCGGACCGTCGGACCGTTCAATCGGATTTTTCAAAAATTGTTTTACGTGGTTCTAATCAGTTTGATCGTCTAAATAACCTTAAAATCATGTGTTTCGGACCCCTCAATCGTCAAACTAACCATGAAACATCAGATTTCCGAGTTTGAATCTGCTTACTGTCGCCGATTCATATTCAGGCGAACTTATAGGTTAAGCGAAGTTATCCGTAACTTCGCCTAAGGTTTAACTTCGCCGGATAATGAATTATGCAACAGTATATGAGGCGATGTTGTGGTTAGGCGAAGTTATCATTAACTTCGCCTGGACCTTTTACTTAAAAGTTAATAGACGAAGTTACAGTTGAAGCGAAGTTGTTTACCAACTTCGCCCACCTTTAACTTCGCCTATACTGAATAATCACAACTTCGCTCATGGTAACAGGCGAACTTGTGGTTTGCCTTGACGGTCATCTAACTTGATCTGTTTGTTGCAGATATGGCTGCAGTAGCAGGTGCTGGAGGTGCTGGAGGAGATGATGGAGGAGATAATGAGAGACAATTCTTTCCGGGTCATAACATGTATATCACACTTGACCCAGACGCGAGTGGAGTAGATGATTTCCGCAAAATCATCACATTCCTGCTACGCTCGCGGATATTCCACGCCATTTCGACAACTCTGCCGATTTCCTTGCCCAACATTGAGGATTTCTGGCAGACGGTGGAATATGACTGCCGCGTCGACCCCCCGGTGATGCGTGCAACGGTAAATGGTCAGGATGTTCAGTTCTCGTCTGAACAAATCCGGGTGGCTTTGCAATTCGGAGAGGAGACGAGGGACGACCCGACAGAGTTTGTTGCTCCGTTCCGTGATGGAGCATTTCTACGAATGGGATATTCTGGTCCCTTGGGGGATACACAAAGAAGGAAAGGTTTCTTGCTCGATCAGTGGCGCTTCCTCATGCATGTAATGATTGTCTGCATGTCAGGGAGGAAGGCGGGCACTGACGGGATGGGCGCGACCTTGCAGTCGGCGATGACTGCTCTGACTTATAACAAGCGTTACAGCTTGAGTCAGATGGTCTTCTATGAGATTAATCGACAGCGAAGGTCAATGGGGCGTGAGAGATTCATCATGTATCCAAGATTTCTCCAAATGATCTTGAATCATGTTGCTCCCACGTTGCCTCAACGTCGCCCTATCAGATACGTGGAGAGTGTGAACAAGCGTATCTTTGCTCAATGTAGAACTTCGAGTGCTAGAAGCAAGCCTGAACTGCGTCCTAGGCATACTCCACTGTTTGGGTATTTAATCAACCCGGAGTATGTTCCTGCTAATGGGGACGAGTTTAGAGATCCTCAAACACAACAGGCAGGAGCACCTCAAGATGTACCTGCTGCGCCTGTTGTGACAGCTGCAGAAGAGGTAGACCTTGACGCTGCTTTTGGCGGCCAAGGATTTTTTGACATGGACCGAGTTGATCTCCAAGAAAATATACAGGTCTCGGTTCCACAGAGTACGGGAGTACATGTTACTAGAGCAGCTACGACGGTGGATGACTCAGATTTTGATGATGTAATGGATGAGGCAAGACGTATGATGGTGACTCAAGAGAGGACGTATGGGAAGAGAAAGAGGACAGATGACGACAGTGAGTCAGAAGAAGAAGAAGACATTCATAAGTTGATCAGACGTTCAAGAAAGGACAGGACAGGTGCAGGTAGGGGAGCTGGTGAGAGCTCTAGAGTCGTACGTTTCGCTCCGCTCGCACTGTCCGGTATGTCAATTGTCCCTACACCATTACAGGTCACAAGGCCAAGCGCCACGGACGTTCCTGTGGTGGCTACATCATCATCTGTTGGCCTCCCATCCATCACACTCCAGCTGACGACTCCAGATATTGTATCGTTGCCGCCTCCAACGCTTACTCCGTCGGAGGTTGTTGCACAGGTTATTGAGTCGACAGTGGTTCACACTGCAGGGTTGTCGGTCACGATACCACCTGCGGTTACGTCCACAGCTACTTCTGATGTCCCGGTTTCATTCGAAATCCCTCCTCAGTATACTCAAGACATATCTCACATGAGGTTCGATTTCGATGCAACCCTATCAGACACGGAAAGAATAGCAGCACTTGAACGGGTCGTGGCAGAACAATCAAGGGTGAATCTTATCCAGACCCAGGCTATTCAGCACCTAGTAGCAAAAAATCAACTACAGTCGTCCCTCCTGGTTGAACATGGAAAAATTATAGATGCTATGAAGGAGTTCTTGTCATCTCAGGGGGAGACGAGCTGTAAAGGCGACGAGCTCAGGACAAAGAAGAAGAATGACAAAGACGATGATCCCAATGCATCGAAAGGTACAGGTGGTGAGTTGCCAAGAACTACTCAAGCTCTTGGGACAACCACAGCTCAGGGGGAGTCTGCAGGTGCAGCTGGCGGTTCTGGTGGTGATGAGGTGGTGATGGTAGATGACGAGGAGATGGGAGATGATGTGATCGATGCCTTGAAGGAGTTGGATGATGATATGTTAGATGTTGATGATGTGTGTAATGATGATGTGCTGCCATTAGAAGAAATTGAGAAGATTGGTGCACATATAGTGATAGAAGATGATGTTGAAGAAGGTGAAATTGTAGAGGAGAATGTTGAACACGAGCTTCCAACCGTTGAGAAGTCGAATGTATGTGAAGATACAGTAGTTGATGATACAGAATGGGAGGAGCAGCCTAGATGGAAGGAAGGCTATGCTCATTGGTTTATCAAAACGAAGAAGTCAGTGGTACCTACAATGTTCAAGAAAAGTTATAATATTAAAGGGTACGCTGAGTCAAAGAAAGGCATTATCTGTTGGTTATATGATGAACAGCTAAAAGTGTTCGTGGTGAAAAGATATGATGGGATCCAATACTTTAAGAGGACGTTGAGATCTCTAAATACCTTACCTGAGTGTGAGGTAAAGGATTTGGCCAGACTGGGGTTGATTAATAGAAGTGATGATAATATGGCCAGAGTTATTGGGAAGATAGTATGGAAAGAAAGTATTAAAGAGAAAAAGTTTGATTTGTTAAAACCACAGAAAGGGAAATTAGTTGAAGATACTGAAAGAGGAATGAGAGCAGATGGCAAACCTTGGATGGTGATGAAATACAAGCCGATTCGGTGTTTGAAAGAGGTTCCAATGAAGACTATGCCTCAAGATGTGCTGAAAGATCTGAAATGGTGGTATGTGGATTGCCAGACTGCTGAAGCCGAGATGGAAGACGAAGACGAACAAGAAGTGCTAAGAGTGTATGATCCGATGCATCTTGTTAATTTATCTAAAGCTGATCTGCAGGTGTTAAACGAGAAGAAGATATTCTATATTCCTGCTTGGAAAGGCGAAGCGAGGAAATATCAGCGAGTAGTCACGGTCTGTGTAAGAGAGGGAGTGCATACATGAGATTACAAGACAAGTGCTTAAAGATAAAGATATGAAGCTACTGCCAAGGGGGAGTCTGTTGGTGCATAATGTCAGTAGTTCATAGTCTAGTGTCTGTAATCCAGTCTGTAATGTTAATTGTGTTTTGTTTATGTTTAAGCGAAGTTACTGACAAGTTCGCTTATCAGGCGAACTTGTTAGTCAAGGGAAGTTAGCAACAACTTCGCCTGAACATATCAGGCGAAGTTGTCGAGTATTTATACGGCTTGTTTAAAGTTGTTGAATAGAATAATATACAGACGTGTGTGAGTCGAGAGACGTGAGAACCAGAGAGTATTGAGTCTGTATTCAGTGATTATATCACGTGTTTCGGTTATAATATAACGTGTGTTCATTCGTATCGTGTGTTTGTTTGATTCGTGTTCTACGCTCGTAACGACCTACGCAGGGATTCCGCACCTGTGTAGATCGAGATATCCTGTGCAGATCCATCCAGGGAATCTACAATGTCTATCGCGACCATGTAAAATGTGTTAGCCAAGATTACACCCACTCGACCTGCCGTCGAGTTTAGAGTTGGGTGGGGTTTGTCAAACCCAGTAGTACTACTCAACAATGACTCGCTATTATACAAATACTAAACGGTTCGATGTTATGAAGGTTTGTTTGCCACTTAGCCTTACAAGTGATACATAACTAATAACAAAATCTAAAGCGTTTTGGAGTGTGTTATCTCCCCCAAGTAAAAAAACGTTAAAAAGAGTAAATGGGGAACGTGAAACTCACTGTTTGCGAAGAATTCAAAAACAAGTCAACCGAGAGATGCGCGTCACAGAAGGTCCTCACTAGCACTCTAAAACAAGAATGAGATTTTCTAAGCGTTGGAACTATTATTGAGTCTCTAGACTCGGCACATAATACCTATGCATGAGATATGCTTCGTGTTTCGTTTGTGAATTATGTGTGACTCTACAAACACATTGGTGACACGTTACATGTGTAAACAACTACTTAAGTATCAAGTACTAACATTGTACATTACTAGCAATCATTCCCCACAAGGGCAATTTAGTCAAAAACATAGCAATTATCTAACAACAAGCACGTTTCATGTATTTTCACATAGTTCAGCAGCTAGTTTTATCAAGACAGATTTCTACTTGAAAGATTACTCTATCCAACAGATCATAACATATCAATTAATTCACCAAAATTCTTCAAAAAAGCACAAATGAGTTAGGTTTCCAGAACTATTTTTATTGTATTTTTATTCCACATAGTTTTCTCACAATAACCAAAACATTACAGTAAACTCACAACAGACAAAATCATACGCAACAGAATGATATTTGTTATTCCCGATAAATGATAAATTCAATTAATGCAAAACCAATTGAGTTAGATTTTTAACTCAATATTTTAACTTCCAGAAGTGGAACTAACCCATTTGGTGTTGTATTTTATGAGATATGATTATTACAAAACAGCCTAACAGCAGACCTTACAATTCAGACTTGCACTTCAGTTTTGTAAAATAATAAAAGTTAACTTTTACACGTCCAAAAATTTCAAACATTGACTTTTTAGAAACTAGACTCAACCTAGTACACTATAGTGTTAAGAATTTCGATAATTACCACATTAACATTCAGTTACAGTCGTCTAAACGTAAACTTAACAATCTGTCCAGTACCAGTTTACATCAAAACTCAACATAACAACAATCTATGAACCATAATCCATGCATATAACACTCTAGACACAATATTTACCAACCATGCATATCAATCTCACATTACAAACATAGTTAGGGTTTTTCTTGAAAGTTTAAAATCAAAGAACAAGCGATTAACAAACAACAATAACACAACTAGTTATCAATTCACTAACAAATCATCATCAAGCATATAATCAAACCTTAACTCATCTTAATCATAATTTCAAGAATTAGGGTTTTGATTAACCCATTCAATATGAAAATTAAACACTTAGAATGCATAGAGTAGTTGTTACTTACCTTCCTAGTACCTTAATTCTTCAACAAAACTTGAAAGAGGTTGTATGTATGTGTGTGTGATGTGACGGTAGCCAAGAAGAGAGGGAGGGGGGGCGGTCGGGTTTGGGAGGGGGGAGGGAGGTTAGGGTTTTTGTTATTATTTAATAATTATATGTTACACAATAGCCCCTCTACTTTTAGTTATTACTTTTCTAGCATAAAATAGACTTTTGCATCTTGAGTTAATGTTCTACATATAAATGTCAAATAATACATAAACCTAACACATAATTATCAAATACTTATTGTTTTGATGTTTGTCATTTGTTCACCAATGGTTTGAGTCAACTCGTTTGCGTTTCGGTGCAATCCCGAAAGAATACATGTGTAGTGATTGTCAAGCGTCATTTAAAACCCTAGTTTAAATGTAATGAGATGTGCGTTATAGTTCTAGTGATCTTAAGTTTGAATTGACGGAGTTTGGATTAACGGAGTTAACCTGAAATTGCGTTATAGTGCGTCACATCATTCCCATGTTGAAAGAATTTTCGTCCCGAAAATTTGAGTCAAATCGTGATGGGTGTCTGAAAAAGCAAGAAAAAAATTTTCAGTTTGTCATAGCATCCCCTAGTAGAAAGAAATTTCGTCCCGAAATTTAATTCATACCTCTGGTGATTTCTGACGGTTTGCCGGCTTTCGCGCCCTCAAAAAGGTGAGGATACTTTTTCATCATTTTGTCCTCGCGTTCCCACGTGAACTTTGGTCCACGTCTCGAGTTCCAACGAACCTTAACGATTGGAATTTTGCTGTGCTTGAGTGTTTTGGTTTCCCAATCCAAAACTTCGACTGGTTCTTCGATGAAGCGTAGCTGTTCATCAACTTGCAACTCGTCAAAAGGGACTGCTTGGGTTTCATCAGAAATGCATTTCTTCAAATTGGATACATGGTATACATTGTATACGCTACTGAGTTCCGTTGGTAAATCCAGTCGGTACGCTACCGGACCAATGCGCTCAGTTATCCGGTAAGGGCCAACGTATCATGGATTGAGTTTGTTTCGCTTTCCGAAGCGAACTACACCTTTCCAAGGTGAGACTTTGAGTAATACTTGGTCGTTCACCTGAAATTCAAAAGGCTTTCGGCACTTGTCGGGGTAACTCTTTTGGCGATCTCGTGCTGCTGCCATGCGGTTTCAGATTTGAACAATCTTTTTAGAGGTTTCAAGTACTACTTCTGGACCAGTGATCTGGCTATCACCCACCTCTGCCCAGCAGAGAGGTGATCGACACTTTCGTTCGTACAACGCTTCAAACGGCGCTGCTTTAATGCTTGCGTGGTAGCTGTTATTATACGAAAACTCTACCAAAGGTAAGTGAGGTTCCTAACTTTTTCCGAAATCCAACACGCATGCACGCAACATGTCCTCCAAGGTCTTAATGGTGTGTTCACTTTGCCCATCCGTCTGAGGATGGTATGCTGTGCTCATATCGAGGCGGGTGCCTAGTGCACTCTGTAGTGACTTCCAAAATTGCGAAGTGAAACGGGAATCTCGATCAGATATGATTGAGACAGGCACTCTGTGTCTAGACACTACTTCTTTCATATAAACGCGAGTCAGTCTTTCCATTTTGTCCGATTCCTTGATTGCTAAGAAGTGTGCAGACTTAGTCAACCGTTCAACGATCTCCCAGATGGTATCGCATCCTGTCGGTGTTTTGGGTAATCCCGTGATGAAATCCATGGAAATGTGTTCCCATTTCCACGTTGGAAGTTCCGGTTGCTGTAGTAGACCAGATGGTTTCTGATATTCCACTTTGACTCTTGCACAAGTCAAGCATTTGCGTACGTAGGTGGCAATGTCGGCTTTCGTGTTTGGCCAACAGTAAAGTGCTTTTAGGTCATGGTACATTTTATCTGAGCCAGGGTGGATGGAAAATCGGGATTTGTGTGCTTCGTCCATCACTAGGGTTCTCAGCTCTACCTATCGAGGGACCCAAATCCGGTTTTCGAAATATCGGACCCATCCGATTTGGTTTCAAGTTGCTTGTTCATGCCCCGCATGAGTTCTGATGGGAGATTGAAAGACTTCGAGTTGCGCATCGCGAATCTGATCGGGTAAGTTGACGTGAATTGTGAGTTGTAATGCTCGCACTCGTCTAGGTTTATCGGTTTCTTTTCTGCTGAGAGCAACGGCCACTACATTGGCCTTGCCAGGGTGGTACTTGATGGCACAATCATAATCCTTAAGCAGCTCGACCCAACGACGCTGTCGCATGTTCAGCTCCTTCTGATCGTAGATATGTTGGAGACTCTTGTGGTCGGTGTAAATGGTAAACTTGGTACTGTACAAGTAATGCCTCCATATCTTAAGGGCAAACACCACAGCTCCGAGTTCCAGTCATGTGTCGTGTAGTTCTTCTCGTGAATCCGTAGTTGTCGAGAGGCATACGCTATAACTTTCTCGAGTTGCATCAACACGCAACCGAGACCCTGTATCGATGCGTCACCATGCACCTCAAAATTTTTTTGTTCCCTCGGGAAGGGCTAGGATAGGGGCACTACAGAGTTTGGTTTTCAACAGTTGGAAAGCAAATTCCTGCGCGTCACCCCAATTGTAGTTAGTACCCTTGTGCGTCAAGGCGGTGAGGGGTTCAGCAATCTTTGAAAATCCCTCGATGAAACGTCGGTAGTAGCCAGCCGGTCCTAGGAATTGTCGCACCTTAGTCGGAGTCTTAGGTGCTTCCCAGTTTTTAATGGCCTCTACCTTGCCGGGATCGACATGGATATCATTCTCATTGATCACATGTCCTAAGAAGTGAACATCGCGAATCCAAAATTCGCATTTCGAGAGTTTAACGTACAGTTGTTCCTTCTTTAGCAATTCTAGGATCAACTTCAGGTGTTCTTCGTGGTCAGCCTTGTTCTTGGAGTAGACGAGGATATCATCAATAAAAACAATTACAAACTTGTCGAGGTACGCCTTGCATACTCTGTTCATGAGATCCATGAATACAGCTGGTGCGTTGGTTAAGCCAAAAGTCATAACTGAAAACTCGTAGTGACCGTACCGAGTTCTGAATGTCGTCTTTGAAATATCTTCTTCGCACACTCTCAGTTGATGATAACCAGATCTCAGGTCGATTTTCGAGTAGTAACTCGATCCTTGAAGCTGGTAGAACAGATCATCAATTCGGGGTAAGGGATAATGGTTCTTGATCGTCACCTTGTTCAGCTCTAGGTAGTCGATGCACATGCGGAAAGTTCCGTCCTTCTTTCGAACAAATAAGACAGGGGCTCCCCATGGTGATGAGCTAGGTCGGATAAAACCTTTATCCAACAAATCTTGCAATTGAGTGGACAACTCTTGAAGCTCTGCAGATGTGAGCCGATACGGGACTCGTGCTATGGGTGCTGCACCGGGAGTCAATTCGATTTGGAACTCGACTTGACGAATAGGTGGGAGTCCAGGCAAATCCTCCGGGAAGACTTCCGGAAAATCTCGCACAATCGGTATTTCTTCGATTCGCTTCTCCTCCGCGGGTTTCTCGACAATATGGGCTAAAATTGGTGGATGACCCTTTCGTAAATATTTTTGCGCCTTCATGAGGGTGATGACACTTGTGGTCATGCCGCTCTTCTCGCCCTAGATCAAAATGATTTTGCTGGAAGGGGTAGTGATGTGGACTATCTTGTAGTGACCAATGATCTCCGCTCGGTTCTCGGATAGCCAGTCCATGCCGACAACGACATCGAAACTACCCAGTGTAAAAGGTATGAGGTGGATATCAAAAGTATGACCCGACAGTTTCAACTTACATCTCGCTAATACGTGAGTTGTTTCTATAGACTTACCGTCAGGTAATTCAACAGGAAAGATAGCATCTAACGGGGTTGGAGTTAAGTCTAAGAGTTTACTAAAGGCTTTCGATACAAAGCTCCTATCAGCTCCAGTGTCAAACAAAACAGAAGCAGAACAGTCGTTCACAGGGAATTTACCGGTAACCACATTCGGATCGTTGCGGGCCTGGCCCGACCCAATGACGAAAGCTCAACCTTTACCACTGCTTCCGCCACTGTTGCTGCCTCCATTGTTCTCATTCTGCTTTAGTTTGGGGCAATCCTTCCTGAAATGACCCTCTTGACACTCGAAGCAGCCTTTAGTCGCCGTAGGCTGTTTAGGAGCACCCTTTTCCGCTAGGTCTCCCCTACATTCTTTGGCCTGATGACCCATTTTTCCGCATCTCATACACTTGATACAGTCGCATGAGCCAGCATGGTGATAGTTGCACTTGTTGCATCTCGGGTACTTCCCAGCATAGCCACTCGAACCTTGCCCACCACCGTTGTTGTATTGTTGGAACCCTGATTATAGAAGTTCCGAGCGAGTTCAGGTTTACGGTAGTGTTGTTGCTGTGGGGGGTTCAATGATGAGGACCTGGTGTTGTCAAATTTTCTCTTTCCATTACTCAGGTTGTTGTTGTTGTCAGTGATTGAGTTGTCTCGGGTTTTAGAGGTGGAACCTCTAGGTGGTAACGCACCTTGTGTCACTTCCTGGTCCGTCTGTTTGTGAGCTAATCGGATCG
Source organism: Bidens hawaiensis (assembly GCF_021521415.1). NCBI lineage: Eukaryota > Viridiplantae > Streptophyta > Magnoliopsida > Asterales > Asteraceae > Bidens > Bidens hawaiensis. The sequence goes on along the minus strand of NW_027491035.1, from coordinate 825,776 downwards.
CCTGTTGAATTGTAGCTGGTTTGGAAGACGTCACCATACCCTGAATTTGTGGTACCAACCCATCGATATACATCTCGATTCTCTTACTCGGCGAGTCAACCATCCGTGGACACATTACTACTACCTCATGGGAACGGGTGGTGTAGGCTTAAATCTCTGAACCCACCATTTTCAACAACCAAAACTCAGATTCCAACTTCGCGATTTCCTCTCTAGGACAGTACTCTTCTCGCATCATATTTTTGAACTCTTCCTAGTTCATAGCGTTCGCCAAATCCAACCCAAGAATTTGCACATTGGAGTTCCACCAAGTGAGGGCAGAATCCTCCAGTGTCCCAGCAGCGAACTTAACCCTGCTGACGGGTGGACAGTTACACATCTCGAAAGGTGACTCTGCCTTCTCAGCCCGACGCAGGAAACCTATGGCTCCCTCAGTGCCCTTAAACGAATTGGGCTTGCAATCCAGGTAGTTCTTGAAAGTACAGGCTCCGGCTGGACCTCCGGCTTGATTTTGAACATGTGCGGCTAGAGCTGCCGCCGCATGGTCATTCAATAGGGTTTGGAGTTCTGCTGCGGTTAGGTTGATGTTACCGCGACCATGCCCAGCGTTTCTTCCAGCCATCTCCTAGAATCACAGCATAAAATGTTAGACATGAATTCTTGGTTTCATATGCAACACAACATACATGTAATTAAAGTTAGGTAAGAAAGAAAAAAAAATAAAAGAAGCAAACATCACATCACAACCATATAATAATCCAAATAATAATTCATGATTAAAACCATTGTATTCGCTACAAAGTATTTAAAACAAATCCTTAAAATAATAGATAATAATAGTTTGGATGGAGACAACCCCTCTATCTAGGTGTTATCATTCTCGGGTGTCATCGTCTGAGGATACCTCTGAGTGTGCCTCCGGCTCAGCCGGTTCTTCCTCCGGTTCCTCTTTGGGTTCCTCCTCAGGATCTTCCTCGGGTTCCTCCTCAGGATCTTCCTCAGGTTCTTTCTCGGGTTCTGCTGCATTCTGGGCAATATGCGTTTGTAAGATATCACAACGCTCTAGAGCTATCTCTGTCCGGGATCTCGCCACAAGGAGTTGCTCTTGCAAATCTATCATCTCTGCTTGCATTTTTCTCATAATCTTCATATGTTGATCATTAGCAACCTGCACTTCCTTCATAGCTGCTGTTAGGAGGGAAATTTCCTCCCTAGCCTCGGTTCCAGCTCTTACCAATCCGGAAACGTTCTCTCTCGCCGAGCGCATAAAACCCGCGTCACGCTCTAAACAGGAAACAACAGCCGCGAGAACACGCTCTATTGGTTCAGTTATGGGTGGTAGGGTGTTGGGGTATGCAGGACGGCTCGGGTGAGGTAGTGGGGGAACTTGTTCGCGATAAACCATACGCCTGATCAGACTCGGGTACCAATCCCAGCTAACGTCGTCATCGTACATGCCTCCAGATAGGCGATACCTCTTCGGTGCAGGGGCTTCTAGTTCCGGGGCTACTCGGGGTGGCAACGAGGTAGGTAGCTGCGGTTCCTTTCCATGGGCATGAGTCACCTGGTCGGATGATGATGATGGTGGTGTCGACATCCCACAGGATAAGTCGTGTATGCGTGCGTATGAGTTAATGAGATAGAGAGATAAAGATAACGAAAGACTAAATAAAATACATATGCAGTGCGTAAAAATTATAACTAATAGGTCGTTGCGGTTATAGTCTAGTATGCATGCAAATTCTAGTTCGCTATAACCAATGGCTCTGATACCAATCTGTCACACCCTCAAAATCCACTAACGGAGTTTTACCGTCAGAGGGTGTGAACTAACAGGATCGGAATCATTAGTTATAATCAAACACCACAAATAAAGTTTTCAAACCACAAAAACATTTAAGTTTAAATGAGTGTGGAAGCGTAAATTCAAAAAGCAAGTGTTGTGTCACGCAGGACGACTTAAAAACCAATTAATAACAGTTTAAAAAAAAGTTTGCAAAAACGATAGAGTTCAATGAATTGCATGTTCCTATACCGCGCGCCCACCTCGGTTACCTGAGAATAACATACTAAAAGTGTCAACACAGGGTTGGTGAGTTCACATATATAAATATAGAAAACGATTTGCGTTTAAGTGTTTTCGTTGCGTTTTGCGTTTGCGTTTCCAGATAATGTAATGTCAATTATATATCGATAGGTATCTAGCCTATAAAACAAGTATTACTAAGTGTTCGACACCGAAGCTGACTTTTATCAATTGCCTTGCCACCATGTCTACCACGACCATGGAAAATGTGTTAGCCAAGATTACACCCACTCGACCTGCCGTCGAGTTTAGAGTTGGGTGGGGTTTGTCAAACCCAGTAGTACTACTCAACAGTGACTCGCTAGTATACAAATACTAAACGGTTCGATGTTATGAAGGACTTTAGTTGGATTGTTTGCCACTTAGCCTTACAAGTGATATATAACTAATAACAAAATCTAAAGCGTTTTGGAGTATGTTATCTCCCCCAAGTAAATAAAAAACGTTTAAAAGAGTAAAAGGGGAACGTGAAACTCACTGTTTGCGACGAATTCAAAAACAAGTAAACCGAGAGATGCGCGTCACAGATGGTCCTCACTAGCGCTTTAAAACAAGAATGAGTTTTTCTAAGCGTTGGAACTATTATTGAGTCTCTAGACTCGGCACATAATACCTATGCATGAGATATGCTTCGTGTTTCGTTTGTGAATTATGTGTGACTCTACAAACACATTGGTGACACGTTACATGTGTAAACAACTACTTAAGTATCAAGTACTAACATTGTACATTACTAGCAATCATTCCCCACTAGGGCAATTTAGTCAAAAACATAGCAATTATCTAACAACAAGCACGTTTCATGTGTTTTCACATAGTTCAGCAGCTAGTTTTATCAAGATAGATCATAACATATCAATTAATTCACCAAAATTCGTCACAAAAGCACACATGATTTAGGTTTCCAAAAGTATTTTTATTGTATTTTTATTCCATATAGTTTTCTCACAATAACGAAAACATTACAGTAAACTTACAGCAGTCAAAATCATGGGCAACAGAATGATATTTGTTATTACCGTTAATTGATAAATTCAATTAATGCAAGACCAATTGGGTTAGGTTCTTAACTCAATATGTTAATTTCCAGAAGTGGAACTAACCCATTTGGTCTTGTAGTTTATGAGATATGATAATTACAAAACAGCCTAACAGCAGACCTTACAATTCAGACTTGCACTTCAGTTTTGTAAAATAATAAAAGTTAACTTTTACACGTCCAAAAATTGCAAACTTGGACTTTTTAGAAACTAGACTCAACCTAGTACACTGTGGTGTTAAGAATTTCTACCAATTACCACAGTAACATTCAGTTACAGTCGCCTAAACATAAACTTAACAATCTGTCCGGTACCAGTTTACATCAAAACTCAACATAACAACAATCTATGAACCATAATCAATGCATATAACACTCTAGACACAATATTTACCAACCATGCATATCAATCTCACATTACACACATAGTTAGGGTTTTTCTTGAAAGTTTAAAATCAAAGAACAAGTGATTAACAAACAACAATAACACAACTAGTTATCAATTCAGTAACAAATCATCATCAAGCATATAATCAAACCTTAACTCATCTTAATCATAATTTCAAGAATTAGGGTTTTGATTAACCCATTCAATATGAAAATTAAACACTTAGAATGCATAGAGTAGTTGTTAATTACCTTCCTAGCACCTTAATTCTTCAACAAAACTTGAAAGAGGTTGTATGTATGTGTGTGTGATGTGACGGCAGCCAAGAAGAGAGGGAGGGGGGATCGGGTTTGGGAGGGGGGAGGGAGGTTAGGGTTTTTTTTATTATTTAATAATAATATGTTACACAATAGCCCCTCTACTTTTAGTTATTACTTTTCTAGCATAAAATAGACTTTTGCATCTTGAGTTAATGTTCTACATATAAATGTCAAATAATACATAAACCTAACACATAATTATCAAATACTTATTGTTTTGATGTTTGTCGTTTGTTCACCAATGGTTTGAGTCAACTCTTTTGCGTTTCGGTGCAATCCCGAAAGAATACATGTGTAGTGATTGTCAAGCGTCATTTAAAACCCTAGTTTAAATGTAATGAGATGTGCGTTATAGTTCTAGTGATCTTAAGTTTGAATTGACGGAGTTTGGATTAACGGAGTTAACCTGAAATTGACTAGTGTCACAGATATCGTCTCATGGCTATATGATTCTAAGCTTAAAGTATGTATAATTAAATGGGAAAAGGGAATCCAGTAGTACGAAATGATAATGGACGTCCTTACAATACCGCGTTGGGATGTTCGTACCCTCGCGTGTCGTCCATTTATCAATCGTGGTGGCAACCGGACAGCTGAGTGGTTTCATCAACACTTGCTGTTCGAGGTCAATCATGGTTTCAAGTTCTTCAAACCCAGGTCCCGAGATGTAAACGTATTGACGAGATTGATCCAAGGACTGGCTGGAGGAAACTTGTTCTTAAGGTAAAGCCGTCAAAGACGATGAAGCGGGTGCCTGTGAAGACGATGCACCAACACATGCATCTCTCGTTTGACCGCTGGTACTACGACAATCGTACTGGCGAGGCCGAAATTGTGCTTGGTAAAGGACTGAAGACTGAGCTTATCAAGATAATCGACCCGACGTGTTGGTTAATTTATCTGAGACTGACAATGACGTGCTGCACAAGAACAAGATTCTGTTTGAGCGCGATGAAGACTATGACCTGGCTATGCAATTCCAACGCGTTGTGCGTGTTTGTCATGAATATGGAATTCATAGTTGCAGAGACCGGCAGTCCAAGCGTTTCAAGTGAAGACCAAAGACAAAGAGCTCAAGACGAGGGGGTGTCTGTTAGTGCACGGTTTTGCGTCTTGAGTCTTTGTATTTATCATTAACGTATTTTTCGTTTTGTTTAATATAATAAACAATTATTAGTTCATTAATGTAACGTCTAGTTCTCTAAGGTTGTTTAGCAAACTAAGACTTAAGTTAAGTTTCCCCTGATTTGTTAAGGATGTTTAACGAATCAGGGGGTGATTCGTTAAGTTATTTACTTTGTAATGTATGTTACGAAGCGGACTCTAGTTCGTTTGGGGATGTTAACGAACTAGGTCCGTCTTCTATTTATACGTGAACATTGTTCACGAGTTATTTAAGTTTTGAGAGTAATTAACGAAGTTTTGTCCAAATCGCTCTCAATCTTCATCTTAATATTATTCACAGACACAACTACTAATACTGATAATATATATACATATAACATATAATCAAACATAATGATGAGCTAGGTCCGAGTTAGGGATTAATCGAATACACAGATCCGAGATCTGTTATTGTTTAAGGATTGATTCCAGGTTCAAACAAACTTCTCCTATGTCAAATAATTCTTGATTGGAGAACACAGGGTACCCAGGAATTAATTGATCACTGTCAAAAGTTTCTTTAGGATTCTTTTTGTAATTAAACTTGATCTTCCTTAAGATTTCTTTGCTTGGTGGCCTCAAAGCATTATAATTGATCTTAGATCCACCACATATGTCAAATGACACATGTTCTCTTCTCATTTGTTCATTATGTTTTCTTATCTTTGGTGTGAGAGGTTGTAACAATGGAAGTTGATCAATTGAGCTAGGTTTTCCATTTCTTTTGTTCTTGAAACCATCATTACTTGAACATTGATCACTTGTATCACTTAAATCATCGACATTTAAACACTCTTCATCAAAGTCATCTTCTGAGACTTCAATTCCAACAGATTTTTCTTCTTTCACATATTCCTTCAACACAAACTCTCCATCTTCACTCACTTCAACCATCTTGTAGTTGTTAAGGAATTCCTCTTTATCTTGAAAAACATCTCTAAACTGATTAAGGTATGCCTCCCTCTTCTCTTTATCAACTTTCAAAGAGTAGTTATCATTCAATAGTGGAGGAACAACCTTATACTTGTCTTCTTCTTTGATTTTGTTCAGAATTCCCAAATATTTCCTGTTGAGACAAGGTTTTTAAAGAATTCATTCTCTACTAGAAGTGTGGTATTCTTCACCTTCTCCTCAACAACCATCTTTTTCAAACCTTCAATCTCAGTCACATATCTTGACTGTATTCTGTAACTATCCATACAATCTTGCTCAAGGCTCTTGATTCTGTATCCATATGTTAAATCACTTGATTGATAAACGTTAATCACACTTTGCTTTCTAAAGTAGTCACTTTCAAGTTTTCATATCTTCAATTTAAGAGATTTAATAGTTTCAAGTAATTCAATTGTTGAGATTGAATGTACCTGTGTTGAAGAAGATCCATCTTCATTCTGAGTTTGAGCCATTAGTGCAACATTTTCTTTGCTTATATCATCAGCATGATTACTCCAGTCAAAATCACCATCTTGTTGATTAGCAGCCAATGCAACATTGCCTTGATTTTTAGGTTGGTTATTGTTGTTTATGTCGTTGTTTGTGGGATTTTGTGCATGGTTTTGTTTGTTGTTTCTTTGGTAATTCTGATTTTGAGGGACAAATTGTTGATTGTTCTCTTGTGGATGTTGGTAGTTGTTGTTGTTGTTGAAGTTGGGGTTATTGTTGAAATTGTTATTGTAATTTTTTGCTGGCCTTGTTGGTATTGGAATTGATTTCTTGGCTGTGCAAACTGGTTGTTTTGGAAATTTCTTTGTTGGTTGCACTCTCTTGCAAAATGTACCGGTTGTTGACAGTTGTAGCATATGCCTTTTGACTTGTCAAAACCTATTCTTTCATTTGGGACTGAAACAAGAGATCTACTGTCATCCCCCAACCTACGACGGAGATGCCGGGGCGTGAACTGATTGCCCACAGCTCTCAAGGTACTATTATGCAAATTGATAATGACAATATCTATTTAATTTATTTAAATAAAACTATTACAGTTAAGTACATCAAATATAAAGAAATGACAACAATGCTCAATTAAGTTTGCATCCTAAAATACATCTCTACGTGATCTTCATCTGTAAGGCCCCGTCACCGGTGGCCCTACTTTAGCGTTGGATTTACTCATAAACGCAGTTCTAAATATCAGAGTTAATTAAAACATTTACGCGGAATATAAAACTTTCATAAAACATTACATAATTCACAACTTGTCTCAAAACATCCTTTGTCTTTCAACATTAAAGCATTAAAATTAAAACATCATAAGTCTTTAGATGCCAGGCTCTTGTTCAATGCCACGTGTCTCCTCAAGCGAGCTGCCTCATCCTACTCACCTGCGTGCATACTAAAAGTCAGCTACGCTGAGTGAGTTCTAGTTAATCATACACTATACATTACACATAAACTTATATTCTTTCATTCATACTTTCATACTTTCATTCTTTCTTTTGTATTAACTTACCTTCATATCTTACGTTATAAAGAGCATTACGCCCTACATTCCTCGAGTATTATTAGGGCTCGGTACCCTCCTTCCTCGAGTATTATTAGGGCTCGGTACCCTCCTTCCTCGAGTATTATTAGGGCTCGGTACCCTCTTTCCACGAGTATTATTAGGGCTCGGTTTCCCTCTTTCCACGAGTATTATTAGGGCTCGGTTTCCCTCTTTCCTCGAATATTAGTAGGGTTCGGTTCCCTAGTTCTCGAATATTAGTAGGGTTCGATTCCCTCTTCGTTACCATACAACCATACATCATACCTCGAGTATTATTAGGGCTCGGTACCCTTTTCGTAACCATACAACCATCATTTCCTTCTTTTATTAACTTTATCACATTCATACACATAAGCATTCATATCATACTTACCTTATACTTAGCGTTACAACCTGACAGTACGTGCAATATCCGAAGATCGTTCACGTACCGTCAAGCCATCATTCATACATATCACATTATTCACATAAGGCATACACTTATCTCTTAGGATAAGCGTATTAACAAACATATTGAGTATGCACACAGCCCCAAAAACATAACACATAAATGGGGCTAGAAACTCACCTGAACACGGTTACGTTCACCGTTAATCGTAATTTCTTTCTTCAGTTGTGCACGGCTGACTGTATAACAAGTATACGTATCAATTAACTATCACTTCTCATAATGTATTTCTATTCTTTATATGACCCACAACGAACGGGGGTCCGGGGGCAGCGCCCCTGGCAGCAGGGTCTAGGGGCGGCAGCCCCTAGCTTGGAAAAATTTTATTTCCATTAACTGTCTTAACACATTTTTCATTAGATTTTTAATTTATTTTCTAATCGAACTTGACTTTTAGGCGAAGTTAAACCTTAGGCGAACTTAGCTTTAGGCGAAGTTGTCATCAGGCGAACTTGGCTTTAGGCGAAGTTACCAGTTAGGCGAACTTGGCCTCAGGCGAAGTTATCGCTTTGAAGGCGAAGTTATCGCTTGAAGGCGAAGTTATCGCTTTGAAGGCGAAGTTGCCCAGATGCAGGCGAAGTTGCCCAGATCAGCCGCTATTTTAGTTTCTGACCAGCATTTCGAGCGATTTTAACACCCTTGCTATGGTTCGACATCACCCCCTACGTTCCCCAACCGTTTTCGGTCGTATATACGCTATAAAGCTCGGATCTTTAAACTTCAAATATCAAGAATCATACCTTTTTGAGCTTGTTTGGATCTTGTTTAACTTGTTATCACAACTAATCTCTCTCTCTTTCTCGGATCTCGCTCGATTCTTCCCTCGGCCGGCCGGCGGGTGCGGTGTGTGGTGTGTGTGTTTTGGAGTGTGTTTAGAAAATAGATGGAATGAAAGATAGTTTGGGGTTTTAGGGGATATTTATATCCCTTAAATCCCATGGACCTAAGGCCCCTTTCTCATTTAACCCATCTCAATTAATCTAAGTCCATGATCCGCTCCTTACTCGATATTTAATAATTAATAACGCGAATTCACTATACATAACTTTCTTTATTCAACATTATAAATTTTAGGATGTTACATCATCTTGCTAAATAACTAAGCTGATAACATGCAATTGCGTATAAAATATATATTTGTCAACAACACATGTTGAGTGAGTAAAACACCAGTTTAAGACACAACAGTAATAATATATAATAAATAAAGAAAGACGCAAACTGTTCCAGGGAGATAAATAGTTAAACCATGGCACATACACAAACAATCAACCATAAAGAAAGGGCTAAACCATTGCCATGCGAATGGGCATTGGTTACCAAAAATGAGGTGTCGGTGAAACCATTGTCAATGCATCGGACGCCGGCCACTACAACGGTCGTATGATCAGACTAGAATGAGAATATGTTGGACCTCTCCGAATGCGGTTCAAAAAAAGTAAGTAAGCAGATAGGAAGTTAGGCATAAGTTGATATACACACAAGGAATAAACATGTGCGGTTTTGAATACTAGATAATATATCAATACTGTAAATACGCAAATATCCCTAAAAGATTTCAAAATATGTAAAAAGGGGAGTGATTACTCACCTTGATGAGTGAAACAAGACACAATGAGGATGATGAACCCTTCAGGATTTATCGTCAAGGATTCCTAGTTTAAATAATATAATATTATGAATTAATTGTAAGTTACATAATAACATATATCATAGATTCGGGTTTCGACATGATTTGAGTTATGATTTGTAATTAGAATGTTTATTGATTGTTCGATGGAAGTCTATTGTTACTATTAATACAAAACAAATATTATTGTTAACCATTTATTTATAAAATGATTATTTGCTTTATTATTTATAATATACCGCTAATACACAATATAATGCATTTATATAAATATCTAAATAAATAATTAAATATACCAATTAAATATAATGATTTGAGTAAATATAAGTTGAGATGTAATCTTTGAGTAAAATTAATATATAATACTGTAAATAAATAATTATAACATAAATTTTTTAAGTAAATAATTATAATAGTAATAATATTTGAACAAACATGCATTTTGCATCGTTAGCGTAATTAATGATAATAATATACGTTTGTTATAATTTTTATTTAAAGTATACTACAAATATATATATATATATATATATAAGAAATGTTAAAATAAAAACCCACTCCATTTGAGGAAACCATGTAAACCCTATATCAACCCTTGATGTTGCTTGATGAGTGGCTGAGATTAAAAGACTAATTAATTGAATTTTAAGTTATTTCAAAAATCTTAATAAAGGTAGAAAAGGGTAGTAGTGTCATTTTACAAACTACTTTATGTCTCAATCAAACTTCATGACACTCTCTTTCTCAAATCTAGAGAACTCTCTCACTTTCTCTTTCCATTTTTTCAAACCAAAACACTCTCTTTCTTTCTCCATCTTTGATTCACCAAACAAGAATCTAAATATGGTGATGATGTTAATCAAAACCACGATCCAAGATCGAAAACCCATATCTAAATCCACAAAACGGATTCTCGGCCACCGTCGTTACCGGAAGTCGCAAGCCAATCGTTTACCACTTGATCCGGTGATTTTCTTCAAAAAAGGTTCAGATCTAGAAATTTTATGTTGATAAAGTTGTTAACAAGAATTTATGGATGAAAGCTGCTAGGATCTCGTCGTTTTTAGTTTTTCTTTTTCTTTTTTAGGTACTATGTTGACAAAGTTCAGATCTGGTCATTTTAGTATTTTAGTTTTTTTAAGATATTTTTGAAAATTTTGTTTAGATATGGATATTATTTTCAATCTTTTGAAATTTGTTATTTTAGTGTAGAAAAAGAGCTCTTTTTTTAGTATTTTAGTTTTTTTTAGATTTGGATATTGGGATATTATTTTCATATCTGGTCATTTTAGTATTTTAGTTTTTTTAAGATATTCTTGAAAATTTTGTTTAGATTTGGATATTATTTTCAATCTTTTGAAATTTGTTATTTTAGCGTAGAAAAAGAGCTTCATTTTTCTTTTTATTGTTGGCCCTTAAAAAGATTTAAACTTTTTTTTTTGTTGCGATTCTTAAATAAATCTTGAATTTTGTAATATATCTTCAACTTATTTATACTGGAAATATTATATCTTCAATTTTGTAATATATCTTCAATTTTGTAATATAACTTCAGTTTTTTTAAAATATATACGTACAGTTTTAAAACATATGTTATGATTTTCTATAAACGTATGTTTTAATATGCAAAACATATGCTACGCTTGTCTATAAATGTATGTTTTAATATGCAAAAACATATGTTTTTTTTGTATCGGAATATTAATATTTAATTGGACAAATTTTAATATTTGCATAACCCATACATGCGCAAGAGAGAGTGAGAGACGTGTTATACAATGTTTATGAACATTTAATACAAAAAAGAGTGTGGGATACAAGTATTGTACCTTTATGAAATCAATCAAATCAAAACCATCATTTTAACTATTACTTTTTTCTATATAACCATTATAAGGTAAAGAGTTTTAAATTTTTCAATAACCCTATTAGGAGATAATTATAGTGTAATAAAGTTAATTCAAAAGATAGTGTGGGAGACATGGATTGTACTTTACAAAAATAAATTAAATTAAAGTCTTCACTTTTACTCTTACTTTTTCATTACTTTATGTCACAATTACACACTCTCTCTTACACATATCCACACATTTTTATCACACACTTTATGTCACTATCACTCTCTTTCTCCTAAACAAAAGTCACCATATTTTAAAAGTATACATTTCTCTTTCATCGTAACTCATTCCAGTCCAACCATCTTCCTCTTTTTCCTTATGATATCGACGGTGGTTTTCCGGCACTCTTTGGAAATCCGTCGCACCACAAGCCGATCTCTTATCGATTTTCCGGTTTGGAAGTAATATAAAACATATGTTAATTGTATAAATAAAACATATGTTACTTGTTTAAAAACATATTTTCAAAAAACATATGTTAACTGTGTACAAATAGAATATCCTTAAATAAAAAATAATACTAAAAAACAGTTGTATTCTAAACCTATCTCACAAATAACCCTAAAATTGGATCTCGCTTTACTTGTTTCTTGGATCTTTTTAATTAATTAATAAACAATACACATTATTTGGTAAGACTAGATGAATAGTAGACACTTAAAAGTGATGAAAAGTGATGGTGACATAAAGTAATAGAAAATGATATATTTTATTTGTTTAATAATTGTACACCTTTAAAGATGATAAAAAGTACTTTAAGTCTTATCAACTTTTTTACTTTTATCAACATTTTCATATTAAATATTTAAATATTCAAATCTCTATCATCCAACAAGATATTTAATCCAAGATTTAGATTTATATAAATTATAAATAATAAATAAAATATCAAGAAAACATAAAATATAAACAAAAGCAGCATGACCTATTTTTCTCTCGTAACATACTCTTTTCCCTATTTACTTTTTCTCTTTCTATATTTTATTTTAAACAAAAAGATTGAATTCAAATCTTCATATATTCATGGCAACTTTTATGTCCTTCATCAAGAAAACTTTTTTCATTGGTATTTATCATCTACTCGGTCTTCATCTTCTAAAGGTTAAATAAAAAAATACCTTGGAAGAAAACCCATTACCTGGAAGCGGTGGTCGGTGGACAAATTTCTATCTAGAGAAGGAAGTGAAATTCAAAGATGGTCAAGATCCGTCAACCATATCTAACGAGATATAACCGACGATGTCTTCTATGTGTTGTCTTCGGAACTAAACATTGATGCGTGAACCAAATCTTACCAGATCTAATGGTGTTGAACATAGATCCGCAAACCATATCGTGGACGTTTTCTATGTGTTGCATCAACTTTGCTAGCAGTGGAGGTGGTGAATTGGAGATATTGAGGCGGTGGTGAATCAGTGGTTGTAGTGGGTTAGGATATTTATGTTTGAATATGATAATAAAATTGGATCTTTGTATTGAATAAAAGAGAGAAAATGAGGATTTTATTCACATAGGGAGTTGGTAACAATAATGAGATCTGGATTTGTGGGTTTGTTTTGATTTGGGTTTTAGGAGAGAAATAAAGGTAGGATATAACAAAATGACAAATATACCCTTTATAATATATTTGAAATACAAAATGAAAACATATATGTGGCATAACCACAACCACATATTCGAGTTTCCAGGGTTTTCTCAACTGGAGGAAGTTTTCTTCTTATAATTCCCCTATATATATATATATATATATATATAGCATAAATATAAGAAAAATTATAAAGACATTCAACGACTAGAAAAACACCAATATTGGTGTCGGGTTTTAATAAAATAACGATGATTTATTATAAATAAGATGTACTTATAATACATACATATATCTACACATATATTTATACAAAAACTTCTAACGAGATTTAATTGACGAGGAGCGTAACTCAAAGAGGTCGGTTACGTAAAAATATCATTTGTTTATTAACAATATCAATTATAATAATTAAAATTCATTTAAAATATATATAAAAAATAAAATAACCAAAAAAACTGGGTTCAATGGGGTTCGAACCCGCGTGGTGGCCGACACAAGAGTTTAACAAAAACACTCATAACCAACTGGGCTGTGCTGACATTTGAGTAAGGAATGAAAACTAATTATTAAATACATAAACTAATTTACCCCAAATCCCCTAAGAACCCTAGAATACCCAATCGATTCAATTCATTGTTGTTTGATCAATCTAAAGAGTTCTCGGTTTACATAGCAAACCCGTAGCCCATCCCACGTGTAGACCAAGTACAAACCATACAAACTAGGCCCAACAATCTCCCCCTTGGTTTGTAGCTTTGTTTTTTATCTTGCTCCATGTAGTCTATATTAGAATCCTTCTTTCCTCCTACCCAGAACTTGCATCTGATGATAGAGGCAACCATACCTGTGTATTCTTTAGCGGCTGCATCAAAAAGTGGTTCAACTACTATCTGGAACATACTGAGTGTCTTGATATCCTTCTCTCCAACTTTCAACAGATCTCTTGGATCAACGAATCTATATTTCCCTTTGCCTTTCTCCAATTTAACAATCATAGTGGTAGTTTCACTATCATACACCCAAAACCTCATGTCGTCCAAGTGTCATCTGGGATAGCGTCTGGTACAGGAATATAAGTAGCCTTCTATGTGGGAGGCCACATTACATTCACCATTGCTTTCCCTGTATTTGGATCCATGACTCCCTTAGCTTTCTTTAAAAACGATTCTGCAGTTGTCATGTCTGGAAAACTTGTATCAACTTGACTTCTCAGGAAATTCCAAAAATCTCTACCACGTTTGTCATTTGTCGGGTTGGTGAATGGAGAATTAATCAGGTCACTAAGATCCACTTTGGTCCAGGAGCCAAAGTCTTTCATCTTCTTGTAATACTCAGTTGTTCCTGACTTTCTCTTTACCCACCACATATTCTTATCCGCATCAAAATCCAATGATAGAACTCCCGATCGATCACCATATTTATCATAGAACCCCTTTTGAAACGTAACGACGAACCTGTCTGGATGATCAGATGATTCAACATTCTGATTTGAGTTCTTCATCACCAGCAGTTTCTTCTTTCCCTTTTCAAGTAATTTCTTATGAATTCAGTCTGATTTCTCTTTGGTAATAGGGGTGCATCCATGTATTGTTTCAATGATTCCAACTCATCAATGTTGTCGGCTGGACGAATAGGAGAGCCTTTGTCTTGATCAACAGTGGGAATTTGAGATGCCACATCATCGTTTCTTTTAAACTAATCTCCAAATTATTGAAATAACTTTTGTTGAAGGTCAAAATACATTGCCATTAAACCTCCCATACCATACTGCAACTCTTTAATCTTGGAATCCTTGTCTGAGTTGCTCGCTTCAAATTCCCCAATACAGACATCTTTAACTACCCAATCTTGTTCGAGTTCAAAGACTCGACGTTGTAGTGCATGAATGTCTACATGGGCATCTTCAAGAACCACACCTTTACCCTTGTTTTGAAAGTAAGTCTCTCGCATAGCAAGAATTTGGGCAACCTTGTTTGATGTACCTGGGCTTGACTGACCCTGAACAGCTGGGCTAGATAAACCGAGGGAATATCTGTAGTGTCGGTGTATGGAATATCTGTCTCAAAGTCAAACGCACTAACAAAATCACTGGACAACAGATCTTGAAATGATGGCTATGTAGTAGATGTATCTGGCTCAACTTGTGTTTCTGGAGCATGTGACTCAGGTTGAGCAAGTTGTTGTTGTGGGCGGGTTGTTCTTGTTTGTGTTGGTGTTGTGGTTGTTGCTTCGGCTTCACTGTCCAACTCGCTAGATCTCGGGTCAACCCTTTTTCGTTTATGATGGATGAGATCAGCGGTTGGTTCTTCACTCACGTCTTCTTCAAGGCTTTCAGTAACTGTCTGAGGAGGTTTCAGCGTAGTTAACTGAAATTACGCTTTTGCAGCTTCAAAAGAACTCAATTTCTCAGCACTTGTAGAGGTATCTGACTGACGGTGTTCTGACTCATCTTCTTCATTATCAGAGATTTCGAAAGTTGCAGCACATGGTTGAACTAGTGCCGCATGTTCATCAGCAACCTGAGCTATGACTGGCTCAACTTCTGTCTCTGCAAATCGTCCAAATTTCACCAGAGCATTTATACCCCGATATACAACCTTGGCCCTTTTCCTGGACTGTTTCATTAACCCAAAGGTGTTGGGTCCCATTGACTTCATATCCAAAGTATCAACTGATCTGACCAGGTCGGTGTAATAAGAATCAAATATCATCTGTAAAAATCTTGGATACATAAGGAACATCTCCTTCTTCTTCGCTTTCAAATTGCTCATCATTTAATTGAAAACAAACTTGGAATAATTGTAATTCCAATCCATGATCAGAGCAACGATAGCAGACATCTGAGTGTGGCTGATTTCATCTGATCCTCCCTTCCTACCCGAGATACATGAAAAGAATGTGTGTATAAGGTATCTTCAATACGGGTGAAACAATTTCTTGATTGTCGAAGGATAGGTGCCTTCGTAACCCATTCTGGTGAGAACCACAGTAAATTCAGCAGCGGAGTATTCTGTTGGGTAATCAGATTGATCCCCAAACATAAGTACTTCTCTTACAATGGCCTCTGTAATAACAACTGGCTTCTTTTGTACTTTGGAGTCTATAGATACGACTCCATCTGGCCCTCGTGGATTGATTGACGAGTTGTTCCAAAATTCAGTGACCATCTTCTTGCATATGACAGGGCTCTCTCGTAGTGCATTAGAGATCCTGCAATTGTTAAGTCCGACTATCATCGACTTGAATTCCTTGTGGGCCATGGGTGGATCAAATAGGTGACCAGCAATATTATGCGTCTCAACAAACTTTAATGGAGTCTGATCAGCCATTTCTGCACCAAACGTATCAAGTTAGTGGATATATAGATTCATTTGATAATATTCAAAATTGGTCCATGACTTATAAGAAATTTGGGCCATAAAGTTAAAACAGGCCCAAAGAAAACTCTTTTGAGGGCCCAAAAGACACATAAGTTGGCCCTAAGATAAAATAGTATAGTGGATAAGCCCAACTGTGAGTCTTAAGTCCAACTGGAGAGATCTCGGTCAACGAGGTGAGTTCTCGGTCAACGCTAGATATTTCGGTCAACGAAAATCAAAGACATCAACCGAGAACTGAGTTTTCGGTTAAAATTTAACCGAGAACGGAAGTTCTCGGTCAGCTTGTAACCGACAACGTGAGTTTTCTGTCAAGACAAGGTGTTCTCGGTCAACGAAAGTCAACCTAGAACCCCTTGACAGCAGTGGACAAAGAACCCCTTGGGTTCCTCCTTGGAATTTGTGCAATCATCTCCATCTCACCGAGATCTCTATTAAAACCTCCATTAAACCTGCAAATAGTCTATAATAATCAACTGAAAACACTCCATTAAACCCTAAGATGTCCACCAAAACCCCTAATTACTCATGAGTCTACTTTTAATTTATCAGACCATCCATGAAACCAGTTCATGGCAACATCAAGCAAGCATCTGTCGACACATAGATATCATATGACTTTGTTCATTACATGTGAATCAAACAAGTGAACACTAATAGATGATTAGTGAGAAAATTTTAGTAATCGGCTAGAAGGCTTGAGAGAGAGTTAAATTTTGAATTGATGATGGTAATGAAAGTAACATGTAGGCTTAAAGACACTTATACCTTAACCAAAACGCGCCGAGAACCTTTAAAGGGCTCAAAACAAAAACAAGCCCAAACAAGCAAATGACACAAAAACATTCGAAGCCCAAATTGAAAATAAGAACAGTTTACACAAACGTTTTGAGGAGAGTAGTTTCGAGATAAAACAAACAAAATAGATAAAACAAAACAAAAATTAGACACAAAAGTCCACATTAATATACACAGGAACTCCCTTGAATTTTATAAAGTCGGGATCAAATTTCCGTTTTAGTAAGATTGCCGCCCTTTTATGAAAAGATCCAAACATGGAATCATATCGTTTAAGAGACTGTCACTAGGATTCATGTTCAGCGTTATTTTGACATAAAAACAGGTTGATAGCAGGTATAACATATTTAGCATGATTTTCATTGTGTTAGTGAAATGATTAAGGTTCAGTTCGGCATAAAGCATAGATGGATATCACTCATGGATTTGTGATGCCTCCTATCTCTTCTCAAAGCGTATTTCGCTTTCCCCAGATCACCCCATTTGACTCCAACCCCCTAGTGCTTGATCAAAAATTTTATAGATAGTAAACAATTTTAAGCTTTAAGGTTGAACGTCGGACTTACAAGCCGTCCGGACTTACAGGCCTTTCATTCGAGACATGCCAGGACTTATTTTTGTGCCCCTATCTCTGTAGTTCTAGTTTGACCCTTTAAGCTTTTGAAAACATAGATTTTTGATAGAATAAATTGATAGGATAAAAAGAAACTCTTCACAAATTTTTTTTATCGAATAATATAATACAATATTTTTGGTGATCAAGACACTAACGGGCTCGTGTATGACTGGGTAGTTGCTTTTCTGCCTATCATTCGGAGAGATGTATCTGGAGATGCACATTTCTTCAAAATGACTCTCCACATTAAGTTTGGCAAATTAGTTTATATCACCTCAACTTTTACACATCATGGAAAGCTACCATACAAATCAATGATTGTTCTAGAGCCTTTTAAACTTAATAACTTCACCCGTTAAGCACACAAAAACAATTTATCTATCACTTTCCAAAGGTTGGATCAATTTTCATTTGAAAATATTTTTAAGCTTCTAAAAAACTATTAACTGAATAATATCACTTCCCTGGGAGTTAAATAAAACACACGTGTTAAGAATTCAGTCACCCCAGTCACTTTAAGCTTTCAGGTGAATGGCTATCCATTATGACCACAAGTGGTTAGCCGGACCAAACATGCATGAAAACACATGTCCTTCCAGCTCAGAGTTACCGACATAATATTAAGTGAAAGAATACGAAACACAAAACACATCATAATCGCCCCGGGTGCTTTCAGTCGTTAGGTAACGGCTATCCTGTGAAACTACAAGTAGAACACCGGACCAACCATATACAAGTATATGTCCTTCAAACTTGAGCAACCGACATAATTTTAAGCGAGAATGAATCATGAAAATCAATAATATTTTTTTTTAATAAAGACAGCGGACACACACTATCTTTGTCATTTTGATTTTTCTAAAATAATAAATACAACGCGCACACACTATTTTGTCTTTTTTATTTTTCTCCCCCTAAATTTGTGAAAAAATACTCAATCCTCGAAAAGAAGCATTTTAAAAAAACCCACAAGCACATTAAATTTTGCTGTTTCGATTAGTTTTGTAAATAAGTCCGCCACATTGTTGTCAGTGTGGACTTGTTCAAGATGAATCAATTTTGGATCGAAACAGTCACGAATAAAATGAATTTTAATATCGATGTGTTTGGTTTTAGAGTGTTGAACAGGGTTTTTCACAATTGCAATGGCCGCATCATTATCAAAGAAAATAGGGGTGTCAAGAAATTCCAAACCGTAATCCAGCAACTGGTTTTGCATCCAGATAACCTGAGAGCAGCAAGAAGATGCGGCAATATACTCTACTTCGGCGGTCGAGGTGGACACTGTATGTTGTTTCTTGCACTGCCATGAAATGAGATGGTCCCCTAAGAACTGGCAACCAGCTGACGTGGATTTCCTATCTATGTCATCTCCACTATAATTGCTATCAGCAAAAGCATAAAGATCAAATTCTGATTGTTTGGGATACCCAAGACCTAACTTTGGTTGTCCCTTCAGATATCTAAAAATATATTTAACAGCAATTAAATGATAGAATTTAGGGTTAGCCTGGAATCGAGCACATTGGCAGACTGCAAACATGATGTCAGGACGACTGGCTGTGAGATACATCAAAGACCCGATCATCGATCGATAGTACGTTTGATCTACGGGACTCCTTCAGGATCAGATGACAATAGTGGCCTTTCTGCCATGGGAGTGTTAGCACTCTTGGAATCTTAAAGTTGAAACTTTGCCAGCATATCTTCAACATACTTCCTTTGATGCAGTAAAATTCATGTCGAGCTTTGGCGAACCTATAGCCCCAGAAACGTTGTCATTTCACCCAACGAACTCATTTCAAATCTCTTCTTCATTACACCTTCAAATTCTGCGCACAACTCAGAACTAGTGGATCCAAAAATGATATCATCGACATAGATCTGGACGAGAATCAAATCTTTTCCGACAGTTTTCCGGAACAAGGTTTGATCGATGGTTCCACGCTTGTAGCCATGATCAAGAAGATGCGCGGTCAGTGTAGCATATCACGCTCGAGGAGCCTGATGTAGCCCGTACAAATCCTTGTCTAGCTTGTAGACATGATTTGGTTTCTTAGAATAAACAAAACCCCAGTGGCTGATCAACATAAATCTCCTCTTTGACTTCACCATACAGAAAAGCGGTCTTAACATCCATTTGATACACTGTAGACCCCATGTATGATGCATAGGCAAGAAAGATTCTATTGGCCTCAAGTCTAGCCACTAGGGCATAGACTTCAGTATAATCTAACCCCTGAACCTGACGAAACCCAGGAACTACCAATCGTGCCTTATTTCGAACAATAACCCCGGTTTCATCTTGCTTGTTTCTGAAGACCCATCTAGTATCAAGAGCTTTCTTTCCTTCCGGCAGTTTAACCAATCTCCAAATCTTCAACTTCTCAAACTTATTCAATTCTTTTTGCATAGCATCAACCCAACTAGGTTCCTGAAGAGACATTTAAACAGTTTTTGGCTCAATATGAGAGATGAAGCAGGAAAACATACAACTGTTTCTTATATATACTTATACTTCAAATTCTGACCAATCTGATTCTGATGGACACTCACGCTTCAATGGGACCTATGAAATTTTCAATCGGATGATTCTTCTAGATTCTTAACAGAATTAAATGATCGGAAACATCATTGTTAGGTTGAATATTTGACACGTTCTCACCAGAATCAGTAAGAGATTCTTCCAGCCATATTTCGCCGTACTTTGGGAATACGAAGTACCGGCAACTTATTCATCTGGAATGGTATCGGGAAACAGTGTGCTCCCGAATATCTGACAGGTGGAACTCTCCCCCTCAACAGTAGCAACATCTTCAGACGTGTTTGGCGAACAATTGGTTTCTGAAGATTCCTTGGGCTGAGTGTCAGTTGTAGGTGAATCATTACTTAACTCAGCGACATCATCATCCAGTAACGGAGAAATGTGAGACACTTCCTATGAACTATCTTTCACAGCTTCCACTGTGGGACCACTTGGAGATTCTGTGTTTGTCATACTCCAACCTACGGCGGAAATGTCTGGGCGCGAACTAATTGTCACAGCTCCAAGGTACTATCATGCAATGTTTAAATGACAATATCTATTAATTTTATTCAATTATCAAATAAATCAAATACAAAATACAACTCATTAAACAAACGATAAACACAAATTTAATTCTTGATTTTATCTTTTCTAACATAATTCTTCACTAAATCTTCACAAAGTCTTGCAACTAATTCAAACGCTAACCTGCATTTGCGTATAAAATAGAATTTTGTCAACAACACATGTTGAGTGATCAACACCCCAGTTTAGTTGTACATATAGTAAATATAACAAAATACGTAGTTGCAACAAGTCATATGAGAATAACAAATTAACCAAGTGAGCAAGTATAACTGAGATGTCGAGAAGCATAAAGGCTAACGACTGGCGTATGATCATACTAAACTGAGATTATGTTGGACCTCTCTGAATGCGGAAGCATACAAAGCAAATAAGCACATAAATAAGTAAGGTATAAGTTGCTAACATATAAGACGAAGTGGCGGTTTTGAGTATAAGTATATATAAGAAATATTATTTACGCATATGTCCCCAAAACGTGAGAAAACAAGTAAATTAGGGGATGTGGTACTCACCTGGTCAAGAAAGCAAACGAGATAAACAAAGATGCGAAACGTCACTTCTTTCGAGTTTATCCAACGGAAAATCCTAAGTATGAGTTATGATGATAAGCAACTATGAATTTAATATACGAATGCTACAAAGACGTTCGAGATTCAATGAAGTTCGGGATTTAATGATCTAATGGGTTATCGTGAAAGTTACTTATATCTATATTATTAATTTTATTAACCAGGATTTATTTATCAAGGGTTTATTAAAATATAAAATAACATATTTTAATTATATAAAATTAATCTATAAGAAGAATTCTTGAATAAATAATATTTATAATCTTTGATAAATTATATAAAGAGATTTGTATTAAAATCTTTATTTTAAACTAAAATACCTTTAATATATTTTTTCATATTTTCACTATTTAGTAAAGATTTCTTTATAAGTAATTATCATAAATAATAAAGGATTAATAATAATATTTATATAAAATATGATCTTTTATAAAATCGCTAAACTAGTTTTTAATACATTAATTAACAAGAGTATATTAATATAATTTAGATTAAGAGCTTATTAATATCAATTTTATACATAATATTCATACATATATTCACATATATGTATATATATAGGCTTTTTAACAAGGATTCAGAAAAGACGTTTGATTAACGTGCCGGTTTTATATAAAAATATAATTAATTATGAGTTTTATAATATTTATAATATTAATAAAAATCATTAAATAGGTTAACAAGATTAATTAAATGGTTATATAAAAAAAATACACGGGCTGGGGGTGGCTCGAACCCGCGCTCCCAGCCACAACAGTCTTAACAAACACCAACTAACCAGCTGCGCTAACAGGTTTGCTGAATATGGTTTGAAAACAATAAAAGATAACCAGATGCCAGAAAGGCAAGACTAGCATAAGAACCCTAATTCATCAATCG
Organism: Bidens hawaiensis; assembly: GCF_021521415.1. Lineage (NCBI taxonomy): Eukaryota > Viridiplantae > Streptophyta > Magnoliopsida > Asterales > Asteraceae > Bidens > Bidens hawaiensis. The sequence continues at coordinate 803,379 of NW_027491035.1, read as the reverse complement.
GCCAATCTGTTTACCGATTATCCAATTAATTTTAGGGCTAATATAAAGAGGATCAAGGCGATCAGATTCATATTATAAATTACTAACACGAAGATGAACAGGGGTTAATTCGTACAAGACGGTCGGCGACGGGTTGATCAAGAATAGCCACGAGCAGACCTCAATAATCCAATTAATGTAGGGGTTTAGATAGCGATGGTGTAAGGATACTGCGCGTATGTTTAATCGAATTATTATGCTCGATTTAATGTATTTAAATGCACGAGTTTATGTCGGTTAACGAAATATAACAATACATATCTAGACCTAGACCGGTCTGATTTCCTAATTACAAACGTCGGTGATGTCGTAAATGAAAGGATTATCAAAGCGTGTGATTTGGTTTCCAAGTTAACAACGAAAATTATGACTCAAGTTTGTTAAACGGGCCGCGGCTTTGAGAAAATGGGTAAAGGGGTAACTGGGTTAACCAGATTTTGAGTGGGTTAAATCAAATTTTGCATTTTGGCCCTTAAAGTTTGAGGATGGAAATAGTTGGGGTTAAAGTTTGATTTTGGGTGGTTTTTGCCAAAGTAAGAAAATTAATATTATAAAATTAGTTAAACAATATAATAATAATTTAATTAACTAGATAAAAGCGATAAAATTTTCCAAGTATCGAAAGGGGTCGGGTTCTAATATAAATATTAACTTTGAAAAGTCCGAGTTGTTACAGTCTCCCCTACTTTAGGAAATTTTGTCCCGAAATTAAAGAACATTATAACAAAACCAATAAAGTTTGAGGAAAAGAAAATTTTAAAATAAAACTTAAATATTTATCATAGCACAGAACTTTGAACAGTTAAAACAACGCTCCAAATGAAAATCCGATAAGAACTCTTATATATAAGATGTACCAGCGGCGTATCCACCATGTCCTTATCATTTCTACATTTGTACCATTATCTCAACTACTTTCAATTCAATATTATGACAGACAACTTTACGCTTCATGATTTCCATGCGAGGACTTCGATAATTATGTTCCGGACCATAATTATTTTCATCGTCGGATGGTCCACATGATTCGTCTCATCGTGTGGATTTACAAAACATTTGATTAAAACATGACTTTGAGGAACACAAGTTTTAAGGAGCTTAATTTAGAACACTAGAAGTCACCAAAGTATAAAATAATTTCAAAAGTTGCAGTGAATTTTATAAAACAAAGAAATTTTAAGATGACTTTTAAATGTAAAGGTATAAGTATTTAAAGTTTGAGAAGTAGCTTATAAATAGTTAAGGTTAATGAAGGTAACGAAATAAGATAGAGGTAGGCTCCAATAAACAATCTATTTAATCAAAAGAAACTTTATTTTTTAGACATAAGGTAAATAGTTTAAATGGGGAAATAATTCAAGGCTATAAAGAGGCGTTACAATACGTAATTAAGAAAAACACAAAATAAGGTAAGATAGATAAAGGGAACGGCGAAGGTCTTCATGATCGTTGAGTAGCCTAATTGGCATGACTTGAGGCACCATGAGGAGTTGCATGAGTAGGAGCAGTTGAGGTAGATTAATTCGGCATTGGTTGGAAAACTGGGGCTTGAAAGGTTTGCAAGAGTGTTGTTTGGTGGAAATATGTCTGGTAAACTTGTGTTTGTGGTTGCAAGGTGTGGTAGTGTTGGGTTAAGTAACGTTGACATTGATTAATGTGAGGAGCTTTGTAACATCCTACTTTCGGTTATATTAATAAAATAAAGTTTATTTATTTTATAGCGGATCGTTATCGGTTTAGTTTAATAGAATACGAGATGGACTTGTGTTGGGTAAATGGATATGGGTTATGGACTTGGGTTATGAAGGAATGAAGGAAAGACCATGGGCTTAAGCCCATGATCAAAAATATATATACCCTTAATCCTCCATTTAATTCATTTACACATATCCCTTACACCATCCAAAACACACACTTAAGATTCTCTCTCTAGTTCTCTCTCTCTCTCTAAACCGATATCAAGAAGGAAACCGAGAACCGACCCGAGGTAATGATAGTATTTTATTGTTTGAGCTTAAATCCGTTAGATATAATCATGAAACGACGAGCCGACACCGTTAAACCGTTTAAGTCATGAGATCCGGGTGGAATCGGGTATAAACCGAACCTAATATGAGCCTAGGGGTCACCCTAGCTCAGATCTGGATCTAACGGGACGAAAAACGATGAAAAACGGTGTAAAACGGTGAAGATACGTTTTTCCGGTGAGTTTTCCAGCAATGGCGGCGCCGGAAAAACGTGTACGAGGTTGTCAGGGAATGTTCTGACAAACCTGACCTAACCCTAGTTCGCTAAGGAATAACTAGCGAATTAGAGGTAATTCGCCAACTGATTCGCTAAGGAAATATTAACGAACTATCTGTAGTTCGTACCCAATTCGTTAGGGGAAAAGGGTAACGAATTACCCTTGATTCGTTATGACCAGTTCGTTAAATGAGATAACGAATTAGAAGGTCCAATTCGCTACATGGACTGGTTCGCTACATGGACTGAATCGTTAAGAGTCCAGTTCGTTAAAAGTCCAATTCGTGTATGTAACCAGTTCGTTAAAGGTTCCAATTCGTTATAAGAACCAGTTCGTCATGGCAAGTCAGTTCGTTAAGGATAAGTAACGAATTAAAAGTTTAACAGAATGACATAATGGTCCCTGGACTTAGAAATGAATGATTTAATTACAAATAAGCCCTTGAACTTTTAAGTAGCATATTATTCAATGATTCAAAATGCTAATGGAAAATGTGTTAAGACAGCTTAACCCCAGCCGGGGGCTCTACCACTTGGACCCCGCTAGGGGCTGCCGCCCCTAGAACCCCGCTACCCCCGGACCCCCGTTCGTTGAGGGTAATAATTAAACTAGAAAGGCGATATGTGTAGTGATAGTTTACTGAAACGTATAATTATTATCCAGTTAGTCGTGCACAGCTCAAGAAGGGAATAATCGTAAATAGTGAACGCAACCGCATTGAGGTGACTTTCTAGCCCCACTTCCTTGTTATGTTTTTGGGGCTGTATGCATACTCGATGTGTTAGTTAATACACTTACCTTAAGTGGTAAGTGTATGCCTTGTATGATGTATGTATGATGATTGCTTGACGGTGCGTGAACGATCTTCGGATATTGCATGTACCGTCAGGTGGTAGCTAGACGTGATTGCTATGTATGATGTAAGATAAGATGCATGTATGAATATTTATGATGCATGAATAATGTACGTATGATAAGTTAATGGTACGTGAACGCTCTTCGGAGATTGCACGTATTGTCAAGAAAAATATTTAAGGACAGGTATAGTGTGAAGCTATGGAAGAAAGGGTACCAGACCCTAATAATATCCGAGGATGAAGGGTACCGGACCCTAATAATATCCGAGGATGAAGGGTGACCGGACCCTAATAATATCCGAGGATGGAGGGTATCGGACCCTAAAAATATCCGAGGTATGTAGGGTGAAACGCCCTTTATAGATATGAATGTGTATGGACGAATGCTGATCTTGATATGTTGTAATGCTGGTGGAAATCCGAGTAACAACGAGGGGTATCAACTTGACCCTGATGTTCAAGCTGCCATTGCTCAAGCGGTAGCAGCTGCTGCGAAGAATTGGAATGCTGAAGGGTATGCTGGAGGCCGTGAAAGAACCGCTGAAAGGGCGGAAGGAGATGGTAAGAAAAATGGTGAAGGATAAGGGGAAGAATCAAGCGTGGTGAAGTCAGTGAAGGTTGATGACAAGAAAAGGGGCCGATGTGGGTGCAACTATAAGTCTTTCAAAAGCGGTGGTCCACCGGAGCTAACCGGCTTGGGAGACACAATCGCTACTCTCCAATGGATAACCGCGATGGACAAAATTATCCGAATTAGCGAATGTCGTCCCGACCAAGCTGTGGGGTATGCTACCCAATCCTTCGGTGAGGAGGCGATGTACTGGTGGTAGACCGTTGAGCAGAGGAAGAGTCGAGAAGATATCAAGGCCTTGAGGTGGGACGATCTGAAAGAGTTAGTGATGAAACGATTCTTTGCTGATGCAGAGATAGAGAAGGTTGAGATGAAGTTCTTAAGTCTGAAGGCGGGTAAGATGACGCACCGAGAATACCTCACTGAATTCAACCATCTGTCAAGGTTGGTGCCAGACATGGTGAACACCGAGGCCAAGCGGATCAAATGCTACCTCAGGGGACTGCTACAGAATGTTCGTGTCTTGGTCAAGGCTGGTAGACCAGGTACTTTTGATTCTGCTGTGGGGCTCGCGGAAACGGTTTATGAGGACTTGATAGATGAGGTGGCTATGGATGAAAAGAAGGAGAAGAAGTGGGTCGCGCCTGCCAAACGACCTGGTACTCAATTATGGAACCCTAGGGACAAGAAGCAGAAGGTGTGGGGGAGAAAGACATGCAAGACATGTGGGAAGGTAGACGGTGGCGAGTGCAAGTGGGGTACTGGTTCCAACGTGTGCCACAAATGTGGAAAGGCTCAAGGTGGAGAATGCAGGATGGGGACAAATGCCTGCTATAAGTGTGGGAAGATGGGTCATTATGCTAATGAATGTAATGCAAAACCAGCATGCTTTAAGCACGGTAAGACAGGCCATGTGGCAAGGGAGTGCGCCGACGGTGAGGCTGGAGGTAGTGGGAAGAAAGATGCTGATCAAGCAATGCCGAGGACTAGAGCCTACATGCTGACCCAGGAACAGGCTAGACAGATTCCTGATGTTGTGACCGGTACGTTCCTAGTAAAAGGTATTTCTGCTTCAGTATTATTTGATTCGGGCGCGAATAGGAGTTTTGTAGCTACGGCGTTTAGTAAACTAGCAAAAATGAAAAGTTGCCGAGTGTTTGAAACCTTCATAGTAGAAACCGCTAGTGAGACCTCAGTGAAAATAATGAAAATGGTTAAGGATTGTAAGATAGAATTAGAGGGACATGAGTTCCCTGTTACTTTGTATGTCATGACCTTAGGAGGGTTCGATGTAGTCTTGGGAATGGATTGGTTATCTGAATACGAAGCTCAGATAGTATGTAAGAGTAGAATAATAAAGCTAAAGTCCTTGGATGGTAGTGTTGTGACGGTTTATGGCGATAAGGAAAGTTCAGGTTTTAACGTCATTTCAATGATAAAAGCCGAAGGTTTGTTAAAGCGAGGGTGCGGTGCCTACCTAGCGTATGTTGTCAACGCTACGGCCGAGACGAAAGAAATAAAAGATGTTCCTATTGTGCGCAATTACCCAGAAGTATTCCCTGAGGATCTTCCGGGATTGCCACCGGAACGTGAGATAGAATTCCAGATAGATTTAATACCAGGAGCCCAGCCCGTCGCGAAAGCGCCTTACCGTCAAGCGCCGTATGAGATGAAAGAATTGATGTCCCAACTGCAAGAACTCCTCGACAAAGGTTTCATAAGACCAAGTGTTTCTCCTTGGGGCGCGCCAGTGTTGTTCGTGAAGAAGAAAGATGGAAGTATGAAAATGTGCATAGACTATCGCGAGTTGAACAAGCTTACGGTAAAGAATAGATATCCTTTGCCAAGGATTGACGATTTGTTTGACTAACTGTAAGGGTCAAGCTGGTTCTCATGAATAGATCTCAGATCAGGCTATCATCAGTTGAAGGTGAAAGAGGCAGACATCCCTAAAACAGCGTTTCGGACGCGGTATGGACACTACGAGTTCCTCGTAATGCCATTCGGTCTAACGAATGCTCCCGCAGCATTTATGGACATGATGAATAGGTTATGTCGGCCAATGTTGGATAAGTCGGTTATTGTCTTCATCGACTATATATTGATTTATTCCAAAAGCAAGTCCGATCATGCTAAGCGTTTGTGAGAAGTATTGGAGACTCTGAAGAAAGAGAAGTTGTATGCTAAGTTTTCAAAATGCGCGTTCTGGTTGCGAGAAGTGCAATTTCTAGGTCACGTGATCAATCCTGAAGGAATTACCGTGGACCCATCTAAGATTGAAGCGATAACAAATTGGACTGATATACGAAGCTTCTTAGGGTTAGCTGGCTACTATAGGAGATTCATCGAAGGTTTCTCCAAGATAGCCGCACCGTTGACCGGCATAACCCGAAAGTCGATAGTATTCAGTTGGGGTAAGTTTCAGGAAGAGGCTTTCCAGGAGTTAAAGAAGAGACTCACGCAAGCTCCAATCCTTTCTTTACCCGATGGTGACGAGGATTTGGTTGTTTGTACTGATGCTTCGCATCGTGGGTTAGGTTGCGTGTTGATGCAACGAGGAAAGGTGATAGCTTACGCGTCTAGACAATTGAAGGTCTATGAGAGTACTTATCCGACGCATGATTTGGAGCTAGCATTAGTAGTGCATGCTCTCAATATATGGAGACACTATATGTATGGTACTAAGTGTACCATTTACACAGATCATAAGAGTTTAAAGTACTTCTTCGAGCAGAAGGAATTGAACATGAGGCAGAGAAGATGGTTAGAATTGATAAAGGATTACGACTGCGATATTAAGTACTACCCTGGTAAAGCTAACGTGGTCGCTGATGCACTAATCCGTAAGAATGAGGAAGTCATTGCAACAGTAAAGTCATATCAACTAGTTATGAACTCAAGCTTATTTGAAGAAATCATCAAGGTGCAGTCTGAAGTGCTGGTAGATGAAGGGCTAGTAAAGAAAGAAAGGATTTTTGGTCAGCAAGACGAGTTGATGGAAAACACGCATGGTGTTAAGACTAGGTTTGACCGCATGTGGATTCCACGCCATGGAGATCTCAGAGGTCGAATCTTAGATGAAGCTCATAAGTCAAGATATTCTATTCTTCCAGGAGCTACGAAGATGTACCAAGATTTGAAAAGAGACTACTGGTGGCCAGGAATGAAGAATGATATGGTAGATTACGTCAGTAGGTGCTTAACTTGTTTACAAGTCAAGGCAGAGCATCAGAAGCCTTATGGGAAAATGCAGCCTTTAGAGATACCATAATGGAAATGGGAACACATCACCATGGATTTCATAACTAAGCTACCTCGTACAGCTAAGCATCATGATACCATCTGGGTGATTGTGGATCGTTTGACCAAGAGTGCTCACTTTCTGCCTATACGAGAGGCTATCTCGTCAGAAACGTTGGCAAGCTTGTTCATTAAAGAGGTTGTATCTAAGCATGGAGTGTTGTTATCGATCGTGTCTGATAGAGATACTCGTTTTACTTCGAGGTTTTGGAAGAAGTTCCATGAAGCTATGGGAACAAGATTGAACATCAGTACGGCGTATCATCCTCAAACAGATGGGCAGTCTGAAAGACGATCCAAACCCTTGATGATATGCTACGTGCTTGTGTTTTGGACCTTGGAGGGAGTTGGGACGATCATCTGCATCTGGCAGAGTTCTCTTACAACAACAGCTACCATTCAAGTATTGGGATGCCACCGTTCGAGATGTTGTATGGAAGACGCTGTAGAACTCCATTATGCTGGGGAGAGATTGGTCAGAAGGAGATGGGAAGCCTAGAAGTTGTTCAAGAAACTTCTTCAAAGTTTGATCAGATTAAGGCAAGGATGAAAGCTGCTCAAGACAGACAGAAGTCGTATGCTGATAAGCGGCGACGACCGATTGAGTTTAACGTTGGTTACAAAGTGATGCTCAAGGTCTCGCCTTGGAAATGAATTATTCGTTTTAGGAAGAGAGGAAAGTTGAGTCCGAGGTACATTGGACCGTTTAAGATTTTAGATCGTATGGGGGAAGTAGCTTATATGGTGGATTTACCCAATGAGTTAGAAGGAATTCATTCAAACTTACATGTTTCTCATCTAAGGAAGTGTCTAGCTGATGACACGTCGCACGTGCCATTGATGGACATTGAGGTTGATGAACAGCTGAGCTACATTGAGCAACCGATAGGGATTGTCGATCGCAAAGAGAAACAACTTCGTCACAAGGTTATACCTTTAGTGAAAGTGATATGGAAGCATCGGAAAGGATCAGACGCTACATGGGAAGCTGAGGATGAGATGCGCAAGTTTTATCCGAATTTGTTTATGTAATAGTTAGGTTTCGGGGACGAAACCTCTTTAAGGAGGGAAGACTTGTAACATCCTAATTTCGGTTTTATTAATAAAATAAATATCGTCTATTTTTATAGTGGGTCGTTATCGGTTTAGAGAAATAGAATACGAGTTGGGCTAGTGTTGGGTAAATGGATATGGGTTATGGACTTGGGTTATGAATGAAAGAAGGAAAGACCATTGGCTTAAGCCCATGATCCATAATTATATAAACCATTAATCCCTCATTTAATTCATTCTCACGCATTCCATACACCACCCAAAACACACACTTAAGATTCTCTCTTTAGTTCTCTCTCTCTAAACCGATATCAAGAAGGAAACCGAGAACCGACCCGAGTTAATTATAGTATTTTATTGTTTTATTAGCTTAAACCCGTTAGATATAGTCACGAAACGACGAGCCGACACCGTTAAACCGTTTAAGTCACGAGATCCGGATGGAATCGGGTATAAACCGAACCTATGATGAGCTCAGATCTGGATCGAACGGGACGAAAAACGGTGAAAAACGAGCTAAAACCCCGTTTTTCCGGCGAAATCGCGTTTTTCCGGCGGATTTCCGGCAATAACGGCGCCGGGAAGGCGGCGCCGGAAAGTGGTACGAGGTTAAGGGGGAATGTCAGGGAATGTTCTGACATTCCTGACCTAACCCTAGTTCGCTACAGGAATATAGCGAATTAAAGGTGATTCGCTAGCTAGTTCGTCCATGGGAACATAACGAACTGATTACAGTTCGTGTTCAATTCGTTAAGGGAAAGGGGTGACGAATCACCCTTGATTCGTTATAGCCAGTTCGTTAGAAGAGAAAACGAATTAGATGGACTAATTCGTTATATGGACTAATTCTTTATGTGGACTGATTCGTCACAGGGTTCAATTTGCTAACCAGACCAAACGAATAAGGCCTGATTCGTTATAAGGTAACGAATGGGTTCATTCATTATGAACCCCATTCGTTAAAGGACTAGGACGAATTAGAAGTTTAACATAATGACAGAATGGTCCCTGAACTTAGAGAGAATGAGATAACTACATAATGGACCTTTGGACTTTAATGATTTATGAAATATACCTTTTAAAGAGTAACGTGTAACGATTAACTAACCGGTAATGATTCAATGAAGTAAAACCGGCTAAGAAATGTGAGATGAATTAAGTAGCCAAGAGTATGACAAGAGTTGTATTTGATATTCCATTGTTATACAGTTAGCCGTGCCCAACTGAGGAAAGGAATAACAATTAACGGTGAACGTAACCGACTTCAGGTGAGTTTCTAGCCCCACTTCCTTGTTATGTTTTCGGGGCTGTGTGCATACTCGATGTGATAGTTAATACACTTACCTTAAGTGGTAAGTGTATGCCTTGTATGATGTATGTATGATGTTTGCTTGACGGTGCGTGAACGATCTTCGGATATTGCATGTACCGTCAGGTGGTAGGTAAAGACGTGATTGCTATGTATGATGTAAGATAAGATTCATGTATGAATATTTATGATGTATGCATAATGTACGCATGCTAAGTTAATGGTACGTGAACGCTCTTCGGAGATTGCACGTATTGTCAGGAAAAATATTTAAGGACATGTATAGTGTGAAGCTATGGAAGAAAGGGTACCGGACCCTAATAATATCCGAGAATGAATGTAACACCCCGCAACCGCAGCGGAAACGTAAACGGGATGCAACAGACACCTCTAATATCAACCACATTGTTTATAAAGAAAACTGGATACATTAATATACTTCAAATTACATTATCTTGTATTTCATTACCGTCTAGGTGATACACACATCATACAATACGATACACAATTCTATTTGTTATAATGTATCCTAACGTCCTGCACGCAAATCTTACACACATCAAGCACTTAGCACGTAAGCAATCACTTCATCTTAATTGTACCTGAAAAGCATGTGAGAAAACGGGTCAACTACGAATAGTTGGTGAGTTTCACAATTAGAGTAAACCATGATAAATCCATATCAAAATATAATATTATCTGGGGACACTGTTAACCCAGTACTGTACTCATTCCGGGGGCAATGTTAACCCAGAAACACGATGTAATTATGCTGAGCACACAAGCGAAACCTCTGTCTGGGGACACTGTTAACCCAGTACAGTACTCATTCCGGGGACAATGTTAACCCAGAAACACTTCTAGGGACATCTGGGGACACTGTTAACCCAGTACTGTACCCATTCCGTACGATTCCCGTATAATCAAATATTTATAAATACACGCAAATCCATGCGTTCAGTATGTACTTAAACATTTTATTAGTAACATGCTTTCCGCCCCGGGAAAATATTTGAAAACTATTCAGAAAAAGGGGCTCGTGAAACTCACCATAGCAAATGCAAGCAGGTAACAACAATCATTAACAGTTAACACGTCCAATCTGTAATATGATCCCTACGATCGTTATTATACAATTATAGTTTATATAACCTTTTAACCGTATCAACCGGTACATCTGGGGACACTATTAACCCAGTACTGTACCCATTCCGGGGGCAAGGTTAACCCAGAAACACTTCTCCGGACTCAGATTGTGATATCGTTTAGAGTTCCATGGTCACAACTACTATTAGTCGTTTTTCTCGTTTTGCGTGCCTAGCACGGTTATCCGTTTTTACGTTTTAAAAATGAGTTTGGTCACACACGACCCGAAAGTAGTGGTTGACTGATAATTTAATTAAAGATGTGAAATTAGAGCTCGGTTTAGACGCCCCGATTGGCCGCGGGACCCGTTTCCGTATTTGGCGTACCGGAAACTGTTAAATCGGTTAAAAATACCCAAATCATCCGAATTATTTTCGGATGATTCATTTTTACTTGTTTAACTCAACTATATGAAAATAGTTCATTTTTAGGGTTTTTTTATACACCAGTCAGCTCACTTAAGCGAACTTCACCGGTTTACGCGTTTTAACTTTAAAAGTTTGATAATTAGCACAAATAATTATCCGTTTAATCTCGGATCTTGAAATTTTGCACAAATCACTTTTTGACAGTGGGGAATTTTATAAAAATATTTCCAGAAGTAATTTCTATATTTAAAATTTATTTATCTATTTTTAAACACCATTTAAACACTAAATATGTCGTAAATACCAAACGATCTTAGAAAAATCCCAAATTTTTCCCGAATGTCCCCTGCCATCCACATAGTCCCCTGTAATTTTTCCAGAACCAAAATCTTCTTTTACATGCCATTTTCACTAAAACCGAGCTAGAAAACCCTAGAACTCGTTTAACCGAAAAGCCTACTTAGACTTCTCCAACGGACCTCAAATTTTGTGTGTGACTTATACATGATATAAAAAGCTTATCTGAAATTTTCCAGAATTTTTCATGATATTTAACTATTTTTCACCATTTTTGGCCAAAACCGAGCATTAAATTAAACCAAATATTCATCCTTTGTCCAAAAATTACCAAAAATTCACAGAACTCATATTTTCATATATAGAACATCCCTGTAAAATTTCATGATCCAACTCTAAACACACCACAATCTGTCCAAAAACTCCAAAACCGAACATAACCGAATATACCTTTCGTTTTCCGCCACTACAAGCTACACACTCGTCTTTCCGCCTTATTTACCACTAAATACAGAACCTACAACCAACATACCACAATACCAAGCAAGTTACACTCACGATCAAGCCTCTTACACTATAGTTTCGGTTATTGTTTCAAAACTAAAGTTTAAACCGTAAAAATTCGTTCTTGGTTCGTTTAACCCCTTTCTTGGACCAAGATCCCTTGTATAACCCGTATACATCACTTGATCATGCAAGAATCGGTTTTCATCTTTGAAACCTCATTTTCTTGCAATTAAACTCAAGAAACGAAGATGGAAACGTGATTAACTCGGTTTTTACCTCGGTTTTCTTGCTCCAAATATCGGTTTTGAGTTCATGATCTTGAGAGAGTTGAAGATTGTTGGAGTTGTTTGATGAAAAAAAGAAAATGAAGGGCTAAAGGAACACCCTTGGTCCGATCGGGATTTTGAGAGGGTGGGGTGGGACCCACCTTTTCATCCTTAGCCACATATTTGGATATTGAGAATCCGGATAATGTTTTGGATAATCTGGTTCAGTTCGTTTTTCGGTTAAATGTTTAATTCGGCTTAAAACGAGGTTAAAACAGTCGTTTTTCGGCTTAAAAATGAAATTTATATAAAACCGATTTAAAAACTTTAAAAACTTAAACCATGACATTTATTAACTTAAAACATCATATCATTAATTATCGCGCATCTTTTTCGGCTTGATCGATCATCTCTTGCTCGGTTTGGTATTAAAGGTTTCGTTTAATGTACCGACGTACCATTGAATCGAAATTCTTTTTCTGTGCTTTAATTCACTTATCCCGAAGCTTTAATACTTCGTAAACATCACTAAATATCATATATCTCGTCTATAATTGGACCCTCGATTCGTTCGGGTTTCAATAACTATCGATCGATTAATCGCATAATCAATACGATGAATTATATATTCATGTACAATCAATACAGTGAACCCTGTATTCTCGTATAATTACTATGGTAATTCATGTACCCGACATTAAATATGACGTAACTATTGTCTACCGGTTTGGGTATACCGGGTTTCGTCGGAATCGTTACATTCTCCCCCCGTTAAGAAATTTCGTCCTCGAAATTTTACACGTCCACTATCCCCTTCCGAGAGAAAGGTGGGGATTTTTCCTTCAGAATTCACCCTCGCGTTACCAGGTATAATCTGGTCCTCGCTGTGAATTCCACTTAATCTTAATCAATAAAGCTTGGTATGTCCAAACTGTTTAGTTTTCCCGTCTACTATCTCTACTGAATTATTTATGATATCAGGCATGTCTTCTATGAGTACTTCCATTACTAGTACTTTTGTTGCCTCATCGCTTAGGTACTTTTCAATCCGTATACGTGGCAAAGCATCATGTATAGTACTTAGCCCCTGGAGTACTTTAATCGATAACTAAATGACCAATCATGGAGATAGTCTCATGAGGTCCAATATATTAAGGAGCTATTCTCGGTTTTGCCAAACCTCATATCACCTCTCTAAGGTGATGCCTTAAAAATGCTTTGTCACCTCTTTCCAGTGACAATGGTTTCCTTTGAATGTTGGCATAAATCCTTTGCCAATCTCGCGCTGCTTTCAACTTGTCTTAAATATTATAAATCCGATTGGTTGTTTATCGAATCAATTCAAATCTTATGGCTTGAGTGACGCCCATTTTCAATTTAACAAATTGGTAATAATTACTTCACCCATAGAAAGCTTCAAGCTCTCGATGCTTCCTTCCCCACCTTCCAATATTGGAAGTAGGATGACTATTTCGATCTGAGATAATTGAAAATGGTACTCCACGACGAGATACCATTTCACCATCATGAATTTGGGCGAGAATTCATTGTGGTAATCGACATGGATTGGGATGAAATGCGAGGATTGGTTAATCGATCCGCGATTACCCAATTTACCTCATGCCTTCGATATATCTTGGGAATTTGCGTCCCGAAACCCATTGTAATTTATTCCCACTATCATTGGCGAATTTTCTGTCGTTGTGGCGTTCCCAAGGGTTTTCGGTATGCAGCCTTATCTCTTGCATAACTTAAATTTTCACCAACATACGTAACCATATCTTTCTCCACACTCGGTCATTAACAACATCCTTTCAGATATTCGTATCATCAATAGTCTAATCCGATCCCGGATGTATGGAATATTTCGATCTATGCGCTTCGTCCATGATTAATTCACGAAGGTCATGGAGGGTCGGGATCCAAACCCTGATTTTTGAAGTAGAGAATTTCGTCCACGCGCTGTTCGAAACTCTTATCATTGCTGTAAAGTCCCTCCTTTTCCAATTGTTCCTCTTTCAACGCCTCACGTTGAGCGACTCGAATCAGGTCCGAAGAGTTCGACTGGACTATCATCCCCAGCGCTCGCACTCGCAAGGGCTTAACTCGATCTTTCCTACTCAAGGCATCGGCTATGACGTTAGCCTTGCCGGGGTGATAACGGATGTCACAGTCATAATCGCTTAACAACTCGACCCATCTTCGTTGAATATGAGACTGCGGTCTCTTATCATCTATAAAATTTGTACATTAGCGTCGTACAAAGGATTATGAGTTGGGTAATGCTAAGAAATCTTCAATAAACCGCTGATAATCTCCAGCTAGTCCTAAAAATTGGCGCATTTCCTTTGTCGCCTTGGGTGACTGCCAATTTTAATGGTTTCTATCTTATTTGGATCTTTGTGAAATCCTTGTTGCTTTACAACATGACCAAGGGATTATGCCTTCTTTATTCAAAATCACATTTCGAAAACTTCGCGTATAGCTCCTCTTGCTTTAACACTTCCACAATTTTCCTTAACCGTCGTTCGTGCTCTTCTTTACGTAGCGAATTTATCAAAATATCATCGATGAATGTTATGACAAATTTGTCTAAATAAAGTTTACAGACTTGGTTCATGAGTTCCATGAATGCTGCCGTCGCATTTGTTAGCCCGAAAGGCATAACTAAGAATTCATAACGGCCGTAGCGAATCCGAAACGCTGTTGTTGCAACGTCCTCTTCTTGGATTTTTCATTTGGTGATAACTATATCTAAGACCAATTTTCTAAAAATAAATCGCCCTTTGCAGTTGGTTAAACAGATCATTTACTTCGAAGAAGTGAATACCTATTCTTGATCGCCCCTTTATTCAATTCTCCCTAATCAATACATATCCTGACACTTCCGTCCTTCATTTCCCAATTAACACTGGTGCACCCCATGGTGACTAACTAGTTCGTATGAAACCTTATCCAATAATTCTTGCATTTCAGTTGGTGCAAGTCGGTAAGGTGCTTTAGCAACAGGGCCAGCTTGAGGCATTAAATCGATTCTGAATTCGACCTATCAGGTTGGCGGTAATCCAGGAAGTTCTTCTGGGAAAACTTCTGGATATTTACGTATCACCGGAACATCTTCTATATGTTTTCTTTTAAATATGTGGCAATCGCGTTTGTTAAATACACCACGTCTTCTTGTCGTAAATATTATAACATCTCAAGATGAGATTAAAGTGGTTACATAATACCGTACACTTTGAGAGGGTGGGGTGGGACCCACCTTTTCATCCTTAGCCACATATTTGGATATTGAGAATCCGGATAATATTTTGGATAATCCGGTTCAGTTCATTTTTCGGTTAAATGTTTAATTCGGCTTAAAACGAGGTTAAAACGGTCGTTTTTCGGCTTAAAAATGAAATTTATATAAAACCGATTTAAAAACTTTAAAAACTTAAACCATGACATTTATTAACTTAAAACATCATATCATTAATTATCGTGCATCTTTTTCGGCTTGATCGATCATCTCTTGCTCGGTTTGGTATTAAAGGTTTCGTTTAATGTACCGACGTACCATTGAATCGAAATTCTTTTTCTGTGCTTTAATTCACTTATCCCGAAGCTTTAATACTTCGTAAACATCACTAAATATCATATATCTCGTCTATAATTGGACCCTCGATTCGTTCGGGTTTCAATAACTATCGATCGATTAATCGCATAATCAATACGATGAATTATATATTCATGTACAATCAATACAGTGAACCCTGTATTTTCGTATAATTACTATGGTAATTCATGTACCCGACATTAAATATGACGTAACTATTGTCTACCGGTTAGGGTATACCGGGTTTCGTCGGAATCGTTACAATGAAGGGCATCAGACCCTAATAATTTCCGAGGAATGAAGGGCACCGGACCCTAATAATATCCGAGGAATGAAGGGCACCGGACCCTAATAATATCCGAGGAATGAAGGGTGACCTTACCCTAATAATATCCGAGGATGGAGGGTGACCGGACCCTAATAATATCCGAGGATGGAGGGTACCGGACCCTAAAAATATGTAGGGTGAAACGCCCTTTATAATGTATGGTTAGATATGAATGTGTATGGACGAAGGCTGATCTTGATATGTTGTAATGCGTACCTTCGGGCACGTATATGTGTATGAAAAGTAAGTTATGTGATTAACTAGAACTCACTCAGCATAGCTGACTTTTAGTATGCACGCAGGCAAATAGGTTGAGGCAGCTCGCGTGACTGAAGACACATGGCATGGAAATCGTAGATACTGGCATCTCGGAGAAATGTTGTGATGTTTTAAAGACTATGTTTTGTTTTAATTGACTACGAATGTTTCATAAGACATGATTTGATGGTTATGTAAAATGTTATGGTTGAAGTTTTATTATTCCGCGAAAGTTTTTGTTAACTCTGATATTTAGAACTGCGTTTATGAGTAAATCCAACGTTAAAGTAGGGCTACCGGTAACGGGGCCTTACACCGATCCAAATACATTGGTTGTTACCAATTGAAAAAGACATTGCTTGCACTATTACTCCATTTATTCATGGAATTGTATGGTTCATTCTGTAAACGAGCCAAGCAACGAAACAAGTGAGTCCTCGCTCAGTTCGGCTCGGCTTGCAAACTACCTCATATGAGTACAAGACAAAAGTTAAAACCTAGAAAATAAAATGTTTACGTTTAATTGGTTAGCTTAATATATGAGTTAGTTTAAAAATAGATAAAAAAAGGTTAAAAAGAAATAAAAAATCAAATAAGAAAAGCTTGTTTCTTGGCTCCGCTCGTAAACAACCTTTGATAGGTACAAGACGAAAGCTAAAACCTAGAAAATAAAACGTATATGTTTTTTTTGGTTATCTATATGTATGAGTTAATTTAAAAATAAATAAAAAGTTTAAAAAGGAATTAAAAAACAAATAATAAAAGCTTACCACATGTGGAGCAATGAAAAGAAACTAGAGTACTAGTGATATACGAGAGTGAAGAAACACTAAGTGACCCGGTGCAGATTATAGATAATCTGGGGGTTAAGTAATGTTTCCCACGAGAATGAGGTCCAACAGAGACGGTTGTTCTTCAGGGGACCTGCAAAACAAACACCGTAAGCTCGTCACTGAGAAGGGGGGGGGTTCTTCCTTGTGACCACCCTCCGGCGTGAGAATCAGACTAGATTGCTCTGAATATAAGTGTATATTAAGAGATTGCTAGATAACAGGATAGCAGATGATCTTACCATTCCAAGATGTTGGAGTATTTATAGCCGAAGGTAGGTTTCCTAGAAGGTACAGCCGGCTGAATAGTATTCCTGTTCTACCAACAGTGGACTATGCATAGGCCATACTGGTTGGTGGATAGGTTACGGCCAACAGTAACAAAGTCGGCTGCACTATTCCACCAACTGTAGATTATGCACGTCCCACCTACTGTGGATTATACGCCGGCCATGCTGGTTGGTGAATAGGTTACGGCCAACAGTAACACTATTCCACCAACTGTAGGCTGCGCACGCCCCGAAGTAAGGGTTGGTGAGTAGGCAGCGGCTAATAGTGACAAACAGTACTAGAGGGTGCTCCTCCTCGTACTGTTGTCGGTGAGCTGTCACCCTGTGATAGGCTCATGGGCTGTTCTGGTCAGATTGTCTGTCCTATCCATACCTTGGTAGGTATAGTACAGAAGATCTTTCAGAATCATACGGACTGGCTCATTTTGGCGGGATTGTTCCCGCCTTGCTCATGCCTTCATGTGACTACTGAAGTATCTATTGTCTTGTGCGTGTAGCCCTGCTGTCTGCGGGTAGCCTTCCCTGATGGCTTGTATCCGCAACTGCGGGAACAGGCGGGGTACTTCACCATTGGGAGGCTTTCCCTGCGTGTACAGCTTGCGTACTGCGCGTAAGGTTCTCTGAGCATGGTGGGTCCTGCGGGAGCAGATGGCCTTTGCGTAGACGTCCCTGTTCAAGGTGAGTCTTGCGGGACCAACTGGGCTCTGCTGGGACCTACCTCTTCAAGTCCCCCCAGTCCAATGTTCTTCTCATGAATGTTTAATAAAGTGAGGTGAACTTTTGGACTTTAAGCAAGGGGTTTTGAAAAGGGTTTTTAGTTTTAAGGTTCTCCGTGGGGATTCTTCCCGCGGGTTTCCTAATGTCACTTGCAAAAATTCCCGATTTTTTTGCTTGATCTTTGGGTATGATGCGGGTAGGTATGTAACCTTCTCGCAAGTCAGGAGCGTTGAGTCTTACTTGTATATAGTCTCCATGGGGTTCTGGTGGTTTTCAACATAGTGATCAATTATGCTAAGACCACCAATTCCATCACGGAGTTTCAAACAATATAATTCTCGACGTTCCCGTTATGCGGGGATGTTATTCCTCTATCCGCAAGCATTGCCCAGAAGATCCTTCTTGGTTTCAATCCTCTGCGGGGCGCTAGGTATGTGAAGGGTTTTGCCTTAACACTGTACCTGCGCTCGTCTTACGGTTACTTTACTTCCAAGGTACTGGGGTCCATTCCCTGCGGGTGCTAGGTATGTGAAGGGTTTTGCCTTAACATTGTACCCGCATCCGTCTTACGGTTACTTGGTTACCAAGGTATTCTTGGCTTCAATTTCCTGCGGGTGATAGGTATGTGAAGGGTTTTGCCTTAACACTGTACCCGCATCCGTCTTACGGTTACTTGTTTGCCAAGGTAAGGGGTGTTTTCCCGCTTACTTTTGAATCTTTTTTGAATTTTGAATTTTGAATTTCGAAATTCGAAGAGTTGGTGGAAAGATAGGAACAGTCCAAACATCTGAAACGTCGTGCGACGGTTTCTTCTGACTGTGTCAGGACGTGCAGGAAGTTATGGTGACGTGACAGTACATGGTCATTCCAGACGCTTTTTCAGGCGCGTGGGCGCGATTTTTCGGGCGCGTGGCCGCGAAATTAATGGTACGCGTCCTGTCAACAGCTGTTGCCAGCCTGTTTTTTGCCACGTGTCATAGTTTCATTGCACCTTCGATTTCTCTCTCCTCCGCATTAAATTCATCGCATTAATTGCGATTAGAATATAAAGGGGGAGAGGGTCCTTTGTAATTCACATCTTCACTTCTTCTCTTCATCTCTAAGGCGATTTCTGGTGAATACTCTCTTATTTAATTGAGCATTCCTCCGAAATCGTTTCTTCTTCCTCTGCAATATGTCTTCTCATGATGCTGAAGCTGTAGCCGACGATAGGAGTACTGCTGGCGAGTGCCAGTGTGCTCTACCTATCGATCTGTACCAGTATGTTGTCAGGAAATTCATGCTTGAGTCTCTTGAGCCTGAGTTTCCTGAACCTCATCAGACTGTGTACGATGCCCCCAGTGGCAAGATCGGGGTTTATGCTGCATTCTTTGTTTATGGGAATCTTAGGTTCCCATTGACAAAGTTTGTGTACCGTGTCCTGGAGAGGCACGGTGTGCACCTGACCGAGGTGCATCCGATGGCGATTACCAAGGTTCGGCACTTCGAGTGGGTGTGTCGAATTCTGGGCATTGAGCCCTATGTGGACCGCCTGATGACCTTCTATACTTGGAGGTGCATCCAGGGGTGGTACACCCTGACAACCCGGATCAAGGGTTTGAAGATTTGCGCGACCGAGCGCAGTCTCCGATCGTGGAAGCCGGAGTTCTTCTACATTTCTGCCCGCGCCATCCCCATTGCCATGAAGTTTAAGAAGGGGCAAGCGCTTCCGAGCCTTCACACTTCTAGCTACCAGGAGGCGGAATGGTTCGCGAAGATATCTCTTGTCCAATCTCCGGTTTACCGGTTTCCGGAGTCCGGGATGGTAATGCTGGGGATGAGCCGGGTATGGAAGGAGGCATCTCGGTTTCCCATCCTTCTCGAATACGGTTTGAATTCTATTCCTTATGGTATGTCTTGTCTTTTTTGCTGATTTGAGTTTGGCTTCTAATTGTTTCTTTTCTTTCAGAGGGGAACAATTTGGAGTCGCTCCTGTACCCGCGGGAAGCTGACGGTCCCGTGCGGGTGGGTACTCGTGCTCTAGACGAGAACGAGTTGCCCATCCTGGAACAAACAGCGGATCGGTTTGTGGAGGTCTATCCGCTGGGCCACGAGATCCTGAGCCACCGGCGGCCAGGTAAGGCGTTATTCTATCCTCCCCCTCTCAATGCTGTACCCGCTGCTGGAATTCCTGACATCCTGTCTTCTTCTGAGGAATCCGCAGATGGTCCTCCGTTGGTGCTGAAGAAGAGGGCTGCCGGCGGGAAAGGGAAAGAGAAGGTGGCCTCCACAGCCGATCCAGTGGTCCTATCTGACAGTGAGTCAGATAATGAAGAGGTGGCGGGGAACCCCGGTGGTGAGAAGACCACTGTTCCGGAGGCTACGACTGCTACCTCCGGAGTACCAATGGCGACGACGGTGGCCGGCGTCAAGAGACCGGCTCCATCGGATTCGTCCCCGCCCGTCCGTACGTTCAAGCTCAAGAAAACCCGTAAGTACAAACATCCTTATCTTTGTAGATTTCACTTTATAAATTTATTGACACTTATCTTCTTGTGCAGGCGTGGATGTTGACGCATTCCAGGGTGGAGCGCAGAGGAGTACCTCTCCGCCGATGACGGTAGGCTCGGTCAGCCTACCTGAGGCGACGACCCAGGCGCCTGCGCCTGCTTCCGCTGGATCAGTTGCTCACTCCTTTGAGCCGACTGTTCCAGCCGAGATGACGTCACCGCCGGTGGTAAGTGCGATTTTTACAGCATCTTTCACCGAGCCGGCGGTTACGATTGCTGCAGATTCTGCGGCGGCGACCCCGACGGCGACCACGGCGGCCGCTACTATGCCTCCGCCACCGGCAACGACGGCCGGCCCATCAGGTACGCGCAGGGCTTCTCGCCAATCTTTGCCACCTTCCCATCTGCCCGACCTTTTGGATGGATTTCCCTTAGTTTCAGGCGATGGGTTCGGTGGCTATCGACCTGTGATCGACCCTACAGGTGCGTAGGGTTCTTTTGGCTTTTATCTTTTTTTTTTTTTTTTTTTTTTTTCCTAACTGCTTTGTTTCTTTTGCATTGTCGGATTCCAATGAAGTGTATGTTCCGCGATGGAACATCCGCCGAGGAACAACCCTTCGTACCCCTGTGGAGTGCGTGGAATAGGCTCGCCACGCTGCTCCCCATGGTGCGTTGGGGGAAGCCATGGCTAGCTACCAGGAGGGTAGGCTAACCAATGAGCTTCGGGTTCTCCAGGTCCGGATGCAGCCGCGCGTCGAGCTGCTTTGTTGTGAAAACGACAAGTTGAAAGCAGCTCGCGCCAAGGAAGTATCTCAAGCGCGGGCTCTTCGGGAGGAGAACCAACAGTTAGCCGCAGCTGCTGCGGAGAAGGAGAAGGCCTTCAAGGCCCTCGAGGTTGAGGTTCAAGCGCGACTCGAGGCCCGTTCCAAGGCTGCCCAAGCTGTTAACGAACAGCTTCGGCTAGCTAAGGAGACTGCGAGGAACGCGACCGAGAGGGCCACCAAGGCTGAAGCCGTTGCTGAGCCTTTACGCATGGAGAACGAGGAGCTCAAGGCCAAATTAGAGGCTCTCCAACGTGCTCATGATGCCTTGGCGATGGAAGATGCCAAGAAGCTCCAGGAGATCTTGGACCAGAGGGGCGTGCTTGACCATACTGAGCGGAAGCTTAAGGGCGTCGAAGAGGCTGCCGCAAAGGAAGTGCTACTTGCCAACCTTAACAAAAGCGAAGCCGAACGCGCCTGCACCCAAGCTCAAGCCGCCCTTAAAGAAGCACTGGTTGCCAAGGAATGGCTTCTTCGAGAAGCGTTGTCTCAGGTATGTTTATCTTTACGTCTTCACGCTTTCCTTTGTTCATAGAAAAGGTGTTTGACACTTGTATCTTTTTATTGTAGGTTGTGCATCGGGTGTTCTCAGAGACTACCTACGATGATGCCATGAGCGCAGCCCTCAACGCTTCTCATGAGGATGGGGAAAAGGCCGGCTTCCTGCTTGGTCTAGGGTTCGTTGAGAGAGGCTTCCCGCCTTCCAACTTCCCTTTGTTCGATGTGGACACCGAAGCTGCATATGACCAAGCGGTAAACCAATATGCCGTCTTTCCGCATCCGGTGGTGGAGAAGGTGAAGGAAGTCGCTGCTGCTGATGATGGACTTGCTATCCTCAAGGCTTTCCTTGAACCGCCACGCTCTACTGGTGGGGCGGGTCCAAGTGGAAGTGGTCCTGAAGCTTGATTCTGAAGATCCCTTCCCGCTGCTAGGATAGACTTTGTATAGATTTACTTTGTAGGCGGGTAATTACCCGGCCATTCTTGTAACGAACAATTATGAAATATAAATCTTTGTGCGGCTAAGACCGCTTCTTTCATTGGATTCCTTGCTTTATATGACTTGCATACTTTAGTTTAAATTAGCAATTTTCCAAGTGTTTTAGAATAAGTTAACCTTTGAACGTGGTAGATGATAGGTTGAAGTTTTGCTTCCTTGTTCGTGATTGTGCGGGTAAGACCATCACTTGCACTTACAAGGATGGCTAAACTTTTACTTACATCTGACCTGCGTGTAGGTTTTCCTCATCCTTTTTTAGTATAAGTTAACCTTTGGACGTGGTAGATAAGTTGAAGTTTTGCTTCCTTGTTCGTGATTGTGCGGGTAAGACCGTCACTTGCACTTACAAGGATGGCTAAACTTTACTTACATCTGACCTGCGTGTAGGTTTTCCTCATCCTTTTTTAGTATAAGTTAACCTTTGGACGTGGTAGATAAATTGAAGTTTTGCTTCCTTGTTCGTGATTGTGCGGGTAAGACCGTCACTTGCACTTACAAGGATGGCTAAACTTTACTTACATCCGACCTGCGTGTAGGTTTTCCTTATTTTTAGCGTTGCTTATGCGGGTTTTGCCGCCTTCCACGCGTAACGACTTACTTCTTCCCCCATTTATGCGGTGAATACCGGCACTAATGTGGGAAGTTCATAAGTATAAAGGTAAAGTTAACACATTGTGAAAGGAGAATCATTTCCATTAGAAGTGGCTCTAGGCCTTTTCTTTACAAGTTTGGAATTGATCTACATATAACATTTGCGTAATTGAGCTCCATTCCATGTTCTTGGGATGGGAGTGCCATCGAGCCTTTCGAGCCGGTATGCGCCCTTTCCCAGAACTTGTTTGATAACATATGGCCCTTCCCAGACCGGGGCCAGCTTTCCTGGGCGTTCTTGGTTCGAAGCCTCATTGTTACGCAGTATGTAGTCTCCTTCATTGAAGTTGCAGAGTTTTACCCGCGTGTTGTAGTACTTTTGCATTTGTCGTTTGTAATTCTCTTCACGCACTGCGGCTAAGTCTCTGCGTTCCTCGGTTAGCATAAGGTCTAACCGTCTTTCCGCATCATTGTCTTCTGGCGGGATCAAGACCCTTGGTGAGGGTAAACCAATTTCGACCGGGACCATGGCTTCAGTGCCATAAGTGAGACTGAACGGGGTTTCCCCCGTACTGGCCTTTTTCAGCGTTCTGTTTGCCCAAAGGACGTGCGGAAGCTCGTCCACCCAGCCGGATCTGTGTTTCAAGAGTCTTTTCTTTATGCCATCGACGATGCTCTTGTTTGCTCTTTCCACCTCACCATTACCTTGCGGGTGTGCCACTGAGGTAAAGGTGTGGGTGATTTGAAGTTCCTTTAGCCACTGTTGTAGCTTCTTGTCAGCAAAGTTGGTGCCGTTATCGCTCACCAAATTCTGTGGAAGTCCAAAACGACAAATAATAAATTCCCAAATAAATTTTTTGATATGTTTCGCGGTTGTTTGGGCTAAAGGTTTTGCTTCTATCCACTTGGTGAAGTAGTCGATGGCTACCACTAGGAACTGAACATTTCCTGCTGCTGTAGGAAATGGGCCTGTCACATCGATGGCCCACTTCTGAAATGGCCATGAAGAAGTGACTGGAACAAGTTCATTCCTCGGGCGGTGCGTGTTGGGTGCGTAAAGCTGGCAAGACCTGCATTTTCTGATGTATGCCAGTGCATCCGTATGCATCCCCGGCTAAAAGTATCCCGCGTTGTTTAGCTTGGCTACAACAGCGCGGGGACCTGCGTGTACTCCACAGATGCCTTCGTGTACTTCCCTTAGGAGGTAGTCAGCGTCTTGGTTGTCCACGCATCTTAAGAGTGGGCCAAGAAAGTTACGTCTGTAAAGGATGTCATTGACGAGTTGATAATTCAGTGCTTTACAGCGTAGTTTTCTTGCCTGTGTTTTTGACTCTGGTAGTGTTCCTGCTGCAAGGTAATTTATTATTGGTGTCATCCACGTTTCTGTACCGGTTTGGATGACACAAATTTCCTTGTGCGGGACTGATGGTGCTTCGAGGAGTTCAATGCGGATGTCCTTTCCCAAGTGGGTGAAGGCTAGTGATGCAAGCTTGCTTAACGCATCCGCAGATTTGTTTTCGCTGCGCTTGACATGTATGACTTTAAAATCATTAAAATCACGCATAAGGGTTTTTGCCTGGGCGAGGTACAGGGCCATTGTGTCGTTCACAGCCGTGTACGTCCCATTTATTTGGTTGGCCACCAGCATGGAATCCACGTGGGCTTCCAAGTTTTTCACTCCCATCTTACGCGCAATTCTCAATCCGGCCAAGAATGCTTCATATTCGGCTTCGTTATTCGTGCTTGGAAAATCCAACCGAAGAGCGTAAGTATATTCTTGGCCTGCTGGGTTGGTTAATTTTAACCCTGCGCCTGAACCCTCGTTACTGGCTGCTCCATCAGTGTAGAGTCGCCAGACATCATTGATGTCCTGTGCTGGGGAGGGTTGAGCCTCCTCCTGGCACTCTTTCTCCCGCGAAGCGGGGACTTCTGCAATAAAATCGGCCAGGACCTGGCCTTTTATGGCTAGTCTTGGCTTGTACTTAATTGCATATTCTCCCAATTCAATTGCCCATTTGGCTAGACGTCCCGATAATTCGGGTTTGCCTAGAACGTTTGAGAGTTTGAAGTTGGTGAGAATGGTGATTGGGTGGCCCTGGAAATATCGTCTTAACCTGCGTGAAGCGTGTATAAGTGCTAAGACTAATTTTTCGAGGGTAGAGTACCGGGTTTCTACGTCTGTTAGTACACGGCTAACATAATAGATTGGCATCTGGATGCCTTTTCGTTCTATTAGCAGGACTGCCCCGGTTGCTCTATCTGTTGCGGAAAGGTATAGGATTAACTCCTCTCCCGCTTGTGGTGCTGTAAGTGTTGGGAGTTCGATCAGTCGTGACCGAATCTCCTGAAAAGCTGCTTCCGCTTCTGGTGTCCAGCGGAAGTGCGTTTTCTTTAAGCAGTTTCTCAATGTTGACACGAAAGGAAACGACTTATCCGCATGGTTTGCCAAAAAGCGATTAAGTGCGACTAGTCGTCCATTTAGTGTCTGAGCCTGTTTGATGGTGGTAGGTGATTCCATTCTAACAATGGCTTCGACCTTTTCAGGGTTCGCTCTGAAGCCATCTTTAGTAACAATGACTCCCAAGAACTTCCCTTCTTCCATCCCAAATGAACACTTGCTCGGGTTGAGCTTCATGTTTATCTTTCTGAGCGTGTTGAAAGTTTCTTCAATGTCTTTCAACATCGCTTCTGGCTCGGGGCTTTTGATGACCAAATCATCCATATAGACTTCCAAGTTTCTCCCGATTTGGGCATGAAACTCTTTGTCCATCAGTCGTTGGTACGTGGACACTGCATTCTTAAGTCCGAATGGCATCATTTTATAACAAAATGTACCATCGGGCGTCCGAAATGCGGTTTTGTCCTGGTCATCTACGGCCATGTGGATTTGATGGTACCCCTTATACGCATCCAAGAAGCATTTAAGGCGAAATGGTGCCAACGAATCCACCTTAAGATCAATTTCTGGTAACGGATAACAATCTTTGGGGCATGCTTTGTTCAAATCTTTGAAATCTATGCACATGCGCCATTGTTTGTCATTCTTCGGTACCATTACGGGATTTGCAACCCATGTTTGATATCTACTAACGCGTACGATGCCTGCGTCAAGGAGTTCCTTGACTTGGGTTCTACACGCGTTAGTTTGTTCAGGCCCCATTACTCTGCGCTTTTGTACGACCGGCGTAACAGCCGGATCGCACTTGAGCTTATGCTCCGCCTTACTTCGGGGTACACCAGTCATGTCAGCTGGTGCCCACGCAAAGATGTCAGCGTTTTTCTGCAGTAAGCGTTTGAGTAAGGTGCGGGTGGGATCAACGATTGTTGGTCCAATGGTAACGGCCTGGTCGGGGTATTTGCCATTGAAGGCCCATTTTTCCGGTTCGGTGATGGTTGGTTTAGCCATTTTCGGTTTGGGTTTAGATGAGACAGATGCGATGCATACCTGGGGAATGCCAGTGATCATCGCTACACCCTCAGCTGTTGGCCATCCCATCATGCCGTGGACTGAAGATACCACGGCGTTGAATCTTGCCATCCCGTCTCTCCCGAAGAGAATGTCGTACGTGTGGTGTGGCTTCCTCATCACGACAAAGTCCACATCCTCTGTGCGGGAGTGTTTTCCATCTGTAAGAGTGACGGGGAAAGATAGGATACCCAGGGGGGTTTCTGTACTGCCGTCAAACCCTTCCATTGAAGCGTAGACCGTTTCCAAGCGTTCTTTGTCTTCATCATCCAGCTTGTCAAAGAACTGCCTGTACATCACTGTTGACGAAGCGCCGTTGTCAACAAGAGTGCGGGAAGTGATGTAATGCCCCAGCTGGCTTTTGATGACGATGGGGCCTTCTTTGCTGGGGCCTCCTGGCACTCGCGGGAAGCGCACCTCAGCTTCCTTCCACGCGTATGGTTCTGTCATTCGTCTTTTTCTTCCTCCGACCTTGCCATGAACCATGTTGATGCTGATGTCGACGGGCTTTCGTCCGTTACCTCTGTACCGGTTGTCATTCCTTCCTCCCTTCCTGATTGATGCCACGAGATGTGCAAGTCTTCCATCCTTGACAAATGCTTCAACAATGTCTTTCAAGGATGTGCACTCTTCAGTACCATGACCCTTTGTCCCGTGGAAATCACAGGACTTGCTTTGATCCGCATTAGGTTTCTGCCGGATCAATGGGGCTTTTGGCCATGGCAATTTTTCCGTGGCAAATATCTCCGTGACGCTCTTGGTGAGTGGCGTCCACCGGTGTTTTCGGTTTGAAGGGTGTGTGTTGTCCCTTCCGCCAACAAGAGGGCGAGAGCTGGATGAGGTGTCAAAGTTTACCCTTGACTGCCAAATACCTAGCCGCCTCTTTTTGTTCTGCCGGGCGGTCCTAACGTTGTTCTCCCTTGTCCTCTGCGTGTAGAGGTGTGTACTCTGGGGAAGATCTCTTCCCAGCTGCTTCTCCGTCTCGGCAAAGCGCTTGGCTGCCGTCATGATGGCATCCCATGTGGATGGCATGCCGTCCTTACCCGTCAATGTGCGGATAAGCTCTGGGTACTCGGCACCCTGGATGAAAGCGGCGCGAACAAGATCTTCACTTACGTTGCCCAGACTCAGCTTCTTGGAGTTGAAGCGGGTGATGAAGTCTAGTAAAGATCCATCCTCCTCTCTAACGCAGTTGAGGATCGTCCACTGCTCTTCAGTATACTTCCTCTGCTGGCTGAAGTGCTGGCTGAACTTGTTCTGAAAGTCCGCCCAGTCATATATGTGGTGGACCTGTAAACGATCGAACCATGCCCTGGCTGCTCCGACCAGAGTCATCTGGAACATGTAACACCACGTGGGTTCCGTCCAGTTACTGACGGTAGCCCCTGCAATGAACCTGTTCAAATGGTCGTCTGGGTCGGATAGACCATCATAAGTGCCAATGTTGGACATTTGTTTGGCACTTCTCGGGGCAATTGCTTCCGCAATGTCCCTTGCAAATTTTGACTTTCCTGCATTCGTAGCAGTTGGTCTAAAGG
The DNA here is from genome assembly GCF_021521415.1 of Bidens hawaiensis. Taxonomy (NCBI): domain Eukaryota; kingdom Viridiplantae; phylum Streptophyta; class Magnoliopsida; order Asterales; family Asteraceae; genus Bidens; species Bidens hawaiensis. The sequence goes on along the minus strand of NW_027491035.1, from coordinate 775,496 downwards.
TTTTGGAGAAGTCACGCGGGTTTCTCTCCGCATTTGTTGGTTTAAAGGCTTCCCCAAAATTCCTTTTTGGCTGGGAGTCCGTTTCCTTACGCTTCCCTTTCGCCTTATGGCGAGGGTTTGCGTCGGTATCGGACTCCTCCCTCTCGTCGTCCGAGTACTCGCCCTCGCTGTTCATAATGAGGTGTTGGCGAGTACTGCCGAATTCGTCAGCCTGTTGAACTGAACGCAAGCGTTCGTCCAATTCAGCTTGGAACTCTTTCTGACGTGCTTCGGCCCACGCCTTCACTTGATCTAGTGTTTGGCGAGGGACCCTCTTTCGTTTTTCCAGCTGGGTATCGGTGAACCCCAGTGGAATATTTACTGCACTTGCCCCGGCTTGGGTAGTCGGGGTAGTGTTCGTAAGGATTGTATAACCGCCGGTGTTCCCCCCAGTTGCTGGGGTTGTTACCGGGGTTTCTTGGTCGGTTACTGGCCTTTGGACCGGAGTAACGTTAACCATTTCTTCAGAAAATTTGAAAAAACTAAATTAGTTCTAGCTTTTATGCACGGATGGCGCCAATGAAGAAACACTAAGTGACCCGGTGCAGATTATAGATAATCTGGGGGTTAAGTAATGTTTCCCACGAGAATGAGGTCCAACAGAGACGGTTGTTCTTCAGGGGACCTGCAAAACAAACACCGTAAGCTCGTCACTGAGAAGGGGGGGTTCCTCCTTGTGACCACCCTCCGGCGTGAGAATCAGACTAGATTGCTCTGAATATAAGTGTATATTAAGAGATTGCTAGATAACAGGATAGCAGATGATCTTACCATTCCAAGATGTTGGAGTATTTATAGCCGAAGGTAGGTTTCCTAGAAGGTACAGCCGGCTGAATAGTATTCCTGTTCTACCAACAGTGGACTATGCATAGGCCATACTGGTTGGTGGATAGGTTACGGCCAACAGTAACAAAGTCGGCTGCACTATTCCACCAACTGTAGATTATGCACGTCCCACCTACTGTGGATTATACGCCGGCCATGCTGGTTGGTGAATAGGTTACGGCCAACAGTAACACTATTCCACCAACTGTAGGCTGCGCACGCCCCGAAGTAAGGGTTGGTGAGTAGGCAGCGGCTAATAGTGACAAACAGTACTAGAGGGTGCTCCTCCTCGTACTGTTGTCGGTGAGCTGTCACCCTGTGATAGGCTCATGGGCTGTTCTGGTCAGATTGTCTGTCCTATCCATACCTTGGTAGGTATAGTACAGAAGATCTTTCAGAATCATACGGACTGGCTCATTTTGGCGGGATTGTTCCCGCCTTGCTCATGCCTTCATGTGACTACTGAAGTATCTATTGTCTTGTGCGTGTAGCCCTGCTGTCTGCGGGTAGCCTTCCCTGATGGCTTGTATCCGCAACTGCGGGAACAGGCGGGGTACTTCACCATTGGGAGGCTTTCCCTGCGTGTACAGCTTGCGTACTGCGCGTAAGGTTCTCTGAGCATGGTGGGTCCTGCGGGAGCAGATGGCCTTTGCGCAGACGTCCCTGTTCAAGGTGAGTCTTGCGGGACCAACTGGGCTCTGCTGGGACCTACCTCTTCAGAGAGGAAGATAAGATGAGACAAAAAACAAATAAGAAAAGCTTACCACATGTGGAGCTTCTTTTTTTTTTCTTTTTTTTTTAAGTTTATTGGATTTTAATAATCTCTTTTCATTGGTATTGTCTGATAATAATCCATATTTGTTTTATCACTACTGACGCTCTCAAATTTCAAAAAAATGGCCCCCAATGCCCCCCTCCCTCATTAAAAAAGACTTAACGGCGTTATAATTTTTCTAGAATTTCAAACTAATTATCTAAGGATTTTGATCGGAAAGATAATACGAATCGATTGATGTAAAACTTAACTCGAAATGGTGATTCAAACGACTTGATTTTTGCTTCAATTTGTTTGTTTGAACTTCCAATTAACAAAAATCAAGTTGTTTAGATCACTGTTTCAAGTTAAGTTTTACATCAATCGATTCGTATTCTCCTTCCGATCAAAAGCCCTAAAAAATTAGTTTGAAATTCGGAAAAAAGTATAACATGGGTAAGTCATTTTTAACAGAGGACAACTGTGGACCAACTTTTTAAAATTTGGGACCGCTTGTGACGATAAAATGAATAAGGATTATTATCAGCCAATACCAGTCAATATGGATTATTAAAATCCGATAAACCTTTTTTTAACAACCTTTTTACCTAAATCCTTTAAAACTTTTCATTTGTAATGATTTAAACCTATCAACTCATTTTCTTAAAGGGAAACATCGTACTACTAGATCAATAGGTCATTCCAAATTTCTTTGCGGTTTTTGCTTAATGTCCATTATTTTTGTATGAAATGGTTGATTTTTCAAATATATTCCTAGTAGTATACTTGGTTTTAAGAGAATTGAAACAGAGATTTGAATTTCTTCATTGGAATTAAGAATATCAAAACATATTGGGTAGGGTAGGTTAGTTAGAGAAAAAAGCTCTTTAATTTTGGACCAATTTACCCGTTCTAAATTAAGACCACATGCATGTTGGAATACTTCTTTTTTGACAAGACTATTTCAACTAAACCAACGCTCTTTGGAAGCATTCTTGGAAGCATTCTGTTGGTAACTAATTCATTTCAGCCTCACATATAACCATCAATCTTTGATTTTCTTTAATCAAACTTCATTTTTCTGCATGTTTGCTGTTACTGATTTAGGGTACGTTGCTTAATCCACCATAAGATTTCTTCCACCTTCTTTTATTCGGTAAGATTTCACGATACTCGATCATGATTTCAAACAATGTTCCGGATCGATCTTGTCATTCAGTAAAAATATTAGTTATGTGGGATTTGTACCCTAATTCTAGAAGCAAAATTTTCATTGATCACTTGTAATGTAGGATTAAATATATAGGAACCATTTTGGAGCCAGAAGTAATCAATCATCCTATGTTGGTTTGTTACGTATGTGGGGCTAGTTTAACAACTTTTATCAACAATGGCCGTGTTATGGCAAAATCAGGTTAATTAAATAGACTCTGAAAATTGGCCATTTGGTCGATAACACGGGGTGATGGTTAAGATTTGGGATTCTTAAGGTCTCAGGCTCGAAACCTAAATCAACGTTGTTTTCCCACAATGGTAGGTTTCCTCCTTGATGGTGTTCCTAACTAAGGTAAGCCTGGAGTATCAAAATCGGAATTGATGGTTGACATTCCGTCTCAGAAAGACGGCCGTTTTAGAAAATATTAAATAGAGTCTAATATGATTTTTGACGTCTATTTTAAGGAATCTTAAAGTGAAGTAATCACACAAGAGTACTTCTGATTGTTAATTTTGTAGTACTACAACCATGATAGCATTTCTTGTCACATAACCTACAAGATATCTATGTTTACCATGGCTATAATTTTTTTGTTTTAGAATGATATCACTAACTCACACATCACATACTTTTGAATTTATACATTTTATCCACCACGGAACTTCATCTCTCACCAATTAGAGAGGGTCACCCTCTTACCAACATGCATCTTGATCCACCAGGCCAACGGCCTTTGATTTAAATATATGTCCGATACTATACGAAAACACCAACAAAAACCGAACATTATATTAACTGGTTAGGGACGGGCATGAGATTTTTGATTCAATCGTAATTGTTTTATCCACATGTATATTTTTAGATCTAAATTTATAGTTTAGAATGCAAGGTTTTTTTCTCTCTCTAATTTTAGGGCTTCAAAGTATGGCATGATTTTTGGGTTTGTGTCATGTTCGACTAATTCATTTAAACTTTTGTGTCGATGTTGGATTCTAATTGATCTTTTGATGCTATATGTAGTGAGAAAACCAAACCAAAATGGCTGGAGCACCACCAGGGACTGCGAAGATGATAATAAAGGAAATTGCTATTGGCTCATTGTTAGGTTTCATTGCTGGCGGCGCCTGGAAAGCCATGTACCAAAACCCCCTCACTAAAAGGACGAAGTCGTTCTACAACATGCTCGATAAAGGTGAGATCAGCGTTGTCGTTTCAGAAGATTAATTAGTTATGAATCAATTAAGCACCATCACGTTCTTCTGGTTTGCTTTCAATAAGTAAGATATTGCACGCATGCATGCATGCTTGTTTAATTTGTCTCATTTTAGCTTTGTAGACGCTCGTCCGGAATTTAAAAATGTAAATAAAAACGCGACCTTGTATTGGTTGCTAGCAAACGATGATTTATTGTGAGATTTGATCATGCTTTCGATCATCAGGGTCGTCTCTGTTTTTAAAGAGGCCTCCAATGCATATCAAATTTGAGACCTTTCCTTTGAAGGCCTTTAAAGAAGTGGGGACATAAAGCTTTACATTTATTTCAACCACATTGGTTTTTCATGCTAATTGTCATTGGGTTAGCGCTTGGTTGGTTTCATAGGATCATATAAGTTCATACGACGGATATTTCCAGTAATTACTTAAATATTTTTAGTTTAAAAAAAGTTACATCAGGTCATGACTTATAGTGCGGCTAATATGTAAGGACAATTCATGGGTATCTCAATTTTTTTTTTATTTTGACCTTAGGGTATCTAGTATTTTCTTAAGGGTATTCGATGCTTAATTAAAACGGAGATGAATCTTTTTTCCTACTATATTTGCACTTCGTCTACAAAGTTGAAGGGTAACTTGGGCCACCCTAAACCCTTTATAAATCCAACTGTGCTTATAGCTATGAAGGGGGGAGGGGGAAGCACTACCACGTAGACACCACGTAAATCACTACTAGAAAATGAGTCATTTTTCTACGACGAATTTCGTTGGAAATTTGTTGAAAAACCCACTATCTCACAATTTTCCAACAAAAAAAGTATGTGGGAAAAACACATGCTTGAAAATCATTTTCAATCATTTTCCAACAACTTTTCTTACAAAGTTCTTACAAAAGTATGTTGTTGCAAACTTCCTACGACTTTCCTACAAAAGCTATTTTTTGATTTGCAACACAGTTTCTAACAAATTCCCAACAAATAGTTGTATTTATTTCTTTTTGTTTCCACCAAAAAAACTAAATTTAAACAAAAAAAATAAAAAATTAAATTCCAAAATGTGCATAAAAATTCAGAAAATGACAAACCTGGAATATGCAAAAATTTTCAAAAAGAATCTAAAACACGTAGAAAAGGTTCCAAAATAAGTATGCTTTACAAACCAAACACACTTCGCTAAAGGATAACTAAACTACAATTAAGTACCGGGACTATTTAATTTCCTCATAATGTCTTCTATTTGTTTTTGCATTCGTTGCTCCCTTTCTTCACGCACGACCCGCTCACGTTGCTCCCTTTCTTCACGATCGACCTTCTTGTGTTCCAATTGTTGCAATCGATTTTCCAAATCTTGTCGTTCCTTTTCAAATCGAGTTTTAACGTCTTGGACCTAAACATTTGTTAAAACATATATAATTAATACATAATACATACACAAAAAAACACAAACAGTTGGCATTGTGAGCAAGTTAACCGCCTTAACCGAACCATAACCGACATAAACGAACCAAACTTCTAAATTGCAACATAACTTTTTGATAATGATGACGATGATCATAATAGTGACACTAATAATAATAACAACGATACCTCTTACGACTGTCGGGCATCAAGATATGATCTAGACCCGCAAGTAGTAGATGGTTTTCCGCCAACTACGAAATGTGGATCAGGAGATCCTATCCCAAACATCTTACCAACACGGTTTTTGGGCTGCACACTCTCCCATACACCAAGATCATCCTTTAGAGGCTAACTGGGATCCGAGTTATACAACCTTGCAAGTTTTTTCTTGTACGCTACCTGCAATTTTATCAAAACAACATGATTATTATTACACTAAAAGTTAATACGATAATTATATACAAACAATAAAGATAACTTACATATGCTTTTCTTGATCGTTCCGTACAAAACTCTAACTTCTTCAAGTCATTAACATCAATATCCCGAGCTAATAGTCTTTCTTTGCACTCCTTAGTGGCGTGGTTATCAACAAAGACAAAACCAAAGCCATTTTTTCCACTTTTTTCCTACATTAGAAAATAGAGTAATTATGAAATATAAACACAGACATGATGACATTATGATATGATAATGGGTGCCATTTTATGTACTTCTAATAGTTGTTTTATTTAAAATGTGACAAGTTTTGTAAGTAACCAACTGAAATAAAGATGAAATATTAGTTATCATTTTGGCCCTGACTGCACATTTACACTGTCTTTCAAATAAACGCAGTCAAAGTTACCATGAACTCAGTTATATAACTGATATATGTTACATCATGATTTTTACGCACAAAAACCCCTACTAAAATTTGTAAATAAAAAAACTCAGATTATAAGAAACAAATAAGTAAAGAAAAGTGAATTATCAGGATCAATTCAAAGAGAATATGTCATTATAAAAGTATAAGTTTTCACTAATAAACACATTGATAGAAAAACCTCAAAAAGAGATTGAACTCGATTTTTCACAAATAGCTAAAATTAAGATAAGGACCACAATTTAAAAATATATCAGATTGATACGACGCTCATCAAATCCCATGGACCCGCCTGTTTGACGGGGTAGATAACCCTCTTCCTTGTCCTAGCGGTTGTTTTTCCCGACTTTAGACTTTTTTAGCCATCCAGGGGTGTTCCAATACTATTTTCAACAAAAATATATGTATACTTAATAGAATATTGAAATAATTTTTAAAATAAAACAATTATGTATTAGCTCGTATACCTTACACATTTCTTTCCATGTTTCAAGAGGCACAACACTGGGTGGATATTTGCAAGTGATTCTGAAATTTTCTTCATCATCCTTAATAACATGACCATCCATCTTGGCTTTTTCTTTAGATTGTATTCTCCACTCACCCATGATGTTTCTATAACGACCCTTTAGTACATTAATAAATCCTTCATATATGCTTTCGTCATCTTGCGGATCCCATCTCCACATGATCTGTACAAATAAAAAGTAAAAGTTAAAAATACAAAACTAAAATAAAATAATCAGAAGATATATATATAAATAAACTATTTGTTTTAGTACCCTAAAGCAACCAAACATACTATCCAATACATCTTCTGGGACCTTTCTAAATGTAACCCAGGGTCCATCAAAATGTCGCTCTAGTAACTGTTTGACACTCCTATGAACCGTACCATTCCCAAACCTATAATATTGAAATAACCAAATTAGTATATTATTTACAACATTAATAAACAAAATAAATTAGAATGTTGAAAATTAGAAACATACTTTTTACCAAAAACGTGCAATCCATTTCCAATGAGATGTGTCACAAGGCTCCACTAATTCACTTGTAGAGGGATCATCTTTATCAAAATCATCACTGGAACCCTCATCGTCATCATCATCCAACTCATTATCATCATCCTCAAAAACCCGAGTGTGACGAAACACCCCAGCCATATCAGCCAATGCATCACCATCACCTATACGACTAGTACTACCTGCAGATTTTCCACCACGAACAATGGCGTGTCTCCCACAAAAATATCTCTTTCTAGTAGCACTAGCAGTACTAGGAGGACTGGACTCACGAGATCTCCCAACGCTAAGAATGTCGCATTTCGCTGAAGTAAGAGTCTGTCCGGCAACGCTAGAACCACTAGGAAGACCGAACACATCGGCACTACTAGGAGGACTGGACTCCCGGTATCCCCCACCGCGAGGAACATTGCGTCTCTGTTTAGTAAGACCTGGTCCAGTAACATAAGCATTATTAGCATTATTAGCAAGACCGGACTCCCGGGATCCCCCACCGCGAGGAATGTCGTGTCTCTCTTTAGTAAAACTCGGTCTAGTAACATCATCATTACTAGCAGGACCAAACTCCCGGGATCCCCCACCGTGAGGAATGTCTTGTCTCTGTTTAGTAAGACTCGGTCGAGTAACATCATAATTACTAGCATTGTAGGCACCACTATGAATACCGGACTGTTGGGATCCCCCATCACGACGATTGTGTCTCCCTGTAGGTGCACGTCCGCCACGAGTAATAGGACGATTGTGTTGACTACCAGGCACGATTTATATACCCTGCATTTAATAAAACAAGTTACTTTAAAACAAAAGTTCAATGCATTTATAAGACAAAACATATTAATGTAATGTAAAATAGTTTTTTCAACTATTACAAGGAGAAACTTAACAAAATATAGAGTGCAACATCAAGTTTAATGACTTCAGATCTGAACAAACTGTTGACATTTTTATACAAAAAATCCTACAGTAAATTTTAATAACTATAGCTTAATAAAATTTAATCAGCTAAAATTCAAATTCACACTAACTCATCAAGTTAAACAGCCATGCCAATTTTGAACTTTGAACCAACATCAATCTTAAATCATTTCGACTACAGTTTAACTTTACAACGCATCAATAGCATACACAAATTTCGGTGGACCTAGAATAAAAATCCATATTAATTTTTCACTTAACTAGTTCCACAACTAACATTTCAAAAATTAGGATAAAAACTTTCCAATAGAATACATGCTACACAATAATCAGTAACTTAACATATCGAGTAATCAGTAACTTAACAATTGGCATTTTATCAAACACATGGAGTGCATCACATATAATCAGTAACCTAACACCATAAGCACAACTCCAAACTAAATTAATCCAATAAAATAATAGTTAAAAAAGAACAAACATCAAAATTAACCTAAAATACCTTTAGTAAATGGACGAGTTCCGAGTACCGTCGTTCCTGTAGCAGAAGTGGCCGGAAAACACAGATTAATCCGGCGAATGACGACTTGGTGAACCGATCGATTACTGATTTCACAGAAAGGAGACTTGGCAGATCGATCGATTACTGATTTAGCAATCGATTTGGAACGATATTACTCTGGTTCAGAGGATCTCGATTTGGAATGAGAAGAATATGTGTATATTTGGAATGACAAGAATATGTGATTATTTTAATTGGATATTAGTTTGTTGATATTATTATTAAGGGAAAGAGATGAATATGTGGGTTTTGGAATTGTGTACACAGGAGACAAGGAAAGCTAATTTCTATGTAACTGGATTTTTTTTAAAAATTTTTGGTTTATTGAACTTGTGAATGAATATTGTTTCTTTTTAAGACTTGTGAAATGAAATTTTATAATTTACTTAATGTGAAATAAGTTTATATTTTAATGAAAGATAGATATACAAAATGATTGTAGGTCTTAAGTTCATGGTAATATAGTAAATGAAAAACTCTAGCATAAGGAGAACCCGATACTTAAACCTTGTTCGGTTAGAGAATCTAAGTTAATTAAAGTTGTATTTAGTACATCTTATACTGATTCACGATAGTCAAGTATGTCATTAAGTTAAGCTAAAGTTGAATTGTTTTATTTGGCAGATGATTTGATTTAAGTTAAGAACAACACATACAACAGTCATAGTGATTAACATGTCCTGAAAGATAGGAGAGACAGAACGGAAGCTCAAAACTCGATAACTATTTGTTAGAATTGGGCATTTGAGTTGCTCTGTAAAATACCAGAAAAAGGAAGAACAATGAGTATTTATCAGTTTGTATATACGGGTAACTTTTTGTATATACGGGTTGGGTTACAAAAGTTACAAAAATTATCTTATTGCATTGAACATCAACCTTTAGCATAAAAATTACACTTTAGGTGACTTTTAAACCTTTGAAAACTCGTTTCCATTGCAGCTACGTGATCAATATCCGAAAAAGTAAACAGAATCCATATCAATCTATTCAAAAGTAATGGTTCAAAACTCGTGAATTCATCGTAAATCTTTTAATCTCGCAAAGGATGCCATGGTCTATTTCTTATGACATTTTCATTGCAGATTCGCATTTGAACCAGAACATTCTAATGTTATACAGTAAAAACAAAAGGCATTCATTGAGGGACTTTCATATGCATTCATTGCAGCAGATAAATTAGTTGAGGGACTTTCATATGCATTCATTGCAGCAGCTGATGACCGTTGTTTGAGTCAATCAAAAACCTAATTATTCTAAATAGTTAGAGCAAGTAGGGTATCGTATCACAAGGAGTATGTGGTCAATGCAATTCGTATAACAGATTTAATATTATGAAGTAACAAGTTTTAGTGCTGATCACACAAGCAATAGTTTGAACTAAAAGAACTAAGCAGCGAACAAGTAAACGAGTATTAAGCAGTTAACAAAGCAAGCCACACCCGGGAATTCAACTAAGCAACCAAACAGTATCTCATGCAACCTAACAGATTTATTATTAACGATTAACTAAAAACTGATCAACCAGACAAAACCTTAGACGTCAACAATTACTTTACACACGGCACTGTTATCAAACAGTCATTGCCAATGTGACTCAGTTAAGGGTAATTGCATGTTTTATCGTATTCAATCTAACCAAACAGTTATATGACTAATTATCTAGCAACTGGTAACAGATCGTTCAGACCAACGTAAACCGAAACCGACCGAACACACAGAAATACTAAACATCAATAATCGTATATCAATCATCAATAACAATACACAAAAGTTCTTAATCATATGAGAAAAACTGTAAAAGGTTACAAACTATACATCCCGGGTGAGATTCTAGGAGATTAGCCGAGCCTAGAAATCATCGAATCTTCGATGCAGATGATAGAAATCATATGTAGGGTCTTGACACGAGCTATGATAGTGGAAATCGCCTTCTTGGACTGCTGGAATCGCCTCTTGGTTGTCAAAAACGAAGTTAGGGTTCTTCAGAATGAAAAAGAACATATAAACCTAAAATTCCCGTCTGCACTCCCGTCGCGATACGCGATGTCCATATGACCATCCCATAGCGTACCGCGACTTAAGAAAACCTCATTTTCAGATTCCTCTCTTCGAGAAACCCAAAATTCATATATTATTGCTCTCGTAACTCATTTTCTAGCTCAGGATATGCTCGTTTTACTTCAAGGTCGCATTTCGTCAACCCATCTTGTTCAGTTTTAGCATCGGCTTATGATCACTCATCTATACTCTTCCCGAATCCTTGAAACACTTCCCAAGACATCAAATAATGCTTCGGTCTTCCCGAGATATCATTCCATGCTCGTACAGGTCTCCCATTTAGCATCTTTAACGATCAATTACCTGAAATACAAAAGCACGTATGAAGTACCAAAGTTCTAACAATATACGCAATAAAACTACATAATTAATACACTAAAATACATACAAAATACCCGACCATCACATCCCCACACTTATCTTTTGCTTGCCCTCAAGCAAACTCTAAAGTAAACATTAACCTCCATCATAGGTATGTAGATTATCGCCATTAATATTAGTAAGGTTTAAGGTCATACCCAGTTTCCCAGACTGACACTGTTTTTAGATTGACATATCACAAATACGGTTAAATGCTATAATAAAAAACAATAGAGCCGCCCAGACAGGTGTACTTTGTTTCCGGTTAAGGCACACATGCTCATACCACTCGTAATATAACATCTCTCCTCTTGGTTTGATATATGGACTAGCAAAAAATGTGCCAGTATCACTCAGCTCTCAATATCACTCTTAAAGTACATATTAATCCATCAAGCTGTTTTGGCACAAATGCAAATCAAGAGGTCTTTAAAAGGGTTGTAACGGGGCCAGGTGTAAGGGTATGGAAGGTAAATATTTAAGTAGCTCAAACGATCTGACCCGGCTTATTACAAAATATCTAAATAAACGAAACTGCTATACAAACTGACTTACTTATTATAAAACCTCTATATAAGCAGACTAACATACATCCTGATTTCATATTTTTTTTTCTTTTTTCTTTTTTTTTTCTTTTTTTTTACATAAACGAACTACTGAATATAAACAGCCATATTTTTGGCCTTTTCCACAAGTTTCTTTTAAGCATAATAACGTGATGCTTACATATGGAACAAATACAAATACAAAAACAAAAACAAATACAATTACAAATAAACCTAGTTAGCCGGATCGTCTCGTAACATAATGTCGGGGTTAAACAATTGAAAAATAAGTCCAAGAAAGGTTTTCTAAGGGACCCAACCCCCCGCCCCTCACATTAACCTCACCTCATATGTGTAATAATGAGGCCCCAACCCCCCAATACACACACTCACGCTCATCCAGATGAGGCTTAACCTAGCTGCCTCTATCACTTTTGCATTTTGCCAACTGTGATCCCGTAATCCATGAACATCAGTGAAAACACTCAAATGACATGTGTGTACTATATATTATATGTGTATTATATATATTTGGGTCAACTCACACACGTACCGGAGGAATAGGGTTGACGATATAAACATGTGTACCTATCCCCATGACTCGTTATTCCCGCCTAAACGACCCCATTTTCAACTTCTCGTTATAAAAACATTTGTGAGTAAGACTAATGAGATGCTGAAAAACCAACCATGACCAGAAACCTATGACTTGGCATTAATGGAAATAATTAACAGTTAACAACCTTGGTTTCTGAACACTCTTCGAGGTACTATCGGGCTAAAAATTTTCAAAGTTCCCCCATCCCCACACTTGAGGTTTACATTATCCTCAATGTAAGAATAGTTAACATTGTCCTCAAATTTAAACATGATACAACGATTAATAAACATTTGAGGGACGGGGTTGAAATTGACTTTTTGACAATTAAGCCATTTTAAAATTTCGGGGGTCAAGTGTGGCGGTTCTACTAATAATTATACAACTACAATTTTAACGTTTAAAGTAATATAAACAAAACTAAATTATAAAACTGAAATCACCTGATATTAACGTGATTGGAGAAGGACCAGTCGGCTCGTGAACTCTCGTAACACTCGTATACTCTCGTCTCTCCAATTACCAAACTGACAATCGAACCTGCAAAATCTCGAGATGTGTAGAAGCAAGCTTCTCACAAGTGTAAGACATAGGTCTTTTAAGAGTTTCGGAAATGAATAATTGTTAATTTTATTAAACCATTACCGAGCCAAATTAATTCGTTTCATAATAAAATCTGTTAATTTTTAGTTAAAAACGTTAAAAGACCTAACTCACTTTCGTAGGAATCACCGATTGCATTTAGCGTATGCAACAAGCCCTGTAAATCCCCCGGTAGCCCGGGAGGACGAGTGGGGTCTCGTGAGGGTTTATAGTGAACTACACCCACAAAGTTCTAAATACAACAAAATTTACACGTACCTGGATTAACCACAGCAAAAAGAACATGAAAGCACTCTGGATCGCTTAACTGAAACTTCGTTTTCTGATGGTGCGGTATCCCCACACTTAGCTTTTGCTATGATGGTACGCTTGTGTTAGGACCGATCGGGAGACAGTTTCCCAACGATTCTCGGGGGCAACGTGTTAGAGTGCGGAATCCTACTAACACGGCGACTCGGTGGTAATCAACGACACAAACGGTAGCAATTCCTAGGATGATATGACGACCAGGTGCGGAGGAAAGGACCGAAGGGGTTGACGGGCAGAGAGGATTTCCGGGGAACAGGTCGGCTGTGTATGTGTGTTATGTGTGCTCTTTTTTTCTGAAAATCCCTAAGTAACGTTTATATATCGAAGACTCATTCGATCGGATGAGTCTCTCATTCGATCGAGTGAAGCTTTGTTCGATCGAATGAGCCTGGTTCGATCGAATCAACCTTTTGTTCGATCGAACCAGTTTTCGTTTGACATTTACAATACGTTAACTAGGTTTCACTATCTTTAGTCTCACGCCGACCTACCCTGATAGAACTGGGGACATATATATGACATTTCATGTCCTAACAAACTCCCCCTTGGAGCCAGTTCTATTTATGTTTTAACCAATCGAGATTTCTTGCTCGACTGCAACTCCCCCTTGGAGTTATCTCTCCCTCTCTGTCCTCAAAGCTAGTGGTGCCCTCATTGCATCCACCAAACTCCTGTCTTCATGGAGTTATCTCACGATCCAATGGTGCAGTCCGTCAGACTTACCATAGGTTCCACATATCATGAGATGCTGTCAAATGGAATATAAGATTAACATTTAAGCACAGTTGTAGTAGATTATCAAACATGAAAGTAAAGCATAATCTAGCACAATATTCCAAAGTATATTAAAATCACTCCAAAAACAATTACAACCAGAAGATAAAACTTTGAATTACAAAGAAACCAAATAAACAAAACATATAACAATTAATCACTGGTTCCCTGTGTATATTTCTTCTGTTGTTCCTTCCAGTTAGATCCTGCATGTATGTCATAGGCAAAACAGATCCTAATGACATTTCTGTACTTTAGCGCTTGCTCCATGTCATCGGGGGCATAAAGAATTTCTGTCTTGTATAGAGTAAAAACATCCTCCCTTGACAAGTTGGTGAGCCACATAGGATCAAAAATGCGGATTGTGCTCCAATTACCATTGTCGTTGAGCACTATAACTGCTTCATGTAGTCTTCCGTCGTAGTACCAATGCCTGAACGATTTGTAGAAGTCCTGCTTCATCTTTCGTAGCGGAATCTTCTTCATTGTAAGTGGTGGCATGTACTTCAAAATGACTTTCGGCCTGTTGGTGATCGGATCGATCTCCTTTTTACTTGTATAACGCTTTGGCCTTTGCGGTGTAATCAATCTCCATTTTGAGTTGTATTCCTTTCGTAATACACTCTGATAGTACGATGCGAATGGAGATGAGCTTGCGTATAGCATGTCCAGGTAATTAAGACGATTAAGATCGTAAGTTGGAAGAGTCTTCAAGTCTGTGATTCGTTGATAGTACTCAACCCCCTTTTCCCTTTTGACAGCTACGCAGTTCAGGTCTTTCAGACACGCCCAAGCTAGGATTTCTCCAGAGGTTCTCCGACCCTTAGTATCATATGACTTTGTGTGAGGAATGGTCGGTTTCGCTTGGCGTTTAGACCTGATCTTTTCAAGAATAGCATTGAACGCTTTCTTGCATTCTTCTGTTTTGTCTTTAAATTCGGCTTGATCGGCTTCAGACGGCTGTTTCATAGCATTTGACCTTTCGTCAGCCTTCTTCTGCACTTCCTCCTCGTTTACGTTTTGAAAGAAGCTTGATGAGTTGGGAATATCGTCAGTTTGCGACGTGTAGTATTCAGGATATTCTTCCCTTGTCAAGTCTTCTATTTCGACATCTTCGAAGTGAGGAGGATCGACTTGTGTCGGATCAGCGGCCGTCGGTGATGGTGAGTCGGTTGAAGCAGCTGCAGCAGATGTGGATTCTGTTGAAGGCAAGGCCAGAACTTTGCCTGTTTCTTCGTTTGAAAACTCGAACATTTGCTCTAGCTCTTCTTCCGTGAAGTTGTGCGAAATCTCACCTTCTTCCAAGTCTCCACTTGAGAAGATTTGCTGTTCATCTGGGTTGTCCAAGAGATACGTGAAAAACTCCGCTGCTGTTTTTGACTGCAGCGGTTGGACATTTGATGTATCAGCATCACCTGCTTGATTAATAATCACAACACAGTAACAAAAAAAATTTTTTTTTTTTTAAATAAACATATGTAATATCATAAACGTTAAGTACAAAACAATTACATATGACAATGGAATATAAATAAGGATTACAAGATTTAAACATTAAAATCCTCACTACATTCACTCAAAAATCACTCAGTTACCTTCACCTTCATCATCATCTGAGTTCAGCTCGTCGGTGTCCACATCAACATTAGCTGGACCTTCCAGACGAAGAACGTCTCCTTTAAGCTCAGTCACCTTAGCTTCAAGGTTTCTGTTTGACTCCACAAGGCTTTTATTGGACTCTACCAGGCTTTGATTTGACTCTTTGAGCTCTGTGATAGCAGATCCCTGTTCAGCAACAGTAGCAGTGAGCTGAGTGTTCTCAATCTTCAACCTGTCGTTGTCAGCTTGAAGTTGAACCATTTGTTCATCTCTGATTCTGTTATGCTCTTCCTGCTGTGTCCTGAACATGAACATCTGCATCATCGCCTTGTGCAGGTCGGCAATTTCAGAAGCGACCTTGGGAGGGAGGGAGATCTCCTGTTGAGGTTGAGGAGGAGGTGGCGGTGCGGACTGAGGTGTTGGAGGAGGAGCTTGTTGTGCTGGAGGAGCAGTAGAAGAGGTCCCAACTGATGGTAACATTGCGGGACGAGGTTGGCTGGGAAATAAATTCCTGTACTTTCGAGTAACCTTCCTCTTTTGTCTCTTCGCCGGCCTTTCTTCACCTGTCGGTTGATCAGCAGGCTGCTCCTCAAACACTACTTCTTCACCGGTTTCCAAATCTTCAACATTTAAGTAGGTATCAACTTCCTTCTCTGCATCAGTCCTGGTGTCCTCAGGGACTACTTCGTCTTCAGTGTCTGATTCATCACTGGTTTTCTGATACGGAAGGTCCTCGACATCTGAGTCACTTGAGGTGTTCCTCCACTTCCTCTTTGGTGGAGCCTGATAAAACGGATTCGCCACATGCCCAAAACAACGTTTGTGTGGGGGCCTTGTTGGACGATCCTTGTACGACTTGAGACGGTTCAAAGTCTCATTCTTCATGTGGTCTAGCTTTACCACATCTCCGTCATTCTCTTTCAACAGCCCCGGTGCCTGGTCATCAACTATCATCTGCACAAACCTCGGGTACCGTAGAAACTTCTCACCCGCCCCTTGTTTTATGGTGATGTTTTCCACCATGTGACTGAATGTCATTTGAGAGAAATTGAAGGGGCGGTTCATCACGAGTGCTGCCACGGTGAATTGCATGCTCTCCCTTATCTTATCAAAACTTGTACGTTGAGGACCCAGACAGTGCATCACCACGTGCGCCAGATATTTGAATTCTGGGCACAAATTTGCTTTGAGAAGCAGACCGGCATTGAGATCGCCGTCATACTTCATGCGTGCGAAACATCCTCTCGTTGCTGCAGGATGTAATGTGGTCGGGTCAGAGTCTGTATCTGCAAACCCGCAGACATCTCTAAGAATCTGGGCAGAAACAACAATTTGATGCCCTCGGACTGTGGAGCGTATCACCGACGGCTCGACGGACTTGTCGTGCGTGGCGTTTCTCCAAAACTCCTGTTGAACCGACATTATCGGCTCAACGATCCTTGAGATAGGAATGAAGATCCTTGACCTCTTTAAAAACTTAATCATCTGCGCAAAGTCCTTGCCGTGACTTGATTTTTCATCTAAAAATGCCACAATGTTGTGTTTGATCGACGTTTTGTACGGAGCAATAACCTGTGCAGCTTCAGCCATTGAATCTGTATACATAGACATGTTAAAACAGACAGATATCTAAAAGACTGAATTTGTTAAAAAAAAAAATTTTTTTTTTTTTTTTTTTTTTTTTTTTTTTTTTTTTTTTTTTTTTTTTAACTTCTGGACTGGTTCGATCGAATTATAAAGGATTCGATCGAATGAACTAATCATCCGATCGAGTGAGACATATATTCGATCGATTTAGACTGGATTCCTTCAACCAGAACCCAGATTTCAACGAGACCCGAATCGGTTTTTCGACCGATTAACCACAATCAACATGTGCGAAACATTGAAAGATGTTGTTTACATGTTTTCCAATGACCCTCATGACCCGAAAACTAAAAAAAAACTCAGTTTTATTGTCGGGACCGTTTCCGACACCAAAAACGGCCCGAAAACCTATCGAAACGCGGACGAAAATCAATAAAACTTACATTTTTGAAATCTACGCGAAAAATTGAATAAACTGGTCGGATCAAAAAGAGGTTTTAGCACGATCGATATTGAGAGGGAAATTTCAAATTCTTTTCGGATGAAAATGTCCGATCGAATGACTTCTGCTATTTATACAGATTTTTGACTCATCCGATCGAATAAACTTGTTCGCTTGACTCATCCGATCGAATGAGACACACAATTCGATCGGATGGATTTCTTCCCTCAAACTGATTTTTCACAATAACTTATCCGATCGATTTGGCACATTCGATTGACTGACTCGATCGAATGGCTACATGTTCGATCGAATGAGGAAAAGTTTTAGAAAAATTTGACTTTTAAACTTCTTATTCCCCGTCATCGATCACGGTGCTTTTGAACCTGCAAGAAAACTTAAACTTTTGACATTTGGTTAGTTAGCATAGAAATTTTCCGATTTTGTGAGCTCAGTTCCTGTAGAACATAAAGATCATAAAACGTTAGTAAACACACAGAAAATATCAGGTCCAACCAACTTCGGTTTTATTGCAACTTCTTCCTTCTCTCATTACACACTTGGTTGCGCAGATAAACGTTTAGCAACCTGCATGAGTTTTTCTTTCATTCCTACACACTGAATAAACATTTAGTAGGAACAGACAGGGATCAGACTACCTGTCACAATGATTTCTCATCGACTTTCAAACATTAAGAATAAAATAAAATAACCAAAAATAAAATCTTAATTATTTATTTACAGGGAGGGACAGGGATCAGACTACCTGTCACAATGATTTCTCATCGACTTTCAAACATTAAGAATAAAATAAAATAACCAAAAATAAAATCTTAATTATTTATTTACAGGGAGGGACAGGGATCAGACTACCTGTCACAATGATTTCTCATCGACATTAAAGCAGAATAAAATTAAAGAAAAATTAATTCAGAATAAAAATGTTTTTGAATTTTTGTCTTGTTTCTTTTTATAATATTCAAACTGAAATAAACATCTGTACAAAAAAAATTTAAAACACATTATTTTTGGTTGAGAAGGATCTATAATAAGAAATCATACAGACGTATATGACTATCTACTGAGACTTTTTGAGATTTTTTTTTTTTTTTTTTTTTTTTTTTTTTTTTTTTTTTTTTAATATACGAAGTTGAACAAGACATAATGAATATTCTTTTTGTGAGAAAGATCCGAACAGGAATCATACTAATTAAGTGACTGTCACATAGATCCGTGTTGAGCTGTATTATGACATAAAGAAACAGGTTATGAGCATGAAAATAACTTAAAATGGTTTTCATCGTTTCTGTGATACGAGTTAGGTTCAATTATGTCTCAAAATTTAAGTGAATAACAACTCAGAGATTATGATGCCTCCTATCTATTCTCAAAGCGTATTTGGCTTTCCCCAAGTCACCCCGAATTGACTTTGACCCATAGTGTCTGATTAAGGTTGTAAGTGTCTTCATCTGCTTCCCGTTTTCTTTCTTACTCCATGATTGAGAAGTCTTGACATTGTTAACTCTAGAATGTTTCAATAACTCATAAAGAATCATTTTTTTTTTTTTTTTTTTTTTTTTTTTTTTTTTTTTTTTTTGTGAATGTTACATAGACTTCAGAGTAGTAAAACAATTGCAAGTCCCGAATCTGGATCACTGCAGTTTCTTCATGCACTATCTTTACGGGAATCAGAACACTTATGGGCTCGTGTATGACTGGGTAATCGCTTTTCTGCCTATCATTCGGAAAGATATATATGAAGACAAACAAAACTCTTAAGGAGTTTCCACGTAAAATCGAGTAGATTTAGTTTGTATCACATCTACTTTTACGCACCATAAAAAGCTACCATGACACACAATGACTGTTCTAAAGCCTTTTAAGCCTAATAACTTCACTAGTTAAGCACACAGAATCAGTATATCTATCATTTTCCAAGGTTGGATCAATTTCTCATTTTCTGAATATAAATGAATGTCTTTAAAAAAACGTTTAAATTATTTCGCCCCGATCAAGTCAAAGTCTTCAGGTAAACGGCTATCCTGAAGATCCAATGGATCAACTGGACCGACCACATACGAGTATGTGTCCTTCTAACTAAGTATAACCGACTATTTTTCAGCGAAAGAATAAAAACCATCAAAACCCGCCCCGATCACTTTCAGTCATCTGGTTAATGGCTATCCTCATAATCTACTAGTAGAAATAAGGACCAAAACACATCCGAAAATGTGTCCATCAAACTGAGGTAACCGACATAATTTTAAGCGATAGTGATGTATAAAAATTTAATATAAGAAAAATGAAAATAAGCTGTACAGAAATAGCAAATCTTTTTGATGTCTCAGTATGATAGCGTCTGTGTACTATCACCTTTCTTGTAACAAGATCAACTTCTCAAAATTTTGAAAAATTTTTTAATGTTTTTGGGTTTTTGTATTTTATATTGTTTTTGGTTTTTCTTGAACCTTTTCTCCCCCTAGAATTTATAAAAAACAAAATCTTTTTGGATTTTTTTTTTTTTTTTTAAATTTTTAAGAAAAGAAAAATGAAAACAATTTAAATGATATCTTCAGGAACATCATCTGATATACGTTTAACGCCGTTGATCTCTAGTAAATATAAAAACCGTGGTTTATCAAATGCTTTAGTGAAGAGATCAGCGCGTTGTTCCTGAGTGGGGATTTTTATCACATCGATTAACTTCTTTTCGTAGCAGTCACGAAGGAAGTGATATCGAATTTCGATGTGCTTCGTTTTGCTAAAATGAACCGGATTTTTGGTAATTGAAATTGCAGCAGAATTATCAATATATATGGGAGTAGTAGAGCATTCAATACCGTAGTCACGCATTTGTTGCTGAATCCAAATAACTTGAGAACAGCAACTGGCAGCCGCAATATATTCCGCCTCAGCTGTTGAAGTGGAGACTGACGTCTGCTTTTTGCATTGCCACGTTACTAAACGACTTCCAAAGAACTGACATCCTACTGTTGTTGATTTGTAATCGAGTTTACAACCACCATAGTCCGAATCACTGTACGCATGTAGATCAAAGTTATCATCATGAGGATACCAAAGACCCCAATCTGGAGTACCCTTCAGATAACGCAAAATTCTTTTGACTGCAATCAGATGGGAGACCTTCGGCTTTGACTGGTAACGTGCACAGAGACACGTAGCAAACATTATGTCTGGCCGAGAAGCAGTCAGGTACATTAGAGATCCGATGATCCCTCTATAGTGAGTTGGATTGATCAATTCACCCTTCTCGTCAGGATTAATCCCGTGATTAACCTCTAAAGGAGTTCTCTGTGAAGAAGAACTCAACATCTCAAACCGTTTCAAGATGTCATTGACGTATTTTGTCTGGTGAATGAAGATACCGGAATCTTTTTGATCAACTTGAAGTCCTAAGAAGAACTTCATCTCACCCATGGAGCTCATTTCAAATTTTTCTTTCATCACTTGTTCGAACTCCTTACAAAGTGTTTTATTCGTGGACCCGAAGATGATGTCGTCCACGTACACTTGTACCATAATTAGATCTCCTTCTTTTTCTTTTGTGAATAGCGTGCAGTCAATGGTTCCCCTTCTAAACCCGTTGTTCAGAAGGTGTTTGGATAGTTCTTTATACCAAGCTCTCGGGGCTTGGTGAAGACCGTACAAAGCCTTGTTGAGCAGATAGGCTTTGTCCTTGTGATATGGGTCTTCAAAACCTGGAGGTTGTGCCACATATACGGTCTCTTCGATGTGACCGTACAAAAAGGCACTCTTGACGTCCATCTGATATACTTTGAATTTCTTGAAAGATGCATACGCCAAGAACATCCGGATTGCCTCCAAACGAGCAACCGGAGCATATACCTCATTGTAGTCTAGGCCTTCGATTTGCCTAAACCCTTGGACCACCAGCCGGGCTTTGTTGCGAACAATCACTCCACGATCGTCACGCTTACATTTTAGTACCCACTTAGTGCCAATTTTCTTCTGACCTTTGGGGAGATCCACCAGCTTCCACACACCAAGTCTTTTAAACTGCAATAATTCCTCTTGCATGGCTGTGACCCAGTTGGGATCTTTCAGCGCATCGGTGGTGCTGTGTGGTTCTTCTTGTGCTAAGAAGCATTCATGGGCATTAAGAGCAACTAATCCTGACTCCATCATTTCTGTGTAGAGACCAAAATTCAGCTGTCGACGAGTTTTGACACCCTGTTGAATGTCCCCTATAATGTTGTCTTGTGGATGATCACGTTCAGTCCTAACAACCGGATTGTCAGGAACGACAACATTTTGTTCCAAGTTAGTTAAGTTCGGCTCAGGAACTGGAGCGGTTTGTTCCATGTTGTTTGTGTTCAGCTCAGGAACTGGAGCGATTTGTGGTGCTGCCTCTGAAGTAGACGTTAGAGGCGGATCTGTGATAGACACATCTTGATTTGACGAGGACGGTTGTGAAATAACATGTGTCGGTGCCGGTCGTACAAAGTCTGTTGGTGTTTCATCTTCAGATTCGGAATCAGATGACTCAAGAACTTGTTCTGTTGACTCTGTGGAAGAAGACGTTGACGGACCAGGATGAGATGAGCGTTGCTGTGATTCATCAGGAGGTGCATTTTGCGCCTCATACATCATTTGAATAGCAACATCATTCAGATTGAATGACTTGACCCATTTGTCAAAGTCAAACAACCAGTCTTCACCTGTCCCTTTGGCTGGTTCTGTGTAGCGTTGAACATCGACGTGGTACCATTCTTCAACCAATTTTGTTGATCGGTTGTAGACCCTTTTGAGAGGAACGCTATAACCCAGAAAGTAACCCTTAATAATCTTCTCCTCGAACTTGTTATCAACTTGCCTTTTGAGTAACGTGCAAAGAGCCCCAAATGGTTCCAGGTGCTCTAAGTTAGGCCTTCGACGTTGAAGAAGCTCGAAACTAGTCTTGCCGTGGCGCTTGACAATGCCAACCCGATTCAGTGTGAAACAGGCGTTGGCAATTGCCTCATTCCAAAACGTGACTGGCAACACTGAGTCAGCTAACATGGTTCTTGCTGTCTCGATTAACGTACGGTTTTTCCTTTCAGCAACCCCGTTCATTTGTGGAACATACGGAGCACTGAATTCTTGAACGATGCCTTTTTCTTTGCAGTAAGTATCAACGTTTGCGTTCTTAAACTCTGTACCGTTATCTGACCGAATTCTTCGAACCTTCAGCTTGTATTGCGACTCAAGAGTCGTGACTAGCAGACTAATACACCCAAAAGTTTCAGACTTCGCTTTTAGGAAAAACACCCATGAGAATCTTGAATATTCATCAGTGACCACTAGACAGTATGAGTGCCCAGCAATACTTTTGACGCTGATTGGGCCAAAAAGATCCATATGTAGAAGTTCCAACGGCATATCAATGGAGTGGAAACTCTTAGACTTGTGGGACCTTTTTCGTTGTTTTCCGGCTTTACACTGAACGCATGAATCAGGGAGATGAAAACTTCTTAGATTGACTCCCTCAACCATTCTATTGTGCACCAGCTTGTTCATGTTCCTGACGTTTATGTGTCCCATCCGTTTATGCCAAATGACAGTATCACGTTCGGATGCCTTGGACACAAAACATGTTGCAGTTGGAGATGATGACCCTGCCTTAGCCATATCCAGAATGTAGAGATCACTCTGGCGTGCGGCTGACATTAGAACTTTGTCTTCAGGAAAGTTGACGTCCTTAGACAAGATGTGGCAGTCTCGTTCATCAAACATTACTTTGAAACCTTTGTCGCAGATTTGACTTATGGACAACAGGTTGTTCTCCAACTCTTTGATGAAATTAACTTTCTCAAACGAAACTCGCCCATTAGACACAATTCCTTGGGCCGTGATAAAACCTCCTTGATTTCCTGCAAAGGAAACTGCACCTCCTTTTATTTGTCTGACATTTGAAAGAAGATTCATGTTTCCAGTCATGTTCCTGGAAGCTCCTGAGTCTATGATCCACATGTTGAATCTTGGATCATATAGAGCAACCTGCACACAAAGACAAAAGGTTTAAATATCATTGGAAACCCAAGCCCTTAAGGTCTTGGGTTTTCCATCTTCATCACGAATGAACAATTCAATCCATTTACCCTCATTAACACTGTTTTCAGATTTGACGTTGTTATCAACAGTGTTAGTTTTCTTTGGTTTCCAAAAGTCAGTCTTCTTCTCAGCATGTTTGAGATAGCTGGTTGAAGACTGAGTTTCACTTGTCGAAGTGGAAACACTTGGATCTGAGGGGTTTGGGAATTGGTGTGGTGAGGTTGGCTGAGGTTTCCGAGGAGAAACCGACCTCGGTGTGTGAAACCGTTCTTGACCTTGAATGTCAATGGTCGGTCTCCTCCTAGGAGGTGACTTGACATACCTCGGATCCGGAGTCGATATGTACTGCTTAGGATCCGTGTACTTATAGCAAAATCTTGCTATATGCCCTACCTCTCCACACGAAAAACAGTAGTTTCTCCCCCTTTGACTTGGTGGAGAGAAATAACTCTGGTTTTGTCTGTTATCATAGTACCCCCTGGATTTGACATTTTGGGGTGGAGTTTGTCTAGGAGGGTGTTTTGGGAAATTATGTTTTTCATTAACGTTACCCTCCTTTACAAACTGGGTACTATGTTCCACATAGACTTTCTCAGATTTAGGATTAAACTTTTTCTTCTGAGAACTTCTTGTTGTTGTTGCCTTTGACTTAGATGGTGGTGGGCCCGACTTAGTTGTGGAACCTAAGTCTGTGGCAACAGCATTTTGTTTGGACACAGGAGCCGGGTCAATGACTTCTTTACCCTTAGACACAGAAGTTTGGTTTGTGTCCTTGGGTATGTAATCATTTGATTCATCATCCGGCACAGCTCCTGGTGTGCTTGCAAATTGATTCAGGATCGGGGGTGGGACATTGTTGTATCCCACTCCTTTTTCCTTTTTGCCTCGGAACTCGGGAATAATGTGTTCTAATAAATAAGATGAATTTGAATAACTTTTTAATTTGAAATTTAATGATTCAAAATCAGCTTTCAAGTTTTCCAATTCTTTTTTCAAAACATTATTCTTATTTATGTGAAAATTGATAGAATCTTGTTGATTAAGAACACATATTTCAAGTTCCTTGTTCTGACGCTTAAGGCCATCAATCTTTTCTTTAAAAACAGACTCTTTCTGCTTCCAAGCCTTATTCTGTGCAAGCGCGTCAGTCAGTTCCATTAAAGATCTTGAGGCTGCTTGTTTGTAAGCCTCGAGATCTTCAATTCTCTCTTTTAGAGATTGAATTTCTTGTTCATACAACTCACATTTTAAGCATTTAACATTTACAGATTTAGGAGTTGAAGGGTTAGAACTTACCTTGGCATTTGATGAAGTGTCTGCCATGAACGCGGAGCATAGTTTCCCCGCTCTACCCAAAAACGATGGAGAAGTTACTTTAATTTCTGCTTCTTTGACTTCTTCATCCTTAGCAGTCTCCTTGTGAATTGTTGAACTTTGAGATGTTTGAGGAGTGTTTGACTCGTTCTCATGATCCTCTTTCATCTCCGTAACTACCACTTCAGCCTCTGCATCTGCTACTTGAACTTCAGTAGCTGGTTCCTCGACTATATATGCTTCGTTTTTCGAGGAAACCACAGACCCAGAATCTGAGTCTCCATCTAGATCAGCCATATTTATGTTGAAGTTCCAAGTTTCACCCTCATCTCCTTGAACTGCAAGAGCAGTTTCATTGTTGATGTTGTTGGTTGCTGTTGGGTTTTGAGGGACCAGTTGTCTCTCAAGATTGACATTTGCAGCAGCAGCCGTAGGAGTGGATGTTGAAGAAGTGGTTCGGAAAGGGTATTGATGACCTTCCCGTCTGGGCTTCGAACACTCCTTGGCGAAGTGACCAAGTTCACCACAGTTGTAACATTTGACTTTGTTTTTGTCAAAGCCGAACTTGGATTTGTTGTTGATAGTGAGGGCCTGACCGGTTTTCTTTGTCCATTTCTTGGCCCTTCGGAACGCACTGCCAAGTGCCCACATAATATCTATGCGTTCCATGTCGTCTTCATCCAATTGTTCGTAGTCATCGCTGTCCAGATGACTATTTCCCAACTTTCCAGCTACCATCAAACTGTATGACTCTATAATCGTACCCAGAGTTGCCATGTGTTCTTTGGCAACCTCAACAGTTACAGCTCCCAAGCCCTCTGTATTTAACGTTGCTTTTTCCATGGGCTTGGTTCCGGAGTTTGTACTTGCATTACCGGGAGTTGACGGTGGTGGAACAGACGATCTTGTTTCAGTCCCCTTTGAATTCGACACTGAGGAGACGAAAGCAGTCTTGATCGGTGCATGATCATTTACATCTGACAACGGAGATTTTGACATGTATAACGATTTGTCAGGTGTTGATCTTGGCTTTCTTGAGGAGGCTCTCAGTTCAGCATCCTCTTGTCTGATCTCTTTAATGAAATCAGAGAGAAGAATTGTTTCGAGTTGGTGACTTCTTCTCATCACCGTTAGAAAGGTGCTCCAACTGGGTGGGAGACCTTGTGCTAGACATCTCACTTTCTCAGTGCCAGTAGTTCTAACGTTGTAGGCCTTGAGCTCAGACATGAGATGATAAAATCTCGACAGCAGTGACTCGATATCTTCTCCTGATTCCGGACCAAACAAATCGAATTCACGCTTTAGTTCCCTAGCGTGAATATCTCTCAGTGAATCCGACCCTTCACATCTTTCAACCAAGGCGTTCCATAGTGTTGACGCTGTAGTGAATTGGTTGAACTGGTGAAACAAATCGCTGGAAAGGGCTTGTGATAGTAGTGAGAAAGCCTTCTTTTCAGCTTCAAATGCTGTCTTCTGTTCATCAGACAGCCTGAAATAGCTTAAAGCTTCACCATCGTCGTTGGTCGGATGAACCCAAGCTGTTTGAACAGCTTCCCATAATCCAGGATTCACACCGGTTATGTGAATCTGGAATCTAGTCTTCCAAGTGTTGAACTCGTTTAACGCCATTAGCTTAGGAGGCTTGTTATAGCTTCCCGATTCCGAGTCACTTTCGAGGATTGACTGGATCCTCTTGGTTGTGCTTGTACTTGAAGACATGTTTGCTTAACTCCGAGAAGACTGAAAAACACTTAAAATTTGCTAAGTGTTGAAAAAACAGTCTGCTGATCGAATGTGTTGTATTCGATCGGATGAGTGGTCTATTCGATCGGGTGTGAGCTGACTCGATCGAATGTCTGTTTGGGTTAAGGTTCTGGTGTTATGAGGCTGATTCGATCGAATGGGAACTTTTTCGATCGAATAGGGTGTTAGGTTCGGTCGGATAAGTATCTGGTTCGAACGAAACGGGTTGTGTATCTTGTTCGATCGATTGGGAACTAGTTCGATCGAATGGGGTTTTGGTTCGGTTCTGATGTTGACTTAGTCGATCGGATGGGTTATGACAATCGAATTTGACACTGATCGAATGGGTTGATCAAATGGGTGACTAAGTCGATCGGTTGGGTACTGGTTCGATCGAATGATTGGGACTTATTCGATCGAACGAAGGGAGCGTATGTTGAGGCGGGAAAAGCTGGTTCGGTCAACGTTTAAACTTGTTCGATCGAATAGGAGGGCTATTCGATCGAATGGGTTCCAAAAATAGACTGATTCGATCGGGAAATCTGGATTTTCCAAAATTAGAAGATTTTGACGAAAATTCGGATTTTGAAACAAAAACAAGAAATCTTGACGATCGAGGACCACTTTATGACTATTTTTAAACTTATAACATAAACACAACTTAATTCCAACCCAAAAACGGATCAAAACAACCAAAAACTCGAAGAACACGAAGAACGCGAAGAACGTTCTTGACGAAAACCCGAATTTTAACACGAAATCCTTTGATCAAAAACCAAAATATGACAATATTAACTGTTTTTGACACAAAACCGATGAACACAAGACCAAAAACCAAGATTTTACCGGAAATTTTACGTAAAAATAACGAATTTGACTCTAAAAACGCGATTTTTACCACGAATCTACCGAGAATCAAGAACCAAAGGCTCTGATACCACTTTGTTAGGACCGATCGGGAGACAGTTTCCCAACGATTCTCGGGGGCAACGTGTTAGAGTGCGGAATCCTACTAACACGGCGACTCGGTGGTAATCAACGACACAAACGGTAGCAATTCCTAGGATGATATGACGACCAGGTGCGGAGGAAAGGACCGAAGGGGTTGACGGGCAGAGAGGATTTCCGGGGAACAGGTCGGCTGTGTATGTGTGTTATGTGTGCTCTTTTTTTCTGAAAATCCCTAAGTAACGTTTATATATCGAAGACTCATTCGATCGGATGAGTCTCTCATTCGATCGAGTGAAGCTTTGTTCGATCGAATGAGCCTGGTTCGATCGAATCAACCTTTTGTTCGATCGAACCAGTTTTCGTTTGACATTTACAATACGTTAACTAGGTTTCACTATCTTTAGTCTCACGCCGACCTACCCTGATAGAACTGGGGACATATATATGACATTTCATGTCCTAACAGCTTGAAATACAATTAGTAAATAAAAACTAAAACTAAATGGAAACTAAAAATATACAAAATGTACAATTACCACCCTTTTGAAACTTGTATGTCATTCAAGGTGGGCATCTGGCCCGCTCCCGTGCAACCTTCTCATTATAAGCACGCTTTTCTTCAGTCATTTTTTGCCAGTCTTCCGATAGGCCGGAATCTGTACCGAACATCCTCAATCTTCATTCTCGATCATTTTGTTTGGGTGGCTGTCTCACTTTCTTCTTCCTTGGTCGGTTACCTTTCTCTTCCACCTTTTCACTCTGTAGTTTCTCAAATCCCTTCTTATCTATCCTGTCAATCACAAAACATTCCTCTTTTCTACGATCCTTGTTCAAGGATACACACTTGTCAACAAGAGGGTTAGTAGAATTTTCAAACAATAATAACCGTTTATCACGGTCTCCACACTTGATTTCCAATATCCCATTAGCACAATTAATCACCGCATGTGCTGTGGCAAGGAATGGCCTACCCAATATGACTTGTGGTTGTGTATTATTCACATGTTTAGCATAGTCAAGTACAAGAAAGTCAACTGGGTAGAAAAACTCCTCCACTTGAACCATTACATTAGTCACCATGCCCCGGGGAAGTGTATGAGTTTGGTCCGCCAACACCACGGTGGTGTTTACCCTTTCTAATGGGCTAAATTCATATTGATCATATAAACTACCGGGCATGATACTAACACATGCTCCCAGATCTAGAAGTGCCCGATCAGTTTTAAATTTCCCAATTTGAATTGATAAAAGTGGCACTCCTGGGTCTTGGAGTTTACTTGAGGTGGTATTATTCTCCACCTCCTCATCTCTCATGTTGGTCAATTTACCATTTAAACATTTTTCACATGTGCAATTTTCACAAAAAGACATTTCATATGTTTTTGGTTGTGATTCATTTTGGAAAATTGATTCATTTTTACCGACACAATCACTCTCACCACTAAAATCTTCCACCACCCCCTCAACAAATTGTGGTTGTGAATTCACTTCAACACTAGAAATTTCAAAATGAGGTAAAAGACTTACAGCATTGATGTGCATATTGTTTCCCTTCTTGGAGCTTGAGCAGTAATGGTTCGGGTTGACTGTAGTATCACTCGGGAGTTGACCTGCACTCTTTTGCAACTTTGCCATATCTGCTGCGAGATGACCAATTTGCTTTGACATTGCCCCTGCTGACTTATCATGTAACTCAAAATGTTTCTTCGTTTCAGCCTTATGATTTGTCATAAACTTCATCAATGCATCCAACTTTGAGTGCACCGACTCATCCGCATTTCCCGAGGACCCCCTCTGCTGATCCTGATTACCCAATGAATTTCCACCCCAGTTACCGTCTCTGTTATACCCCCGATTCTGATCATACGAACCTTGCTGCTACTGATAACCTCCCTGGCGGTAATTACCCTGCGACCTGTTCTGGCTCGATCCCTGAAAGTTCGGGTTCAACTGTGTAGACGCGTTACCGTAACAAAAGTTCGGGTGATTCCTCAGGCCCGGGTGATAGGTGTTTGAATTCAACCCTTGACCATTGGAATCCCCGTAAGCATAATTAACTTCCTCGGTGTCATCCTCCTCATCATCATAATACTCGGGGCAATTTTCTGACTTATGCCCTAGTTCACCACAATCTTCACAAACCTGGAATTTAACACCAACTTTCCCGACCTCTCTCT
Organism: Bidens hawaiensis; assembly: GCF_021521415.1. NCBI lineage: Eukaryota > Viridiplantae > Streptophyta > Magnoliopsida > Asterales > Asteraceae > Bidens > Bidens hawaiensis. The sequence goes on along the minus strand of NW_027491035.1, from coordinate 745,545 downwards.
TCTTATCCTTTTTTAACTCAGCCAGTTCACGTTCTAACTCAGCAATCCTTTCAGACTTGCTCGTGACTGACTTAACCGATCTGGATGAATTACCCCGTCTTCGTCTTTCAGCTGCTGCTTCTACCTTGGAATCTTCACACATGAACTCTAAATATTCCCAATCATCTTCCTCAGGCTGATTCAACAACTGACTATTACACGAGGCCTTTAGATGCTTTCGGTCCTCGTATGTCAAACCATCAACAAATCACTTTACCAGTTCCCACAGTTCGATTTGGTGCTGTGGGCATTTTCTGATCATATCCTTATACCTGGTAAAAGCTTCATGGAATAACTCACCTGGTAACTGTGAAAAGTGACGAATGTCTGAACAGGCCTCGGTAGTCTTCGACTGTGAATATAAATCGTTTAGGAAGACTTGTTGCATCTCGGCCCAGTTTCTAATACTGTGTGTTCGTAACGAGTTAAACCACAGTTTCGCTTTGTCTTTTAATGAGAACTGGAATAACCGCAACCGAACTTCATCCTGATCAAACGTACCATCACCAATAGACCCGCAAACAGCCGAAAAATCGATCAAGTGCGAATACGGGTCATCGAAGCCATCCTGTTGAAATGAGGAACGATGTTGATGTAAGATGGACGGGACTTGAAAGTTTGTTGTCCCGGCACTCGTTCCTATGGGACCAACAGGGATGCTCCGTCTGAGATAGTCGGTCTGAACCGACTGTTAACACCATGAGTCGGGGCTATGTAATTTCTCATTTTCCCCCGGGGTTTCCCATATCGCCCCGGTTAACCGGAATACCACGAACTCTTTCGGGTCGTTCCGCCCGATTTACCCTTTCTCGATCCCTTCTGTGTCTGTTAACTGGTTCAGCCCGTCTTTGATTAACGGGCTCCTCCACTTCATCTTCATAATTATTTTCACCCTCGACCTCTGTTTCACCAACCTCGTTCTCGGGTTCAACCTCCCAATTTCTCCTAACCCATCGATCAACCTCATCATCAGCTACCCGAAAACCCTCGTTTCCATTATTTTCTTCACCCTCATCCTCATCTTCAGTCGGAACACTCGATCGAACATCATCAATATTTATCCGAACTCGACGGTTTGAGTTGTTGTTAGGAGCGGATGGTCCGGCTTGGTCAAAGTTGAGGTTTAGGTTTCGGTTAAGGTTTCAGTTTCGGTTTTGATTTCGGGTTCTGGAAGCATGAGCTGAGTTGTTTTGGTTATTCTGGTTATTGAAGTTTGGTGGATCGGGTATGTTTTCTGGGTGAAACATGTTGGTTTGTGGAAGTGGATCTTGGTTTTGGTTATTGTTCTTGTTCTGGTTCTGGTTTTGATTCTGGTTCTGGTCTTCCATTTGTGAGTTTCTGTTTTGTACTCGGTTCTGCCGAGCTACTCTCTCGATTTCGGGCTCGTAAACTAACGGAGACTGTCGACCCGAATGGCGGGTGCGCATAAACCGGTAATCTACACAACTAACACAACCCGTGTAAAATACAGAAAAATAAAATTAAAAATTAAAACTGAAAACAAAAATTAAAAATAAAAACTGAAAACAAAAATTAAGGCTAGAATTAAAATTAGACACAAAAAATCAAATAACACGAAAACACTAAGCGCACTAACTCCCCGGCAACGACGCCATTTTGATGACCGTCGTTTGAGTCAATCAAAAACTTAATTATTCTAAATAGTTAGAGCAAGTAGGGTATCGTATCACAAGGAGTATGTGGTCAATGCAATTCGTGTAACAGATTTAATATTATGAAGTAACAAGTTTTTAGTGCTGATCACACAAGCAATAGTTTGAATTAAAAGAACTAAGCAGCGAACAAGTAAACGAGTATTAAGCAGTTAACAAAGCAAACCACACCTGGGAATTCAAGTAAGCAACCAAACAGTATCTCATGCAACCTAACAGATTTATTATTAACGATTAACTAAAAACTGATCAACCAGACAAAACTTTAGACGTCAACAATTACTTTACACACGACACTGGTTATCAAACAGTCCTTGCCAGTGTGACTCAGTTAAGGGTAATTGTACGTTTTATCATATTCAATCTAACCAAACAGTTATATGACTAATTATCTAGCAACTGGTAACAGATCGTTCAGACCAACGTAAACCTAAACCGACCGAACACACAGAAATACTAAACATCAATAATCATATATCAATCATCAATAACAATACACAAGTGTTCTTAATCACATGAGAAAAACTATAAAAGGTTACAAACTATACATCCCGGGTGCGATTCTAGGAGATTAGCCGAGCCTAGACATCATCGAATATTCGATACGGATGATAGAAATCATATGTAGGGTCTTGACACGAGCTATGATAGTGGAAATCGCCTTTTTGGACTGTTGGAATCGCCTCTTGGTCGTCAAAAACGAAGTTTGGGTTCTTCATAATGAAAAATAACATATAAACCTAAAATTCCCGTCTGCACTCCCGTCGCGGTACGCGATGGCCATATGACCTTCCCATCACGTACCGCGACCTAAGAAAACCTCATTTTCAGATTCCTCTCGTCAAGAAACCAAAAATTCATATATTATGACTCTCGTAACTCATTTTCTAGCTCAGGATATGCTCGTTTTACTTCAAGGTCGCATTTCGTCAACCCATCTTGTTCAGTTTTAGCATCGGCTTATGATTAATCATCTATACTCTTCCCGAATCCTTGAAATACTTCCCAAGACCTCCAATAATGCTTCGGTCTTCCCGAGATATCATTCCATGCTCGTACAGGTCTCCCATTTAGCATCTTTAACGATCAATTACCTGAAATACAAAAGCACGTATGAAGTACCAAAGTTCTAACAATATACTCAATAAAACTACATAATTAATACACTAAAATACATACAAAATACCCGACCATCAGCAGCCCAACCTGTGTTATAACTACTTAATCAGTAAACACTCACAAAAATTATTTCAATACCATCTACCGGTTTGTAATAATATAAACTGAAAACCTACTGAACAAATGTAGGTTTTCAGCTTAAAAACCTACTGAACAAATGTTACAATATTCCTGACAGATAACGAGTAATTAAACACATACGATTGCTCAGAAGTTGATAAGCTTGATTCTTCTCTCCTTCATTCCCATAACTACCTGCCCGATCCAATCTATCTGCAAATACAGACCAATCACCTTATCAAGATACAATCTTTTTTACCATAACCCTTCAAAAGCATTTGGAATTGTATTAACTAACTCTGATTCTAATGTATTGTGTTTATCAAAAATGTTTCGATACCATAAAAATATCATTTTCCAAATTCAAAAGTTAATATACTGCATAACACAGGTGTGCAGAAAACTGCTTCCGAAAAGAAAAAACATAAAAAAAGACACACTGGAATAACCTAACAGAAACAAAAACTGACGGTTTAGTTTTATGTTTTCAAACAATTCAAAATTTTGGTTCGGTCGCAAAGCCCACTATCAGCTCAAGAGCCAGATTTGACAATAGCCACAACAACGGATCTCTTCAATAAAGGAATAAGAATTAGGGACTTCATTTTTTTCATGAAACGTGTAAAATACCTTGAACGGATAACGGATTTAAGGAATATGAATCAGAGAAGGTCTTCATCTAAAGAGCGCTAAGAATAAACCATTTTATCATCATCATCATCACATGTATCCTCTTCATTTTCAAATTCTTCCTCTTCAAATTGCCCGTCTTCATCTTCATCCTCCTGCTCGTTAATAATTTTCTCAGTTGTATTGATATTTGTAACTAGGCACAATTGTTCACTCTTAGTTATTTCGTTTGGTAACTCAAACCGTTCATTAATCTGAAGAAACCCTTGTGCTTCCGTGCTCCCATTGTTCACGACTTCAATTTCAGGTGTGACTAGCTCATATATGTTTCGGGCTTTTGTCTTCACAACAGCCCATCGATCTTTTGTATCATTTGTCACAGCATGATATGGTGTGTAAAAAACTTGTCCTGCCTATAATGCCAAGATAAACGGGTCATTAATTGGAAGTCAGGACTTGTGTTTGACATCAACCAACTTGTTTTTGTTAACTACTACTCCGCCTTTGCTATCAAACCATGTACATCTAAACAATACAACGGTATGAGGCTTGTAATCAAAATATTGGAGCTCTAGTATATCGTCCAATATCCCGTAGTAGTCTGACTCTTCGGTGGTATACGTCTCCCCTCTCACGAATACACCACAGTTTGAGGTCACAAGTCCCTTAGCATACTTCTGCGTGTGAAACTTGTAACCGTTTACAAAGTAACCATTATGAGACTGAGCAAACTTCGATGGTGTAGTTGCTAAAATTTCCAAAGTTCGAGTGCTTTCATCAATTAATCCAACCCTCACCTACATTGAAAAACATCTTGTTGGTTAATGATGCATTAATATAAATCACTATGATTTAATTAGCTTTAGTTACGCGGTTCTTAAACCATTGTGCAAAGTGGTCATCTCTAAGAAATGCACTCGGTGTGTCAGAATATAATTGTGGCACCACTTTATCGAACTCATCAATATAAGGGTAAACTTCTTCACAATTTAGAAGAACATAAGTGTGCGCCTTTTTAAGATCATCAATGTCCATTCGTATCCGCACTCCACCCTTTTGATATAATCTTCTCGATGGAACAACAAACACACTTAGCTGAGAGCCTCCACTAGAAAAGCTAGAATGTTGCGGTGCGAAATTCCGTGGCTCCCGAGAATGGCGTGTCTCGAGGGCCGGGTCAAAGTATAGAGAACAATAGGTGGCGAGTTCATTCACTAGGTGTTCTCTCACAATCGATCCCTCAACCCTCGGTTTGTTCCTAATTCTTCTTTTTATCAACCCAAGCTTCCTACAATTGAAAAAACGATTACGAATGAGTAAGGAATGGTAAACGAATTTCTAAAAATCACTTATCCTATATAATTAAAAGCAATTACCCCTCGTATTGATACATCCATCTATATTGAACCGGACCACCAAGGAGAGCTTCATCAGCTAGATGTATGACTAGGTGCTCCATGGAATCAAAAAAACTAGGAGGGAATATTTTCTCAAACTTGCATATTGTTTGAACAATAGTGCGTTTCATGTTAACCAAGTTACTTTCATGCAACGTTTTCGAGCATAAGACCCGAAAAAACATGCACAACTCTGTTACGGCCTCATATGTCTCTTTGGAAACAAAACTCTAATAATAAGTGGAAGTAACCGTTGCATAAACACATGACAGTCATGGCTTTTGAAAGTATAAAATTTGTTTTCTTTGAGGTTTACACAATTTCCTATGTTTGATGCATAACCGTCTGGAAATTTATGTTTTTTCAACCACACACAAACCTTTTTAACGTCGTCTTTTTGTAGGGTGTAATCTCCTTTAACTCTAGTCATCTCCCCATTGTTATCATAAATAGGGTTTAATTGAGGTCGGTTACAAAGTCGTTCAATGTCTTGTCTTGCCTTCATATTGTCTTTGGATTTGTTGGTGCCCATAATTGTGTGAAACAAGTTATCAAATACATTCTTCTCAATATGCATCACGTCCAGGTTGTGCCAAATCAGCAACTTACACCAATACGGAAGATCCCAAAAGATGCTTCTCTTTAATCAATTATGTGTAACCCCGAAACCAGACGGAGTTCTGTATCTTTCAGTACAGTGGGGGTTACCTTGGTAAACAGTGGGGAAATCTTTGATAGTCTACCATATTTCCTCTCCACTTGGCACTGGAACACGCCTTACCTTCGACACTGTTTTGTTTTTCAGAAAGTTATTTTTATCTTTCAAGAAACAGTGTCTAGGAGGCAGGTATTGTCTATGACAATCAAACCAAAACGGTTTCCCTCCAAATGGAAGCTGGAATGATCCCACTTCATTTGAGCAATACTGGCAAGCTAACTTACCGTGTGTGCTCCATCCAGACAACATTGCATAAACAGGGAAGTCACTAATTGTCCATAACAGTACGGCCCTCATTAGAAATTTTTTTTGTCGGTGGGCGTCAAAAGTTTCAATGCCATGCGTAAACAACAATTTCAGTTTGTCTACTAAAGGTTGTAGAAAAACGTCGATATTTTGTTTGGGATTTTTCGGACCAGGAATGATCAAAGGAATTTGAACGTATTGTTCTTTCAAGGCCAACCAAGGAGGTAAGTTGTAAACCATAATAAACACCGACCAACATGAATACAAATTGCCATTTGTATTGTTTGGATTGAACCCATCGGTGCCTAACCCAAGACGAATATCGCGTGTCTCTTTTGCAAAATAAGGATAAACCGAGTCAAAATGATGCCAAGCCCGACCATCACTTGGTCCGACAGGCATGTAGTGCATCACCAACTTAGGCATCTTTTTCCCTCTTTCCTTGTATCTGTTTTCATTGCATACAATACAATGATCCAAATCAATATACTGTCCATTGAATAACATGCAATGGTTTTGGCACACATGGATCTTTTGTGTCGGTAACTCTAATGGCTTCAACATTTTCTTGGTCTCATAAAAGTTCTTAGGTAACTTGTCACCATCAGGTAGAATTCCTTTGATGAAGGGAAGTAGTTTATCAAATGCTGAGTCGGAAATATTGCAATCTGATTTCCAGTTCAATAATATAGTGGCGCTGGAGAGTGTGCTAGCGTTTTCTGACCCAGCCCATAAAGGGTCATTTGCTTGCCTTAACATGGTATAGAATGACTCAGCCGTGCTATTTGGATCATGTTGTTCTTGCTGAGAATAAGGATCATGCTTTTGGTGCATGCTTTCCATAACCATTTCATCGTATCCAATATATTCATCAATATCATCATCAACGCCCTAATCCACTTGTGGAGATGGAACAGGGTTTGAACATTGGCCCACAGTTTGTGTAGTAAATGATTCACCATGTGCATACCATACCTTATAATCTTTCATGAATCCTTTGGTCATTAAATGACGGTCTACCTTCTTTCCCGTCTTGTAATAAAGATTTCTGCAATCCCTACACGGGCATCTAATTAACTTTTCTTCGATCCCCTTTATAGTTTGTGTTTGAATGTTCTTTGCGTTGTCATAGGCATAAACCAAAAAATAGGAGACTACTTGTTTAAATTGCGGATTGAAGGTGCCATTAGTAGTGGTTCTCATCGTATACATCAATTCTCTATTCGGCAACATTATTATTTATCGGTTGAAAAAACTGTCAAGTTCGCGTAAAGGAAATGATACAACAAATCCTACAAAAAAGTTTAATAATGAGAAATCATTATTTTTGTCATTTTATCTATTCATATATTAAATTTAAACAAAAATATTCATATTCCCAAGTCTGGTTATTCTTATGAAACTTTTGCAGATATAAAGGTTTACATAAAAACAAATTATCAACCATAAATTATCTAGTGCTTATCATGAACAATATTAGACTATAGTTTGATAATTTAATCATCTAAAATTCAAATTCACACTAACTCATCAAGTTAAACAGCCATGCCAATTTTCTAAAATTCAAATTCACACTAACATTACAAAAATTGGGATAAAAACTTTCATAGGCATTTTATCAAACAGGTGGCGTGCATCACATATAATCAGTAATCAGTAACCTAACACCATAAGCAAAACTCCAAACTAAATTAATCCAATCAAATAACAGTTAAAACGAACAAACATCAAAATTAACCTAAAATACCTTTGGTAAATGGACGAGTTCTGAGTTCCGTCGTTCTGGTAGCAGAAGTGGCCGGAAAATACAGATTACTCCGGCGAACCGATCAATTACTGATTTTACAGAAAGGAGACTTGGCAGATCGATCGACACCTGATTACCGGTGGCTACCTATGTCTATGGTCTCAATCTACGTCGTGCGTTTTGTTGATTGGTATCCCATGTTCTTAGTAACAACTTTTAATGTTGGTGATTTTTCAGTAAAGTGTTTGACCCAAATGTTTCAAGAATGAGGGTCTGGTGGCACTTTTAATGAAGGGTGGTGTGGAGGCTTGGAATGATCGATATACTGATTTAGCGATTGATTTGGGAGCCACTACTATTTGAAATAATATATATACTATTATATTAATAATGTTTTCCAACAATTTTCAACAAAAGTAATAAATATAATTAATAAATATATATTTTTTTGTTAGAACTTGTTTGAAAGTTGCAACAATTTTCTAACAAAAAAAACATATTGTCACTATTTTATTGATGATTCTTTTAAAATATGTTGGAATTACTTGTTGTATGAAATTTATAGGAAATTTTCATTGGAAGTTGCAACAGATTTCCAACAAAAACACATATTGTTAGTATTTTGTTGATGAGTCGTTTGAAATCTGTTGGAATTCCTTATTGTAGGAAATTTGTATGAAATTTTTATTGAAAAATAACTTGTTTTCTAGTAGTGAATAGTAAAGTGACTCACTCACCCCATGTTAAACGTAGTGAATGATGAATGACGTTTTATTAAGCAATTAATATTAGTTACTTTTAGAAAAGTACTTATTAAATAATTGCTAAACTTTTATTAGAACAATTAATTGTTTAAAAAAAAGGACTCACTAGCTGGACCACAATTATGGGTGCTCATGGGGTTGCTTGTGCCACATCCCACAATCAAGACCAGGCTATGCGTGACTGATTGATACCATAAACTTAAATACGTAGTGGAAATTAAAACTTTCATACAAAATTTTTGTCTTACGATATCTAATTAACAGTCTAACAAAATCTACTGTCAAGAAACAATTGTAGGATTTATCTACATCCTATCATGAAATCTAGTTAAGGTGCACGAAAAGAGGAATTCATCTCATCCCAGTATAACTAAAAATCTAGCATTCTATTCACCAACTGACCAACTCTAGCGATCCTTAAGCTTTACTTAACATCTCCTAAGTTTCAGCATATTGTGTACGTCATTACGTGATCACATTAACACATAAATATTGTTTGACAACATATACACACACCATATTCCACCTTTCATGCCATAATCATGTGTGGAGACCGGTTTTTCTATAGTTAGGATACTCATTACGCGTATATGTCTATCAACCTAACTTAACGATTTACACTAGTTGAAATTTTAATGACACAATACCGTGCATATATTCTCATCCAAAAAATCTTGTAAAAAAGACAATATCGTGAAGATCAATTAGGTCATTGTAGTCAGAATTACATCTAAGACTCACACGTGGTTCACAATCAATGTCTACAAATTTAGGTAAATGGGAGGGGGGGGGGGGTTGAATTCTTGTCATTATTCATCACTTTTGTTTTATTATTATTATAATTGTTTGTGTGTGATATATATATATATATATATATATATATATATATATATATATAACCCGATTTAGTTCCTTGATCTCTTCAGAGTCTACCATACTCATAATAACCCCTTTCTCCTTATCCATAACTAAAACCGTATTGGCCTTCATAGACTCAATAGGTTGTTCGTTAGTTGTGTCACGGTACACCACTAATTGCTTATCACCACCCTTACCCTCAACACCAGCAGAGAAACCAGACGCAATAGGTTGTACCTTAGTAGTGTCACGGTCTTTGGTTGCTGCTCACTTCTACCAACACTTGTTTCAGGGTCTTAATCATCATTATTTCCTTTTAGCTTCTTCAACATATCGTCTTTACACGTTAGCTGAAGGATAATGTCTTCTTGTTCTTTCAACTTCTCTCCCTAAGCAGTAACAATAGCCCATAGCTCACGATTCTCACGCTGACAGTATCAGATATGGCTAACCATCTTCCTCTTGTCTAACTGCATTTGATCTTGTAAATGGTGGTCAGCGGCTATCTGGCTCTTCTGAAGATGGATTAAACTCAACAACATGTTTATTTGTTGAGGAACGGTCAAATTGTGAATGATAGAGGAATCGGCTGCACTGGACCCTGAGGACGGTTAAACATCACGTATGAAAAGTCCGTCGGTTGCATAGCTATCGACATTGGGGTAGGGCTTGTGACAATAGTAGTAATCGGAGATGTCGGCATCGGAGATAACATCGTTTGTGGAAAAGATGCATACCTCGTATCAAACGACATTGTTGTCGTCAAAGTAACAATCGGGGTACTAACGATAGTAGTAGCCACCGAAGTTTGTTGTGGTGTAATCGACCTTGGTACAAAAAGTCCAATCTCCACTCCATCACCCCTATGGGTTCTTGTCTTCTTAGGCTTGTCTATCATCTTTGCTTTGCCCTTTCTTTTGCATAAAACAACATCAACACGAGCTGCTTTACCCCTATCACCACCATTTCCTCCATTACCACCATCTCCACCATCATTGTTCCCACCTGGTCCACCTTCACGTTCCGAATCTGAATCATCGTGAATCCAACGATCATTAGGTGGACATTTATAATCAGGTCTCGCGACATGACCTATCAACCTCTTGTACCGGGGCATGTTCTCTGGTGTTGGTTATGATATGTCTTCAAAATTTTCATCATTTCCTCAGACATATGCTTCAAAACCATAACATCATCCACCAACGCTAGATCAAGTACCAGATCAATCTCCAAATAATAGATAATTAACTCCAAGAACCTTGGATACATAAGGAACTTGTTCTTGTGGTGACATGTAGTGAAGTTCCCTTTTAGATGATAAAATACCAACTCTAAAAATTTGAATGGATCGTTGAGAAGGAGAGCCACAAAAGCATATTGGAACATGATTCTGCATTCGTCGCATCCACCCTTTCTTCCCCCAAGGCAGTGAATAAGTACGTGTAGCAAGTACTCATATTGTTCACATAGATTTGCCTTGTTATACTATGATTTGTTCAACTCGCCTTTGTAGTACAACCTTTGGAATAAGCCTATAATCAACACTTTATCAAACTCACAAGGATCATCTACAGTATCAGAAAATCGTAGGAACTTGCGTATCACGTACACATCGACAATGATCTTCTTGTTCTGAACTTCAACTTCAATATGCTTTTCGGCATCTATGTATTTAGCACTATCGCAGAATGGACGGATAATGCTAAAATGAACCGGCATGTCAGTAAATATGTCATGATGGATCCTTGAGCGGCGAAGGAAAGAAATCATATCACCGAATAAGATTGTGTTTCTTGTCGTATGTTAGTTCCGCAGTCTGAACCTCCTCAACAGCTTGTACTTGTTGAGGTGCATCTTGTACCTGAGGTTCCTGTTGTACGTGATCTACTAGATTCTCTTGAGCCGGAGCACTAACCTTCTGTTCATCTGCCATTTCTGTGAAAAAAACGAGCATTAGAAAACAATCACAATACATTAAAAATCATGAAATTTCACCAAACACTTAGTGAAATTATACAATCTGTCTAAAAACTCCAATCCTATACAATATGCCATTTCTTCTCATCTCTAATCACCAATCATAGAAGGACTATAAACATTATCAAGGCTTCTGGAGCAGTTAGGATGCACATATCCTAGATGAGTTCTAAACCTTGGCTCTTATTTAGCAAAATCGCTTAACTTCATAAGACGTGGACATTTTGAATGTGAGCCTATTTATGCATCCAGATGAAGTATCTGTTGCATAATCATATTCTGAGAAGGTAACGCGTTAGTGCACGAAATGGTTGTCCGTAGCATTCGAATAAGTTATAAATAGTCTAGATTGTTTATTTATTGTAAATGGCCCATTCGCTATAATTTGTATAGCGAATGAGGTCCATTTGTTATATGCTAGGCTAGTTCGTTAAGGTATAAGCTCATTCGTTATGGTAGCATAACGAATGAGAACTGGTTCATTAAGTGATTAGCCTAAACATAGCGAATTAGGCTTATGTTAACGAATGGGAGTGTGCAGCCTATATATAGGATGCTCCCATTCATAATTATGTGAGATCACACATATGAGAGGTGTGAGGTCCTAGATCTAAGTTATATTCTCTCTAAGTTATGTATTTATCCACCATAATGTATTCTCTCCATATTTATCAATAAACTATGTATTTAACGTATCTTAGATTCGTATTGTATAATCGATGTATCGTATTTGCGGCTAGATCCGTAACGGGTTTCTACAGTGGTATCAGAGCAGGAGCTGCTCTCAATACTTTGATTAAGGTATGAATATGAGTTTTTCGTGTTCTTCGGGTTTTGGTCAGATCTGGAGTAAATTAGTGTGTTATTGGTGGATTTGATGGTGAATTCGTGTTTATTGATGGAAGATGAAGCTTCCTGTGTAATTTGGTGTTGAGTTATGGTGTATTGAGTGATTCACCATGGAAGAGCATGTTATCTTTTGATTCGGTTTATGATGATTTAGTGATTGTTAAGTTAATTGGATGATGGATTTGTGTTTATTATTGAAATCCGCATGTTTCTGTGGATTTTGGTGGTTAATTATGGTGTATTGAAGGTTTTGCCATGAAAGAGCATGGTTTCGGGTTGATTATTTGGTGATGAATAAGTAATCGTTAAGGTATTTGGATTATGGATTCGGAATCGTGGTGAAAAACCTGGTGTTCGGGTAGAATTTCATGATTTATGATGGTGTTTTGATGATTTCACCATGGATGAAGCTTGAAATTTCCAGATTCCGGCCAGATCTCCTTATTCCGGCCATTGTAACTGAATTTTCCGGCGAAATTCGTTTTTCCGGCGAAGATCCAACCACCTGATTCGTTAGTTACTGTAGCTAATTCGTTAAGAAAGCTTAACGAATCTACTGTAGCAATTCGTTATGGAAATGGTAACGAATTAAGTTAATTCGTTAAGGATATTCATTAAGGAAAATGTAACGAATTAAATTCGTCATGGTAATTCGTTAAGTTAAAGGTAACGAATTAAGGCAATTCGTTAAGTTAATTCGCTAAGGTATTGGTAACGAATTAAGGTAACTCGTTATATGTATGACGAATTAGAATTCTTAACGAATGGGAGTTCATTTGTGTAGCTGTTATAACGAATTAGAGTTGGTAAGTTATAACGAACTGGTTGGTTGACGAAATGCTTGGTTGACGAATGGAGAGCACGAACTAATGTAACGAATGGTGTATATTTATAACAAATTAGAGAGGCAATTCGTTAAAAAAAAAATGGCGGGAAAAATTTTCTTGAGTGAATTTTTTCCTGAATACTCCTCGTAAGTGAGTTTTCATTTTTGAAAATTTTGGCGTTAGAATTTATTTTTCGAAAATTTTCGGTGAATTTTTGGCGGGAAAAATTTTCTTAATCGAAATTTTTCTGGGATGTTCCTAATATGTATTGGGTACTATTCTCTCAAATTTTGGTAATATCTTTTTTGGCTGATTGTTTATGCGTTTCGACTGGCCGAGGGGGGAGATCTCGTGTAATTTAAGGAGGAGTGTGTTTGTTTGTGAACATTGAAGATTATTTAAGACCTTGCCGAATTTGTCAAGAAAAGGGGGAGATAAAACTTTCATTTGAGATTATTTGGCTTGTATCTTCCTACATTTGCAAGGTTTCTTGAAAAATTACTGCAATTCGGGTGGTAATTCATGCTTACAAAGCTACATTTGACTGAGTTCAAGACTGCAAGTGTTCTTCGATTGGTGATTGATTTGTTAAAAGATTGAAAACTGACTATGTGGGATACGAGTGTCTGTTCGTTTACTTCTTTCTGAGGGACTTGATCCTGACTATGTTGGCTACGAGTAAATGGCGCGTTACTTCTGTTGAGGGGGACGATTCTCGAACGAGTTGATCTTATTGAAGAAAATACGAGTCTTGTCATTGGATTGAAGAATTGATCATTTGGGGTTTATTAATGGAGGTTGGAACTCTGAATCATATGCCCAAACATTAGTGCATCTTTGCGAACTGGATGTGGAAGAGCTTCAAAGAGTATATTTGGATACACGTTATCAAGAGAGGGAAAACCGAAGTGAAAGATATTGAATGATCGGCAACCGAAGGGAAAACCGAAGATACGATTGGTATCAGAGCCATCGGCTCGATTGTGAGGTTCGGGATTTCACGCGGTTGTAGAAAACGTCTCGTTTGACCTCTTCGCGGGACGTGTTTTTATTGGGATTGTGTTATATTCGTGTTTGACAGTCATTTTCAAGCCATTACATCGATCGGAAACTGCTAGATTGACGAAATCAGATCTGAACAGTTTCCTTGTTCATCGGGCGAAGTTACCGTTCTTCAGGCGAAGTTGCCGTCACTGGAAGTAGGGTTTCGGCGAAGATATAAGGATTAAGCGAAGTTAACCACAACTTCGCCTACCTCATAAGTTCGCCTCAGCGAAGTTATCCTCAACTTCGCTTACCTCCCAAGTTCGCTTACCTCCTAAGTTCGCTCATTCTAAGCGAAGTTATTTTTAACTTCGCCCAGTCAAGCGAATTTAAGACCCAGCGAAGTTACGCTTTCCAGCGAAGTTAACTTTCAGCGAAGTTATTCTTAACTTCGCCTACTGTGCTGTTTGGAAGATTTTTTTTTAAATTTTCGGGTTTTCGTGTTTTCGCAAAGATGTCGTCAATTAACATTTCCGATTTGGTCAAGATGGAAGTAGAAGCGGGGTCAGCCACTAAGGCCCCGAGGTTGATGAAAGGAACTGACTTCGTGGCATGGAAGGACAGATTCATCCAATACATTAAATATCAGGATGCAAAAATGTGGGTGTGCATCCAGGATGGATATATCCCTCCAACTATGCAATACGAAGGTCGTGATGTGGTTAAGAAGTATAGCAAAATGGAGGACGAAGAAAAGAAAATGTATGAGGCCGAGAGCAAGGCCCATGCTGCTATAACAATGGCACTTCCTCAAGAGGTTCTCCATACGTTCCGAAAGTACACTTCTGCGAGAGAGCTTTGGGATGCTCTTGAAAATAGATTCGAGGGGAACGTGGGTATCCGTGCATCAAAGATTAAACTTTTGAAGACTCAGTTCTCCGTCTTCAAATTTTTGAAGAACGAATCACTGGATGATATTATCACCAGATACTATCATCTAATGACAGAGCTTAGCAATTATTCGATTGCTTACCGAGAAGAAGAGATCGTTGAAAAGCTTCTCGATGCTCTCCCACCGAAGTGGGAAATGTACACCGTTCTTATGAGGGAAGACAGAGACTTTCCTAATTATGATCTGGAAACGGCAGTAAACAAGCTCAGAACTTATGAGCTTAATATGGTTCGAAAAGAAACACCAACAGATCAGATACAAGACCCTGGTATGTATGGTGCAAAGGTTAACTCAGGCTCAAGTTCGAGGCCTGAATCAGCTGCTTATTACTCAAAAGGGGAGTCAGGTTCTGACTCTTCTCATGAAGGAAACGTTTCTGTAAACTCGAACGGTGATGTCTGTTTGGTTGCTGGAGGATCAAGTACTTCAAAGCCTCAAGCATCCACAAGTGGTTTCTCTGCAAATGCCTCAAGCAATAATTATTCCAAGATGCCTATGAGTGTAAAATCTGCTGAAGAGCAGTTTGCAGTCTATGCATCATTTATTGCTTCCTACGAAAACTACATCCAGGGGAAGATTGTGGACCCTGCTGTTCTGGATGAGGATTACGACCAGATCGATGCTGATGATCTGGAGGAGATGGATTTGCAATGGCAAATGGCAATGATTGTGAGGCGAGTTAAACGGTTTATGAATAAAACTGGGAGAAAGTTTGTTGGTGGTAGGCCTGGATTCGACAAATCTAAGGTAAGGTGCTATAATTGTCAACAATACGGGCACTTTGCCAAAGAATGTAGAAATGAGAGGGTTGAACGAGGACAAGGTCGGCCTACAAAACACTTTGGAGTTAACAGAGAGATTAATGCCATGTTGACCAGAGAAGCAGGTGAGTACAACTGGAACCTGCATTCAAATGAATCTGGTGAGCAGGCGAACATGGCTGAGGCTGAGGTTGAAGAATGTGAGAAGGTTGAAGGAAATGAGAAAGCTACTGAAGAAGAAACAGCTTTCATGGCAGATGACAAGGACAATCGCTCCGAGGTAAGTACTAAGAATATTTGTACTAGTTGTGAGAATTTGTCTGAGCAACTAACAACAATAACTGATCAGTACGTCCGTTTAGATGCTGATTTTAAAACTATTAAAGAAGATCACCATTTTACGAAAGCAAGAGAAAACAGTTATAAAATTAAAATAAAAGCATGTGAAAAAGACATTCAAAGCTTAAAAACTAAACTTGCTGAGAAAATTGAAATAATTGATCTTAGTTATGAAGTTTTAGAAGAAAAAACTAAATTGATTGCTGATCAGGATAAACAGATTGCTGACCACCAGGTGAAGGTGGTGGAACTGAACCGCAAACTTGAGCAGTTCAGGAATTCCTCGGCCATCCTTGATCACCTCGTGAGTGATCAAGGTACCTCTGCAAAGAGGGGAGGAATCGGTTATCACGAGGTTCCACCACCCTTTAACCACAACTATACTTATAATCCGAGTGTTCAGAAATCTGTTGATTTCGAGGTTACTCAGACAACTCCCATCAAGGTTACAAATATAGAACCAAGTGTTAGCTGTGGCGAAACGAGTTCGCCTGTTTCAAATGTGAAAGTTTCTGTCTCGAGTCCAGTCTCATCGGAATCGGATAAGTTGTCTGAATCTGGTCAGACAAAAGAGAAGGTAGGGTTACCCACCGATGGAGATAAAAATAAAATTTCTAAAAAGAGTTCTCCACTCAATCCGTACGTCCCACCTTATGTGAGACGAACGGCTGGTAACACTGCCTCTACATCCAAACCAACATTTGACAAGAAAAAGGAGAGTCGGTGTTGCTTTAGATGTAACAAATTAGGACATCTAGTTGCAGATTGCCCTCTGAAGCCGAGATTCAGAGGTGTGAGGCCAAATAAAACTGAGGATAAGCGTCATTTTGTTACTGCTAAAAATGAAAACTTTTCAAAGTGCCAAAATGTAACTAATTCAAGTTTTTATAAAAACAAACCTCAGTTTTTCAACCAAACCACAAGATATAACACTTTCAATTCATATAGGTTTGGGAGGCATTACACTCAATCTGCAAGGAGATTTCCTAACAGGACTTACAGAAATTATCCTGATGCTAACTTGAGAAAGCCAGGGTACGGGACGTATCGATCAAAGACCAATTGGTCTTGGGTCCCAAGATTCTAACTCTTTGTTTTATTGTGCAGGAACAGTTGAACAGGGCTGCCAACAGTCTTTGGATTGTAGATAGCGGCTGTTCCCGGCACATGACGGGCAACAAACACTTGTTGCAAGACTTAAAACCTGTTCAGGGTGCAAGAGTTAGTTTTGCTGGTGAGAGCGGAGGAAGGATCACTGGTAGAGGAACAGTGTCGAATGGAAGGATGACACTTGAGAATGTAAATTTTGTGGAGGAATTAAAGCACAATCTGCTGAGTGTGTCGCAGATTTGTGATAAAGATTACACTGTCCATTTCACGAAGAATGAAGCGATCGTATTGAAGCCTGGTTTTCAAATACCAGACGAATGGATAGTTATGAAAGCTCCACGTGAAACGAATACATATGTGATGGACATGAGGTCTACTGAAATGGCCACCGGAGAATCTTGTTTAATGACAAAAGCAAGCGAATCAGAATCAGAATTGTGGCACAGGAGAATGGGACATATTCATCTTCGGAAGATGAACTTCATTGTCAAGAATGGGCTTGTGATGGGCGTTCCCTTAAAAAGTTTTAACTTTGAAGACAAATGCATAGCATGCAAGAAGGGAAAACAACACAAGAAATCCCATCTCACCAAGAAGATCAATTCAATTGCCGGTACTCTAGAACTACTTCATATGGATCTCTTCGGTCCAGTGAATGTAAAAAGTTTAGGTGGTACTTCTTACTGCTTGGTGATAACTGATGACTACTCGCGATATTCGTGGGTATATTTTCTGAAAACGAAAGATGAGACGGCTCAGATGGTGAAGAATCTAATTACAAAAGTTGAGAACGTCATGAGTAAATCAGTTAAATACATCAGAAGTGACAATGGGACAGAGTTCAAGAACTTTGAAATGGAAATCTTCTGTCTTCAGAAAGGAATTGAACATCAATACAGCGCTCCGTATACTCCGCAACAGAATGGAGTGGCTGAAAGGAAGAACCGAACGTTAATTGAAGGAGCCAGAACTATGCTGGCAGATTCGAAGCTTCCTGTGATGTTCTGGGCTGAAGCAGTTGCTACAGCCTGCTATGTTCTGAATAGGGTGTTAACCGTTAAGAAACTTGGAAAAACTTGTTACGAGCTTATGCATGGAAGGAAGCCCAACTTGTGCGGTCTTGAACCATTTGGGTCTCCTTGTTCGATTTTGAAGACTAATTCGAAATTTGGTTAAGTAGCCGATGAAGGAATCTTAGTCGGTTATGTAGTTGGGACTCCCAACAGACGGGTCTTCAATACTTCGACTTGCAAGGTGGAGGTGGTATGTAACACCGACATTACTAGTTACCAATCGCCAAAACCAAGCAATGGACCTGCTGAGCTTTTCGACTATGTTAAGCTTTTTAAGTCGTTTAACGTACCTGATTTGGAAATTTCTGAAGAAGACGAAAGAGCTGTGACGAAGATGATACTTGATGAGGAAGAGAATCTATTGCAACGACAGCTTATTGAGAAAAGTCAACCTTCCACATCAAACACTTTTGATACCCCTGCTGCCTTACCTGAAGATGAGTTTATCAATCCATTTCACTCTCAGCCAGAAACAACCATTGATGAGATCTCTTCAAATTTGGAAGATAATCTGCATGTCGGTGCTGTTCCGACCACGAAAATTCACAAAGATCACCCTTTGGAGAATATTATAGGTGATGTGTCCTCCAGTGTACAAACCAGAAGTAGCTTGAATGAGCACACCTGTGTTTATACAAGCATAAAAGAAACGGGTATAATGAACGAATGTTTGTACTCCTGCTTTATTAGCCAGATTGAACCGAAAAATTATCAAATGGCTCTTAAGGACAGCTCGTGGGTCGAGGCCATGCAAGAAGAGTTGGCTCAATTCGAGAAGATGGAAGTTTGGACTTTGGTTGAAAAACCAAAGAATGTGCATGCTATAGGCACAAAATGGGTGTTCAAGTGCAAGAGAGATGATAAGGGGATTATCATAAGAAATAAGGCGAGGCTGGTTGTTAAAGGTTTTAATCAGCAAGAGGGTATTGATTACAATGAGGTGTTCGCTCCTGTCGCCCGGTTAGAAGCGATTCGATTGTTTTTGGCGTTTGCTGCATTTAAAAAGATGAAGGTATTTCAGTTGGATGTGAAGAGCGCGTTCCTAAATGGGAAAGTTGATGAGGTTGTGTATGTTGAGCAACCTCCGGGTTTTCCTGACCCAGACTTTCCTGACCACGTATACAAGTTGAGCAAGGCGCTGTATGGTTTACGTCAGGCACCTCGTGCCTGGTATTCAACGTTATCGGACTACTTGCTCGAAAATGGTTTTGAAAGGGGATTGATCGACAGTACGTTGTTTGTGAAGAGAGAAGGATGTGACTTCCTGCTGGTTCAAGTCTACGTGGATGATATCATTTTTGCTGCATCAAAAGTATCCATGTGTCAGGATTTTGAGGCTGTCATGAAGAAACGATTCGAGATGAGTGCTATGGGTGAACTAACTTTCTTTCTAGGATTGCAGGTTGATCAGAAGAAGGACGGGATGTTCATTCATCAGACAAAGTACGTTCATGATGTGCTGAAGAGATTCAAGATGGAGGACAGTTCTCCATATGACACTCCAATCTGCGTCAATCACAAATTGGGCGCTGAATCAGATGGTGACGCAGATGTGGACCCAACTCTGTATCGGGCGATAATAGGTTCATTAATGTATTTAACTGCTTCTAGGCCTGATATAATGTTTGCTGTTTGTCTTTGTGCACGTTTTCAGGCAAATCCGAAAGAATCTCATTTGAAAGGTGCAAAGAGGATACTACGGTATCTCAAGGGCAAGCCGAAGCTGGGGTTGTGGTACCCGAAGGGAGGAGACGTTGAACTGGTGGCATATACAGATTCTGATTATGGAGGATGCAATCAGAGTCGGAAGTCAACAACAGGAGGCTGTCAGTTTCTCGGTGGAAGATTAGTTTCCTGGCAGTGCAAGAAACAGACGTCAGTTGCAATCTCAACATGTGAAGCTGAATATATGGCAGCATCCAATTGCTGTTCACAGGTTTTGTGGATTCAGCAACAATTGCGCGACTATGGTCTGAATTTCTTACTCACTCCTATTTTAATTGATAACACTGCAGCCATCTCAGTAATTAACAATCCCGTGAAACATAGTAAAACCAAACATATTGACATTCGTCAGCATTTCATACGGGATTGTGCTGAGAAGAAACTGATTAAGATCAAAAAAGTTGATACGCTCGAAAATTTCACTGACTTATTTACAAAAGCGTTTGATAAATCCAGATTTCAAAACCTAATTGAGCTGAACGGGATGATCAATCCCGAGTAACCATATTTTTTGTGTTTATTCAAAAAAAAAAAAAAAAAAAAAAAAAAAAAAAAAAAAACGTCACTATTGCTTAAAATTAGTCGGTTACCTCCGTTTGATGGACATATCCACGGATATGTTTTGGTCCTCGTTTCTACTTAGAAATTGAGGGTCGCCATTAACCAGATGACTGAAAGTGACCGGGGCAGTTATGATGTGTTTTCTTTCTGTCGCTGAAAATTAGTCGGTCATACATAGTTAGAAGGACACATACTTGTATGTGGTCGGTCCAGTTGATCCATTGGATCTTCAGGATTGCCGTTTACCTGAAGACTTTGACTTGATCGGGGTGACTGAAGTCAAAAGTTTTGTTAATGGGAAATGAAATTACTTTTCAAGTCTATTACTTCGTATGAAGTAAATGTGCTATGTTTAACAGAAAATTGATCCAACCTTGGAAAATGATATATTTACTGATTGTGTGTACTTAACTAGTGAAGTTATTAGGCTTAAAAGGCTTTAGAACAGTCATTGTATGTCATGGTAATTTTTATGGTGCGTAAAAGTGTATGTGATACTAACTTAAACTACTCGAATTTACGTGGAAACTCCTTAAGAGTTTTGTATGTCTTCATACATATCTTTCCGAATGATAGGCAGAAAAGCGACTACCCAGTCATACACGAGCCCGTGAGTGTCCTGATTCCCGTGAAGAAAGCATTTCAAGACACTGCAGTGATCCAGATTCGGGACTTGCAGTGGTTTAGTACTCCGAAGTCTATAAGTATGTATAGTTAAAAAAAAAAAAAAAAAAAAAAACATGTATATTTTTCAGTACTTTTGAGTCATTGTAACAATCAAGACTTCTCAATTCTGGAGTAAGAAGAGAACGGGAAGCAGACAACGAGTATCTACAAGTTAATCAGACACTATGGGTCGAAGTCAATTCGGGGTGACTTGGGTATAGCCAAATACGCTTTGAGAATAGATAGAAGGCATCATTATCTCTGAGTTATTGCCCACTTAAATTTTGAGTTTAACTGAACCTTAATCCGTATCACAGAAACGATGAAAACCATTTAAGTTATTTACATGCCTACAACCTGTTTCTCTATGTCATAATACAGCTAAACACGGATCCAAGTGATAGTCACGTTATTGCTTAACTTCGCCTAGGCGAAGTTAAGCGTAACTTCGCCTGATCAACACTGACCATATATAAGGATTTTAAAACTGGAACAGTATCATTATTTTCAACTTATTTCCGGCGAATTTACAAAAATTCCGGCGAACTAGAGTTATTTCCGTTTTCGATCTTTGATTCCAGTTTCTGTTATTCATTGACGGTATGTGGTGTCGATATCTTTCACAAACATACTCGTTCTTTATAGTTTTCACCCGGTTCGAGACCTCGGGTCGTCGGACCTTCAAAACCAAATTTTTCAACCTTGTAATACGTGTTCATGGACGAACTTTTCGTCCTAATTCCATAAATATGTGTTGTTCTTCACTCCTGGATCTTCAAATCGTCCGAAATCATCGGATCTAGACCCTTTGAATCTGAACAGTCGCCGTTTCAGATTCAGGCGAAGTTAGGGTTTAGGCGAAGTTATCCACAACTTCGCCTGAAGCTTAATTTCGCCTGTGGCGAAGTTATTCGTAACTTCGCCTTGAACTCAAGTTCGCCTGAGGCGATGTTGTAATAAGGCGAAGTTATCATCAACTTCGCCTATACCAATTCACTTGACAGTTTTTAGACGAACTTACAGATGAAGCGAAGTTGTTCCCAACTTCGCCTCACCTTTAAGTACGCCTGTAAAGGTTTAATCACAACTTCGCTCGTGGTACAAAGCGAACTTGTGAGTTGCTTAAACGTTATCTAACTTGTTTTGTTTTGTGCAGATATGGCTGCTGTTGGCGGTGCTGGTGGTGATGACGGTGATGATCAAAGACAGTTCTTTCCTGCCCATAACCAGTACATCACGTTAGATCCAGACGCAAGAGGTGTGGAAGACTACAGGGAGATAATCACGTTTCTCCAGCGCTCAAGGATCTTTCATGCGATCACAAATACCCTGCCCATTTCACTGCCTAACATAGAAGACTTTTGGCAGACGGTATATTATGATTGCAGGCCTGAGCCCCCGGTGATGCGAGCAACCGTAAATGGTCATGCTATACAGTTTTCTTCTGAAGATATACGGTTGGCTTTGCAGTTTGGAGAAGAGACAAGGGATGACCCAACGGAGTTCGTAGCTCCTTTTCGTGATGGAGCGTACCTGAGGATGGGTTATTCTGGTCCGTTGGGGGACACACAGAGGAGGAAAGGTTTTTTTACGAGATCAGTGGCGCTTCCTAATGCATGTCTTGATCGTATGCATGTCTGGGAGGAAGGCAGGAACTGATGGGATGGGCGCGACGATGCAGTCTGCCATGATTGCCCTGACCTACAACCGACGATATTCATTTAGTCAGCTGATATTTTACGAGATTGATCGTCAGAGGAGGGCTGTGGCGCGCGAGCGATTTATTATGTATCCTCGGTTCTTACAGATGATCCTCAATCATGTCGCTCCGTCGCTACCGCAGAGACGCCCTATAAGATACGTCGAATGTGTGACGAAACGTATCTTCGCTCAGTATCGGACTTCGAGCACACGTAGCAAGCCTGAGCTGCGTCCCAGGCATACTCCACTGTTCGGGTATCTTATCAACCCGGGGTATGTTCCTGCAGGGGGGGACGAGTTCAGAGACACACAGCCACATCAGGCGGCGGCACCCCATGCTGTACCGGCTGCGCCTGCTGTATCTACTGTTGTTTCTGCTGCTGTGCCAGCTGCTGCATCTCCTGTTGTGCCTACTGATGCAGATGTCGATCTTGAGGCTGCTTTTAGCGGCCATGGATTGTTTGATATGGATGTCTCAGGTTCTCAGGTCATGGAGGTTACTAGAGCAGTTACTTCGGTAGCTGACTCCGATCTTGACGAAACATTTGCTGAAGCGAGACGACTGATGGTGTCTCGGGAGAGAACTACTGGAAAGAGGCCGAGAACTGTTGACGAGGATGATAAGGAAGTTGATGAAGAAGAAGCAGTTCAGCTTGTGCTCAGACGTTCAAGAAGAGAACGGACAGGTATGGGTTCGGGAGCTGGAGAATCTTCAAGGCTGGTACGTTTTGCTCCACCTGCCTTGTCTGGTATGTCTCTTATTCCTACTACAGCACAGGTTACTGCCGTCGAGACGTCGGCCCCAGCAGTTGTGTCTCTACCACCCCAATCGCTTACTCCACCGGTGGTAGTTGCACGATTTGTTGAGTCGACCGTCACTACTACTGCAGGGTTACCAAGTGTACCACCTGCGGTCACTTCTGCTGCTGATGTCCCGCCAACTCCAACGTCTACTTCTGACTCCGAAAGGATTGCATCGCTAGAGCGGATTGTTGCTGAACAGACAAAGACCATTCAAAGCCTAGTGGAATCCAATCGACTGCAAGCCTCCCTCCTGGTTGAACACGGGAAAGTAATAGATGCCTTCAAGGCATTCTTGGCATCTCAGGGGGAGAAGACTTGTAGGGGAGATGAGTTGAGGACAAAACGGAGAGAAGATCAAGACGATGATCCCAATGCACCGGAAGGTGCAGGTGGTGAGCTGCCAAGAACCTCTCAGGCTCTTGGGGCTTCCACAGCTGAGGGGGAGTCTACAAGCGCAGCCGGTGACGACGTGGTAGATGGTGATGATGATGCTGATGTTGAAGATGTTATAGACGCATTGAAAGAGCTGGATGAGGATGATGATGAGTTTATGTTTGAAGAAGATGTGCTGCCGGTTGATGAGATCGAGAGGATCGGAGAGCAAATTACTGTTGAGAATGTGATAGAGGAAGGGGAAATTGTAGATGACTCCGTGGAACACGAGATTCCGGAGATTGAGATGCCAGAGATGGGTGATAAGACTGTTGAGGAAGATACTGAATGGGAGGAACAACCGAATTGGAAGGAGGGTTGTGCTCACTGGTTCATAAAGACGAAGAAGCCGGCGATCCCTAAAATGTTCAAAAAGAGTTACAATATTAAGGGATACGCAGAAGCAAAGAAAGGTATTATCTGCTGGATATATGATGAGCAGCTGCGGCTCTTCGTGATCAAAAGATACGATGGAATTCAGTACTTCAGGAGAACGTTGAGATCTTTAAACACACTGCCTGAATGTGAGGTAAAAGATTTAGCCAGATTGGGATTGATAAACCGAAGTGAAGACAACATGGCTAGAATCATCGGGAAGATCGTGTGGAAGGAGTGTATTAAGGAGAAGAAGTTTGAGCTGATGAGACCACAAAAGGGGAAACTTGTCGAAGACAAGGATAGGGGTCTGAGAGTTGATGGAAAACCTTGGATGGTTATGAAATATAAACCGATCCGGTGCCTTAAAGAAGTACCGATGAAGCTCATGCCCAAGGACGTGCTCAAAGACCTAAAATGGTGGTTTGTGGACTGTGAGACAGCGGAGGCGGTAATGGAAGATGAGGATGAACAAGAAGTGCTTAGGGTTTACGACCCGATGCATCTTGTTAATCTATCGCAGGCTGATCTGAAGGTGCTCAACGAGAAGAAGATCTTCTACATTCCTGCTTGGAAGGATCAAGCTAGGAAATATCAACGGGTGGTGTCGGTGTGTGTTAGAGAGGGAGCGCACGCGTAGAGATGCAAGATTACAAGACTCAAGATTTAAAGATCAAGGTATGAAGCTACTGCCAAGGGGGAGTCTGTTGGTACATGTGTGTCAGTAGTTCATAGTCTACCATTTGTAATCGAGTCTGTAATGTAATTATGTTTATGATTATGTTTATGTTTTTGTAACAAGCGAAGTTGTCAACAAGTTCGCTCAGGCGAACTTGTTGAACAAGCGAAGTTAAAGACAACTTCACCTGAGGCGAAGTTGTCGTGTCTATTTAAACTGTTCGCTGTAACAGTTTAAGGAGTTGGTTAGGGTTTCGTTTCAGCGGTTCAGTTCGAGTGTTACGTGTTTGCTAGTCAGTGTCTGTAATAGTGACCTCGAGTCACGTGTTCGGTTATCAATATAACGTGTTCGTTCATTGCTTGTGTGTTTGATTTACATATTCTGCACTCGTATCTAACTACGCAGGGATTCCGCACCTGCGCAGATAGCGACATCCCGTGTACGATCCGTCCAGGAGCCTACAAGTTGTTCATGAAGATGTGTGACGAGGTTAAACGTAAAGATATGTTTTTCATTTACCGTTGTTGACGGATAGCTGATGACTTGCTGCTGATTGTTGAAAGATTGAACCATATCATACGCCAATGGATAATCGGGATAATCTCCAAGAGTTGCTCACAATGAGGGGGTGATCTGATATGAGAAGCTACAGGTTGTTGGTTTGCTGAAAAGATTTAAAGATTGTCCGTTTGCACAAGCCCGAAAATCATCAGTCAAGGGGGTGTCTGTTAGTGCACGATTTGTGGCTGGTGATTTTCAGTTAAAGTATTCAAGATTAAAGTATTCGATAGCTACGGAAAAGGGGGTGTCTGTTAGTGCACGAAATGGTTGTCCGTAGCATTCGAATAAGTTATACATAGTCTAGATTGTTTATTTATTGTAAATGGCCCATTCGCTATGGTTTGTATAGCGAATGAGGTCCATTCGTTATATGCTAGGCTAGTTCGTTAAGGTATAAGCTCATTCGTTATGGTAGCATAACAAATGAGAACTGGTTCGTTAAGTGATTAGCCTAAACATAGCGAATTAGGCTTATGTTAACGAATGGAGTGTGCAGCCTATATATAGGATGCTCCCATTCATAATTATGTGAGATGACACATATGAGAGGTGTGAGGTCCTAGATCTAAGTTATATTCTCTCTAAGTTATGTATTTATCCACCATAATGTATTCTCTCCATATTTATCAATAAACTATGTATTTAACGTATCTTAGATTCGTATTGTATAATCGATGTATCGTATTTGCGGCTAGATCCGTAACGGGTTTCTACAATAGTTGTTAGCCATTTTTCAGAAATATGTGTTCAAACAGTCAACTTTGAAATGTTATGGGTATAAATTGTCCAAAGATAAAAGTTATGGGTTAAACTTTCAAACTCTGTAACGAATGAGGTTTGGTTTTGGTAAGGAATGAATAATAGTGTTGACGAATGAGGTTATGGTTCTGGTAATTGTAACATTCGTTACTTTTCAAACCCGGAACTCATTGATGGTTATTAAATTTCATTCGTTCTTTTGTCTCATTATATTATTTAAACGTTCACTAATAAATAAAATATCGTATTCGTTTAAGTATACGTATTTCTTTTATTTGTTTTACATATTGATTACAACTATGAGACTTGTGCAAAATCCACCCCTTAACTAAATTTTATTAACTCTTTCACCCTTCCCCATCATCACCATCGACCTCCCCCCCTTGCTTCATGACCCACGATTAAGGCCTGGAATCACGGAATTGACTTTGTATAAACGTTAAGTGATAAAAAACGTGTCCAAATCATACCTTAATTGTGTTAATCGACAACCAATTGACAGCTCAATGCCAGAAAAACGAACCTGCGGACCAATTAATTCCTAAAACCCTATATAAACTCGTTTATATTTCAATTAAACTCGTCCATAGCTCACTTAAGCTATCGCGGCCTTAACCCCGATGCTTATTATACAATATTAACCTCTTGATCTTCGTTTCTAACCTCATCTTCATCGGCCCTGTTTTGCTTCGTTCACCCTCGTCTGATCAGTGTTAGAGGTAATTAAATACACGATTTTAATCGCGTTTACATATAGATCAAATGCCCTAAACTTGATTTGATTAATTGTAAACGGATTGATCAATTTAAACTTTTAGGGTTCATTAGCAATTGGGGATCCTTTATGTTTTGTTTATATTATTTTGGTCCTATGATCTAACGCATGTGCTGGTTAGCCCAGCTGGTTAAACACATTGTTCACAGGGTGGAGGTCGCGGGTTCGACCCTTTGCACCCCGAATTATTAGTATATTTTTGGTTTAATTACTTAATAACTATAATATTAATAATATTAATTGATTAAAACCATTTTAATATAAACCGACTTTACAATACTCGTTTTTCTTACGTTTTCATTCGTGTATATATACATATAAGCATATATGTATGTATATATATTTATAAATAATACCGCGTATTTAATATCTTAGATTTATCGATTTAATAAAAACGTAAATTTTTATACTTATATTAATTTGTTTTACTTAAATAATATTTTTATATATTATATTGTACTTTTAATGAAATAATAAACTAATAATATTGTTAAAGATGTGTTTTACTTATATAATATCTTTATATATTATAATTTAAATATTTATATTTTAATCAAGTAAACTAATAAAATGCAACTAATATTTATTGAGTTATGTTTTTCATAAATTAAAATATTTGTTTTATATAATGAAAATCCTTAAATATGCATTATTATATCATATTGATATTATTTAACTAGTGAATCTTGACTTAATCGTATCCGTTACTCTCGTTTCTCTTAAGCTTTAACGTTCATGTGTGACTTTTCCCATATTCTCTTTATCTAAATCATTGTTCTTCGTCTATCGAGGTGAGTTTACATATCCCCCTTTTTTCATCTTTTATATTTTTGGGGGTAGCATGTATACCTTATTCAATTTTACCCATGTTTTATTACAACATCTATTCAAGACGCAATTCAATATATGTTTATGTGTGATTATTGCATGCTCTATGATTATTCTCTATGTGCTTAAATGTTTATTATATGTTTGGCGGTTGGTATCTCATCCTCATCTATCCTCATCTAGTATGATCATACATTTACCCAAGTACATTGATTTTGTATCAATAGGAACGGGTCCACATTTTATTTTGTTGTTTACATTTTCATAAGGATTGTAATATTCAACATTAATATATGAATTGTGGTTTTTATATATACCTCAACTAAAACTTATGTACTCTCACCAACATTCGTTTTGAGAAACTTTATTTTTATACATGCTACAGGTACAAGTAATTTACATTGTTCAAGATTGAAGATATTATTTTTACCTTAGGATATTTATTCTAAACTCAAAAAGTATGATGTATTTTTTTATGTATTTTTAATTTGTGTACTTGTTTTAATGTTAATGAAATTTAATAATTATTGTCACTTAAATTAGTGTCTTTTGAGCTACTGTCCAATCAATACGTTAAGCCCCGGCATGTTCCGCCTTTGGTCGGGGTGTGACAGATTGGTATTAGAGCTGAAGGCTATTAGATTGGTGGTTAGATATAACGGCCTATATACGCGATATGCCTTTACGTGTTTGCACCTTGAATTATATTATTGATTGCAGTAGCTTAAATACTATTTAATGATTTAATATTAATCTCGTACACAAAGGCACACACTTAATCCGAGGCTAAGCCTCACTCTCAAAATTGTTTTCAAAACTTTAGGACGATTTAAAATAAAATGGGAAATTCCTTAAGAAATCCCACCTTTTTACTCCCCTCTCCTTGAGGATGATTCACGGGACAGATATGTAGTAACTCTAATAGGGACGCACTTGTTTACCAAACCCTTGACACCAAGGCTTGCGAGCCTAAGGAAGTGCAATGCGTATAAATCTCAATCAACCGCGAGACCTGGTTGCCTTCCTGGAGTGTTCGGTAAGGGTGTGGAACTTATTAGGCCAAAGCATATCACACCAAACGTACCCAAATCTGCTACCCTGATTGTAACAAACGTGGTAATGTGACGATCACACTCTTAAATCAACGATGAGATTTTTGCTTAATTTTTTTACTTTGTAAAGAATGAATATTTTCTCAAATTATCAATTTCATCAATACTCTAAGTTAAGCTTATTAAAAAAATTTATTTTGTATTCTAAGTTAAGGTTATTAAAAATTTTATCTTGTATTCTCATGAATTTTCACAAAACTCGGAATTTCACATAGTTATACAAATTCGTTGTTTGTCTATCGAGGTCAGATTACAAATCCCCCTTTTTTCATATTTTATATTTTTGGGGGTAGCATGTACACCTTATTAAATTTTACCCATGTTTTATTACCACATCTACTCAAGACGCAATTAAATATATGTTTATGTGTGATTATTGCATGCTCTATGTGCTTAAATGTTTATTTTATGTTTGGCGGTTGGTATCTCATCCTCATCTATTCTCATCTAGTATGATCATACATTTACCCAAGTACATTGATTTTGTATCAATAGGAACGGGTCCACATTTTATTTTGTTGTTTACATTTTCATAAGAATTGTAATATTCAACATTAATATATGAATTGTGGTTTTTATCTATATATATATCTCAACTAAAACTTATGTACACTCACCAACATTTGTGTTGACAAACTTTATTTTTATACATGCTACAAGTACAAGTAATTTACATTGATCAAGATTGAAGATATTAGTTTTTACCTTAGGATGTTTATTCTAAAACCAAAAAGTATGATTTATTTTTTTATGTATTTTGAATTTGTGTACTTGTTTTAATGTTAATGAAATTTAATAATTATTGTCGCTTTAATTAGTGTCTTTTGAGCTACTGTTGGAATCAATGCGTTACGCCCTGGCATGTTCCGCCTTTGGTCGGGGTGTGACAGTAATGATATGTATAACGAATGGTTTAATAACTATCACGAATCATTTACTATTCAAAGTAATGACCACGTGACGAATGATGATACGAATGATCATATGATTGAGTAGAAGAATGGCATGAAGAATGGAATGACGAATAATAGCATCACGAATGAGGTTCGTATCAGGAATGGGCAACTGTAGCAAATGGTCATTTTTGTAACAAACTGACACGTGGCATAAACTGTTACCACTGTTCATGTGAATGAGCAGTTACAACGTAACGAATGAGCATTCAACATAACGAATCAGATTTTCATATCCAAACACCAATTCAAACTATCTTTAGACTTGGATTACTCGTCCAAATATGAACCAAATTTAACAAGTAAACTATGAATTTACTCGTCACAAAATTCTGAACAAATCCTGACCAATCCAGACTACCAATTCCAACCCAAACTCGTCCAAAATAACTTAAAACCAGTCCGATAATCTCTGTTCCCACAAAAACACAAATACACTATCAATTTCATTGAATTGATGAACAATAATCCAATTAACCACAAACGAAGCTGATAAATCTTATTATGAACTGATTCCACCTTAAATTGACATCAATTAACAGCCAAATACTGAGTAATTGATTCAAATATAAGTCGTACAGTTTTAGAATTCATTAACATACAATTAACACATAAGCTCAATATCATGTGAATAATCGAACCATGGCTCTGATATCACTTGAGAAAACACTGTGTAAATGATTGATTTCATTTCATACTTTATGATCTAGTTATTGATAGAATTAGGTGATAACACGATTAACAAATTACGTTATGGAAGTGTGTGTGAGTGAACAATCGAGCAGAGTAACGATATCTCAGAATAATGTTAACACACTTGTTATGTTATGAACAGAGTACAAGATATATATAAAAGACAACCCCATTCGTTATACATCTCATAACGATTGGGGACCATTCATCTTCATTCCCTATCTATAACTTTAAGTACAACAAATGACTCATTCGTTGTACCTCATTCGCTAAACATCCTTAACGAATGGTCTAATAACATTACGAATGGGCTCATTCTTAGGTATCCAAAAGGACATCCTAATTCTTTATAGCCAATAGCTCTGATAGCAACTTCTGTCACACCCCGACTAGGTAAATGTGGAAGAGTAATACGGGAATGTAACAGACACCTCTGGTATCAACCGCATTGTTTTTAAAGAAAATTAACAAACTAATTTACATCATGTTACATTACTTTGTAATTAGTTTACAAACTAGGTGAAATACACATAACCGGTTTTTTAGATTGCTTACTTTGTAATAGGATATTTGTGTCTATCTACACTGCGTTAGTCTGTAGGTTCCTGGACGGATCTTACACGGGATATCACTATCTACGCAGGTGCGGAATCCCTGCGTAGGTAGTTACGAGCATAGAATACGTAGAACAATCACACGCGATACAAACGAACACGTTATCTCTAATAACTTGAAACACGTCTATTACAGACTCGATCTCTCGTCTATAGACTTACTGAAATACACGTGATTAACCAAAACTCTCGTAAACCCGTAGGTTACTTAAATACACGACAACTTCGCCTCAGGCGAAGTTGTCAGTAACTTCGCTCGTTGAACAAGTTCGCCTAGGCGAACTTGTCAACAACTTCGCTTGTTCAACAAGTTCGCCTAAGCGAACTTGTTGATAACATCGCTTACTTACATAAACATAAACTTAAACATAATAACATTACAGACTCGATTACAAACGCTAGACTATGAACTACTGACATTTATGTACCAACAGACTCCCCCTTGGCAGTAGCTTCATATCTTGATCTTCAAAGCTTGAGTCTTGTAATCTTTCGTCTTCTCTCTTCACCTCTTCAAGCATGCACTCCCTGTCTAACACATACAGAAACCAACTTCTGGTACTTCTTAGCTTCCTCTTTCCAAGCAGGAATGTAGAAAATCTTCTTAGCATGTAGTACCTGCAAGTCAGCTTGAGACAGATTGACTAAGTGCATAGGATCATACACTCTCATGATCTCTTGCTCATCTTCATCCTCCATGACCGCTTCAGCAGTTTCACAATCCACGTACCACCACTTCAAGTATTTCAAGACGTTCTTGGGCATCACCTTCATCGGCACTTCTTTTAAATGACGGACTGGTTTATACTTCATAACCATCCATGGTTTGCCGTCTGCCCTCATCCCTCTATCTTTGTCTTCTACTAACTTCCCTTTCTGAGGCTTCAGAAGTTCAAACTTTTTATCTTTAATGGCCTCCTTCCAAACAATTTTCCCAATTACTCTCGCCATGTTATCATCGCTTCTGTTTATCAGCCCCAGTCTTGCTAAGTCTTTCACCTCACACTCCGGTAAGGTATTCAGGGATCTTAACATCTTCTTGAAGTACTGAATGCCGTCGTAACGTTTGATCGCAAATAATTTCAACTCTTCATCGTACAACCAGCATATGATTCCCTTCTTTGATTCTGCATATCCCTTTATATTATATGACTTTTTGAACATCGTTGGTACTGCTGGCTTCTTCGTCTTTACAAACCACTGAGCGCAGCCTTCCTTCCAGTTTGGCTGATCTTCCCACTCAGTGTTGTCAACTGCAGCATCTTCACATATAGTCGACTGTTCAACCACAGGGATCTCATGCTCTACATTTTCTTCAACAATCTCTCCTTCTTCTATCACATTCTCAACCACAATTTCTGCACCAATCTTTTCGATCTCATCGATTGGCAGAACATCATCTTCAGTTATCAACTCATCATCCTCTAACATATCGTCTATCTCTTTCAGCGCATCAATCATATCATCAACATCTTCAACATCTTCAACCACATCATCACCAACCGCAACCACATCATCACCAGCTGCAGACTCCCCCTCAGCTGTGGAAGCCCCAAGAGCTATAGTAGTTCTTGGCAACTCACCACCTGCACCTTCCGGTGCATTGGGATCATCGTCTCGGTCTTCTCTTCTTTTGGTCCTCAGCTCATCTCCTCTACAGCTCATCTCCCCCTGAGATGCCAAGAACACCTTCAAGGCATCTATAATTTTCCCGTGCTCAGCCAGGAGGGATGCCTGTAGTTGATTTGCTTCCACTAGGCTTTGTATAGTCTTGGACTGCTCAGCTACAATCCGCGAAGTTATTCACAACTTCGCCTGTTCAACAACATCGCCTAAATTTTCAAAATTTAACCCTTAAGATTTTAACAGTTGTCCTTTAATAACATGATCAATTCTAAGTAACCAGTTAAGAAATCATAAAGCTATCTAAGTACAAAAACGTAAAAAATTTAAAGTTTAAGGGATCAAATTTCAGTCTCGATAGGGACTGCTACGTTTTAGAAAAGATCCGAACAGGAATCATACTAACTACGTGACTGTCACATAGATCCGTGTTTAGCTGTATTATGACATATAGAGACAGGTTGTAAGCAGGTATAACTTAAAGTGGTTTTCATCGTTTCTGTGATACGAGTTAGGTTCGATTAAGCCTCGAAATTTAAGTGGGCAACAACTCAGAAATATTAATGCCTCCTATCTATCCTCAAAGCGTATTTGGCTTTCCCCAAGTCACCTCGAATTGACTTCGACCCATAGTGTCTGATTAAGTTGTAAATATTCTTGATCTGCTTCCCGTTCTTCTTCTCACTCTAAGATTGAGAAGTCTCGATATCTTAAACTCTCGAATGTTATAATAACTCATAAGTACTAATTTTTTTTTTTTTTTTTCAAACAAACATACTTATAGACTTCAGAGTAATAAACAACTGCAAGTCCCGAATCTGGATCACTGCAGTGTCTAGAAACGCTTTCTTCACGGGAATCAGAACACTTACGGGCTCGTGTATGACTGGGTAATCACTTTTCTGCCTATCATTCGGAAAGATATACATGAAGACACGCAAAACTCTTAAGGAGTTTCCACATAAAATCAAGTAAAATTTAATTTGTATCACATCTACTTTTACGCACCATAAAAAGTTACCATGACATACAATGATTGTCCTAAAGCCTTTTAAGCCTAATAACTTCACTAGTTAAGCACACAAAGTTAGTATATCTATCATTTTCCATGGTTGGATCAATTTTCCGTTTAACATAGCAAAGGTACTTCATACGAAGTAGTAGACTTGAAAATTAATTTCATTTCCCTAAAAAAAAATTTTGACTTCAATCGCCCCGATCACGTCAAAGTCTTCAGGTAAACG
Source organism: Bidens hawaiensis (assembly GCF_021521415.1). Lineage (NCBI taxonomy): Eukaryota > Viridiplantae > Streptophyta > Magnoliopsida > Asterales > Asteraceae > Bidens > Bidens hawaiensis. The sequence goes on along the minus strand of NW_027491035.1, from coordinate 711,257 downwards.
GCAATCCTGAAGATCCAATGGATCAACTGGACCGACCACATACAAGTATGTGTCCTTCTAACTAAGTATGAACGACTAATTTTCAGCGACAGAAAGAAAACACATCATAACTGCCCCGGTCATTTTCAGTCATCTGGTTAATGGCGACCCTCATTCTCTACAAGTAGAAACGAGGACCAAAACATATCCGAGGATATGGGTAACCGACTAATTTTAAGCAAAAGTGACGTTTTTTTTTTTTTTTTTAAATAAACTAAAAAAAACATGGTTACTCGGGATTGATCATCCCGTTTAGCTCAATTAGGTTTTGAAATCTGGACTTATCAAACGCTTTTGTAAATAAATCAGCGAAATTTTCTAGCGTATCGACCTTTTCGACCTTAATCAGTTTCTTCTCAGCACAATCCCGTATGAAATGATGACGAATGTCAATATGTTTAGTTTTACTATGTTTCACGGGATTGTTAATTACTGAGATGGCAGCAGTGTTATCAATTAAAATAGGAGTGAGTAAGAAATTCAGACCATAGTCGCGCAATTGTTGCTGAATCCACAAAACCTGAGAGCAGCAGTTGGATGCTGCCATATATTTAGTTTCGCACGTAGAGATTGCGACTGATGTCTGTTTCTTGCACTGCCAGGAAACTAATCTTCCACCGAGAAACTGACATCCTCCTGTTGTCGACTTCCGACTCTGATTGCACCCTCCATAATCAGAATCTGTATAAGCAACCCGTTCCACGTCTCCTCCCTTCGGGTACCACAACCCTAGCTTCGGCTTGCCTTTGAGATACCGCAAAATCCTCTTCACACCCTTCATGTGAGATTCCTTTGGGTTTGCCTGAAAACGAGCACAAAGACAAACAGCAAACATTATATCAGGCCTAGAAGCAGTCAAATACATCAAAGAACCTATTATAGCCAGATACTGAGTTGGGTCCACATCTGCGTCACCGTCTACTTCAGCTCCCAACTTGTGGTTGACGCAAATTGGAGTGTCAAATGGAGAACAGTCCTCCATCTTGAAGCGCTTGAGGACATCATGAACATATTTTGTTTGATGAATGAACATCCCATCCTTCTTTTGATCAACCTGCAATCTTAAAAAGAACGTTAGTTCACCCATAGCACTCATCTCAAATCTTTTCTTCATGACGGCCTCAAATTCCTGACACATGGAGACTCTTGATGCAGCAAATATGATGTCATCCACGTAGACTTGAACTAGCAGGAAGTCACTTCCATCTCTCTTCACAAACAGTGTGCTGTCAATCAAACCCCTTTCAAAACCATTCTCTAGCAAGTAGTCCGACTGTTCTTCCGTTGACATTTCAGTTGAACTTAAATCCATCATATACGTATTTCGATCACGTGGAGCCTTCATTACTATCCACTCCTCTGGTATTTGAAAACCAGGCTTCAACACAATCGCATCAGTCTTCGTGAAGTGTACGGTATAATCTTTATCACAAATCTGCGACACACTCAGCAGATTGTGCTTCAGTTCTTCAACAAAGTTCACATTTTCTAACGTCATCTTCCCGTTAGTTACCGTACCCCTTCCTGTTATTTTGCCTCCACTCTCACCGGCAAAACTGACTCTTGCTCCTTGAACAGGTTTTAAATCTTGTAACAAATCCTTGTTACCCGTCATGTGCCGGGAACAGCCGCTGTCCACAACCCAAAGATTCTTGGACGCCCTGTTCAACTGTTCCTGCACAAACAAAAGAGATTATTAAAATTTGGGGACCCAAGACCTCTTGGTCTTGGGTCGATTAACCTTCTTAACAGAACTCACACACCTTGGCTGACCAAAGTTAGCATTAGAAAAATTTCCACAAGTCCTAACAGGATACCTCCTTGGAGACTGATAGTGAGGCCAACCAAACCGACGTACATTAAGAGAATCAAAAGAATTATAGCATTTGGTTTGGTTATTAGTAGTGTAAAAACGAGATATGTTTCTTTGAAAACCTGTATTATCTCTCAAATTTGAATGGTTTTCATTTTTAACATTTAAACGATTTCCAAAAACCTTAGTCTCAGTTTTCGAGGGCCTCACTTCTCTGAAACGTTGCTTCAGAGGACAATCAGCAACAAGGTGCCCTGTTTGATTACATCTAAAACAACACCTATATTCAGCTTTCTTTTCAGCAGATGTTTTAGATGTGGAGGCAGTATTACCAACCGTACATCTCACATAAGGTGGGACATATGGGTTGAGTGGAGTACTCCTTTTAGTTGATTTAACTTTTTCTCCACTAGTGGGTAATACTTCCTTCTCTTTTGTCTTACCCGACTCGGATGACTTATCCGAATCAGATGAGACTGGACTTGAAATAGAAATTTTAACTTTTGAGACAGGCGAACTTGTTTCGCCTTTACTAACTTCCGGTACTTTACCAGTTTCCTTAGCAGGAACTGTCTGATCAGCTACAAAATTAACGGATTCATGAACACTAGGATTGAAAGTATAATTATGATTATAAGGTGGTGGAACCTCATGGTAACCAATTCCTCCCCTTTTAGGTGAGGAACCTTGATCACTAACGAGGTGATCAAGAATAGCAGAGGAATTCCGGAATTGCTCCAGTTTCCTATTTAGTTCCACCACTTTTACCTGGTGATCAGCAATCTGTTTTTCTTTCTCAGCGATTAACTTGGTTTTCTCTTCTAAAACCTCGTAGCTTAGATCGATCACATCAATTTTCTCAGCTAATTTTGTTTTTAAACTTTTAACGTCTTTTTCACAAGCTTTAATTTTTATTTTATAATTATTTTCTCTTGTCTTTGTGAAGTGATGATCTTCTTTCAAGGTTTTAAATTCGGCATCCAACTTAACATACTGATCAGTAATTGTAGCAAGCTGTTCAGACAAGTTCTCACACTTAGTACAGATAGGTTTAGTACATACCTCGGAGTTCTGGTCATTAGCCATGAAAGCTTTTTCATTTTCAGCAGCTTTCATACATTCTTCAGCTGCAACTTTCGCCATGTGTGCCTGCTCAAAGAGTTCTCCAGAGAACATGTTCCAGTTGTATTCACCAGCATCAGACATCATGGCATTATTCCCATTGTTATTTCCACTTTGCTGTGTAGTCCTCCCCTGACTACGTTCTACCCGTGCATTAGTGCACTCCTTTGCAAAGTGTCCATTTTGTTGACAATTGTAACACCTCACCCTTGACTTATCAAATCCTGGCTTTCCACCTACGAACTTTCTGCCAGTCTTCTTCATGAAACGCTTCACTCTTCTGACTATCATCGCCATCTGCCACTGCAGATCCATCTCCTCCAGATCATCAGGATCGATCTGGTCATAGTCTTCTTCCAAAGCAGCAGGGTCCACAATCTTCCCTTGTATGTTGTTCTCGTAAGAAGCAATAAAAGATGCATAGAGTGCAAACTGCTCTTCAGCAGATTTGACACTCATTGGCATCTTAGAGTAGTTATTGCTTGAAGCACTGGGAGAGAAACTACTCTTGGATGCTTGAGGTTTCGAAGCACTTGATCCTCCAGCAACAAAGCAAACATCACCGTTCATGTTTACTGACACGTTTCCTTCATGAGAAGAGTTAGAACCTGACTCTCCTTTGGAGTAGTAAGCAGCAGATTCAGACTTCGAACTTGAGCCTGAGTTAACTTTGGCACCATACATACCAGGGTCTTGAACCTGATCCGTCGGTGTCTCTTTACGAACCATATTAAGCTCAAAGGTTCTGAGCTTGTTTACTGCTGTCTCCAAGTCAAAATTAGGAAAGTCTTTGTCTTCCCTCATTAGAACAGTGTACATTTCCCACTTCGGTGGGAGAGCATCTAGAAGCTTCTCAACTATTTCCTCCTCTCTGTAAGCAATAGAATAGTTGTTCAGCTCTGTCATTAGATGATAATATCGGGTGATAATATCATCGAGCGATTAGTTCTTCAAATACTTGAAAACAGAGAACTGGGTCTTTAACAGCTTAATCTTCGAGGCACGAATACCCACGTTCCCTTCGAATCTATTCTCAAGAGCATCCCAAAGCTCTCGTGCAGAAGTGTACTTCCGGAATGTATGGAGAATCTCTTGAGGAAGAGCCATAGTTATTGCAGCATGGGCCTTGCTCTCGGCCTCATACATCTTCTTCTCTTCTTCCTCCATCTTGCTGTACTTCTTTATCACATCCCGACCTTCGTATTCCATTGTCGGTGGAATATATCCATCCTGGATGCACACCCACATCTTTGCATCCTGGTATTTAATATACTGAATGAACCTATCTTTCCACGCTACAAAGTCGGTTCCTTTCATCAACCTTGGGGCCTTAGTAGCCGACCCCGCTTCAACTTCCATTTTGACTAACTCTGAGATGTTAATCGGCGACATCTTCTCGAAAACAAGAAAAACCCGAAAAAAACAAAAATTCTTCCAAACAGTACTATAGGCGAAGTTAAGGATAACTTCGCTTAAGTGTTAACTTCGCTGGAAAAACCATAAATTCGCGTGACTTGGCGAAGTTGAGAATAACTTCGCTTAAGATAAGCGAACTTAGGAGGTAAGCGAAGTTGAGGATAACTTCGCTTAGGCGAACTTATGAGGTATGCGAATTTGTGGATAACTTCGCTCAACCTTATATCTTCGCCGAAACCCTACTTCCAGTGACGGCAACTTCGCCTGAAGAACAACAACTTCGCCCGAAGAACACTGAAAATATTCAGATATGTTTTCGACAATTTAGCAGTTTCCGGTCGGTGTAACGGCTTGAATATGACTGTATAAGGTGAATATAACACAATATCAACGAAAACGCGTCCCGCGAATAGGTCAAACGAGACGTTTTCTACACCCGCGTGAAATCCCGAACCACACAATCGAGCCAAAGCTCTGATACCAATTGTAGGTTCCTGGACGGATCTTACACGGGATATCGCTATCTACGCAGGTGCGGAATCCCTGCGTAGGTAGTTACGAGCGTAGAATACGTAGAACAATCACATGCGATACAAACGAACACGTTATCTCTTATAACTTGAAACACGTCTATTACAGACTCGATCTCTCGTCTATAGACTTACTGAAATACACGTGATTAACCAAAACTCTCGTAAACCCGTAGGTTACTTAAATACACGACAACTTCGCCTCAGGCGAAGTTGTCAGTAACTTCGCTCGTTGAACAAGTTCGCCTAGGCGAACTTGTCAACAACTTCGCTTGTTCAACAAGTTCGCCTAAGCGAACTTGTTGATAACATCGCTTACTTACATAAACATAAACTTAAACATAATAACATTACAGACTCGATTACAAACGCTAGACTATGAACTACTGACATTTATGTACCAACATAGTCTCGGTCTCTAGCATAAAACACATATGCAAATTACACCAACTTCAGTTCACCTGAAAAACATGTAAAAACGGGTCAACTACAAATAGTTGGTGAGTTTCATAAGTTTCTAGGAGATCAGTGTACGCAATAGTATTATTCGGTATGTATGTATATATATGATGTAATTATGTTATTCCACGAGTGAAACCTTGACTAGCTATAACATGTGGCCTCAACTACCCACGCACTCCACGTGGCCTCGACAGCCACATGCCCCAAAAGGTATTGTGTCTAACACCACATAGCATGTTACAAAAGGTTTGCATGGTCATGTGCAATGGTAAAACATGTCCAACCATACCCCCACTGGCCCTATCAAATGGGTTTGTCAAACCAATAGTACTATTCACATGCCTTCGGCTCGTAGTTAATCACTTGTGCGGGGGGACTTTCAAGTGCTACAACTTAAATAATTCACATCATAAAATGTTTCCATATAGATAGATATATGTACCCATGCGTTTCACCCCAAAAATTCATAAAACAGTTTAAAAGTGGGGTTATGAAACTAAACCGGGTTGTATATCATATATGGGTAACACATGCTGCATATACTATGCTATGATTATAGCTTGTATCCATTGTTAATACTAGTATAGTCGTTAAACTAAATTGGGTTGTATATCTTATCTGGGTATGACTGTTATGCCCATAACATATTAGTAGTCTTAGATTGTGACGTTGTACGATATGTAATGTTAAAAACCAGTATTGGCTCAGTTTCACCGTTTTCCGTGTCTGGCCAAGTTGGTCGTTTACGCGTTTTGGAAATAGGTAAGATCACACAAACTTAAGTAAATGTACTGTTTGATAAATTGATTCGACTTATAAATGAAAATTAGGGTTTGAGTATTTGGATTGGTCGTAAGGTTCCTTTCCGTTTTCATACAGGTTTGATTGTACAATATGCGTATAATTCACCCGAATTGTCGGAAATCGCGTAAAAAGTTTGTTTTTATCAAGTTTATTCAAAACTATGATATTTGACCGCTTTTGACGTTTTTACATACCAATCAGTTCGTTAAACATAACGATGTCAGTTTTATCAAAAAATATGTAACTAAATCTTTAAATTATTATAACTCTTTATATAATTTGTCGGTCCCGATTATCTCACTCAATCACACTCGTAACCCACACAAATGTGTCGGCAATAAGGTTACGAAACGCTACTTTTGTGAAAGAACAATGAATATCAAAGGACGAATCATGATACTCAAATGATTACTGATGCAGCGGTAAAACGATAACGAAGATCAAATCACGTTGATTCTGTGATGAACTTCCCAATACTCCCAAATCCCACCCAAAGGGCAAGGAAAATGAAGAGAAAATTATTTAATGATAAAATTCAAGTTTGTCCTTTGACATTACATTAGCATCATATAAATAAACTTTCAAATTCGAAATGGGCCCAAAAAAGGCCATGGGCCAAACATAAACCCAAAAGCAAAAATGCAATAACTGATGAAAAAACATGATAAGGCTCATAACTTTATTTAGGAGGAATTTTTAGGCTTCAGACAAGGGACAAACCGCCGTAGGTGTTTGCCCCAACGTGCTTCTCGTCTCAAGCTTCGATTTGACTGGACGTGGGCTTGAAACGGAGCTTTGTAGGCCAAGTCATGCCCGTTTTCGTGGGCCACCGTATGGAAGCACGATCATGGGCCTCCAAATATAACATGACACACTTCTCAATATCGGGCCTCCATCAATTACTGGATAGGACACAAAAGTAAACAAACACGCAAATAAACTCAAAATATTTCCATTTATATTGTGAAAGATACAAAGAAAATCAATTAGGGTTTCTAGGTGGTAGGTTTGTATTTTGCGACAACATTTTCCGTAAAAGAATATTGCTTCTAGAAAAAGACAATCGTTAAATCATAAATATTCACTCAGTGTTCGTTGTTGTCATAGGTGTGCCCTAAAGTTTCCTTTTATAGGCATGCCTTGACATTCCTTCCAGAAACCCTATTAAATGATACTAAACATATTCAAACATATTACAAAAGTTACTAAGTGTAAAACAGGTCTTCGAGTAAGCTTGGCAACTTTTGTCTTTGTCAAGCAGACCTGGTAAGCATTAAGTTTGCCTAGGAACAGTTCTCCGAGTAAGCTTTACTTAGAATATTTTCCTTAAAAAATATTCATCAAGCAGACTTCAATTTTCCTTATAATATCAACCTTTTGTTACTTAACTTATTTGAAGAATCCAAATGTGCTGGTGACACTGTAGCCTGCTCGAGGTTGAACCTTGCTCGTTAAAAGTCTTTAAGTAATTTCTTCATCATCTTTCTTCATGTTTGCTGGGACCACTGTTTATTATAATTAAACCTTGCTCGATCCACCAAAATACTTGGTTTTAGCTTGGTTTAGTCAAGAGTTTGCTCTGAATCAAACCTTGCTTGACTTTAAGAACAACCTTGCTTGATGAAGTGTAGTTTGCTTGAAGTTACACTTAAGAAGAATTCAAGAAGATAACTTTGCTTTAAGAGAAAAATACCTTGCTTGACTAAGTTTAGGCTTGCTCGGATGCCTTAGTGTGCTCGATTTCAATGCTTAGCCATTTTCAGAAGAGGTTGAGAAGATTCCAATCTTCCTTAGTCATTTTCTCATCCCAACAATCTCCCCTAGATTGGAACACACTCAGCTGCACCAAAACACCTATTGTTTACATACACTTTTCAAACTACACGTCAAATTTTCTAAAAGAAAATAACATAACTTAATGAAAAATTTACATATGAGAATTCTGTCACAAGGACATTACAAAACAAATTTAACAGAAATATAAAAATGTCCTCATCTTCTTGAGCTTTCAGCATCTCTCTTTCTGTCAAAAGCAACTGCAGCAGCCTTCTCTTTGAACAAATAGATCTCCCTTTGGTGTGGATGTTGAGAAGACAGATTCCATCTGGTTATCTCCTCTAAATCCTCCAATTGAAAAAATTCCAAGTCAGTATCGTGCTCAATGGTGCCCAAGGCCATTCCATCATAATTTCTTAAAATGAAAGATTGGTCATTTGGTTCAAAGAAAAGTTTTGAGATCCTTCCATTCTTTTGAACCTCATAATTTGGCTTGGTCATCTGTCGCCTCATACTTAAGCACTCTTTCATGTTGGCAAGAGGATTGAAATTTTTGGTCTTCTATTTATATGAAGCTTCAGTCAATACCATATCCATCATCTTCCTCTGCCTCATGGTTATTTCAAAGCTCGAGAGTTCCAGCTTCCTCTTCTTATTCAAAAAAGGAAATCCTTTCCTGGATTGATCTTTCAAGTATTTAGAAAGCTTATTCCTAAACATTCATAAAAATCACCATTTCTTTACTATGTCCTGCAAACCTGTGTGTGTTTTCATAGTCATAAATATTCATTCTTGCCATTTCTTCCAATTGTTCCTTCTTGAAATTTTGAAAATCATCTTTGAAAACAATATGCCTTAAATCACCATTGTTCATGATAACTTCCATTGATTTTGTTCTGGCATCAAAGTACAGCTTTTTGGGTAGGTCCATATCAGCTGGTGGCCTTTGTTGTTGTTGGTGTGTCGCTCTTGTTGTTGGTATTGGGACACTTACAGTGAAAGACCTTGGAGCATATTTTCTTTTAGGTACTGGTCTTCTCATATGCCCATTGTGACATCATACATCGGTTGGGAAGGAGAACTAAGCCTTCTTTATAAGGAGGTGGATACCTTTCCCATTATATTGCGTTTTGGGCCCTTAATGGTAGTGGATGAGAGGATAATTCCACACAGTTAAGCGTGCTCAGGTGGGAGAAGTATGAGGATGGGTGACTACCTGGGTAAAGGCGATGGTGGTACGTCCTGGCCAAAGAGAACAATATTATGGTGCGGTGGTAGCTGGGTTGTTACATGTTTGTTCAAACATTCTCACAATTTGATCCTTTGGCATCATCACCAGCTTCAAATAATCTTCTCCATCCTTTGCCAATGTAGTGATCATTTCCATAGTTTCTCCATCAGTTGGCTCAATAGGGGTGGATCTTTGAGATTGAATTGGTTCACCCCTTGGTCCACACTGAAAAGATAGCAATCTCCTCTGCCCTTCATCCAACTTCTCCCATTGCTCTTTCTCAGTATAGAATAATTCTTTCAACTGTGCTTTCCCAAGATTATCAAAAACAGATTCTGCCATGCCATTGCTCATCATTAAACCCTTTAAGGTTTTAATTTTGTTCTGATCTTCCCAGGGCAGCATGTTTACACTTACAACTGATTCTTTCTTGAGTTGAATTAGAGGAGTCTAAGTGGTTTTAAAGTGGCCTGTTTCTTCATTGTATGTCCCCTTCTCAGACTAATAGGAGGACATATTTTCTTTGATACTCATGTTCTTTGTTTTCTCCCCCTCTCCCCTTGCTGTCAACAGTCTGTCAAGCAACACAATCCTTTCATCCTTCCCAAGCTTTCTTTTCTTTTTCGGCCAAAGTTATCAACTTGGGTTTTCTTTTGCTAGTACTTGAGTAAGAATTAATCTTCTCATGTATTTTCTGAATCTTTCTTTCACTGCTTTCTTGCTCATTCCTTCAACATGCTCAATAGGAACACCATGATCTATCAAGAATTTACATTTTCCACCATATTTGTTTTATAGACTTTCAAGTTTATCCTTTTGACCAGTAGCTTTCTCTTTCATCCTTTCCCTTTCTTCATTTTTAATTCTTTCTTTGGTTGAATGGTAGACACCTTCAAGATCATCATAGCTCATGTGACTTAACTGTTTGTAATAAAAGTTATGAAGCCTCAAATAAGCTACATATATTTGGGTGTTTATGTTCTTGGCCTCCCTTATCTTCTTCAACTCTTTCACTTTCTCATCAAGTAACACATCCAATTCTTCATCTGTCAACACAACCAATGTTTCAAATTGATATCCATGATGCATCAGGCTTATTATTTTATGATTTTCCCTCTTTGCATCATTTAGCATGGTCTGAATGTTCTCCTTATGAATATCAGCCATATTTACATGAGAAGAGTCAGCCCCTTCATCTTCTATATCATATAAGTCAATGAGTGCATCAATTTTAGGCTCATCTTCCATGTGTTCATCAGGTTTGACAACTTGGATAGGTACAAACTTTATGGGACTTTTCTTCTTCTTGGGTGTAGTTTCCTCAGGTTTCTCATCTTTCCCTTGCCTCTTCCTCTTCCTCACATATTTCTTAGCATATTTATTTAGGTAATCAACATCCCAGTTCTTTTCCATTTTCTTTTATATCATCAATCACCTGTTGATTACATAATTTAGTGGTCTTCTGAACCATCTCCTTTTAAATTGTTTACCCATCATAAATGTCAGAAACCAACTGCCTATCATCATCTTCATTTTCAGGCTTATCAGAAGTGGCCGTGTGAGTAGTTTTTTCATTTTCAACTTCATTGGGTTTGGGTTGCTGGAATTGATATATGACTATAGCCAAAGAGTTGTAACCTCCTCCATCTGTTGCAACCTCAGAAACCCCTCAATTACCTCCTGCTCAAACACCCCCCCCCCCCTTACCTTCATCAAGGTTCTTCATTAATTCAATTTCTTCCATCAGTATTCTTTGATCTTCATGTTCTTTATCAGTTAAAAATCTTGTGATCATTTCCTTTTGTTCCCATTCACCACCAATCTTATCATGCCTTTTGATGGCCTCCTCAGCTGCTTCATCAATAAACAACACCTCATCACTGGATTGGATCTTTTCATTTTTAGAGGATGCATCTGGTCTTCATTTTGTGCTGCTGCTTTTCCCTTCATTTTTTTTCTCCTCATCAGTAGTTATAGGTTTTGATGGACCTATTTTCCTCACCACAGTTGGTTCATTGGGAAAATTATCAATTTAATCAAACAATCCTTTTAGCTCATCATCCACCTTCTTCAGTTTTGAAGTCACATCATCATCATCATCAGCCATATCTTCATTTATATTAGTTAAAACTACAGTTTCATCAGAGATCATTATCTCTTCAGTGCCACTGTTATCCTTAATAATTTCATCAGTTTGAGCTTCTATCATTACAACCTCAGTTACCATAGCCTCAGTTAACACATTATCATTTTATTTTTCAATTTCATCCACAACATTTTCAACCTCCTTCTCTACCTCATCTACCACATTTTTCTCTACCACCATATCATTTTCATCCACATTATAATCTGAACCACCTCCTCTGACACATCACCCTCATACCCCATTTCATCTTTCTCTTCTTCATCATCCTCCTCATCACTTCCATAGAGATCACCAAGATTTTTCAATACATTATTATCAGTTATATTAATAGCAGGTGGATTCTCCCCTTGTTTTGGTGCAGCTGAGGTCTTCTCAAACTCAGTAACCAGGGTTTAAATATGTTTTAAAGCCTCTGCCAATTGGGATTCCAGTTCCATTCTTCATTTTTAACCCCTCATTCTCCCTCCTCAAAGTACAATTCTAAAGTAATACATCCATATGCCTGTCAAATAACCTAAAATTGGCATCAGCGGAAGGGGAGTTGATTGGGGATATGGGAAATGGGTCAGGAATTTGGCTTTGGATAGGTTCATGAGGTGGGCTTTCTATTATGTTTGTGCTAGTTGGGGGTAATGGGTTCCTGGTTCTTATTGTAGGAGTGTGGGTGTAGATAATTTGGAAAGTTGGGATATGTGGTTGGTCAGATGTTTGTGAATGAGTTGGGGATTGGTATGGTGTGTTGGGTTGGTATATATTCAGGGATGTAAGGTCCATGTTCTGGATTTGGGTTTGGCTTGGTGACTGGGTTTGGGTTAAGGGTTGGCTTAAGGTTTGGGGTTGGGATTGCGGTTGTGGTGAAGTTGGTGGGCATATAATATACAGATCATGGGTTTGGTATTGGGGTTCTTATTGGTCTTGGGGTGAGGTGGGTGGTGTAGGAATAGGTTGGGTTGATGTCTCCCCCTAAGCCGCATTGGCATCCATAGCATCCTCCTCCTACACAATATCTGGATTACCATCATCATCCTCTCCATCATCATTAATTTCATTAGAATCAGACTCTTCATCATCCTCACTCTCATCCTCCTCAAAAGTCACTCTTGGTGATTCTGGCACCTCCATTATCTCCAAATCATTGTTAATTAACCATGGAAGAATGTCAAATTCAACTTAAGGATTGAAGTTACTTGTAGCTCCCAACCTTGCTATTCTTCTGTATACAATTAGATCTTGTAAAGCATGTGTTGCTCCCAAGGTTGGTAATTCAGGTTATACAATATTGAAGATAATCTGTAAAAATCTAGGATAGACTAAAAATTTGTCTTCTTCCTTAGATTAGTCACCAAACCTTCAAAAATGAGCATTGAAAAGTGAAAAGGTTGGTTGTAAATGATTGCAACTGTGGCATTTGCAATGTCTCTCTACTCAAGAGGGTCCATGTACCCCTCCTTGGTGTGAATCCCTGTATGATATGATGTATCAAGAATCTGTACAGATCCCCTTTCTTAAATTATCCCTCATGGACATCACCCTGATACCCCATTGTTTCTTGAAAGATTCTCAACAATCTCTATAAGTGTATCAAATCAACATCATCATTCAACTGTAAGCTGACCCTTATCAAATTCTCTGTTATTTCGACTTCATGCCCTGTCACATTAGCCTCTATTCTCCTTCCAAGTTCATCATCTGCTAGTTCAACAAAATTCCAGAAATCCAACTAATGATTTCTGTATATGATGGGACTTTCAGTTAGTGAAAAGCGAAGATTATAACGCAGCATCCATCTAATAATCAACTCGACAGGTCTGTTATCGTCCGTGACCTAGAGAAGGGCACACAAGTTACGCTTTTTCTCGAAAGGATACGTCATATCTGTACAAACACTGACAAGAACACATTTAAAGAAATGATTAGTCTTTAAAGTTCATAGCTTTAACATGCATTAAGTTATAATTGAAAAAGAAATGAAAGATATTCTTTAAGACCCTGTTCTTTGACAAATTTATAACCTACACAGAAAACAGAGATGTCGATAACATGAAATTGAAGCCCTAAACCCATATAATGAGTGTCGGAAATCATTCAATTGAAGCTTACCGAGTCGGATTAAGTTGAATGACAAATTTAGGTTAGGATTTTTAATAAACAATTGAGATTCTGGGTAGCGAGCAAGTCGGCAATAATGCAAGTAGGAAAGAGGAAAAAGGTGAACTAAAAATTTTTCTAAGCCCCCCTTTTATAGTGTACCTTTTCAAATTTGAAGGTGGGTTTTACATGAATTTTGTCATTTAGCAAATGAATACTGCCAAAAACCCAATTTTAAATAATCTTACTCAAAGCTTGCTCGATAAAGTAGTCTCTCAAAAGCTTGATCGTACCCAGAGTGTGCTCAGGTATTTAAAGTAATTAAAAATAAACTAAGTGGATAAAATAAAGGAAGCTTACTTGAATATACAAGATTGCTCGAGAAATTAATCACAAGTTAAATAATCAAGTATAATTTATCAAATAGGCAACCTTACTCGAGATCAAGAATGATCCCAAAATGGAAACTTAGAAATATTTTTAATTGTCAACCTTACTCGAATATCTTATAAGCATGAAGTTTACTCGATTTCACTTAGACAAATTTAGAAATTAACAGATTTCAGAAATATTCACTCAAGTATACTCGAAAATAGAGTTTACTCAACAATACTTCAAAAGTTCAAAGTATGCTTGAGAAGACTTATTATAATTAAATACGAGTATGCTCATAGCATAAAGTGTACACGTGGAGTAAAGATTGCTTGAAAGCACTTGAAATTTGCAAGTATGCTTGGAGAAACACTTAAACTATTGTAAGAATAATTAAGTGTGCTCAAAGCATGAAGTTTGCTCAAGAAACAAAGTTTGCTTGAAAACACTTGCAATTTTAAAGAAAGTATTCAGACATATTCAATAAACAAGTAAATCAATATTTATCAAGTATGCTCGACACATTTACCATGTTTACTTGAAAGAACTAAACATTAAGTAAACAGTTAAATGCTCGAAAAACGTTCCTTTTGAACACTCTAACTGCAAAATCATAATGTATGCTAGATAAACACAGATTTCAAGTAGGAACACTTTATTATACTCGAAACACATATTTAAAGCCTATTCAGACATGTATCACATTCGTCAAGTGTACTCTAATGAAATGACCTTCTAAAAAATCAAGTGTACTCGAAAATACAGGAACAACTATTTTTAAAGTAGATAAGTATCAAGTATGCTCGAATGGGTTAAACCTCAAATAAAAACACTTAAGTTTACTGGAAAGTTTGAAAACATCACAGCTTACTCGAAATTACATATGCAGATATATTCAAGGTAAAATGCAACACTTTTTGACTTAAACTTTTCATAAAGCAGTTTTCTCATTAAATTTCAGAGTTTAAGAGTAAATGGTGCATTATGAGATCAAATTTAAGTTATCTCCTTCCAAATCTTTTACTCTTTTCTAAAAAGATCTCAACATGGGATCACATTGATTAAGTCACCTGTCAATACTTCATTCTCAGCATTATTATGACATATTAGGCAGGTTAATAGAAGGTCTAGACTTAGCATGAATTTCATTACATATTGGTGATATGCTTAGAGCTCAATTAGTTTGCATAATATAAAAATGGATAACACTTATTGTTTATTATGATGTCCCATATCTCTTCTCAAAGCTTATTTGGCTTTCCCAGATCACCCCTAATTGACTTCAACCCCCTGATATTTGGTCAAAATATTTTATGACAGAACATATAATTTTCATTTATGAATTTTTCTTTTGAAATTTTCAAACATATTGAGGTTGAACGTTGGACTTACATGTCACGCAGTTTGGACTTACAGGCCTTTCATTCAAGGTGTCAAAGGACTTATATTGATGCCCCACCTCTGTAGTTCTATAATTAACCCTCATCTTTGCATTTCTTTCAAAATTTGTGAACATATATCAACTTTTTGTTGATTATAAAATTTTTGCTCACATTTGTTCTTTGTCATATACATAAGATGTTTCATTTTTGGTGACCAAATACCAACAGGCTCATGTATGACTGGTTAATCACTTTTCTGCCTATCATTCAAAGAGATTTATCTTGAAACATGCATATTCAACATTGTATCTCCACATTAAGTTTAACATTTTCATTATGTTTATATCACTTCAGTTTTTACACATCATGGAAAGCATCCATACATATTAATAACTACACTAATAGTCTTTTCAGCCTATTAAATCCATATGATTGGTATAAATAATCAATCTACTATCATTTCCCAAAGGTTGGATCAATTTTCATTGAAAACTTTTTGAGCTTCTATAAAGCTTTGAACTAAATAATCTCTAATGAATGTTGGACTCGGTTCTTAACTATGAACAGAGCAGCAATATTATCAATAAGAATAGGAGTGTTCAAGAAGTTCAAACCATAATCCAACAGTTGATTTTGAATCCAAAGGACTTGTGCACAACATGCAGATGCAGCAATATACTCAGCTTGTCAATTGTTTGCTTCTTGCATTTTCATGACACCAACTTGTCTCCCAAAAATTGGCATCCACTAGATGTAGACTTCCTACTCATGTTACAACCATCATAGTCACTATCAGTGTAAGCAAGTAGATCAAAGGCATGGTTTTTTGAATACCATATCCCAAATTAGGTTTTCCTTTCAAATATCTAAAGACCCTCTTAACAACGGTCATATGAGACTTTTGGACATGATTGGAATCTTGCACACACACCTACAGCAAACATAATGTCAGGTCTTGAAGCAGTCAGGTACATTAGTGATCCAATCTTTTCTCTATATTCATGTTCATCAATAGGCTCTCCTTTTTCATCAGCTATCATCTTCTCATGTGTGTCCACTGGAGTAAACAGTCTTCAAGTCTTGACATTTGAACTTGTTCAAGATGTCTTGCACATACTTTGATTGGCAAATGAATATACCATCCTTCTTTTGTTGAACTTTCAATCCCAAAAAGAAACTCATTTCACCCATTGAGATCATGCAGTATTTAGACTTCATAACTTTCTGAAACTCCAAACACATATTTTCATTTGTAGACCCAAAGATGATATCATCAACATAAACTTGAAAAATGAGCAAATCTCTTCCTCTTTTCTTGTAGAAGAGGGTCTTATCAATGGCTCCCCTTTTAAAACCATTCACAAGCAGGTGATTTGATAACTCATCATACCAAACTCTTGGAGCTTGATGTAGTCCATATAGAGCCTTGTTCAATTTATAAACTCTGTTAGGAAACTCAGGATCCTCAAACTCTGGAGGTTGAGGTTGAGTCACATACACCTCCTCTTCAATCATTCCATTTAAGAAAGCAGATTTGGCATCCATCTGGAATACTCTAATGTTCTTTGAAGCAACATAGGCTAAAAATATTTTGATTGCTTCTATCCTTGCCGCTGGTGCAAATACTTCCTCAAAATCAATCCCTTCCTCTTGTAAGCATCCTAGTGCAACTAATTTTGCTTTGTTCTTCATCACAATGCCTCTTTCATCCCTTTTGTTTATGAAAACCCATTTGCTGCCTATTGCATACTTTCCTCTTAGCTTATCTATAAGTTCTGTTTCTTCTTTCTGCAACTCCATTTTGTTCAGGAGTTCTGGGCACAGAATTGTTGAAAAATTCCTTTTGCTTGACAGAATTCAGCCATGACTCCACTTTTGAACTCAGTCCCATTGTCACTTCTCATTACCTTCACCCTCACATCAAGTTGATTCTCAATCCTTGTTACACAACCTTTAATTAAATCAGCAACCTCATCCTTGGAATTCAAAAAGGCAACCTAAGTATATCTTGAAAAATCATCAATAATCACTAAACAATATCTCTTCTTCCCGATACTAGGAATACTCACAGGACCAAAGAGATCCATATAAAGCATTTCCAGCACTTGCTCAATGGAGTTTATGAGCTTTGTCTTGTGAGATGATTTATGTTGCTTTCCTTTTTGACATGAAATGCACTTGTCATCTAGCTTGAATTCCCTTGTTGGTAAACCAATGACATGCTCACCTTTAACAAATTTGTTCATATTATTTAAATTGACATGACAAAGCTTTCTGTGCCACAACTTTGTTTAATTTTCAGTGGCCTTTGAAACAAAATAAGTACCACCTCTAGAAATGGCATCTTTCATTATCAGTTCATATAAGTTTCCGTTTCTAGGAGCCATCATCATAATCATATCAGGAGGAATTACATATTCAGGTTTGAGGATGAAACAACGAGAATTATCAAATCCAACCTTATAACCTTTATCACACATCTGTGATATGCTCAATAGGTTATATTGTAATCCTTCTGCATAGAACACATTATCAAAAGATACTTTTCCATTAGTGAAAATGCCTTTCCCCACAATTTTCCCTCCATTTTCATCACTCACAAATGCAATTGGTCCCTCAAACTTTTCTTCATAGTTAACCAGTGACCTCTTGTCACAAGTCATCTTCCTGGAACATCCACTGTCCATATACCATACATCATTCACTAGTGTGGACTATTCCTGCACAAATCAAAGAAAGGAATCAGTTAAGTGATGAAATACAAGCTAAATCAGCTTGCAAATCATCAGCAACATGATCAACTGTTGCATCTGGTTTGGGGTCCTCATAAACAATCTCACATGAATCATCAGATTCATAACCAAATTCACATATTTCTCCCATATAAGGAACTATGCTTTTGCGTTCTTAATTACATATTCCCTTTTTACCATTGTTACTTGTGTTTCTGTCCTTGGTTTCCACAAAAATCCATGTGGCTCAAAATCCATGCTTCAAAAAAAATTTGTCATCACCATTTAGTTCTTTTGACTTCTTTCTCTTGAACACAATCTTCTTAATTTTTTCTTCACATTTTGGTGACGTTTCAGAATCAACATATTTCACAGATTTAGAGTCCACATCAGGGTTAATTCAGATGGATCGTCTGTTCATTGGAGCCTTATTCTTTTCTATTAAATCCTTCTTCTTCTCTTTCTTGTTAATTGTTTCATTACTTTTCTTGCTTCCTTCTCCAACACTAATCACTGGATCAGCAACCATCTTCTTTCCTTTTCCCTACTCATTGTACTTTTTCTTGTAAAAGCCAAAGTATTGTCCAAACTTTGTTGTATCAGGGACATGAATTGGTTTGAAAGTAAATCTTTCAAGACAGGAGTTAGTGTGATGTCCATACACATCACAATGTTTGCACCAAACTTTTCCCTTGAAGCTCTCATTTGACTTCCCCTTTTTAAATCTTTCACTTGGTTTTGGAGGATCAACTCCAATAGTCTTTTGAGTAAAGAGACCATCATAGTTAATTGAGAAAGATACAAATTCTTCAATTTATATCTCTTGTCTTTCAATTGAACTTCTGACAAAAATGATATTTTCCATGTTGAATGGTTCATCATCTTTGTTGCTTCTAAATCTTGACTGTCTACTTTCATATTCTTCAATGCTTTCTACTTCTCCAATATCAAACAATTCTTGATTAGAGATGACAGGATAAACAAGAATGAATAGATCATCATTCTTCATTGTTTCTTCTGTTTTCTTGTTCTCTTTGACACTTTTCCTGCTTTGTGGCACTTTGTAGGCTGATATTTCATTATTCTTCTTTGCCTTGGAACCATCACAAATATCAAATGATTGGTGTTCTCTTCTCATTTGTTCATTATTTTTTTTCATCTTGGGAGTTATCTTTAGCAGCAAAGGAATCTTGTTCTTTGTATTACGTTTGCCACTTTTTCCTTCTTTTAGACTTTCATTACTTGAACTTTTGTCACTTGAATCACTCATGTCATCCCTATCCAATAGATCTTCATCAAAGTCATCTTCTGAGACTTGCACACCAACAGAATTTACAATTTTTGTTTCAACAACCTTCATTACAAAATCACCCTTGTCATCAACCTCAACCAACTTGTAATTTTCAACAAACTCCTTTCTATCATCAAACACCTCTCTAAACTATTTAAGGTAAGCATAAACCCTAATAATATCTGAGATAGAGAAGTAAGGGATCAGACCCTAATAATATCTGAGATAGAGAAGTAAGGGATCAGACCCTAATAATATATGAAATAGACAAGGAAAGAGGGATCATACTCTAATAATATCTTAGATAGAGAAGTAAGGGATCAGACCCTAATAATATCTAAGACAGAAAAGGAAAGAGGGATCAAACCCTAATAATATCTGAGATAGAAAAGCAGAGGGATCAGACCCTAATAATATCTGAGATAGACAAGGAAAGAAGGATCAGACCCTAATAATATCTGAGATAGAAAAGAAAAGGGATCACGACTCTAATAATATCCGAGATAGAAAAGATAGTACGTATGTAGTATGGAAGTAATAAAGTAAGTATGTATGTATGTATGTATGTATGAATTTATGAAAGAAAGGTAGTAAGTAAATTATTTAATATGTATCTTCGGATGCATATATGAGGGTAAGTGTATGTATTGTATGTTGCCTGATTAACTAGAACTTACTCCGCGTAGATAAATTTTAGTATGCATGCAGGTGAGTAGGCTGAGACAGCTAGCTTGAGGAGGACACATGGCAGAAGAATAAGAAGCTGACATCCAAAGACTTACGATGTATTTATGTATGATGTTTTATTATGAAAGACAAAAGATGTTTGTTTAAGACAAGTTTTTGAAATGATGTGAAATGTATATTGAAAGTTTTACATTCCGTGAAAGTTTTAATTAACTCTGATTTGTAGAACTGTGTTTATGAGTAAATCCTACAAGACATGTAGGGCACCGGAACCGAGGTCTTACAAACAATAACCACGTCACAAACTAATCCTAAACAACCCCTAAACGAGTAATTGGTTATATACCTTTGCGGTTTTCCGAGAGTTTTGGTCGTTTTCTCGCCTCTCCGGGTTCTTCTTTCTCAAGTTAATATATCAAAAGGTTATATAAAACAATACCAAGCATCGAACATCAATCAACAAGCCTTGTAAATTAGGGTTTCGGTTTGGGTTTGAAATCGAGTTTTCAAACTGTAAAAACGTAATAAAAATGTTCTAATCCATGTTTTTGGCCAACAAACCATATGTTGCTGATTATTAACCATGTCTAATATCAAAGTATGTTTTTAGGTGATTTTAAGAGATTTTAGATGTTTAAACATGTTTTATTCTAATCAAAACATGTTTTTATGATCAAAACTAGGTAAAAACAAGATCAAAACTTGTTATTTTGGATCATACCTCAAAGGTTATGGCTGGAAATTAAATAGCACAACTTCTTATGTTATGGTTTGGGTTAAAGTGTGAAAGGTATCAAGGAAATAATAACATTTTCAAAGTAAAATATCTAGGGGGCGGGGTTTATTAGCGGCTACAAGTCAAGGGAAGGCCCATGGTCCCTCTTTTGGCCCACTTGTCTTGTTTTGCATGCTAGATGTTAATTAACGGTCCCAAATTCAGTTCAGGTTTGGTTTTTCATGTGAAAATAGTTCGGGTATAATAAACAGCACAAAAACGAGTGTTTTTCAGCTTATTTTTGTAAATTAAGTGTTCTATAAGTCATTTTTGTTTTATTGATGATACAATACTTGTTTTGGTATTAACGATCTCGTTTAAGTTCACAGCGTATAGTTAAACGAAACTCTTTTTCGCTTAAATAGTTTTGTACGTACCGGGGTCTTAATATCAATATGTTAGTTACAATAATGTATATATCACTATTATATGAGCCCCCGGTATATATACGGGTCATAAACATTATCATTCGGTTACTCTTTTAATCGCTACGAATTAATCAATTAGTTTACTCGTTACATAGTAAATAAAGTGTATCTCGTTTTGTTACGAATGTCACAAACACTAATGGATAGACCCATTCCTTATAAATATCTTAATGAATGGTTTGATTACATAACGAATAGACATATAAAATGCCAGAAATGCCCTTATCATTAATAATAAATAATTACAATAGATAAACAAGGACCGAGATGACAAAACCATGTACTAGAAACTATTGAATCCCCATGTGGAGATAATGGAGGTTCCTGACTCACCTAAACCTGACGTTGAGGAGGAAGTTGATGAAGAAGAACTTGAATCCAATAGTGTTGAGGAAGATAATGATGATGGAGAGAATGATAATTATGATAATGCTCCGGGAGATGATGATGTTTTTATGGACAATAGGAAAATGTGGCTGACGAGCTTGATGAATTTGAAGGAAATGTAAATATTGATGAAATTGTTCAGCAGGTTGTACAACAAATGCGTGAAGATACACCACCAACCTCACATGATCATATTCAATTCCATGAACCTATGTACCAGCACCACCGCAGTCACCTATTCAAGTAACTATCCATGAACCATATACTCCATCATCATCATAATCACCAATACCTAAACCAACCCATGAACCATATATTTCTGAATTCTTTGAGCCTTACCAAATAAACCAACCTGAATCACCTATCCAATCCTATTCGGATTCACATATCAACGAACCATCTGATCATTCCTCACCATTGTCATCCCAAAGCCCTGAACAAAATGCAACCTTTTCAATCCAAAGCCAAACATTGCTTGAATCATCATTTCTAAACCATAACCATTTATCCTTTCACCATCGCAATCACCTTCTCAACCACCTAATGATCCTTATTACACTATCTTAACCAGAAATTTCGATTTGCTGATGGAAAATACTCAATTGAAATCAAAGAGAAAAGAACTAAAAGAGTTACTTCAAAAAGAACTTATGGAAATTCAAACCCTTAAATCAAAAGGTTCTGAGTTTGAGAAGACCTCGGATTCACCAAAACAGGGGGAGAATGTTGTTGATATTGAAAAATGCTCTTAACAGGATTAGTAAATTGTATGAAGAAAGTGAAGAAGAGTCTGAACAACCAAATGCACTAAACATAATAGAAAATATGTATGGTATTTCCGATTAAGAGGTGATGGAAGATGATGTTGATAATGTTATGGAAGAAGAGGTGGAAGAGGAGGTGGAAAATATTGTGAATGATGTTGTGGAAGTTGTTGTGGATGTTGATCCAAATTTTGAAGCTGATTTGTAAATATTGTATGGAAATCTTGATGATGTTACACCATCATGAATTAGAAGAAGAGAGTGATATTCCAACTCCAGTAATTAGATATATTGGACCCTTTCATCCAACTACTTATGATGAAGAGAGGAGATTAAAGGGAAAGTTGTGGTTGAAAATTAAAGCCAATTGGTCCGATTTGAAGAAAAAGAGTCAACCTCGAATGATCACATTCTTGATAAAGACAAATCTAGGGAAAGCAAGAACTGTGCCTGAGCAATTACTAAGTGAAATGTTTGGCAAATAATTTGTGAATTATATGCTTATAGAAAAGGAGTTGAGCAATTACTAAGAGAAATGTTTGGCAAATAATTTGTGAATTATATGCTTATAGAAAAGGAGTTAGATGAACAAAGTTTGATAATGGAGCAGATAGAGATTGAAAATAAGTTGAGAGAGGAAGCCAGTAAAGAAAATGAAGAAGAGATTCCTCAAGAGATCCTTGAATCTCTATTAAAATTGAATAAAAGACGAGGAATTAAAGGCAGCAAAGCTCTTCACCTTGACGATGTGCTGGAGATTGTAGTAAAATCAATTCAAAAGAATCCAGAAACTGGAGTACATGTTGAAGAAGAAGTTGAGGAAATAAACACAAAAAAGGCATCTGAAGAGATAGTTGAAAATGTGAAAGTGCAAGGGAGAACATGGTCAGAATAAAACAGTTAAATATAAAAGAAAAAGACAAAGATCTGCTTCTAAGATATTTATTAATGATAAGCCAGTTGATGATAAGCTTGTCGATGTTGATATGCTCATTGATGCAATGCCTTGTAGACAAGTGGGTCAAGACCAACAAACTATTGATGAATATGGTCATGAAGAAGAATCTCCAGAGGCTAAATGAAAAAAAAAATTGATGAAATAAATGCCAAAGAATGAAAAGAATTACCAAATGGACAAAGGGAAAGAACCAGAATCCAGTGAAGAACCTTTCGATCCAACCCCAATAAGGCACTTCACGCCTATTGATGAGTGTATGTATGCACATATTGTGATTGATGAATCGGATGAAAATGAGAAGGAGGGTGAGAATGAAATGGTTGATCTACCTGAACAAGAAGAACCACACATTGGTGCTCTTGATGAGTTGACTGATGATGAATACTATGATGGAGATGTTGAAAATGAAGTAGACGTTGAACACGCTCGACCTAAAATTCATATGACTCATCAACATTATGAGAACACTGAAGAAATAATGGAGGAAATAAAGAAAGAAGATCCAAGGATCATTTCTCTACAAAAATATGGTATGACCTTTGAAAGCCTCAAGGATTTAAATGACAAAGATCTTGAGTACTTGCTCAAGAAGAGTAGAGAAGAGAAGGAGACAAAAAAAAAGAGAGAGAAGGGAAAATTACTTGAGCAACAAATTGAATTTTTGAAAAGGTATAACTATGGTCCTTAATATGTAAAAAGAATGCCTACAAAGGATATAACAAAACTAATTTTGGATATAAAAAAAGAGAAAGAAAAGCTTAAGCAGAAATAGCTAGTCATATATAAGGTGAGAAAAAAGAAATTGGATAAAGGGAAAGAGCCAAGAAGAAATATGGTGGAAAATTAGGTTACTTGATTGATCATGGTTATAGATATGAGCTTGTGAACTCAATGACAAAACAACAAATTGAAGCCAAATTTCAGTTGGTCAAGATTATGGTTTACTATGAAGAACAACTGGTTGCAGAAAACTGAGACAAAGAAAATTGAAGGAAAGACTCAAATTTGGGCAAGTTGTACTATCAAATATTCAAGAAAATTGGTTGAAACAACCTCTCAAACTCCAAAAGGAAAGAAATATATGCGGTTGAGTTGTAGAAACACAGAGAAGAGATAATGAAACAAAAACGAAGAACTTAATCACAAAAAGAAGTTGAAGATCCTCTATTATCTGATGACAGGATGGAGATTTTGAAAATATTGATGAATGCAAGAGGAATGAATGATGCTGACTTTTATGTGATCATTGAATTATAGTGTGATCATTAGAATACAAATGCATTGGGGTCTAAGGTAAAATATTCTAAGTAAAATGTAATCTAAAACAAGACCATTAGACTAGACCAGACTTAGCCATTTTGGCTGAAATACAATTATAACAAGTATTGATACATGTAACTCATATACAGTTAGCAGAGCTCAATTAAAGAAAGGGATAATGATTAACGGAGAGCGAAACAGAATGAAGGTGAGTTTTTAGCCCCCATTTCCTTGTTATGTTTTTGGGGCTGTATGCAAACTCGATGTGATATTTAATACACTTACCTTAAATGGTAAGTGTATACCATGTATGATTTATGGGATAGATATTACGTTATGAATGTGAATGAAAGCTTGTTGGTACGTGAACAATCTTCGGATATTGCACGTATTGAAAAGGGAGGTATGTATATGAAAGATGAACGTGTATGATATATATATATGTACAACATATGAGTATGTATAAATGATTAAAGAAAGAATATGTATGTTACGGGTATGTAAAGATAGAATGTACGAAGATGAAGAAGTAAGGGATCAGACCCTAATAATATCTGAGATAGAGAAGAAAAGAGGGATCAGACCTCTAATAATATATGAGATATATAAGAAAGGGATCAGACCCTAATAATATCAGAGATAGACAAGGAAAGAGGGATCAGACCTTAATAATATCTGATATAGAAAGGACAGTAAATATATAGTATGAAAGTAATAAAGCATGAACGTATGTATGTAAATATGTAATGAATGTAATCTAGTAAAGTATCTATTATGTATCTTCGGATGCATAATTAAAGGTAATGTATATGTATTGTATGATGTGTGATTAACTAGAACTCACTCAGCGTAGCTGATATTTAGTATGCATGCAGGTGAGTAGGATGAGACAGCTGTCTTGAGTGGGGACACATGGCAGAAGAATAAGAGTCTGGCATCCGAAGACGCATGATGTTTTATATTTAATGTTTTTAATTTTGAAAGACAAGAATGTTTAAAGACATGCTATGAATTATTATTTTAATGTTATGGAAGTTTTATATTCCGCGTAAAGTTTTAATTAACTCTGATATTTAGAACTAAGTTTATGAGTAAATCCAACGTCCAAAGTGAGGCACCGGTAGCGAGGCCTTACAGGGGACCCACATCAAAGGGTTGAAGGGCTGATCAACACTCCAACTCAAAGCCCCTCTCCCAAGGCTACTTATTTTTCACGCCCATCAGATCAACAGATCATCAGCACTGAAAAATTCTCAAGTAATTACCAAACTATCCCACGTCACTGAACACAGTCTTTTCTTCAACACATTACCTGAATGGGAAACCACTTCTAAAACTGCGGATTTTGAGATAGGTATTACTAGCCAATGGCAAGAGGAGCTAATATTCCCGATCCCTACAGGTGATTTGGATTTGGGATTATGAGAAACTACTACAACTGTTGAAACTGTTTCTTAGCTGGATAGTAGTTTCATCAATAGGACTCCTATCATGGCAACAACTGATGATATTTTGATATCTGACGCAATTGGATGTCCCCAGTACCAAGAAAATGGGCATCTGGTCAATTTCAAGATGCGATTTTTGATTTTAATTCAGATAAAACTGCTGATGTAGGTAAAACTACTTATGACAAGACAGTAGATGAAACTATTAATTTAGCTTATGCTAAAATTATTCATGATTTGATGGATCAAGTTTGAAGGTTGAATTCCAAAGTCATGGAACTCAAAAAGCTCATCTAATAAGTGACTCAACATCACGTCCAACAACCCCATTATAATATACAATTTTTGGCCGCCATCCGGCGTAATTCCAATCATGCATACAACAACTAATCACTTAAAATCCATCGGCCACTGAAAGCTCAGGCACCAAGAGGGTATAACCACCTATAACCTAGAGCTTGATGAGCTAAAAACCTTCATTACCTCACAACTCCAAATATTCCACACCAAGTTCAACACTAATACCATTGGGCTCATAAACTCACTCAATACTCATATTAATTAATTAAGAAAGCATATGGTGGATCAGAGAAATCAATTGGCAGCATTTTCAGGAATTGCTCATCCTGCACCATGGTTTCCAGAGAAATCTCAGGTTGCTGTTGATGCAAAAAAGGGGGAGAATATCCTTGATGCTTCAAGGAAAGCGGATGAGAGGAAACCAGATGATTCAGCAAATATAATTGTTGAGGAAGCTGCTAAGATAAAAAAAAGATGCTACATAAATAAAGAGAAGCAAAAGAAAAAGCTATGGAGTTGTTACATCAACAACTGATACAAGACCAGCATTTACAAAAACTGCTAATGCTGATACAAGACAAACTACTAGTGCTCCACAAGAATTAATAGTAGTTTCAAAGACTGTTGATGCACCCTAGGTACCACAAGAACCAACTGTTATTTCAAAAGTAGTTGAAACCTTGAATTCAAACCCCAGTCAAACGAATGGTCCTGACAGTAATCTGTAAAGGAAAAAGCTTATCTTACCCGAAGAAGAAATTCACCACCTTCCCACCTGCCAATGTTGATGACTTGATCTCTCATCAAGAACAAGAAGCTGCACAAAGGTTGTCAGATGAAGAAGTTGCAAGAGTATATCAACAAGAGCTTTTGAAAGCTAGAGATCTGGAACAACAAGCTTTTGAAATAAGCTTTGTTGAATCTGAAAGACTAATAGTTGACAAGTAGCTATTGATGGATGCCAAGAAAGGTGTTCTATATTGGCTAAAAGAACATGCCGAGTACAAATTCACCCCACAAAATTTCAAAGGGGGGATTTATAAAGAGCTACAAGCTGAATGTGGAAGAATTGAAAGGCTTGTTAAACAAGACCCTAATCAAGATTATCTTGAACCTGATTGGGATTTGGTTAAGTCAAGAATCTCTATGGAAAGAGGAAGTGTAATATTCGTTAATTTTCAAAATCAAAAACCCGGCCCATTTTGAATTTTTGATTTTTTTCTATTTAAATTTATATATATTTATAATATTATTAATTAATCTCAATTTTCGTTTAATGTATTTTATATGATAATTTCTACGCAAGTATACTTTTCACCACCATTGTAGTATTGCATACTCATTGAACTACTACTCTACTACCACTACCACTACTTTTATTATTATTATTGTTATTATTATTATTATTATTATTATTATTATTATTATTATTATTATATGTTACTTAACTAATAAAAACTAATAAATGTTTTAATTAACTAAAATTTATTGAAAGAGTTAAACCTTTTAAAAACCCCATTAAACTACTTTTAAATTGTGTTTTAATTACATTAAACATGATTTAATTTTTTAAATTATATAAAACATAACCACTCTATAAATACACTATAAAATGAGGACTAATCCTCCATCCTTTTCACACCTCAACACATTCTTTTCTTAAGCTTAAGAGAACTAACAAATAAGTTTTTACCATTTCATGTATATTATAGCTTTTGTAATGATTTTACCTTGAATGTTCATACTTGTTCATAAGTTGTTCTTAATGATCATGCTACTTTTATCATAAAATCTTATATTTTGGTTTTAAGAATCATTATGATCATGGATACCCAATAAACACTTTGATTTTCTAAATGTTATATCAAAACTAGTTATTTTTCAAGAACAAATATAAATATTATCTAGATGTTATTATCTGTTGATCATCATAAACTTATAAACCTTTTCTTTTAAATATGATGATATATACAAAATGGTTTTAATTAAAGATTTAATATAACAGAACTAGTATAATTGATTTCTCAAAATAATTAATTAAGTAAATTAAATATTGTTTATTTTATTTCAACATAAACTAATATCTATAATTTCTTTAAAACAATTCATGCAAAACATTTAAGTTAATTAATTAGTAAATTAATTAATTATATTACTAGAATAAAATAAAACGTTTAATCATAAATCGTTATTAATAATGTTATTTAATCTTATATTAATAAAGTTATAATTATTTATGTACAAATAATTCTTCAATTAATAAACATAAAATGATTTATATAAACTTTAATTTATTTTTGTTAAACTCATTTTATATAAAAAAATCCCTAAGTCCTCATTTGCCATAAGTTAATAAAACAGATATTAAAATAACGCCTAATTCCTAAAACTAATATTATTTGACTTTTATAATCTCGATAGTTAGTCTTTAAATTTTGTATATCCTTTTTAATTTTAGTTCGTGAAGTTCGATCGTTTCAATTTCCTTAAACGCGCTTTCAGTTGTTATCTCAAGTTTAACTTTAATTTCAATGTGAGTTTCTCACACCACCTTTTTTAACGTTTTCACACATTTTTGGGGTAACATATATATCCTATCAACATTACAATTTCGTTTATTCATTATTTACGAACTACAATTCGTTACATGGACTTGTGTGTTTATTTGATTGCTTGCTCAAAGATTACATGCTCATGGTTTTCTCATTAAGTATACGCCCCCCCCCCCCTGGACCTCGATGTTATAAGTGACATAGAGACCCCCGATCCGAGTACGTTGGTGCACAATCCCAACTGGAAAGGACCGTACTTGCTCATTTACACTTGTTCATGGAATTGTAGATTTTTATGTTCTTATATCAAAACTTGTGTGAACTCACAAACTTTTCATTTAGTTGAAATTATTTTATATGTATGCTACAGTTACCTTATTTAGAGGATGTCACCATGACAAAGACATTAGTACTAAGGATATTCAACTTAAATGGACAATTTCTTAAATGTGTATTTCCTTGTATTTCTCTTACTTCCAAACTTGTGTACTTGTTTAAATCAATTAATGGAAATATTGTCACTTAATAGTGTCACATGTGTTTTGAGCATTCTGTATGTCACACTCTAGCGTATTCCACTTTAGCCGGGGTGTTAAAGATTGGTATCAGAACCGTGATTATAAGATAGAACATTATACGTAGTGTTCTAGTTGGTTATAGCTTATTTTTATTTATTTAGGGTTGTATGATTAGAAATTAAGTCATCCCTATTTGATTGGTCAATGCACATGATTATTATTTTATTATTGTCAATTCATATAATCCTCATATACACAAGCACACAAACAAAGTCCATGGCTTAAACAAATATTTTCAAACATTTTTCAACAATCGATTTACTTTTGTTTTTCCGAGATTTCTTCTTATTAAAGACGATTCTACGTGGCAGGTATGTAGTAACTGGAAGGGGATCGTGCTTGTTTATTTAAAGTGTGTCATTTATCAGTTTAGATAAATAAACTAATGGAAGGTGGTCTTGGACATTTAAAAGATGGAATAAGGGATGGAATGGGCCTTAGGTCCATGGGCTTAAAGGAGTACAAATACCCCTTAAATCCTAAACCTTTCGATTTTATACATCTCACCATAGCCTACACCATAAAAAACACACACTAACACTCTCCTATATCCTGAGCCAAGATCCAAAGGTGGAAACCCGAACCTGTTGGTGCTAGAACTTTGTGACGAACCAAAACAACATCAAGACTAGATCATGTTCGTAGATCAACTCGTTTAAGGTACATTTGTAATTAGAAATCGTTCATTTAGGTTTGGATTCGTTTGGGAAATCTTAGATCTGTATGAGTATGATAAAAACTAATCAAACGGGATGAATCTTACTAGAATTCGTTAACATATGTTAGGTTAATTAATCAACTAATGAACCGCATACATATATTGACCAATCTGTCACACCCTTCCATGGGGGCCTGAGAGTTTTATGGACAAATCGGTACCATGTGTAAGCAGCGGAATATTATTGATAAAGATATGTTACAATATTTGTACTAAGTATTTATGACAAGGTGTAACTACACAACTATCTCTTTTCTTCTCTGACATTGTTGCAATCCCGTGTCAGGTTCTACAAATCTTCTTGGCATCTAATCTTTATTGCTTATGTTTGACACACAGCTCTATCCTTAGTAATACTCATTACAATGCTAATCCAAACCGCTATCCACAAGGTACCTGAATACATGCTAAAAAGTGTTAACTAAAAAGTTGGTGAGTTCGTGAGTTTAGCTCACATACACATAAAACAGTTTATTTATAAAAAGCGCGCAAGTTTGCGTGTATGTAAGTATAAAGCATGGTGCCACAACGCACAAGTTTGCGTGTATGTACAAGCATGGCGCGCAAGTTTAGCTCACATACACATAAATCGTGCAATTTCGTGAGTTTAGCTCACATACACATAAAACTAGCATGAGTATCCCCAACTCATACTAGAAGTTAAACCGTCCCGGACTATCACCCTGCTAAAGCAATAATCAAACACGTAGGTTATATGCCGCAACGATCCGCAGATCTCAGTGTGGTTTACCCAACATAGGGTCACTGTGCGTGGGGGTCTCCCAAATAGTACTACCCATACAAGCCTCCGGCCCATTACCTCGGGCTAATGATTGTGTAAAAGTTGGGACAAAATTTAGCAGTAAAACACCTCTAGATAAATATCACACCATAAGTAAAACCAACATGTATCCAGCCCAAAAAGTTTAAGTTAAAAGGGCAGCACGAAACTCACCTTAGTCCATATGCAATGTGCGTAAACTATGAGCTTGCAACAATGCTAGACACCACCAAATATGCCTAGAATGTGTATAACAGCAAGTGATTTGACAGCAATGTAATATTTGTTAATGGCGTCGTCGTTTGATTGAGCTCGTTGTTTGAAGTGTTATTGGCGCCGTCATTTGACTTATTGCCACATGTTTAGTAATTAAGTTTGGTTTCCTCATTTCATTTTATGACGGGTAAGCCATTCATTCTGCTAATATAGATTCTAATAGCCTTATCTAGTATTATTTATATGTCATCCCTAAGTGTTAAACAAACATATTAGGTTCTATACATAGTTCCCTTCTTAAGAAAGTTCACACATATATAAGTTTACAGTATTGGTATATACATTAGGTCACATAATTCTTGTAGACAAGTTAGCATCATAATATATAACTTTGTCAAAATTGATAATGTTAATATTCTTATCATGTTTGGTTTCTGTGAAGTTCGGATGTCAAAAAGACTTCACGTTTACAATAAACATATATCGTACGAACATATACAATTTCCAGTTCTGGAAATTCCAGCATGTTTCAAATGCACGGTTTCGATTCCCGTACTTCGTTTAAGTGACAAATAGCATCAACTTATGTATTAGAATTTCACCGAATAATTCATAATTAAAATATAAACTAGTAATCGTACCCGCGCGTTGAGGCGGGCCGAGTTTGTACCATATGCCTTGCTAAGTTAGAAAGTTGTGTTTTACATATAAAGCTTCATTAGTATAAAAGATAAAGCTTAATAAAGATTAAATAAGCTTTTGCTACAGAAGAAGAATGAACAATCATGAATTTTTGAAATGAAACTTTACAACTGGAATGTTTGTAAAACATTGGTGACACGGTGCAAAAGCAATATAATTTTATTACACTCTGAACTATGCAATCATGTAATATTGTACAGTTCTCTGCTAAATGTGATGACAAAGCTAACGACTTTGACCTATTGCAAAAGTCAAAACAAATTTCATTAAGACTCTTCCTAGGATATTAACAACTAATAACACATTAGAAAACACAAATAATCGTAAATCAACCCATACATTCGTGTTAAGCCATTTATTTATTTCGGTTTAATATAAATTACTGATTCAAACAAAAATTATATGTATATTAGACCAAAAGTAAAAGAAAATACATTACCGATTCAAGTGGCTTTTAACCCTTGGATGGAGTTCTACAACCGTCACCAATGCATAGGGAACGGATGCTCTCTATTCCCTCCTTTTGACATGTGGCGCTCTCACTCCCCTTCCCACTCATAAAACCCACCCGAGCTCGACCTAATAGAAAGATGTTCACTTAAAGGATCTCTCCTCTAGCCCAGCCCTTCGAAAGGGCGGCTCCATGTCACTCCATGAACTGATGAGCCGGAATGTTTGCTTGCACCTGCAATATTCTAATCAAACGCATGTTAGTCATTGGCTAAGACCATGCTGGAATTTATATGGGCCACCAGTTAGTAAGAAACAACCACTAATCAAATCATTTTCAAACTACATATTGGTTAAATCAGGGACTCCTTTTGAAGTGATTCAAAAAGAAATATTTTATTATAAAGCAGAAAATGAAAAATGCACCTTCACATGTGTTCCTTTAGAAGTTTTGTTTGTTGCTTGACCTGTTTTTTTATCTGCTTCTTTGCTCACCACCTGAACGCCAAAAATAATATATTATTGATGGTGTTACGCCATATTCAATGAATAAAACCTACATGAAAATTACTTACTCCATTGCTGCCTGATTTCCTGGCTGTAGTGATAATGTAGTATGGCCCTAAACATTAGCACAAAATCCAAATCAGCCCGTTAATGAGTAAATATTGGAAAACGTCAATGATAAAGACCAAATGAGAATTTACCTGCTGAAAGTGTCACGAATGTTTTTCTGAACTTCGGAAAGAAGAAGGATAATTTCATGTACCTGGTGCAAAAATGGAAAGTAAAACATAAACAAAGATGAAGTTCTTTAACCTGTTTTGCACATAAGAAAATTCACATATATCTTCAACTCTATAGGTTTCATTACATTCATGTTCATATTTGATGCATAAAATAAAGAAAACATCAAATGGGGAAAATTAACAAAGGAATGTACATACTAAAATTCAAAAGGGGAAAACAAATAATACTGAAACCCTCCCTAAACATGGGTATATCGAATAAATAAAGAAAAATGTTTGTAGTAATTAGCAAGCCGTGAGTATAGTCGAACCCACCTAAAAATTATCATAACTATTTTCATTACATATCATTTGAGAGAGAGGGATTAAAAGCTACAGTCACAGATTAGGCCATAAAGATACCTTAGAAGATGCTGATGACGTAATCAGAAGACAATAGGAATGATTTTGATGTCCGGAATAGTGTGGCGAGCCTTAGAAATTCCACAATTTATTTATACAAATGTAATTGATTATTTAAAACCCTCCCTCAGTCACAAACCCAAAATGTAGACATTGATAAGCATCCGTGTTATAAATAACCTGAACCAACATAAAACCCTTAAAAGCAAGAATCTGTACCTAATAGCATTACAGTGAATTAATACCTAAAGAAACATTAGCTTGTTTGAAAGGATGAGCCAATTTATATGATCAGCATCATCATAACTCAAATTCCCCACAAAAACCGTAGCTTCCGTGATCCCTCGGCTCAGAGTTCGTTAATGGTAACAACATCGTCGATTGCCGAAAATCTTTATTTGAAACTCCAATCTCTTCTTCGCTGTCAGCGCTGCGACAAATAGCGGCTTTACCAACCGATACAATAATAAAATAGACGAAAAAGTATGAATCAAAACAACCGTAGATCTTAACTTTAGAGAAAATGGAAGAAGAGAAGGCATCGCAGGAGTGTAAGTGGTGTGTGGATATCTCTTTGACTGCAAAATAAGCACATTCATCAAATCAAAAACTACGTCTGAAACCACGTGTAGCACCCAAAACACAAACTTTTGGTTACAAACAGTCAAGCGTAATGTACAAACAACTATAGCCTAAGTCTTCCGAAATTGTATGTTTATAAATGAGTTATATAATAACTTGCCAAAATATTATAAAATTTTCTGTTTTTTTATAGTTTATAAAACTCTTTGTTCGGTTCGTGTCGATTTAAGTGTAATAACGTTGTAAAAACACGCATTCATATTATTGTTTAAGAAGTGTCTATACAACACTTATATTTTACTCTTATAAGAGATTCGAGTTAGATAATATAACATTTATGTTCTTAGTGTAAACAAATTTAACAAGTAACATTAACACAAGCTAGTGGTGCCGATTATATCACGTATATGTAATATATATTAAGAAGTATGGTCACCTTTAGCACCTGGGCGCATTAATAATAACATGCATGGTTATGTTTTATATTTAGGCGCGTTTACAAGACGGTTAACATGTTTAATAAACAGTGTTGATGATTTAGGTAATTAACGTTCGGTTTAATAAATATGAACAATTATTTTAATAACTTATTATGACCCGAGTCGTGTATGCGTATGGTTAACGGTTATCGGTTCGTTATATCAACAAGGAGTCTCACTCGAGTTCCCGACTCACCGGTTTGTGGTTAGGCATTAACTATGTGTTTAACTGTTTGCACATTATTATATTCAAGTGGACACTTGAGCCTTCACAAGTTATTAACACAAAATTCACGAATATTAACAAGTACGCAGTGAGACAAGATTATCCATATTTCGTTTTAATATATGATTATAAGGGGTTTTTAATTTGATCGTTTTCATTAATACTCTGTCTATCAAATATGTCGCCTACTCGGTTTTAACTAAACAAAGCTCCTACTTGGTTTTACCCAACAAATCTTGTAACTCGGTTTATTAATCTATTGATATATCCCAAACTTATCGGTCAAGTAGTTAAACACATAATCCGATTTTTATCATCTAGTTAAGTACCCGAGATTACCAAGCTAATCAATACTTAAGTTAATCACATATTTAAGCTTAACCAAACTATCAAATATCCGAACTTAATCAAACAAATCAAATATTCGGTTTTTACTAGTTTGTTATCCAAAGAAATGTTGGTCGTAAAAGTGTCGGTTCGTGTTAGTTTTAGTTTGTTTATCTTAACGAGAGCTCAACCATAAGTGAAACCATTTATCAGTTTAGCCGGGTTCTTTAAATAATCAAGTTATATAAATACTTATCATGTTATACCTCTCAGGCGTTTTGATTTGTTAAGTTGGATTCCGCTTGTCCAACAGAACCCGAACACTCAAGAATCCGTACTATCCTCTAGTTACCATCATTGCTCAACAGCCGACTCCGCCGTGGTGGCATTTTCCGGTGCCAGACACCTATTCGAATTGTTGCCAGCTTACAGTTGACCAGCCACGACCTAAATACCCACCATCGGTTACCTTGACACCCATGCAACCAAATCGTCAGCAGCTATCGTCGTTGTTAAGTCGTCACCGCCGTCGCACATCCACATGAGTGTCGTGAACCACCATCACTCGTCTCCTGGCCACCAGTTTTACTTTTGTTCTTGTGCTTAGCGGAGTTTATCGGAGACGATTATGTTGCAAATGAATAGTAGAATAGATCGTGAAATATGGAATGTGAGGTTGTCTGGCTTGTAATCGTGAACTTGGGTGACTGAGCAGATTATTGTTATGTGTTTGTTATATTTGAAAATCAAATTTGAACATTAAGTGGGTAATGAATTTGGACAGGTTATCGGGTAGACGCTTGTCAGGATAATCAAGGGATTATGCGGAGATTTTGGTGGAAACAATGTGAGCACAATTGACATTTCAATTACACATAAACATTTTTTTATATTATAACTAAACATGTAAGGCCACGTATTGTCATACATTATCAAAAGTTTAGCTTGAATTATTTTTATTTTAGTATCCCAATAATGTCTCTAAATATATAATAAAAATGTTTTCTAATTACATTTTTTTATAAAAAATAAAAAAAGAATTATGAAAAGTCAAAAAACATCAGCAAATCTAAACGTAAATAGTAAATGGTATAAAGTATTTTTTCATTATATAGTTTCTTATAAGAATAGGAAACTTAGAAAATCAAATGTTAAGTTAATAAAAGTTAAACATAAATATAAATTAATAAAGTAAGAGTTAGGAAAAAAAATAAATAGTTAATTTATTCAATTTCTTAAAAGAAAAATAAAATAAATCTGACATTTTCATAACTTTTAAGGGTCATAAATAGTGCATGCAGTAAATAATCACATAAAATAATTGTAAAAACAAAGAAGCATTCATCTTCTTCTCCCTCACCAAAAAGACATAATCAGAGTTCGTCTTCTCCAATCACAGAGAAATTTTTCAGAAGGCTTTATTCACTTATCTCAGCTCCATTTATCCGCTAGAGATACTTTAAGGGTCAAACTACTAAATAACATGTCGATCTCGGTAACCCTGTAAATACAAATTCCGGCCGACCGGAGGGTCAACGGACCCTCCGTACCCCCTTGTGGTTTCGTCTCTGGGTGCATGTTCTGGGATACTACACCCCAATCAAAATTTTAAGTAAAAAGGTTATTAATTAAATCATATTTTAAATTATTAATTTCATAAAGCTGTATTTTAATTTATTAATAAACAATCTGAATTTTCATGGTATAATATGGATCATGGAAGAAGTTAGGCAAATATGCATTGACGGATAATGTGAAGTCGCTTAGCGCTCAAATATTGTAAAGTCGTTTAGCGCTCCACTCTTGTGTTAAGATTTTTTATACTTTGTTCCGCTACAATTGCTATTAGTGTTCATATGTATGTTTTGAACCATGCTTATGTATTTATATATTATGTTAGTCGTTTTAATAGTAATATCGCGTTTTTGGACCGCGCATACAAACTAATGAGTTCCATTTAGAAGTCTCGCTAGTAAATTCTATTTCATAATATTTATTGCTTGGGAACATATATTGCTTTATTATACAGGGGAGGGTTATTTTGAGAACCATGATGAGTTTTAAGAACTTTAAACACTCAATTTTGAACCACACATTTAATTAAATGATATGATATATGTGGTTGAGATTAAATTTAGTTAACAAAATGAAGCAGGAGAGAGAATACGTATTTTTGATAATTACATAAGTTTAAACGTTAGTTACACATATGTAAAAAGTCGATTCGGTGTGTAAAAAAATACCGTAATTTTTTGTACATCACTTACACTTACGTATTGATTTCTTTTGAGAACCACTTTGAGTTTTAAGAACTCGAAAGAACTCAACGTAACAATTTTTTTTTTCGAAATTTTTTTACACATGTGTAATACGTAAGTGTAAGTGATGTACAAAAAATTACGGTATTTTTTTACACACCGAATCGACTTTGTACACATGTGTAACTAACGTCTAAACTTGTGTAATTATCAAAAATACTTGATCTCTCTCCTGCTTTATTTTTTAATTAAATTTAATCTCAGCCACATACTTCATATCATTTAATTAAATGTGTGGTTCAAAATTGAGTTCTTAAATTTCTTAAAACTCACCATGGTTCTCAAAATAACCCTCCCCTATATATATATATATACACACACTTATTTGTATTCAACTTTGACTGTCGGTACGGACTATACTGTTTGTATGACCTATCTTATGGGTTTTAGGTCTATATGCACCTAACCCCGATTAATATACCTCACGTAATTATAAAATAGCACGTATGTCACATTCATCTATGTATAATCACATAACTGATCACGACTGACACCGGTATAGGTGTTGGTCGCTTTTGGTTACCAACTCGTTAATCTTTAATGTTGTAGACTGGTTACCACAACAATATACTCTAACTTAGTTATTGATTTTAATCAATTTATATTTCATTCAATATTTAGTCGCTTTATGGTATTGCATTGTTACTCCTTGTATTAACTTAGAAATGTTATACTACGTCTCATAGGCCGTATAAGTTCGTTTATGGTTTTGGAAGTAATTAATATAATCTTCTTATAACAATCAACATTATTATTGTTATTATTATTATTATTATTTGTAGAACGATCGTTGTTTGCATGCTATGAAAGCCCGTACAGGTTGATGTGCTTAAATTAATCAGACCCTAAAATCAGGGTTGTTACACAATCGCACCCTTAAAACCCGATGTTTTAATTAATAGATGGTTAGGGTTTATCAGCGCTGTGATTCCGAGCTCAAAGATACCAGATTCGTGTTGATTGATCGTGATATGAGGATTTAATTGGAAACCTGATGGCTGTTGACTATTATTGTTCTTGACGATTTTGACTTTGACCCCTGAGTCAAAGTCTGGATAAGAACTATTGATAATTCGTTATGAATGATCATCTCGTTACGTGCTCATAACGAATGGGACTCATTCGTGTGACTTGATAATGCATGAACACATAATTCGTTACCTATCCATTCGTTAGATTATCCATTCGTCATATTTAGATAACGAATCAGGTAATTCGTTATATGCGCATTTGTTATGATTACGATAACGAACTAGGTCATTCGTTACTTGCCAATTCGTTATGATAAGATAACGAACCAGATAACGAATCAAGTTGTGATAAGATAACGAACCAGATAACGAATCAGGTCATGATAAGATAACGAATCAGGCTTAATTTGTTATAGCGAATGAGTTAACGAATTTGATAATAATTTAAAATCCTAATGAAATTGTGTTAAGACAGTTAATAGAAATAAAATTTTTCCAAGCTGACATGGCAGCTCGACCCCCTTGGACCCTTCTAGGGTTTTGCCGCCCCTAGAACCATGCTGCCAGGGGCGCTGCCCCGGACCCCAGTTCGTTGAGGGTTATACTTAAACTAGAAATACAATATGGATAGTGATAGTAATTAATACGCGTAATTGTTATACAGTTAGCTGTGCACAACTAAAGAAAGGGATAACTATTAACTATGAACGTAACCGAGCTCATGTGAGTTTCTAGCCCCATTCCTTGTTATGTTTTCGAGGCTGTGTGCATACTCGATGTGATTAGTTAATACACTTACCTTAAATAGTAAGTGTATGCCTTATATGATTTATTTATGAATGAATGCTTGTCGGTGCGTGAATGATCTTCGGATATTGCATGTACTGCCAAGTGATGGTTTGATGATATGATTGTTGTATATAATGAATGAATGATGTATGTACGTATGAAACTCATATATATATATATATATAAAGGTATGGCATGATAGTAGGGAAGAAAGGGAGACTGGACCCTAACAATATCCGAGGATAGAGGGTGACCCTAATAATATCCGAGGAATAAGGGAGACCGGACCCTAATAATATCCGGGGATGTAGGGCACCGGACCCTAATAATATCTGAGGTATGTAGGGCGAACCGCTCTTTATAATGTAAGGTTAGTTACAAATGTATATAGAAGAATGATGAACAGATTAAGTATGTAATGCGTACCTTCGGGCAGGTATATGTGTACGTAAAGTAAGTTATTTGATTAACTAGAACTCACTCAGCATAGCTGACTTTTTGTATGCACGCAAGTGGGTAGGATGAGGCAGCTCGCTTGATGAGAACACATGGCATGGAATTGAATATACTAGTATCTCAAGGAAATGTTATGATGTTTTTAAGACTATGTATTGTGTTTAACTGACTATGAATGTGTGTTAAGACAAGATTTGTAAGTTATGTAGTATATTATGGTTGAAGTTTTATATTCCGCGTAAAGTTTGAATTAACTATGATATTTAGAACTGTGTTTATGAGTAAATCCAACGTTAAAAGTGAGGCACCGATAACAGGGCCTTACAAGTTGGTATCAGAGCAAAGTTCGAGAGATTTAAGTATCCTACATGCTTTGACTCGAAGCGAGAATGGGATTTAAGTAAGAAAAGAAAGAAGATGCCAGTTCAAGGATGCCATGTGTCATTCAAGCAAGCTCAGTAAAGGTAAAGTGTATGGTTAAATAATTAATGTTAACGATAGCTTAATTGCTAAAGAAAGGATACGTGTATGTTATGGATATGATTTCTTGACTGTTCGATTAATTAACGGTTTAAAAGTAGAATTAGCACAAATAGACTCATAAAAGTGTACAGGACACGGAAAGTAACGTGATCAGCTAATCACAGCTGGCCACTGTTATTACATGTTAGCCCTACTATCCTTGTACTAAATAGTTCCTTGAGTGATGACGTTTGTGTTTTCCCTTTTTAGAATACGATGGATGGAGCTAGAGAAATTACTGGAATTGGAGGTCGCACGGACGTTGTGGTAGGCCTCTTCTTGCCCGAAAACGTTCTGTAGAATCAGTTTCTAACATTAGGGAAGATGGGAGCTCCGCTGGGCGAAACCTGAGCAAAAACAAAGGTTATCAGCTTGACCCTGCAGTTCAAGCAGCCATTG
The DNA here is from genome assembly GCF_021521415.1 of Bidens hawaiensis. Taxonomy (NCBI): domain Eukaryota; kingdom Viridiplantae; phylum Streptophyta; class Magnoliopsida; order Asterales; family Asteraceae; genus Bidens; species Bidens hawaiensis. The sequence goes on along the minus strand of NW_027491035.1, from coordinate 670,829 downwards.
TTCAAGCTGTAGCCGATGCTGTGAAGAACTTGAGTCCTGAAGGGTCTGCTAGAAGCCATGGAAGAACTGAGAAGTCTGAGAGAAGAGTAAGAAGGATGATGAGAGAGAGAAGGAGGACTCAAGTGTGGTTAAGTCACTGAAGGTTGATGATAGGAAAAGAGGCCGGGTGGGTATAACTATAAGTCCTTCAAAGGTTGTGACCCGCCGAAGCTAACCGGTTTGGTAGACGCAATCGCTACTCTCCAATGGGTAACCACTATGGACAAGGTTATCCGCATTAGCGAGTCCCGTCCCGACCAAGCTGTGGGATATGCTACCCAATCATTTGGTGATGAGGCAATGTACAAGTGGGAGTCGGTTGAGCAGAGGAAGAGTCGGGAAGAGATAAAGGCGATGAGGTGGGATGATATGAAGGAGTTTTTAATGAGGAGGTTTTGTGCTGATGCGAAGGTGGAAAGGGTTGAAATGAAGTTTTTGAGTTTGAAGGCTGGTAAGATGACATACCGCAAATACACCACTGAATTCGACCGCCTATCTAGGCTAGTGCCAGACATGGTGAACAGAAGCCAAGCGGATTAACTGTTACATCAGGGGGTTGCCACAAAATGTTCGCGTCTTGGTCAAGCTAGTAGACTTGCTACCTTTGATTCTGCTGTGGGGCTCACAGAAATGGTCTATGACGACTTGGCGGCAGACGATGTGGTGGCGGAAGAGAAGAAGGATAAGAAAGGGGTCGCTCCTGTCAAGCGACCGGGTACTCTGTTATGGAACTCTAAGGACAAGAAGCAGAAAGTGTGGGAGAGAAGACATGCAAGACATGTGGAAAGGTGCACGGGGGCGAGTGCAAGTGGAGCACTGGTTCGGTTGTGTGTCACAAATGTGGAAAGGCTCATGGTGGAGAGTGCAGGCTTGGGGAAAATGCCTGCTATAAGTGTGGGAAGGTGGGGCACTATGCTAATGAATGTGATGCAAAACCCGCATGCTACAAATGTTGTAAGACGGGTCATATGGCAAGGGAGTGTACCGATGGTGGAGCTGGAGGTAGTGGAATGAAAGATGCTGATCAGGCTAGACCAAGAACTAGAGCCTACATGCTGACTCAAGAACAAGTCAAGCAGATTCCGGATGTCGTCACAGGTACGTTTCTAGTAAACGGTATTTCCGCTTCAGTATTATTTGATTCGGGAGCGAACAAAAGTTTCGTGGCCACACCATTTAGTAAATTAGCTAAATGAAATATTGTCGAGTGTCTGAAACTTTTATAGTAGAAACTGCTAGTGACACCTCGGTTGAAATAATGAAAATGGTTAAGGACTATAAGATCGAGTTAGAGGGACATGAGTTTCATGTTACTTTGTATGTTATAACCTTAGGAGGGTTCGATGTGTTTTTGTGGACGGATTGTTTATCTGAGTATGAAGCTCATATTGTGTATAAGAGTAGGATGATAAGGTTAAAATCCTTGGATGGTAGTGTGGTGACGGTTTATCGTGATAAGGAAAGTTCTGGGCTTAATGTCATTTCGATGATAAAAGCCGAGGGTTTGTTAAAGCGAGGGTGCGGTGCCTACATGGCGTATGTTGTCAACGCTACGGCCAAGACGAAAGAAATGAAAGATTTTCCTATCGTGCACGACTACCCAGAAATATTCCCTGAGGATTTTCCAAGGTTGCCACCGGAGCGAGAGATAGAATTCTAGATAGGTTTAGTACCAGGAGCCCAACCCGTCGCGAAAGCACCTTACCATCTAGCGCTGTCCGAGATGAAAGAATTGATGTCCCAAATACAAGAACTCCTCGACAAGGGTTTTATTAGACCAAGTTTTTCCCCGTGGGGCGCACCAGTGTTATTCGTGAAGAAGGACGGAAATATAAGAATGTTATTGACTATCGTCAGTTGAAAAATCTTACGGTAAAGAATAGATATCCCTTGCCAAGGAATGATGATCTGTTTGACCAACTGCAAATTTAAGTTGGTTCTCACGGATAGATCTTAGATCAGGCTATCATCAGCTAAAGTGAAAAAGGAAGACGTCCATAAAACAACTTTTCGGACGCGGTATGGACACTACGAGTTCCTCGTGATGTCATTCGGTCTAACGAATGCTCCCACAGCATTTATAAACATGATGAATAGGGTGTGTCAGCCGATGTTGGATAAGTCAGTTATCGTCTTCATCGATGATATATTGATTTATTCAAAGAGCGATTCTGATCATGTCGAGCATATGAGAAAAGTATTTGAGACTCTGAAGAAAGAGAAGTTGTATGCTAAGTTTTCGAAATGCACGTTCTGGTTGCGAGAAGTGCAATTTCTAGGTCACGTGATTAACCCTGAAGAGATGACCGTGGACCCAGCTAAGATTGAGGCGATAACAAATTGGAAGACTCCACAGAATCCGACTGATATACGAAGCTTCTTAGTGTTAGCTGGCTACTATAGGAGATTCATCGAAGGTTTCTCCAAGATAGCTGCACCGTTGACCGGTATGACCCAAAGTCGGTAGTATTCAGTTGGGGTAAGTTTCAAGAAGAAGCTTTTGAGGAATTAAAGAAAAGACTAATGCAAGCTCCAATCCTTGCTTTACCCGATGGTGACGAGGATTTGGTTGTTTGTACAGATGCTTCGCAACGTGGGTTGGGTTGCGTGTTAATGCAATGTGGAAAAGTGATAGCCTACACGTCTAGACAGTTGAAAGTCCATGAGAGTACTTATCCGACACATGATTAAGAGCTAGCAGCATTAGTGCATGCTCTTAAGATATGGAGACATTATCTGTATGGTACTAAGTGTACTATTTACACGGATCATAAAAGTTTAAAGTACTTCTTCGAGCAAAAAGAATTGAACATGAGGCAAAGAAGATGGTTAGAGTTGATAAAGGATTACGACTGCGACATTAAGTACTATCCGAGTAAAGCTAATGTGGTCACCGGCGCGCTAAGCCGTAAGAATGAGGAGGTAATTGCAACCATGAAGCCGTACCAGTTGATTATGAATTCAAGTCTATTTGAAGAAATCATCAAGGTTTTTAATCAGAAGTGCTAGAAGATGAATGGCTAGTAAAGAAAGAAAGGATTTTCGGCCAGCAAGACGAGTTGATGGAAAACACTCATGGTGCTAAGTGACCGTTTGTGGATCCCATGCCATGGGGATCTTAGAGCTCGAATCTTAGAGAAGCTCATAAGTCAAGATATTTAATCCACCCGGGATCCACTAAAATGTATCAAGACTTGAAAAGAGACTATTGGTGGCCAGGTATGAAGAACGATGTAGTAGATTATGTCGATAAGTGCCTAACTTGTTTGCAAGTCAAGGCCGAACATCCGAAGCCTTATGGGAAGATGCAGCCTTTGGAGATACCTGAATGGAAATGGGAACACATCACCATGGATTTTATAACTAAGTTATCTCGTACAGCTAAGCATCATGATACCATTTGGTTGATAGTGGACCGTTTAAGCAAAAGTGCTCACTTTCTGCCTATACGAGAGGCCATCTCGTCAGAAATGTTAGCAAGTTTGTTCATTAAATAGGTTGTATCTAGTACCGTTATCAATCGTGTCTGATAGAGATACTCGTTTTACTTCAAGGTTCTGGAAGAAGTTCCATGAAGCTATGGGAACGAGGTTGAACATCAGTACGACATATCACCCTCAAACAGATGGACAGTCTGAAAGGACGATCCAAACCCTTGAGGATATGCTACGTGCTTGTGTTTTAGACTTTGGAGGAAGTTGGGATAATAATCTGCATCTAGCAGAGTTCAACTATAACAACAGATACCATTCAATTATTGGTATGCCGCCGTTTGAGATGCTATATGGTAGGCATTGTAGAACTCCTGTATGTTGGGGAGAAATTGGTCAGAAAGAGCTTGGAAGCTTGGAAGTTGTTCATGAAATCTTTACAAAGTTAGAACATATTAAGGCAAGGATGAAAGCTGCTCAGGACCGTCAAAAGTCGTATGCTGATAAGCGGTGACAACTGATTGAGTTTAACATTGGAGACAATGTGATGCTCAAGATCTTTCCTTGGAAAGGGAATATCCGCTTCAGGAAAAAAGGAAAGCTAAGCCCGAGGTACATTGGACCGTTCAAGATTTTAGATATAGTAGGTGAAGTGGCTTACAAGTTTGATTTACCATAAGAGTTGGAAGGTATTCATTCTACCTTTCATGTTTCTAATATAGGAAAATGTCTAGCGGATGACACATCTCACGTGCCATTAGTAAACATCGAGGTTGATGAACAGTTAAACTATACCGAGCAGCCTGTAGAGATCGTTGAGCGCAAGGAAAAGAAACTCCGTCATAAAGTTACCCCTTTGGTGAAAGTGTTATGGAAGCACCGTAAAGGATTGGATGCTACTTGGGAAGTTGAAGAAGCGATGCGCAAGTTTTACCCGAATTTGTTTATGTAATAGTTAGGTTTCGGGGACGAAACCTCTTTAAGGAGGGAAGAATTGTAACATCCTACTTTCGGTTATAATAATAAATAAATTTCGTATATTTAAAGTGTGTCATTTATCGGTTTATATAAATAAACTAATGGAAGGTGGGCTTGGACATTTAAAAGATGGAATAACAGATGGAATGGGCCTAAAGGTCACCGTCAGCTAGAGCCCTTAAACGCCTTCAAGTTATCTTCAGTTCCGATGAAACTCACCCACCCGAGAACCCACTGATGGTAAAACTCGATAGCTTATTATTATTTAAGGTGTTGCAACAATACAAAGAGATCAAACATCCAAACTATATAATAGAAAATAAAAATAATAAACCTTTCCATTTTATCCATCTCTACACCATAGCCTACACCATCAAAAACACACACTAACACTCTCCTATATCCCGAGCCAGGATCCGGAGGTGGAAACCCGAACCCGTTGGTGCTAGAACTTTGTGACGAACTAAAACAACATCATGACTAGATCGTGCTCGTAGATTGACTCGTTTAAGGTCGTTTATAATTAGAAATCATTCATTTAGGTTCGGATTCTTTTGGGAAATCTTACAGGAATTCGTTAACATATGTTAGGTTAACTAATAAACTAATGAACCGCATTCATATATTGACCAATCGCACCCTTAAAACCCGATGTTTGAATGAATAGATGGTTAGGGTTTATAGGCGTTGTGATTCCGAGCTCAATGATACAAGATTCGTGTTGATTCATCGTGATATGAGGAGTTAATTGGAAATCTGATGGCTGTTGACTGTTATTGTTCTTGACGATTTTGACTTTGACCCCTGAGTCAAAGTCAGGATAAGCATTGTTGATAATTTGTTATGAATGATCATTCGTTACGCGGTCATAACAAACAGGACTCATTCGTGTAACTTGATAATGAATGAACACATAATTCATTACCTATCCATTCTACAGATTATCCATTCATAATATTCAGATAACAAATCAGGTAATTCGTTATATGCTTATTCGTTATGATTACGATAACGAACTAGGTCATTCATTACTCACCAATTCGTTATGATAAGATAACGAACTAGATAACGAATCAAGTTGTGATAAGATAACGAACCATATAACGAATTAGGTCATGATAAGATAACGAATCATCGTTATAGCGAATGAGTCAACGAATTTGATAATAATTTAAAATCCTTATGAAAATTGTGTTAAGACAGTTAATAGAAATAAACTTTTTCGAAGCTGACCTGGCAGCTCGACCCCTTGGAACCTGATAGGGGCAGCCGCCCCTAGAACCTTGCTGCTATGGGCGCTGCCCCCGGACCCCCGTTCTTTGAGGGTTATAATTAAACTAGAAATACGATATGGATAGTGATAGTAATTAATATGCGTAATTGTTATATAGTTACCTATGCACAACTAAAGAAAGGGATAACCATTATCGGTGAACGTAACCGAGTTCAGGTTAGTTTTTAGCCCCATTTCCTTGTTAAGTTTTCGGGGTTGTGTGCATACTCGATGTGATTAGTTAATACACTTACCTTAAGTGGTAAGTGTATGCCTTGTGAATGCATATGAATGACGTATGTATGATATATGAATGTTATGAATGATGTATGGATAATATATGAAAGTTATAGAAAAGTATTAATTGTAAGTATAAATGTAATAAATTAAAATATAATGAAGATAATGTATGGTTGTATGGTCGTATGCTTAAAGGGTTACAGACCGTAATAATATATGCGAAGGTTACAGGGTGGGTTGCAGACCCTAATAATATCTGCGAAGGTTACAGAGTTGCAGACCCTAATAATATATGCGAAGTTTACAGGGTTGCAGACCCTAATAATATCTGCGAAGGTTACAGGGTTGCAGACCCTAATAATACATGCGAAGGTTACAAGGTTGCAGACCCTAATAATACCTGCAAAGGTTACAGGGTTGCAGACCCTAATAATACCTGCAAAGGTTACTGGGTTGCAGACCCTAATAATATCTGCGAAGGTTATAGGGCGAAATGCTATTTAAAACGAATAGATAGCTATGTATGAAATGTACGGACTAAAAGAATGAAAGTATGAAAAAAAGAAAGAAAGAAAGTACGTACGTACAAATGAAAGAAAGGTAACAGACTAAGTATGTAATATATATCTTCGGATACGTATATATGTAAGTATGTGAATGTAGTTTATGTTGCCTGATTAACTAGAACTCACATAGAGTAGCTGACTTTTAGTATGCACACATGTAAATAGATTGAGACAACTGGCTGGAGGGGGACACATGGCAGGATTGAAGAGACTGCCATGTGAAGATTTGCCATGATTTTTGATACTATATTTTATGTTATGTTTTAAAAAGAACAAGTTATGGATGTTTGTAATGAATGGTTGACTTTTATTATTATTCCGTGAAAGTTTTAATTAACTATGATATTTAGAACCGTGTTTATGAGTAAATCCAACGCCAAAGTAGGGCAAAGTAGGGCACCGGGACTGGGGCCTTACAACTTAAATGGACAAATTTCTTAAATGTGTATTTCTATCTCTTACTTCCAAACTTGTGTACATGTTGCTTAAATCAATTAATGGTAATATTGTCACTTTATAGTGTCACATGTGTTTTGAGCAATCTGTACATCACACTCGGGCGTATTCCGCTCTAGCCGAGGTGTTAAATGAAGGGAAATCTTGAAGATGAAGATAGATAGAATTTGATGAGGCTAATTTTCATTCAAGAAAAGAGACTGCCAGATGTGGAATAGATAGGCTAAGAATTTCTTATAGAGTACTTGTTCAAGAAAGAAAGAAGAATCCAAGCAAGTTTCCTAAACCAAAAGCCTTATCTGAAATTAAACTTTCCAAAAGGTAAAGAAACTTCCCAAACTGCTGATATGATCACAGGTTCGGCACATGATGGGATCAAACCAAGAAACTTAGCTTTGTATGCTAAGAGAAGGCAGTTTGTCGGTCCCGAATTAGTCACTTAATAATAGTCACAACAATGTCATAACCCACACATTAAATGTGTCGACAAGAGGTTTAATGACGGATTTCTAAATAAGGAAAGATTCTTGTTTGTTAACGGCGGAATCAGAAACAAACAAGATTTATTGCTAAAGAGGTTAATAAAGGTAACAGACACGAACAATAACTCAAAAGATTTCCATTTATATAAACATATTCATACAAATGATAATCGATTAGGGTTTCTTGCCGGGAATGTATTTTCAATGATAACCTAGGACAGCCGTCACACTCAATCAGGAATATTTGTTCTTATCTGAAAAGTGTAAAGTGGTAAATCCGTCCGTCTGCCGCAGGAGGCGTGCCCTAAATTATTCCTTTTATAGGCCTGCCACCTCCTGACAGCTGTCATTTCTTCTAGAAACCCTAATGATTTGTACATATTCAAAACTATATTAAGTGTAAAGACAGGTCTTCCGGGTAGACTTTGTAATACTAGTATTCTCCGAGTAGGTTTTGTGCCATTTTGTTCTTTACGAGTAGACCTGGTAACCTTGAAGTGTGCTCGGGAACAGTTCTCCGGGTAGACTTTACTTAGAGTATTTTCCTAAGAAAATACGCACCAAGCAGACTTCAATCTTCTTGACCATAACAAAATTTGCTCGATATAGTCTTACGAGCAAACTTGTTCTTCTGAGTTCCAATCAACTCTCTGCTAGTGTATTAACTTATTAGCAAATCAATGTGTGCTTGGTAACACTGTAGCTTGCTTGGAGTTGAACCTTGCCCGATGTGTTCTTAGGATAATTCTTAACTTCCATCAAGCATGCTCGGACCACTGTTTATTAATGAATACCTTGCTAGATCTTCCAAGTACTTGGCTTCAAAAGCTTGATGAGACCAAGGGTTTGCTGGTAAGCAAACTGTGATCGGCCATGAAGAACAACCTTGCTAGACATAGTGAACCCTGCTCGGATGTACACTAAGAAGAATTCAAGAAGTTAACTCTGCCCGTTTGGCAAAATATCATGCCCGGCTAAGTAAAACACTGCTCGGATGTCCAGGTGTGCCCGGTTCCATACTTATCGATTTCTGAGGAGGTTGAGAAGATTCCAATCTTCCTTGTACATCGTGTAAGTCAAATCTTTGACTCAACAATCTCCCCCTAGATTGGAACACCTCAGCTGTCACAAAACATATCTAAGGTTACATACACTTAGTCAAAATACATATTAAATCAATATCAAACTTATACATATCAAAAGTATATTCAAAAATTTTTTCCGTAGACATTACAAAGCAAAGCCTATTCTAAATATCATCTTCTTCTTGCATCATTGGCTGCTTGTCTTCTCTCCACTCTGACCGTTCCTGCTCTTTTCTGAAAGATTAACAAAATTCGATAATGAGGGTGGTTTTCTGGAATTGTCAGTCCAACAATATCCCTCAAATCTTCTTCATGCAGAAAGTTCATATCATTGTCAGTTTTGATGATTCCCAAGATGAGTCCGTCTGAGTTTCATAACAGGTAATGGCCTTCATTTTCCTTGTATTCAATCATAGCTATTCAACCATTCTTTTGGACCTCATAGTTGGGTCTGACCATCCTTCTTCTCATACTGATACATGTATTCAAGTTAGACAATGGATTGGCTTTTCTGAGATTTGAGAAATAAGCATGTTCTGCATACTTATTCTTCCTCATTTGGGGTATTCTTCTGGTTCTTTCATGCTGGGTAAGCTCCCATTTCTTCTTTTGACTCAGTGGAGGAAAACCCTTTTCAGCTTCATTCTTTCAATACTTTAATAGTTCGTTTTGCTGTCTTCCGGCCAATTTTCTGTTGTTACGATAGTCATATAAAGTGAGATTGGCCATTTTCTCCAGTTGTTCTCTTGTGTACTCAGCAAAATCATCTCTAAAAATGATATATCTCAATTGTCTACTTTGCATAACTACTTTCAGAGACTGAGAGACTGAGTCATAGAATAGAGTCATTGGTAGATCCACATGTGATTGTGGCCTTGCCATTCTTTGGGATCCGACACTACTTGACTCACCCCTGTTTTTTATGGATGTTTCCTTGAGGCAGAGGGCCTAGTTGGGATAGACTTCATTGGTTTTGTAGGACTCTCTACTCCAAGAATTTTCTTGTACATTGTCACTATCATCTCAGCAGGTAGATTGATCAACTCAGTTATATTCTCGACCCCTTCACTGAACAATCTGGCAATCGTTTCTTTAATGCCATCATCATGGAGCAGACCAACAGGTACGAATTTTCCTCCAATAAAACTTCTGGGATTGACACCCTGCAGCAACACATTTTCCCATTCAGCCTTCTACATGTAAAATAGCTATTTCAATTGATGTTTATTAAGTGCATTAAAGGTATTCACATCCATTCCTTTCTGATTCACCATTATTCCCCTCAAAATTTCAATCATTTCTTCATTTTCCCAAGGAACTATTGGTTCATTCACTGGTTCAGGTTTCACTTCCACTGGGATTGGTGTATCATCATCCTTCTTCTCAAATTGTACCTTCAATTTCTCTCTCAAGGTTCTGATTCTTCTTTTCTTTGCAGGGGGTTCATCTTGATCTCCCCTTGGCTGTACAATGGATGGCTCAGGTTGCACTCTTTTTAACTGATCTTTCTTTCAAGCTTGTTATAGTGTTACTCAACAACATCCTTTGATAGGCTATTTACCAACTCTGGTGACATCCCTTTATCCAATAAGTATCCACACTTTCCAGCATACCTCTTTCTCAAATCATCATGTTTCTCAGTCAGTTCATTTTCTCTAACAAAATTTTCTTTTACTTCTTCTCTGGTGTTATTGTAAGCATCTCTGAGCTGTTCAAACTTGAGAGGGGTCAAATTTTTTTCAGAATAGCCATGTTTTCTCAGATAATCTCTATACTTCTGGCCATCTTTGTTCTTTTGTTATATCAGTTTCTTAATAGTGTCCCTTTCTTTGTCCAATCTTCTTTGCAGTTCATCATCATTTAATGAAGCTATACTTTCAAAGCTTATTCCATGACTCATCAGTTTGACAATCAAAGGATTTTTCTTCTTAGCATCAATCAAACTTTTCTCAATGTTTGCCCTTTGATCTTCAGTCATTGTTACTTGTGGGGACACAACATTAGCATTTTCAGCTGCATTCTGATCAACATCATCATCATCATCATCATCATCATCAAATTCATCCTCTTCCTCTATTGTTTCATTTACTACATCAATTTTTGGTTCATTAGGAGTTGGAATATCAGGGAATGGAATGTTTGGTACTCCTTGAACAACTTCATCAGGCCTTAATGTTTGCAAAGGCACTGGCCTCAATGGACCTGTTTGCTCATCTGGAGTTTCAAAATATCGACTCTTGCCATCCCATTTCCTCTTAGTCCTTGGTTTAGATCCTTCATCCTGGTCATCAGCTTTTCTTTTTCTTGAATAAAACTTTTCAAATCTTCCCACATTTTCATAAATTTTTGAAGCTTTAGCCATCATTTCTTCAAGTGTTTCTTCAGATTGCCTCTCAGGTTCCTTTTCAGGTTCCTTTTGAGGTTGGCTTTCTGTAACGATTCCGACGAAACCAGGGATACCCTAACCGGTAGACGATAGTTACGTCATATTTTATGTCGGGTACATGAGTTACCATGGTAATTATACGAGAATACATGGTTCACTGTACTGATTGTACGTGAATATATAATTCATCGTATTGAATATGCGATTAATCGATCGATAGTTATTGAAACCCGAACGAATCGAGGGTTCAATTATAGACGAGATATATGATATTTAGTGATGTTACGAAGTATTAAAGCTTCGGGATAAGTGGATTAAAGCACAGAAAAAGGATTTCGATTTAATAGTACGTCGGTGTGTTAAACGAAACCTTTAATACCAAACCGAGCAAGAGATGATCGATCAAGCCGAAAAAGATGCGCGATAATTAATGATATGATGTTTTAAATTAATAAATGTCATGGTTTAAGTTTTTAAAGTTTTTAAATCGGTTTATATAAATTTCATTTTTAAGCCGAAAAACGACCGTTTTAGCCTCGTTTTAAGCCGAATTAAACATTTAACCGAAAAACGAACTGAACCAGATTATCCAAAACATTATCCGGATATCCGATATCCAAATGAGTGGCCAAGAATGAAGGGGTGGGTCCCACCCCACCCCCACATAATTCCGATCGGATGTGGGGGAAACCCCTTATCCTTTATTTTCTTTTTTCCAAACAAGCATTCAACAATCCATGAATCCTCTCAAGATCATGATCCAAAACCGAGAGTTTTTAGCAAGAAAACAAGGTAAAGAATCGAGTTAATCACGTTTCTATCTTCGTTTCTTGAGTTGGTTTGTAAGAAAATGAGGTTTCAAAGATGAAAACCGATTCTTGCATGATCAAGTGATGTATACGGGTTATACAAGGGATCTTGGTCCAAGAAAGGAGTTAAACGAACCAAAAACGAATTTTTACGGTTTAAATCTTTGTTTTTGAATCATAATCGAAACTATAGTGTAAGAGGCTTGATCGTGAGTGTAACTTGCTTGGTATTGTGGTATGTTGGCTGTAGGTTCTGTAGTTAGTGGTAGATAAGGCGTAAAGACGAGTTTGTAGCTTGTAGTGGCGGAAAACGAAAGGTATATTCGGTTATGTTTGGTGTATGTGTTTTGGGACAGATTTTTGATGGTTTAGAGTTGGGTCATGAAATTTTACAGGGATGTTCTACACATGAAAATATGAGTTCTGTGAATTTTTGGTAATTTTTGGATAAAGGATGAATATTTGGTGAATTTAATGCTAGGTTTTGGCCAAAAATGGTGAAAAATAGTGAAATATCATGAAAAATTCTGGAAAATTTCAGATAAGCTTTTTATATCATGTATAAGTCACACACAAAATTTGGGGTCAGTTGGATAAGAATAAGTAGGCTATTCGGTTAAACGAGTTCTAGGGTTTACTAGCTCGGTTTTAGTGAAAATGGCATGTAAAGGAAGATTTTGGTTCTGGAGAAATTACAGGGGACTATGTGGATAGCAGGGGACATCCAGGAAAAATTTGGGATTTTTCTAAGATCGTTTGGTATTTACGACATATTTAGTGTTTTAAATGGTGTTTAAAAATAGATAAATAATTTTTAAATATAAAAATTAATTTTGGAAATATTTTTATAAAATTCCCCACTGTCAAAAAGTGATTGGTCCAAAATTTCAAGATCTGAGATAAAACGGATAATTATTTGTGCTAATTATCAAACTTTTAAAGTTAAAACGCGTAAACCGGTGAAGTTCGCTTAAGCGAGCTGACTGGTGTATAAAAACCCTAAAAATGAACTATTTTCATATAAATGAGTTAAAAAAGTAAAAATAAATCATCCGAAAATAATTCGGATGATTTGAGTAATTTTTGTCCGATTTAACAGTTTCTGGTACGCTAAAGACGGAAACGGGTCCCGCGGCAAATCGGGGCGTCTAAACCGAGCTCAAATTTCAACTCTAACTAAATTATCAGTCAACAACTATTTTTGGGTCGTGTGTGACCAAACTCATTTTTGAAACGTAAAAACGGATAACCGTGCTAGGCACGCAAAACGAGAAAAACGATTAATAATGATTTTGACCACTGAACTCTAAACGAAATCACAATCTGAGTCCGGAGAAGTGTTCTGGGTTAACATTGCCCCCGGAACGGGTACAGTACTGGGTTAACAGTGTCCCCAGATGTACCGGTTAACGCGGTTAAAGTTATATTAATAATGAGTGTATAGTAACGATCGTAGGGATCATATTACAGATTGGACATGTTAACTGATAATGATTGTTGTTACCTGCTTGCATGTGCTAAGGTGAGTTTCACGAGCCCCTTTTTCTGAATAGTTTTCAAATATTTTCCCGGGGCGGAAAGCATGTTACTAATAAAATGTTTAAGTACATACTGAACGCATGGATTTGCGTGTATTTATAAATATTTGATTATACGGGAATCGTACGGAATGGGTACAGTACTGGGTTAACAGTGTCCCCAGATGTCCCTAGAAGTGTTTCTGGGTTAACATTGTCCCCGGAATGAGTACTGTACTGGGTTAACAGTGTCCCCAGACAGAGGTTTCGCTTGTGGGCTCAGCATAATTACATCATGTTTCTGGGTTAACATTGCCCCCGGAATGAGTACAGTACTGGGTTAACAGTGTCCCCAGATAATATTATATTTTGATATGGATTTATCATGGTTTACTCAAATTGTGAAACTCACCAACTATTCGTAGTTGACCCGTTTTCTCACATGCTTTTTCAGGTACAACTAAGATGAAGTGATTGCTTACGTGCTAAGTGCTTGATGTGTGTAAGATTTGCGTGCGGAATGTTAGGATACATTATAATAAATAGAATTATGTATCGTATTGTATGATGTGTGTATCACCTAGACGGTAATGGAATACAAGATAATGTAATTTGAAGTATATTAATGCATTCAGTTTTCTTTATAAACAATGTGATTGATATCAGAGGTGTCTGTTGCATCCCGTTTACATTTCCGCTGCGGTTACGGGGTGTTACAGAAGTTGGTATAAGAGCCATTGGTTATAAAAGAATTAGGATGTCTTTAAAAGATACCTAAAAATATAACCAGTAGCTCAAGTATTATAGGATCTGAATATCGACTAATAATATATAGTGACGGGATCTGGATGAACTTGAATGGACAAGTGAGTTATTATGGTCCGGAACATAATAACAGACTTGTCTGCACGAGGGAATTCAGTGGAAGTCACTGGGTACATTAATAGGTAAAAATGACAACATATGTGTAAAGTATATAATATTATTTATACGTGCTAATGTGTGTATATATATATGTACATATCTTGTGGGTACATGTATTGAGAAATGGGACCCGGATAAGGAACCGGGGGATGAAATAATAAAAGTACCAAGGATGCTGAAATTTCTAGAGCATCGGTTGATGATAAGTCTGACTTATCGGGCTATAATTATGATAGTACCAAGTTAGATCTCCTGTTTGACATTAACCAGAAATATCTAGTAACCGTCACTCCCAACCAAAATTGATAAATCCCTTACCCTACCAACACCGGTATCGTATATCCTAATAACCCCATATGTTCACCCGAACCGCCGACCCTCACGTACGGACAGACCTGTACCTGAACCCATTCTTGTTCCATTAAAATAAAAATAAAATAATAATAATAAAATGGATAATAAATGAGCAGATAAAAATAATATATAGAAATATATATATGTATTGCTCACTCTCAAACATATGAGACATACCACCTCCAGATCGAGAATTACTGATTTTAGCAAACCTAGAACGCCTGAGGACATTGACTGAGCAAGTGATAGAGTTTCCCCTAATAGTAATTAATAATATTTGAAGGCAACCCATGTTGCGCGATTACCTTGAACCTTGCAACTCCCTATGTTAACCTTACATCCGTTAGATGCCTATACCCATGTATACTCGAATAGAATGATTACCCATACACAAAGAGGTGTTGAAATCATTATAGCATAGTTGGTTATTCGTTCGTAGGTGGTATACCGTGTATGCCGGATATACGAATAGACACGGATATTATAACTCCGTGGTACGTAATCGTTTGGTGCTCACGGTGATCATGTATCGGCTATGCTGACATGCAGAAGGATATTGAAATCAAGTATATTAAACATTAACCTTTGTTGAGAAAGATCTATATGTCAGTTGGTGACAAGGATTATGAAACATATTTGAACGTTAACCGACGTCAGGTTAAGTCCATATGTTATTATACTTGTGGGACTTATATACTAGATACTGGTATGTGTAATATGTATGATAATATTTGGTGTGTATGTGTACCTGTTGTTATGATTGAGATGGTAACGAGTTATACGGTGAGATTAGTATTGATTACTGCGTACGGGATGACTACGGCAGAATGACATAAAGAGAGTAACACCAATGATGGAGATTGATATGATTCATTTGATTGCTCAAAGATAGCAGATGATGTTACCGAATGTCGTATCACAGATCACTGCTAGTGTTGATGCAAATGTGATCGCAGAATTATAGATCAAGCAATCACATGATTATGAATATTTCAATTCTTAGTGTTATTACTAAGAGTGATATTGTACCACCGAATACTGTTACGACTACAAGTATTAGTTATAAACTAAACATGAATGGTAGTCGTAATGAATTAGATCCGGTATGAAGGATATGTTTATCGGTTGTGTTAAGGAAATTATTAATATTCCACTGATGGTAAAGGGAGGAATAGATTAGCGAGTGGATAGAAAAGATCGAAATGGTTAAGGATATTGGTAAGAGTCTAGAACATTATGTAGTGAAATATGCTACAGATATGTTGGTAGATTATGTTGTATCGTGATGGAACACGATGGTACAAAATTACAGTTAGAAAATTATTACTCAGATGATATGGTCGGAATTTAAAATTCTTGTGCTAGAGCACTTTTATTCGAATAATTAAGTTCAGAGATTGGAAACTGAGTTATGGAAGATAGAAATGTTGTGTGCTGATCACATAGAACACGCTAATCGTTTGAAGGAATTGTCATGTCTGGTAACATGGCTAATTACTCCTGAAACTAAGCGAAGTGAGCGCTATATTGGGACTAACTCCATCGATAAGGAGTATAGTCAACCCTGTAAAATATACAACATTTGGAAGGGTTGTGTCACAAGCCAACATTGATATATTCGACTTTATGGGAAGCAGAATGGAAGGACGTTAGGTGAGACGTCGAGTGCTAAAGAAGAGAAATGATAAAGGTATAGTGCAAAATAGACTTGTGAATAAGTAGGTATGCCCTACAATCCAGAATTATACCAAGACTAGTTCTGGTGTGAAAACGTGAACCGCATGAAGGGTCCTTCCCTAAATGTGGAAAATATGGTTATCGGCAGGAAGAAGAATGTCGAGTGATAGTAGGCCACAGGTGTGGTAAAGATAAAAGTAATGCCCCAATTGTAGAACCAATTGAAGCCATGTGAACCGGCAACCCCAACCCATTCGTGTACAACCACTCCGAACCCAACAACTTCAATAATAATCCATCCAAAGAAATCAAATTATGCCAAACAGTTGTACTTGCTATGAATGTGGCAGTACAGAACGTTTCAAGAGAAATTGCCCAAAGTTGAACCAAGGTGTCGTTGGAAGACGAACCTCATGACAAGCATCAACCTCTGATCAAGCAAGGAGCCGTGCCTTTGTGAGTAATTCGAATAAAGCACGTCATGAACCAAAGGTGGTATTAAGTACGTTGTAGTTTTAAATCAATGGGCTTCAACGATATTTTTACGGTCGTCGATAGAAGTTAGTTCCTGTTAACCTCCTATCATTTGGAAAGATACCGATTAGTGAAACTATAGAACCCTATACTGTAGAATCGCTAACGGTGAATCCCTAATGGTTAACTAAATTGTTCGGAATTTCCCTATTATTCGGAACGATTAATCCTTTCCTTATTGACCTACGACCAGTAAAGTTAAGAAGTTTTGACGTAATAGTTAACATGGATTGGCTAACTCAACATGAAGCTGAAATCAAATATGAAAAGAAGATGATTAGAAGCTC
This sequence comes from Bidens hawaiensis, assembly GCF_021521415.1. NCBI lineage: Eukaryota > Viridiplantae > Streptophyta > Magnoliopsida > Asterales > Asteraceae > Bidens > Bidens hawaiensis. The sequence continues at coordinate 653,791 of NW_027491035.1, read as the reverse complement.
TCCTTCGGACGATGAAGCGATTAGATACAGAGAAAAGTGTACGGTATTATGTTACCACTCTAGTCTCATCTTGAGATGCTATAATATTTACGACAAGAAAACGTGGTGTATTTAACAAACGCAATTGCCAAAGTATTTAAAAGAAAACATATAGAAGATGTTTCGGTGATACGTAAATATCCAGAATTTTTCCCAGAAGAACTTCCTGGGTTACCGCCAACCCGACAGGTCGAATTCAGAATCGATTTAATGCCTCAAGCTGGCCCTGTTGCTAAAGCACCCTACCGACTTGCACCGTCCGAGATGCAAGAATTATCCAATCAGTTACAAGAATTGTTGGATAAGGTTCTATACGACCTAGTTAGTCACCATGGGGTGCACCAGTTTTAATTGGGAAATGAAGGACGGAAGTGTTAGGATATGTATTGATTAGGGAGAATTGAATAAAATGACGATCAAGAATAGGTATTCACTTCTTCGAAGTAAATGATCTATTTAACCAACTGCAAGGGGCGATTTATTTTTAGAAAATTGATCTTAGATATAGTTATCACCAAATGAAAAATCCAAGAGGAGGACGTTGCAACAACAGCGTTTCGGACTCGCTACGGCCATTATGAATTCTTATTCATGCCGTTCGAGCTAACAAATGCACAGGCAGTGTTCATGGAACTCATGAACCGAGTTTGTAAACTTTATTTTGACAAATTGTCATAGCATCCATTGATGATATTTTGATATATTCGCAACGTAAAGAAGAGCACGAACGACGGTTAAGGAAAATTGTGGAAGTGTTAAAAAAAGAAGAGTTGTACGCTAAGTTTTCGAAATGTGATTTTGAATAAAGAAGTCATAATCCCTTGGTCATGTTGTAAAGCAACAAGGATTTCACATAGACCCAAATAAGGTAGAAACCATTAAAATTGTGCCGAGCGCCGATTTTAAGTCTCCCCGATGGAGACGATGGTTTTGTTGCGTATTGTGACACATCGCGTAGAGGGTTAGGATGCGTGTTAATGCAGAATAATATGGTTATAGTCCATGCTTCCCGACAGTTAAAAGTACACAAGAAAAATTACACTACTCATGACTTAGAACTGGGAGCGGTTATCTTCGCACTTAAAATCTGAAGACATTATCTCCACGGTACGAAGTGCACCATCTTCACTAATCATAAAAGTTTGCAGCACATATTCGATCGGAAAGAACTGAATATGAGGCAACGAAGATGGGTCAAGTTGTTAAACGATTATGACTGTGACATCCGTTATCACCCCGACAAGGCTAGCGTCGTAGCCGATGCCTTGAGTAGGAAAGGTCGGGTTAAGTCATTGCGAGTGCGAGCGCTGGGGATGATAGTTCAGTCGAACCTTTCGGACCTAATTCGAGTCGCTTAACGTGAGGCATTGAGAGAGGAACAATTGGAAAGGGAGGAACTTTACGGCAATGAGAAGAATGTCGAACAGCGCGTGGACGAAATTCTTTACTTCAAAAATCGGGTTTGGATCCCGACCCTCCATGACCTTCGTGAATTAATCATGGACGAAGCGCATAGATCGAAATATTCCATACACCCGGGATCGGATTAGTCTATTGATGATACGAACATCTGAAAGGATTTTGTTAATGACCGAGTGTGGAGAAAGATATGGTTACGTATGTTGGTGAAAATTTAAGTTATGCAAGAGATAAGGCTGCATACCGAAAACCCTTGGGAACGCCACAACGACAGAAAATTCGCCAATGATAGTGGGAATAAATTACAATGGGTTTCGGGACGCAAATCCCCAAGATATATCAAAGGCATGAGGTAAATTGGGTAATCGCGGATCGATTAACCAATCCTCGCATTTCAACCCAATCCATGTCGATTACCACAATGAATTCTCGCCCAAATTCATGTTGGTGAAATGGTATCTCGTCGTGGAGTACCATTTTCAATTATCTCAGATCGAAATAGTCATCCTACTTCCAATATTGGAAGGCGGGGAAGGAAGCATCGAGAGCTTGAAGCTTTCTATGGGTGAAGTATTTATCACCAATTTGTTAAATTGAAAATGGGCGTCAATCAAGCCATAAGATTTGAATTGATTCGAGAATCAACCAATCGGATTTATAATATTTAAGATAAGTTGAAAGCAGCGCGAGATTGGCAAAGGATTTATGCCAACATTCAAAGGAAACCATTGTCGCCGGAAAGAGGTGACAAGGTATTTTTAAGGCATCACCTTAGAGAGGTGATATGAAAACCGAAAATAGCTCCTTAATATACAGGACCTCATGAGACTATCTCCAAGATTGGTCATGTAGTTTATCGATTAAAGTACTCCAGGAGCTAAGTACTATACATAATGTTTTGCCATGTATACGGATTGAAAAGTGCCTAAGCGATGAGGCAACGAAAGTACTAGTAATAGAAGTACTCATAGAAGACATGCTTGATATCATAACTAATTCCGTAGAGATAGTAGACGGGAAAACTAAACAGTTTGGACATACCAAGCTTTATTGATTAAGATTAAGTGGAATTCACAGCGAGGACCAGATTATACCTGGTAACGTGAGGGTGAATTCTGAAGGAAAAACCCCCCACCTTTCTCTCGAAAGGGGATAGTGGGCGTGTAAAATTTCGAGGACGAAATTTCTTAACGGGGGGAGAATGTAACGATTCCGACGAAACCAGGGATACCCTAACCGGTAGACGATAGTTACGTCATATTTTATGTCGGGTACATGAGTTACCATGGTAATTATACGAGAATACATGATTCACTGTACTGATTGTACGTGAATATATAATTCATCGTATTGAATATGCGATTAATCGATCGATAGTTATTGAAACCCGAACGAATCGAGGGTTCAATTATAGACGAGATATATGATATTTAGTGATGTTACGAAGTATTAAAGCTTCGGGATAAGTGGATTAAAGCACAGAAAAAGGATTTCGATTTAATAGTACGTCGGTGTGTTAAACGAGACCTTTAATACCAAACCGAGCAAGAGATGATCGATCAAGCCGAAAAAGATGCGCGATAATTAATGATATGATGTTTTAAGTTAATAAATGTCATGGTTTAAGTTTTTAAAGTTTTTAAATCGGTTTTATATAAATTTCATTTTTAAGCCGAAAAACGACCGTTTTAGCCTCGTTTTAAGCCGAATTAAACATTTAACCGAAAAACGAACTGAACCAGATTATCCAAAACATTATCCGGATATCCGATATCCAAATGAGTGGCCAAGAATGAAGGGGTGGGTCCCACCCCACCCCCACATAATTCCGATCGGATGGGGGGGAAACCCCTTATCCTTTATTTTCTTTTTTCCAAACAAGCATTCAACAATCCATGAATCCTCTCAAGATCATGATCCAAAACCGAGAGTTTTTAGCAAGAAAACAAGGTAAAGAATCGAGTTAATCACGTTTCCATCTTCGTTTCTTGAGTTGGTTTGTAAGAAAATGAGGTTTCAAAGATGAAAACCGATTCTTGCATGATCAAGTGATGTATACGGGTTATACAAGGGATCTTGGTCCAAGAAAGGAGTTAAACGAACCAAAAACGAATTTTTACGGTTTAAATCTTTGTTTTTGAATCATAATCGAAACTATAGTGTAAGAGGCTTGATCGTGAGTGTAACTTGCTTGGTATTGTGGTATGTTGGTTGTAGGTTCTGTATTTAGTGGTAGATAAGGCGGAAAGACGAGTTTGTAGCTTGTAATGGCGGAAAACGAAAGGTATATTCGGTTATGTTCGTTGTATGTTTTTTGGGACAGATTGTTCATGGTTTAGAGTTGGGTCATGAAATTTTACAGGGATGTTCTACACATGAAAATATGAGTTCTGTGAATTTTTGATAATTTTTGGATAAAGGATGAATATTTGGTGAATTTAATGCTCGGTTTTGGCCAAAAATGGTGAAAAATAGTGAAATATCATGAAAAATTCTGGAAAATTTCAGATAAGCTTTTTATATCATGTATAAGTCACACAAAAAATTTGGGCTCAGTTGGATAAGACTAAGTAGGCTATTCGGTTAAACGAGTTCTAGGGTTTACTAGCTCGGTTTTAGTGAAAATGGCATGTAAAGGAAGATTTTGGTTCTGGAGAAATTACAGGGGACTATGTGGATAGCAGGGGACATCCAGGAAAATTTTGGGATTTTTCTAAAATCGTTTGGTATTTACGACATATTTAGTGTTTAAATGGTGTTTAAAAATAGATAAATAATTTTTAAATATAAAAATTGTGACATTCATGACAAAACGAGGTATACTATATTCATTACGTAACAAGTAAACGATAAATCAGTTAATTTGTAGTGCTTAAACGAGTAACCGACCGATACTAATTATGACCCGTATACATACTGAGGGGTCATATACGAGTTATATATATGTTATAGAGGCTAACATATTGATATTTAGGCCTCGGTACGTTTAAAACTCTTTAAACGAAAAAGGTTTCGTTTATCGATACGCTATAAGCTTAAACGCAATCGTTAATGTCAAAACAAGCATTGTAGCATCCGTTAAGCCGAAAAAGATTTATAAAACACTTATATGATATGTTCTAAGCAATCCGTGAAAATATTTTGGAATTTTACAACGAGTCAGTACGTTTTTCTTATTTTACAAAAATAAGCTGAAAAACACGCGTTTTTGAGCTATCTCTCACACCCGAATTAATTTTCTTGCGAAAAACCGAACCCGAACTAAACTTGAAGTGGGCTTTTCATGTTTGGGCTGGTATAATCAGGTTAATGGGCCAAAACAGCCCATTTAGGGGTTTTTCTTCATTCCGATCGCTAGCCCCACCATACCACACATTGTTTTATATAACTTACTTTCTAAGCTATGTTATTCATTTTAACTCTCAAATATTTGAAGTCCAAGCAGCTGCAAGATAGAACTCCAGAAACTCTCAAGAGTTACACCAAAAACCTAAGGTAATTAGTGATTTTCATTGATTTCATTCTTGATTAACATAGTTTAAACATGAAAAATTAATCCTTGATTAGTTTTAAACATGTTTAACCATCCAAAAACCCTAAAAATCAAGTAAAATTATGTGTTGATGTTAAACATGTTTACAAACCTGGAACATATACTTTTTTGGTCAAAAACGCGGATTAGAACATGAATACAACGTTTTTACGGTTAGAAAGTTCGGTTTGAACCCAAAACCGAAACCCTAATGATCAAGGCTGTTACATGGATGATTTATGCTTGGTTTGATGTTATATGATATGTAGATATACTGAGTTTGCAACCCGAGACCCGGAAAGTCGTTTAAGCTAGCAAAATTCATCGAAAACCGACAAGGTAAACCCGTAATACTCGTTTAGGGGCTGTTTAGTATTAGGTTGTGACGTGCTTGTTGTTAGCTTGAGAAAATTTTCAGGGACATTAGGGATCATATAAATGAGTCCCTGTTCAAATTTGGTAATTTTTCGATAAACGGAGAATATTTGGTGAATTTATTCCCGTTTATGAGCGTTTATTTGGGAAAAATAGCTAAACATATTGAAAAATTATGAAATTTGGTTTTGGAGTTTTATATGGGATGGTAAGATCACTGGTAAAGTTTGGGAATCATTGGAAATGCCTAAGTATGGTTTGTGCAATCATGGTTTAACCGAGTTTTAACAGCCGAAAAACGCACAAAAAGGCATTTTGTCAAAAGAGTTAGGTTCTGGAAATTTTTCAGGGGCTACGTAATCACATTAAGGCCATTGGTAAAAATTATCGGATTTTTCGGAAGTCGTTTGATATAAACGGGCCATTTATTACACGATTATAACCTATTAAATGAATTTTTATAAATAAATAATTAATCATAAAATTTCTGGAAATATTTTTATAAAATTCTCCATGTCTTAATGTATTTTTACAAAAATTTACATAATTTATATATAATTACATATTTAGTTATGATTTATCAAAGATTTAAATTATAATTGTTTTAACGAAACCGGCAGTTTTGTGTTTAACGGACTGACTGGTATGTCAAAATATCGAAAGTGGTCAAATATCATATTTTTGAATGATATTAATAAAAACAAACTTTTTACGAAAATTCCGGACAATTCGGGTGGATTGTGCGCGTTTTGTATAATCAAACCCGTGTGAAAACGGAAACGAGCCCTGCAATCAAACCAGATACCGAAACTTTAAAATTCTTTCATAAATCAACTTATTTTATCAATCAATATATTTACTTAAGTTTTATGTGATCTTACCTAATCCCGAAACGTATAAACGATCAACTGAGCTAGGCTCGGAAAACGGTGAAACTGAGCCAAATCCAGTTTTAAACATTTCATAGTATACAACGTCACAATCTAAGACTATGGTCATGTTCTGGACCTAACAGCTATACCCAGATTATCTATACAGCCCGACTTAGCTTGAACACTGTACTAGTATTAACGATACGATACCGTTTATAGGAATCAGGCTATAAACGAGACATCTGACTATTTGATACGTGATTTCTGTGCGAACTACGATAAGGTGAGTTTCACGACCCCCACTTTCTAAACTGTTTTACGAACTTTTGGGGTGAAAAGCATGTTTACATAAACTGTTATACTTGAAAACGTGTGATGATGTGGATTATCTAAGTACTAACACTTGACAAGTCCCCACAAACACAAGTGATTAACTTCGTGCCGGTGGCGTATGGATAGTACTATCGGTTTGACAAACCCAACTGTGACAGAGCCGGTGGGGTAAGCCGGAACATATGTAAAAACCAGTTGCACATTGTCATTATATATTTACATACTGCTATGTGGTGTTAGACATAGTACATACATGGGGCAAATTGGCTGTTAAATGCCAACAGGAGTGCATGGGCAGGAGAGGCCATGCAGTATAGCTCGTTTCGGTTTCACTTGTGGCTTAGTATAATGCATCATACACAGACATATATACATACACACTGTAAACTTTACGAACTCGTGTACTGATTTCATTGAAACTCGTGAAACTTGAAACTCACCAACTAGACGTAGTTGACCCGTTTTAACATGCTTTTCAGGTAAAGCAAAAGTGGAATGATTTGCTTACATGCTTGGTGTTAGAAAGACAAGTTGAATAGCTGTGAATAGACGCTGATATAATACTGTTTAAGAAGCTCGTAAACCGGTTATGTGTTTTTCACCTAGTTTGTAAACGTAGTACCTACCCATGTAATATGATGTAAATTAGTTGTTGAATTTTCTTTATAAACAATGTTGTTGATACCAGTGTTATCTGTTACATTCCCGTATTACGCTTCCGCAACTACCTAGTCGGGGTGTGACAGAAGTTGGTATCAGAGCCATTGGTTATAAAAAATTAGGATGTCCCTTAGGATACCCTAAGATAACCGTAGGCTCGATTAACTCTGGGAATAAAATAATATTAATTAATATACACCAATGATTCTCGTGATGAACGCGAATGGACAAGTGGGTTATTATGGTCCGGAACGTAATAACAGACTTGTTTGTACGAGGAAATTCGAGAAGAAGTCGATAAACAATCGAATAGGTGAAAACAGCAACATATGTGTATAAAATATAATAATAGATAAATATTTGTGTATATAAACGATTATTTGTGCTTATGTGTATAAATACCTGCACGTATCTTACTATGATTAATATAGAAGGATATTATTCTTATCACTAACCATTGTGCAGGAACATGTCAAGAACTACTGATCGTTTACCTAATACCCTACCAACAAAGCCTGAGGAGGATGAGGAGGATCCAGAAGAAGAAACGGAGGAGGACCCAGAGGAAATAGAAGAAGATGCAGATGCGGTAATTCCTTACGAGGTACCCGCAGATCAACCCGACTTATCGGGTTATCGTTGTGACACTTATCCCCCTAGGGAATCCCCTAGGAATGCTGCAGGACAGGGAGCTACTAGTGCTTATCGTTCACCTGTTAGAGCACCCAGATCCCCTACTCCACCTGTACAGCATGCACCAGTACCCCCACCCACTATTAGAAACCGTCAGACCGCTCGCATTTCAGTGCGTCCACCTGAGCACACTTCTCTCCCACCTCGATCTACGTACCATAGGGGAGAAACATCGCGTGTCCGGGTAACAGAGATACCTATTCCTACTTGGGGTTTACCCGCCCCGGTACCCGAGCCACCTCGTCATTCTGATTCAGCATGGTTTGGTTTAGCAACTGATCAGCTCTTAGAACACTCACATACGATAAATAGCCTAAACCAGCATAGACATGATATGTATGATCACATGAGGTATATGCAGCAGGAAATCAGAATTGTACAAAGATCCAGTGCTCACAGCCACGGGCGTCAGGATCGAGCGATGATACTACTGGGGGTATGCTTAACGGTTAATGCGGCCCTAGTGGCTGCTGTTGTTTGGTTGTGGTTCCATGTTGCAAAGAATGGATAGGACATCATAATCTGGTCTTATGTATATAGTCTTTTGATATCCCAAGCAGCATTTTGTTACAGCATGTTGGGCTGACTTGGGAGTTGTTTGTGGTTTAGTACTATTTCAAGCACTGGCCCTTATCTGGTTAAGTCTACATGTCACTTGGTGACAAATTTTGATACGCATATACAAGCGCTGGCCTATACCAGGTTAAGCCTATGCGCTAATTTTGGATGCATATGTACAGTAATGATTATAATTAATATAAATGTGTTTTCTTTGGCACAGTTATGTGTTGTGAAATTGTAATATTGTAAAGTTGTGCTGATTATAGTGAAACGATATTGATTATTATATAATTGATTATTTTATAGAATGGCCCCGAAGAAAGCAAACCCTTTGTCTGAGGCGGAAGTGGCCGCAATGATTGCTCGTCAACTGCAAGCAGTGATACCAACGATTGTAGCCCAAGTCACTGCAGGCATACGTGCTAACAATACTGTTAATCAACCTACGAGCACCACCACGGCCACTGTTAATACACCTCCGCCGGACACTAATGTAGCCCCGGGTGTTACTACCCCGGTGAATACTGATAATGTCATAAATAATAATAACACTCTTCCAACTATGAATGTCACTGGGAACCCAGAACCTGTTATGCACCCTGATAATATCCCGAACCCTGTACCGGTTGTTAACACAACAAATAATAATAATAACCGAGAACCCCCGCGTCAGGAGTACTCATACAAACAATTTACATCATGTAAACCGATTGAGTTTAAAGGTATTGAAGGACCTAGCGGACTGGTCAAATGGATAGAAAAGACCGAGTCAGTAATTAATATCAGTGAGTGTCCACCGAACCGCGTGGTCAAATTTGCTACCAGTATGTTTCTAGACCAAGCGCTGATGTGGTGGAACACAGTAGTCCAAATAAGGGGACAAGATGCTATTAATCGTATGTCATGGACTGAATTAAAAACCCTCATGTTAGAGCATTTTTGTCCTAAAAGTGAGATTCAGAGGTTGGAACACGAGTTATGGAATTTGGAAATGAAAGGAGCGGATCATGTGGGATACACGAATCATTTTAACGAACTGTCCCGCTTAGTTCCGTGGTTAGTTACACCGGAAGCGAAACGAATTGAACGTTATATCTGGGGACTGACCCCTGCTGTGAGAAGTATAGTGAATTCAGTTGCCCACCCGACATTAGAAAGTGCTGTATCTCAAACGGGTGTCGTTACTTTTGATCTGATGAGAAGTGGAGTGATAAGAATGCCAGGTGAAACAACAAGTTTAAAACGAACTGATTACGGGACAAGAATGCAAGGGAATCTTCAAAACAAGCGGGCTCGTCCGAATACCCGAAGTTATGCCATGACCAATTCTAATATAAAACAAGAGGCCTATAAAGGGACGTTACCGAAGTGCAGAAGATGTAACTTTCATCATGTGGGTGATTGCAAACCGATCGTTTGTCAAAAGTGTGGAAGAACGGGACACTATGCCCCCAACTGTAGAACCCCTACCAACACTGTTAACCGTCCACCGCAATCAACTCAACTCCCTCGACCTCAACCAACCCGCCCACAACTCAACCAACAAACCCCACCTACCACGAACCTCCGTGCCTGCTATGAATGTGGCAGTACGGAACACTTTCGGAGATACTGTCCCAATTTGAACTCGGGTGCAGTGAGAAGGCAGAACCAAGCACAAACATCAACCTCCAATGCAGCTAAGGGACGCGCGTTTGTATTAGGACCGGATGAAGCGCGTCATGATCCAAATGTGGTGACAGGTACATTCTTAGTTTCGGGTCAGTATGCTTCAGTTTTGTTTGATACGGGTGCCGATAGAAGTTTCGTATCTGTTAATTTCTTACCTTTAGAAAATATGCCGGTTGGTGAACTAACAAAACCATATACTATAGAACTCGCTAACGGTAAGTCTATACTTGTTAACCGAATAGTCCGAGACTGTTCCCTTATCCTAAACGACCACCCATTCCTTATTGATTTACTTCCAGTGGAATTGGGAAGTTTCGATGTTATAGTCGGTATGGACTGGCTATCTAAGTATAAAGTTGAAATTGTCTGTAAGGATAAGACCGTTAGAATACCTCTTCCGAATGATGAGGCTATAATTGTTCAAGGTGAGAAATCTGGTACGGTACTGCCTCTCATATCTCAACTTAAGGCATTGAGATATTTACGCCAAGGTTGTACTTTATACTTGGCGAGCGTAACAGTTAAGAAACCCGAGGAAAAACGAATGGAAGACATCCCAGTGGTACACGAGTATTCAGACGTATTCCCCGATGAGTTGCCTGGTTTACCACCAACCCGACAAGTTGAATTCCGTATTGACTTGATACCGGGAGCAGCACCCATTGCTAAGGCACCTTATCGACTTGCACCTTCTGAAATGCAAGAACTGTCCAACCAGTTACAAGAGTTACTGGACAGGGGTTTTATTCGCCCTAGTTACTCACCGTGGGGAGCACCAGTGTTGTTTGTAAAGAAGAAGGATGGGAGTTTTCGAATGTGTATTGATTACCGGGAATTGAATAAAGTGACTGTAAAGAATAGATACCCCTTACCTCGAATTGATGACTTGTTTGATCAGCTCCAAGGTGCGAAGTATTTTTCAAAAATTGATCTTAGATCTGGTTATCATCAAGTGAGAATTCAGGAAGAAGACGTACCAAAAACAGCCTTCCGAACTCGGTATGGTCACTATGAATTTTTGGTTATGCCGTTTGGGTTGACAAATGCACCTGCAGTGTTTATGGACCTCATGAACCGAGTTTGCAAACCTTACCTTGACAAGTTTGTGATAGTGTTTATCGATGATATTTTGATATATTCGAGAAGTAAGGAGGAACATGAACAACATTTACGGGAAATCTTAAAATTATTGAGGCAAGAGAAGTTATACGCAAAGTTGTCCAAATGTGAGTTTTGGCTACAAGAAGTACAGTTTTTGGGACACATTGTGAACCATCAAGGGATCCAAGTAGACCCAAGTAAAATTGAGGCCATTAAGAATTGGCAAGTGCCTAAGTCACCAAGAGAAATTCGTCAATTCTTAGGACTAGCCGGGTATTATAGAAGATTCATTGAAAACTTTTCAAGTATTGCACAACCTCTAACCCTCCTAACTCAAAAAGATCGAGCATATGAATGGGGAGAAGAACAAGAAATGGCCTTCCAAATGTTAAAACAGAAGTTATGTGAGGCTCCAATATTAAGCCTTCCAGATGGAACTGATGAATTGGTGGTATATTGTGACGCATCTCGTAAAGGTTTAGGATGCGTACTGATGCAAAGAAAGAAAGTAATAGCATATGCTTCCCGACAATTAAAGGTACATGAAAAGAATTATACGACCCATGATTTGGAATTGGAAGCAGTTATCTTTGCATTGAAGATTTGGAGACATTACTTGTATGGCACTAAATGTACCATCTATACTGATCACAAAAGCCTACAACACATATTCGATCAGAAAGAGCTAAACATGAGACAAAGGAGATGGGTAGAACTGTTAAATGATTATGATTGTGAGATTAAATACCATCCGGGTAAAGCCAACGTAGTAGCTGATGCTTTAAGCCGAAAAGACAGAATCAGACCATTAAGGGTACGAGCACTCGGAATGATTGTTCAAAGTAGCCTAACCGAACAAGTTCGCATTGCACAAGATGAGGCCTTGAAGGCAGATCAGCTAGAAAAAGAAAAACTACATGGAAATGAAAAGAATTTTGAGAAGAGAACCGATGAAGTATATTATTACAAAAACCGGGTCTGGATTCCAACACTTTATAAACTCCGAAAGTTGATTCTTGATGAAGCACACAAATCCAAATATTCTATTCATCCAGGTACTGATAAGATGTATAAGGATGTTAAAGAATTTTACTGGTGGCCTGGTATGAAAATGGATATAGCCGTGTATGTAAGTAAATGTGCAACATGTGCAAGGGTAAAGACGGAATACCAAAAACCTTCGGGAATGTTACAACAACCCGAAATCCCACAATGGAAATGGGAACAAATTACCATGGACTTTGTGACACACCTTCCTAAAACCTCTAGAGGACACAACGCAATTTGGGTAATTGTAGACCGGTTAACCAAATCCGCACACTTTATTCCCATCCGTAACAACTACACCACCGAAAAACTCGCTCAAATTTACATCGATGAAATAGTATCTCGACACGGAGTACCTCTTTCGATTATTTCCGATCGAGACAGTCACTTTACTTCACATTTCTGGCATGCAGTACAAGAAGCCTTAGGAACCCGAATCGACTTAAGTACGGCTTACCACCCCCAAACCGATGGTCAATCTGAACGAACCATCCAAACCTTAGAAGATTTACTCCGTGCTTGTGTACTGGACTTCAAAGGGAATTGGGATCAACACCTCCCGCTCATTGAATTCTCTTACAATAACAGTTATCACAGTAGTATACAAGCAGCACCTTATGAAGCTCTATACGGGCGAAAATGTAGATCACCACTATGCTGGACAGAAGTGGGTGATACTCAAATTTCAAGATCCGATTTAATTCAGGAAACCACCGATAAGATCCACCAGGTTAAACAAAAATTGAAAGCTGCCCGTGACCGACAAAAGAGTTATGCCGATATTCGCAGAAAACCGTTATCTTTTGAAATAGGTGATAAGGTATTCTTAAAAGTATCACCATGGAAGGGTGTTATAAGATTTGGAAAGACTGGGAAACTAGCCCCGAGATACATCGGACCTTTTGAGATTATCGCAAAAATTGGTCCCGTAGCTTACCGATTAAAACTACCATTAGAACTGAGCACTATTCACGACGTGTTTCATGTATCGAATCTGAAAAAGTGTTTGACTGATGAAACGACAATAGTACCACTGGAAGATGTTCAGATCAACGAAAAACTCAACTTCGTAGTGGAACCGGTAGAAATTGTAGACGGGAAAACCAAACAGTTACGACACAACAAAATTTCATTGGTAAAAGTTCGGTGGAATTCAAAACAAGGACCCGAATATACTTGGGAACGAAAGGACGAATTCCGAAAGAAATACCCACACCTGTTCCCTAGAAAACCGATGACACATTAAATTTCGGGGACGAAATTTCTTAACGGGGGGAGAATGTGACATTCATGACAAAACGAGGTACACTATATTCATTACGTAACAAGTAAACGATAAATCGGTTAATTTGTAGTGCTTAAACGAGTAACCGACCGATACTAATTATGACCCGTATACATACTGAGGGGTCATATACGAGTTATATATATGTTATAGAGGCTAACATATTGATATTTAGGCCTCGGTACGTTTAAAACTCTTTAAACGAAAAAGGTTTCGTTTATCGATACGCTATAAGCTTAAAAGCAATCGTTAATGTCAAAACAAGCATTGTAGCATCCGTTAAGCCGAAAAAGATTTATAAAACACTTATATGATATGTTCTAAGCAATCCGTGAAAATATTTTGGAATTTTACAACGAGTCAGTACGTTTTTCTTATTTTACAAAAATAAGCTGAAAAACACGCGTTTTTGCGCTATCTCTCACACCCGAATTAATTTTCTTGCGAAAAACCGAACCCGAACTAAACTTGAAGTGGGCTTTTCATGTTTGGGCTGGTATAATCAGGTTAATGGGCCAAAACAGCCCATTAAGGGGTTTTTCTTCATTCCGATCGCTAGCCCCACCATACCACACATTGTTTTATATAACTTACTTTCTAAGCTATGTTATTCATTTTAACTCTCAAATATTTGAAGTCCAAGCAGCTGCAAGATAGAACTCCAGAAACTCTCAAGAGTTACACCAAAAACCTAAGGTAATTAGTGATTTTCATTGATTTCATTCTTGATTAACATAGTTTAAACATGAAAAATTAATCCTTGATTAGTTTTAAACATGTTTAACCATCCAAAAACCCTAAAAATCAAGTAAAATTATGTGTTGATGTTAAACATGTTTACAAACCTGGAACATATACTTTTTTGGTCAAAAACGCGGATTAGAACATGAATACAACGTTTTTACGGTTAGAAAGTTCGGTTTGAACCCAAAACCGAAACCCTAATTATCAAGGCTGTTACATGGATGATTTATGCTTGGTTTGATGTTATATGATATGTAGATATACTGAGTTTGCAACCCGAGACCCAGAAAGTCGTTTAAGCTAGCAAAATTCATCGAAAACCGACAAGGTAAACCCGTAATACTCGTTTAGGGGCTGTTTAGTATTAGGTTGTGACGTGCTTGTTGTTAGCTTGAGAAAATTTTCAGGGACATTAGGGATCATATAAATGAGTCCCTGTTCAAATTTGGTAATTTTTCGATAAACGGAGAATATTTGGTGAATTTATTCCCGTTTATGAGCGTTTATTTGGGAAAAATAGCTAAACATATTGAAAAATTATGAAACTTGATTTTGGAGTTTGATATGGGATGGAAAGATCACTGGTAAAGTTTGGGAATCATTGGAAATGCCTAAGTATGGTTTGTGCAATCATGGTTTAACCGAGTTTTAACAGCCGAAAAATGCACAAAAAGGCATTTTGTCAAAAGAGTTAGGTTCTGGAAATTTTGCAGGGGCTATGTAATCACATTAAGGCCATTGGTAAAAATTATCAGATTTTTCGGAAGTCGTTTGATATAAACGGGCCATTTATTACACGATTATAACCTATTAAATGAATTTTTATAAATAAATAATTAATCATAAAATTTCTGGAAATATTTTTATAAAATTCTCCATGTCTTAATGTATTTTACAAAAATTTACATAATTTATATATAATTACATATTTAGTTATGATTTATCAAAGATTTAAATTATAATTGTTTTAACGAAACCGGCAGTTTTGTGTTTAACGGACTGACTGGTATGTCAAAATATCGAAAGTGGTCAAATATCATATTTTTGAATGATATTAATAAAAACAAACTTTTTACGAAAATTCCGGACAATTCGGGTGGATTGTGCGCGTTTTGTATAATCAAACCCGTGTGAAAACGGAAACGAGCCCTGCAATCAAACCAGATACCGAAACTTTAAAATTCTTTCATAAATCAACTTATTTTATCAATCAATATATTTACTTAAGTTTTATGTGATCTTACCTAATCCCGAAACGTATAAACGATCAACTGAGCTAGGCTCGGAAAACGGTGAAACTGAGCCAAATCCAGTTTTAAACATTTCATAGTATACAACGTCACAATCTAAGACTATGGTCATGTTCTGGACCTAACAGCTATACCCAGATTATCTATACAGCCCGACTTAGCTTGAACACTGTACTAGTATTAACGATACGATACCGTTTATAGGAATCAGGCTATAAACGAGACATCTGACTATTTGATATGTGATTTCTGTGCGAACTACGATAAGGTGAGTTTCACGACCCCCACTTTCTAAACTGTTTTACGAACTTTTGGGGTGAAAAGCATGTTTACATAAACTGTTATACTTGAAAACGTGTGATGATGTGGATTATCTAAGTACTAACACTTGACAAGTCCCCACAAACACAAGTGATTAACTTCGTGCCGGTGGCGTATGGATAGTACTATCGGTTTGACAAACCCAACTGTGACAGAGCCGGTGGGGTAAGCCGGAACATATGTAAAAACCAGTTGCACATTGTCATTATATATTTACATACTGCTATGTGGTGTTAGACATAGTACATACATGGGGCAAATTGGCTGTTAAATGCCAACAGGAGTGCATGGGCAGGAGAGGCCATGCAGTATAGCTCGTTTCGGTTTCACTTGTGGCTTAGTATAATGCATCATACACAGACATATATACATACACACTGTAAATTTTACGAACTCGTGTACTGATTTCATTGAAACTCGTGAAACTTGAAACTCACCAACTAGACGTAGTTGACCCGTTTTAACATGCTTTTCAGGTAAAGCAAAAGTGGAATGATTTGCTTACATGCTTGGTGTTAGAAAGACAAGTTGAATAGCTGTGAATAGACGCTGATATAATACTGTTTAAGAAGCTCGTAAACCGGTTATGTGTTTTTCACCTAGTTTGTAAACGTAGTACCTACCCATGTAATATGATGTAAATTAGTTGTTGAATTTTCTTTATAAACAATGTTGTTGATACCAGTGTTATCTGTTACATTCCCGTATTACGCTTCCGCAACTACCTAGTCGGGGTGTGACAAAAATTAATTTTAGAAATATTTTTACAAAATTCCCCACTGTCAAAAAGTGATTGGTGCAAAATTTCAAGATCCGAGATTAAACGGATAATTATTTGTGCTAATTATCAAACTTTTAAAGTTAAAACGCGTAAACCGGTGAAGTTCGCTCAAGCGAGCTGACTGGTGTATAAAAACCCTAAAAATGAACTATTTTCATATAAATGAGTTAAAAAAGTAAAAATAAATCATCCGAAAATAATTCGGATGATTTGAGTAATTTTTGTCCGATTTAACAGTTTCCGGTACGCTAAAGACGGAAACGGGTCCCGCGGCCAATCGGGGCGTCTAAACCGAGCTCAAATTTCACAACTCTAACTAAATTATCAGTCAACAACTATTTTCGGGTCGTGTGTGACCAAACTCATTTTTGAAACGTAAAAACGGATAACCGTGCTAGGCACGCAAAACGAGAAAAACGATTAATAATGATTTTGACCACTGAACTCTAAACGAAATCACAATCTGAGTCCGGAGAAGTGTTCTGGGTTAACATTGCCCCCGGAACGGGTACAGTACTGGGTTAACAGTGTCCCCAGATGTACCGGTTAACGCGGTTAAAGTTATATTAATAATGAGTGTATAGTAACGATCGTAGGGATCATATTACAGACTGGACGTGTTAACTGATAATGATTGTTGTTACCTGCTTGCATGTGCTAAGCTGAGTTTCACGAGCCCCTTTTTCTGAATATTTTTCAAATATCTTCCCTAGGCGGAAAGCATGTTACTAATAAAATGTTTAAGTACATACTGAACGCATGGATTTGCGTGTATTTATAAATATTTGATTATACGGGAATCGTACGGAATGGGTACAGTACTGGGTTAACAGTGTCCCCAGATGTCCCTAGAAGTGTTTTTGGGTTAACATTGTCCCCGGAATGAGTACTGTACTGGGTTAACAATGTCCCCAGACAGAGGTTTCGCTTGTGGGCTCAGCATAATTACATCATGTTTCTGGGTTAACATTGCCCCCGGAATGAGTACAGTACTGGGTTAACAGTGTCCCCAGATAATATTATATTTTGATATGGATTTATCATGGTTTACTCAAATTGTGAAACTCACCAACTATTCGTAGTTGACCCGTTTTCTCACATGCTTTTTCAGGTACAACTAAGATGAAGTGATTGCTTACGTGCTAAGTGCTTGATGTGTGTAAGATTTGCGTGCGGAATGTTAGGATACATTATAATAAATAGAATTATGTATCGTATTGTATGATGTGTGTATCACCTAGACGGTAATGGAATACAAGATAATGTAATTTGAAGTATATTAATGCATTCAGTTTTCTTTATAAACAATGTGGTTGATATCAGAGGTGTCTGTTGCATCCCGTTTACGTTTCCGCTGCTGTTACGGGGTGTTACACTTTAGGTTTGTGCAAACATGTTTAATACTATAGCCAGAGAATTATCTACCTCCTCTGCTCTCTTTAAATTAATCAAAGTTTCAATGACAACTTGATCATCAGCCTCCTCTTCATTAAGGACTTTTGTTATGTTGGCTTGCTCAATTAGTGATTCCTGCTCTGCTAGTTCTTCTTTAGACAGGGTCTGGGCAATGTATTCCCTTTCCCTTGTTTCTCTTACTACATGATGGAGTCTCCTAGCAGCAGCATCACTTTCATCATTTACATCTTCTTCTTCTTCAGAAACTTCCTTTTCAGGCTCTTTTTCCTTTTCAGGTTCATCAATAATGGATTTCCCTTTATCAAGTCTTCTTTTCAAATCACTTTCAGTTTCAGAGGGAAATTCATCAGTCTTTATCCCACTAATCCAATTCTTCATCATGCTCTGCCCTCTTGGAGCTAGTTTGTTCAGCATCTGGTTCTATGAGTATTAGCTCCTTAGTAGCAGCATCATCATCATTCATCACATCATTTGGTGCTTCAGTTGCAGTTAAGACCTCAGTCAACACATTAGTTGGTATATCAGTGGCCACATCAGTGGTAGCCACATTTTCATCCAAGTTTATCCTTTAAATTTAATCCTCTTTCTCCTTTTCACCTCTAACCTCAGCATCATCTCTGTTCACAGCATTTAACACTTCATTATTGATATCATAGTTCTGCTCATCTCCCTCAGACTCATCAGCCTCATACTCATCCTCCAAAATCATTCTAAAACCACTGTCCTCTTCACATTCATCACATGCATTGAGTATACATGTAAAACCATCATCATTAGTTGACTTAACCCCTTCATCCTCCATTTCCTTATCATTATTACCAGCAGCAGCATCAGTTGGCTCAAAAATATTCTCCCACTGTTTTGGGGAAGCTGAGGTCTTCTCAACCTCCAGCTCTAGGGTTTGAATTCGTGATTGTGCTTGGGCCAACTGTGCCTTGAGTTCCACATTCTCCTTTTTCAACTCCTCATTCTCATTTCTCAGTTTTACTGCTTCAATAATCAAGTCAAAATTTCTTATGTAGAGGTTTGAAATGTGGGGAGGGGTAGTGGGTGGTGAGATGTGATATGGTTCAGGTTCATATTGGTCTTGTTGGGTGGTTTGATTAATGATTGGGTTGGCATCTTCAAAGATGTTTTCACTTGTTGAGGGTAAGGGATTGATGTTTGGATTAAGAGTGTTATGGTATGGGTGATGGTAAATGTTGGTTGTGTTGTGGTTTCAGGTGGGGTTTGGGTTGTCATTTGAGGTGGTGATTGGGTTGTGGGTTGAGGTGGAGATTGGTTTAAGGTTTGAGGTGGAGGGAGATTGGTGTAATGGTTCCGTTTGGCTTAGGGTTAGGATGGGTGTTTGAGTGGGTGTGGATTGGGTGGTTTGGTCTTGTTGTAGTGGAGAGGAAGGTGGTGTTTGTGTAATCATAGGCTCCCCCTGAGGTTGTACAATGTGTTCACAATTTGCATTACCTCCTTCTGCATTACCCGCATCATCATCATTATCATCCCCTTCATCATTAGAGTCATCATCTCCTCCATCACTCCCATCAACATCATTATCACCATCTTCTCCATCATTCTCTTCCTCCTCATTCTCACCAACATCCTCCTCATTTTCTGATAATAACTCATGTAAATGAGGAATTACAATATTCTCAACAAACAACCATGGCAAGTCTTCATACACTTCATCAGGGTTAAATCTGCTTGTGCTAGCCTGTGTTTCAATTCTTTTGTATGTATCAGGGTTCTGCAGGACATGTGTTGTTCCAATAGTAGGTAGTCCTTCCAATTCTTGATTAAAAATAATCTGCAAGAACCTTGGATAAGCCAAAAACTTTTTCTTGATTATCTTCTTCATATTTTGAACCATTCCTTCAAAGATCATTCTTGAGAAATTGAATGGTTGATCAAATAGCACAACAATAGTTTCATTGGCTAGATCCCTAATCATAAGGGTCTATGACACCTTTCTTGGAGCAAATCCATGTATGATGTGGTGGATCAAAAATTTGTAAACATTTGGGAACATCCCTTTCTGAAATGGCCCATCGCGTATGTTCCCTTGATAACCCATGGTTTTGACAAACACTTTGAGTAGCTGTGCAGTTGTGAGATGGATTGGATTAGGGTTATCATCATTCAATTGCAAGCATCTTTGAATCACAGCCTCATTCACCCTTATCTCCTGATTTGCAACTGTGGTTTCGATTCTTCTTCCACCAACATCATCAAACAGTTTCGCCGACATCCAAAAGTCTAACGAGTGATTCCAGTAATTCACTGGATTTTCCGGCAAACCGGAAATTTGATTGTTTTAACCATCTTATAATAGTAGCCACTTCTTCATTGTCGGGTGTGACTTGTAACAGAGTGCACATATTTTGCTTATGCTCAAAGGGGTATGTCGGTTGATCTTCACCCGCCATATCTGAAAAAATAATCAAACACATTCAAAGTAGAAATTAGTCCTAAAGATCACTACTTTAAGCAATCTCAATTTATAAAATTGAAGAAGAAAGAAAGAAGTGTCATTAAGAACCTGTTCTTCGACAAGTTTATAACACAAAAAATAGAGAGTTAGCAAAAATACATAATCGAAGCCCATTATCATCTAATCGTGGTCGGAAAACACATAATTAATGCTTACCGAGTTGGAGTTAGAGGGCTGATAAGTTAGGGTTTGGATTATGGTGAATGTTATAGTCGGTTAGGTTTTCTTTAGAGCAATCAGTGGAAGGAGAGAGAGAGAGGGAAAACAATGTGGAAAAACGTCTCTCACTCCCTCCTATATACCTTTTCAAAGTGGGTTTTAAATGCTTTTTTTCGTTTAGTGAGTTAATAGTTGTCATACAGTAATCTTATCCATTAAAAATATCGACACCTAAAAATATCCAACTTTAAAGCTTAGCAAACCTTGCTCGGAAAAGTCAGTTTTTGCAAAGTATGCTCAGTATATACTTCTACCTTGAAGCTTGCTCAAGTTGATGTATTAGAAATGAGGTAAGTATAAATGAAGGAAGCTTACTCGAAATACAAGGTTGCTCAAGAAATAAATCACAAGACTAATAACCAAGTATAAGATAACTGGTAGGCAACCTTGCTAGGAATCAATTAAGACCCCCCCAAAAGAATAACTTATTTCTGATAACATGCCTTACTCGAATATCAAAACTTATCACAAACCTTACCCAAATATGTAAACAGTTAGCATATAATCAATTAGAGTAAACTGTTACACATAGTGTGCTCGAGACACTTGTTCAATAAGCAAAGTGTGCTAGAGTTAAGGTCTAGACACAAAGTGTGCTCGACAAAACAAAAGAAAGAAATTATCAAGTATGTTGAGAGGACACTTGAAAATTTCAATGTGTTCTCGAAACATAAAGTGTGCCCGAAAAACAAAGTTTGCCCGAAAACACTTTCAATTTCAAAGAAACATATTCACAATAATCAAGTGTGCTAGAATATGAGGTTTATTCGAAAATTAATTCAAGCATACACTTAAAAACACAAAGCTTGCTAGAAACAGTTTTACGTTCAAACAAAACATAAAGCATGCTCGAAAGTCTTAACTAAGTAAAAGCTTGCTAGTAACTAGTAACATATCAAATAACTTGCTAGTAAACAGTTGTATCCCTAAACAATTTGTTGAGGTCTGCTCGGAAGTACAAACTAAGTAAAAGCATGCTAGAATTATCATACTAAGCATATAAGTTACAAAGCTTGCTCAAAACAAGTCAAATATCTAACTGAACAGTTAAGTGTGCTCGAAAAACTTGAACTTGTTAAAGCTTGCTGGAAACACATATTCACACACATTCAGATATCAAGCCTGCTTGGAAGAGTTATAATTTCAAGTAGTGATATACTCTACCCGAAACATCAAAGCATCAAAGCATGCTCGAAATCATAAACTTAGACCAAAATGTCTAAGTATGCTCGGAAAGTTTATCAATCATAAAACCTTACCTGAAAATACATATTCAACTGTTTTGTGCTCGGGAAGTTTAGAAAACATCAAACAATACCCGAAAATACATACTCAACATTTTGAGGTAAATGCAACACTTTTTGACTCAAACCAATTATCAACTGTATTTTTCATTAAAGATCATTGTTTAAAAGCAAATGGCGCATTTTGAGATCAAATTTCAGTTATGTTTCCTTTAAAAGCAGTTTCTTTCTTTTGCTGAAAAGATCTCAAGAGTGGGATCATATTGACTAAGTAGCTTTTTCAATACTTCTTTCTCAGAATTATTATGACAACATAGACAGGTTAACAACAGGTCTAGACTTAGCATGAATGTCATTTCCTTGGTGATATGATTAATGTTCATTTAAGATGCATAATATTTAATGGATAACACATATTGTTTTCTAATGCTCCATATCTATTCTCAAGGCTTATTTGGCTTTCTCTAGATCACCCCGATTTGACTCTGACCCCCCTGGATTTGGTTTAAAAAGTTTTAATGACAGAACTTATTTATTTGATGTTACTTTTCAAATTTGCAAACATATTTGAGGTTGAACGTTGGACTTATAGTTTAAATTAACAAGCATTTCATTCGGGATGTTAAAGGACTTATATTATTACCTCCACCCCTGTAGTTCTATTATTAACCCTCATGTTTGAGTTTTTCTCAAAAGCTTGTGAACATTTATCAACTTTTGGTTGATTAAATATTTAAAGTAATTTTGTTCACATTTGTTCATTGTCATTCTTTGTAAGATACTTCATTTTGGGGACCAAATAACCAATAGGCTCGTGTATGACTGGATAATCACTTTTCTTCCTATCATTTGGAAAGATTTATCTTGGAACATGCATAGACAACAATGTAACTCCACATAAATTTTAGAAGTTTCTTTATGTTTATATCACCTTACATTTTACACATCATGGGAAAGCAACAATACATGTTAATGACTGCACTAAGTGCCCTTTCAGCCTATTAAATCCATATGATTGGCTAAGTAGTCAATGTAATATCATTTCCCATCAACAGATTCAATCACCCCAAGTACTCTTAGCTTCCAGGTTAATGGCTATCCTGACTGTCTATAAGTAGTCAGCAGGACCAAACACACACATAAGCATATGTTCTTTTGGCTTAGAGTCAATGGCATAATTTTAAGTGAAAGATTAAATTACAATTGCCCCAAATGCTTTCAGTCTTTAGACTAATGGCTATCCTTTCAAATCTACAAGTAGATGATAGGACCAAACATATACAAGTATATGTTCCTCAGACTTGGGCAAATGACATAATTTCAGCAAAAGTAATTATTTTTAGACTTTCCATTGAAAATCTTTTTAAGCTTCTTTAAAGCTTGAACTGAATAATCTTATCATATCTTTGCACCATTAACAACTTGCTCATGTTTTGATCAAAATTCTTGTGATTATGCAAAATTCATTTGAACATTTAGTTTTGACATAAAGACACATTTTGACACAAACAGTTGTAACATATTCAAAACTTAATCATAAATAACATCATCAAAACAAGCAAACATTACTAATATGCATAGTCCAGCCTATCTTAATAACATCATATGATCAGATAACATACATAATCAAGCAATTAACCAAGGATGTCAAATAAGCATAAACATTCAATTGATTCAAATCAAAAGCACTCATTATGACATCACATACACACATCAACTGATAGACAAGCATACTTATAAAACATACCAGATTTGCACAGATAGTCAATGAAGCACATATCAGTTAACATGAGAAGCATCATATTCAAACATATACACATAAAACATTCAACAAAACTTTGAAAAGATAGTCAGTTTGCACAGTCAAGCACACATGATAAATCAAACTTCATCAGAGTTGATCATTCCCAGGGCTTTCAGAAGAATGTTGAACCTGGTTCTATCAAGTGGTTTTGTGAATAGGTCAGCCAAATTCTCACTTGTATCAACCCTTTTTCCCTCAACTAAACCTTTTTCACTACAATCTCTTATAAAGTGATGTCTGATTTCAATGTGCTTTGTTTTGGAATGTTGCACAGGATTCTTAACAATAAAAGATGCAACAGTATTATCAATGTAAATAGGGATGTATAGAAAGTTCAAACCATAGTCCAGCATTTGATTTTGGATCCAGAGGACTTGTACACAGCATGCAGATGCATCAATGTATTCAGCCTCTGTAGTTGAGATTGACAATGTGGTCTGCTTCTTGCATTGCCATGACACCAATCTATCACCCAAAAATTGACATCCTCCTGAAGTTGACTTCCTGTTTATATTGCAGCCATCATAGTCACTATTTGTGTAGGCAATCAGATCAAAAGACTGGTTCTTTGGATACAAAATTCCCAAGTCAGGTCTCCCCTTCAAATATCTAAAGATCCTCTTGACTGCATTCATGTGAGAGACCTTCGGGCTTGACTAAAATCTTGAACAAACACAAACTGCAAACATGATATCAGGCCTTGAAGCAGTTAGATACATCAGTGAACCAATTTTTGCTCTGTATTCATGCTCATCTACTGGCTCCCCCTTTTCATCAGCTGCCATCTTTTCTTTTGAATCCATAGGAGTTGAAGCTGTCTTCAAATCATTGCACTTAAACTTTTCAAGTATGTCCTGTACATACTTAGACAGGTAAATGAATTCCCATCATCCTTTTGCTGAACTTGTAAGCCAAGGAAGAAGTTCATTTCTCCCATTGAACTCATGCTATACTTGGATTTCATCACCTCTTCAAACTCCATACACATCTACTCATTGGTTGAGCCAAATATAATGTAATCCACATAGACTTGTAATAAGAGCAAATCTATTCCTTTCTTTTGTAAAAGAGGGTCTTGTCAATAGCTCCCCTTTGGAAACCATTTTCAAGTAGGTGATTTGATAGTTCATCATACCAAGCTCTTGGAGCCTGATGAAGTCCATACAAGGCTTTGTTTAGTTTATACACCCTGTTAGGATAAACAGGATCCTCAAAACCTGGTGGTTGAGAAACCATTGGTTGACCCAAATATAATGTCATCCACATAGACTTGTAATAAGAGCAAATATCTTCCTTTCTTTTTGTATAAGAGGGTCTTGTCAATAGCTCCCCTTTGGAAACCATATTCAAGTAGGTGATTTGATAGTTCATCATACCAAGCTCTTGGAGCCTGATGAAGTCCATACAAGGCTTTGTTTTGTTTATACACATTGTTAGGATAAATAGGATCCTCAAAACCTGGTGGTTGAGAAACATACACCTCCTCTTCCATCTTTCCATTTAGGAATGAAAATTTGACATCAAGTTGGTATACCCTGATATTCTTTGAGGTAGCATAAGCCAAGAAGATTCTTATTGCTTCAAGTCTTGCAACTAGTGCAAATACATCCTCAAAGTCAATCCCTTCTTTTTGTAGGCATCCCAAAGCCACAAGTCTAGCTTTGTTCTGAATCACAATACCCCTTTCATCTCTTTTGTTTCTAAACACCCATTTTGTTACAATTGCATATCTATTTCTTGGCCTATCTACCAGTTTCCAAACTTGTAGATCTCTGAATTGAGCCAACTCCTCTTGCATTGCCTGTACCCAACTGTTGTCTCTTAAGGCTTGAACAACGTTCTTGGTTTCTATTTGGGATAGACAGCAGGAGTACAAACATATGTTTGCAGATTCAAAATGACTTCTTGTAACTCTTTCATATATATTTCCAATGATGTGTTCAGAAGGATGATTCTTTTCAACATAGGGGGTTTGAACTATCACATCAGTAGACACATTTGTGTCAAGATTTGATTCATTGAGTTCTGGTTTTTCAATGACAAAATCAGTTGTTTCACTATCAATTTTAGGTGCTTCTTCATTGTCCTGTCCTGAAGTCGATGCACCAATGTTTTCTAGATTCATTCTTTCAAACGAATCATGAAACCTTGCTGTGGTTCCAGACTCTTCTTCTCCATTTTGGTTGCTTGGATCCTCTTCATTTTGAACTCGATCATTTTGCACTTCTTGATTGTCTTGATTATGATCTGCTTGATCTTGTACTAGACTTTCATTGTTCTCTTGATTATCATCTTGAATTTGATCAACATTTGTCCTTGAGGAGTCCTTTATGAATGTATGTTCCTTCTTTATTTGTAACCTCTTTTCCAAATCCAATGTCTTCTGTTTTGAATCATCAAACACACTGGTTTTGTAAAATGATTCATCAAAATCTTCAGTATAGATTTTGAAAGACTTGATCAATTTTTCCAAGTCAAAGAGCCATGCTGCTCCATCAACTGTGTTAAATTGATTTTCGTTGAAGACTACATCTGAGGACTCAATTACCACTAAATAATCTTTCACATATACTCTGTAGGCCTTTGAGTGTGTAAAATAGCCCACAAAGAAACAGTCTAAGGATTTTTCTTGAAACTTGTTCAAGTAATCCTTGGTGTTCAACAGAGAACATTTGCATCCAAAAGCTTTAAAAAACTTGATATAGGGTTTTCTTTTATAGAAGATTTCATATGGAGTCTTGTTGTGACTTTGTTTATCAGTACCCTATTCTGAACATAGCATGCTGTGTTAATGGCTTCTGCCCGAAATGTGACAGGTAGATTAGCATCAGCTAGCATGATTCTAGCTGCTTCAATTAGTGTTCTGTTTCTTCTCTCAGCAACACCATTCTGTTCAGGTGTTCTTGGAGCTAAAAATTGCTTAAGTATTCCTTTGTTGTTGCAAAATTCTCCAATAAATCCATTTTTGAACTCAGTTGCATTGTCACTTCTCATCACTTTAACCCTTTTATCCAATTTATTTTCAATCCTGTCGACACAATTCATAATTAACTCAGCAGCCTCATCCTTTGTACTTATGAAAAAAACCCAAGTATATCTTGAGAAATCATCAATGATCACAAGACAGTATCTTTTCTTTCCAATGCTTGGCACACTCACAGGACCAAAGAGATCCATGTGAAGTAATTCAAGCACTTGATCAATTGAGTTGATGAGTTTAGTCTTATGAGAAGACTTGTGCTGCTTTCCTTTTTGACATGAAACACAATTTTCATCCAGTCTGAACTCTCAAGTAGGTAGGCCAATGACATGCCGACCTTTGACTAATTTGTTCATATTTTTGAGATTGACATGACACGACTTTCTATGCCACAACATTGCTTCATTCTCAGTGGCTCTAGATACAAAGCATGTACCTCCCCTTTAAACTGCATCTTTCATATTAAGCTCATACAAATTGCCATTTCTTGGGGCCAGCATCATGATCATCTCTGGTGGAATTACATATTCAGGTTTCAAAATGAAAAGTGTGAGTCATCAAAACCAACTTTATAACCCTTATCACACATCTAGGATATGCTCAAAAGATTATATTGAAGTCCTTCGACATAGAAAACATTGTCAAAAGTTACTTTGCCATTGGTCAAGATACCCTTTCCAACAATTTTACCTCCATTCTCATCACTGCCAAATGCCACTGGTCCCTCAAACTTCTCTTCATAGTTAACAAATGGACCTTTTGTCACAAGTTATGTGCCTAGAACATCCACTATCCATTTACCATACATCATTATGTGAAGTGGACTATTCCTTCACATTACAAAGAAAAGTGATTAGTGTAGGTTCCCAGCCGGATCTACACGGAATATCTCGTTCTACGTAGGTGCGGAATCCCTACGTAAGACGATACGAGCGTAGAAGACGAAACACGTTAAACACAATCAAACACACGTTACAATAAACAAAGAACACGTTGTATTGCAACTGATAACACGTGATATATCAATCACCGATTACACAAAACTGAACCACTCTCACAAACAAGCCATAACCTCAACCTATATAACATTCGACAACTTCGCCTAACATGTTTAGGCGAAGTTGTCACTAACTTCGCTTGTTCAACAAGTTCGCCCATATCAGGCGAACTTGTGAGACAACTTCGCTTAATTCTAAATACAAAACATACTAACTCGATTACAGACACTAGATACTGAACTACTGACATCATGTACCAACAGACTCCCCCTTGGCAGTAGCTTCATATCTCTATCTTCAAACACGTGTCTCGTAATCCCAAAAATCTTGTATCTTCCATCCTCAAGCATGAACGCCTTCTCGTACACAAACTGAAACTACTCTTTGATATTTCTTTGCTTCTTCTTTCCAAGCAGGAATGTAAAATATCTTTTTCTCGTTCAGCACCTGCAGATCAGCTTGAGACAAATTCACTAAATGCATAGGATCATATACTCTCATCAGCTCTTGTTCATCTTCATCTTCCATTACTGCTTCAGCTGTTTCACAATCAACGTACCACCATTTCAGATCTTTGAGCACATCCTTAAGCATTTGTTTCATCGGCACTTCTTTTAGACACCGGATCGGCTTATACTTCATTATCATCCAAGGCTTGCCATCTGCTCTCATTCCTCTGTCTTTGTCTTCAACGAGCTTTCCTCTCTGTTCAACAGCTCGAACTTTTTCTCCTTTATGCTTTCCTTCCAGACTATCTTCCCAATGATCCTAGCCATGTTATCATCACTCCTGTTTATCAACCCCAACCTGGCTAAGTCCTTCACTTCACACTCAGGCAACGTATTCAACAATCTCAACAACCTCTTGAAATACTGAACCCCATTATACCTTTTAATCACAAAAAGCCTCAACTGCTCATCATATAACCAGCATATAATCCCTATTTTCGATTCAGCATAACCCCTGATGTTGTGACTTTTCTTGAACATAGTAGGGACCACCGGTTTCTTAGTCTTTACGAACCACTGAGCGTAGCCTTCTTTCCATCTTGGCTGCTCCTCCCATTCTGTCTCATCACATTCCGTATCTTAACCCAAATATGACTTTTCAACTTCTGGAATTTCATGTTCAACGTTGTCCTCCACAATCTCTCCTTCTTCAACTTCATCGTCAATCACGATCTCAACCCATATCTTCTTAATCTCTTCCAATGGTAACACATCATCATCATCATCTAACACCTCCTTAGCATCCACAACCACCACATCATCACCCCCTGAACTGCCAGCTGCACTCGTTGACTCCCTCTGAGATGTGGAAGTCTGTGACAATCGTCAATTTCAGGTTAACTACGTTAACTCAACTCCGTCAATTCAAACTTAAGATCATTGAATCTATAACGCACACTTCATTACATTTAAACTAGGGTTTAAATGACGCTTAACACTTACTACATGTGTAGTCTTTCGGGATTTGCACCGAAACGCAAACGAGTTAACGCAAACGATTGGTGAATAAACGAAAAACGTCAAAACAGTAATTATGTGATAATTATGTGTTAGACTTATGTGTTATGTGATAACATGGTTATAAACGTTAACTCAAGATGTAAACAAGTTAGTTTAAGCTAGGAAAAGTAATACTTAGAAGTGGAGGGGCCAAAGTGTAACATAGATTATTATAAATACATCATTAACAATTAACCCTAACTTATTTTCTTTCCCCACAAGAATTCCGATCGGCCTCTCCTTCCTTGTGAACCTTTGGCTGCCGTCACCTATACACACACATACAACCATCAATTCAAGCTTTTGATTGAAGAATTAGGTGCTAGGAAGGTATAATCGATTATCCTATGCATCCTTTATACTTGATTTTGATGTTTGTTGGGTTAACTACAAACCCTAGCTGCCGATTTTCTTATGGTGTTGTGTTAATATGATTGTTGTTGATTTGTTAATGATATGATAACTAGAATTGATATTGTTACATACTAATTACTTGTGTCTTTGATTTGAGTTCAAACAAAAACCCTAATCATGTATGTAATGTGTAATTGATGTGCATGGATGGTGTTTATGGAGTCTAGAGTGTTATATGAACGCATGATAGTTCATAGATTGTTAATATGTTGAGTTTGGATGCAAACAGTTTCTGGACAGAATGTGTTATTGATGTTTAAGTGACTGTAACGAAGTGTAAATGTGAAAATTGGTTGAGATTATTGATACTACTGTAAACTAGGTTGAGTCTAGTTTCTAAAGAATATAAACTTGTAATTTTTGGACAAGTAGAAGTTAACTTTTATGATTTTACGAAAACGTTGTGCAAAGCTGAGCTGTTAGACCTGCTGTTAGGATGTTTTGTAAATATTATATCTCATGAACTACGAGACCAATTGGGTTGGTTCCACTTCTGGAAGTTGAGTTATTGAGTTAGGAACCTAACCCAAGTGGTCTTGCATTTATTGGATTTTTCGTTTAACAGGAATTGTAAATAACATTCTGTTGCGCATGAATTTGACTGTTATGAGTTTGCTGTAATGATTTGATGATTGTGAGAAAACTATGTGGAATAAAAATATAATAAAATATGTTCTGGAAACCTAAGACATATATGCTTCTGTGATGATTTTTGGTAAATTAATTGAGATGCTATGATCGGTGGAATAGTACAATCTTTCAAGTAGAATTTCTGTCTCGGTGAAACTAGCTGCTGAGTTTTGTGAAAATGCATGAAACATGATACTTGCTAATTTATTATTGTGTTTTGACCAAATTGCCCTTGAGGGGAATGATTGCAAATTAATTGTCGTGTTTTGACCAAAATGCCCTTGCGGGGAATAATAGCTAATTGATTGTAATGATTTGACCAAATTGCCCTCGTGGGGAATAGTTGGTAGTTAATTGTTATGAGTTAACCAAATTGCCCTTACGGGGAGTAATTGCTAGTGATGTACTTTATGAATACATGACACGTATATGATTGCTTACACATGTAATGTATCATAAATACACTTGTTAAAGTCACACACGATTCACAAACGAAACACGAAACATGTTATGTGCATAGGTATTATGTGCCGGGTCTAGAGACTCGATAATATTCCGACACTTAGAAAAATCTCTTTGTTGTTTTAGAACGCTAGAGAGAGTTTTTCTGTGACGCGCATCTTGGTGATTTAATTTGGGAATTTCTTCGCAAACAGTGAGTTTCACTTTCCCCTTTTAAACTTTTTAAACCCTTTTCACATGGGGGAGATAACATACTCCGAAACGCATTTAAGATTTTGTTAATATAGATTATATATCACTTGTAAAGACTAAGTGGCAAACGCAATAACAAAAGTCCTTCATAACATCGAACCGGTTAATATTTGGATAATAGCGAGTCACTGTTGAGTAGTACTACTGGGTTTGACAAACCCCACCCAACGCTAAACTCGACTGGAGGTCGAGTGGGTGTAATCTTGGCTAAACACATACCATGGTCTGGATGACCTGGTGGCAAGGCAAATGATAAACAGTCAGCTTCGGTGTCGAACACTTAGTGATACTTGTTTTATAGGCTAGCTACCTATAGATATATAATTGACATAACACTATCTGGTAACGCAAAACGTTGTAACGCAAAACGCTGAAACGCAAAACGCTGTACGCAAAACGCTGTAACGCAAAACGCTAAGCGCAAACGCTAAACGCTTTATTTTATATAAACTGTGAACTCACCAACCTTGTGTTGACACTTTTAGTATGTTATTCTCAGGTAGCCGAGGCGGGCGCGCGGTTTAGGATCATGCATTGCTTGAAACACTTTTAATTATGCAAACTTATTTTAAACTGTTATCATTAGGTTTTTAAGTCGTCCTGCGTGACGCAACATCGGTTTCTATGGTTTTACGCTTCCGCACTTATTTTCATTTAAACGTTTTTATGGTTTGATTATAACTAATGATTCCGATCCTATTAGTTCACACCCTCTGACGGTAAAACTCCGTTAGTGGATTTTGAGGGTGTGACTGATTGGTATCAGAGCCATTGGTTATAGCGAACTAGAAGCTGCATGCATACTAGACTATAACCGCGATGACCCATTAGTTATAATGATACGCACTGCATAGATTTGTGTAGTCTTTGTTATCTTATCTTTTTACCTCTTTCACTCATACGCGCGCGCATACACGGCTTACCTGTAGGAATGTCGACGCCGCCATCATCATCATCATCATCTGATCCGATGACTCATGCTCACGGGAAGGAACCGCAGTTACCCACCGCATCGCCACCTCGTGCAGTTCCGGGACTCGAAGCTCCTGCACCGAAGAGGTATCGCTTATCCGGAGGCATGTACGAAAACGAAGTTAGCTGGGATTGGTACCCTAACATGATCAGACGTATGGTCTATCGCGAACAAGTTCCCCCATTACCTCACTCGAACCATCCTGCTTATCCCAACACCCTACCACCCATAACCGAACCTGTAGAGCGAGTTCTCGCAGCTGTTGTTTCATGTTTGGAGTGTGATGTGGGTTACATGCGCTATACGAGAGCGAACGTTTCCGGACTGTTAAAAGACGGAACCGAGACTAAGAAGGAAATTGCCCGCATGGCAGCGGCAATGAAGGAAATGCAAGAGGCTAGTGATCAACAGATGAAGATTATGAGGAAGATGCAAGCCGAGATGATAGACTTGCAAGAGCAACTACAAGTAGCAAGGACCCGAACCGAGATAGCTTTAGAGCGTTGTGATGTCTTAAAAATGCAAATTGCTCAGAACGCAGCCGAACCCGAGGCAGAGCCTGAGGCAGAACCTGAGGCAGAGCCGGAGGAAAAACCGGCTGAGGAGGAGGCACACTCAGAGGTGTCCTCAGACGATGACATCTAGACACGGTAGCGGTAATATCAACTTGACTGCAGCAGAGCTCCAAACTCTGCTGAATGACCACGCAGCGGCCGCTCTAGCCGCACATGTTTAGAACCAAGCTGGAGGTCCAATTGGAACGTGTACCTTCAAGAATTACCTTGACTGCAAGCCCAGTACGTTTAAGGGCACTGAGGGAGCTATAGGCTTCCTGCGTTGGGCTGAGAAGGCCTAGTCGGCTTTTGAGATGTGTAATTGTCCCCCTGCCAGTAGGGTCAAATTCGCTGCTGGAACACTTGAGGATTCTGCCCTCACTTGGTGGAATTCGAACGTGCAGATCCTTGGATTGGAACTGGCTAACGCTATGAACTGGGAGGAGTTCAAGAACATGATGCGAGAAGAGTACTG
This sequence comes from Bidens hawaiensis, assembly GCF_021521415.1. NCBI lineage: Eukaryota > Viridiplantae > Streptophyta > Magnoliopsida > Asterales > Asteraceae > Bidens > Bidens hawaiensis. The sequence continues at coordinate 620,693 of NW_027491035.1, read as the reverse complement.
TCCGAGAGAAGAGATTCCAAAATTAGAGTCAGAATTTTGGTCGCTGAAGATGGTGGGCACAGAAATCGAAGCCTACACTACTCGTTCTCACGAGTTAGCGGTGATGTGTCCGCGGATGGTAGATCCGCCGAGTAAGAGGATTGAAATGTATATTGATGGGTTAGCATCGCAAATTCAGGGCATGGTGACGTCTTCCAGACCAGCCACGATTCAACAAGCAATCCGTTTAGCTCACAAACTGACGGATCAAGCAGTGACCCAAGGTGCGCGCTACCACCTAGGGGTTCAACCACTAAAGCCCGTGACAACCCGAGTAATGACAACCACAGCAACAGCAACCCGAGCAGCGGAAAGAGGAAGTTTGACAACACCAGATCCTCGTCCTCGAACCTCCCACCGCAACAACACTACCGTAAGCCCGAATTCACTCGGAGCTTTAACAATCAAAGTCACAACAACAATAACAACGGTAGCGGGCAGGGTTCGAGCGGATATGCTGGGAAATATCTGAAGTGCAATAGGTGCAACTATCATCATGTTGGCCCGTGTGACCGTGTCAAGTGTCAGAGATGCGGAAAGATGGGTCACCAGGCGAAGGAATGTAGAGGAGACCTTGCGGCAAAGGGTGCTCCTAAACCACCTATGACGACGAAGGGATGTTTCGAATGTGGGCAGGAAGGTCATTTCATGAAAGATTGTCCCAAGCTGAAACAGAACGACAACAACAGAGGTAATGGAAGTGGCAGTAGTGGTGGAAGCAATGGCAAGGGAAGAGCTTTTGTAATTGGGTCGGGTCAAGCCTGCAATGATCCGTACGTGGTGACTGGTAAGTTCCCTGTGAACGATTTTTTTGCTTCTGTATTGTTTGACACTGGAGCTGATAGGAGTTTTGTGTTGAAAGCCTTTAGTCAACTCTTAGACTTAACTCCAACTCCGTTAGATGCTAAGTTTCCTGTTGAATTAGCTGACGGTAAGACTATAGTAACGACTCATGTACTTGCGGGATGTAAGTTAAAACTGTCAGGTCATGTCTTTGATATTGACCTTATTCCTTTTACACTTAGTAGTTTCGATGTCGTGGTTGGCATGGACTGGTTATCCGAGAACCGAGCGGAGATTATATGTCACGACAAGATAGTACACATTACTACCCCTTCCGGCGAGATCATTTCGATCCGGGGTGAGAGAAGCGGCATGACCACCAGCGTCATTACCCTCATGAAGGCGCAGAAGTATCTACGAAAGGGTCATCCGGCAATTTTGGCACAGATTGTTGAGAAACCCGCGGAGGAGAAGTGAATTGAAGATATACCTGTTGTGCGAGATTTTCCGGAAGTTTTCCCGGAGGATTTGCCGGGACTCCCTCCTATTCGTCAAGTCGAATTCCAAATCGAGTTGACACCCGGTGCAGCACCCATAGCACGAGCCCCGTATCGGCTCGCACCGGCGGAGCTTCAGGAACTGTCCACTCAGTTGCAAGATTTGTTGGATAAGGGTTTTATCCGACCTAGCTCATCGCCATGGGGAGCCCCTGTCTTATTTGTCAGAAAGAAGGACGGGACTTTCCGAATGTGTATCGACTACCGGGAGTTGAACAAGGTGACGGTCAAGAACCGTTATCCTTTACCCCGAATTGATGATTTGTTTGACCAGCTCCAAGGATCGAGTTACTACTCGAAGATCGATCGGCGATCCGGTTACCATCAACTAAGAGTGCGCGAAGAGGATATTTCAAAGACGGCTTTCAGAACACGGTATGGTCACTACGAGTTTTCGGTTATGCCTTTTGGACTAACCAACGCACTAGCCGTATTTATGGATCTCATGAATCGAGTATGCAAGGCGTACCTTGACAAGTTTGTGATTGTTTTCATTGATGATATTCTTGTCTACTCCAAGAACGAAGCTGACCATGAAGAACACTTAAGGGTAATTCTGGAATTGTTGAAGAAGGAACAACTGTATGCTAAACTCTCGAAATGTGAATTTTGGCTTCGCGAGGTTCACTTTTTAGGGCATGTGATCAACGAGAATGGTATCCATGTCGATCCCGGTAAGGTAGAGGCCATCAAAAACTGGGAAGCACCTAAGACTTCGACTGAGGTGCGGCAATTCCTAGGACTGGCCGGCTACTACCGACGTTTCATCGAGGGATTTTAAAATATTGCTCAACCCCTCACCGCTTTGACTCACAAAGGCACTAAGTACAATTGGGGTGACGCGCAAGAATCCGCTTTTCAATTGTTGAAAACCAAACTCTATAGCGCCCCTATTCTAGCCCTCCCCGAGGGAATGGAAAATTTTGAGGTACACTGTGACGCGTCTATACAAGGTCTCGGTTGTGTGCTGATGCAACTCGAGAAGGTTATAGCTTACGCCTCTCGACAACTACGGGTTCACGAGAAGAACTACACGACCCATGATTTGGAACTCGGAGCTGTGGTGTTTGCCCTTAAGATATGGAGGCATTACTTGTAAGGTACCAAGTTTACCATTTACACCGACCACAAGAGTCTCCAACATATCTACGATCAGAAGGAGCTGAACATGCGACAGCGTCGTTGGGTCGAGCTGCTCAAGATTATGATTGTGCCATCAAGTACCACCCTGGCAAGGCCAATGTAGTGGCCGACGCACTCAGTAGAAAAGAAACAGATAAACCCAGACGAGTGCGAGCACTGCAACTCACGATCCATGCAAACTTACCCGACCAGATTCGCGAGGCGCAACCTGAAGCTTTGAAAGATGATAATCTTCCATCGGAACTCATGCGGGGCATGAAAAGCAACTTGAAACCAGATCGGACGGGGTCCGATATTTTGAGAACCGGATTTGGGTTCCACGGTACGGAGAGTTGAGAACTCTGGTGATGGACGAAGCTCACAAGTCCCGATATTCTATCCACCCTGGCTCAGATAAAATGTACCATGATTTAAAGGCACTTTACTGGTGGCCGAACATGAAAGCCGACATTGCCACCTACGTGAGCAAATGCTTGACTTGCGCCCGAGTCAAAATAGAATACCAGAAACCATCTGGCCTACTACAACAACCGGAACCAATGTGGAAATGGGAACACATCTCAATGGATTTTATCACGGGTTTACCTAAGACACCGACGGGATGCGATACCATCTGGGTGATCGTTGACCGGTTGACTAAGTCTGCACACTTCTTAGCGATTAAGGAATCGGACAAAATGGAAAGACTGACTCGTGTTTACATGAAAGAAGTGGTGTCTAGGCACGGAGTGCCTGTCTCAATCATTTCTGATCGAGATTCTCGTTTCACTTCGCACTTTTGGAAGTCGCTGCAAAGCGCACTAGGCACCCGTCTTGATATGAGCACAGCATACCGTCCTCAGACGGATGGGCAAAGTGAACGAACTATTCAGACCCTGGAGGATATGTTGCGTGCGTGCGTGTTGGATTTCGGAAAAAGTTGGGAACCTCACTTACCTTTGGTAGAGTTTTCGTATAATAACAGCTACCACGCAAGTATCAAAGCAGCGCCGTTTGAAGCGCTGTACGGACGGAAGTGTCGATCACCACTCTGCTGGGCAGAGGTGGGTGACAGCCAAATCACTAGTCCAGAATTGGTACTCGAAACTTCGGAAAAGATTGTTCAAATCCGAAATTGCATGGCAGCAGCACGAGATCGCCAAAAGAGTTACGCCGACAAGCGCCGAAAACCTCTCGAATTTCAAGTGAACGATCGAGTGTTACTCAAAGTCTCACATTGGAAAGGTGTGGTTCGCTTTGGTAAGCGAAACAAACTCAACCCACGATATGTTGGTCCTTACCGGATAACTGAGCGCATTGGTCCGGTGGCGTACCGACTGGACCTACCAACGGAACTCAGTGGCGTACACAATGTATTCCACGTATCCAATTTGAAGAAATGCTTATCCGATGAAACCCAAGTAGTCCCTTTGGATGAACTACAAGTTGATGAACAATTACGTTTCATTGAGGAACCAGTCGAGGTTTTGGATTGGGAAACCAAAACGCTCAAGCATAGCAAAATTCCAATCGTAAAGGTTCGTTGGAACTCGAGACGTGGACCGGAGTTCACGTGGGAACGCGAGGATCAAATGATGAAAAAGTATCCTCACCTTTTTGAAGAGCTAACCAAACACAGAAAACCGCGAAACTCGGCAAACTGTCGGACATCACCGAAGGTATGAATTAAATTTCGGGACGAAATTTCTTTCTACTAGGGGATGATATGACAAACTGAAAATTTTTCTTACTTTTTCAGACACTCATTACGACTTGACTCAAATTTTCGGGACGAAAATTCTTTAACATGGGAATGATGTGACAATCGTCAATTTCAGGTTAACTCCGTTAACTCAACTCCGTCAATTCAAACTTAAGATCATTGAATCTATAACGCACACTTCATTACATTTAAACTAGGGTTAAATGACGCTTAACACTTACTACATGTGTAGTCTTTCGGGATTTGCACCGAAACGCAAACGAGTTAACGCAAACGATTGGTGAATAAACGAAAAACGTCAAAACAGTAATTATGTGATAATTATGTGTTACACTTATGTGTTATGTGATAACATGGTTATAAACGTTAACTCAAGATGTAAACAAGTTAGTTTAAGCTAGGAAAAGTAATACTTAGAAGTGGAGGGGCCAGAGTGTAACATAGATTATTATAAATACATCATTAACAATTAACCCTAACTTATTTTCTTTCCCCACAAGAATTCCGATCGGCCTCTCCTTCCTTGTGAACCTTTGGCTGCCGTCACCTATACACACACATACAACCATCAATTCAAGCTTTTGATTGAAGAATTAGGTGCTAGGAAGGTATAATCGATTATCCTATGCATCCTTTATACTTGATTTTGATGTTTGTTGGGTTAACTACCAACCCTAGCTGCCGATTTTCTTATGGTGTTGTGTTAATATGATTGTTGTTGATTTGTTAATGATATGATAACTAGAATTGATATTGTTACATACTAATTACTTGTGTCTTTGATTTGAGTTCAAACAAAAACCCTAATCATGTATGTAATGTGTAATTGATGTGCATGGATGGTGTTTATGGAGTCTAGAGTGTTATACGAATGCATGATAGTTCATAGATTGTTAATATGTTGAGTTTGGATGCAAACAGTTTCTGGACAGAATGTGTTATTGATGTTTAAGTGACTGTAACGAAGTGTAAATTTGAAAATTGGTTGAGATTATTGATACTACAGTAAACTAGGTTGAGTCTAGTTTCTAAAGAATATAAACTTGTAATTTTTGGACAAGTAGAAGTTAACTTTTATGATTTTACAAAAACTTTGTGCAAAGCTGAGCTGTTAGACCTGCTGTTAGGATGTTTTGTAAATATTATATCTCATGAACTACGAGACCAATTGGGTTGGTTCCACTTCTGAAAGTTGAGTTATTGAGTTAGGAACCTAACCCAAGTGGTCTTCCATTTATTGGATTTTTCGTTTAACGGGAATTGCAAATAACATTCTGTTGCACATGAATTTGACTGTTATGAGTTTGCTGTAATGATTTGATGATTGTGAGAAAACTATGTGGAATAAAAATATAATAAAATATGTTCTGGAAACCTAAGACATATATGCTTCTGTGATGATTTTTGGTAAATTAATTGAGATGCTATGATCAGTGGAATAGTACAATCTTTCAAGTAGAATTTCTGTCTTGGTGAAACTAGCTGCTGAGTTTTGTGAAAATGAATGAAACATGATACTTGCTAATTTATTATTGTGTTTTGACCAAATTGCCCTTGAGGGGAATGATTGCAAATTAATTGTCGTGTTTTGACCAAAATGCCCTTGCGGGGAATAATAGCTAATTGATTGTAATGATTTGACCAAATTGCCCTCGTGGGGAATAGTTGCTAGTTAATTGTTATGAGTTGACCAAATTGCCCTTACGGGGAGTAATTGCTAGTGATGTACTTTATGAATACATGACACGTATATGATTGCTTACACATGTAATGTATCATAAATACACTTGTTAAAGTCACACACGATTCACAAACGAAACACGAAACATGTTATGTGCATAGGTATTATGTGCCGGGTCTAGAGACTCGATAATATTCCGACACTTAGAAAATCTCTTTGTTGTTTTAGAACGCTAGAGAGAGTTTTTCTGTGACGCGCATCTTGGTGATTTAATTTGGGAATTTCTTCGCAAACAGTGAGTTTCACTTTCCCCTTTTAAACTTTTTAAACGCTTTTCACATGGGGGAGATAACATACTCCGAAACGCATTTAAGATTTTGTTAATATAGATTATATATCACTTGTAAAGACTAAGTGGCAAACGCAATAACAAAAGTCCTTCATAACATCGAACCGGTTAATATTTGGATAATAGCGAGTCACTGTTGAGTAGTACTACTGGGTTTGACAAACCCCACCCAACGCTAAACTCGACTGGAGGTCGAGTGGGTGTAATCTTGGCTAAACACATACCATGGTCTGGATGACCTAGTGGCAAGGCAAATGATAAACAGTCAGCTTCGGTGTCGAACACTTAGTGATACTTGTTTTATAGGCTAGCTACCTATAGATATATAATTGACATAACACTATCTGGTAACGCAAAACGTTGTAACGCAAAACGCTGAAACGCAAAACGCTGTACGCAAAACGCTGTAACGCAAAACGCTAAACGCAAACGCTAAACGCTTTATTTTATATAAACTGTGAACTCACCAACCTTGTGTTGACACTTTTAGTATGTTATTCTCAGGTAGCCGAGGCGGGCGCGCGGTTTAGGATCATGCATTGCTTGAAACACTTTTAATTATGCAAACTTATTTTAAACTGTTATCATTGGGTTTTTAAGTCGTCCTGCGTGACGCAACATCGGTTTCTATGGTTTTACGCTTCCGCACTTATTTTCATTTAAACGTTTTTATGGTTTGATTATAACTAATGATTCCGATCCTGTTAGTTCACACCCTCTGACGGTAAAACTCCGTTAGTGGATTTTGAGGGTGTGACAAAGTCCCAAGAGCTTGTTCAGTTCTTGGCAACTCTACACCTGCACCTTTCGATGCATTGGGATCATCGTCTCGATCGTTACGCTTTTTTGTCCTCAGCTCGTCACCCTTACAACTCATCTCTTCACACCCTTCATCACTTGTAACCAGGTATAAAATCATAAAACGACATAAGTCTGGACAAGAACCAAGTAACCAGGTATAAAATCATAAAACGACATAAGTAGAATAAATTTTAGAAATAAAGTACACGAGATCAAATTTAGTCTAGTCGGGGACCAACATGTTTTAGAAAAGATCCGAACAGGAATCATACTAATTAAGTGACTGTCACATAGATCCATGTTCAGCTGTATTATGACATAAAGAAACAGGTTGTAAGCAGGTAAATAACTTAAAATGGTTTTCATCGTTTTTGTGATACGGGTTAGCTTCAATTAAGCTCAAAACTTAAATGGGCAACACATCAGAGATTATGATGCCTCCTATCTATTCTCAAAGCTTATTTGGCTTTCCCCAAGTCACCCCGAGTTGACCTCGACCCATAGTGTCTGATTAAATTGTAAGTACACGCCGATCTGTAGAGTCTTCTTCCCGTTCTCTTTCTTGCATCTTGATTGAGAAGTATTAACATTATAAGCTCTAGAATGTCTTAGTAACACATAATAATAAATTTTATTTTATTATTTATTTATTTTTTTTAAATAATAAGATTTACACAGCTTCAAGTAAACTACTGCAAGTCCCGAATCTGGATCACTGCAGTTTTTGACACACCATCTTCACGGGAATCAGAACACTCACGGGCTCGTGTATGACTTGGTAATCGCTTTTCTGCCTATCATTCGGAAATATATATATGGAGACATGCACAACTCTTAAGGAGTTTCCACGTAAAATCGAGGAGATTTAGTTAGTATCACTTCTACTTTTATGCACCATAAAAAGCTACCATGACATACAATGACTGTTCTAAAGTCTTTTAGGCCTAATAACTTCACTAGTTAAGTACATAGAATCAGTTTGTTCATCACTTTCCAAGGTTGGATCAATTTTCTTTTAAACATTGTATAGATACTTCTTACGAAGCAGTAGACTTGAAAAATTATTTCATCTCCCGTAAAAAATTTTAACTTCTATCGCCCCGATCAAGTCAAAGTCTTCAGGTAAATGGCTATCCTGAAGATCCAATGGATCAGCTGGACCGACCACATACGAGTATTTGTCCTTCTAACTAATTATGAACGACTAATTTTCAGCGAAAGAATAAAAACACATCATAAACCGCCCCGGTCACGTTCAGTCATCTGGTTAATGGCTATCCTCATACTCTACAGGTAGAAATGAGGACCAAACATATCCGAAGATATGTCCTTCAAACTGAAGCAACCGACATAATTCTAAGCGATAGTGACGTTTTTTTTTTTTTTACAATAAAAAAAACGAAAAACTCGGTTACTCGGGATTGATCATCACATTTAGCTCAACAAGGTTTTGAAAACGAGTTTTGTCAAACGCTTTAACAAATCAGCGAAATTATCTAACGAATCAACCTTTTCGAGCACAATCAATTTCTTCTCAGCACAATCCCGTATAAAATGATGATGGATGTCAATGTGTTTAGTTTTGATATGCTTTACGGGATTGTTAGTTACTGAGATAGCAGCAGTGTTATCTATGAAAATAGGAGTATGAGTGAAATTCAGACCGTAATCGCGCAATTGCTGTTGTATCCAAAGAACCTGGGAGCAGCAGTTCGATGCTGCCATGTATTCTGCTTCACAGGTAGAAATGGCGACTGAGGTCTGCTTCTTGCACTGCCAGGACACTAATCTGCCTCCAAGAAACTGACATCCACCTGTTGTTGACTTCCGATTCTGATTGCATCCTCCATAATCAGAATCCGTGTAGGCGACTAACTCCAAGTCTCCCCCTTTCGTGTACCACAACCCTAGCTTAGGCTTGCCTTTGATATACCGCAATATCCTCTTCACACCCTTCATCACTATCCATGCCTCTGGTATCTTGAAACCAGGATACAGTACGATCGCTTCATTTTTGGTAAGTGCACAGTGTAATCTTTGTCACAGATCTGAGACACACTCAGCAGATTATGCTTCAGCTCTTCAACGAAATTCACCTTTTCTAACTTCATTTTACCATTAGTCACCGTCCCAATTCCAGTAATTCTACCACCACTCTCTCCAGCAAAACTTACTCTACCTCCCTGAACAGGTTCCATTCGTGTAACAAATTCTTGTTACCCGTCATGTGCCGGGAACAGCCGCTATCCACAACCCATAGATTGTTTGCAGCCCTGTTCAACTGTTCCTGCACGATTAAAGCAAAGGATTAAAATCTGGGGACCCAAGACCTACTGGTCTTGGGTCGATTAAATCTGTTAAAAGGCATCCCGTACTTTGGCTGTCCAAAGTTAGTATTAGAATGATTTCTGTAAGTCCTAAAAGGATACCTTCTAGTAGATTGACTATGAGGCCATCCAAACCTTCGTGAATTAAATTAATTATAACTAATGATTTGGTTGTTAACAGGGAAAAACTGAGATCGACTTCTTTGAAAACCTGGATTAGTCCAATATCTGAACTTTGATGAGTTTTTATTCTTACCATTATAGTAATTACTGTTAGTTCTATTCTCTGTTTTCGAAGGCCTCATACCTCTGAATCTCTGATTCAGAGGGCAATCAGCAATCAGGTGTCCTATTTGATTGCATCTGAAACAGCTCCTGTGTTCAACTTTCGTCTCAACAGTTGTTTTAGATGTTGAGGTTGCATTACTGCCCGTTTGTCTAACATATGGTGGGACATACGGGTTTAGTGGAGAATTCTTTTCAGTTGGTTTATGTTCCTCTCTACGTTTTAGTAACACTGCCTCTTCTTTTGTCTCACTAGACTCGGATGTCTTGTCCGAATTTGATGAGACAGAACTAGGAACAGAAATCTTAACATTCGAAACAGGCTTACTCGTTTCGCTTTTACTAACTTCTGGATCTTTAATCGTAACCTCAACAGGAGCTGTCTGACCAATTTCAACATCAACAGATTTCTGATTACTAGGATCATAAGTATAGTTATGATTATAAGGTGGTGGAACTTCAGAATATCCAATTCCTCCTCTTTTAACTGGGGAACGTTGATCACTTACGAGGTGATCAAGTATTGCGGAGGAATTTCTAAATTGCTCAAGCTTTCTGTTTAGTTCCACCACTTTCACCTGGTAATCAGCTATCTGTTTATCCCTTTCAGCAATTAGTTTGGTTTTCTCTTCTAACACTTCATAGCTAAGATCAATTACTTGTATTTTTTCAGCTAGACTGGCTTTAAGACTTCTGATATCTTTCTCACTAGCTTTTATTTTTACAGTGTAATTTTTTTCTCTAGTTTTAGTGTAATAATGATCTTCTTTTAATGTTCTAAATTGTGCATCCAAACTAACAAACTGATCAGTTATTGTTTTCAATTGTTCAGACAGATTTTCACATTTCGTACAAGGGAGCTTAGAAATTACCTCAAAGAGCTGATCTGTCACCTCTGCCATATAAGCTTGATCTTCTCTTGACTCTGTTTTTTTCTTCAGTTTCGATGTTAACCATGTTGGCCTGTTCGAACACTTCCTCAACTTGCAGATTCCAATTGTATTCCCCGTTCTGTCTGGATATCATCGCCCTATTCTCGTTACTTCCCCCATTTGGTTGTGTTGGCCTGTTCTGACTATGTTCCACTCGTTCATTTGTGCATTCTTTAGCAAAGTGTCCATTCTGTTGACAGTTATAACACCGAACCTTTGACTTATCAAACCCTGGTCTTTCACCAACGAATTTTCTACCAGTCTTCTTCATAAACCTTTTAACTCTTCTTACTATCATCGCCATCTGCCATTGCAGATACATCTCCTCCAGATCATCAGCATCGATCTGATCATAGTCTTCCTCTAAAGTTGCAGGGTCAACAATTTTACCTTTAATGTAATTTTCGTAAGAAGCAATGAAAGATGTATAGAGAGCAAACTGTTGTTCAGCAGATTTAACACTCATGGGCATCTGAGAGTAGTTGTTGTTCGGAACACTTGAAGAAAAACTACCCTTTGTTGTTTGAGGTTTAGAAGTATTTGTTCCACCAGCTACGAAACACACATCACCATCCATGTTGAGAGTTACACGACCATCATGAGTTGAGTTAGCACTCGAGTCTCCCTTTGAGTAGTAAGCTGATGATTCCGACTTCGAACTTGAACTTGAATTACCTTTCGCACCATACATTCCCGGATCCTGAACCTGATCAGTTGGTGTCTTTTTTCGAACCATGTTAAGTTCAAAGTTCGTAGTTTGTTGACTGCTGTTTCCAAGTCAATGTTGGCAAACTCTTTATCTTCTCTCATCAAGACAGTGTATATCTCCCATTTCGGTAGGAGAGCATCAAGGAGTTTTTCTACGATCTCCTCTTCTTTGTAAACAATGGAATAATTGCTGAGTTCGGTCATCAGGTGATAATATCTTGTGATGATATCATCAAGTGATTCATTCTTCAAGTATTTGAACACCGAGAATTGGGTTTTGAGTAGCTTAATCTTGGATGCACGTATCCCCACATTACCTTCAAATCGGTTTTCAAGCGCTTCCCATAGCTCTCTAGCGGTTTTATATTTCCTGAAGGTGTGAAGAATCTCTTGTGGAAGAGCCATTGTTATCGCAGCATGAGCTTTGCTTTCAGCCTCATACATCTTCTTTTCTTCCTCTTCCATCTTATTGTATTTCTTAATTTGTTCACGACCCTCATACAAAGCCGTTGGTGGAATGTATCCATCTTGAATGCACACCCACATCTTAGCATCTTGATATTTAACATACCGCTCAAACCGAACTTTCCAAGCCACGAAGTCGGTACCCTTAAGCATTTTCGGTGCCTTAGTAGCTGAACCTGCTTCCACCTCCATTTTCACCAGTTCCGTAATATTTATAGAAGTCATCTTTGGAAGAAATACAAACGAGCACTCAAAGAAACCAAAAATAAAAATTTTATTCTGAATAGTACTGTAGGCGAAGTTAAACTTAACTTCGCTTAAGTCTTAAGTTCGCTTGAATTCTTAACTTCGCTCCTTTTTAAATTCGCCTGATTAGGCGAAGTTGTAGATAATTTCGCTTAAGTTAAGCGAACTTGTGAGGTAGGCAAAGTTGTTAATAACTTCGCTTAACCTTATATCTTCGCCTAAACCCTACAAACAGTAGCGGCAACTTCGCCTGATGAACAATTGTTTATGCAGGTTTGATTTTGAAGTTTTGCGAGGTATGCGAAGGTGTAATGGGTTGTATTTGATGGTGGGAGGTGAGTAAGACACAAAAACTCGGTATTTTAACGTAAACTCGTCCCGCAAAAAGTCGAACGGAACGATTTCTACACCCGTGTGATAATCCCGAACCACACAATCACGAGCAAATGCTCTGATACCAATTGTAGGTTCCCAGCCGGATCTACACGGAATATCTCGTTCTACGTAGGTGCGGAATCCCTACGTAAGACGATACGAGCGTAGAAGACGATACAAGTTAAACACAATCAAACACACGTTACAATAAACAAAGAACACGTTGTATTGCAACTGATAACACGTGATATATCAATCACCGATTACACAAAACTGAACCACTCTCACAAACAAGCCGTAACCTCAACCTATATAACATTCGACAACTTCGCCTAACATGTTTAGGCGAAGTTGTCACTAACTTTGCTTGTTCAACAAGTTCGCCCATATCAGGAGAACTTGTGAGACAACTTCGCTTAATTCTTAATACAAAACATACTAACTCGATTACAGATACTAGATACTGAACTACTGACATCATGTACCAACAATTAGTTAGATGATGAAGTGCAAGCAGTTTCAACTTGCAAATCATCAGTTTCAATTTCAGTAGCAGCATTGAGTGTGAGTGTTATGGATTCAGGATCTTCATGAGTAACTTTAATGTGGTCTGAATCATCAGTTTCATGTCCACACTCCCTTGGAGTCTTCGCAAATGAAGTTGTGCTAAGACTATCAGTCACTTCATTGTTACATTCTTGAACAACATAGTCTTTCTTTCTTGAGTAGTCTCTCACATCCATATTCATCTCTTCCTTAAATTCAACCTTAGGTTTGCAAAGAAATCCTTGAGGTTTATAACCATGTTTCAACAAGAACTTCTCATCACCAGTTAATTAAGTAGGTTTCTTCCTAGGATGAACACCTTTGTTTATCTTCTTTTCACTGTTTGGTGATCCTGAGAATCATCAGATTTAACTGATTTTGTGTCATTATTGGGAATGATTCTAAGAGGTTGAAAGTTCTTTTTCGCAACAAATTCAGATTTCTTAGGAGATCTGCTTCTTCTACCTTGTTTAGCAATTGGTTTCTTGGGTTTCAAACCAACATTCTTTTCTTTGGTAGTCTTTTGTGCAGCTTGCTTATCAGATTCATTCTTCATCTCATTTTCACACACCTTCCCCTTTCCCAAATATTATTCATACTTCTGTTTATAGAGAATAAAGTTTTGTCCAAACTTTTTCTTATTTGGAACATTGAAGGGTTTGAAGTTGAGTCATCACATTTCTTGCACCACACCTTTCCTTTAAATCTTTCATGATCACTTCCTTTCTTGAATCTCTCACTTGGTCTAGGGGGTCTCACACCAAGTGATTTCTGAGTCTTTATACCATCAAAGTCAATTGAAAAAGGAACAAATTCTTCAATCTTGATATCTTGTCTTTCAACTTTTCCCTTAACAATGACAATTTTCTTCATATTCAAAGGCTCTTCATCTAAGTTCTCTTTATGCCTTGACTGCCTTTTCACATACTCTTCCATGGTTTCAACTTCCCCAATATCAAACACTTCATGGTTTGAGAAAATTGGATAAACTGGAATGTAGTTGTCACCAATAATTGTTTCAGTGACCCTCTTTGTCACACCCTGCCAAGACAGAAACGCAGGTGTGTGACGTCATGTATACCGTAAGCATATGATTATCGCCAACATTCATGTATTAGGATACCAATAGTATTAAAAAGCGTTTACAAATCATAACTTATTTTCAAACAAAATTTGTTGAAAACAATTAGGAGATTTCTCGTATATGTCCCTAAACATCGATAGGGTTATACAAGAAAGATCCTCCAAAATGGTATCCTAATTATGCATTGAGGTCCCGTCTTCATGATTCCTTATGAGCGTTGTTAATTCCCTGATAAACATACGTTTAAAAAGTCAACACAATGGTTTGTGAGTTCACAGGTTTTAAGACTTGTTATGAAATCATGTTTTCATAAATCATTGAATCAGTTCACAAACAAGCATACGATAACTTATTGAAACAAATACGATGATCCTCCGTAGACTAGCTAAATCTAAGAATTAATATGATGAACCCTGAGCCTATAACCAAACCACGACTTATATCCTTTTGCCATGTTCAAATCTCACAGATAGAATATACGCACCTTTTTTCGATGCAATATCGGAGGTTAGCGCGAATAACCTAACAGTAGAGGGAAATGTCAACGTCAATAGTACTATTCGTATATTCCTGTGGCTAACTCCTTTAGCTAATGGTTATAGTATGCAAGCAAGGGACTTATAGCACTACATAGTTCAACTCATGATCGCATAAGGATTGTGTGTTTTGTTTCTAATTATCGAATATAAAAGCAGTTGTGTATGTTTTCCACCCCCGGATTAATAAAACAATAAAACAGTAAAAGGGGGTAGTGAAACTCACCTCGTGAGTTCAGTAGTTGTTTGCTGGCAATTGAAATTTAGACCCAGTTATGCTGCCTTCACACGTCCTAAACGCGTAAGGTCAGTTAGTTCGTTATCGACTCACACTTCGGTTATGCTAGTCGCTTTCACCCAACTAGTAGTCTTGTTTATTCGTTTGTGCCGGTTGCTTTCACCAACCGGTCGTTTCGTTTGTTTGCGTCGGTTGCTTTCTCCAACCGAACGTTTCGTTTGTTTGTGTCGGTTGCTTTCACCAACCGAATTCTTCGCTTATTTCGTAAGTAACTTTTCATACGCTAGTTTTTGGACGTCCGTTGGTGATAGGTTTTTATATAAATTATTTATATACTTGTATAAATATTAGGAACATAACTCTTATTAGTGTCGGTTTCATTTATATATAACCGATTCGTTTGTTCGAGTAGTAAATAAATATAAAAATTATATTTATTTCTAGTTGATAATTTGTTAAATTACAATTAATGTTTGTAGTGAAACGTAATATATTTACATTTTCTTTCGTAATCTTCGAACCTACTTTATATATCGTTTCGGTCATTTAAGACGCACAAGTTATTATTTTCTTTTCGTCATATGTTTTCCAATATTTTTCAATATATATATTAATGTAAAAAAATCAACGTTTTGAGAAAAATTACCGTTGTTGCAAATAACATTTATTATTTATTGTTTTAAAATATAAAACTTAGTTTTATTCAGGAATCACATGTAAGCTTTATATACTTATGTAGCTTGTTTTGAACATGAATAATTAAACAAATATATTTTTGTTTACTTGAAATTTATGGGAGCACATTTTGACACTAAAATATCTTTATTTCTATAAAAAAATATTTTATTTTAAAAACATAAGCTTCTATTTATATGTCCAAAAAGCCACGTTTTTTTATTCTCAACTTTATATATTTTCCCAATTGTTTATATTTTACTAAAATTCACGACACATATATGTTTCTCAAAATCGTGTTATAAACCAAGAGAACCGTGTTTCTACAACCTTAACTTTATATATCTAAAACTAAATACTTCTATAAGTTTATTTTTCCATCTTTCAAATGAACTATATTGGATATATATTTTGAATGAAAATCAATCTTTATGTGTTATTTTTGAAGTTTTGTAATTACCATTTAGGTTCATCTTTTATTCTCATCACTAATATGAAATAAATCTTTTCAATAAGTATGTAAACATCATCTTTTACAATATTCTTGTACATAATCACCTTTCATATTTTATTAACTTGTATTTTATAACCCTCTCAAATCTTAACTAAAACTCATATTTATTAAGTTAAGCTTATGTTTTAGCATCATTAACACATTACCGTGTATTTTAATCGTTGGGTGCTTAAGCTAGCATATACACACTAAATATATAGATAGGCGCAAGAGGTTTAGCTCACATAGTTTTAAGATTAAACCCTTAGTGAGAGAGAGATTAAAGAGTCTTGAGCTTGTGTCTCTATGTAACGCTCGTTTATCTTCCGACCGGGAAGCGTCTCCTACACCATCTTGATCTTGAAACACAATGATATATATTAATTAGGAAGTTTGTATGTATGTGTTTGCATGTACATCACAGAGAGAGAGAGAGAGAGAGAATATAATGGAGAAAGTGATCGTGAGTATATATGAGTATCATACCTAATGAGTGAGAGTGTAGAGAGATATTGTAGAGAAAAAAGGTAGCGGTTGATGATGGTGGTTCGAGGGCGATGGTGTAGTAGCTCTATGGAGAGAATATATATATATATATATATATATATATATATATATATATATATATATATATATATAGGGAGAGGATCATGAGAGAACTCCTTTTTATGGAGATAACTAAAGAACTAATAATGAAATATTTTTAATTTAATTAAAAAAAATATTTTTTAATTTTTTTTCTTTCATCCTTCTTATATGTTGTTATTCTTCACCACAAAAAAATATAAAAATGAAAAAAATAAAAAAAAGTTAACGAGTAATGCATATATGCAATACACCGACTTTTTCCATAATGCATATGTGCAATAGTGTGCATTTTGATATTTTAAATAGTGTTGAATATCATATATATAGTTGTTTGTATTGTATATTTGCAATAATGTTATATTATATACAAAAATTAAAAAAAAATCGATTAAATGCATATGTACATTAGTGTTGTATTACATATATGCGATAATGTGTTTTGCATACAATTATTAGTGTTGTATTTACATATATTCAATAGTGTGTATTGGATAATGCAATTGTGTTGTATTATATGCAATAAAACACTATTGTATATATGCAATAGGCATTAGTGCACATATGCACTACAGTACTACACCGACAAGTTTTTTTTTAATAGGAAAATTATCATCTTTTTAGAATGAGGAAAGAAAAAGAAATCAAAAAATATTTTTTTAAAAATAGTTAAAAATAAATCTTTACTAGTTCTCTCTTTAAAATGAGTTCTCTATAGATCTCACCCATATATATATATATATATATATATATATATATATGTTCGAGTCCTTTAAAAATATCACCAACGCTCGTATTCTTCCGACAAATCCGAAAATTCGAGTAATTTAATAAAAAAAATGTTACTTATATGCAATGTATCGTGCATATGTGGGCTTATGCTAGACTCATTATGAATAAACTTGACAAGGTTTAATCTAGAGGGAATTAATGTAAAGAAATCATGTTTAATGTTTGGACGGAAAACGACTTAATTTACGAAGTGTCACACTCTTCTTGTTATTGTTACTAATTATTTGCAAAACTGCTTTGCTTGGTGGTCTTACTGCATTATAACTCACTTTTGATCTTTCACATATGTCAAAAGACACATTCTCTCTCTTCATTCTTTCATTCAGTTTCTTCATCTTTGGAGTTATGGGTGGCAATAATGGGAGTTTGTCAAATTGAGTCTGGTTTCTTTTGTCTTCTCCCTTTCTCAGCAGCTTGAATTTCTTCATCAGTGATTTGATCACTCAAGTCACTTAGGCCATTAGCATTCAAATCATCAGAATTAAAGTCATATTCAGAGACTTGTACTCCAATTGACTTTTCTTCTCTTACATCTTCTTTCACAACAAATTCTCCCTCTTCATTCACTTCAACCTTCTTGTACAAATCAACAAACTCCTCTCTGTCTTGAAATACTTCTCTAAACTGTTGAAGATAACCATCCCTCTTTTCTTTGTCAACTTTAGGAAAAAAGTTGTTGTTGAATGGTGGTGGAACAACCTAATACTTATCTTTCTCACTAACTTGGTTTAGAATGCACATATGTTTCCTGTGGATACCAAATTCTTTAAGAATTCATTGTCAACTTCCAGCTTTGTGTTCTTCACCTTCTCTTCAGTCAACATATTCTTTAACACATCAATCTCAGTAATGTACCTTTGTTGAGCTCTATAGCTACTCACACAATCATATTCTAAACTTCTGATCTTCTCTTCATTAACAACATCACTTGCTTCATACCCATTGATGATGCTTTGTTTTCTGAAACACTCACCCTCTAGCTTGCCTATTTTCATATTTAAAGTAGTAATTGTTTCATGTAAGTTAGTGATAGGTGATGAGTGTACCTGAGAAGATGATGTTCCAGCCTCATTCTCAATCTTTGCCATAAAAGCAACATTGGCCTTTGAAATATCATCAGCATGGTCACTCCAATCAAAATCTCCTTCATGTTGTGCAGCGACAGCTACATTCCCTTGATTTCTTGGCTGAGTTTGATTGGATCTGTTGAGGTTGTTTTGAGCAGCTTGATGGAATTGGTTTCTTTGATAGTTTTGATTTTGAGGAACAACTTGTTGATTATTCATTTGGGGTTGTTGATAGTTGTTGAAGTTGTTGTTTCTGTTCTGATTCTGCTGATAATTCTGTTGGTATTGAAGTTGGTTTCTAGGATGTTGATTTTGAAACTGATTAGCTTGAAAGTTTCTGGGCTGGTTACACTCCCTAGCAAAATGTCCAGGCTGTTGGCAGTTGTAAAAAAATAGCCTTTGACATATCAAATCCAATCCTTTCATTTGGTCTAGAGAGCAATGATCTACCAGTCCTATTGAATAGCCTCTTGCTTCTCAGTGCTAGCATTGCAGCTTGCCACATTAAATCCATATTCTCAAGGTCATCAGCATCTATTTGTTCCAAATCATCTTGGATGACACTTGTATGAATTAAGTTCTTGGCTACAAATGCATTATATGACTCTGTGAACATTGAGAAGAGTGCTTGAGTGTCATTTGCTTGACCATTGTTACCACCAGAGTATGGCACATGTCCACCTGCCATTTAGGGAGAGTCATTTTCTTCAATAAGTTAGACATTGAACCTTGTCTGTTTTCCATGATGACTTGAGCTACCACCAACAAATGATCTAGGTGTATCAACACCATGTTCGGTTGGTTCCTTTATGATGGGAATTTGTTGTTGGTTCTTGGTAGACAAGTTTCCCATGGGTGCAATAAGAGCATTTGTCACTTGGAAACATGGCTTCTCTTCTTTGATCATTTCATTTTCGATCATTTCTATTTCAGCAGCCTGAAGGAAGCACACTACATCATCCACTTTTAAATAATTGAAATTGGGCTTCTAAAGGATGAATTTGCAGGCAGTGTACCATTCCTTTGGCATGGAATTGAGCAGATCAGTATTTAGTTCAAAATCAATCATGACATAGTCAGTTGTTCGCAGGTCATTCACTATTGCCAAAAATCTCTCAAGAATAGACTTCAATCTCTCTCCATCCTTGTAGTTGAACCTCTCAAGCTATTGCATGAGCCTTTGCTTCTTTATGTTCTTCAGCTCAGTGGTTCCCTCGAACATCTCTAAAATTGCATCATACATTGCCTTTGCGGTAGGATGATGTGCAACCTTGGTAAGGATCTCCCAAGACAGTCCTAGTTTAAGAAGCAAAGGCTCATGCAATAGCTTGAGAGGTTCAAATACAAGGATGTGCAACCTTGGTAAGTGTAACGATTCCGGCAAATCCAGGTATACCCTAGCCGGTATATACTATTTACGTGTCATTTAAATATTGATTATATGAGTTATAGTACGTATATACGAGTATATATGATTATAGTACGAATCATACTCGATTATATAGTGAATCGTATTGGAATTACAGTTAATCAATGATCGGTTATTGAAACCCGAACGGATCGGGAACTACATTATAGACGAAGTATATAATGTTTAGTGATGTTTACGAAGTATTAATGCTTCGGGATAAGTAAATTATAGCACAGAAAAAGGATTTCGATTTAATGGTACGTCGGTACGCTAAACGAAACCTTTAACACCAAACCAAGCAAGAGACAATCAATCAAGCAGAAAAAGATGCGTAATTATTAATAATATGATGTTTTAATGTCATGGGTTAAGTTTTTAAAGTTTTTAAATCAGTTTTATGTAAATTTTATTTTCACCCGAAAAACAACCATTTTATGCTCGTTTTAAGCCGAATTACGAGTTTAAACGAGAAACGAACTGAGCCAGATTATCCACAACATTATCCGGATTGCGTAATCCGAATATGTGGCTTAGAATGGATGTGTGGGACCCACCCCACCCCTTAAGGGAGGCCGATCGGCCCTATCCCCTTATTATTGATTTCATTTTCTTTTTTTTTTACCACACTTCACTCCCAAAACTCTCTTAAATCTCTCAAAGCTTCAAAGTGTTCATCCAAAATCCACCATTTTTAACCAAGAAGTGAAGGTATAATACATGTTTTAAGGCTTGATCCTTGTTTCTAATTCTACAATATTGAGAAAAGGAGGTTTTCATGTGAACAATGGGTGAAAACCCGAGATGAAACCGATTCTCGTGTGATCAAGGGATGTATACAAGTTATACAAAGGATCTTGATCCAAGTAATTAGTTAAAAGTGTTTAGAATGAATTTTTACGGTTGAAATCTTGTAAAAATGAGTTTCCATGTGAAAGATGGGTGAAAACCCGAGATGAAACCGACTCTTGCATGATCAAGAGATGTATACATGTTATACAAGGGATCTTGGTCCAAGAAATGAGTAAAAAGAGTCGGGAATGGATTTCTACGGTTAAAACCTTTGTTTTTACTTAAAAACCGACACTTTGAAAGAAATGGTTTGATTGTTGGTATAGTTTGCTTGGTATAGTGTTATGGTGCTATTAAGTGTTGTATCTAGCGGCTAGCAAAGGCTAGAAACCGAGATCCTTGCGATCTAAAGCTAGAAAACACAAGATAGTTCGGTTTTCGGGTGTTTATGAAATTTGGACAGATTTTCGTGTGCTTAGAGTCGGGTCACGAAATTTCACAGAGATGATCTACACATGAAAATATGAGATCTGTGAATTTTTGGTAATTTTTGGATAAAAGATGAATATTTGGTGAATTTAATGCTCGGTTTTGGCCAAAAATAGTGAAAAATAGCAAAACATGATGAAAAATTCTGGAAAATTTAAGATAAGCTTTTTATAACATATAAAAGTCACCCACAAAATTTGAGCTCAGTTGGAAAAGCCTAAGTAGGCTTTTCGGTGAAACGAGTTCTAGGGCTTTCTAGCTCGGTTTTGGGTGAAAATGGCTTGAAAAATAAGTTTTTAATTCTGGAAAAATTCCAGGAAGTTATGAGGATGATAGAGATCATCCCAGAAAAATTTGGGATTTTTCTAAAGTGTTTTGGTATTTTTGACATACTTAGTGTTTTAATAAAGATTTAAAAATAGATAAATAAATGTAAATATAGGAAAATAAATCTGGAAAAATTCCAGAAAGTTATGAGGATGATAGAGATCATCCCAGAAAAAATTGGGATTTTTCTAAAGTGTTTTGGTATTTTTGATATATTTAGTATTTTAATGAGATTCAAAAATAGATAAATAAATGTAAATATACGAAAATAAATCTGGAAAAATTCCAGAAAGTTATGAGGATGATAGAGATCATCCCAGAAAAATTTGGGATTTTTCTAAAGTGTTTTGGTATTTTTGATATATTTAGTATTTTAATGAGATTTAAAAATAGATAAATAAATGTAAATATAAGAAAATAAATCTGGAAAATTTTTACAAAAATTCCTTACTGTCAAATTAAGTCTTGTGCAAAATTTCAAGACCCGAGACTAATCGGGTAATTATTTGTGCTAAAAAGAACATAAAAACAAGTTTTTAAAGCTTAAAACGTGTAAACCGGCAAAGTTCGCATAAGCGAGCTGACTGGTACATGAAAACTCTAAAAATGGACTATTTCATAAATCTAAGTAAATTAAGTAAAAATAAATCATCCGAAAATAATTCGGATGATTTGGGTAATTTTACCCGATTTTACCGTTTCCGGCACCGAAATGACGGAAACGGGCCCCACGGCCAAACGGGGTGTCAAACCGAGCTATAATTTCATCACCTTAACTAAATTGACTGTCAAACTCTAAGCAATGTCCCAATCTGAGTCCTTAGAAGTGTCACGGGGTTAACATTGTCCCCGAATCGAGTACAGTACTGGGTTAACAATGTTCCCAGATGTACCGATTGATACGTATTTAAGTTATGGGAATTATATAGTAACGACTAGATATTATATTACAGATCCAGGCACGTAGCTGTTCCTTATATTACTCACCGACTCACAAAAAGGTGAGTTTTCACGAGCCCCTTTTTAATGAATTGTTTTAATTATATTTTCCCGGGGCGGAAAACATGTCTTATTTAAAGCATTTAAGTACATACCGATCGTATGGAAATACTTGTACATTTATATATATATGGTCTGATGCACAGAATATATAAAATGTTTATCATGTGTTATTGTTCTGGGGTAACATAGTTCCTAGGGGTTATTATTGTTCTGGGGTAACATAGTTCCCAGGGGTTGTTATTGTTCTGGGGTAACATAGTTCCCAGGGGTATTTATTGTTCTGGGGTAACATAGTTCCCAGGGTTTATTATTGTTCTGGGGTAACATAGTTCCCAGAGGTTGTTATTGTTCTGGGGTAACATAGTTCCCAGGGGTATTTATTGTTCTGGGGTAACATAGTTCCCAGGGTTTATTATTGTTCTGGGGTAACATAGTTCCCAGGGGTTGTTATTGTTCTGGGGTAACATAGTTCCCAGGGGTATTTATTGTTCTGGGGTAACATAGTTCCCAGGGGTTATTATTGTTCTGGGGTAACATAGTTCCCAGAAAGTTAATGGAAATGTTCTGGGGTAACATAGTTCCCAGCATGATTATATTGTTAATAAATGATTATTAAAATGATTTGTCAGTGTTTATTTAAATTAGTGAAACTCACCAACTATTCGTAGTTGACCCGTTTTCTTTACATGTTTTCTAGGTATGCCCAAGTTGGAATGATTGATATGTGCTTAACTATCTGTGCTACCTGTTGGAAGCTTGCTGCTCTATGTTTTGTAATGAATTTATTAATGTCTTATTGGTAATATATGTGTGTAACACCTAGACAGTAACGCAACTCGCAACAATGTAATATGTTATAAATTAATGTAGTGGTATTTTCTTTATAAGCAATGCTGTTGATATCAGATGTGTCTGTTGCATCCCGTGTACGTTTCCGCTGCGGTTACGGGGTGTTACAGAACTTGGTATCAGAGCCATTGGTTATAAAGAATTAGGATGTCTGAAAAAGATACCTAAAATATAACCAGTAGCTCAAGTATTATAGGATCTGAATATCAACTAATAATATATTGTGACGAGATCGGGATGAACTTGGATGGACTAGTGGGTTATTATGGTCCGGAACATAATAACAGACTTGTCTGCACGAGGGAATTCAGGGGAAGTCACGGGGAATTTAAATAGGTAAAATTGGCAACATATGTGTAAGTATATGATAATATTATTATGTGGTAAAATTGTATAAGTAAGTGCATGATTAATTTAATTATGAATTACACTATGAAAAGGGACTATATGTTTGTTAACTTGTGTGCAGGTAAAAATGGCAAGAACACCTAGTGTGTCGACGGAAGAGGACCCGGAAGAGGTCAGTTCCGGGGCCTCTGGAAGCCCAAGTGTAGCACCCAGCTCCGAGCCTTCGGAGGCTAGTCATAGTACTTCTAGACAGACCACCCCAGCTAGGAGTGCTAGTTTACCCTCCCCTGCTAGGGTTACCAGGTCTCCTACCCCGCCCGCACCACAGACCGCCCCGATTCCCCCCAGACACGGTCCCCGCCTCACGGCGCGGATCAGTGCCCCGTATGATCCGCCCACTGTTACCCCACCCAGATCCACTTACCATAGGGGCGAGTCCTCCCGCCCCCAGCCCGAGCCTGCGACCCTACCTGTGTGGGGTCTTCCGAGGCAGGAACGGGACTTGGCGGCTTGGCTACGTGTTCTCACCGAACAGGTGAACGAGCACTCTGTCGCCCTGGTCGTGGGGGTACAGAGGCGAGCGTACCTCGGGGACAGCATACTGGACCACCAGTATGCTATTAACCAGTTAAAGAGGGAGTGCTCATACTCCCACTGGTTGATCGGCCAGATGGAAACCCGAATCCGGGTCATGGCGGCGGTGTTGGTGGTGCTGGTGGCGGTGTTGGTGGGGTTGGTTTACCACCATGTGTAGATGTGTTAGATGGTAGAATCTTGAACCGCTTTTTGATACTCCGTGTAAGTAGTTAGTGGTGATACTAACACGGAGTGAATCTTGTTTAGTTATAGTACAACCACTGGCCCATAGGGGGTCTCTTGTAGGGCATATCATTATCGATACTTTTGGGTATCATTCAAGCACTGACCCATTGCGGGTTATGTCGAGGATGATACCAACATAGGCCCTTTGTATTAAAACCTAGTTATGTAATGTTGACTGAAAGTATGTAAACTGATGTTTGTGTAATATGAATCAATGTTTACTAATGAATGAAATATGTATTGTGTTTTATGATTTGAGATGGTATTGATTATATGTATTTCTTTGATGATTGTGTAGAATGGCACCGAAACGATCAACGAAAATATCGGAAGTAGATGTGAGCCGTTTGATTGCTCAACAGTTGGAGGCGGCGATACCAGATATAGTATCGCGCATCGCCGCCAGTATTAATAACTCGACCAATCCAACCCCTCCGAGCAATCTGTTGGTGCACATTTTGTGGCCGTCGCTTGGCGAATAGTTTAGAATGTTTATGTTGTATGCTGTACACCTAGGTAGTGGTTCACGCTGAAAGTGATCCATTTGAAAGAGCATTTTCAAATGGATACTCATTCGATCGAATGAGTTTCTGATTCGATCGAATGAGTCTGCCATTCGATCGAATAGGACTCATTCGATCGAATGAGTCCTGACCGAATGGCAGCGGGTATAAATACCAGCTTTCAGGCGTGAACAGGTAAGGTTTTCGAGGTTTTTGCGTGCCCGGAGCCCAGGTGCTGTCCGGATGAGGGGGGAGGCCATGCTCGACCTCCCCCTGCCATAGATCGTGATTTCTCTGTTTAAACAAGCATCTAACCGTTCGCGTTTATCAATAAAGTGTTTGTTTTTATCTTTGATCTGTGGTTGAAACCTTCCGTCCCGAACCTGCTCGGATCGTCACCGGTCCTACATCGACACCTCTTGCAATCTTCAGTCAAATCTTCTGCTTTATCTTGATAATCACGTTGAAGAATACCATCATTGCAGCAAGATTCCCCCTTAGACTGAACTCTCGGTTAATGATGCAAAGTGTTCTCCATTGCTGACATCTTCAGACTAAATAATCTGTTTAAAACAACCAACTGTAGAAATTCCCCCTCAGACGTTGACGTGTATCCCAATATATAGACATGACAATACATGCACGCTTCCGCTGCGCGACTTACTATCGGCGAATCTTCACCCACACGGTTACTTCACCAACATGTATTGGACAAATGACAGAGGCTTCCAATCCACAGCTACTCCCCCTAAACAGATTAGTTTGTATGCAGATTCATCATCGGAGACAAAGACACATCATTAACTTCGTGATTGCGAATCACCAATTTTCAACAGAATTCCCTCCACAAAGCGGAATTCTCACATGCGGAAAATAAATATTTAACATGATTGGCCCATAAATAGTCAGATGCTCCTGACTACCCCACAATAACTCAAACTCAGATTCTCTCCACAAAGCAGAATCTTCAGAATGCGGACAATAAATTAAACTTGGTTGGCCCATAAATAGTCAGATGCTCCTGACTACCCCACAATAACATCATACCTCATCAGTAATCACTTTTCTCTGTTCTTCTGTGTTCTTATAACAATCACCACTGTAGAAGCTCAATGAACAAGGGGGTTATCCATTAAACTTGTAGACGATAATTCCTTCAGGTAATTGTGCTTTGTTCATCTTCAAATTTGCCGCTTTAACCGTTAAACATTTAAACGCTCTGACTTTGCCGGCAAATATCAGTGAAAATTTCACTGTCACCAAACTTTTTCTGGAATGTGATCAACATGTATAGGATGTCCAGAAAAATCTTCATCACTGACCCGACAATTAACCGAAAATTTCCCGGAAATTTTGTCGAAAAAATTTTATTTTCGCCAAACTTTTTCAGAAGACTTCCCGACTGATAAAAATGGCTTGGGCAAATTTTCGTGTAAGCAGGCGTTCCAGACTTTTTTTTTTTTTTTTTTTTTTTTTTTTTTTTTTTTTTTTTTTTTTTTTGGTCTGGAACATGTTCGATCGAATGAGAACTGGTTCGGTCGAATGAACCACAGATTCGATCGGATGAAGCACATATTCGATCGGATGAAGAACTGGTTCGATCAGCTATTTGAATTTGACACTTTGAGCGGGAAAACCAGTTCGATCGAATACAAACTGATTCGATCGAATGAAGACATCTGGTTCGATCGAATGAACAGGCTGTCTGGGCGGGAAAACTTGCGTTTGAATTTGACACTTTTGAGCTGGAAGACTGATTCGATCGAATCAGTCAATCGAATAGGCCTATTCGATCGAATGGGGAACTCGTTCGATCGAATGTACTGATTCGACTCCTTCAACGCCAGCCCAGAAAACGCGAAGAACACGAAGAACACACCAACAGTTTAACGTCCAGAACGCAGAAAATCAAGAGCTCGGCTTGCTAGATCGGTTGTTAGACCTTTCTAGCGGTAACCGTGGCTCTGATACCAATTGTAGGACCGGTGACGATCCGAGCAGGTTCGGGACGGAAGGTTTCAACCACAGATCAAAGATAAAAACAAACACTTTATTGATAAACGCGAACGGTTACATGCTTGTTTAAACAGAGAAATCACGATCTATGGCAGGGGGAGGTCGAGCATGGCCTCCCCCCTCATCCGGACAGCACCTGGGCTCCGGGCACGCAAAAACCTCGAAAACCTTTACTGTTCACGCCTGAAAGCTGGTATTTATACCCGCTGCCATTCGGTCAGGACTCATTCGATCGAATGAGTCCTATTCGATCGAATGGCAGACTCATTCGATCGAATCAGAAACTCATTCGATCGAATGAGTATCCATTTGAAAATGCTCTTTCAAATGGATCACTTTCAGCGTGAACCACTACCTAGGTGTACAGCATACAACATAAACATTCTAAACTATTCGCCAAGCGACGGCCACAAAATGTGCACCAACACAATCAAACGCCCATAAATAATGACGGGGAACAAAATGCTAATCCTCCAAGGAATGATAACACTATTCCGAGTAATGACGCACCGCCTAGGGTGGTCGTTACTGACAGCAATGGCCCTATACCTACGGTAGAGACAAACCGTACGGAACCAATTCGTGCATCCAGGGGATGTTCGATCAAGGATTTCATGTTGTGCAAGCCATTGGAGTTTAGCGGGTCTGAAGGACCGAATGGGTTAGTTAAATGGAAAGAGAAAATCGAATCAGTGGTGAATATTAGCAACTGTCCCGAGGACTGTATCGTTAAGTACGCCACCTGTACATTCACCGACCATGCCTTGACATGGTGGAACACCATAGTACAGACTCGAGGTCAGGTGGCGACAAACCACATGACCTGGACGGAGCTTAAGGCTCTTGTGTTGGAACATTTCTGTCCAAAGAATGAATTGCAGAAACTGGAAAATGAGTTGTGGAATCTGGAGATGAAGGGGGCGGACCACTTGGGTTATACCAATAGGTTCAATGAACTGTCACGATTAGTACCATGGTTGGTCACCCCGGAGACGAAAAGGGTGGAACGTTATATTTGGGGACTTACTCCAGTAGTGAGGAGTATAGTCAACGCGGGGGGACACCGGACGTATGAAAGTGCAGTGACACAGGCTGGCATAGTCACGTATGATTTCTTGCGGAGCGGATCACTAAAGGTGACAGGAGAATCCGCTGGGGGAAAACGGGGTGCGCATGATCATAGAATCCAAGAAAAGCAGCAAAGCAAACGAGCTAGGCCCGCTGCCCAGAGCTATGCCATGACTAGTTCGGGCGGAAGGCAAGAACCGCAGAAGGGAACGTTTCCTAGGTGCGGGAAATGTGGTTACCACCATAGTGGCGTGTGCAAGGAGGTGGTGTGCCACCGGTGTGGCAGGGTTGGACACTACGCACCAAATTGTAAGACAAATCTGAACAACCTGAACCGACAACCACAACCTATTCGGGCGCAACCATTTAGAACTCAACCAGCCCGACAGCAGAACCCGCAAGGAAACCAGATGGTGACCACTAGCCGTGCTTGCTACGAATGCGGTAGCACGGATCACTTCAAAAGGAACTGCCCGAAACTGAATCAGGGAGGAAACGGGAGACAACTCGCGGGTCAGCCATCGTCGTCCAATCCGGCGCGAGGCCGAGCATTTGTGATGGGAGCGAACGAGGCGCGCCAGGACCCCAGCGTAGTGACAGGTACCTTCCTCGTCTCTGATCATTACGCTTCTGTATTATTTGATACAGGCGCCGATAGAAGTTTTGTCTCCGTTAGATTCCTTTCGATAGCAAACCTTCCTATTGGTGAAACCATAGAACCCTACACCGTAGAGGTCGCTAACGGTAAAACCATGATAGTTAATCGGATTGTTAGGAATTGCCCTTTTATTCTGAGCGAACAATCCTTCCTGATTGACTTGTTACCGGTAGAATTGGGTAGTTTTGACGTGATAGTGGGAATGGATTGGTTGGCACGTAATAGGGTAGAAATAAACTGTGAAAAGAAAACCGTCAAGATCCGGGTGTCGGATGACGAGGAGGTATTAGTGCAGGGAGAAAAATCCGGCACCATGATACCATTTGTATCCCACCTCAAGGTGTTGAAATATATACGTCAGGGATGTGTGGCGTATCTAGCGAGCCTGACGGCCGCTGATTCTGAGGAAAAACGGGTGGACGAAATTCCCGTGGTACGCAAATTTCCACAAGTTTTCCCAGAGGAACTTCCTGGATTACCGCCAACCCGACAGGTTGAATTCAGAATCGATCTGTTACCACAAGCTGGCCCTGTTGCTAAGGCCCCTTACAGACTTGCACCGTCCGAGATGCAAGAACTATCCAACCAGTTGCAGGAATTGTTGGATAAGGGGTTTATACGTCCCAGTTATTCCCCGTGGGGTGCACCTGTACTATTTGTGAAAAAGAAGGACGGAAGCCTTCGAATGTGCATTGACTACAGGGAATTGAACAAATTAACCATCAAAAATAGGTATCCTCTACCCCGAATCGATGATTTGTTCGACCAACTACAAGGTGCGAACTATTTCTCAAAAATTGATCTTAGATCGGGATACCACCAAGTTAAAATTCAGGAGGAGGATATCCCAAAAACCGCGTTTCGGACTCGCTACGGCCACTATGAATTTCTAGTTATGCCTTTTGGGCTAACAAATGCGCCAGCGGTGTTCATGGATCTCATGAACCGAGTCTGTAAACCCTATCTTGACAAATTCGTCATTGTATTTATTGACGATATTTTGATATACTCGAAGAGTAAAGAAGAGCACGAGCAACACTTAAAGTTAGTTTTAGAGCTCCTGGATCAGGAGAAGTTATATGCAAAATTCTCCAAGTGTAACTTCTGGTTACAAGAGGTGCAATTCCTCGGTCATGTTATAAACCACCAAGGAATGCACGTTGATCCGAGTAAGGTTGAAGCTATTAAGAATTGGCAAGCGCCTAAATCTCCAAAGGAAATCCGCCAATTCTTAGGCTTAGCTGGGTACTATCGTCGATTTATTGAGAATTTTTCCAGCATTGCCCAACCTTTAACCCTGCTGACTCAAAAGGATCGGAAGTATGAATGGGGTGAAGAGTAGGAAGCGGCGTTTCAAACGCTAAAGCAAAGGTTGTGTCAAGCGCCAATCTTAAGTCTCCCCGACGGAGACGATGGATTTGTTGTATATTGTGACGCATCCCGTAAAGGGTTAGGATGCGTGTTAATGCAAAATAAAAAGGTCATAGCCTATGCGTCTCGACAGTTAAAAGTTCATGAGAAAAACTACACTACTCATGACTTGGAACTGGGAGCAGTCATCTTTGCACTTAAAATCTGGAGACACTATCTCTACGGTACAAAGTGCACCATATTCACTGATCATAAAAGTTTGCAACACATATTCGATCAGAAAGAACTGAATATGAGGCAACGAAGATGGGTCGAGTTGCTGAGTGACTATGACTGTGACATACGATATCACCCCTGCAAGGCTAACGTTGTAGCCGATGCCTTGAGTAGAAAGGATCGAGTCAAGCCACTACGCGTGCGAGCGTTGGGGATGATAGTCCAGTCGAGCCTTTCGGATTTGATTCGAGTCGCTCAACACGAGGCGTTGAAAGAGGGCCAATTGGATAAAGAAGGACTTTACGGGAATGAGAAGAATTTCGAACAGCGTGTGGACGAAATTCTCTATTTCAAAAATCGGATTTGGATTCCGACCCTCCATGACCTTCGTGATTTGATCATGGATGAAGCGCATAAATCGAAATATTCCATACATCCGGGATCAGATAAAATGTACAAGGATGTGAAAGAATTTTACTGGTGGCCAGGAATGAAAAAGGATATAGCCATCTACGTCGGCAAGTGTACGACGTGTGCGAGGGTTAAGGCGGAACACCAGAAACCCTCGGGGATGTTACAACAACCGGAGATTCCCGAATGGAAATGGGAGCAAATCACAATGGATTTCGTGACACACCTCCCCAAGACGCCCCGAGGTCATGATGCAATTTGGGTAATCGTGGATCGATTAACCAAATCAGCACATTTCATTCCAATTAGGAATAATTTTAACACTGAGAGACTTGCGCAAATTTATATAAATGAAATAGTGTCTCGTCATGGCATCCCCATCTCGATCATCTCCGATAGGGATAGCCATTTCACCTCCAAACTTTGGCAAGCTGTCCAAGAAGCATTGGGAACACGTATTGACCTAAGCACAGCTTACCACCCTCAGACCGATGGTCAGTCTGAGAGAACCATTCAAACTTTGGAGGATTTGCTTCGTGCCTGCGTACTGGACTTTAAGGGAAATTGGGATCAACATCTCCCACTCGTTGAATTTTCCTATAATAACAGTTATCACAGCAGTATAAAGGCAGCACCTTATGAAGCATTGTATGGGCGGAAGTGCCGATCACCACTTTGCTGGTATGAAGTGGGTGACCCGCAGGTCATTAGATCGGATCTGGTCCAGGAGACGACCAGCAAGATTCTTGAAATTAAGAACAACCTGAAAGCCGCGCGGGATCGGCAGAAGAGTTATGCCGATACCCGTCGAAAACCGTTGTCATTTGAGAAGGGTGAAAAGGTATATTTGAAAGTATCACCCTGGAAAGGAGTGGTCAGATTTGGAAAGGCGGGGAAGTTGGCCCCTAGATATATTGGACCATTCATTATTACTGCAAAGATCGGTCCGGTAGCTTACCGACTAGAACTGCCTGAGGAACTAAGTGCAGTTCATAACGTGTTTCATGTGTCGAATTTGAAAAGATGTCTGGCGGATGAGACATCGGTGTTACCCTTAGAGGGTGTTCAAATAAGTGATAAGCTCAACTTCGTAGAGGAGCCCATTGAAATAGTGGACGGTAAGATCAAGCAACTTAGACACAATAAGATCTCGTTGGTCAAAGTTAGATGGAATTCGCAACGAGGCCCAGAATTTACTTGGGAACGAAAGGATGAATTTCGGAAGAAATACCCCCACCTATTTCCTCAAAAGGAAGTAGTTGACGCGTAAAATTTCGAGGACGAAATTTTTATAACGGGGGGAGAATGTAACGATTCCGGCAAATCCAGGTATACCCTAGCCGGTATATACTATTTACGTGTCATTTAAATATTGATTATATGAGTTATAGTACGTATATACGAGTATATATGATTATAGTACGAATCATACTCGATTATATAGTGAATCGTATTGGAATTACAGTTAATCAATGATCGGTTATTGAAACCCGAACGGATCGGGAACTACATTATAGACGAAGTATATAATGTTTAGTGATGTTTACGAAGTATTAATGCTTCGGGATAAGTAAATTATAGCACAGAAAAAGGATTTCGATTTAATGGTACGTCGGTACGCTAAACGAAACCTTTAACACCAAACCAAGCAAGAGACGATCAATCAAGCCGAAAAAGATGCGTAATTATTAATAATATGATGTTTTAATGTCATGGGTTAAGTTTTTAAAGTTTTTAAATCAGTTTTATGTAAATTTTATTTTCACCCGAAAAACAACCATTTTATGCTCGTTTTAAGCCGAATTACGAGTTTAAACGAGAAACGAACTGAGCCAGATTATCCACAACATTATCCGGATTGCGTAATCCGAATATGTGGCTTAGAATGGATGTGTGGGACCCACCCCACCCCTTAAGGGAGGCCGATCGGCCCTATCCCCTTATTATTGATTTCATTTTCTTTTTTTTTACCACACTTCACTCCCAAAACTCTCTCAAATCTCTCAAAGCTTCAAAGTGTTCATCCAAAATCCACCATTTTTAACCAAGAAGTGAAGGTATAATACATGTTTTAAGGCTTGATCCTTGTTTCTAATTCTACAATATTGAGAAAAGGAGGTTTTCATGTGAACAATGGGTGAAAACCCGAGATGAAACCGATTCTCGTGTGATCAAGGGATGTATACAAGTTATACAAAGGATCTTGATCCAAGTAATTAGTTAAAAGTGTTTAGAATGAATTTTTACGGTTGAAATCTTGTAAAAATGAGTTTCCATGTGAAAGATGGGTGAAAACCCGAGATGAAACCGACTCTTGCATGATCAAGAGATGTATACATGTTATACAAGGGATCTTGGTCCAAGAAATGAGTAAAAAGAGTCGGGAATGGATTTCTACGGTTAAAACCTTTGTTTTTACTTAAAAACCGACACTTTGAAAGAAATGGTTTGATTGTTGGTATAGTTTGCTTGGTATAGTGTTATGGTGCTAGTAAGTGTTGTATCTAGCGGCTAGCAAAGGCTAGAAACCGAGATCCTTGCGATCTAAAGCTAGAAAACACAAGATAGTTCGGTTTTCGGGTGTTTATGAAATTTGGACAGATTTTCGTGTGCTTAGAGTCGGGTCACGAAATTTCACAGAGATGATCTACACATGAAAATATGAGATCTGTGAATTTTTGGTAATTTTTGGATAAAAGATGAATATTTGGTGAATTTAATGCTCGGTTTTGGCCAAAAATAGTGAAAAATAGCAAAACATGATGAAAAATTCCGGAAAATTTAAGATAAGCTTTTTATAACATATAAAAGTCACCCACAAAATTTGAGCTCAGTTGGAAAAGCCTAAGTAGGCTTTTCGGTGAAACGAGTTCTAGGGCTTTCTAGCTCGGTTTTGGGTGAAAATGGCTTGAAAAATAAGTTTTTAATTCTGGAAAAATTCCAGGAAGTTATGAGGATGATAGAGATCATCCCAGAAAAATTTGGGATTTTTCTAAAGTGTTTTGGTATTTTTGACATATTTAGTGTTTTAATAAAGATTTAAAAATAGATAAATAAATGTAAATATAGGAAAATAAATCTGGAAAAATTCCAGAAAGTTATGAGGATGATAGAGATCATCCCAGAAAAATTTGGGATTTTTCTAAAGTGTTTTGGTATTTTTGATATATTTAGTATTTTAATGAGATTCAAAAATAGATAAATAAATGTAAATATAGGAAAATAAATCTGGAAAAATTCCAGAAAGTTATGAGGATGATAGAGATCATCCCAGAAAAATTTGGGATTTTTCTAAAGTGTTTTGGTATTTTTGATATATTTAGTATTTTTATGAGATTTAAAAATAGATAAATAAATGTAAATATAAGAAAATAAATCTGAAAAATTTTTACAAAAATTCCTTATTGTCAAATTAAGTCTTGTGCAAAATTTCAAGACCCGAGACTAATCGGGTAATTATTTGTGCTAAAAAGAACATAAAAACAAGTTTTTAAAGCTTAAAACGTGTAAACCGGCAAAGTTCGCATAAGCGAGCTGACTGGTACATGAAAACTCTAAAAATGGACTATTTCATAAATCTAAGTAAATTAAGTAAAAATAAATCATCCGAAAATAATTCGGATGATTTGGGTAATTTTACCCGATTTTACCGTTTCCGGCACCGAAATGACGGAAACGGGCCCCACGGCCAAACGGGGTGTCAAACCGAGCTATAATTTCATCACCTTAACTAAATTGACTGTCAAACTCTAAGCAATGTCCCAATCTGAGTCCTTAGAAGTGTCACGGGGTTAACATTGTCCCCGAATCGAGTACAGTACTGGGTTAACAATGTTCCCAGATGTACCGATTGATACGTATTTAAGTTATGGGAATTATATAGTAACGACTAGATATTATATTACAGATCCAGGCACGTAGCTGTTCCTTATATTACTCACCGACTCACAAAAAGGTGAGTTTTCACGAGCCCCTTTTTAATGAATTGTTTTAATTATATTTTCCCGGGGCGGAAAACATGTCTTATTTAAAGCATTTAAGTACATACCGATCGTATGGAAATACTTGTACATTTATATATATATGGTCTGATGCACAGAATATATAAAATGTTTATCATGTGTTATTGTTCTGGGGTAACATAGTTCCTAGGGGTTATTATTGTTCTGGGGTAACATAGTTCCCAGGGGTTGTTATTGTTGGGTTTTATACAAGTTTATCAAAGTTTCAAGTTAACCACTTTAGCATGAAAAACGCAACGGAAGCTTAGTTTTAGAACTTGTTTAATGAACATACCATTATGTAAAACTAAAACCCGAAATACAAGGATCAATATTACAAGAACTAAATGCTAACATAATGTAAAATGTACCTCTTCTACCTTTAGAAGAAGATGTAGGTGAATGAAGAAGATGATGACTCCAAATGGCAAGGTTGCAAGGTAGGAACCCTCAAGCTAGTATACCCCAAGCTTTGTAGCAACAACACCAATTAATTGCTAGGATTTGAACACTATACAAGCTCACAAAAACACCCAATTTTCTGCCCAAATGGCCGTGAGTTTTAGAGAGAAAGAGAGAGTGTTTATGAATTCATTCTACACTTGAAAAATTCAAAAGACAAGACCCAAATGCATGTGTTGTGAATGGAGGTAGATAAAGTGGTCATCACAAGAAGACAAAGCCTAGGATTGGACCAAACTCTCCACCCACATGGGGTGGACGGTTATTTTTTTTTTATTTTTTTTTTTGTTTTGTTTTAACCATTTAAAACATCTCCATTCATTTTATAAAACTCATTTTTTATAAAATGTACATACATTTATATAATTATTTAACTAATTAAATAATTAATTTATATAAACAAATTATCCAGATAATTTATTTAAATCCTCAAGTGTGTTTGTTTAGAAAACCAATTTCCAAACACGTAGTGTTCGGTATTCGTTTAAATGATCAAATCATTAAAAGAATACATTTGGTGTTGTCTTGCTTGTTATTGGGTATGACCCGACTTGGATCAAACACAGTTAGCCACATTAGTATAATTATGTGTCTCGGGCATTCGTAATTCCAACAATCTCCCACTTGCACGAGATACATAGAAAATTAATGCAAGTGGTGAATACCGCCTAACAACAGTTCACCACCCCTAATGTGTTTGACGAAGTGCCATTCAATAACATCATCCCTTCAAGTCCCTTACTTGATATGATTTAGGTGAATCTATCATTATATCCCTTTGTTACTAGATGTCATGTTGGATCTAAGAGACATAGGCGATCATTCTCTTTACAATTCAACTTTATCAGGCCTTAGACATCTAAACTCTCAACACATAAGAGGAACAAATTCCATCTTGACTGTATACGCCTCTCACTATCACTTTATACTCCACCCGAGCTCATCCTTATGTACCATCTTTTACGAATAGCGAAGGGGAGAGTCAAAGTGTAATACTTGGTGAAAATCAAGACCCAGTATACATCTCAGGTCTAAGGATAATATGAAATTCTCCTTTACTCAAAATTACTAATGATCAGGTCCATCGACTCCATGTAGTAATATTGAGAGCGGGTCAGTCCAATATTTGTATCCCACAAATATCTATGAACCTTGGCAGCAAACCTATGCTCCATATTCATTCCTTATGAATATCCACCAATTCTAGTTCATAATAGTCTTGCTTCATATTTGTTCCCACAAATGTGATCGACTACGGACTTTTAGAATAAGATAACTTATTCATGGATTAAACATGCAAAATTAGAATTTAACTCAAGATTCCATAATCATATAAAAGAGTTAAATTACAAAAGTCTTTTAAACGTAAATACAAAATAGATCAAATCCAATTACTAGAATATCGAAGTCCTAAGCCACTCGCATGACGCTCATGTTTCGGTCTTTCTAGGAGCTTCGTGAATGGATCCGCAAGATTTTGATCAGTTCCAACTTTGCGAATACATATCTTTCCTTTTTCAACTTCATCCCTTATGTAGTTGAATCTCCGCTCTATGTGCCTTGTCTTTTGGTGCGAACGAGGTTCCTTGATTTGAGCAATCGCACCCTCGTTGTCACAAAAGATTTCTAGGGGGTCTTGAATGGTAGAGACCACCCCTAGATCAGTAATGAATTTCTTCAACCATGCAGCTTCCTGAGCTGCCAATGAAGCGGCGATGTATTCTGATTCTGTAGTGGATAATGCTACCACTTCCTGTTTTGAGCTCTTCCAAGAGACAGCTCCTCCATTAAGAGTGAACACATACCCAGATTGTGATCGAGAATCATCTCGATCAGTTTGAAAGCTCGCATCCGTGTAACCTTTTATAGCGAGTTCCTCCTCACCAGATCCATATATCAGAAACATATCCTTAGTTCTCCTAAGGTATTTCAATATGTTCTTAACAGCCATCCAATGACTGTTTCCTGGATTCTGTTGGTATCTGCTTGTCATGCTCAAAGCGCATGACACATCCGGTCTAGTACATATCATCGCATACATGATGGATCCTATAGCAGAAGCATATGGGATTTGTTTCATTATCTCTTGCTCACCCTTTGAGCTTGGACATTGAGCTGAACTCAATATAGTCCCTCTTTGAATAGGTACCAAACCTTTCTTGGAGTTTTCCATCTTGAACCTTTTCAAGATTTTATCAATGTATGTACTTTGGTTCAAACCTATCAAGCGCCTTGACCTATCCCTATAGATCTTTATTCCCAAAATATAGGCAGCTTCACCAAGATCCTTGATGGAAAATCTACTTCCAAGCCAAGCCTTAACGCTTTCCATGGTTGGAACGTCATTTCCAAATAGTAGAATGTCATCGACATACAATACTAAGAAGGTTATTATACTCCCACTAGCTTTCTTATACACACAAGCCTCATCAGCGTTCTTGATGAATCCAAAATTTTTGATTTCTTCATCAAAACGATGATTCCAAGTTCTAGATGCTTGTTTCAATCCATAGATTGATTTCTTTAACTTGCATACTTTATTAGGATGTTTCGGATCGACAAAACCTTCAGGCTGAACCATATAGACATCTTCCTCAAGATATCCATTTAGGAAAGCGGTCTTGACATCCATTTGCCAAATTTCATAATCATAATGTGCAGCTATGGCAAATAATATCCTAATAGACTTTAGCATTGCTACAGGCGAAAAAGTTTCATCATAATCAACCCCTTGAGTTTGAGTGAAACCCTTAGCTACAAGTCTTGCTTTATAAGTATCCAAGTTTCCATGCATATCAGTTTTTCTTTTGAAAACCCACTTACTTCCAACAGCTTTGGAGTTGAGTGGTGGTTCAACCAATTCCCAAACTTGGTTGTCATACATGGATTGCATCTCAACGTTCATGGCTTCAAGCCATTTGTCACAATCATTCTTGGACATTGCATCACGGTATGTGGTTGGTTCATCCGAATCTACCACGTAGCAACCTTCTACAAAAAATCCATATCTTTCAGGTGGATTGCTAACTCTACCAGATCTGCGAACGTTTTGTGTGTTTTGATCAACCACTTGATCACTTTCAACAACCTCTTGTTGAGTGCTAGTATCAACCAATTGTGTATCATCTTGTGGTTCTTGATCCTCATCAAGTTCCACTGTTCTACTATTAGTTCCTTCCTTAAGGAACTTAGTTTCCAAGAACTTACCCTTTCGAGCAATAATAACCTTTTGCTCACCAGGGTCGTAAAAGTAATATCCTAAATCATCTTTAGGATAACCTATAAAGATACACTTAGTGGATCGGACTTCTAATTTGTTTGGGGTGTATTGCTTTACATAAGCTTCACAACCCCAAACTCTTAAGAATGATAGCGATGGAACCCTTCCATGCCATATTTCAAAAGGTGTCTTCTCCACTTTCTTGGTTGGAGCCATATTCAATATGCGAACAGCGGAAAGTAAAGCATAGCCCCAAAATGATAGAGGTAAAGTGCTTCTAGCCATCATCGATCGAACCATATCTAATAGGGTACGATTTCTCCTTTCAGACACACCATTATGTTGTGGTGTTCCAGGTGGAGTAAGTTGTGAAATAATTCCACAACTCTTAAGATGATCTTGAAAAACACCACTTAGGTATTCACCTCCTCTATCACTACGAAGTACTTTGATTGTGGTCTTGAGTTGTCTTTCTACTTCAATTTTGAAGTCTTTGAACATTTCAAAAGCTTCATCTTTGTGTTTCAATAAGTACACATAACCATATCGACTATAATCGTCAATAAAGGTAATGAAGTATCTTTCACCATTCCTAGTCATTGGTCTAAAAGGACCACATACATCCGAATGTATGATACCCAATAATTCTTTTGACCTTTCAAAAGTTTTATTAAAGGGTTGCTTTGTCATTTTGCCTTGTAAACAAGATTCACATACATCAAATGAATCATACTCATTTGTTTCTAGAATACCACTCTTGCGAAGAGTTTGCATGCGATTCTTGCTTATATGTCCAAGGCGACAATGCCAAAGATAGGAATCACCCAAGTCCTTCTTGAGTTTCTTGGTGTTGATATTGTACATTGAACTACTATGTGACGTACCAATTTGATCTATTTCATATATACCATTCATGGGTATAGCTTTAAAATAAAATATGCCATTCATCAAAACATGAATATCATAATCTATAAATTTAAGATCAAAGCCACATTGTTTTAAAAGGGACACGGAAATAATGTTTCTCCTTAACTTAGGAGCATACAAAACATTCTTCAAAATTACTTCCAAACCACTTGGAAGCTTTAACATGTAGTCTCCTTGGGCTTGGACTTCAACTCTTGCTCCATTGCCCATAAAGAGACTAATGTCCCCTTTGTTGAGTTGTTTACTTCTTTTGAACCCCTGCAACAAATTGCAAATGTGAGTTCCACATCCGGTATCAAGTACCCATGTATTTGAAGAAA
Source organism: Bidens hawaiensis (assembly GCF_021521415.1). Taxonomy (NCBI): domain Eukaryota; kingdom Viridiplantae; phylum Streptophyta; class Magnoliopsida; order Asterales; family Asteraceae; genus Bidens; species Bidens hawaiensis. Next base: position 581,074 of record NW_027491035.1, on the reverse strand, counting down.
TAACATTTAGTTCAATATGTATAGTAAAGATAATACCTGAGGTATGCCCCGCATCCCTCTTATCTTTTAACGCTTTGAGATAGGTCGGACAATTCCTTTTCCAATGACCTATCTCTCCACACTCAAAGCATGGATCTTGCGCCGCAACCTTTTGCTTCTTTTCCTTCGGTTTGGTGGGCGTGATGGCTTTCCTCTTTCCCTTTCCTCGGACGTGGCCCTTGCCCTTAGCAACACTTGCTTTGGGGTTGGAGTTATGTCCCCTTTTTCCTTCATCGATTGTTAGAACGGGTAAAGCCTTTTTACCCATTCCCGCTTCGGCCGTTCTTAGCATTGCGTGAAGCTCACCAATGCTTTTGTCCCACCCATTCATGTTATAATTCATGACAAAGGTTTCAAACCTTTTGGTCAAAGAGTTGAGGATCAAATCCGTAGCCAACTCATTAGACACGGGACAATTCAACCTACGAAGCTTTTCGATGTAGCTTTTCATCTTTAGGACATAAGATGAGACGGTTTGGGTTTCCTCCATACGACATGCATGAAACGCTCGAACCGTTTCAAAACGTTCCGCTCTAGCTTGTTGAAGGAACATTTCCTTCAATTGAGTTATCATGTCGTATGCCCCATGATGCTCGAAATCCTTTTGGATTTCGGGAATCATAGTCCCTAACATGAGGCAAGAGGCTTGCACCGAATCTTTGGTGTACTTGACCCAATCGTTATAAGCCTCCTCATTTTCCACGTCAGGCTCGTCGGGAATGGGATCGTCTAAGACATATGATATCTCTTCTTGCTTGAGAACTATTCTCAAGTTGCGATACCAATCCATAAAGTTATTATGGTTTAGACGATCCTTTTCAAGGATGGTTCTTAAGGATAGGTTACGGGTGTTATGGGTAGAGGTGTTTGCATTGTTAGCGGCCATCTACAAAATTTAACAAAGTTTTATTTTAGTATTATAAACAATTTAATTATTAATACCCTTTTATTCCAGATTTTAAAATAATAATTAAATTCTAGAATCCAACGATAAATCAAATTTCGGTTAGGTGACCTTTATCCCGTTATTTGATTTAACAAGGTAGTCAACCTTGACAATTGCAACCCTTTGCAACTTCTAGAGGTATGGGACCATTCGAAATCCTTATTTCGTGTTGGCATGTTTATCCCATCAACACCATTGGATCCCATGCTTAGGTGACCTTTATCACATGGTTTCCAATTCAAGTCGTCCTACTTGTATAAACATGTAAGATTAACATACAAGTGGTTAGGTGACCTTTATCCCACAAATATGTTAATATTACCCTAAGTATATTAGTTTGCTCAAAATGGTTAGGTGACCTTTATCCCATTAAAAGTTCCCTAATACGTTAAGTGTCATACAAAAGGATGGTGTTAGACTTGTTTCCTTGGTAATATGAAAAAGGGATTTTTAAATTTTCAAATATTCTAGTTGAAAAACATTATGCCATATCCTAACATGCATTTAGTAATATGGCGATTTTGAAAACCAATTTTCAAGGTTCTAGTTATAATAAAACCAATTTTATTATATGTGAGTGATCGCTTAGTTTTAATAAACCCATTTAATTAAACTAATTGACGCGATATTACCAAATATATATTAGAACCCGTTTTATGCTTGTTGTCGTTCCTATGTGACGGTTTGGATATCCTAATATCTATCAACCACACATTACATTAAGTAAAACAAACAACCAAGCATACACATGCAAAATATAGTCATAACCGAAAACCACTAAATTTGACCATACTTGTTAGCCGAAACAAGTGTAGGTCATAAGTCACACCTAAGGGACAAAACATGACACAAGGATGGAATGTTGACTCCCACTTGACCTTGCATCCAAATGCTTCAAGTATCCTCTCCAAGTTGTTGTGTTCTTTTTGGGCTTGTTAATGGGCTCCAAACTTCCAAAAGTCTTCTTGGACCCAAGAGTGAAATTTATGGGCCTAATGGGCTTGAATCCCATGATGGGCCGGTGAGGCCCAACAAGCCCAAAATTTCGGCCCAACCAATTTCACCAAATCTTGCATCTTCTAATTTTTACAAAATGTATCCTAATACATATTTTTCTAAAAAAAGAAAATGCAACTAATCTACTTATTACATACCAACTTATGAATAAATAAATTACACAAGCCTAAGATTATGAATTATTACAACCATATTGAATAATAAACATAATCAAAATACACATAACAACAATCAACACATCCAAGGTCTAGGTTTCGGTTATGACACATCCAAACATACCAAATGTTCTAAGCATGCAACCTAAGCAACCAATGCCCAAATTTCACCAAAAAAAAAAACGGCCCCCCCCCCATGAGGCTACGGCCACCCCCCCCAAAATTTTACAATTTTGATATTTCATCATCCAAATGTTAAATGGTTTCCTAAGATCTTTCCATGCATGTCAAGATCTTACAAAACCATGAGGGGTAAAATCCACCAAATTTTCGGACCTCCCTTTTCACCCATGAAAAATCCGAAATGTATGAACACAAAAGAAGCATAAGTCCTTGTAACCGGCTCTTGATGCCATTGTTGGGTTTTATACAAGTTTATCAAAGTTTCAAGTTAACCACTTTAGCATGAAAAACGCAACGGAAGCTTAGTTTTAGAACTTGTTTAATGAACATACCATTATGTAAAACTAAAACCCGAAATACAAGGATCAATATTACAAGAACTAAATGCTAACATAATGTAAAATGTACCTCTTCTACCTTTAGAAGAAGATGTAGGTGAATGAAGAAGATGATGACTCCAAATGGCAAGGTTGCAAGGTAGGAACCCTCAAGCTAGTATACCCCAAGCTTTGTAGCAACAACACCAATTAATTGCTAGGATTTGAACACTATACAAGCTCACAAAAACACCCAATTTTCTGCCCAAATGGCCGTGAGTTTTAGAGAGAAAGAGAGAGTGTTTATGAATTCATTCTACACTTGAAAAATTCAAAAGACAAGACCCAAATGCATGTGTTGTGAATGGAGGTAGATAAAGTGGTCATCACAAGAAGACAAAGCCTAGGATTGGACCAAACTCTCCACCCACATGGGGTGGACGGTTATTTTTTTTTATTTTTTTTTTGTTTTGTTTTAACCATTTAAAACATCTCCATTCATTTTATAAAACTCATTTTTATAAAATGTACATACATTTATATAATTATTTAACTAATTAAATAATTAATTTATATAAACAAATTATCCAGATAATTTATTTAAATCCTCAAGTGTGTTTGTTTAGAAAACCAATTTCCAAACACGTAGTGTTCGGTATTCGTTTAAATGATCAAATCATTAAAAGAATACATTTGGTGTTGTCTTGCTTGTTATTGGGTATGACCCGACTTGGATCAAACACAGTTAGCCACATTAGTATAATTATGTGTCTCGGGCATACGTAATTCCAACAGTTATTGTTCTGGGGTAACATAGTTCCCAGGGGTATTTATTGTTCTGGGGTAACATAGTTTCCAGGGTTTATTATTGTTCTGGGGTAACATAGTTCCCAGGGGTTGTTATTGTTCTGGGGTAACATAGTTCCCAGGGGTATTTATTGTTCTGGGGTAACATAGTTCCCAGGGTTTATTATTGTTCTGGGGTAACATAGTTCCCAGGGGTTGTTATTGTTCTGGGGTAACATAGTTCCCAGGGGTATTTATTGTTCTGGGGTAACATAGTTCCCAGGGGTTATTATTGTTCTGGGGTAACATAGTTCCCAGAAAGTTAATGGAAATGTTCTGGGGTAACATAGTTCCCAGCATGATTATATTGTTAATAAATGATTATTAAAATGATTTGTCAGTGTTTATTTAAATTAGTGAAACTCACCAACTATTCGTAGTTGACCCGTTTTCTTTACATGTTTTCTAGGTATGCCCAAGTTGGAATGATTGATATGTGCTTAACTATCTGTGCTACCTGTTGGAAGCTTGCTGCTCTATGTTTTGTAATGAATTTATTAATGTCTTATTGGTAATATATGTGTGTAACACCTAGACAGTAACGCAACTCGCAACAATGTAATATGTTATAAATTAATGTAGTGGTATTTTCTTTATAAGCAATGTTGTTGATATCAGATGTGTCTGTTGCATCCCGTGTACGTTTCCGCTGCGGTTACGGGGTGTTACAGTAAGGATCTCCCAAGACAGTCCAAGTTTAATCATTGCTAAGGCCCTGTCATCCACTTTCCTCAACCTGTCTCTTACAACACCAGTAGCAGTTGCACCATCAGTAGCTTGTGGCCTATTTTTGATCTAATGCCACATGTCTACAACATTGTAGCACACAACCGCTTCAAATAGTATGTTCCATTTGGTGAAGTTTTCCTACCCATAAAGTCTAGGAATCTTATTAGTTGAGACTTCCTGCTTTTCTAAACCAGACATCTTGGTATTTTGAAAAGCACAATCAGAAAATCAGTGAAAAACATAGAACAAAATCAGAATTTTTCAAAACAATCAGATCTGAGGAACAAATCTTCAGATCTGATATATCTGGTTCGATTGGAGCACAAAATTGTAATAAAGATGTAAACTTTAACTAAAATAAGGAAAAGAAAACATCAGATGTTTGTAGATCTGGACGGAAAAAGAAGAACAGAGCAGTTGACGTCACTCTTCAATGGAACAGTGCTTTACTTACGTCATTGTTCTTCTTCAAATCTTCAATCAGCAACAAGTTCTTTTCCCAAATCAGCAATCAACAAGCTCTGATACCACTTGTTGGTCCCGAATTAGTTACTCAATACTCACAACAATGTCATAACCCACACATTTAATGTGTCGACAAGAGGGTTAATGACGGATTTCTAAATAAAGAAAGATTCTTGTTTGTTAACGGCTGAATCGGAAACAAACAAGATTTGTTGCTAAAGAGGTTAATAAAGGTAACAGACACGAACAATAACTCAAAAAATTTCCATTTATATAAATAGATTCATACAAATGATAATCGATTAGGGTTTCTTGTCGGGAATGTATTTTCAATGATAACCTAGGATAGCCATCACACTCAATCACGAATATTCGTTCTTATCTGAAAAGTGTAAAGTGGCAAATCCGTCCATCTACCGCAAGAGGCGTGCCCTAAATTATTCCTTTTATAGGCCTACCACCTCCTGACAGCTGTCATTCCTTCTAGAAACCCTAATGATTGGTACATATTCAAAACTATACTAAGTGTAAAGACAGGTCTTCCGGGTAGACTTTGTAATACTAGTCTTCTCCGAGTAGGCTTTGTGCCATTTTGTTCTTTACGAGTAGACCTGGTAACCTTGAAGTGTGCTCGGGAACAGTTCTCCGGGTAGACATTACTTAGAGTACTTTCCTAAGAAAATACTCACCAAGCATACTTCAATCTTCTTGACCATAGAAAACTTTGCTCGATATCGTCTTATGAGCAAACTTGTTCTTCTGAGTTCCAATCAACTCTCTGCTAGTGTATTAACTTATTAGCAAAGCAATGTGTGCTTGGTAACACTGTAGCTTGCTTGGAGTTGAACCTTGCCCAATGTGTTCTTAGGATAATTCTTAACTTCTATCAAGCATGCTCGGACCACTGTTTATTAATGAATACCTTGCTAGATCTTCCAAGTACTTGGCTTCAAAAGCTTGGTGAGACCTGTAACATTACGGAAATTTTGAGCCAAAAATGACAAGTTTTCAAAGTTAAGGGACTGAAAATGCCAAATTCCAAACTCCAGGGTTTAAATTGTAAAATCTGTTTTTCCTGACCCATCGCGGTACACGATGGATCAGAAGGGACACACCAAATTTCAGCTTATCTCTCTCTCTCTCTCTAACATCACACTACACCTCGATATTCGTACCTTCGATCCACCTCGATAAACGTGCTATAATTCCTCGATTTGAGTGTCCCGTTCCTCGCCCGTGTCGACGTTTCCTTGAAGTACGTGCCACCCTCCACCCACATACATACCAAGAAGGTGTTTGTTCTCGAAAGGTGTGTCGTCAAATTGTTGGAGATTGATGTCGTCGTTGGCATACCAAAGTTGATCAAGAAGTGAAGCGGCATCGGATTGCTGCTTGAGTTCCTAGGGTTTCCTATACACCGATAAGGTTAGGCGTAACGACAAATCAATATAATACAATATTATATTAAAGACTTAAGCCTTAAGTCGAGGTTATACTCGATACCTCGATAAAAGAAAAAGAAAACATAACAAAGAATGAATGAAAGATAAGATATTGAATATTGTTAAATACGTATATATGTGTGTAAGTATATATGTATATTATTTGTTATGAAAATTATTATTTAAGCAATAATGATTATTCTTAAATAATAAAAGAAAGAGAATACGTTTCTTAGAGAAGAAGAAATGTCGGGTTTTATGAATAAACTAAAGTTTTATTAATTTCTTTTAAACTAAAGGTTTTCAAGTAAAAGAAAGTGAACTAAAGGTTCATCGAGGATTGAGTTATAAAATAAGACTAAAGGTCCTAAGCCGGATTGTATATCTGACTTACAAATGTTTATACTCGTACTATAGGTGCGAGATAAATAAGGGAAAGACCCTCGGACGGGTGAGTGAAGCCGATCCCAAAGCGATAAGGTGAATACGCCCCCAAACTTTTATAAACTTGTTTTCAAATGAGTTAAACATGTTATATGAAAATTTTTTACAAGGAACTATGTGTTCCTAAAACCTTTATAAATAAGGGTATAAACCTAGCCCTCAGGCTGTGGTATACGTGTGTTTGAATCCTTACACAGGTGGTACTACGCGGTGAGCACACCGCACCACCCTTGGTCGTAGGATGCTCTCCTGCAGGGAGTACGACCGTTGTGTATATTTATGGGTACTAAACTAAGTCGAACGTTGCGGTGTTTGCTGAGGTGACCTAGAGTAGAGGCTCGAATTTATAAATGTGTTATTTGACTTTGTTATTTCTAAGCCACTTTGGGCCGAGGCAGGCGTAGTCTCGAGGGGTAATAACGTAAAAGAAAATATTTTTGCATCAGCGTGTTCACCAGCATTTGTTGCTGACGTATTTTCTTATATTTTGCAGGTGAACAAAGTTAGCACTTGGATTGACGAAGTTCTTTGAATATTCGATGGCTCGGATTCATTTTGTAAACTTAATGTATTAAATGGTGGTTCGTAAAACAAGTAATACTTTTTGTAACAACTTAAAACGGGTATTTTATAATCCTGTCTTTTGAATATATGTAAATGTTATATTTTGATCCTTGAAATTTATAAGTCTTCCGCTAAATTAACGCAACTCTGATATATTTACAATTATGGTACCAAGTATTGGTCACACTCCTAGGCCCAAGATGGGGGTGTGACAGGTTGGTATCAGAGCCATCGATCTTAGCGAACTGGGTATCATAAAACAATACCCAAGCTTCGATCCAAGAATAGGAAATAATTGTTTATGTGTTTTAGGGATAAGATAGGCTGGTAACCTTTCTTTCCCTCTCTACATTCTAAACCACCAATAATATTAGATGTCATTCAAAGCTCATATAGAAGACTTTGTGCGCAAGGCAAAAGAGGCCGGAATTGCTGAACCTTACTCCGAGGATAACATGAGTGATGGATACTATGAAGCATACTTTGACCAAGATGTGGAACATGACCTGACCAAACCTGTGTATTACCCAGGAAGCAAACACTACCCAATAGACGTTCCCTATAGTCCACCAAAACAAAGATTTGAACCACCAAGGCACTCAAGTTACCGTCCACCAAGATTACTGATGTATAATCCTTCCGAAGTACCGACGTACCACCCGGCAGAAATCCCCACTTACCAACCCTCGGAAGTACCACAGTATTACCCAACAGGATACCTACCGCCAAATCCTCATCCATCCTATGCATTCCTTTCCAACTTACCTATTAAGGAAGAACCAAGATCCCCATCCTCTAACTGGATAAAATGTCATTCCGATCAACGACGATGGCATACCAGAAGCTCCGCTTTCAATGAAGTTAACTCCTATCCAAGCAACGGTGAAGGACCGTCCCACAAGCCCAAAATGAGGATAATGATACATTGTTAAATTTTCCAGATGCCCTCAATAAACAATGAAACCACACAACCCATGGAGGAAGATACACCGGAAGAAGAAGAACCAGAAGAAGAGGAGGATCCTAAGGAGGAATCCGACTCGAAAGTAGAGCATCCCGATAACCCCAATGAGATATCAACATCCATGGAAGCATAACTCACTTCCCAAAACCCAAGCTACGGTTCTGTTGATCCATATGTCCAATATCTCGAGAAACTCAAGAGCCAAGCTTCGTCAAGCTTCCCACCGTTCCAAGGAAGGATTCCATCAATCTAAGAGCAAGCGGATGAAATTCGAGAACAGAACCAAGCTGCCAAGACTTACCTCTACCTTGCATCCGACATGACTTACGTTCCGTATCCAGAAGAATCACTATGAGATGGTGACATTGGGTTACCATGGCCCACCTCCACAATATGGATACCCCAACGTAGTCCTGCAGTCATATAAAGAGCACTTGGATCGTGCCCTACATGAAACGGACGAATGGAGAAAGAAGGTGGCTGAGGAAGGAAAGAAAAAGAAAAACATGGGAGAAAAACTTCTTCGCAAATGCAACAAGATGAAGAAAGTGGTGAAGAAGTTCTTGAAAGACTGAAGATGGTGGAGAAGAATTTTATGAGGAGTTATGTGTAAAATAACTTTGTATGATATGTGACATAGATGAGTAATAAGATCGTTGAAACGTTCTTTGAATAAAGATAGGTTAATCAATATATATATATATATATCAAATGATATATACATATATATATATATATATGTATGTGTAATATAAAATATATATATACTTTTGTGATATATATATATATGAAATAAAACATATGTTTAATATAAGAAATTTGTTAAATTTCAGTTAAAAACATAACTAAAAGAAAAATGCCTGAGCAAAGTAATAATGAGAATGCTCGAAAAGAAAAAGAAATAAAAGAAAAGGGAAAAGGTCCCGAGAAAGAACAAGAGGAAGAAATTCCCGAAAAATATATGAATAAAATTCAAAAGATGATCAAGAAAGCGGTTAGGGAAGAATCAGAATTTAGATCTCAATTTAGACATTCCCAATCTAGACAAACTAAAAACTCTCGATCTGTTAATCCTTCCAAATCCGCAAAATCCCGTCCGAAACCGTCTCCTGTTGAGGAGAGTGTTCATGAGTCTAACGCCGATGGTGGAGTTAGGCGAGAGTTCAAGAAACTCAAAATTAGTGGGTGTTCATTCAAGGACTTCAAATACTATAGACCGAAAGAGTTCCATGGTGACAAAGGAGCCATCACAACCATGAGGTGGCTTGAGGAAATGGAAACAATCGTGATAACAAGCAAGTGCTCCGATGAGGAGAAAATTCAATATTCCGCCCTAATGTTCAAAGGAGAAGCGCACGAATGGTGGAACGCTTTGTTGATGAGTAAGGGGAGAGATGTGATGTATGGTTTAACATGGGATGAGTTTAAGGCAATGGTGATGGGAAAGTTTTGACCCATGCATGAAACCGACCAGATCCAAACAAAATTTCTTAATCTTAAGGTCGTGGGTACGAATCTTCGTGAATAAAACACCAAGTTTCATGAATACTGTCGTCTGGTTCCCCAGCTGGTTAACCCTTAGTCCAGCCAAGTCACACGATACATTTGGGGACTGCCGCGGGAAATCCGGGACATGGTAAGGTCACACTTACCACAAACTGCCGACTTTGCGATGGAATTGGCTGGTTATCTGATGGGCGGTATGATTCGAAACAAAGAAGAGGACAAGAAAGTTTTGACAACAACAACTCTAGGGAGAACAAGTGGAGGCGCCAACTACAAAGGCAAGGGCGTAAACCAAAGCAGATTCAATTCAAACGCCACGCCATGTAAGACCTGTAGGAGGTATCACAAGGGTCGATGCAACTTCGCCCCACCTCCAAAGGTGTGTGAATCATGCAAAAGTACGGGTCATGAGCTGCTGATTGCTGGAAGAAAAAGATGACGTGCTATAACTGCAAGGAGATGGGCCATCTTAGTTTCAAGTGCTCAAAGAACAAACCCGCGACTGGTGGTGCGGGTGGAAGTGGCAAAGATAGGAAGGGAAACGCTCGATTTTTCATACTTGACACAAAGAAAGCCGCTGACACGCCGGAAACCATTACCGATACGTTTCTAGTCAACAACACCTATGCTGGAGTTTTATTTGAATCGGGTGCCAATTTAAGTTTTATAGATTATAGTTTTTATAGTCTATTAAACGAACCATTAACAAAATTAGATAAAACTCTAAGCGTCGAGACTGCTAGTGGCGAAATCGTTAAAATCTCCGAAGCCCTTGAAAACGGAAAAATACTTCTAGCTGGTTATATTCTGCCTATTTGTTTGTTGCCCATGAGTCTGGTTGGTTTTGACATTGTACTTGGTATGGATTGGTTATCCGATAACCATGCTCGTATCATCTGCAATAGCAAAACCGTTGAACTTCAAGCCCCCGATAAATGAACAATTCGAATTGAAGGGGACAAAGACGCCGACCAAGTTAGCATAATTTCCCAGATTAAGGCTAACAAATGTTTGAATCAAGGTTTCCTCGCATTCATGGCCTACGTCACTGAAGAGTCAAAGCCATAAGAAATCAATGGCGTTCCTATCATTTTCGACTTTTCTGATGTCTTTCCTGATGAACTTCCCCGAATTCCTCCCGATCGTGAGTAGAATTTAGGATCGATCTCATTCCCGGTACTGCTCCGATCGCCAAAGCTCCGTATCGTTTAGCGCCAACTGAAATGAAGGAGTGAAAGAAACAACTCGATGAGCTACTTGAAAAAGGTTTCATTCGACCGAGTTCGTCGCCTTGGGGAGCACCTATTCTATTCGTCAAGAAGAAGGACAGATCTATGCGTATGTGTATCGATTATCGTGCGTTAAACAAAGTCACAATCAAAAATCGTTATCCACTCCCTCGAATCGATGATCTTTTTGACCAACTTCAAGGTGCTAGCTTCTTTTCTAAATCGATCTTCGTTCCGGCTATCACCAACTCAAAGTCCAATCTGAGGATATTCCAAGGACTGCTTTTCGAACAAGGTATGAACATTATGAGTTAACGGTCATACCATTTGGACTTACTAATGCCCCAACCGCGTTCATGGACATGATGAATCGTATTTGCAAGCCTTACTTGGATAAATTTGTTATCGTATTCATTGATGACATACTTATTTATTCTAAATCAAAGGCTGATCATGAAGTCCATCTTCGAACTTTGCTTGAAATTCTTAGAACCGAGAAATTGTACGCTAAGTTCTCGAAATGCGAGTTCTGGTTGCCCGAGGTGCAATTTCTTGGTCACATCATCAACGTTAACGGTATTCAAGTGGACCCCACTATGATTAAAGCTATCTCTAAGTGGGAGGTCCCGAAGTCGCCAACCGAGATTAAAAGTTTCTTAGGTTTGGCTGGCAATTTCCGTAGGTTCATCAAAAACTTTTCTCGAATCACCGTTCCCCTAACATCCTTAACTCGTAAGAACATCAAGTATGAATGGGGGACGAAGCAACAAGAAACGTTCGATATACTCAAACAAAAGCTCACTCAAGCACCGATACTGGCCTTGCCAGAAGGTACTGAGGATTTTGTAGTATTTAGTGACGCATCTCACTCCGGCTTGGGATGTGTACTAATGCAACGTAAGAAAGTAATCGCTTACGCCTCTCGTCAACTCAAAGTACACGAAAAGAACTACACGACTCACGATCTAGAGTTAGGAGCCATAATCTTTGCACTAAAGATATGGAGGCACTATCTCTATGGAGTAAGATTTACCGTGTACACCGATCATAAAAGCTTGAAACACATTTTTGATCAAAAAGAGCTCAACATGCGCCAACGACGATGGATGGAAACGCTCAATGACTATGATTGCGAGATTGTTTATCATGAAGGCAAAGCCAATGTTGTGGTTGATGCCTTAAGTCGCAAGGAACATGAGAAGCCCAAAAGAGATCGAGCATTGCGTTTAGAACTCCAAATTGATCTCATTGAACAAATCAAATCCGCTCAAACTCAAGCAATCAATGAAAACCAAATCTCCAACGAAAAGCGTAATGGCACCATTGACTCGTTAGTCAAGGGTGATGATGGTATCCTTATATTTGGTAATAGAATTTGGTACCAATCGTTGGAGGCTTGCGTGAGAAAATTTTGAATGAAGCTCACAAATCTAAGTATATGATGCATCCCGGAAGTGATAAAATGTACCACAATCTCAAAGCAAACTATTGGTGGAATGGAATGAAAAGGGATGTCGCTTCGCATGTTGCGAAATGTTTAACTTGTTTGCAAGTCAAGGCTGAACACCAAAAGCCTTCGGGATTGCTTCAGCAACCCGAACTTCCCGTATGGAAGTGGGAGTTAATTACTACGGATTTTATTAATAAACTCCCTAAAACGACTGGACAACACAATGCTATTTGTGTGATTGTGGATCGATTAACAAAATCCTCACACTTCATACCCATCAAAGTCGTATTCAATGGATAGACTAGCGCGTATATATGTGAACAACATCGTTTCTTTGCATGGAGTACCGTTGTCTATAATCTCTGATCGAGACAGTCCTTTCACGTCTCATTTTTGAAAAAGTTTCCAACAAGCTCTTGGTACAAAGCTTAACCTTAGCACCGCCTATCATCCGCAAACCTATGGGTAAAGCAAAAGGACTATTCAAACGTTGGAAGACATGCTTGGGGTTGTGTGATTGACTTAGGTGGAAGTTGGGATGACCACTTACCCCTAATGGAATTCTCGTACAATAATAGTTATCACACAAGTATTCAAGCCTCACCATTCGAGGCGTTATATGGTCGTAAGTGTAGGACGCCCGTGTGTTGGTCTGAAACCGAAGATAATCAATTATCTGGACCCGAAATAGTCCAAGAAACCACCGACACGATTCTCCAAATCCGAGAACGACTTAAGACGGCACGTGATCGCCAAAAGAGTTACGCCGATATCCGTCGTAAGCCGTTAGAATTTAATGTTTGTGACAAAGTTCTGTTGAAAGTCTCGCCTTGGAAAGGCGTAGTTCGCTTCGGTAAGAAAGGAAACCTAAGTCCTCGATTCGTTGGACCCTTCGAGGTACTTGAACGAATCGGCACTATTGCATACCGATTACGACTGCCCGAGGAAATGCAAGGGATACACGATGTATTCCATATTTCGAATTTGCGTAAGTGTTTAACTGACGAATCTTTGGCTATGCCATTAAAAGATGTTGAAATAAATGAGAACTTAAAATTTGTAGAACGTCCAATTCAAATTGAAGATTCAAAAACAAAGAAATTAAAAGACGAACTTTGAAAATTGTAAAAGTTAAATGAGACTCGAGTAGAGGGCCCGAATATACTTGGGAACTCGAATCGGAAATGAAAAAGAAATACCCCCACTTGTTCTTATAAAGCAATCTCGAGGACGAGATTTATTTCAAGGTGGGGAGGATGTAACATTACGGAAATTTTGAGCCAAAAATGACAAGTTTCCAAAGTTAAGGGACTGAAATTGCCAAATACCAAACTCCAAGGTTTAAATTGTAAAATCTATTTTTCCTGACCCATCGCGGTACGCGATGGATCAGAAGGGACACTCATCGCGGTACGCGATGGGGTGTTTGACACGTTGTGACACGTGTGCCACGTGGCACACGGTGGCACTGCGTGCTGCCACGTGTCACCACGTGGCAACACTGCCGCCACGTGGCGCAGCATCTGCCACGTGTCGCCACGTGGCAGACCTATTGTCTGACTCACCAAGGCTACGTCGCGGTACACGACGGGTGCCTTGAAGGCGGTCGCCTACCACGATTAGATCTGGATTTTGCCTATAAATAGCAAGTCCGGGATCTCCATTTGAAACACCAAAATTCAGCTTATCTTTCTCTCTCTCTCTCTCTAACATCTCACTACACCTCGATATTCGTACCTTCGATCCACCTCGATAAACGTGCTATAATTCCTCAATTTGCTTGTCCCGTTCCTCGCCCGTGTCGACGTTTCCTTGAAGTACGTGCCACCCTCCACCCACATACATACCAAGTAGGTGTTTGTTCTCGAAAGGTGTGTCGTCAAATTGTTGGAGATTGATGTCGTCGTTGGCATACCAATGTTGATCAAGAAGTGAAGCAGCGTCGGATTGCTGCTCGAGTTCCTAGGGTTTCCTATACGCCGATAAGGTTAGGCGTAACGACAAATCAATATAATACAATATTATATTAAAGGCTTAAGCCTTAAGTCGAGGTTATACTCGATACCTCGATCAAAGAAAAAGAAAACATAACAAAGAAATGAATGAAAGATAAGATATTGAATATTGTTAAATACGTATATATGTGTGTAAGTATATATGTATATTCTTTGTTATGAAAATTATTATTTAAGCAATAATGAGTATTATTAAATAATAAAAGAAAAAGAATACGTTTCTTAGAGAAGAAGGAATGTCGGGTTTTATGAATAAACTAAAGGTTTATTAATTACTTTTAAACTAAAGTTTTTCAAATAAAAGAAAATGAACTAAAGGTTCATTGAGGATTGAGTTATAAAATAAGACTAAAGGTCTTAAGCCGGATTGTATATCCGACTAACAAATGTTTATACTCGTACTATAGGTGCGAGATAAATAAGGGAAAGACCCTCGGAAGGTGAGTGAAGCCGATCCCAAAGCGACCAGGTGAATACGCCCCCAAACTTTTATAAACTTGTTTTCAAATGAGTCAAACATGTTATATGAAAATTCCTTACAAGGAACTATGTGTTCCTAAAATCGTTATAAATAAGGGTATAAACCTAGCCCTCAGGCTGTGGTATACGTGTGTTTGAATCCTTTCATAGGTGGTACTACGCGGTGGGCACACCGCACCACCCTTGGTCGTAGGACGCTCTCCTGCAGGGAGTACGAACGTTGTGTATATTTATGGGTACTTAACTAAGTCGAACGCTGCGTTGTTTGCTGAGGGCGAATTTATAAATGTGTTATTTGACTTTGTTATTCCTAATCCACGGTGGGCCGAGGCAGGCATAGTCTTGAGGGGTAATAAAGTAAAAGAAATTATTTTTGCGTCAGCGTGTTCACCAGCATTCGTTGCTGACATATTTTCTTATATTTTGCAGGTGAACAAAGTTAGCACTTGGAGTGACGAAGTGCTTTGAATATCCGATGGCTCGGATTCATTTTGTAAACTTAATGTATTAAATGGTGGTTTGTAAAACAAGTAATGCAAAAGCGGTAGGTTTTGCATATTGTTATATAACTAACTTAAATAACATCGTATATGCAAAATGCAAAAGCAGTAGGTTTTTCATATTGTTATTTCACCAATTTAAATAACATCGTATATGCAAAATACAAAATTTCTCATAACATAAATTATCCATATAATTTATTTATTACACAATTGCAAATATTTAGAAACCCAATTTCCAAATATTCTAAGTGTTGATATTTATTTGTTAGATCATATCTTAAATAAATATCGTAGTGTTTGTCTAGCTTGTTGTTGAGTATGACCCGACTTGGATCATAACGTACTAGCCACATCAACTCTAATATGTGTCTTGGGCAGACCGATTCCAACAATCTCCCAGTTGCACAAGATACAAAGAAGATTGATGCAAAATGGAAAATACCGCCTAACAACGGTTTACTATCCCTAATACGTATGACGAAGTGCCATTCAGTAACATCATCCCTTCCAAGTCCCCGACTTGAAGTTATTTAGGTGAATCTATCATTTATCATTTTACCACAGATGTCATGTCAAATCCAGAGAAATAGAGTGATCATTCTTTGTTGATTTAACTTAACAGGCCTTAGACATCTTACTCTCAATGCATAAAAAGGAAAAATCCCCTTTTGACTACATACGTCTCTCACAATCATCTCCTACCATACCTGATCTTAGTCTTATGTACCATCGTGTTTCAGAGCAGTGAATAACTAAGTTAAAGCATTATATTTGGTGAATATCAAGACCCAATATGTATCTCAGGTCGGAGGATACTAGGATATTCGTCATTACTCAAATTTACTTATGATCACCTATCACAAGGATTCCATACAGTAACATTTGAGGGCGGGTCAGTCCAATATTTATATCCCATAAATATCTATGAACCTTGGCAGCAAAACCTTGCTCTATATTCATGCCTTATGAATATCCACCAATCCAAGTTCATAATAGTCTTACCTTCATATTTGTTCCCACAAATATGAGTGACTACGAACATTTAGAATAATTAACTTATTCATGGATTTAAGCAAGCTAAAACGGAACATAACTCAAATTGTCATAATCATAAACCATAATCATATCAACGAGTCAAAATAACAATTGTTCCGATATCCAAATACTAAGTAGATTAAATCCAATCACTAGAATATCGAAGTCCTAAGCCGCAAGTATGACCCTAATGCTTCGGCCTTTCATGGAGCTTCGTGAGTGGATCCGCAATGTTTTGATTGGTGTGAACTTTGCGAATAAATGTCTTTCCTTTTTTCAACTTCATCCCTTATATAGTTGAATCTCCGCTCAATGTGCCTTATCTTTTGATGTGCACGTGGGTTCCTTGATTTGAGAAATTGCACCCTTGTTGTCATAAAAGATCTCTAGAGGTTCCTGAATGGTATGGACTATCCCTAGATCGGCAATGAACTTCCTTATCCATGCAGCTTCTTGAGCTGCCAATGAGGTGGCGATGTATTCCGATTCAGTGGTGGATAATGCTACCACATCTTGTTTTTCACTCTTCCAAGAGACTGCCCCACCATTCATAACGAAAATATATCCCGATTGTGATCGAGAATCATCTTGATCAGTTGGGAAACTCCCATCCGTTAACCCTTTACAACGAGTTCCTCCTCACCAGAGCCATATATTAGAAACATATTCTTATTCCTTCAAAGGTATTTTAATATGCTATTAACAACCATCTAATGGTTATTTCCTGGATTTTGTTGGAATCCAGTTGTCATGCTCAAAGCGCATGACACATCTGGTCTAGTGCATATCATTGCATACATGATGGATCCTATAGCTGATGCATATGCGATTCCTTTCATTTTCTCTTGCTCATCCTTTGAGCTTGGACATTGAGACCTACTCAATATTGTTCCTCTTTAAATAGGTACCAAACCATTCTTAGAGTTCTCCATATTGAACCTTTTTTTGGGCCTTGATTAGAGTGGTTTGTACTTAGTCTATTTGTGTTTGGGTTAAGCATGTAATGTGGGATTGGGCCGCGTATGTAAACCGAGATCCCAAGGGATCTCTGTGGGATTTTGGTAGTTATTTGAGCTAGTTGTTTTGGTTCCCTCTATATATAGCGTGTATTGTATAGGGTTTTGGTTGTTCATTCAGTTGTTAAGTTTCGATCGTCTACGTGTTTACTAGACGAGGTTGTATTTGTGCTTAATCACCCAATGTATAATAATAATACGTGTGTTTTGAAGCTTTGCTTGTGTTGCGTTATTGTGTTTGTTCGTGTTCTTGAGTCATCGGGTATTAGGATTCCGCACTAATACTTGGTTGGTTGATATCATAGTTGTAGTGATCCAGATTCAGGACTTACAATTGGTATCAAAACCTTTAACCTATTCAGGCGCGTTATTATAATATCAACGGATTCAAGATATCAAAGTTTGGTGGTATTGTTGATTTCCGGTGGGTTAGTGTTCGGAGAAGAAGAGATAGTCAATTTTGGGTAAAGATTGGTTTTGGTTAGGAAAGGAAATCAAATCCCATTTTCTCGGAAGTTTATTACACTAAAGATTAAGTTTGTTGAGAATTAGTTCTCGGCTACTGTTGGTTCTCGGCCAAGATTAGTTCTCGGCTACTATTGGTTCTCGGCCAAGATTAGTTCTCGCTACAGTTGGTTCACGGCCAAGCTCAGTTCTCGGCCATAGTTGGTTCTCGGCTAAGGAAATTCTCAGTAGACTTGGGTGTTTCGGTTTTCACCCTGTTCTCAGTCAAGTTTTGGTCAATTTAACTAGTTCTCGGTTAAAATACTCGAGTTCTCAATCAACTTGGTAATCTGTGATCGCTGTTTGGGCCTGATCAATCTTATTTGGGCTTGATATTTGGACTTTAATAATTTTTTGACCTTAAAACTCAATTAACTAATCTAGTCAGAATGGAACAATTAACAAATAGTAACAATTCAGCTAACTCATTGTAGGTTCCCATCCGGATCTACACAGGAGTATCTCATACTACGAGGGTGCGGAATCCCCTACGTATACGATACGAGTGCTAACACGGAGAACACGTAAATCACTCTAACATCTTTGATGTGTCTTGTAAATCAAAAAGTACGTACCCTTCGTCTTCAAGCATGAACTCCCTGTCTCACACAAACTGAGACCAACCTCCGGTATTTCTTCGCTTCGTCTTTCCACGCAAGTATATAGAAAATCTTCTTCTCATTAAGGACCTGCAAGTCAGCTTGAGACAAATTAACTAAGTGCATTAGATCATACACTCTTAAGATCTCCTGTTCGTCTTCATCTTCCATCACAGCTTCAACAGTTTGGCAATCAACATACCACCACTTAAGATCCTTCAACACATCCTGGGGCATAAGCTTCATAGGTACCTTTTTCAAACACCGAATTGGCTTATACTTCATCACCATCCAGGGCTTTCCATCAGCCCGCATACCTCGTTCCTTATCTTCAATTAGCTTCCCCTTTTAAGACTTCAAGAGCTCAAACTTTTTCTCCTTAACACTCTCCTTCCACACCATCTTACCAACCCATCTCGCAAAAGCATCATCACTTCGATTTATCAATCTCAACCAAGCCAAATATTTCACTTCACACTCAGGAAAAGTGTTAAGCGATCTCAATGCCTTAGCAAAATACCGAACCCCATCATATCTCTTTATCACAAACAATTTTAACTGTTCATCATACAACCAACAAATAATACCTTTCTTCGATTCAGCATAACCCTTGATATTGTAACTTTTCTTGAACATTTCTTGAAGAACCATTGAGCACAGCCTTCTTTCCATCTTGGCTGCTCTTCCCATTCAGAATCACCCGACACATTTTCATCTTGAACTGCATTTTCTTGATCAACACTTGGAATATCGTGCTCAACACAATCATCAATTATCTTTCCTTCCTCTAACCCACTATCAATCTCTATCTGTTCACCAATTTTCTCAATCTCACAAATAGTCAGCACATCATCACCCAAGTCATCCTCATCATCATCAACAACCACTGTCTTACCACCTGCACTGCCTGACGGACCAGCAGACTCCCTCTGAGATGTGGAAGTCCCAAGAGTTTGTTCAGTTCTTGGCAGCTCACCACCTGCATCTTTAAATGCATTGGGATCATCGTCTCTATCCTGTCTTTTCTTCGTTCTCAGCTCATCACCTTTGCAACTAATATTCCCTTGAGATGCTAAGAACTGTTTAAGAGCATCAAGGAGTTTACCGTGTTCAATAAGAAGTGATGACTGAATCTGGTTCTTAGCCACAAGCCGTTGAATAGCTTGTGTTTGAATGAGTTTATCATTGATTGGTCAGCAACAACTCTTTCAAGTGCTGCAATTCGCTCAAAATCAGACATGGTGGCATCATAATCAAACCGCATGTGGGATACATCTTGAGCATAAGGCGGTGGAATTCCCAAACTTGCTGGAATATCCGATATAGATTGAATAGTAATCGTGGGTGGCATAGAGACAGATAACCCAGCAGTCGCTACTAGTGTGGACTCAACAAATCTGGCTACCACCTCCGATGGAGTAATCGAAGGAGGTGGTAAGGAAACAATCTATGGAGCTGACATCTGTGTCGTGGAGGGAACAATAGACGGTGCAGACACAGCCACCGTAGCCATACTAGAGATCACTGATAACGGGTCATCAGAAGATGAAGGAAGCATAGACATACCATTTAATGATGATGGGGCAAAGTGAACGACACTCGAACTTTCACCGACTCAGGCTTTCTTTGATCTTGGTACTAAGCGATACAACTCCTCCTCATAGTCTAATTCACTATCATCTGAATCTTTCTTCCGTTTACTATGAATTCTTTCTTGTGTTGCAAGAACTCTCTGGGCTTCAAAAATGTCATCAGTGGAGGAATCAGATAAAGTTTTCTCAGAATCCACCATAGAGGCAACAGAAGGGCCCACCGACGGACCAGCCACAGAAACATGTACACCAGAACCTTCAACCACCAAGGCTTGAACTTCAGCCGCAGGATCAACTATTTCCATATCAAAGAAACCTTGCCTCCAAAGGCAACCTCAAGATCAACTTTTTCTTCGGGAGCTGCATGTCACACCCTCAAAATCCACTAACGGAGTTTTACCGTCAGAGGGTGTGAACTGGCAGGATCGGAATCATCAGTTATAATCAAACCATAAAATAAAGTTTCACACCATGAAAACGTTTACGAGTAATTAAATGCGGAAGCGTAAAAAAAAACCTTTAATCAAAAGTTGCGTCACGCAGGACGACTTAAAACCAATGATAACCGTTAAAAATAAGTTTTGCATAATTAGAATGTGTCAAGCAATGCATGTTCCTAAACCGCGCGCCCGCCTCGGCTACCTGAGAATAATATACTAAAAGTGTCAACACAAGGTTGGTGCGTTCACAAGTTATATAAAAATAAATCGTTTAGCGTTTGCGTTCAGCGTTAAGCGTTTTGCGTAACCATGTTACGGCGTTTTGTGTTTTGCGTAACCACGTTACGGCGTTTTGCGTTTTGCGTAACCACGTTACGGCGTTCTGCGTTACCAGATAGTGTTATGTCAAATTATATATCGATAGGTAGCTAGTCTATACAACAAGTATTACTAAGTGTTCGACACCGGAGCTGTCTCGTTTAGTAAGTGCCTTGTCACCAGGTCCTCCATACCATGGTAAGTGTTAGCCAAAATTACACCCGCTCGACCTCCAGTCGAGTTTAGCGTTGGGTGGGGTTTGTCAAACCCAGTAGTACTACTCAACAGTGACTCGCTATTCCAAATATTAACCGGTTCGATGTGTAGGACTTCAATTGTTTCGTTTGCCACTTAGCCTTTACAAGTGATATATAATTTACTAACAAAATCTTAAAATGCGTTGTGGAGTATGTTATCTCCCCCAAAAGCAAAGCGTTTAAAAACAGTTTAAAGAGGGGAAAGTGAAACTCACTGTTTGCTAAGAATTTCCCAAAATAAATCACCAAGATGCGCGTCACAGGAAAACTCTCTCTAACGTTCTAAAACAACAAAGAGATTTTTCTAAGTGTCGGAATATTATCGAGTCTCTAGACCCGGCACATAATACCTATGCACATAACATGGTTCGTGTTTCGTTCGTGAATCGTGTGTGACTTTAACAAGTGTTTTTGGTGACACATCACATGTGTAAGCCACCATATATGTGTCATGCATTCATAACGTACATTACTAGCAATTCTTCCCCGTAAGGGCATTTTGGTCAACGATTAACAATTTACTAGCCATTATTCCCCATAAGGGCATTTTGATCAATTTATGACAATCAATTAGCAGTTATTCCCCACAAGGGCATTTTAGTCAAAACACGACAAGTATCTTGCAATCATTCCCCTCAAGGGCAATTTGATCAAAACACGATAATAAATTAAGCAAGTATCATATTTCATGCATTTTCACAAAACTCAGCAGCTAGTTTCACCGAGACAGAAATCCTACTAGAAAGATTGTACTACTTCACCGATCATAGCATCTCAATTAATTTACCAAAACTCATCACAGAAGCACATACGTCTTAGGTTTTCAGAACATATTTTATTACATTTTTATTCCTCATAGTTTTCTCACAATCATCAAATCATTATAGCAAACTCATAACAGTCAGATTCATGCACAACAGAATGTTATTTGCAATTCTCGTTAAACGAAAAATCCAATAAATGCAAGACCACTTGGGTTAGGTTCCTAACTCAATGAGTCAACTTCCAGAAGTGGAACCAACCCAATTGGTCTCGTAGTTCATGAGATATAATATTTACAAAACAACCTAACAGCAGGTCTAACAGCTCAGCTTTGCACAACATTTTTGTAAAATCATAAAAGTTAACTTCTACTTGTCCAAAAATTACAAATTTATACTTTATAGAAACTAGACTCAACCTAGTTTACTGAAGTACCAATAATCTCAACCAATTTTCACGTTTACACTTCGTTACAGTCACTAAAACATCATATACACATTCTGTCCAGAAACTGTTTGCATTCAAACTCAATATATTAACAACCTATGAATTATCATGCATTCATATGACCCTCTAGACTCCATAAACACCATCCATGCACACCAATTACATATTACATACTTGATTAGGGTTTGTGTTTGAACTCAAATCAAAGACACAACAATCACATGCAACAAGATTCAATCTAGTTATCAAATCATTATCAATCAACAACAATCATGTTAACTTCATACATACATGAAATCGGCTCATCTAGGGTTTTCAATTAACCCTTTAAACATCAAAATCAAGCAACAAGAATGTAAAGGATGATCCATTATACCTTCCTAGCACCTAGTTCTTCAATCAAACACTTGATTTGATGGTTGTATGTGTGTGTGAAGGTGACGGCAGCCAAGGAGGTGGAGAGGGTTTCCGATCGGGGTTAGGGAGAAGAATAATAATAAGTTAGGGTTTAGTTTATGATGTATTTATAAACATAACATGTTACATTCAAGTCCCTCCACTTCTAAGTATTACTTTTCTAGCCTAACTAACTTGTTTACATCTTGAGTTAACGTTTATAATCATGTTATCACATAACACATAAAGCTAACACATAATTATCACATAATTACTGTTTTGACGTTTTTCGTTTATTCATCAATCGTTTGCGTCAACTCGTTTGCGTTTCGGTGCAACTCCCGAAAGACTACACATGTAGTAAGTGTTAAGCGTCATTTAAACCCTAGTTTAAATGTAATGAAGTGTGTGTTATAGATTCAGTGATCTTAAGTTTGAATTGACGGAGTTGAGTTAACGGAGTTAACCTGAAATTGACGAATATCACATCATTCCCATGTTAAAGAATTTCCGTCCCGAAAATTTGAGTCAAGTCGTGATGAGTGTCTGAAAGAGTAAGAAAAAAAATTTTCAGTTTGTCATATCATCCCCTAGTAGAAAGAAATTTCGTCCCGAAATTTAATTCATACCTCCGGTGATGTCTGACGGTTTGCCGAGTTTCGCGGTTTTCTGTGTTTGGTTAGCCCTTCAAAAAGGTGAGGATACTTTTTCATCATTTGATCCTCGTGTTCCCACGTGAACTCCATTCCACGTCTCGAGTTCCAACGAACCTTAACGATTGGAATTTTGCTGTGCTTGAGCGTTTTGGTTTCCCAATCCAAAACCTCGACTGGTTCCTCAATGAAACGTAAATGTTCATCAACTTGCAGTTCCTCCAAAGGGACTACTTGGGTTTCATCAGATAGGCATTTTTTCAAATTGGATACGTGAAAAACATTGTGTACGCCACTGAGTTCCGTTGGTAGGTCCAGTCGGTACGCCACCGGACCAATGCACTCAGTTATCCGGTAAGGACCAACATACCGTGGGTTGAGTTTGTTTCGCTTACCAAAGAGAACCACACCTTTCCAAGGTGAGACTTTGAGTAACACTCGATCGTTCACTTGAAATTCGAGAGGTTTTCGGCGCTTGTCGGCGTAACTTTTTTGGCGATCTCGTGCTGCTGCCATGCGATTTCGGATTTGAACAATCTTTTCCGAAGTTTCGAGTACCAGTTCTGGACCAGTGATTTGGCTGTCACCCACCTCTGCCCAGCAGAGTGGTGATCGACACTTCCGTCCATACAGCGCTTCAAACGGCGCTGCCTTAATACTTGCGTGGTAGCTGTTATTATACGAAAACTCTACCAAAGGTAAGTGGGGTTCCCAACTTTTTCCGAAATCCAAAACGCATGCACGCAACATATCCTCCAGGGTCTGAATAGTCCGTTCACTTTGCCCATCCGTCTGAGGATGGTATGCTGTACTCATATCGAGACGGGTGCCTAGCGCGGTTTGCAGCGACTTCCAAAAGTGCGAAGTGAAACGAGAATCTCGATCGGAAATGATCGAGACAGGCACTCCGTGTCTCGACACTACTTCCTTCATGTAAACACGAGTCAGTCTTTCCATTTTGTCCGTTTCTTTAATCGCTAGGAAGTGTGCCGATTTAGTCAACCGGTCAACGATCACCCAGATGGTATCGCATCACGTCGGTGTCTTTGGTAAACCCGTGATAAAATCCATTGAGATGTGTTCCCATTTCCACATTGGGAGTTCCGGTTGTTGTAGTAGACCAGATGGTTTCTGGTATTCTATCTTGACTCTGGCACAAGTCAAGCATTTGCTCACGTAGGTGGCAATGTCGGCTTTCATGTTCGGCCACCAGTAAAATGCCTTTAAATCATGGTACATTTTATCTGAGCCAGGGTGGATAGAATATCGGGACTTGTGAGCTTCGTCCATCACTAGAGTTCTCAACTCTCCGTATCGTGGAACCCAAATCCGGTTCTCAAAATATCGGACCCCGTCCGATCTGGTTTCAAGTTGCTTGTTCATGCCCCGCATGAGTTCCGATGGAAGGTTATCAACTTTCAAAGCTTCGTATTGCGCCTCGCGAATTTGATCGGGTAAGTTGGCATGAATCGTGAGTTGCAATGCTCGCACTCGTCTGGGTTTATCTGTTTCTTTTCTACTGAGGGCGTCGGCCACTACATTGGCCTTGCCAGGGTGATACTTGATGGCACAATCATAATCCTTGAGCAGCTTGACCCAACGACGCTGTCGCATGTTCAGCTCCTTCTGATCGTAGATATGTTGGAGACTCTTGTGGTCGGTGTAAATGGTAAACTTGGTACCGTACAAGTAATGCCTCCATATCTTAAGGGCAAACACCACAGCTCCGAGTTCCAAATCATGGGTCGTGTAGTTCTTCTCGTGAACCCGTAGTTGTCGAGAGGCATAGGCTATAACCTTCTCGAGTTGCATCAGCACACAACCGAGACCTTGTATAGATGCGTCACAGTGTACCTCAAAATTTTCCGTTCCCTCGGGGAGGGCTAGAATAGGGGCGCTGCAGAGCTTGGTTTTCAACAGTTGAAAAGCGGATTCTTGCGCGTCACCCCAATTGTACTTAGTGCCCTTGTGAGTCAAAGCGGTGAGGGGTTGAGCAATCCTTGAAAATCCCTCGATGAAACGCCGGTAGTAGCCGGCCAGTCCTAGGAATTGTCGCACCTCAGTCGGAGTCTTAGGTGCTTCCCAGTTTTTGATGGCCTCTACCTTACCGCGATCGACATGGATACCATTCTCGTTGATCACATGTCCTAAAAAGTGAACCTCGCGAAGCCAAAATTCACATTTCGAGAGTTTAGCATACAGTTGTTCCTTCTTCCGCAATTCCAGAATTACCCTTAAGTGTTCTTCGTGGTCAGCCTCGTTCTTGGAGTAGACGAGAATATCGTCAATGAACACAATCACAAACTTGTCGAGGTACGCCTTGCATACTCGATTCATGAGATCCATAAATACGGCTGGTGCGTTGGTTAGGCCAAAAAGCATAACCGAAAACTCGTAGTGACCATACCGTGTTCTGAAAGCCGTCTTTGAAATATCTTCCTCGCGCACTCTCAGCTGGTGGTAACCGGATCGTAGATCGATCTTAGAGTAGTAACTCGATCCTTGAAGCTGGTCAAACAAATCATCAATTCGGGGTAAGGATAACGGTTCTTGACCGTCACCTTGTTCAATTCCCGGTAGTCGATGCACATTCGGAAAGTCCCGTCTTTCTTTCGGACAAACAAGACAGGGGCTCCCCACGGTGATGAGCTAGGTCGGATAAAACCCTTATCCAACAAGTCTTGCAACTGAGTGGACAGTTCCTGAAGCTCCGCCGGTGCGAGCCGATACGGGGCTCGTGCTATGGGTGCTGCACCGGGTGTCAACTCGATTTGGAATTCGACTTGAGGAATAGGAGGGAGTCCAGGCAAATCCTCCGGGAAAACTTCCGGGAAGTCTCGCACAACAGGTATATCTTCAATTCGTTTCTCCTCGGAGGGTTTCTCAACAATCTGCGCCAAAATTGCCGGATGACCCTTTCGTAGATACTTTTGCGCCTTCATAAGGGTAATGACGCTGGTGGTCATGCCGCTTCTCTGGCCTCGGACCGAAATGATCTCGCCGGAAGGGGTAGTAATATGGACTATCTTATCGTGGCATATAATCTCCGCTCGGTTCTCGGATAACCAGTCCATGCCGACAACGACATCGAAACTACTAAGCGTAAAAGGAATAAGGTCGATATCAAAGACATGACCTGACAGTTTTAACTTGCATCCCGCAAGTACATGAGTCGTTACTATAGTCTTACCATCAGCTAATTCAACAAGAAACTTAGCATCTAACGGAATTGGAGTTACATCTAAGAGTTGACTAAAGGCTTTCGACACAAAACTCATATCAGCTCCAGTGTCAAACAATACAGAAGCAAAACAATCGTTTACAGGGAACTTACCAGACACCACGTGCGGATCATTGCGGGCTTGACCCGACCCAATCACAAACGCTCTTCCCTTGCCATTGCTTCCACCACCACTGCCACTTCCATTACCTCCATTGTTGTCATTCTGTTTCAGCTTGGGGCAATCTTTTCTGAAATGACCTTCCTGCCCACATTCAAAGCATCCTTTCGTCGTCATAGGTGGCTTAGGAGCACCCTTTGCCGCAAGGTCTCCTCTACATTCTTTCGTTTGGTGACCCATCTTTCCGCATCTCTAACACTTGGCACGGTCACACTGGCCAACATGATGATAGTTGCACCTGTTGCACTTTAGATATTTCCCAGCATATCCGCTCGAAACCTGCCCGCTACCGTTGTTGTTGTTGTGATTCTGAGTGTTACCGAGTGAATTCGGGCTTACGGTAGTGTTGTTGCGGTGGGAGGTTCGAGGATGAAGATCTGGTGTTGTCAAACTTCCTCTTCCCGCTGTTCGGGTTGCTGTTGCTGTTATTGTCGTTACTCTGGTTGTCACGGGCTTTAACGGTCGAACCCCTAGGTGGTAACGCGCCTGATCCGTCAGTTTGTGAGCTAAACGGATCGCTTGTTGGATCGTGGCTGGCCTGGAAGACGTCACCATGCCCTGAATCTGCTGTACTAATCCATCAATATACATTTCTATTCTCTTGCTCGGCGGATCCACCATCCGCGGACACATCACAGCCAACTCGTGCGAACGAGTAGTGTAGGCTTCCTGCGTTGGGCTGAGAAGGCTGAGTCGGCCTTTGAGATGTGTAATTGTCCCCCTGCCAGTAGGGTCAAATTCGCTGCTGGAACACTTGAGGACTCTGCCCTCACTTGGTGGAATTCGAACGTCCAGATCCTTGGATTGGAATTGGCTAATGCGATGAACTGGGAGGAGTTCAAAAACATAACGGAGTTTTACCGTCAGAGGGTGTGAACTGGCAGGATCGGAATCATCAGTTATAATCAAACCATAAAATAAAGTTTCACACCATGAAAACGTTTACGAGTAATTAAATGCGGAAGCGTAAAAAAAAAAACATTTAATCAAAAGTTGCGTCACGCAGGACGACTTAAAACCAATGATAACCGTTAAAAATAAGTTTTGCATAATTAGAATGTGTCAAGCAATGCATGTTCCTAAACCGCGCGCCCGCCTCGGCTACCTGAGAATAACATACTAAAAGTGTCAACACATGGTTGGTACGTTCACAAGTTATATAAAAATAAATCGTTTAGCGTTTGCGATCAGCGTTAAGCGTTTTGCGTAACCACGTTACGGCGTTTTGTGTTTTGCGTAACCACGTTACGGCGTTTTGCGTTTTGCGTAACCACGTTACGGCGTTCTGCGTTACCAGATAGTGTTATGTCAAATTATATATCGATAGGTAGCTAGTCTATACAACAAGTATTACTAAGTGTTCGACACCGGAGCTGACTCGTTTAGTAAGTGCCTTGTCACCAGGTCCTCCAGAACATGGTAAGTGTTAGCCAAAATTACACCCGCTCGACCTCCAGTCGAGTTTAGCGTTGGGTGGGGTTTGTCAAACCCAGTAGTACTACTCAACAGTGACTCGCTATTCCAAATATTAACCGGTTCGATGTGTAGGACTTCAATTGTTTCGTTTGCCACTTAGCCTTTACAAGTGATATATAATTTACTAACAAAATCTTAAAATGCGTTGTGGAGTATGTTATCTCCCCCAAAAGCAAAGCGTTTAAAAACAGTTTAAAGAGGGGAAAGTGAAACTCACTGTTTGCGAAGAATTTCCCAAAATAAATCACCAAGATGCGCGTCACAGGAAAACTCTCTCTAACGTTCTAAAACAACAAAGAGATTTTTCTAAGTGTCGGAATATTATCGAGTCTCTAGACCCGGCACATAATACCTATGCACATAACATGGTTCGTGTTTCGTTCGTGAATCGTGTGTGACTTTAACAAGTGTTTTTGGTGACACATCACATGTGTAAGCCACCATATACGTGTCATGCATTCATAACGTACATTACTAGCAATTCTTCCCCGTAAGGGCATTTTGGTCAACGATTAACAATTTACTAGCCATTATTCCCCATAAGGGCATTTTGGTCAATTTATGACAATCAATTAGCAGTTATTCCCCACAAGGGCATTTTAGTCAAAACACGACAAGTATCTTGCAATCATTCCCCTCAAGGGCAATTTGATCAAAACACGATAATAAATTTAGCAAGTATCATATTTCATGCATTTTCACAAAACTCAGCAGCTAGTTTCACCGAGACAGAAATCCTACTAGAAAGATTGTACTACTTCACCGATCATAGCATCTCAATTAATTTACCAAAACTCATCACAGAAGCACATACGTCTTAGGTTTTCAGAACATATTTTATTACATTTTTATTCCTCATAGTTTTCTCACAATCATCAAATCATTACAGCAAACTCATAACAGTCAGATTCATGCACAACAGAATGTTATTTGCAATTCTCGTTAAACGAAAAATCCAATAAATGCAAGACCACTTGGGTTAGGTTCCTAACTCAATGAGTCAACTTCCAGAAGTGGAACCAACCCAATTGGTCTCGTAGTTCATGAGATATAATATTTACAAAACAACCTAACAGCAGGTCTAACAGCTCAGCTTTGCACAACATTTTTGTAAAATCATAAAAGTTAACTTCTACTTGTCCAAAAATTACAAATTTATACTTTATAGAAACTAGACGCAACCTAGTTTACTGAAGTACCAATAATCTCAACCAATTTTCACGTTTACACTTCGTTACAGTCACTAAAACATCATATACACATTCTGTCCAGAAACTGTTTGCATTCAAACTCAATATATTAACAACCTATGAACTATCATGCATTCATATGACCCTCTAGACTCCATAAACACCATCCATGCACACCAATTACATATTACATACTTGATTAGGGTTTGTGTTTGAACTCAAATCAAAGACACAACAATCACATGCAACAAGATTCAATCTAGTTATCAAATCATTATCAATCAACAACAATCATGTTAACTTCATACATACATGAAATCGGCTCATCTAGGGTTTTCAATTAACCCTTTAAACATCAAAATCAAGCAACAAGAATGTAAAGGATGATCCATTATACCTTCCTAGCACCTAGTTCTTCAATCAAACACTTGATTTGATGGTTGTATGTGTGTGTGAAGGTGACGGCAGCCAAGGAGGTGGAGAGGGTTTCCGATCGGGGTTAGGGAGAAGAATAATAATAAGTTAGGGTTTAGTTTATGATGTATTTATAAACATAACATGTTACATTCAAGTCCCTCCACTTCTAAGTATTACTTTACTAGCCTAACTAACTTGTTTACATCTTGAGTTAACGTTTATAATCATGTTATCACATAACACATAAAGCTAACACATAATTATCACATAATTACTGTTTTGACGTTTTTCGTTTATTCATCAATCGTTTGCGTCAACTCGTTTGCGTTTCGGTGCAACTCCCGAAAGACTACACATGTAGTAAGTGTTAAGCGTCATTTAAACCCTAGTTTAAATGTAATGAAGTGTGTGTTATAGAATCAGTGATCTTAAGTTTGAATTGACGGAGTTGAGTTAACGGAGTTAACCTGAAATTGACGATTGTCACATGCAACAGGGTCAACATTAGGAATTTCTTGAACAACCGGTGATGGTTGAACCACAGGAGGTGGTTGAGGAATATCAACTTGTTGCGAAGCCGGATCATTGAACTCATTCTCTGGCGGAGCAACGTAAGCAGGGTTCACAAGATATCCAAACAAGGCAGTGTGCCTTGGACGAAGTTCAGGCTTGCTATGTGGACTAGATGACCTACACTGTGCAAAAATTCTCTTGTTGATGCTTTCCACATAGGAGATAGGACGACGTTGTGGCAGATTGGGGGCAACATGATTGAGAATCATTTGTAAGAATCTTGGGTACATCAAGAACCGTTCCCGTGCCACTGCCCGTCGCTAACGATCAATCTCATAAAATACGATCTGACTGAAACTATAAGGCATATTGTAGTTCAGTGCAGCCATTGCAGATTGCATCGTTGTACCCATACCATCAGAACCAGCCTTGCGACCAGACATGCACATAATCATCACGTGCATCAAGAACCGCCACTGATCTAACAGAAACCCCCTTCGTCTTTGTGAATCTTCCAACGGACCAGATTACCCCATACGAAGAAAAGCTCCGTTTCTGAAAGTAGCTGAAAACTCAGTAGGAACCTGAGTGGTTTCAACCCCAAAATGTAAAGCTTCACTGATCTGATTGGCCGAAACTGCACCACTTGATTATTCACTGTAGCACGCATTACTGGAGGTTCGACTCGACAGTCATATTCCACCGTCCTCCAGAAGTCTTCGATGTTTGGTAGAGATACGGTAGAGTAGTTGTAATGGCATGAAAGATACATGAACGAATGAGAAACGAGATGATCTCATGAAAGTCATCAGCTCCACGACCATCCGGATCCAAAGTGACATACATGTTGTGACCCGGAAAGAACTGTCTCTTATCACCGTCACCTTTGTCACCACCTGTACCACCAGCACCAGCCACAACAGCCATACCTGAACAACCATACGAACTATGTTAGATAACTGGTGCATACAGCTTAAAACTTCGCTGAATTAACTGGGCGAAGTTGTGGCATTGGCGAAGTTGTTATCTTCGCTGGGGATAGATCTTCGCTTGTATGCAACACATCATAATAGGCAGGTAACAGATAATAAACTAATTATAGCCTCAACAAACAAGTATAGTAGCGAAGATAGAGTAAAGGACAGGTGACAATGCAGCGAAGTTATCTTATGGGCAAAGTTAGGGTTAACGTCGCCAGACCTAACTTCGCTGCTTAAACAGCTTAAATCCAGACACTGTATGATGAAAATATGGACAATCAGCCATTGATCGCGTGTATAGGAAAATACGATTTAGGTTCCGAACATCTATTTATCCTCAAAATAATCTTTAATCAATCAGAAATAGTGTTAGTAGGGTTTCTTAATAAGACTGATTAAAACATGACATTTTGGAATAGATTAACAACCAAAAGATATGAATTATGACACACAAGAGGCCGACGAACCTTAATTTCAGACGAGAAACTGATAATAAGAAGTTTGAATCAAAGGGTAAGTTCGTCGAGGGTTTAAGAAATAATGGTATGACCGAGTTTGACCATATGTTCACCTTTTAAGGTTTAACCCAGTAGCGATGGTGCGATGGTGATCGATACGAGATCCGCACGATGTCTAGGAGTCCATATGTTCACCTCCAGAAGTTCTCGTAAGTCCCTGGTGCGATGGTGATCGATACGAGATCCGCACGATATCCAGGAGTGCGAAATCCTCCAAGACTCGTTTATGGTGTTGGAGATGAAGAACACGAATAAACACAAACATACACACGAATGAAATAAACGAATCTGCAGAACCTTTATATATTAATCAAAACGAATTACATACCGAACGAGAAAACAAAAACACGGCCGACCCGAGGTGATCTCTACCTCGGGTCTGGCCACACGACTCTCTCTTTCTGTTTCTCTCTATGCAACTAAACAATTGAACAATTGAACTACTAACTTTTTTCTAGATTAACCAAACCCTAAACATGACACACGTATTTATAAATACACAAACTCGCGGTCTTGGGCTTGGGCTTGTGCCTCCAGGTGAAGTTGTTCCTAACTTCACCAACAGATGAAGTTTTTCCTAACTTCACCAACACGTGAAGTTGTTCTAACTTCACCAACGACAAAGTTGGCTCCCTCCAACTTCTCCCCAACTAGTCGAAATTTCATAGCGACGGTCAAAAAATGCACCAACAGACTCCCCCTTGACCGTTGCTCTCAATTCTAACAAATACTAAAGATCATCTGTTACAAAACATGCACCAATAGACACCCCCCTTAACTGATGATCTTCTGTGTTCTTCATCTAGTAGTACTTGATATTCAGACATTGCACAGTGATCTTCAAGGTTGAACTTCACCTATACATGCAACATCAATCCTGACTTCAACCAGCAGTGTCTGAAACTGTCTTGTAGCTTCACAAATCTACCAATCACCCAACGTCTTCCATATCAGATCTCCCCTTCAGTGTAAGCCCCTCCGAACTATATCGATCGAGATCTTTGACCTTCATCCAGGTGCCTAATCGATCATCTCAACCATTCGGTTAGTAAGATAAGGTTCAATCTTCAACTACTCAACATCAAGTGATCAGTTTCATCACAAAACCACCATGATAGAATCTAACACACTTGACCATAAATATATAACGGGTGTCCTCATTTGATATTGTAGGTTCCCTGGATGGATCACACGAGATATCCCGATATACACAGGTGCGGAATCCCTGTGTAAATCGTTACGGATGTAGAATACAAGCTCACAAACACACGAATACGATACGAACAAAACTCACGTTATATTAATAACTCAAACCGTGATACTTACAGACTCTTGACCTCACGTCACTTGACTCACTGAATTACACGTAAATTAACCAACTAACCAACAACTAAAACGATCAGCCGTACACTATATAAATACACGACAACTTCGCCTCAGGCGAAGTTGTCCATAACTTTGCTCGTTCAACAAGTTCGCCTAGGCGAACTTGTCAACAACTTCGCTTTAACAAACAAATACACAAACAATATTACAGACTCGATTACAGATATTAGACATATGAACTACTGACATCTATGCACCAACAGACTCCCCCCTTGGCAGTAGCTTCATATCTTGATCTTTCAGCTCTTGTCTCGTAATCCTGTATCTTCATGCGTGCACTCCTTCTCTAACACATACCGTGACTACTCGCTGATATTTCCTTGCTTCATCCTTCCAAGCAGGAATATAGAATATCTTCTTTTCATTCAACACTTGCAGATCAGCTTTCGATAAGTTAACAAGATGCATCGGATCATACACCCTCAGCACTTCTTGTTCATCTTCGTCTTCCATCACGGCTTCTGCAGTCTGGCAATCAACGTACCACCATTTTAGATTCTTCAACACATCTTGAGGCATAGTCTTCATTGGAACCTCCTTGATGCATCGGATCGGTTTGTACTTCATCACCATCCATGGCTTGCCATCTGCTCTCATTCCCCTTTCTGTATCCTCCACGAGCTTTCCCTTCTGTGGCTTTAATAATTCAAACTTCTTCTCTTTTATGCTTTCTTTCCACACGATCTTCCCAATCACTCTTGCCATGTTGTCGTCACTTCTATTTATCAGGCCCAACCTGGCCAAATCCTTCACCTCACATTCCGGCAACGTATTGAGAGATCTCAACATTCTTTTGAAGTATTGAATACCATCATAACGCTTCACCACAAACAACTTTATCTGTTCATCATATATCCAACAGATAATTCCCTTCTTCGACTCAGCATAGCCTTTGATGTTATAACTCTTCTTGAACATGGCTGGAACAGCAGGCTTCTTGGTCTTAATAAACCAATGAGCACAGCCTTCCTTCCACCTAGGCTGCTCCTCCCACTCAGTCTCATCCATCTCAGTATCCATGTCGGCTTTCTTAACATCAGGGATCTCGTGTTCAACGTCTTCTTCTACTATCTCTCCCTCTTCTATCCCATCTTCAATCACAATCTGCTCACCGATCTTCTCAATCACATCACTCGGCAGCACATCTTCATCAAACAACACATCATCGCTGAACATATCATCATCTAGTTCCTTCAGCGCATCAATCACGTCATCCTCAACCAACACCACATCATCACCACCAGCCGCGTCGGTAGACTCCCCCTCAGCTGTGGAAGTACCAAGAGTTTGAGAAGTTCTTGGCAGCTCACCACCTGCATCTTTCGATGCATTGGGATCATCGTCTCGGTCATTTCTTCTTTTCGTCCTGAGCTCGTCGCCCTTACAGCTCATCTCCCCCTGAGATGCCAAGAACTCCTTCAAGGCATCTATAATTTTCCCATGCTCAACCAGGAGGGATGCCTGTAGTTGATTTGCTTCCACTAGGCTTTGAATAGTCTTCGATTGCTCTGCCACGGTCCGCTCTAGTGAAGCTATTCTCTCTGAGTCTGACATAGGCGAAGGCGAGACATCAGAAGCAGGCGTAACCGCAGGTGGTACCATACCTGATAACCCTGCAGTAGTGATGACCGTTGACTCTACAAATCGTGCAGCTACCACCGACTGAGTAAGCGTTGGAGGTGGTAGAGACACAATCTCCGGAGTCGACGTCTGGATAGCAGTGATGGATGGAATGCCAGCAGATGATGTAGCCACCACGGGAACATCCGCAGCGCTTGTACTTGTAACCTGTACAGAAGAAGGAACAATAGACATACCAGACAGTGCGGCCGGAGCAAAACGTACAGTCCTTGAAGTCTCTCCAGCTCCTATACCAACACCTGTCCTTTCCCTTCTTGATCTTCTAATCAGCTTATGTATATCTTCTTCCTCTTCTGACTCTTCATCATCCTCCGTTCTCTTTCTCTTCCCAAAAGTTCTCTCTCGAGACACCATCAACCGTCTCCCCTCATCCATGATCTCATCCAAATCGGAGTCAGCCATCGATGTAGCTGCTCTAGTAGCACTCACACTCGAACCCTGTGCAGCAGAGACCTGCACCTCTTCCACTTGATCCATATCAAAATAACCTTGACCTCCAAAAACAGTGTCAAGATCTATATCCTCTGCAGCCGACACAACAGGCACAGCAGGAGCAGGAACAGCTTGAGTTGCTCTTGCCTGTCGCGGTTGAGGATCTCTGAACTCGTCCCCACCAGCAGGAACATACTCTGGGTTAATTAAAAACCCAAACAGTGGAGTATGCCTTGGACGACGTTCAAGGTTGCTCCTCGCACTAGAAGTGCGGCATTGAGCAAAGATACGTTTGCTCACAGATTCCACGTATCTTATCGGGCGTCTCTGAGGTAGATTCGGAGCCACATGGTTCAATATCATCTGGATAAAACGTGGGTACATAATGAACCGCTCCCGAGACATCGCCCTTCTTTGTCTGTCAATCTCGTAAAAGACCATCTGACTGAAACTGAAGCGTTTATTGTAAGTCAGTGCAGTCATTGCAGACTGCATGGTCGCACCCATACCGTCAGTGCCCGCCTTCCTCCCAGACATGCAAACTATCATAACGTGCATGAGGAAGCGCCACTGATCTAGAAGGAAACCCTTCCTCCTCTGGGTATCACCTAATGGACCAGAGTAGCCCATTCGGAGAAACGCTCCATCACGGAAGGGAGCGACAAACTCAGTTGGATCGTCTCGAGTCTCCTCTCCAAACCGTAGCGCCACCCGAATCTGTTCAGAATTGAACTGAACTTCTTGATTGTTCACAGTCGCTCGCATGACCGGGGGCTTAACACGACAATCATATTCTACCGTCTGCCAAAAGTCTTCGATATTTGGTAGAGATATCGGCAGAGTGTTCGTGATCGCATGAAAAATCCTCGAGCGTAGGAGGAAAGTTATGATCTCGCGGTAATCGTCCACACCGCTCGCCTCCGGGTCTAAAGTGATGTACATATTGTGACCCGGGAAAAATTGACGTTGGTTATCACCATCGTCTCCTCCTGCACCACCAGCACCCGCTATCCAGCCATATCTGCAACAAACTAAACAAGTTAGATAAACGTTAATGGATAACACAAGTTCGCTGGTTACCATGAGCGAAGTTGTGATAAACTCTGTATAGGCGAAGTTAAAGTTGAGGCGAAGTTGGGAACAACTTCGCTTCAGCTTTAAGTTCGTCTAATTAATATTAAGTAAAAATGATCTAGGCGAAGTTAATGTTAACTTCGCCTCATCACAACATCGCCTCAGGCGAATTTAAGTTTCAGGCGAAGTTACGGATAACTTCGCCTCAGGCGTACTTAAGCTTCGGGCGAAGTTACGGATAACTTCGCCTCAGGCGAACTTAAGCTTCAGGCGAAGTTACGGATAACTTCGCCTAAACCCTAACTTCGCCTGAATCTGAATCGGCGACAGTTAGGATAATTCAAAATTCAAAATCCGAGATTTGATGATAAGTTTGAAGATTAAGGACTCCGAATAACATGGTTTAAGGTTATCTAGACGATCAGAATAGTGTTAAACACGTAAAAACACAAGTTATGAAAATCGGTTTCAAAACCGATGGTCCGAGGGTTCGAAAACAGTCGAAACAAACATTTAGACGCTTGAATGAACATTGACTATGTAATATAATGGCATTTCGAACCTTGAATCGGTGTGAAAATCGAGAATAAATAACACGTAATCGGTTGAAAGAACAAGTTCGCCGGAAAAGTAAGTTCGCTGTGGATATAAGTTCGCTGATATAATGAACAGTTTGACTCTAAGAATTCTTTATATATGGGATCTGTTATACAGGCGAAGTTACGGATAACTTCGCCTAGGCGAAGTTATTCACAACTTCGCCTGTTCAACAACATCGCCTATATATTTACAAAATTTAACCTTATAATTTGAACATTTTTCAATTAAGTTATAAAACTTTCCTTGAAGAACTAAACGACACGATCAAGTCTAAGTAACCAGTTAAAAAATCATAAAACTATCTAAGTACAAAAACTTAAAAAATTTAAAGTATAAGGGATCAAATTTCAGTCTCGATAGGGACTGCTACGTGTTAGAAAAGATCCGAACAGGAATCATACTAATTACGTGACTGTCACATAGATCCGTGTTTAGCTGTATTACGACATATAGAGACAGGTTGTAAGCAGGTATAACTTAAAGTGGTTTTCATCGTGTCTGTGATACGAGTTAGGTTTGATTAAGCCTTAAAATTTAAGTGGGCAACAACTCAGAAATATTGATGTCTCCTATCTATCCTCAAAGCGTATTTGGCTTTCCCCAAGTCACCCCGAATTGACTTCGACCCATAGTGTCTGATTAAGTTGTAAGTAATCTTCTTGATCTGCTTCCCGTTCTTCTCTCTTACTCAATGATTGTGAAGTCTTGATTTTGTCATCACTAATATGTTTCAATAACTCCAAATATTTTTTTTTTTTTTTTTTTCAAATAAACATAGACTTCAAAGTAGAAATTAACTGCAAGTCCCGAATCTGGATCACTGCAGTATCTTGAGACGCTATCGTCACGGGAATCAGAACACACATGGGCTCGTGTATGACTGGTTAATCACTTTTCTGCCTATCATTCGGAAAGATATATATGAAGACATGCAAAACTCTTAAGGAGTTTCCACGTAAAATCAAGTAAATTTAGTTTGTATCACGTTTACTTTTACGCACCATAAAAAGTTACCATGACATACAATGACTGTCCTAAAGCCTTTTAAGCCTAATAACTTTACTAGCTAAGCACACAGAATTAGTATACTATCATTTTCCAAGGTTGGGTCAATTTTCTGTTAAACATAGCTAACGAACTTCTTACGAAGTAACAGACTTGAAAAATAATTTCATTTCCCATTTCTTTCAAAATTTTAACATTTATCGCCCCGACCAAAACAAAGTCTTCAGGTAAACGGCTATCCCGAAGATCCAATGGATCAGCTGGACCGACCACATACTAGTATGTGTCCTTCTAACTAAGAATGATCGACCAATTTTAAGCGAAAGAATAAAAAACTCATCATAAACCGCCCCGGTCACTATCAATAATCTGGTTAATGGCTATCCTCAAAATCTACAAGTAGAAAATGAGGACCAAAACATATCCGAAGACAATTCCTTCAAACTGATGTAACCGACATATTTTTAAGCGATTAGTGACGTTTTTTTTTTTTAGTATATTACAAGAAAAGCATGGTTACTCGGGATTGATCATCCCATTCAGTTCAATAAGGTTTTGAAATCTGGATTTGTCAAACGCTTTAGTGTATAAATCAGCGAAATTATCAAGCATATCCACCTTTTCAAGCATTATCAGTTTCTTCTCAGCACAATCCCGTATGAAATGATGACGTATGTCAATGTGTTTAGTTTTACTATGTTTCACGGGATTGTTAGTTACTGAGATAGCAGCTGTGTTATCAATGCAAATAGGAGTAAGTAAGAAATTCAGACCATAGTCGCGCAACTGTTGTTGAATCCAAAGAACCTGAGAGCAGCAGTTGGATGCTGCCATGTATTCTGCCTCACAGGTTGAAATTGCGACTGAAGTCTGCTTCTTGCATTGCCACCACACCAATCTGCCACCAAGAAACTGACAACCTCCAGTTATTGACTTCCGACTCTGATTGCACCCTCCATAATCAGAATCTGTGTAAGCGACCAGCTCCAAGTCTCCTCCTCTCGGGTACCACAACCCCAGCTTCGGCTTGCCTTTGAAATACCGCAGTATCCTCTTTGCACCTTTCAAATGAGATTCTTTTGGATTTGCCTGAAAACGTGCACAAAGACAAACAGCAAACATTATATCAGGCCTAGATGCAGTTAAGTACATTAAAGAACCTATTATTGCCCGATATTGAGTTGAGTCCACATCTGCATCACCGTCTACTTCAGCACCCAATTTGTGATTGACGCAGATTGGAGTATCATATGGAGAAATGTCCTCCATCTTGAAGCGCTTGAGCACATCATGAACATACTTCGTCTGATGAATGAACATCCCGTCCTTCTTCTGATCAACCTGCAATCCTAGAAAGAAAGTTAGTTCACCCATAGCACTCATTTCAAACCTTTTCTTCATGACGGCTTCAAACTCCTGACACATGGAGACTTTTGATGCAGCAAAGATAATGTCATCCACGTAGACTTGTACCAGCAGGAAGTCGCTTCCATCTCTTTTGAAGAACAACGTGCTATCAATTTTCCCTTTTTCTAAACCATTCTCGAGCAAGTAATCCGATAAAGTTGAATACCAGGCACGAGGTGCCTGATGTAATCCATATAACGCCTTGCTCAACCTGTACACGTGATCTGGATAGTCTGGGTCAGGAAAACCCGGAGGTTACTCAACATACACAACCTCATCAACTTTCCCATTAAAAAACGCACTCTTCACATCTAGCTGAAACACCTTCATCTTTTCATAAGCAGCAAACGCTAAAAACAATCTTATGGCTTCCAACCTGGCGACAGGAGCGAACACTTCGTTATAATCAATCCCCTCTTGTTGATTAAAACCTTTAACGACTAGCCTCGCCTTGTTTCTTATAATAATCCCCTTATCATCTCTCTTGCACTTAAACACCCATTTTGTGCCTATCGCATGCACATTCTTTGGTTTTTCAACCAAAGTCCAAACTTCCATCTTCTCGAATTGAGCCAACTCTTCTTGCATGGCTTCGACCCACGAGCTGTCCTTTAAAGCCATTTGATAATTCTTCGGTTCAATCTGGTTTATAAAGCAGGTATACACGCATTCATTGATTATTCCTGTCTCCTTAATGCTTGTATAAACACAGGTGTGTTCATTCAAGCTACTTCTCGTTTGTACACCTGAGGACACATCACCAATCACATTCTCCAAAGGGTGATCTTTATGAATTCTCGTGGTCGGAACAGAACCAACATGCAAATTATCTTCCAAATTAGAAGAGATCTCAACAATGGTTGTTTCATGCTGAGAGTGAAAAGGATTGATAAATTCTTCTTCAGCAGAGGCAGCAGGGGTACCGATAGTGTTTGATGAGGAAGGTTGACATTTATCAATCAGCTGTCTTTGCAATAGATTTTCTTCCTCATCAAGTATCATCTTCGTCGCAGCTCTTTCTACTTCTTCAGAAATTTCCAAATCCGGTATGTTAAACGACTTAAAAAGCTTAACATAGTCGAAAAGCTCAGCAGGTCCATTGCTAGGTTTTGACGGTTGGTAACTTGTGATGTCGGTGTTACACACCACCTCCACCTTGCAAGTCGAAGTATTGAAGACACGTCTGTTGGGAGTACCAACAACATAACCGACTAATATTCCTTCATCGGCTACTTCTCCAAATTTAGAATTTGTCTTCAAGATCGAACAAGGGGACCCGAATGGTTCAAGACCACTCAAGTTGGGCTTCCTTCCATGCATAAGCTCGTAACATGTTTTACCAAGTCTCTTAACGGTTAACACTCTATTCAGAACATAGCAGGCTGTAGCAACTGCTTCAGCCCAGAACATCACAGGAAGCTTCGAATCTGCCAGCATAGTTCTGGCTCCTTTCAATTAAAGTTCGGTTCTTCCTTTCAGCCACTCCATTCTGTTGCGGAGTATACGGAGCGCTGTATTGGTGTTCAATTCCTTTCTGAAGACAGAAGATCTCCATCTCAAAATTCTTAAACTCCGTCCCATTGTCACTTCTGATGAACTTAACTGTTTTACTCATGACGTTCTCAACTTTGGTAATCAAATTCTTCACCATTTGAGCCGTCTCATCTTTCGATTTCAGAAAATATACCCACGAATATCGCGAGTAGTCATCAGTGATCACCAAGCAGTAAGAAGTACCTCCTAGACTTTTTACATTCACGGGACCGAAGAGATCCATGTGAAGCAGTTCTAGAGTACTGGCAATAGAGTTGACCTTCTTGGTGAGATGGGATTTCTTGTGTTGCTTTCCCTTCTTTCATGCTATACATTTGTCTTCAAAGTTAAAACTTTTCAAGGGAACGCCCATCACAAGTCCATTCCTGACAATGTGGTTCATCTTCCGAAGATGAATGTGCCCCATCCTCCTGTGCCATAGTTCGGATTCCGATTCGCTTGCTTTCGTCATTAAACATGATTCTCCCGTGGCCATTTCAGTAGACCTCATATCCATCACATAAGTATTTGTATCACGTGGAGCTTTCATCACTATCCACTCATCTGGTATCTGAAAACCAGGCTTCAACACGATCGCCTCATTCTTCGTGAAATGAACAGTGTACTCCTTATCACAAATCTGCGACACACTCAGCAGATTGTGCTTCAACTCTTCTACAAAGTTCACATTCTCAAGAGGCATTTTCCCATTGGACACCGTTCCTCTTCCAGTAATTCTTCCTCCACTTTCACCCGCAAAACTAACTCTCGCTCCTTGAACAGGTTTTAAGTCGTGCAACAAGTATTTGTTACCCGTCATGTGCCGGGAACAGCCGCTATCTACAATCCAAAGACTGTGGGCAGCCCTGTTCAACTGTTCCTGCACAATAAAGCAAAGGATTAGAATCTATGGACCCAAGACCAATTGGTCTTGGATCTATACATCCCGTACTTCTGCTTTCCAAAGTTAGCATCTGGATAATTCCTGTCTGTCCTATTAGGAAATCTCCTTGGAAATTGAGTGTGAGGCCTTCCAAACCTATGTGTATTGAAAGTATTATATCTTGTTGTTTGGTTATTAGCATTGTTAAACTGAGGTTTGTTTCTGTGAAAACCAGAATTAGTTACATTTCGGAACTTTGAAGGGTTTTCATTTTTAGCAGTATTAAAATTACCATTAGGCTTACGCTCATTTTTAATATGCCTCACACCTCTGAATTTCGGCGTCAGAGGGCAATCTGCAACAAGATGTCCTAACTTATTACACCTAAAACAACACCTATGCTCCATTTTCTTTTCAAAGGTTGTTTTGGATGTAGAGGCTGTGTTACCGGCCGTTCGTCTCACATAAGGTGGGACGTACGGGTTGAGTGGAGTACTCTTTTTATAGGTTTTATCTTTTTCTCCACCAGTGGGTAACACAACCTTCTCTTTTGTCTTACCCGATTCGGACAACTTATCCGAATCTGATGAGACTGGACTCGTAACAGAAATTTTCTCACTTGAAACAGGCGAACTCGTTTCGCCACTACTAACACTTGGTTCTTTACTCGTAACCTTGATTGGAACTGTCTGAGGAACTTCAAAATCAACAGATTTCTGAACACTAGGGTTAAAAGTGTAATTTTGGTTATAAGGTGGTGGAACCTCGTGATAACCAATTCCTCCCCTCTTTGTAGAGGTACCTTGATCACTAACAAGGTGATCAAGAATAGCTGAGGAATTTCTGAACTGCTCAAGTTTTCGGTTCAGTTCCACCACTTTCACCTGGTAGTCAGCAATCTGCTTTTCTCGTTCAGCAATCAGTTTAGTCTTTTCTTCTAAAACCTCATAACTTAGATCAATTACTTCAATTTTTTCAGCAAGTTTTGTTTTTAAGCTTTTAACATCTTTTTCACACGCTTTTATTTTAACTTTGTAACTGTTTTCTCTTGCTTTCATAAAGTGATTATCTTCTTTAAGAGTTTTAAATTCAGCATCTAAACGAACATACTGATCAGTTATGGTAGCAAGTTGCTCAGACAAATTCTCACATTTAGTACAAATAGATTTAGAACTTACCTCGGAGAGTTGATCCTTGTTATCTGTCATGAAAGCTTTTTCCTTACCAGTAGCTTTCTCTTCTCCGGTAGTCTTCTCACGTTCTTCATTCTCAACCTTAGCCATATTTGCCTGCTCATTAGTTTCATTCGAATGCAGGTTCCAGTTGTATTCACCTGCTTCTCTGGACATCATGGCATTGACTTCTTTACTACTCCCAGTGTACTGTGCAGACCGGCCCTGACCACGTTCAACTCGCTCGTTTCTGCACTCTTTGGCAAAGTGCCCGTTTTGTTGACAGTTATAGCACCTCACCTTAGACTTGTCGAACCCTGGCCTGCCACCAACAAACTTTCTCCCCGTCTTTCTCATAAACTTCTTCACTCTCCTCACTATCATGGCCATCTGCCATTGTAAATCCATTTCCTCCAGATCATCAGCATCGATCTGGTCATAGTCTTCATCTAGCATCGCTGGATCAACCACCTTTATTTGAATATAGTTTTCATATGAAGCAATAAATGAAGCATAGAGGCCAAACTGCTCTTCAGCAGATTTGACGCTCATTGGCATCTTAGAGTAATTATTGCTTGAGGAACTTGAAGATCCACTAATCTTGCTTACTGTCTGTTGAGTACCACTTGATCCACCCGCAACAAAGCAAACATCCCCATTTGAGTTTACTGACACTTGCCCCTCCTGTGAAGAATTGGCACCCGACTCACCCTTCGAGTAGTAGGCGGCAGAATCAGTCTTTGAACTCGAATTGGAGTTTACTTTAGCACCGTACATGCCTGGATCTTGAACTTGATCCATAGATGTTTCTTTTCTTACCATATTAAGCTCAAAAGTTCTGAGCTTGTTGACAGTGGTTTCCAGATCATAAGTAGGGAAGTCCTTGTCTTCCCTCATCAGTACAGAATACATCTCCCATTTTGGTGGGAGAGCATCGAGAAGTTTTTCCACAATCTCTTCTTCTCGGTATGAAATGGAGTAGTTACTCAATTCAGTCATTAGATGATAATATCGAGTGATAATGTCATCCAGAGATTCGTTCTTTAAGTACATAAAGAGTGAAAATTGAGTTTTGAGCAACTTTATCTTTGAAGCCCGAATACCTATATTTCCTTCAAATCTGCTCTCAAGAGCTTCCCAAAGCTCTCTAGCTGATGTATACTTTCTGAACGTATGGAGGATCTCCTGTGGAAGAGCCATTGTGATTGCAGCATGAGCCTTGCTCTCGGCTTCATACATCTTTTTCTCCTCCTCTTCCATTTTACTGTATTTCTTGATTTGGTCTCGACCCTCATACTCCATGATAGGTGGAATATATCCATCTTGGATGCATACCCACATTTTCGCATCCTGGTACTTAACG
Source organism: Bidens hawaiensis (assembly GCF_021521415.1). Taxonomy (NCBI): domain Eukaryota; kingdom Viridiplantae; phylum Streptophyta; class Magnoliopsida; order Asterales; family Asteraceae; genus Bidens; species Bidens hawaiensis. Next base: position 536,770 of record NW_027491035.1, on the reverse strand, counting down.
TATTGTATGAACCGATCCTTCCACGTGACAAAATCCGTTCCCTTCAGCAACCTTGGGGCCTTTGTAGCTGACCCCGCTTCAACTTCCATATTTACAAGCTCCGAAATGTTGATCGACGACATCCTTCTTGAAGACTAAGAAACCCGAAAAATTCTGAAAAGGCGAAGTTAAGAAATTTCCTCTGAACAGTACTGTAGGCGAAGTTAAGGATAACTTCGCTTAAGTAATAACTTCGCTGGATTCTTCTTAAATTCGCGTGACTGGGCGAAGTTAAGAATAACTTCGCTTAGGGTAAGCGAACTTAGAAAGTAGGCGAACTTGAAGAAAACTTCGCTGAGTTAGGCGAACTTGATGAGAACTTCGCTGAGTTAGGCGAAGTTGAGGAGGTAGGCGAAGTTGTGAATAACTTCGCTTCCCCTTATATCTTCGCCGAAACCCTACGTATCCTGACGGCAACTTCGCCTGATGAACAGCAACTTCGCCTGACGAACTGAAACTTTCTGCAGATCTGAAAATCGGATTTTAACGACGTTTTTGACGGTTTAAAGGCTTGAACACACTGGTAGGAGGCTAGAATGAGCAAAAACACCAAAAACTCGTCCCGTGAATACCCGAAATGGGACGAATTCTACACCCGCGTGAATATCCCGAACCACACAATCGAGCAAAAGCTCTGATACCAATTGTAGGTTCCCTGGACGGATAACACGAGATATCCCGATATACACAGGTGCGGAATCCCTGTGTAGATCGTTACGGACGTAGAATACAAGCTCACAAACACACGAATACGATACGAACAAAACTCACGTTATATTAATAACTCAAACCGTGATACTTACAGACTCTCGACCTCACGTCACTTGACTCACTGAATTACACGTAAATTAACCAACTAACCAACAACTAAAACGATCAGCCGTACACTATATAAATACACGACAACTTCGCCTCAGGCGAAGTTGTCCATAACTTCGCTCGTTCAACAAGTTCGCCTAGGCGAACTTGTCAACAACTTCGCTTTAACAAACAAATACACAAACAATATTACAGACTCGATTACAGACATTAGACATATGAACTACTGACATCTATGCACCAACAGATATCGCAAGCCACTAAAATTGGCCTTACAATCACCCCCTTGACTTATGATATCAAAAACTTCGTTGTACCATGTCTTGCATCTTCACGAATCAACCCGATAAAGCCGAAGCCTCTTCAATCACCGGGGATAACGATCAAATGACTTTCTTATTATTTCTGAGAATAAAGTTATTTAAGTAGCTCACCCCTAATAAATAAGTATCCCAGATACTCGTAGCCCACGTTTTCAGGTTGAGAGCTTAGACAATTTAATTCCCCATTAAATCCAACTTGTTCAAAAATTTTCACCTTAATAAATAAGCATCTCGGATGCTCGTATCCCACGTTTTCAGGATCCAAGACTCGAATTCCTTGAAAATAACATAAATTATAGGCTTTGAACACGATCCAATAATGACGAAAACCCGAACAAAATTTGACTTTGTCAACTCCAAAAATATTATCACCAAATTTTTCCTCAATGATCCTCTATTCATATGAATGACATATGAAAATTTTCGTTCAAGAAAATTTCCCAAAAATACTTTTTTTTGGATAATAATATCTTGAACGTTGGAGGAAAGGAAAACATATCGTTAGGTTGACCTATAGGTGAACATCGCATAACCTCGCGTGTGAACTTAACCTGATAACTTCACCCATCTTTAACTTCACCAGCTGATAACTTCACCACCTGTTAACTTCACCACCAGATAACTTCACCATTCATTAACTTCGCCCTTCATTAACTTCGCCAAACTTTTACTTCGCCTGGCATTAACTTCACCTGACTTTAACTTCGCCTAGCTATAACTTCGCCTGGCTAAAACTTCACCACCTACTAACTTCGCCAAAACCCTAAAATTCGATCGACAACTTCGCCAAAACCTTGTAACTTCGCCGCGTCCGTCTTCCCAAACTAAAATCAAATATGAAACGTGTTAAAAACACCAAAACGCAGATCTCGAACCATAGAATAAGAGCCTACGACTCTGATACCACTCGTAAGTCCCCGCTGCGATGGTGATCGATACGAGATCCGCATGATGTCTAGGAGTGCGGAATGCTCCTAGACTCGTTTATGGTGTTGGAGTCGAAGAACACGAATAAACACAAACATACACACGAATAAAATAAACGAATCTGCAGATCCTTTATATATTAATCAAAACACATTACGTATCAAACGAGAAAACAAAAACACGGCTGACCCGAGGTGAGCTCTACCCCGGGTCTGCCCACACGACTCTCTTTTTCTGTTTCTCTCTATGCAACTAAACAATTGAATAATTGAACTACTAACTTTTTTCTAGATTAACCAAACCCTAAACATGACACACATATACATAGATACACAAACTCGTGGGCTTGGGCTTGGGCCTCCAAGTGAAGTTGTTCGTAACTTCACCAACAGGTGAAGTTGTTCCTAACTTCACCAACATGTGAATTTGTTCTAACTTCACCAACGACAAAGTTGGCTCCCTCCACAACTAGTCGGAATTACATAGCGACGGTCACAAAATGCACCAATACTCATCACTTCATCAAGAACTGGATTCAATCATGGGGACAACCACTCGCATACCCTGTCTCTTATCTCTTGAGGGGTTTAGTGAATGGAAGTTTCATTTTGAGAAACACGTTAAGATGAAAGATTCCAAAGTATGGAGAAGTATTGTTAGGGGGCCTTAGAGAATCACCTATCAAAGGGAAAACTCAACTGAAGTTATTGTGAAACCTGTGGCTCAGTATGACGATGATGACTTTGCTAAAGTTGAGGAAGATGAAAAGGCTCTTTTCACTCTAACCATGGAATTCTCACCGATTGTCCTTCATTTAGAGAACTTCAATCTGCTAAAGAATTGTGGGAGGCACTTATCGAGGTGTATGAGGAAAATGAAGATATGAAAAGAAGTCGCGAAGACTAGCGGCGAAAAAAATTCAACATGTTTAATCATGTTCTGGGGGAAACGTTGGAAACTCAAATTCAAAGGTTCATATCATTGGTGACTGAAATGAGATCAGCAAGTATTTATCTGGCAACTTCTGAAATAAACAACAAGCTGGTGAACTCATTGCCAAAGAGTTGGGATATGAATGTTGCCGTCATCAAAAAGACTAAAGATCTCAACAGAATGTTTATCTCTGAGATGATAGCTACTATCAAGGCATGTGATATGGATGATAAGCAACGTGCAATAAATCATGCCCATTCTTACAGTGCAGCTGGATACAACATTAATTACAACAGTGCCCTCATTTTTCTAGACAACTTTTCAATGTTCGAGGCTACTCAACAACCACCTCAGGGAAACTTCAAAATGTTCACTTCTATTCAAGGCCAATCATCTTCCATCCCACCACAACCAGCTCCAGTATTCTTTACTAACTCTGGTCAATCTTCAAATGATACTTGAAAAACCGCACACTTAGGGGCCACTCTCAATCAGAGCTTCAGTCAGATTCCTTCCATCCCAAAAGAGACTCATGAGAATATAGCTCTAATGGTTGGATTTATGAACTGTTATAATGCATTTTTAGCTGGAGACTTGGTTCAATCTGTGGTTGCTGTTGAACTTGATCAGATCCATCGTGATGAAGTTGAAGAAATGGATATCTCTTGGCAAATCGCCATGGCAGTGTCTCGGGCAAAGAAATCACTAAGAGGACGGGTGGAAATAATTGGAACATGCCTAACAATCAAAAAGTGAGTTTTAACAAATACACTCTTAGATGCTACAACTGTCACGAGCCAGGTCACTTTGCTCATGAATGTACTAACCCAGCAAAGGATGGAAACACGAAAAGAGCATTGGTTCCAGTTGGGAATGCCAGAGGTGAGGCTGGAGGTAGTTCAGGAAATGGTGAAAGAGGAATGATTGCTCAACAATTCTCTTGGGAGGGACAGATGGTTGCGCTCAACATTGGAAATCAGACCGGTAACTTTGCCAATGTTGAAGACACTGGAGAAGAAAATGCTACTGAGGAGAAGATCAAGGAACTTCAATTTGCATATATGGCGTTCACTTCTCCCAATTCATTTGAGGTAAGTTTTCAACCATGCTATTTAGATTGTGTTGAGAACATAGGATTGTATAAGCTTCATAATGAAAACTTAATTAGAGATATGGAAAGAATATAATCTGAGAATTTTAAACTTAAGAAAAATGAAAAAGCTTTCCAAGATAAAATAGAAGCTCAACAAAGGATATCTCTAAGCTTAAATCCGATTTTAGTATGAAGTCTTGTCATCACCTTGATGCCAAACAAGAAATTGCTGAATTGACTGCTAAACTAGAAGCCTCCAAGTTAGAAATTTTGAATTTAACTAGTAAATTTGAAAGGGCTGAACTAGACTTTAAGAAATTTGATGGTTCCAGTAAAGTAGTCAACTCAATGATTGAAAATCAATTGTGGTGGAAAGAAAATGAAGTTGAGGGAATAGGATACAGTCAAGTTCCCCCACCCTACAACCACAATTATGTCCATACTCTGTTACCAAAGATCAGGAAGAAAAGGTAAAGGACATGAAGTACGGTAAACAAGAAAATGGTGATGGAACCTATTCTGTGAATGCTGGTCCGTCCACTCAGATATGAATGATTCTAATGTATCTACTTCATGTGCAGAAAAAGTAATTATGAAGGAATGGACTGATGAGGATGATGACCCTTGTTTTGAATTTAATAATGACATTGTTTCTGATGTTTCTTTAAAACTTCCTGTTTTGAATTCTGTTATTCCGACTGTTTGTGTAGGCTCTGTTTTAAAGAGCAAGGATTTTTGTGTGGTTGATTCTGTTGAAACTTTGAGTTCTAATAATGTGGTTTCTAATAAGATTAAAAATTCAATTCAAAAAATACATAGCACCTAAATTTGTCAAAGAGGGATGCTCTAATGACAAACAAGGTGATAAGCTCAAAAAAGTTAAAAGTGGTCCTCACAGTTTTAAGCAAATTGGTCCACACAACCACTCCAGACGAGGAGTTACCCAAAATGATTTCTTCATAAAACGTCAAACTTGTTTTAATTGTGGCACTCCCGGTCATATTGCCAGAAACTGTCCACATCGTCCATATGTTCCTTATTATGGATTTTGTCAGAGGAACATGCCCCATATGCCTCATAAATCGTACATGCAAAGATTCAGGCATAATCCGGCTAGTCCCTTTGACGACGATTGGAACCGAAACAAATCTGGCAGGTTTAGTCCTCATCAGACCAAACCTAACATGTTTCGCGAAAGGGTTAGAAAAGGTGTTTCAAATTCAAATTCAAATAAAAACACTAAGTCTAAACCAAAAAAGGAGGAAAAGGCAAATTCGTCCTCTTCTAAACCCAAAACACCGGAGGTTACGACAACCATTCGTACTTATAATACCAAATCTTACAGACATAAATGGTTGCCTAAATCTCCGGCAAAAAGCATCTACGAAATCTATGTTTGACGATCAAAAGGACATGTCATGGAAATCTGTGACAACCGTAGATGAGTCAGGGTCACCCAGTGTAACTATGGACTGGGTAAAATCAAACTAATCCCACGCTTTGTGCAGGAACAGCTATGGAGAAATATCATCAGACCTTGGTATGTTGATAGCGGTTGTTCCAGGCACATGACAGGGGACATTACTCAACTATATGACATTCAAACATTTAATGGTGGGTATGTGTCTTTTGCAGGAGGAGAGAAAGGAAAGATCACTCAAAAGGGTACTGTAAGTAACGGTGTTCTAAAATTTGAAAATGTTAATTTTGTTCCTGTGTTGAAGCACAGTCTGTTATGTGTATCACAAATTTGTGATAAAGATTTTTCAACACATTTTACTAAAAAGGAATCCTTGATTTTGAAACCGGGTATAATCATACTAGAAGACTGGATTCTTGTTCGATCACAACGAAAAGATAATGCTTATGTGATTGACATGAACAAAAATGTTCCTTATGAAATAACATGTTTGTTTTCAAAAGTGTCTGAACATAACGCCATGCTATGGCATCGTCGTCTTGGTCATGCAAATTCTAAAAACCTTAATCGTCTTGCTAAAAATGGTTTGGTACATGGTCTACTCATTAAGGATTTTGTAACTATTGAAAAGTGTGTGGCTTGTGCCTTGGGTAAACATCATCGAAAATCTCACAAGCCGAAGTTGATCAATACCATTTCATCAGTTTTTCAATTACTTCATATGGACCTTTTTGGTCTAGTCCATGTCTTGAGTCTATACGGTAGCTCTTATTGTCTTGTACTACTGATGACTACTCACATTTTACTTGGGTGTTTTTCTTGTCAAATAAGAGTGAAACTGCAGATTTAATCAAGAAGTTTATAGTACTCATGGAGAACCAACTGAATATGAAGCTGAAGGGAATTCGTTGTGATAATATAATGGAGTTCAAAAATGCAGCATTGTCTGTTTAGAAAGGGGGGTGCAACGTCAGTACAGCGCCGTAAGAACACCACAACAAAATGGTGTAGCTGAAAGAAGAAACAAAACTATTATCGAGGCGGCAAGAACTATGTTGTGTGATTCTAAATTACCATTGTTCTTCTGGGCAGAAGCTATTAATATGGCAAGTTATGTTCAGAATCTGGTGATTATTAACAAATCCAAGATGAAAACCCCATATGAGATTGTCTATGGCCATAAACCCATTGTTGCACATTTCAGAGCGTTTGGTTGTCCTTGTACACTACTGAATCTCGAGTCTACTCCTAAGTTTGGGGCCACAACTGATGAATGTTATTTTGTTGGTTATTTATATGGGTAATATAGCTTACAAGGTCTACAATAAGTCAACCAAGCAGATTCTAGAGTCCTATGAGGTTTGTTGGTTGGAAAAAAATGAGACTGATGCTCGTGTTGGTCCAGACTTGTTATTTGATTACAATGAACTCTTCAAACCATTCAATGTGTTTTCGGTCCTCAAAACAGAACCTTCATGCGGTTCTACAGTGGAAGCGGAAAAAGATGACCCATAAGCAGTATATCACATCTCTCCATTTCTGGATGATGATGTCACTGAATTAAGTAATGACTCACCCGCAACCAACGCTCAGCCAAAGGAAACTCCAGAAACTGAACGTTCTTCGAACTCATCTGAAGATGCTGCTGCAGTTGAGGGGGAGAGTTCTATCAGTCAGATCTTCAAGAGCACATTGTTTCCCGATATCATTCCAAATGAATATGTTGCCGGTACTTCGTACTCTCATAGTACGGCGACCTCTGGATGGAAGAGTCATCTTGATGATGTTAATGAAAATTTGTCAAACCTGCAATCTAACATTGATGTTCCCGATCATTTAATTCCATCAAGAATTCAGAAAAATCATCCAATTGAGAATGTCATAGGTCCCATTGAAATGGGAGTGTCCACCAAAAGTCAGACATGACACATAAACAACTGCATGTTTCCTGTTTCATTTCTCAAATTGATCCAAAGATGGTAGAAATGGCTCTTCAGGAATTTAGTTGGGTTGATGCTATGCACTAAGAATTGAATCAGTTTGATAAGTTGAAGGTTTGGAGATTGGTCAAGTTACCGAAAGGAAAGAAAGCTCTTGATACAAATTGGGTTTTCCGAAACAAACAAGACGACACCGGGGTTATTGTTCGAAATAAGGCACGGTTGGTAGTTCGTGGTTTTCTTTAAGTTGAGGGACTAGATTACACTGAAGTCTATGCCCCAGTGGCTACACTTGAGGCCATTAGAATTTTTCTGGCCTATGCATCATACATGGGGTTCACAGTGTATAAGATGGATGTTAAGACTGTCTTTCTGTATGGTGAAGTCAAGGAAGAGATTTATGTTGATCAGCCACTAGGTTTTGTTGACTCTAAGAAACCAAATCACGTTTAAAAGCTAGACAAGGCACTATACAGGTTACATCAGGCTCCTCGGGCGTGGTATGCTACATTGACCGCACATTTTCTAGATCATGGCTACAAGCGTGGAACCATCGACTAGACCTTGTTCCAGAAAACTGTCGAAAAAGATTTGATTCTCGTACAGATCTATGTAGATGACATTATTTTTGGATCCATTAGCGCTGAGTTGTGCACAGAATTTGAAGGTGTAATGAATAAGAGATTTGAAATGAGCTCGTTGGGTGAAATGACAACATTTCTGGGGCTACAGGTTCGCCAAAGCTCTGTAGGAATTTTACTAGGGAAGTATGTTGAGGATATGCTGGCAAAGTTTGAACTCCAAGATTCCAAGAGTGCCAACAATCCCATGGCAGAAAGGCTACTACTGTCATCTGATCCTGAAGGGAGTCTCGTAGATCAAACGTACTATCGATCGATGACGGGGTCTCTGACGTACCTCACAGCCAGTCGTCCTGACATCATGTTTGCAGTCTGCCAATGTGCTCGTTTCCAGGCTAATCCTAAACTCTCTCATTTAATTGTTGTTAAACGTATTTTTAGAAATCTGAAGGGACAACCGAAGTTAGGACTTTGGTATCCCAAACAATCAGAATTTGATCTTTATGCTTTTGCTGATAGCAATTATGATGGAGATGACATTGATAGGAAATCCACATCCAATGGTTGCCAGTTCTTAGGAGATCGTCTCATTTCATGGTAGTGTAAGAAACAACAGACGGTGTCTACCTCGACCACCGAAGCGGAGTATGTTGCTGCGTCAGCTTGCTGTTCTCAGGTTTTCTGGATGCAAAACCAACTGCTGGATTACGGTTTGGAATTTCTTGATACTCCTATTTTTTGTGATAATGATGCTGTCATTGCAATTGTGAAAAATCCGGTTCAGCACTCTAAAACCAAGCACATCGATATTAAAATTCATTTTATTCGTGACTGTTTCGATCGAAAATTGATTCACCTTGAACAAGTTCACACTTACAATAATGTGGCGGACTTATTTACAAAACCGGTCGGAACAACCAAATTTAATGTGCTTGTGAGTTTTCCTGAAATGCTTCGTTTCGAGGATTGAGGATTTTTGGGAATAAATTTGTACCTATTCGTTTAATTTGCACAAATTTAGGGGGAGAAAAATCAAAAAGTCAAAAATAGTGTATGTGCGTTGTCTTTTATTAAAGAAAAATCAAAATGTTAAAAATAGTGTGTGTGTTGTCTTTTATTAAAAAAATAAAAATAAAAAAATAAAATAAAATCAAGATTCATTCTCGCTTAAAATTATGTCGGTTTCTCAAGTTTGAAGGACATATACTTGTATATGGTTGGTCCAGTGTTCTACTCGTTCTTTCACAGTATAGCCATTTACCCAAAGACTCAAAGCACCTGGGGCAATTATGATGTGTTTCGTGTTTTGCATTCTTTCACCTAAAACTATGTCGGTAACTCTGAGCTGCAAGGACATGTATCTTCATACATGTTTGGTCTGGTTAACCACTTGTGGTCATACAGGATAGCCATTTACCTGAAAGCTTAAAAGTGACCGGGATGACTGAATTCATAACACGTGTGTTTTACTTAACTCCCTAGGAAATGATATTACTATTCAGTTAACAGCTTTTTAGAATCTTCAAAATATTTTCAAATGAAAATTGATCCAACCTTTGGAAAATGATAGTTAAATTGTTTTGTGTGCCTAAAGGGTGAAGTTATTAAGCTTAAAAGGCTCTAAAACAGTCATTGATGTGTATGGTATCTTTCCATGATGCGTAAAAGTTGAAGTGATATAAACTAAATATGCTAAACTTACTGTGGAGAGTCGTTTTGAAGAAATGTGCATGTCTCCATATACATCTCTCCGAATGATAGGCAGAAAAGCAATTACTCAGTCATACACAAGCCCGTTAGTGTCTTGATCACCAAAAATATTGTATTATCTGTTTTATAAAAAAAATCTACAAAAGAGTTCATTTTATCCATTTAAAATCTATGTTTTTAAAAGCTTAGAGGGTCAAACTAGAACTACAGAGATGGGGGCATAAAAGTAAGTCATGTCATGTCTCGAATGAAAGGCCTGTAAGTCTGGATGACTTGTAAGTCCAACGTTCAACCTTAAAGCTTTAACTATGTTTAGTTGTCTATAAAATCTTTTGATCAAGCATTAGGGGGTTGGAGTCAAATTGGGGAGGGTGATATGGGGAAAGCCAAATACGCTTTGAGAAGAGATAGGAGGCATCGCAGGTCCATGAATGATGTCCATCTAAGCTTTATGTATAACTGAACCTAAATAATATCACTGATACAATGAAAATCATGCTAAGTATGTTATACCTGTTATCAACCTGTCTCTCTATGTCATAATAACGCTGAACATGAATCCTAGTGACAGCCTCTTAAACGATATGAGGCCATGTTTGGATCTTTTCATAAAAGGGCAATGTTTTTTCAAGAAACTGAAATTTGATCCCAATCTTATAAAATACAAGAGAGTTCTTTTCTACGTTAATTTTTGTATTCCTTTTATTTTAGTTTATTTTACTTTATTTTATTTTATTTTGTTTTTTTCTATATGTTTTTTTCTCAAAACTAATCTCCTCGAAACTCGTGATTTAACTGGGTTGTCTTTAAAATGTGTTTAAACAGATTTGTGCTGATCTGGCCTTTATGCTGGACTGATGTTTTATTTGGTGACATGAGTTTTGGGCCATATCACCAGGTTGGGCCTGTTTATGGGTTCTCGGCCCATTTTGGTTGGAGTATAAATCACCTTGAGCCTCAATTATTACTTTCATTACCTTCAAAATTCAAAAATAAAAACAAACATATCTCTCTTTCTCTAAATCCATCTTACCGAATACTAAACTAACCACACTAATTATCTTTTGGTGTTTGTTTGATTGATTCACTGGTAATGAACATGGTCCTTAAACTATTTGTTATCATGAAACCTAAGGACTCACAAATGGTTGTTTGGTTTTCTCATGGATTAATGGATGTTTTGATAGATAAAGTGGAATCATAGGTTATTAGGATCAGTATTTAGATATTTCGATTGATATGTTAGGGTTTAATGGAGGTTTTCAGGTGCAAATCTGGTGGATTTGTTGCGGTTTAATGGAGATCTCGGTGTATTGGATAAGATGACGCAATATCCAAGACGGAACCCAAAGGGTTCTCTGTCCACAACTGTCAAGGTGTACTCGGTTGACTTTCGTTGACTGAGTTCACCTAGACTTGACCGAGAACTCCTGCTCTTGGTTAAATATTGACCTTCGCTGACCGAAATCACAGTTTTTGACCAAAACTCATGTTCTCGGTTAAACATTGACAGAGAACTCATTATATTAACCGAGATCTCCCTTGTGGACTTAAAACCAACTGTTGGACTTAATCATTATCATTACTGTATTTTTATGGGCCATCTAATGAGTATTTGGGCTTGTTTTCAATCAACAAATGAGTTTATCTCCACTAACTTGATTCGTTTGGTGTAGAAATGGCTTATCAGACTCCGTTAAAATTTGTGGATACTCATAATATTGCTGGACACTTATTTGATCCACCACTGGCTCACAAAGAATTCAAATCTATGATCGTCGGCCTCAATACCTGTAGAATTTCTCATGACCTACGAGAAAACCCTGTCATATGCAAGATGATGATCACCGACTTTTGGAAAAATGCCAAAATCAATCAACAAGGGCTAGATGGAGCTGTGTCAATAGACTCCAAATTACAAGAGAAGCCAGTCACTATCACAGAAACTATTGTGCTGTTGTTTGGTGATCAACCTGATTACCCGACTGAATATTCTACTACAGCTATTACTGAGATCCTCACCAGGATGGGTTACGAGGGTACTTATCCTCCGACAATCTAGAAATTATTTCACCCATACTGGAGATATTTTAAAATGCTCGTTCTTTACTTGTGTGTCAGGGAGAAAGGGAGGATCATACGAGATTAGTCATACTCAGATGTATCCTATTGTTTCTCTGATAATGGATTGGAATTACAACTATTCCAAGTTCGTTTTCAATGAAATGATGAGCAATCTGAAAGGGAAGAAGAAGGAAATGTTCCTTATGTATCCAAGATTTCTTTTTCAATTTTCATTACACCGATCTCGTTAAAACTGTTGACACCTTGGATATGAAGTTGATGGGACCCAACACCTTTAGGTTAATGAAACAGTCCAGGAAAGGATCCAAGATCGTATATCAGGGCCTCAATGCTCTGGTGAAATTTGGACGATTTGCTGAAACAGAAACTGAGCCAACTATAGCTCAGGTTGCTGATGAGCATGTGGCACCAACTCAACCACGTGCTGCGGCATTTGAAATTTCTAATGATGAAGATGATGAGACAAAACACCGTGAGACGGACACTACTCCGAATGCTGAGAATTTAAGTGATCTTGAAGCTGTAAAGCATTATTATAGTCAACTGCTCTGAAACCTCCTCAGACAGTTGCTGAAAACATTGAAGAAGATCTTATTGAAGAGCCAGCCGCTGATCTCATCCCTCGTAAATGAAGAAAGAAAGATCCGAGATCTAGCGGGCTGGTCAGTGAAGCTGAAACAACTCTTACACCAACAACAACCACTGCACCAACAGCCACCCTCACTGGCTCATAACAACCTGAGTCACATGTTCCAAAGACTCATGTTGAGCCAAGTTCGTCTACTGCGGAGCCACTGACTCAGGATCGGGTGTTATATGACATTGATCGTGATTTTGAGTCAGATATCCCTCACACTGATGAAGATAATGAACCATTCATTACTGCTCCCTCAGGCTCAACAGCAAACCAATATCAGTGAAGTTCAAATGTTTCAGATAAGGTTGCCCAGATTCTTGCCATGCAAGAAAAAATTATGCAGAACAAAGGCAAGGGCATTGTTCTGGAAGATGCTCCAGTTGACATACAAGCCCTCCAACGTCGAGTCTTTGAGCTCGAACAACATTCAGTAGTCAAAGATATCCGTATTCAATAACTGGAAGCAAGCAACTCTGATAAAGAATCCAAGATTACAGTCTGGCATGGGAGGTTTAACGGCTATGTATCTTGACCTCCAACGAAAACTGTTTCAAAAGTCTTGGGATGAATTTAAGGCAATGATGATGGGGCCTCTCAAACGCCCCACATTGATCAAGGTAGGAGCTCTCTTATTCTCCCAGCTGACAACATTTATGAGTCTGAAACCTTGAAACAGTATATGTCTTCACTACCAATCACCAAAGAAAAGTCAGATAGAGTTCAGAGAAAGCTGTTGGTGATGAAAAACTCAAACCAGAATGTCGAATCATCAGACCATCCAGGCAGGTTCGTCGTTACTTTTCAAAAGGGCTTCTCAGATAACTATGGTGATCGATCAGGAGTTGTATCGTGGGGTTTTGATGCTGAAAAGAGTACGTGGTGGGTCAAGAGGAAGTCGGGAACCATTGAGTATTACAAGAAGATGAAAGATTTTGGTTCGTAGACTAAAGTGGATCTGAGCGATTTGATTAACTCTCCATTCCACAATCCTTCCGATGATAAACGTGATATGAACTTCTGGTATTTCTTGAGAAATCAGGTTGATCGAGGCTTTCCAACAATTCCAACTGCTACATCATTCTTGAAGAAAGCTAAGGGGCTCGTGGATCCAAAAACAGGGAAGGCAATTGTCAACATTATGTGGCCCGCTACAAATAAGGCAACTCACATTCCTGTACATGACGCGATTCCAGACGGTACTTTGGACAACAAGCGATTCTGGATTTATGATAGCATAACTGCCACTTTTGTTGTCAAATTATAAAAGGGCAAAGGGCAATACAGATTTGTTGATCCAAGGGATCTGCTGAAGTTTGGAGAAAAAGATATTAAAACTATCAGTACATTCCAGATAATAGTTGAGCCACTTTTTGAGGTGGTTGTTAAGGAGTACACGAGTATGGTAGCATCTATTATCAGATGCAAGTTTTGGGGCGGTACGTTGAAAGATGCTGATATTGACTACATGAAGCATGATTGAAAACCAAGCTACAAACCAAGGGGAGATTGTTGGGCCTAGATTAGAGTGGTTTGTACTTAGTCTATTTGTGTTTGTGTTAAGTATGTAAGCCGAGATCCTAAGGGATCTCGGTGGGCTTTTGGTAGTTATTTGGGCTAGTTTTTTTGGTTCCCTATATATATAGCATGTATTGTATAGGGTTTTGGTTGTTCATTCACTTGTTAAGGTTTAGCCGTCTACGTGTTTACTAGACGAGGTTGTATTTGTGCTTAAGCACCCGACGTATAATAATAATACGTGTGTTTTGAAGCTTTGCTTGTGTTGCGTTATTGCGTTTGTTCGTGTTCTTGAGTCATCGGGTATTAGGATTCCGCACTAATACATGGTTGGTTGATATCATAGTTGTAGTGATCCAGATTCGGGGCTTACACTTTTCAAGATTTTATCGATGTATGCACTTTGGTTTAAACCTATCAACCGCCATGATTTATCCATGTAGATCATTGTTCCCAAAATAAAGGCGGCTTCACCAAGATCCTTGATGGAAATACAACTCCCAAGCCAGGCTTTTACACCTTCCATGGTTGGAATGTCATTTCCAAATAGTAGTATGTCATCAACATACAATACTAAGAAATTAATGATTCTCCCACTAGCTTTCTTATACACACAAGCTTCATCAGCGTTCTTGATGAATCCACATTTCTTAACCTCTTCATCAAAACGGTGATTCCAACTTCTAGATGCTTGTTTCAATCCATAGATTGATTTCTTTAACTTGCATACTTTATTAGGATGTTGTGGATCAACAAAACCTTTGAGATGAACCATATCTACATCTTACTCAAGATATCCATTTAGAAAAGCGGTTTTGACATCCATTTGCCAAATCTCATAGTCATAATATGCGGCTATGGCAAATAATATCTTAGTAGACTTTAGCATTGCCACCGGCGAAAATGTCTCTTCATAATCAACCCCTTAAGTTTGAGTAAAACCTTTTGCTACAAGTCTTGCTTTATAAGTATCCAAGTTTCCATGCATATCGGTTTTCTTCTTGAAAACTCACTTACTTCCAACAGGTATGGAGTTAAGAGGTGGTACAACCAAATCCCAAACTTGGTTGTCTTGCATGGATTGCAACTCAACGTTCATGGCCTCAAGCCATTTTTCACAATTGGATTGTGATATTGCATCATGGTATGTGGTGGGTTCATCCGAATCTACCACATAGCATCCATCAATGAAAAATCCATATCTTTCGGGTGGATTACTAATTCTATCAGATTTGCGAACGTTTTGTGTGTCTTGATCAACCATTTGATCATTCTCAATAACCTCTTGTTGATTGATAGTATCAACCAAACGTGTATTGGCTTGTGGTTCTCGATCCTCCTCGAGTTCCATTGTTCTACTAGTTCCTTCCATAAGAAACTTAGTCACCAAGAACTCGGCCTTTTGACCAATAAACACTTTTTGCTCGGTTGGGTTGTAGAAATAATATCCCATAGAGTCTTTGGGATATCCTACAAAGATACACTTAGTGGATCGTCTCTCAAGTTTGTTTTGGGTGTTGTGCTTAACATAAGCCTCACAACCCCATACCTATAAATATGATAATGATGTAACCCTTCCATGCCATATTTCAAAATGTGTCTTGTCCACTTTCTTGGTTGGTGCCATATTTAGAATACAGGCTGAGGAGAGCAATGTGAAACCCCAAAATGATAGAGGCAATGTACTTCTAGTCATCATAAATCGAATCATATCTAATAGAGTGTGATTCCTCCTTTCGGACACACCATTATATTGTGGTGTTACGGGTGGAGTGAGTTGTGAGACAATCCCACAAATCCTAAGATGATCTGGAAAAGCATCACTAAGGTATTCACATCCTCTATCCGAACGAAGTACTTTGATGGTTTTATTAAGTTGTTTTTCTACTTCATTTTGGAAGAATTTCAACATTTCAATGGCTTCATCTTTGTGTCTTAACATGTACACATACCGATAACGACTATAATCATCGATAAAGGTAACGAAGTATCTTTCACCATTCCTTGTCATTGCCTTAAAAGGACCACATACATCCGAATGTATGATACCTAATAGGTCTTTTACCCTTTCATTAGTTCCACTAAAGGGTTCCTTGGCCATCTTTCCTTGTAAACAAGATTCACACTTATTAAATGAATGTTCATATGATTCCAAAAGACCATTCTTTTGAAGTGTATGTATGCGATCTTTGTTTATGTGACCAAGACGACAATGCCAAAGATAAGTCTTACTCAAATCCATTTTGAGTTTCTTGGTGCTTGATTGGTACAACTTGTTATCAAAGGATGTGTTATCATGAACTAATTCATAAATACCATTAGACGGAATTGCTTTAAAATAAAAGACATTATTCATGAAAGCACAAATACTGTAACGATTCCGGCAAATTCAGGTATACCGTAGCCGGAATATACTATTTACGTGTTATTCAATACTGAATATATGAATTATAATGTGTTTATACGAGTATATAAGATTCACAGTACGAATTATACTCGAATGAACAGTTAGTCGTATTAGAATTACGACTAACCGATGAACGGTTATTGAAACCCGAACGAATCGGGGATTACGTCATAGATGAAATATATGATGTTTAGTAAGGTTTACGGAGTATTAAGGCTTCGGGATGAGTGAATTATAGCACAGAAAAAGGATTTCGATTTAATGGTACGTCGGTACGTTAAACGAAACTTTTAATATCAAACCAAGCAAGAGACGATCGATCAAGCAGAAAAAGATGCACAATTACCGACAATATGATGTGTTAAGTCAATAAACGTCATGGTTTAAGTTTTTAAAGTTTTTAAATCAGTTTTATATAAATTTCATTTTTAAGCCGAAAAACGACCGTTTTGGCCTCGTTTTGAGCGGAATTAAACGTTTAACCGAAAAACGAACTGAACCAGATTATCCACAACATTATCCGGATTACACAATCCGAATGTGTGGCCATGGTTGGAGATGTGGGCCCCCCACTAACCTTACATGGACCGATCGGTCCATGCTACACACACTTACACCTTCATTTTTCTTTTTTCTCCAATCTTTCTCCGAAAATCCTCTCAACCCCTTTACACATTCATCAAAACCTTTGATTTCTAACAAGATTCTCAAGGTATAAACTTGGTTTTAATGGTTGATTCATAGTTTTTAATTCCAAATCTTGAGAAAATGAGGTTTCAAATGAAAAATGGGTGAAAACCCGAGATGAAACCGATTCTTGGAGGATCAAGTGATGTATACAAGTTATACAAAGGATCTTGGTCCAAGAAAGTAGTTAAAAGAGTCAAAAACGAATTTTTACGGTCAAAATCTTTGTTTTGATGTTTTAATCGAAACCATGAAAGAAATGGCTTGATTGTGGGTATAACTTGCTTGGTGTGGTGTTGTTGTGCTTGTAAGTGTTGTATCTAGTGGCTAGCAAAGGCTAGAAACCAAGATCCTTGCGATCTAACGCTAGAAAACACAAGGTGTTCGGTTTTCGTATGATTTAGATAATTTGGACAGATTGTTATAGACCTAGAGTTGGGTCACGAAATTTCACAGAGATGATCTACACATGAAAATATTAGATCTGTGAAATTTTGGTAATTTTTGGATAAAGGATGAATATTTGGTGAATTTAATGCTCGGTTTTGACCAAAAATGGTGAAAAATAGCTAAATATCATGAACAAATTCTGGAAAATTTAAGATAAGCTTTTTATAACATATAAAAGTCACACACAAAATTTCAGGTTCATTGGAGAAGTCTAAGTAGGCTTTTCGGTAAAACGAGTTCTAGGGATTTCTAGCTCGGTTTTGGTAAAAATGGCATGAAAAATGAGTTTTTGGTTCTGGAAAAATTACAAGGAACTATGTGGGTGACAGGGGTCATCCCAGAAAAACTTGGGATTTTTCGAAGGTCGTTTGGTATTTTCGACATATTTGGTGTATAAATGACGTTTAAAAATGGTTAAATAAATCTTAGATATAAAAATTAATTCTGGAAAAATTTTATAAAATTCCTTACTATCAAAATATGGTTTGTACAAAATTTCAAGGTCCAAGACTAAACGGATATTTATTTGTGCTAATTGGAACTTAAAAACAAACTTTTAAAGCTTAAAACGAGTAAACCGGCGAAGTCCGCCTAAGCGAACTGACTGGTGCATAAAAACCTTAAAAATGGATTATTTTCATGAAACTAAGTTAATCAAGTAAAAATAAATCATCCGAAAATAATTCGGATGATTTGGGTAATTTTACCCGATTTAACCGTTTCCGGTGTATTAAAGGCGGAAACGGGCCCCGCGGCCAAACGGGGTGTCTAACCGAGCTCTAATTTCACCACTTTAATGAAAATATCAATAGCAACTATTTTCGGGTCATGTGTGGTCAAACTCATTTTTTTGAAAACATAAAGACGAATAACTGTGCTAGGCACGCAAAACGGGAAAACAACTATCGGTAGTTTTGACTAAAAGAACTCTAAGTGATATCACAATCTAAGTCCTGGAAAGTATTTCGGGGTTAACATTGTCCCCGGATCGTGTACGGTACTGGGTTAACAGTGTCCCCAGACGTACCGGTTAACACGAATTTAAGTTATATTGATAGAAATTGTGTAGTAACGATTTGGGGATCGTATTACAGATCTGTACCAGTAGCCGTGCACCGTAGTACATCGTTGCTCACAAAAAGGTGAGTTTTCACGAGCCCCTTTTTACTGAACTGTTTTAAATATTTTCCCGGGGCGGAAAGCATGTTTCTATCAAAGTGTTTAAGTACATGCTAATCGCATGGAAACGAATGTATTTATATAATGTTTATTGTACGGAAATCGTACGGTAATGTATTAAGATGGTAATTAACTGAGTTGCTAATATTGTAAGGCCCGAAACAGTGTTCTGGGGTAACCGAGTTCCCAGAGGTTATTAAATGTGTTCTGGGGTAACCGAGTTCCCAGAGGTTATTAAATGTGTTTCTGGGGTAACAGAGTTCCCAGAGGTTATTAAATGTGTTTCTGGGGTAACAGAGTTCCCAGAGGTTATTGGAAGTATTCTGGGGTAACAGAGTTCCCGGAGGTTAATCGATATGTTTTGGGGTTAATAGAGTTTTCACTTGTGAACTCAGTATAATTACATCACTTATTTATGATTTTTATAATGATTTGTCATGGTTTATTTAAATTAGTGAAACTCACCAACTATTCGTAGTTGACCCATTTTCTTTACATGCTTTCTAGGTACACTCAAATTGGAATGAGTGATATGTGTTCGATGCTGTGTGCTATTTTGTGGAAGTCTAGAGATCTATATTTTGCATTAAATATGATAATGTACTATCGGTAACACTTATGTGATAACGCTTAGATGGTTATGAAACTCAGAACAATGTAATACGTTTAAATTAATGTAGTGGTGTTTTCTTTATAAACAATGCTGTTGATATCAGATGTGTCTGTTGCATCCCGTGTACGTTTCCGCTGCGGTTACGGGGTGTTACAAATACCATTGTCCAAAAATTTGAAATCATAACCATATTGTCTTAAAAGAGAAATGGAGAAAATGTTCCTAGTCAAACTAGGAGCATACAAAATGTTTTTCAAAACAACTTCCAAACCATTTGGAAGCTTCAAAATGTAGTCCCCTTGGGCTTCGACATCAACTTTTTCTCCATTGCCCATGAAGAGACTTGTATCTCCTTTCTTGAAATGCTTATTTCTTTTAAACTCCTACAACAAATTGCATATATGAGCTCCACATCCGGTATTCAATACCCATATGTTAGAAGAAATAACATTAAGATCAATATGGATCAATATGATCAATATGGATCATGAAATGGAGAGATATATACTGATTTTATATGTAAAACACAAGCCCCGGATCCATATACGAATTTGCATGCTTACCAATATAAACAACCATAGGGTGTTCTTAGCATACTACCTTCAAGAACTCAAGAAACATGAAGGAGATGATGATATGAAGGGCAAGTCTTCAATATAGAAGGACCTCAAGCTTGTATACCCTTCAAGCTTCCAACAAACACCTTGATTATGCTAGGATTTACACTTGGAAAACTCTTCCTTGATATTTCTTTCCTTGGCCGAAATCTAGAGAGAAAAGAGAAAGAAGTTTTCTTGCAACTTGTATGTATGAGAGAGAGAGAGAGAGAGTTGTGAGTTACCAATGCACCACATAATTCTACCCAACCAAAACTAGTGCATGTCTTGGAATAAATAAAACAATTAAGTGAGGAGAGAGAAGGGGAAAAAGGTGTGCAGCCAAAAGATTCCCACTAAATTCAAACTCAAGTAATCTATTTTATTTATTTATGTTATAACATAACATAACATGCAAAATCCTGTATGCATTGCATACTGTTATTTAACCAACTTAAATAACTGCGTATATGCAAAATGCAAAAGCAATAGGTTTTGCATATTGTTATTTAACCAACTTAAATAACATCGTATATGCAAAATGCAAAAGCAGTAGGTTTTGCATATTGTTATTTAACCAATTTAAATAACATCGTATATGCAAAATGCAAAATCTCTCATAGCATACATTATCTATATAATTTATTTATTACACAAGTGCAAAAATTTAGAAACCCAATTTCCAAATATTCGTAGTGTTTGTCTAGCTTGTTATTGGGTATGACCAGTCTTGGATCATAATGTACTAGTCACATCAACTCTAATATGTGTCTTGGGTAGACTGATTCCAATATGTATGACAATTACAGAACATGTACAAGTTGGACCAGAAGGACAAACATGAACATATAATGCTAAATACCTATTTATAGACATGAGAACAAACATATACGGTGTATATGTACATCCGAAATTAATATAACACATAACACCACCCAAACCACCAAAACCATAAACAATACAAAAATAAATATTTACCAGTATACAAAAAAAATACAAGAAAGCACCTGGTTAGTAGTAGCGCGGCTGAGGTGGTCCAAATATGGATGTCATCATGTCCGAGAACTCGCGGAGTCCAGATACTCCTTGTTCACCATCACCTAGTTAACCTCCTTGTTGTTGCAAGGCATCTTGACTTTCAACTTGGTTGGGATCAACCCACATGGAATGATGCAATGGTGGCGTAGGTTATGACATACTACCATCATACGGTGGTAAGGTAGTGTAGTCCAAAAACGTCGGGTCAGCCACGACTGGTTGTCCCGCATGCCATGCATCATGCATCCTTCGATGTTGATCATCAATATATCCGTTGTTCATCTCTTGTTCAAAGGCATAAGCACTAGTTTGGTTCCATTGTTCTTGGCGGTCATAACTTTGCGTTAATGTTCTCCATACTTGCACCCAAGGCTTTTGTGCATAATCGAACGCACTTCCCAAATAACCTGACTAAACACCCGGTTTCCTTTCTCCTCTACTCGACCCTACTTGATATGTATCCATGAGGGTCACATTCGGATTATCTTGATAATCCCCATCACCACTTTTCTCACTCTCGGATTCATCCTCTTCACCCGCTTGCAACGGTCTTTCGTCCTCCTTTAACACTCTCCTTCGATCACTCTTCAACTTGTGATATCTTGCCAGATGGTTTGTATTCCCAACAGCCCCCATACATGTAATATCAAACGGTTTGAACCTTTTATACGAGCCCTTATCACCATCATTAATTTCCTCATACTTCTTCAACAACGCGGTAATTAATTGACAATGAGGTATTATTTTCCTATCCACATTGTTTCTGCTTATCCATACATTACTCATCACCGAAAAAGGATATGGAATAAGCAGTGATCCATGTAACAATGAGTATAAGATGGATAACTTAGGATATCTTACTTCATTCCTATCACCCCTCCGAGAAATGATATTATGTATACTTATCATCAACATTAACTTCACTTCAAGCGTCATATTTTTCCGATAAAGCTTCCCGACGTATGTTCCGGGAAAGATCAAATAATTCAAAATAGTGTTCCACATTAGGTGCTTATCAGGCTCAACATACAAATCATTCCAACTCGGGAACATATAACGATTGGCGGGCCTTTTATCAAAGTTCGCAACCCGTCTCAAACTATCAAATGACATCTCCAATCAATTCCGTTCACTGTACCGATTAATTTCTATTTTTATGGCTTACTACTTGTAACACGTCTTAATGTAGCAACCCAATTCTATATTTCCGCATCAAACAAATTAGTTGACTCCCGTTCATAACACTTTTAAAGCAGCTTCCCAACACAATGCTCGAAGCTTATCAATAACCTCAAACGGACCAAACTCCGCTTCCCGCACTTCTTTTTCACAAATGAACGCATCCTTCTTCTAAGATCAAGCATTCATTTGTTCATGAAACATTTCCGTTTTCCATTCCACAGGTTGGTCTGCCAAAGACCCAGAGTTCCAAATTGGCTTCTCACCTCTCTGATATTCTTGTTCCTCTTCTACATCCGGCTGAAGTATTAATCTACTTCGTTTTTGTTGCTCAATTGGATTGCTAGAAGACCCAACTGTCTCCTTACCTTTGCGACCCATTCTGTAATCACAACAAACAATAACCAAGAAAAAATTATAATCTCTCTAACCTTAAACATCCCAACACTTGCATGACACTATGGTTGTAGATATAAATTAAACACAATATTCATCTTTTTCCAAAATTTGAGCATTATGTCAACTAAACAACCAAAAATCTGTCCAAGAATATGTTTGAATCAATAACTTAGCATCTACAACCATAACCCATTCAAACTCTCAAGTCCATATCAAAAGTTCAAGAAAGTATGGATGTAAAATTATTATGAACAACTTACAATTTCCTTACAATACACCTTCAAGAATGAACAGAAATTGCATACCTTCGTGTTGTAGAAGGTGAGGATGACAAAAGCTTCAATCCAAACCAAAAACCCACAAACACCCAAAAACTTTCGGACCAAGTTGTCCGAAATTGACCCCCAAAACACAATATTCTTCATAATATGAGTACACAATTGAATTGATTTGGTTAATGGATGAAGATATTATGATGGTTTGAAGTATATAAGTTAGGGTTTAAGAATTTAGGAGAGATAGGGTGAAGATTGGTGAAATAAGT
Source organism: Bidens hawaiensis (assembly GCF_021521415.1). Lineage (NCBI taxonomy): Eukaryota > Viridiplantae > Streptophyta > Magnoliopsida > Asterales > Asteraceae > Bidens > Bidens hawaiensis. The sequence continues at coordinate 513,656 of NW_027491035.1, read as the reverse complement.
GGGAGAAAGAGGACATCCCGTTTTGTGGTGGAGGATAGTTGAATTGTTTTTTTTTTCCTCTTTTTAATTAAAACCCGATGCCTAGCCCAGGGGCTACTACTATAAGCTACGGTAGCCACCGTAGCTTACGATGGACTCTGGGCAAAATATGGTCACCGTAAGATAGATGTAAACCAGCGTAGCATTTTTAAATACCACTGTAGCTTATAGTGGTCACCGTAAGCTACGGTGGCCACTGTAGGTTTATGCTAATTATTTTTAGATTGTACAAAAACTCAAAAAAAAACACATTTTAATTTATAAAAACACACAAAAATTACCCTACCCCCCCCCCCCCCCAATGAAAGATCCAAGTTCTCCCCAACACGGTAGAGAAATTCTTAAGAATTTCCCCACACTTGAGACACCCCACCACGAGAACAGTTATTTTAAAACCAAATTAAACTAACTACTCTAAACTAAAATATACAACAAACCTGGGCCTATAGTTTGTTTTCGATCCGGTGAGCGTAAGAAGTAACTCACTCTATCAACATCGAGCATGTTGATGTCTTTTCCTTCCAAGTAAGGCTTGAGTCGTTGTCCATTCACCACTTGCTTAGTTTGGTCTCAAGCATCTTCTATCTCCACATCACCAAACCGACCCTCTCGTGTAATGATACATGGACCCATCCATTTACTCTTGAGCTTACCCAGAAAAAACTTCAACCTCGAATTATACAACCACACTTTTTGACCTACTTCAGAAGTTCTCTTCCTCAACTTTTCATCATGAACTGTTTTAAGTTTGTCTTTATATGCAAAAGCACATTTGTATGCTTCATCCCGGATCTATTCAATCTCATTCAATTGCAACTTTCTTAACTCACCTGCTTCCTTATAATCCGCGTTAACCGTCTTGATCGGCCATAGCGCCATGCGCCAACTTCATTGATAAATGACACCCCATCCCATAAACTAACCGATAAGGAGTTATACCAATTGGATTTTTGTAGGCGGTCCAGTATGCCCACAACGCATCATATAACTTAGATGACCGATCCTTTATATCCACCCGTACCATCTTCATCAAAATTTCTTTAATTTGTCAGTTGAACACTTCGACTTGTCCACTCGTTTGCGGATGATATGGAGTAGCAATTCGGTGATTCGCATTATATCTTTTTAAGAGCTTCCCAAAGTTGAAAAGTTTGAAATGTGACCCACCATCACTAATAATATCCCGCGGAATACCAAACCGAGAAAAGATGTTTGATTGGACGAATTTGCAAACCACTGAATGTCGTTAGTTCTCATAGCTACCGCTTCTACCCACTTTGAAACATGATCCACCACAACCAAAAGATACAAAATACCATTTGAGTTTGGAAACGGGCCCATGAAGTTAATGCCCCACATATCAAAAAATTCTATCACCAAAATAGGTTGCAATGGCATTTCATCCATCTTCGAGATACTACCCATCATTTGGAAATTTAAACAATGTCGAGCATACTCACTTGCATCTTTGAAAATGGTGTGCCAATAAAACCTACATTGAAGAACCTCGTAAACCGTTTCTGACCACTAAAATGACCCTCACACGCCGATGTATGTGCATGAGTCAAACGCCCCCCCCCCCAAACCACGGATTCAGGAATATACCTCCGTATCACTTGATCCGACCCAATATTGAAAAGGTCCGGTTCATCCCAAATATATTGTTTCACTTGGGTCATGAACCGTTGCCTTCTTTTCTTTACGCAATGACTTGGAATAGCCCTGTCGCTAAATAATTCACGAAATGAGCATACCACAGTGCGCTAGACACGGATCGCAATTGTTCATCAGGAAACCGTTAGTTTATTTCCATCGTGTCATTAACGCCTTCTAATAGAATTCGGGATAAGTGATCCGCCACTACATTTTCACACCCTTTTTTATCCCGAACCTCCAAATCAAATTCTTGCAAAAGCAATACCCAACGAATCAAACGTGTCTTTGCATCCTTCTTCTCCATCAAATAGTGAACCGCACTATGATCCGAATAAACGATCACCTTGATCCCCTAAATATACGAGCGAAACTTATCCAAAGCATACACCACCGCAAGAAATTCTCTTTCTGTTTTGGTGTAATTAAGTTGTGCTTCGGATAACATTTTACTCGCATAATAAATTACCACCGGCTTCTTATCAATCCGTTGTCCCAAAACCTCTCCTATGGTATTATCACTAGCATCACACATAATTTTCAAAGGGCTTTGTCGAATCCGGTGGTTGCAAAATGGGAGTTTCACCAATTGTTTATTTAAAACATTAAACGCTTGCAAACAATTATTAGTAAAATCAAAAGGAACATCTTTTAACAACAAATTACAAAAAGGTTTAGTGATCACACTAGAAGCTTTAATAAACCTCCTATAAAAATCCGCATGCCCCAAAAATGATCTTACCCCTTTAACAATTTCAGGTGGAGGCAAAGATGATATTACCCGAATTTTTGCCTTATCCACCTCCATTCCCCTTTCCGAAATAACATGTACCAACACAACACCCTCTCGCACCATGAACCGACTTTTCTCCCAACTTAGAACCAAATTTGTCTCAACACACCTTTTTAAAACTTTTTTCTAATTCATTGAGACAATTTTCATAAGTTGGACCAAAAATGGAAAATGTATCCATAAATACCTCAAGTGAAGTCCCGACCATGTCCGAAAAAATGCTCATCATACAATGTTGAAATGTGGCCAGGGCATTACACAATTTGAATGGCATTTGCCGAAAAGCAAAAGTGCCATACGGACACGTGAAAGTGGTTTTATGTTAGCCATCCGGATGGATAGCAATTTGATTATACCCCGAGTTCCTATCCAAAAAACAGCAATACTTTTGACCCGATAATTTTTCAATAATTTGGCCAATGAAAGGTAACAGATAATGGTATTTAGATGTAGCGACATTCAATTTACAATAATCAATGCACACTCGCCACCCGGGAGAACAAACTTCTTGGTTCTCCTATTTAGATGTACCTCCTTCTTCACAACTTCCCTCAAATTGGGATTCAACCTTCTTTGAGTCTCCCAAGTTAGTTTTGCATCATCGTTGGTGATAACTTTATGCATGACTATGGATGGACTAATGCATTTAAAGTCGGCAATTGTCCAACCTATAGCCTTTTTGTTCATCTTCAACACATTCAATAACTCTTGCTCCTAAGCCTCATCCAAATTAGAGGCAATAATGACCGGTAATGTGTCACTATCCCCCAAAAACACATACTTCAAATGGTTAGGCAAAGCTTTCAACTCCAATGTCGGTGGACATTCCAATGACGGTTTTCTATCTGAGTTGATTTCGGCCAGTAAACTTTCAATTTGATGGATCCATGGTAGTCGCCCCTCTTGCGCCACCAATACTTCTTGATTTTTCTCTTCCACACTTAAAGCACAAAGGTGTACCTGTTCAGAAAAATCACAAACACATTCTTCAAAAGCATCTTCATCAAAATCATGATGTTCACACATGTCAACTATATCTGCCATAAAACACTCATCACCACATAAAGAACTAGAACTGTTAATGAAAACATTTAATCTCATCTTTCTATTTCCAAAAGCCATATCAATCGTACCCGATCGACAGTCAATAATAGCATGAGCGGAATTCAAAAATGTTCGACCCACTATGACATTTTGTTTGTAGGGTTGAGTCAACCGATGAATAATCCAAAACCAAATAGTCAACCAGATAGTAAAATTCATTACCATAACATCCCGCATAATCCCTCGGGGAAGTTTATGAAACAAATATGCTAAAACAACTGTTGACTCAACCCGTTTTAATGGACCAATATCGTATTGGTCATATAACCCCCCCCCCCCCCCGGTAAAATACTTACTCCGTCTCCAAGATCTAACAATGCCCTCGACATTTGAAAATCACCAACTTGAGTATTTATTAAAGGTGTTCCTGGATCTTGGAGCTTAGGAGGAAGATCTCCTTTCAAAACTGCACTTACCCGCTCTGTTAAATCAACCCGTTTAGGCACTTTTTGTTGCCTCTTTTTGGTGCACAATTCTTTTACAAATTTGGCATAATCGAGTACTTGCCTAATTGCCTCAAGTAAAGGAAGATTCACCTTTACTTATTTGAAGCCCTCCCACATTTCTTCTTTTTGAGACCCCCTTATTGAAATTATATTTTTCTTACCCAGGGCAATTAAAGCCGAAGGAAATGGGACTTGACTTAATCCCACTCCCTTGCCTTTGTCATTCAAAATTTTACCCAAACCTGGTTTTTCAGTTATTTTTTTCAAAAATTGGGTCTTTTGCAACAATTGTGGGTGAGGCCTCATCCTCATCACTTTCATCCCCCCATAATGTCCTCAACCACCCCCACCAACCAACCCCGATGATAAGTTTGTTTTATATTCTTTACCACTTCTAAAAACACTAACATTATTAATAGGAACATTACGAAAAGAACTATGAGAAGGATTTACCTTGGTGTCACTTGTCAATGGACCTTTGTTTTTGCATGCGCACTTCATCAAGTTGATTCCTCTTTTGCATGTCTTGTTGCATCATCCTAAGCATATCCGTGACTTCATTCCCACTAGAAGAACTTTGACCCGAAGACCCACTTTGACCACTACCCGTTTGTTGAAATTGCCCTTGAAAACCTTGATTGTTCCCGCCTCGAAAATTTCCAAGATTGTTGTATTGTTGGCACGGAACAAAATTCATTTGATTCCTTTTCTAATTCGAATTGGGTTGGGTAGCCGGATTCCCATAACGAAAATTTGGATGATTTCTCAACCCGGGATAGTAAGTGTTCGAATTCATGTTATAATTTCTACCACCTCCCCCTTGACCTTGAAGTGCATTTACCTCGTTTAAAGCTCGATTCGAGCTCAAGCTCGTCAAGCCGGGCTCCTTTAATTTTTTTTTAAATTATTTTATATTTTATATTTATATTATATATTATTTTTATTTTATATTTGACAAATATATATATATATATATATATATAAGACAAAAATTATTATTTTAACATAAATATTATATAAAATTTATAAACTAGAAAATTTATAACTTTATATGTTTGACTTTAGTTATTTTTTTATAAGGTTTTAGGTATTGAGTGGCATAATATATGTATAATTTTTATTTATTTCTTGGTATGCTATATATATATATATATATATATATATATATATATATATATATATATTAAAATTTAGGGTTTAATTTAAACGAGCCAACGAGCCGAGTTAACGATTCGAGCCAAGACCGAGCCACAAGCCGAGTTGAACTGGCTCGAGGTCGGCTCATTTAGAAATCGAACCGAGTCGAGCCGAGCTCATTTAGAATCGAGCTTTTTCAAGCCGAGCTTTTTTCGAGTGAGCTTAGAGCGAGCTGCGGGCTTTTTGAACAGCCCTAAGATGAGCTGCTTGATCTCTCTAATTGTGTTCTTGACTTCCCCACTGAATCCTACCAAAGCCGAGGATTTTTCAAATTTTCATCTTCTTCCAGGTTTCGAGCTCTTTGATGTTGACTAAACTTCCCCCATCGACCAAGATCCTTCGAATATAATGGTTCACCATGCATAACATGATAACAAGACCACCATGATGAGAATCCATAATATTTTCTTTGTCCTCTTCTTCAAAGGTTATAATTTTTTCATCATCAAGGATTGTCATTTTAGTGGTCCTGGTTTCTCTCTCGGACTTGGATTCTTTGGCATGTCTTTTGGCTGCAGAATAGGAGGTATGACAGAAGTCGGATCCTCCTGATATAATGTTAACTATTCTTGCACTTGGAGGAGGAGAATGTGCTCTTTCGGCATGCTTGTTATCCTCTTACAGTTTATTCCCTTTCCTCTCTAAGAGATCCTTCAAATATTCTTTGCTCAAAAGGTGGCTTATTTTCCTTTTTCAAGGAAATGCAATTTTCAAATATTCTTTGCTCAAAAGGTGGCTTATTTTCCTTTTTCAAGGAAATGCAATTTTCAGTTGTTTGGCCAAATTCTTCATGATAAGCACGCCACTTTAATTGAACCTTCCAGGACGAGACTTTATCATTTTTCCTTGGCCAACGAGCCTTATCTCTAAGATCCTGCATGGCTAACATTAATCAAGACATGTCCAGAAAAAACAATAATCACTGATCCTTGGATATTCCCCATCCTTATCATCTTCACCCTGCACAAAATTAATATTATTATTGTTAGGCCTCGTGTAATTCTTGGATTTGAATGATGGTTGGGATTATGATTCTGATTTCCGGTTGGGACGGTCGTAGTTATATGCTGGCACCTTGATCCTTTCTTGGATCCTTTGATCCTCTTCCAGACTGATGAACCGTAGAGCATGGTTATTGACTTCGTCTAAGTTCATACAAGGATTCATGACTAAATCCTTATAGAAGGGAGAACAAGTCTCCAATGACCTCTTGAAAGCTTGAACGTTATGTCAATGTCTGGGATATCCAATGCTTCTCTGCTGAACATGCCAACATAATCTCTGAGATATTCCTCACGTTTTTGGGTGATCCTATACAATCATTAGTTAACTTCTCGAATAACCTGCTACAAGAAAACTGGTTATTAATTAAATTAATAAAATGACCAAAGGAAGTAACTGAATTAGGAAGGACACTCAGTAGCCATTTTAAGGTTGATCATGTAAGTGTTGATCCAAAGCCCTTGCATAAACCTGCTTCCTTTAGATCAGTGTAGGTTCCCTGGACGGATCACACGAGAGATCCCGATATACACAGGTGCGGAATCCCTGTGTAGATCGTTACGGACGTAGAACACAAACACACGAACACCGAATACGATACGAACAAACACACGTTATATTAATAACTCAAACCGTGATACTTACAGACTCTCGACCTCACGTCACTTGACTCACTGAATTACACGTAACTCAAACTCTAAAACCAACAACTAACACGATCAGCCGTACCCTATATAAATACACGACAACTTCGCCTCAGGCGAAGTTGTCTATAACTTCGCTCGTTCAACAAGTTCGCCTAGGCGAACTTGTCAACAACTTCGCTTGGTTAACAAGTTCGCCTAAGCGAACTTGTCAACAACTTCGCTTTAACAAACAAATACACAAACAATATTACAGACTCGATTACAGACATTAGACATATGAACTACTGACATTTATGTACCAACAGACTCCCCCTTGGCAGTAGCTTCATATCTTGATCTTTCAGCTCTTGTCTCGTAATCCTGTATCTTCACGCGTGCACTCCTTCTCTAACACATACCGTGACTACTCGCTGATATTTCCTTGCTTCATCCTTCCAAGCAGGAATATAGAATATCTTCTTTTCATTCAACACTTGCAAATCAGCTTTCGATAAGTTAACAAGATGCATCGGATCATACACCCTCAGCACTTCTTGTTCATCTTCGTCTTCCATCACGGCTTCAGCAGTCTGGCAATCAACGTACCACCATTTTAGATTCTTCAACACATCTTGAGGCATAGTCTTCATTGGAACCTCCTTGATGCATCGGATCGGTTTGTACTTCATCACCATCCATGGCTTGCCATCTGCTCTCATTCCCCTTTCTGTATCCTCCACGAGCTTTCCTTTCTGTGGCTTTAATAATTCGAACTTCTTCTCTTTTATGCTTTCTTTCCACATGATCTTCCCAATCACTCTTGCCATGTTGTCGTCACTTCTATTTATCAGGCCCAACCTGGCCAAATCCTTCACCTCACATTCCGGCAACATATTGAGAGATCTCAACATTCTTTTGAAGTATTGAATACCATCATAACGCTTCACCACAAACAACTTTATCTGTTCATCATATATCCAACAGATAATTCCCTTCTTCAACTCAGCATAGCCTTTGATGTTATAACTCTTCTTGAACATGGCTAGAACAGCAGGCTTCTTGGTCTTAATAAACCAATGAGCACAGCCTTCCTTCCACCTAGGCTGCTCCTCCCACTCAGTCTCATCCATCTCAGTACCCATGTCGGCTTTCTCAACATCAGGGATCTCGTGTTCAACGTCTTCTACTACTATCTCTCCTTCCTCAATCTCACTCTCAATCTCAATCTGCTCACCGATCTTCTCAATCACATCACTCGGCATCACATCTTCATCAAACAACACATCATCGCTGAACATATCATCGTCAAGTTCCTTCAACGCATCAATCACGTCATCCTCAACCAACACCACATCATCACAACCAGCCGCGTCGGTAGACTCCCCCTCAGCTGTGGAAGTACCAAGAGCTTGAGAAGTTCTTGGCAGCTCACCACCTGCATCTTTCGATGCATTGGGATCATCGTCTCGGTCATTTCTTCTTTTCGTCCTGAGCTCGTCGCCCTTACAGCTCATCTCCCCCTGAGATGCCAAGAACTCCTTCAAGGCATCTATAATTTTCCCATGCTCAACCAGGAGGGATGACTGTAGTTGATTTTCTTCCACTAGGCGTTGAATAGTCTTCGATTGCTCTGCCACGATCCGCTCTAGTGAAGCTATTCTCTCTGAGTCTGACATAGGCGAAGGCGAGACATCAGAAGCAGGCATAACCGCAGGTGGTACCATACCTGATAACCCTGCAGCAGTGACGACCGTTGACTCTACAAATCGTGCAGCTACCACCGACTGAGTAAGCGTCGGAGGTGGTAGAGACACAATCTCCGGAGTTGACGTCTGGATAGCAGTGATGGATGGAATGCCAGCAGATGATGCAGCCACCACGGGAACATCCGCAGCGCTTATACCTGTAACCTGTACAGAAGTAGGAACGATAGACATACCAGACAGTGCGGCCGGAGCAAAACGTACCGTCCTTGAAGTCTCTCCAGCTCCCATACCAACACCTGTCCTTTCCCTTCTTGATCGTCTTATCAGCTTATGTATGTCTTCTTCCTCTTCCGACTCATCATCATCCTCCTTTCTCTTTCTCTTCCCAACAGTTCTCTCTCGAGACACCATGAACCGTCTCCCCTCATCCATGATCTCATCCAAATCGGAGTCAGCCATCGATGTAGCTGCTCTAGTAGCACTCACACTCGAACCCTGTGCAGCAGAGACCTGCACCTCTTCAACTTGATCCATATCAAAATAGCATTGACCTCCAAAAACAGCATCAAGATCTATATCCTCTGCAGCCGACACAACAGGCACAGCAGGTGGAGCTTGAGTTGCTCTTGCCTGTCGCGGTTGAGGATCTCTGAACTCGTCCCCACCAGCAGGAACATACTCTGGGTTAATTAAAAACCCAAACAGTGGAGTATGCCTGGGACGACGTTCAGGGTTGCTCCTCGCACTTGAAGTGCGGCATTAAGCAAAGATACGTTTGCTCACAGATTCCACGTATCTTATCGGGCGTCTCTGAGGTAGATTCGGAGCCACATGGTTCAATATCATCTGGATAAAACGTGGGTACATAATGAACCGCTCCCGAGACATCGCCCTCCTTTGTCTGTCTATCTCGTAAAAGACCATCTGACTAAAACTGTAGCGTTTATTGTAAGTCAGTGCAGTCATTGCAGACTGCATGCTCGCACCCATACCGTCAGTGCCCGCCTTCCTCCCAGACATGCAAACTATCATAACGTGCATGAGGAAGCGCCACTGATCTAGAAGGAAACCCTTCCTCCTCTGGGTATCACCTAATGGACCAGAGTAGCCCATTCGGAGAAACGCTCCATCACGGAACGGAGCCACAAACTCTGTGGGGTCATCCCTAGTCTCTTCACCGAATCGTAAAGCCACCCGTATCTGTTCAGAATTGAACTGAACTTGCTGATTGTTCACAGTCGCTCGCATGACCGGGGGCTCAACACGACAATCATATTCTACCGTCTGCCAAAAGTCTTCGATATTTGGTAGAGATATCGGCAGGTGTTTGTGATGGCATGAAAAATCCTCGAGCGTAGGAGGAAAGTTATGATCTCGCGGTAATCGTCCACACCGCTCGCCTCCGGGTCTAAAGTGATGTACATATTGTGAACCGGGAAAAATTGACGTTGGTTATCACCATCGTCTCCTCCTGCACCACCAGCACCTGCTATTGCAGCCATATCTGCAACAAACTAAACAAGTTAGATAAACGTTAATGGATAACACAAGTTCGCTGGTTACCATGAGCGAAGTTGTGATAAACTCTGTATAGGCGAAGTTAAAGTTGAGGCGAAGTTGGGAACAACTTCGCTTCAGCTTTAAGTTCGTCTAATTAATATTAAGTAAAAATGATCTAGGCGAAGTTAATGTTAACTTCGCCTCAGCACAACATCGCCTCAGGCGAATTTAAGTTTCAGGCGAAGTTACGGATAACTTCGCCTCAGGCGAACTTAAGCTTCAGGCGAAGTTACGGATAACTTCGCCTCAGGCGAACTTAAGCTTCAGGCGAAGTTACGGATAACTTCGCCTAACCCTAACTTCGCCTGAATCTGAATCGGCGACAGTGAGGATTATGGAACAACGTGCAGTTGATGTTTTCGTGATTATGGAATCCGGAAAACATGATATTAAGGTTATCTAGACGATAAATCGACATCTCGAACCTTGAACTTAATGAAATCTGGGAAAAATAACTCGGAATCGAAATAAAACAACAAGTTCGCCGGAGAATAGGTAAGTTTGCATGATAAGTTCGCTGGATATTGAAAAGTGATGAACAGTTTACCTGTTGAACATCCTTATATAGGGTCTGGGTTATACAGGCGAAGTTACGGATAACTTCGCCTAGGCGAAGTTATTCACAACTTCGCCTGTTTAACAACATCGCCAATATTTACAAAATCAAACCTTATAATTTGAACATTTTTCAATTAACTCTTTAAAACTTCCCTTTAAGGAATAAATGACATGATCAATTCTAAGTAACCAGTTAAAAAATCATAAAACTATCTAAGTACAAAAACTTAAAAAATTTAAAGTATAAAGGATCAAATTTCAGTCTCGATAGGGACTGCTACGTTTTAGAAAAGATCCGAACAGGAATCATACTAATTACGTGACTGTCACATAGATCCGTGTTTAGCTGTATTATGACATATAGAGACAGGTTGTAAGCAGGTATAACTTAAAGTGGTTTTCATCGTTTCTGTGATACGAGTTATATTCAATTAAGCCTCAAAGTTTAAGTGGGCAACAACTCAGAAATATTGATGCCTCCTATCTATCCTCAAAGCGTATTTAGCTTTCCCCAAGTCACCCCGAATTGACTTCGACCCATAGTGTCTGATTAAGTTGTAAGTAATCTTCTTCTGGTTCCCGTTCTTCTTCTTACTCTAAGATTGAGAAGTCTTGATATTTTGTCATCTCTAAAATGTTTCAATAACTCCAAATATATATATATATATATATATATATATATATATATATATATATATATATATTTAATAATACATAGACTTCAAAGTAGAAATTAACTGCAAGTCCCGAATCTGGATCACAGCAGTATCTTGAGACGCTATCTTCACGGGAATCAGAACACACATGGGCTCGTGTATGACTGGGTAATCGCTTTTCTGCCTATCATTCGGAAAGATATATATGAAGACATGCAAAACTCTTAAGGAGTTTCCACGTAAAATCAAGTAAATTTAGTTTGTATCACGTCTACTTTTACGTACCATAAAAAGTTACCTTGACATACAATGACTGTCCTAAAGCCTTTTAAGCCTAATAACTTCACTAGTTAAGCACACAAAGTTAGTATATATATCATTTTCCAAGGTTGGATCAATTTTCTGTTAAACATAGCTAACGAACTTCTTACGAAGTAACAGACTTGAAAAATAATTTCATTTCCCTTTTTCTTTCAAAATTTTAACATAAATCGCCCCGACCAAAACAAGGTCTTCAGGTAAACGGCTATCCCGAAGATCCAATGGATCAACTGGACCGACCACATACTAGTATGTGTCCTTCTAACTAAGTATGATCGACTAATTTTAAGCGAAAGAATGAAAAACTTATCATAAACCGCCCCGGTCACTATCAGTAATCTGGTTAATGGCTATCCTCAAAATCTACAAGTAGAAAATGAGGACCAAAACATATCCGAAGACATGTCCTTCAAACTGATGTAACCGACATATTTTTAAGCGATTAGTGACGTTTTTTTTTTTTTTTTTTAAATAACAAGAAAAGCATGGTTACTCGGGATTGATCATCCCATTCAGTTCAATAAGGTTTTGAAATCTGGATTTGTCAAACGCTTTAGTATATAAATCAGCGAAATTATCAAGCGTATCCACCTTTTCAAGCACAATCAATTTCTTCTCAGCACAATCCCGTATGAAATGATGACGTATGTCAATGTGTTTAGTTTTACTATGTTTCACGGGATTGTTAGTTACTGAGATAGCAGCTGTGTTATCAATGCAAATAGGAGTAAGTAAGAAATTCAGACCATAGTCGCGCAACTGTTGTTGTATCCAAAGAACCTGAGAGCAGCAGTTGGATGCTGCCATGTATTCTGCCTCACAAGTTGAAATTGCGACTGAAGTCTGCTTCTTGCATTGCCACGACACCAATCTGCCACCAAGAAACTCACATACTTCAGTTGTTGACTTCCGATTCTGATTGCACCCTCCATAATCAGAATCTGTGTAAGCGACCAGCTCCAAGTCTCCTCCTCTCAGGTACCACAACCCCAGCTTCGGCTTGCCCTTGAGATACCGCAGTATCCTCTTTGCACCTTTCAAATAAGATTCTTTTGGATTTGCCTGAAAACGTGCACAAAGACAAACAGCAAACATTATATCAGGCCTAGATGCAGTTAAGTACATTAAAGAACCTATTATTGCCCGATATTGAGTTGGGTCCACATCTGCATCACCGTCTACTTCGGCACCCAATTTGTGATTGACGCAGATTGGAGTATCATATGGAGAACTGTCCTCCATCTTGAAGCGCTTGAGCACATCATGAACATACTTCGTCTGATGAATGAACATCCCATCCTTCTTCTGATCAACCTGCAATCCTAGAAAGAAAGTTAGTTCACCCATAGCACTCATTTCAAACCTTTTCTTCATGACGGCTTCAAACTCCTGACACATGGAGACTTTTGATGCAGCAAATATAATGTCATCCACGTAGACTTGTACCAGCAGGAAGTCGCTTCCATCTCTTTTGAAGAACAACGTGCTATCAATTTTCCCTCTTTCAAAACCATTCTCGAGCAAGTAATCCGATAAAGTTGAATACCATGCACGAGGTGCCTGATGTAATCCATACAACGCCTTGCTCAACCTGTACACGTGATCTGGAAAGTCTGGGTCAGGAAAACCCGGAGGTTGCTCAACATACACAACCTCATCAACTTTCCCATTCAAAAACGCACTCTTCACATCTAGCTGAAACACCTTCATCTTTTCATAAGCAGCGAACGCTAAAAACAATCTTATGGCTTCCAACCTAGCGACAGGAGCGAACACTTCGTTATAATCAATCCCCTCTTGTTGATTAAAACCTTTAACAACTAGCCTCGCCTTGTTTCTTATAATGATCCCCTTATCATCTCTCTTGCACTTGAACACCCATTTTGTGCCTATCGCATGCACATTCTTTGGTTTTTCAACCAAATTCCAAACTTCCATCTTCTCGAATTGAGCCAACTCTTCTTGCATGGCTTCGACCCACGAGCTGTCCTTTAAAGCCATTTGATAATTCTTCGGTTCAATCTGGCTTATAAAGCAGGTATACAGGCATTCATTGATTATTCCTGTCTCCTTAATGCTTGTATAAACACAGGTGTGTTCATTCAAGCTACTTCTCGTTTGTACACCTGAGGACACATCACCAATCACATTATCCAAAGGGTGATCTTTATGAATTCTCGTGGTCGGAACATAACCGACATGCAAATTATCTTCCAAATTAGAAGAGATCTCATCAATGGTTGTTTCATGCTGAGAGTGAAAAGGATTGATAAATTCTTCTTCAGCAGAGGCAGCAGGGGGTACCGATAGTGTTTGATGAGGAAGGTTGACATTTATCAATCAGCTGTCTTTGCAATAGATTTTCTTCCTCATCAAGTATCATCTTCGTCGCAGCTCTTTCTTCTTCTTCAGAAATTTCCAAATTCGGTACGTTAAAAGACTTAAAAAGCTTAACATAGTCGAAAAGCTCAGCAGGTCCATTGCTAGGTTTTGGCGGTTGGTAACTTGTGATGTCGGTGTTACACACCACCTCCACCTTGCAGGTCGAAGTATTGAAGACACGTCTGTTGGGAGTACCAACAACATAACCGACTAAGATTCCTTCATCGGCTACTTCACCAAATTTAGAGTTTGTCTTCAAGATCGAACAAGGGGACCCGAATGGTTCAAGACCACTCAAGTTGGGCTTCCTTCCATGCATAAGCTCGTAACATGTTTTACCAAGTCTCTTAACAGTTAACACTCTATTCAGAACATAGCAGGCTGTAGCAACCGCTTCAGCCCAGAACATCACAGGAAACTTCGAATCTGCCAGCATAGTTCTGGCTCCTTCAATTAAAGTTTGGTTCTTCCTTTCAGCCACTCCATTCTGTTGCGGAGTATACGGAGCGCTGTATTGGTGTTCAATTCCTTTCTGAAGACAGAAGATCTCCATCTCAAAATTCTTAAACTCCGTTCCATTGTCACTCCTGATGAACTTAACTGTTTTACCCATGACGTTCTCAACTTTGGTAATCAAATTCTTCACCATTTGAGCCGTCTCATCTTTCGATTTCAGAAAATATACCAACGAATATCGCGAGTAGTCATTAGTGATCACCAAGCAGTAAGAAGTACCTTCTAGACTTTTTACATTCACGGGAACGAAGAGATCCATGTGAAGCAGTTCTAGAGTACCGGCAATAGAGTTGACCTTCTTGGTGAGATGGGATTTCTTGTGTTGCTTTCCCTTCTTGCATGCTATACATTTGTCTTCAAAGTTAAAACTTTTCAAGGGAACACCCATCACAAGTCCATTCCTGACAATATGGTTCATCTTTCGAAGATGAATGTGCCCCAACCTCCTGTGCCACAGTTCGGATTCCGATTCGCTTGCTTTCGTCATTAAACATGATTCTCCCGTGGCCATTTCAGTAGACCTCATATCCATCATATAAGTATTTGTATCACGTGGAGCTTTCATCACTATCCACTCGTCTGGTATCTGAAAACCAGGCTTCAACACGATCGCCTCATTCTTCGTGAAATGAACAGTGTACTCCTTATCACAAATCTGCGACACACTCAGCAGATTGTGCTTCAACTCTTCTACAAAGTTCACATTCTCAAGAGTCATTTTCCCATTGGACACCGTTCCTCTTCCAGTAATTCTTCCTCCACTTTCACCCGCAAAACTAACTCTCGCTCCTTGAACAGGTTTTAAGTCGTGCAACAAGTATTTGTTACCCGTCATGTGCCGGAAACAGCCGCTATCTACAATCCAAAGACTGTGGGCAGCCCTGTTCAACTGTTCCTGCACAATAAAGCAAAGGATTAGAATCTAGGGACCCAAGACCAATTGGTCTTGGATCTATACATCCCGTACTTCTGCTTTCCAAAGTTAGGATCTGAATAATTCCTGTCTGTCCTATTAGGAAATCTCCTTGGAAATTGAGTGTGAGGCCTTCCAAACCTATGTATATTGAAAGTATTATATCTTGTGGTTTGGTTATTAGCATTGTTAAACTGAGGTTTGTTTCTATGAAAACCAGAATTAGTTACATTTCGGAACTTTGAAGGGTTTTCATTTTTAGCAGTATTAAAATTACCATTAGGCTTACGCTCAGTTTTAATAGGCCTCACACCTCTGAATTTCGGCGTCAGAGGACAATCTGCAACAAGATGTCCTAACTTATTACACCTAAAACAACACCTATGCTCCATTTTCTTTTCAAAGGTTGTTTTGGATGTTGAGGCTGTGTTACCGGCCGTTCGTCTCACATAAGGTGGGACATACGGGTTGAGTGGAGTACTCTTTTTATAAGTTTTATCTTTTTCTCCACCAGTGGGTAACACTACCTTCTCTTTTGTCTTACCTGATTCGGACAACTTATCCGAATCTGATGAGACTGGACTCGTAACAGAAATTTTCTCACTTGAAACAGGCGAACTCGTTTCGCCACTACTAACACTTGGTTCTTTACTCGTAACCTTGATTGGAACTGTCTGAGGAACTTCAAAATCAACAGATTTCTGAACACTAGGGTTAAAAGTGTAATTGTGGTTATAAGGTGGTGGAACCTCGTGATAACCAATTCCTCCTCTCTTTGTAGAGGTACCTTGATCACTAACAAGGTGATCAAGAATAGCTGAGGAATTTCTGAACTGTTCAAGTTTTCGGTTCAGTTCCACCACTTTCACCTGGTGGTCAGCAATTTGCTTTTCTCGTTCAGCAATCAGTTTAGTCTTTTCTTCTAAAACCTCATAACTTAGATCAATTACTTCAATTTTTTCAGCAGGTTTTGTTTTTAAGCTTTTAACATCTTTTTCACACGCTTTTATTTTAACTTTATAACTGTTTTCTCTTGCTTTCATAAAGTGATGATCTTCTTTAAGAGTTTTAAATTCAGCATCTAAACGAACATACTGATCAGTTATGGTAGCAAGTTGCTCAGACAAATTCTCACATTTAGTACAAATAAATTTAGAACTTACCTCGGAGAGTTGATCCTTGTTATCTGTCATGAAAGCTTTTTCCTTACCAGTAGCTTTCTCTTCTCCGGTAATCTTCTCACGTTCTTCATTCTCAACCTTAGCCATATTTGCCTGTTCACTAGTTTCATTCGAATGCAGGTTCCAGTTGTATTCACCTGATTCTCTGGACATCATGGCATTGACTTCTTTACTACTCCCAGTGTGTTGTGCAGACCGGCCTAGACCACGTTCAACTCGCTCGTTTCTGCACTCTTTGGCAAAGTGCCCGTTTTGTTGACAGTTATAGCACCTCACCTTAGACTTGTCGAACCCTGGCCTGCCACCAACAAACTTTCTCTTCGTCTTTCTCATAAACTTCTTTACTCTCCTCACTATCATGGCCATCTGCCATTGTAAATCCATTTCCTCCAGATCATCAGCATCGATCTGGTCATAGTCTTCATCCAGCATCGCTGTATCAACAACCTTTTCTTGAATATAGTTTTCATATGAAGCAATAAACGAAGCATAGAGGCCAAACTGCTCTTCAGCAGATTTGACGCTCATTGGCATCTTAGTGTAATTATTGCTTGAGGAACTTGAAGATCCACTACTCTTGCTTGCTGTCTGTTGAGTACCACTTGATCCACCCGCAACAAAGCAAACATCCCCATTTGAGTTTACTGACACATGCCCCTCCTGTGAAGACTTGGCACCCGACTCGCCCTTCGAGTAGTAGGCGGCAGAATCAGTCTTTGAACTTGAATTGGAGTTTACTTTAGCACCGTACATGCCTGGATCTTGAACCTGATCCATAGATGTTTCTTTTCTTACCATATTAAGCTCAAAAGTTCTGAGCTTGTTGACAGTGGTTTCAAGATCATAAGTAGGGAAGTCCTTGTCTTCCCTCATCAGTACAGTATACATCTCCCATTTTGGTGGGAGGGCATCGAGAAGCTTCTCAACTATTTCTTCTTCTCGGTAGGAAATAGAATAGTTGCTCAGCTCAGTCATTAGATGATAATATCGGGTGATAATATCATCTAGAGATTCGTTCTTCAAAAATTTGAAGACGAAAAACTGAGTTTTGAGCAATTTGATTTTTGAAGCTCGAATTCCTACATTCCCTTCAAATCTGTTCTCAAGAGCTTCCCAAAGCTCTCTAGCTGATGTATACTTTCTGAACGTATGGAGGATCTCTTGTGGAAGAGCCATTGTGATTGCAGCATGAGCCTTGCTCTCGGCTTCATACATCTTTTTCTCCTCCTCTTCCATTTTACTGTATTTCTTGATTTGGTCTCGACCCTCATACTCCATGATTGGTGGAATATATCCATCTTGGATGCATATCCACATTTTCGCATCCTGGTACTTAATGTATTGTATGAACCGATCCTTCCACGCGACAAAATCGGTTCCCTTCAGCAACCTTGGGGCCTTTGTAGCTGACCCCGCTTCAACTTCCATCTTTACAAGCTCCGAAATGTTGATCGACGACATCCTTCCTTGAAGACTAAGAAACCCGAAAAATTCTGAAAAGGCGAAGTTAAAAAAATTTTCCTCTGAACAGTACTGTAGGCGAAGTTAAGGATAACTTCGCTTAAGTAATAACTTCGCTGGATCTTTTTTAAATTCGCGTGACTGGGCGAAGTTGAGAATAACTTCGCTTAGGGTAAGCGAACTTAGAAAGTAAGCGAAGTTGAAGACAAATTCGCTGAACTAGGCGAACTTGATGAGAACTTCGCTGAGTTAGGCGAAGTTGAGGAGGTAGACGAAGTTGTAAATAACTTCGCTTCTCCTTATATCTTTGCCGAAACCCTACGTATCCTGACGGCAACTTCGCCTGATGAACAGCAACTTCGCCTGACGAACTTAAACTTTCTGCAGATCTGAAACTCGGATTTTAATGACGTTTTTGACGGTTTAAAGGCTTGAACACACTGGTAGGAGGCTAGAATGAGCAAAAACACCAAAAACTCGTCCCGTGAATAGTCGAAATGGGACGAATTCTACACCCGCGTGAATATCCCGAACCACAAAATCGAGCAAATGCTCTGATACCAATTGTAGGTTCCCTGGACGGATCACACGAGATATCCCGATATACACAGGTGCGGAATCCCTGTGTAGATCGTTACGGACGTAGAACACAAACACACGAACACCGAATACGATACGAACAAACACACGTTATATTAATAACTCAAACCGTGATACTTACAGACTCTCGACCTCACGTCACTTGACTCACTGAATTACACGTAACTCAAACTCTAAAACCAACAACTAACACGATCAGCCGTACCCTATATAAATACACGACAACTTCGCCTCAGGCGAAGTTGTCTATAACTTCGCTCGTTCAACAAGTTCGCCTAGGCGAACTTGTCAACAACTTCGCTTGGTTAACAAGTTCGCCTAAGCGAACTTGTCAACAACTTCGCTTTAACAAACAAATACACAAACAATATTACAGACTCGATTACAGACATTAGACATATGAACTACTGACATTTATGTACCAACAATCAGCTGAAATGTGTATGATCTCCTTCATTTATTTGTATTAAGCCACATGTTCTTTAGGGTCGGTCGTTCCATCATAGAGCATCATGTGTGGGTTTGGAAGCGTTTCAGGATCTCAACATCACATACGGGCGAAGCGAATCTTGAAACCTTGATTCTCGTAGCGGTCACTTCTGGCAAAGCGGTCACTTCTGGTAAAGGTATGTTGGAGATTATGTTATTCAGTTTTTGTAGCTCCTTAGTCATTGTAGGATTCATCCTTGTAATCTGCACAAATCCACCATTGTAAGAAACTAGAATAGGATCCTAATTGGTATTATCGGTATTAGGTTCCTTATGCAATAATTCTGGGATCCTTGTCGTTGTGATCTTGGCAGGTGATTCATGATTCTTAACTTCGGGCGGAGGATTCATAGGAATAAAATCTGCAATTTATTCCCTTGGAATCATGTTGTGTAGAAGCCTTCAATGCATTTTCCCCCAAATCCTGAAGCTCCAGAACTCAACATCCTAGGCTATGAGATAGTTATTGGTTCTACTACCTTATCTTTCTCTTACTTCAATTTATGTATCTCTTCTAAGAATGCCATGTGGTTTGATGTTAGCTAGCCATCTATTTCCAGACTTGGTTGAACAAAGAAAGGATTTCATTATTCGAAACCCTGATAGGATCCTCAGCCTAGATAAATGGTAGGTCAGTAGACGTATTTTTGTGGCGTTATCCGGCCTTCTTGGAAATGGTGGCATCAATGATAAAGATTGGTTCAGACCCACACTCATGGATTGAGTTAAGGGTTGAGTTGACTTGGTTATTTTTGCAACTGAGATGCCAGTGATGATTAAAGGGTAGTAAACGATCACGAAAACTGAATTTTGAATACATAAAGCACCATTTGCCCCACGGTGGGCATCAAACTGTTTTTGTCATTACAAAAGGATAATCAAGTAACCAAAATTTGTATGTGAGGTAGGATGCTTGAATGTATAACCAAAGTAAAGTAATAAGTAAAGATTACACTTAACACAACCATTTAGCGCAAGTGATCCTTATCGGAACTCCGGCAAAAAACCTCAGGAGGGGAAAACTATTCTCTGCCTCAATTATATTAAGTAAAAATTGGTGAATACAAGTGTTGGAAGTGCACAATCGTTGCAAAAAAATATAGAAGAAACGAGTCTATACCCCAAATATCTTCCATAAAAGGGCCAAGCCATAAGAAATGCGAAGCTATACGACTTAACTCCAACATAATGACTCTGATATAACTGGCCCTTCTAGGGACGTAAATATTGCGTAATTGATCTGACGTATTTACAGTTATTGCTTCTGTGAACATAGTAGCTAAATAATCCCAACGTGTTACATAAGGCAAATATTGTATAATTGTTCGATTTTCCTTAAATTTTTTCCATACCTCTGTGTAAATAACCCAATATTGGTTCATAGTCAATAACATCTTCACCATCTAGAGTAACAATGAGTCAAAGAACACCATGCATTGATGGGTGGTGAGGTCCCATATTTACTATCATGAGGTATTTTCTTGTAGATGGTACAGTCATAGGTTACAAGAATGATAGTATAACAATAATTGATAATAATGAGCATTAATTTCCCCGACGAGGATCATGGAGCGGTTACAGATGGTGTATCTTTGCCATAAACGAGCTGTAATAGCCCCAACGTCTCTTATCTTGAATGGTTTGACCAAGTCTTCAACTAAGCATTAATTGTCGAATGTTGCATGTAAGACTAAAACAATAATGAAAGGATAATGATAATTAATAACGAAACCTACCAAGAATCCTGCATGTATGTGATCCTGAAACGCTGCGAGGATTCTCTTGAGAATTCCGCCTGCCGGGATCCTTGAAATTTCTGCCCACAACAGTACATGCATAGACAAAGTCATGGCACATTTCTCAATGGAAAACTCCAAGAGAGGTAGAGTTCTCATGGGCAAAGAAACCATGTTAAACAAATCACAATCTTCATTAAACATATTAAAACTAAGCACATGCAAGCAAATCCATACGCTTTAGTGATTGGTTCTATCATGTGCACTACATGACGTCTCGTATGCTTTAAACATGACAAACCTTTTTCAACAAAGTCCCGAGATTTTACATATGACTATAGTAAAGAATTAGTTATTCAAAATACATAATAGGAAATCATAACAAGAAATTTTACATATGACTATATAGGATACCAGTTTTTTAACAACGTTTACAAAAAAAATTAGTTATTCAAAATACATAATAGGAAATCATAACTATAACTCAAAGCGTTTAAGTTATATAAATGAAATCCATCAAAATGTGGTATCCAATGATGCATACGGGTCCCTATTTGTCTTCCACGGCTTCGGTATATACCCTGAAAAACATACTCCAAAACTTCAGCATAATGTTTGTGAGTTCATAGGTTTTATAGTTGTAATGTAGAGCCGTTTCCAAGGTAAAAAATGAAGAAGTTTACATGATTAAAATACAAATACATTTTTGTTGAAAACGTTAGTATAAATCCTGTGTCAATAAATAAAAATAAGCTTGTCTTAAAATTATCAAAGACATATTCTTGAGTCCATATTCAAATAGGTTGAAAACGTTAATAATAATTAAGATGAGTGAAAGCGAATATGATTGAAAACGTTTTTAGTGAATATGTATATATACGTGATATGATAATTGAAACACATGTAAGATTCGATCCTTGTACATCTAGCTTTTGGTGTACAAGTACGCTATCATATGAGCCTATAACTAAACCAAGACGTAGCAATAACCAATAATATGGTGACCTGATGGGCAACAAGGTAATATGTACTCACTAATAAATATGAAAACGTTGAGGCCTTGTATTTCTCAACTAGTAAGCACGTAAAACAATATACATGAAAACATTGAGGCTTTGTATTTCTCAACTAATAAACTCGTATAAGAATAACCTCACATATCAAAGCGTTGAGGCTTTGTATCTCAACTAGTAATCACGAAAATGTTGAGGCTTTGTATTTCTCAACTAATAAACACATATAAGAATATATATGAAAGAGCTTGAGGCTTTGTATTTCTCAACTAGTAATCACGAAAATGTTTAGACTTTGTATGTCTCAAGTAGTAAACACAAAAAAGTCGAGGCTTTGTATTTCTCAACTAGTAAAATCGTATAAAATTAAATACGAAAAGGTTGAGGCATTGTATCTCTCAACTAGTAAACACAAACATGTTGAGGCTTTGTATTTCTCAACAAGTATACATGAAAACGTTGAGGCTTTGTATTTATCAACTAGTAAACATGAAAATGTTGAGGCTTTGTAATTCTCAACTGGTAAACATGTAAAAGAATTAAAAATGAAAACGTTGAGGCTTTGCATTTCTCAACTAATAAAATTGTATAAAAATTAATACGAAAACGTTGAGCCCTTATACTACCCACTCTAACATATATTGAGTATTGAATAGCTTTCCAAATATCATAATAGTTTTCATATACTAAGAAATAGTTTTGAGTATGTTTCTCCCCCGGTGTTATAAAACTAGTAAAAAGAGAAAAAAAAGGGGCCGTGAACTCACCTGGTAAGTATGTTCAAAATGTATGTCCAGTGTGTTTGTTAGCAACCTCAAAGTTTGTGGTGACCTATTCCATCTCCTAAAATATGTTGCGACAGTTTAGATCTAATGCTTGTTACCCAACACTTAAGTTTGTTCAAGTTCAGTTTTCACCCAACTAGCTAGGCTCGTTTACGTTTATAACGTGTGATGTGACAACTATGGATTACGTTTGAAATAATATTATTGTAAGTTGTAAAGTATTATCTTGTAATAACTTTTGGTCCGGTCTTATAATCCGGTTATCAATCCAACACACTTGTTTCGAATAAGTTATAAATATATATAACGATATATTTATTTTCAGAACATAATCATTTATATACAATTGATGTTTATGTATTTTGATTATGTGTTCTCAAAATACTCTCATGGTTCGCTTAAGTTTATTATTAATAAATAATCATTTTCTTTATACATTCTTCTAAAAGTATATATTTAATTTATATAACTTATTAGAGGTGTTATAAGTTTTTATTAGACCATCCGTAGTGGGAGCTTTATGAGGGTTTTTTGGGGTCATAAAGCCTGGGAACACCGTCCCCCTTGGCTTTATGAAGGCTTTTTGGTTAATTGTTTTTGGGTGGCGTTTTGTAGATAACGTTGATAAACAAATTTAATAGGCATGAGACTTAAAAAAAACAAATAAACAAAGTTATGGAAAGTTATGAAGGCTTTATGACTACACTTGTTTTTTTGTAAAAAGTCATAACTCTGACTGGCCGCCACGTGACGCATAACGACCAGGGGTGGGGCTTCATGACTACTCATGGTCTTAGGAGTCATACTTTCAAAACGCTAATGCTCGTTTAGTTTAACTATAACGTATACGTATATAAATATTTTGATTTACTAAAACCCATTTCAATGTTGTAAACTATGTCTCTTTGCTATTTATCGTATATCTCGTTTATAAAATTTATGCGTATATTGTTTTATTTTCACTATACACATTCATTTCTTAAAAATGCACTATCTTGTATTTATAATACAAACTATTTATATCTTTTTACACAATTTCCCGGTATACACTTTTTAAACTATAATTTTGTGTTTAAAGTATATATACTTCAAAAACGAGTCTTCTCCTGGCATTTATAACGTATTTTCTCACTCAAAAATCATATTTTCGTTCCCAACTTTATAATTTCGAAAAAACAAATTCTCATATGCATCTTTTATACAAAATACTTATTCGTACATTTATTCATATATATTTTCTAATCAAAATGTATGAGTCGAACGTTTAACGCTTGTTTGGTTTAATTTGTAACGTATATGTATATAAATATTTTGATATATGTTGCTACAACAATTATAAGACCAATGATAGTGAATAGACTGGTTAGGCTAACAGGCTTCAAGGGTTCCGGTTAACCTAACGCAGGTCGTCGGGTCCCTCTACGTTTGCAAAACGTTGAGAGAGGTTCACTAGTTTAGTTGTTATTTGTTATGGTTCACTAAGGATCCAAGACTGAGATGCAAGAGCCGGTTCTTGGATGTAGATTCTTAGTGAAGTTATGTTATTTTTGAAGTAAGAAAGAAACATGCAAAGTGCAAGTTCTCAAGGAAGAAGAGAAAATCAGAGAGTGTAAGTTAACTCCCAGATCTGGTGTGTTTGTTATGACTAAGTTGCATTTCTTATATAGAGAAGAAATATAAGGCTTTTGTCCCGTGGTTAGACTAGTGAATCCCTGTTGCAGTAAAGGGCTGACCTTTTTAGGCGCGGAAGATTATTGACCTGTGATTAATAGTATGCTTTCTGAGCATGTGTCCTTTTTACGGTTGAGAGACTTGTACAAGTAATCAGTGATCTGATGTGTTACTATTACATGCTTTTTACTGTTCATGTACTTGTTCTCCTGATTTGTCGGTTAACGAACCTCTTAACCATTTAACCTTTTTAGCGTTAATGTGTGAAAGTCATTTTATTGGGCTTTTGGCTAACCCCGTCGTCAGCCCCCCCCCCCCCCCCAAGTCAGAGGTTTTGGAGAAGTAAGCTCAAAGACATCTGACTTTTGCAAATTCTTTTATTTTTTAAAGGCTTCAAGGCTTGAATGGTTCGCTTTTTTGAATTTTTGACAAGACAGGTTATGTGACTGATTGGGTGGTTTCTGCAGGTAGCAGTGGGCTGGCAATTGGGTACCTGTTAAAGACACGATAAGACCTGTTAATCAAAAAAATGTGGTATGTGATTTTTTTATTTTCTTAAATAACTGAAATTAGCAGGCTAGACTCCCTCATTATCCCTTATTGGTACACAAAACTTAAGCTGTCTTATAGTCATGGCATATAAGGTAGTTAAATGAGTCGTAATCAAGTTTTATATTTGTGTCGCGCGTGTCGCCTCTTGTGTCACGTGCATCGCCCTTT
Source organism: Bidens hawaiensis (assembly GCF_021521415.1). NCBI lineage: Eukaryota > Viridiplantae > Streptophyta > Magnoliopsida > Asterales > Asteraceae > Bidens > Bidens hawaiensis. The sequence continues at coordinate 488,528 of NW_027491035.1, read as the reverse complement.
ACTGACAATTATATCATCATTTAATAGCATTTAATATCATCACCTACTATTCCCTTACTTTTAGTTTTTTCTTTAAATACCCACATTATTCTCCAAACATATTATCAAGTTTCCTTCAATCCTTTGCCCAGGTTCAAATCTTCGACTTTTCTTTCAAAATTATGGGTGTCCGTAAAGATTTATCGGTGAGCTATTCTCGTTTGACCCAAGAAGAAGTCGAATCGTTTTGCCTCGAGTGACGTATAGGTATAGAGTTTAAACCGGTGGCTCCGGCGATGATTCAATCGATCGTTGTCCGGCCAGGTCGATTGCTCTTTATTGTCGTCATTTCGAGTTCTTTAACCTCCGTCACCCTTTTTTGATATTTGTTTTGAATGTGTTAGAATATTATCGTGTATCCTTTGGTCAGATTCACCCATTGGGGCTTGCTAGGGTTTTGCATTTTGAAATTTTATGTAGGGCTTTAGGGTTTGATCAGTCGTTGTTGTTCATTCGTCGTTGCTTCCGTCTAGCGAAGAACGACGATTGGTATACCTTTGAGACTTCTCAGGTTGATACTTGCTTAATCTCTTCCACGGTTACCACCCTTGGTACCTGGAAAGATCAGGTTTTCTTTGTTTCCGATTCTATTGTTCCATTTAAACTTGTTTGGAGGCAGCCCGACGCCGTTTTGAATGAGCCGGAGCCATCTGATTCGGAGTTGGGCAATCTGTTTTTGAAATCCATTAGGAAGTGTCCGTCATGGCTTCGTCCCTTTCCCGAACATCTTCTCGTTTTGTTAGGACTTAGCAAGTTGTGGGATAAACCTAATCGTGATCCCGTGCTTATAAGAAGTGATAAGGGTATGCATTTGCTTATCTTGCATTGTTTTGTTTCCACAATATGCTTATTGACAGATTTCCTTTGTTTTTGTAGTTATGTCTACTTTGGACTTTGTGAAAAGCGATGATACTTATGATGTTGCATTTGGAGATGTTGCAGCTACTGTTGGTGAAAATGCTGTTGTTCGAGGGGCGGAGCATAGGTTCGAAGGTTCTGGTCACGTGAGTGTTCCAAATGTTTAAAGGTTTTACCAAGGACACTGCTCCCAAGGTTTCTACCCATCGTTCCAATCGGCGTTTGCTAAAGCCCTCTGGTCCACCGTCCTCACATGAGCCTGTTGATGTTAGTGACGACGTTGAGACCACTGTGGATCTGTCAGGTCCCCAATTTCAGGTAGATCTTACTCAAATCAAGTCATAACTCACACAAATAAATGTGTTGACAAGGGAGTTAATGACGGGTTGCTATACTTAGAATGATTACCGTTTGTTAAAAGTGGAATCAATAACAAACAGGGTAGTTGCTCAACAATAATCAAAGGTAACTAACACACACAAGATTCACTCAAAAGATTTCCATTCATATAATGTTCATCGTACAAATGATAATCGATTTAGGGTTTCTTGAAGGGAAAGTTTATCCATACGATTCCTAGGACGGCTGTCACACTCAGAAATATTCTTTCTTATCCTAAAAGTGTGATTGCCTGAATCCGTCCTTCTTCTTAGGAGGCGTGCCCTAAATTATTCCTTTTATAGACCTGACACCTCCTTTACAGTTGTCATTCCTTCTAGAAACCCTAAATGCTAATACATATTCAAATTACATATTCTAAATTATTCTAAGTGTAAAACAAGTCATCCGGATAGGCTTTGCAGCAATATTGACTTTCCGAGTAGACTGTGTGCTCTGCCTTCCTTCAGTACTTGGTAACATAGAAGTGTGCCTGGGATCAGTTTTTGGGTAGACTTTACTTAATGAGTATTTTACCAAGTAAAATACTCACCGGGTAGACTTCAATCTTCTTGACTTTGCCCAACAAACCCTTACGAGCAACCTTGTTCTTCAATGGTCCCTTCAACTCTTTGCTACAAAATAGCTTATTAGCAAAGTGTGCTCGACACTACTGTTCCTTGCTAGAGTTGAACCCTGCTCGATGTTACTTGAGATATTCCATTATTCATCAGGCTTACTCGGACCAATGTATTATTAAAGAATACCTTGCCGGGTCTTCCAATCACTTGGCTTCATGAGCTTGGTTAGCCAAAAGCTTACTCGGGAGTGGACCTTACTTGGCTATGAAGAACAGACTTGCTTGATAAAGTGATCCTTGCCCGGATTTGCATAAACTAGTGAACCCTGCCCGGTAATACACCAATTTGCAAACCCTACCCGGATATCCACTAAAGAAGACTTCTAGAAGATAACCTTGCCCGATAGACAAAATATCATGCCCGGCTAAGTAAAAGCTTACTCGGAAGTCTAAGGTGTGCCCGGATCCATACTTAGCGAATTCTGAGGAGGTTGAGAAGATTCCAATCTTCATATATCTCTCTTAGGTCAAATATTTGACTCAACAATCTCCCCCTAGATTGGAACACCTCAGCTGACCCAAAACATTTCTATGGTTCCTTACACTTAGTCAAAATACACATCAAATCAAAATCAAAATATATATTCGTAACAAAAATCAGATAATTACATATTCAAATTTTGTCCGTAGACATTATAAAAAAAAGCCTATACTAATGATCATTTCCTTTTTCTTCTTGCATCATAGTAGGCTTGCCTTCTATCTTCCATGACCGTTGCTGCCCTTTGTTTGAAGATTTCAAGGATTTGGAAGTGAGTGTGATTCTCTGGAATTACCAAATCCCTGATATTAGTTAAGTCTTCATAGTGCAGATAGGTCAAGTCTTCATCTTTTCTGATCACTGCTAAAGCTGCTCCATCTGAATTTCTCAGAACATAATGGCCTGAATTCTCCTTATATTCAACTTCTGAATTATGAAATTCTTCTGCACAACATAATTTGGTCTTGCCATTTTTCTTTCCAATCTGATGTAGGTGTTCATATTTGACAGAGGATTTTTATCTTTGATGTTCATTTCATATCTCAGCTTGGCACTGGCTATTTTCTTTAGCTTAGCTGTCCTTCTTGTTTTCTCAAGATTCTTCATTTTCCAGCCTTTCATTTCTTTCAAGAAGGAAAATCTCTTGTCAGCTTCATCTCTTAAGAACTTTGAGAGTTCATTTTGCTGTCTTCCGGCCATTTTGCTTGTATCATGATAGTCATAAAGGTCAAGCTTGGCCATCTTTTCCAACTGCTCTGGTGTGAACTCGCAAAGTCTTCTTTCACAATAAAGTCTCTCGGTTGCTTGCTTTCCATCACTACTTGCTGTGTTTGAGAGACAGAATCATAGTAGAGTCTTCTGAGTAGATCCACATCAGAGTGTGGTCTTGTCGTTCTTTGTAGTTCAGCTCCACTTGATTCTTGTCTGTGAGTTGTTGGTTGTCTTGATGTAGATGCCCCTGTTTGTGTGGCCATCCTTGGTTAACTGGGTGCCTCTACTTCAAACCTCTTCTGGTACAAACTCCTTAACATTTCAGCAGGAAGATTTACCAACTCTTCCAAATTTTCTCCTCCTTCACTAAATAGTCTAGCAATCATCTCATCAGTTGCTTCATCTCTTAATAAACCAGTAGGTACAAATCTCCCTCCAATGAAGCTTCTGGGATTTGACCCTTTCAACAAAACTTTCTCCCACTCAGCCTTTTGCATATAAAACATTTCTTTCAGTTCATCCTTGGTTAATGCATTAAAGGCCTCAACATCCATTCCCTTTTGAGTAGTCATTACTTCTCTCAAAATGTCTATCATCTCTTCATTTTCCCAAGGAACAGTGGGTTCTTCAACTGGTTCAGGTTTTACTTCCTCTGGGATTGGGGTTTCTTGAGTTTTGGCTCTATCAGCCTCTTGCTTCTTTCTTAATGATATTAATTTTCTTTTCCTTTTTGGAGGCTCAGACTGTTCTTCTTGCCTTTCTTTCTCTTGATTTGATCCCCTTTTCTTAATACTTGAAATGTCAGTTTGTACCACCTTTTTCAATCTTTCTTTTCTTTTCATATTGGAATAGAAGGTTTCAACAGTTTTCTCATCCAGACTTTCAACCATGCTCTGTTTCATACCTCTTTCCAGCAGGTATCCACACTTTCCTCCATATTTTTCTTTTAAGGCTTTTAGTTTTTCATCCTTCTCATGTTCCTTCACAAACTTTTCTATCACCTTTTCTCTTTCACTGTTGTAAAGATCATGAAGCTTGTCAATCCTAAATTGAGTTAGATCTTTCTCTGAATAGCCATGTTTTCTTAGATATTCTTTGTATTTTTGGCCATCTTTATTCTTTTGTTCCATCTTTTTCTTAATCACATCCCTCTCCTTGTTAGTCTCTTTTGCAACTGATCATCATCCAGATCAGCCAAGGTTTCAAAACTTATTCCATAACTTCTCAGTTTCATAACCAGTGGATGTTTCTCTTTGGCTTCCCTCATACTCAGCTCAACGTTTGCCCTTTGTTCATTAGTCATTGTGACTTGTGGGGACACAACATTAGCAGCTTCATTACCTTTTCCATCATTGTCATTATTATCATCAGATTCATCAGACTCATCCTTCTCCTTAGTTGAATCATTAACTGCATCTATTTTGGGCTCATAAGAAGGTGGATGATGTGGGTTTGGTTCACTTACAACAGGAACATCAGGAACACCTGGAACCTTTTCACCTGGCATCAATGTCTGTAGTGGGACTGCCCTGATTGGACTATCTTCATCATCAGGAGTTTCCACATAACACTTATTCTTTTCATCCCACTTTCCTTTCTTCTTAGGTCTTTCATGTTCAGACTGTTCAGATGTCCTCTTTCTTCTCATATAGGTCTTACCAAACCTGTTGACTTTCTCAGCAAATTGTTCATACAAATTGGAAAGTCTTCCTTTCTTTTGTTGTAGTGTTTCATGAGTTTGAGTCACATTCTCCCTTTCTGGCCAGCTATCAGTTGGGTTTTTCCTGATCTCTTCTCTCACTTGCTCAGCCCATTTCTTGGCAGCCATTGAAGTAATTTACTCACCAATCTCCTCTTCAAGTATCATCTCTGTATTCCTTTTGGTCGGTTCAGCAGTTTCAGTTGATTTCTTTTCAGGTTGACTTTGGGGTTGAAACTTGCTAACCACCATAGCCAAGGAATTGTCTGCTTCCTCAACTCTTTTCAGTTTAATTAGGGCTTCAATAACAATCTGATCCTCAGCCTCATCTTCATTTATCATTTTGGCCACATTGGCTTGAGAGATCAGTACTTCATGCTCTGCCAATTCTTGAGGAGTCAAGGTTTGGGCCAGTATCTCCCTCTCCCTTGTTTCTCTCATAATATTTTCATGTTCACTACTGGCAGCAGCAGAAGCTTCTACATCATCTCTAAACAAGATGTATTTCATAGGATTTGCCTCAATAGGCTCCTCTTCAGTAACTTTTGCCTTTCCTTTGTCTATTCTTTTCTGTACTTCTTCCTCATCTTCAGATTGTTGATATTCAACAATTTCTTTTTCAAGGGCTTCTAATTTTGAATCATGCTCTACCCTCTTGAAGCTTTCAGATTGTTCAGGTTCAGTGAGTATTAGCTCCTCAGTAGCAGCATCTTCCTCATTTATTACATCAATTTGAATGTTAGTTAAGACATCAGTTGCTTCATCAGTATTATTCATATTTTCTTCATCATTTGTCTTTTCAATTCCACCTTCTTTCTCCTCATCATTTCTCACTTCATCATCCTACTCACTCCACTCAACATTCACAATATCATCATTTACATCATAATCTTGTTCTCCAACATCAGATTTGTCAGCTTCATAGTCTACATCCTCCATTCTCCTCGCCTCACTATCCTCATCATCATCATCATCATCATATGCATTCAAAATATATTTCAAACCATCCACAGTCTCATCATCTGTCTCCTTCATCACTTCCCCATTCTCAGCATCAGTTGCAACCACATTCATATTCTCCGCCTGTTTTGGGGCAGCTGAGGTCTTCTCAACCTCCTGCTCCAGGGCTTGAATTCTCAATTTAGCTTGAACCAACTGATCTAACAACATAACATTCTCCATTGTCACCTTCTCATTCCTCATTTTCAGTTCAGCATTTTCTTTCATCAAATCCAAATTTCTTTGAAAAAGGTCTGTATCAGTATGTGGGGTTATAGGTGGTGATGTAAAGAAAGGTTCATGTTCAGGTTGTTCTTGGTTTGGGATTTGTGTTTGGATAATTGGTGTGGTGGTGATTGTGTCTGGGGTGGGCTTGGAATAAATGAATCTGTTTGAACTGGGCTATTGGTGGTGTTTGTGGTGTTGGGGATGTATGAGTTGGTGTGTGAATTGATGTTTCAGGATGGCTCAAGGTTAAGGTTTGGGTAGGTGATTGAGTGGTTTGGTGTGGTGGAGTTTGTGGTGGTGATGTTATGGGTTGGTCAGTGGGTAAAGGTTGGTGTGGTGGTGTCTGAGGTGCCGTGATCAAGTGCATCAACATCCATGGCTACTCCAGCCCCTCCTTCATTTCCATCATCATCATTATCTCCATCATCAGAATCATCATCATCTTCCCCTTCTACCTCCTCTGAGCTCAACTCAGGCACCGGCATAATCTCCAAATTATGGTTCAAAAACCATGGTAAATTTTCAAATAGAATGTTGGGATTAAATATGTTTGCCCTTCCCGGATTTACAATTCTTCTATATGTGTCGGGATTCTGTAACAGATATGTAATGCCAATAGTAGGTAAGTCTTGTAACTCTATGTTAAAGATTATCTGTAAGAATCTGGGGTATTGAAGAAATCTATCCACTTCGGCCTTCTTCAAGTTTCCTACCATGCCTTCAAATATCATCTTTGAAAAGTTGAAAGGTAGATCATATATAATGCCAACAGCTGCATTTGCTAAATCACGACTCATCAGAGTCCATGATCCTTTTCTTGGAGCGAACCCATGTATCACATGGTGAATTAAGAATCTATACAACATAGGGAACATCCCCTTTTGAAATTGCCCATCATGTACCGTCCCCTTATACCCCATCGTCTGCTCAAAGATCGTCATCAGGTGATCAGTATTGAAGTTTATAGGGTTATGGTCATCATCGTGTAACTGCAAGCATCTTCTGATCATTCTTTCAGTTAAGTTTATTTCTTGTCTTGCAACAGTCGCTTCTATTCTTCGACAATTTATGTCATCAACCAGTCTTGCAGAGCGCCAGAAATCGAGTGAATGATTTCAATAGATGATTAGGCACTCTGTGAAAGCAAAACTCACATTTGATCTAGCCATCCAAGTAATCATCCTTGCCACTGGCTCATTGTCAGGAGTGACTTGCAGCAAGGCACACATATTATGCTTCTTTTCAATGACATATTTAGGTTGATTATCTTCTTCTGCCATATCTGAACAACACAATCAAACATATTCAAAGTGAAATTAGCATCAAAGTTCATTACTTTAAGCAATTTCAAGTTATAAATTTGAATAAGAAAAATAGAAATTTTATTAAGAACCTGATCTTCGAAAAATTAATAACCTAAACACAAAAACAGAGTATTAGTAATCAAATACATAATCAAAGCCCATAATCAACTAATCGTGGTCGGAAAACAAGTTATTATTGCTTACCGAGTCGGAATTAGTGGGCTGGTAAAGTTAGGGTTAGGATTAATCGAAAGCGATGAGTCGGTTTGTATTACTTAGTGTAATCAGTGGAAGGAGAGAGAGAGAGGGAAAATAATATGTAAACTGTCTCTCACTCCCTCTTATATACATTTTGGAAAGTGGGTTTTAAATGCTTTTTGTCGTTTAGTGAGTTATTAGCTGTCAAACAGTAACATTATCCACTTGATATTTTAAAAACATTTGAAAAACATACAACTTTTTATCATTTGGGTTTAGTAAACTTTACTCGGAAAAGTAAATCTTTGCAAAGTCTACTCGGTATACTCCACTTACTCAAAGCTTACCCGATTATAAGTTGGTATAAATTAGAAGTTAAAATGAAGAAAGCTTGCTTGAAATACAAGATTTATTGAGAACTAAATCACAAGCAACATTAATCAAGTATAACACATCAAGCATGTAACCTACTAGGAATCAGTTAAGATGCCCAAACAATTTTCATCTAATTCAACTACCTTGCTCTTTTAAGACATTTAATCACAAACTTTACCCGTATTAGTAAACACTCACAATAATCAGTCAAGTATACTTTGAAACAAAGTATGCTCGACAATCTTTCAAGAGTACAAAATGCTAGAAAGGGATTCATAGCACACTATGTACCCGAAAATTTAGATTTGAAATTACCAAAGTATATTAGGGGAACATTTGAAAACTCAAAGTGTGCCCGAAGTATAAAGTGTGCCCGGAAAACAAGGTTTGCCCGGAAAAACTTGTAATTTCTATGAAAAACATATTCACACAAATCACAGAGCTTACTCGGTGCACTAACCTGAGTTCACAAAGTTTGCTTGGTATAACATTCAGCATATAGAATACAAAGCTTGCCCGGAACAAGAAATCCTTGTTAAAAGCTAGTTATAACACATATTCATCTCAATACTTCAAGCTTACTCGGGAAATTGGTACAATAGTGTACTCTACCCGGAAAGTGTAAACACTTCAAAGCTTGCCCAGAAAGGTTATGAAAACATCAAACCTTACCTGGAAATACTTATTCAACTGTTTTGTGTTTGGGAAGGTTAGAAAACATCAAACCTTACCCGAAACAACATATTCAACTGTTTTGTGTTCGGGAAGGTTAGAAAACATCAAGCCTTACCCGAAAATACATATTCAAACCTTTTAAGCAAAATGCAACACTTTTTGACTTAAACCACTTGTCAAAGCATATTTTTCATTAAAGATCATAGTTTAAGAGCAAGTGCATTTAGAGATCAAATTTCAGTTATATTTCTCTTCAAAACAGTTTCTTCCATTTTCTAAAAAGATCTCAAGAATGGGATCATATTGACTAAGTAGCTTTCTCAATACTTCATTCTCAGCATTATTATGACAACATAGATAGGTTAACAGCAAGTCTAGACTTAGCATGAATTTCATCTCTTTGGTGATATGATTAAGGTTCATTTAGTAGCATAATACATTAATGGTCAACATTGTGCTATGATGCCTCATATCTCTTCTCAAAGCTTATTTGGCTTTCCCCAGATCACCCCAATTTGACTCCAACCTCCTGTATTTGGTCAAAAATTGTTTTTTGTACGACAGAACTTATTGGATCTTTTTGTATTTTTGATTTTCAAAAATATATAGAGGTTGAATGTTGGACTTACGGTTAAATAACAGGCCTTTCATTCAAGATGAGACAGATTTTGTCAACATCTTTGTAGTTCTTGTTGTAACCCTCTTGTTTGATAAAATATTTAAAACACTTATCAACTTTTGGTTGATTTATTCATTCGTTTTTTATATTTTCTCAAATCTTCTAAAAGCATGTTCTTTGTCATATTTAAAGATGTTTCATTTTTGGTTGACCAAATAACAACAGGCTTGTGTATGACTGGGTAATCACTTTTCTGGCTATCATTTGGAGAGAGTTATCTCGAGACATGCAAAGTCAACTATGTATCTCCACATAAAGATTAGCTTATTCATTATGTTTATATCACCTTAGATTTTACACATCATGGGAAAGCAACCATACATGTTAATGACTATACTAAGGTCCTTTTAGCCTATTAAATCCATATGATTGGCAAAGTAGTCAATGTGCTATCATTTCCCATTATAAGTTCAGTTTGATATTCAATCACCCCAATTTCTCTTAATTGGCAGGTAAATGGCTATCTTGTTTGACCACGGGTGGTCAACAGGACCAAACATACATGTGAATATATGTCCTTTCAAAGTCAAAGTTATTGACATAGTTTTAAGTGAAGGAATAAGAAATGAGTTATAATTGCCCCAAATGCTTTCAGTTTTCTGGTTAATGGCTATCCTTTAAATCTATACAGATTATAGAACCAAACATACACAAGTGTATGTCCTTCCAACTAGGCAAATGGCATAATTTTTAGCAAAAACAACTATTTGAGACTTTTCTTTAAAAATCCTTCTTTTAAGCTTCTTAAAAGCTTGAACTAAATAATCTTATCATATCTCAACACCATTAATCAACATGCTCATGTTTTGACTAAAATAAAGTGTTTATGCAAAATTCATTAGAGAAATTCATTTTTTCACTTAATTTTGACATAAGACTCATTTTGACACAAACAGCTGTCACACATAATCAAATCTCAATCAAACATAATATCATCAAGATAAGTAGACAGTACTAACATTAAAGGTCTATCCTATCTTACTAACATCAAAAGATCAGATAAAGCACATATTCAAACAATTAAGCAGTGATGTCAGATAAGCTTACTTTAACAAGTAATTCAAATTAAACACACTCATCCTAACATCACATACACACATTAATTGATAAATATGCAAAAACATCAATCAAATCAAAACTTTGCACTTACAATCAGTTAAAGCACATAGCAGTCAACATATAAAGTAACATAATCAAGCATATTCACTTAACATTCATTAAGTGCAACCTCTAACAATATAATCAGTTGGCACATAGAGGTACACAACTAGGCACATATCTTTAATCAGATCTCATCAGAGTTGATCATTCTCAGGGCTTTCAAAAGAAAGTTGAACCTGGTTCTATCAAGTGGTTTGGTGAATAGGTCTGCCAAATTATCACCTGTATCAACTCTTTTTCACTACAATCTCTTATGAAGTGATGTATGATTTCCATGTGCTTAGTCTTAGAATGTTGAACTGGATTCTTAACAGTAAATATGCAGCAGTATTATCAATAAGAATAGTGGTATTCAATAAATTCAAACCATAGTCCAGCATCTGGTTTTGAATCCACAGAACTTATGCACAGCATGCAGATGCAACAATGTATTCAGCTTATGCAGTGGAGATTGAGACAGTAGTCTGCTTCTTGCATTGCCATGACACTAGCCTTTCACCCAAAAATTGGCATCCTCCTGAGGTTGACTTTCTACTCATGTTACAGCGATCATAATCACTGTCTGTGTAGGCAATCAGATCAAATGATTTATTCTTTGGATACCAAATTCCCAAGTCTGGTCTTCCCTTCAAATATCTAAAAATTCTCTTCACAGCATTCATATGGGATACTTTTGGATTTTATTGGAATCTTGCACACACACATACAACAAACATAATATATGGTCTTGTTGCAGTAAGGTACATCAAGGATACAATTTTGGCTCCGTATTCATGTTCATCTACAGGCTCCCCCTTTTCATCAGCAATCATCTTTTCTTTAGTGTCCATTGGAGTTGAAGCTATTTTGTAATCATGACAATTGAACTTATTCAAGATGTCCTGCACATATTTGGTTTGGTAAATGAAAATCCCTTCAGCTTTCTGTTGAACTTGTAGTCCAAGAAAGAAGTTCATTTCTCCCATAGAGCTCATGCTATATTTGGATTTCAATACCCCTTCAAACTCCATACACATTTGTTCATTTGTAGATCCAAAGATAATGTCATCCACATAAACTTGTAACAGAAGTAAATCTGATCCCTTTCTTTTATAGAAGAGTGTCTTGTCAATGGCTCCTCTTTGAAAACCATTTTCAAGAAGATGATTTGACAGCTCATCATACCAATCTCTATGAGCTTGATGCAATCCATATAGGGCTTTATTCAACATATACACCCTGTTTGGATACTAAGGATCCTCAAAGCCTAGAGGTTGACCAACATACACCTCCTCATCATTCTTTCCATTTAGGAATGCAGACTTAACATCAAGCTAGAACACCTTAATGTTCTTTGAGGTAGCATATGCAAGAAAAATCCTGATAGATTCAAGTCTTGCAACTGGTGCAAAGACTTCCTCAAAGTCAATTCCTTCTTCCTGAAGGCATCCCAGTGCCACAGGCCTAGTTTTATTATTAATCACCAAACCCCTCTCTTCCCTTTTGTTTCTAAAAACCCATTTAGTTCCAATTGCATATCTGTCTATTGGCCTATCCACAAGATCCCGCACATGTAAAACTCTGAACTGTGCCAGTTCCTCCTGCATTGCTTCCACCCAACTATTGTCTTTTAGTGCTTGAGCAATGTTCTTTGTCTCTATTTGGGATAGAAAGCAGGAGTAAAGACAGATGTTTGCATTTTCAGAATGACTTCTTGTGACTCTTTCATGCAAATCTCCAATGATGTTTTCAGAATGATGATTCTTTTCTACATAAGGAGTTTGAACAATCATATCTGCAGACACTTGTGTCAAGATTTGATTCATTGAGATCTGGTTCTTCAATGATCAAATCAGTTTCTGCATCATGAAATTCTGGTGCTTATTCATTATTTTGTCCTGAAGTAGATACACCATTGTTTTCTAAATTCAGTCTTTGAAACAGATCTTGAAACCTTGCTGTAGATACAGCTTCTTCATTGTTTTGCTGGTTTCCTGAGATTCCCTCATCCTGAACTAGATCATTGTTTGGTTCTCCATTATCTTGATTCAAATCTACATGATCTTGTTATGGATTTTGATTGTTCTCCTGATTGTTGTCTTGAACTTGTTCTACAACATCACCTGAGGGAACCTTTACAAATGTACACTAATTTTCTTTACAAGAAACCTTCTTCCATAGTTCTTCCAAGTCCAATGTTTTCTTCTTTTTCTCTTCAATTTCAATGGTCTTGTAGAATGAGTCATCAAAGTCTTCAGGATAAATCTTGAAAGACCTTATCAACTTCTCATGATCAAACAGCCATGTTGCACCATCAATTGTGTTGAATTGATTCTCATTAAAGATGATGTCAGATGATTCAATTACACTCAAATGGTCTTTCACATATACTCTGTATGCTTTTGAATGTGTAGAATATCCAACAAAGAAACAATTTAGGGATTTTTTGTGAAACTTGTTCAAGTAATCTCTAGTGTTTTGGAAGAAAACATTTGCATCCAAAAGGTTTGAAAAACTTGATATAAGGCTTTCTGTTGAAGAAAATCTCATATGGAGTTTTGTTATGCCTTTTGTTGACAAGTACCCTGTTCTGAACATAGCAGGCTGTATTTATGGCTTCAGCCCAGAATGTAACTTGTAAATTAGCATATGCTAACATTGTTCTTACAGCTTCAATCAAAGTTCTATTTCTTCTTTCTGCAACACCATTTTGTTCAGGAGTTCTAGGAGCTGATAATTGTTGAAGCATTACCTTTTCTGCACAAAATTCTTGCATAACTCCATTTTTTAACTCAGTACCATTGTCACTTCTCATCATTTTAACCTTCTTACTCAGTTTGTTTTCAATCATTGTTACACATCCCTTAATCAACTCTGTAGTCTCATCCTTGGTACTCAGGAAATAAACCCAAGTATATCTTGAATAGTCATCAATGATCACAAGACAATATCTCTTCTTCCCTATGCTTGGTACACTCACAGGACCAAAGAGATCCATGTGAAGTAATTCAAGTACTTGATCAATTGAATTGATGAGCTTTGTCTTATGAGAGGATTTGTGTTGTTTGCCTTTCTGGCATGAACGACAATGATCTTCCAATTTGAATTCTCTTGTAGGTAAGACAATTACATGCTCATCTTTGACAAGTCTATTCATGTTCTTTAAGTTTACATGACACAATTTCCTATGCCACAATTTTGACTCATTTTCAGTGGCTTTGGATACAAAACATGCACCTCCCCTTGAAACAGCTTCTTTCATATCCAATTCATATAGATTGCCATTTCTTGGTGCCATCATCATAATCATTTCAGGTGGGATAACAAACTCAAGTTTTAGGATGAAACAACGTGAATCATCAAAACTGACTTTGTACCCCTTATCACACATTTGTGATATGCTCAGTAGATTATACTGTAGACCCTCAACATGAAATACATTATCAAATTAAACTTTTACATTTGTTAAGATTCCTTTCCCAACAATTTCCTCCGTTTTCATCACTCCCAAAAGCTACAAGACCTTCAAAATTTTCTTCATAATTGACAAGTGATCTTTTGTCACAAGTCATGTGCCTAGAGCAACCACTATCCATATACCATATGTCATTCAGAGGAGTGGACTGTTCCTGCACACAAGAAAGAATTTGATCAGTTGAGTGATGATGTGGAAGCTATTTCAGCTTACAACTCATCAACTTTAGTTTCAGTGGCAGCTTGGGAAGTGAGTGTTGTTGGTTCAGGATCTTCATGAGTGACTTCTATATTGTCTGAATTGTTTGTTTCATAGTCACACTCTCTTGGGGTTTTGACAAATGAGATTGAGCTTAGACATTGTTCTGATGCAGTGTCACACTCTTTCACCACATAATCTTTCTTTTCAGAGTAATTTCTTACATCAGTAATTGTGTCCCTCTTAGTCTCAACCTTAGGTTTCCATAGGAATCCTTCAGGCTCATAAACATGTTTCATTAGAAACTTCACATCACTAGTAAGTTCAGTTGGTTTCTTTCTAGGAAAGATAATTCTGATTCTTGTCTTCTCACTGTTTGGTGATCCTTGAGAGCTATCAGACTTGACTGACTGTGTATCCTTTTTAGGAATAATTCTCAAGGGCTGAAAATTCTTTTTGACATTTCTCTCATGCTTTACAGGAGATTTACTCCTTTGAGCTTGTTCACCCACATGTTTCTTGGCTTTTACTGATGGCTTCTGGCTTTCTTCATTCAAATCTTCCTTCTCACAAACTTTTCCCTTTCCCAGGTATTCATCATACTTTTGCTTATACACAACAAAGTCTTGTCCATACTTTGTTTCATTAGGGACATGAAAAGGCTTGAATTTGAGTCTTTCATTGCAAGAGTCTGTGTGATGACCATACTTATCACACTTCTTGCACCAAACTTTTCCCTTGTATTTTTCATGTTCTTTTTCTTTCTTGAATCTTTCACTTGGTTTATGTGCTTTAACACCAAGTGTCTTCAGGGATCTTAGACTATCAAAGTCTATTGAGAAAGGAACAAATTCCTCAATCTTGATGTCTTGTCTTTCAGTCTTGCTCTTTACAAACACAATTTTTTGCATATTCAGTGGTTCTTCATCTTGATTCTCTCTATGTCTTGATTGTCTCTTCTCATATTCTTCCATGGTTTCCACTTCTCCAATATCAAGCACCTTGTGATTAGAGAAAACAGAACTGGGATAAAGTTTTCAACATCCACATTTTCATTCACTCTTTTCTTGTTGTTCTACTTTATCTTTTGCAATACTGCTTTGCTTGGAGACCTTACAGCATTGTAATTAACCTTCTTCCTTTCACATATGTCAAAGGACACATGCTCTCTCTTCATTTTTTCATTATGTTTCTTCATTCTTGGTGTGACAGGTGGATACCGTGGAAGTTTGCCAATGGATTCTGGTTTCTTGTATTTTCTTCCTCTTTCAGCAGCTTTAATTTCCTCATCAGTGATTTGATCACTCAAATCACTCAAATCATCTTGATTCAAATCAACAGAATCAAAATCATCTTTAGAGACTTGAACTCCAATTGATTTGTCTTCTTTCACCTCTTTCTTCACCATAAATTCTCCTTCTTCATTCACCTCAACATTCTTATACAAATCCACAAGCTCTTCTTTGTCTTGAAAAACATTTTTGAATTGTTGTAGATATGCATTTATTTTCTCTTTATCAACTTTTGGCATAAAGTTGTTGTTGAATGGTGGTGGTACTGCTTTGTATTTGTCTTCTTCCTTTACTTGGTTAAGAATTCCACAGATGTTTCCAGTAGAGACCAAGTTCTTCAAGAATTCATTCTCAACTTTCAGTTTTGTGTTCTACACCTTTTCTTCAACAATCATTTTCTTCAACCCATATATCTCAGTTGTAAACTTTTTCTGAGCTCTAAAACTAATTACACAATCTTCTTCTAAACTTTTGATTCTTTCTTCACTTATCAGTTCACTTGCCTAATACCCATTGATAATAGTTTGTTTCTTAAAACACTCACTTTCCAGCTTGCCTACCTTTGTTTTCAAATCATTGATAATTTCATTTAAATCAACTGTATGAGTAGAGTGTACCTGAGATGATGATCCAGCTTCTTTCTCAATCAAGGCCATAAATGCCACATTTGCTTTCTTGATGTCATCACCAATATCTTCTTCATGATTGCTCGAATCAAAGTTACCCTCATGCTGTGTAGTTACAGCCACATTTCCTTGATTTATGGGTTGGTTTTGGTTGATTGGGACAGTGTTGTTTGTAATAGTTTGAAGGTTTTGGTTGTTGTTTCTTTGAAAACCTTGATTCTGAGGCACTCCTTGATTATGATTGTTCATTGAGGCTAGAAGTTGTTGAAGTTTGGATTATAGTTGTTGTTATTGTTAGTTCTTTGTTGATCCTGTTGATATTGAGGTTGCTTATTTCTTGGTTGGTTTTGAAACTGGTTCATTTGAAAGTTTCTTGGCATGTTACATTCTCTTGCAAAATGACCAGGCTATTGACAGTTATAGCAAATGGCTTTTGACTTATCAAAACCAATTCTTTCATTAGGCCCAGATAGGAGTGATCTACCAGTCCTGTTGTATAGCCTTTTGCTTCTAAGAGCCAACATGACTGCTTGCCACTTCAAATCCATGTCCTCCAAGTCATCAGCATCTATCTGCTCAAGATCATCTTGTACCACACTTGTGTGAATAAGATTCTTTGCAACAAAAGCATTATATGACTCTTTAAACATTGAAAACAAGGCCTGTGTTTCACTCCCTTGTCCATTTCCACCACCAGTGTAAGGAACTTGCCCACTTGCTACAGAGGTAAAATTCGTATCATCTATTAACTGGACATTGAACCTTTGCTGGTTACTATGGTGACTTGTGCTACCACCAACAAAAGATTTGGGTATTTCTCCACCATGTTCAACTAGTTCCTCAATGATGAGAATATGTTGTTGGTTTTTGGTTGACAAGTTGCCCATTGGTGCAATGAGAGCATTTGAAACATTGAAACATGGCTTTTCTTCTTTGATCATCTCATTCTCTATCATCTCAATCTCAGTAGCCTGAAGGAAGCACACTACATCATCCAATTTCAAATCATTGAAGGTGTGCTTCTGAAGGATGAATTTGCAGGCAGTGTACCATTCCTTTGGCATTGAGTTGAGCAGCTTGGTATTCAAATCAAAATCAATCATGACATAGTCATTTGTTCTTAACTCATTTACAATTGTCAGAAATCTTTCAAGAATTGATTTCAATCTCTCTCCATCCTTATACTTAAATCTTTTCAGTTGTTGTTTGAGCCTTTGCTTTTTGATGTTCTTCAATTCAGTGTTTCCCTCAAACATCTCAAGAATTTCATCATACATTTCCTTTGCGGTAGTATGATGTGCAATCTTGGTCAGTATTTCCCATGACAGACCTAGCTTTATCATAGCTAAGGCCCTATCATCTACTTTTCTCATTCTCTCACGCACAACTGCCGTTGCAGCCGGATTTGCACCCTCAGTGGTGTGTTGAGGACCATTCTTAATCAAGTTCCACATATCAACATCATTATAGAAAACGGCTGCTTCAAACAAGACCTTCCATTTTGTGAAATTTTCCTGTCCATACAGCCTAGGAATCTTGTTAGTAAACACTTCTTGTTCTTCGTAAACAGACATTTTGAAAATCAAAATGAGTTCATTTGTGAAAGAAACATAGTTTTTGAAAACAATCAGATCTGAGAACCGGTTGTACATATCTGATGTATCTGGTGAGATTAGAACAAGATTTATAAATAAAAATTTAAGTTTTAATTGAAATAAGGAAGAGAAAACACCAATAGATTGTAGATCTGGAAGAAAAATGAAGAACAGAGCAGCTAAAGTCACTTCTTCAATGGAACAGTGGTCTGCTTACGTCATCTTTCTTCAAATCTTCAATCAGCAACAAGAATCTTTCCAAAAATAGCAGCAACAAGCTCTGATACCACTTGTCAGGTCCCTGATTTCAGGTAGATCTTACTCAAATCAAGTCATAACTCACACAAATAAATGTGTTGACAAGGGAGTTAATGACGGGTTGCTATATTTAGAAAGATTACCGTCTGTTAAAGGCGGAATCAATAACAAATAGGGTAGTTGCTAAACAATAATCAAAGGTAACTAACACACGCAAGATTTACTCAAAAGATTTTCATTCGTATAATGTTCATCATACAAATGATAATCGATTTAGGGTTTCTTGAAGGGAAAGTTTATCCGTACGATTCCTAAGATGGCTGTCACACTCAGAAATATTCTTTCTTATCTTAAAAGTGTGATTTCCTGAATCCGTCCTTCTCCCTTAGGAGGCGTGCCCTAAATTATTCCTTTTATAGACCTGACACCTCCTTTACAGCTGTCATTCGTTCTAGAAACCCTAAATGCTAATACATATTCAAAATTATTCTTAGTGTAAAACAAGTCATCCGGGTAGGCTTTGCAGCAATATTGACTTTCCGAGTAGACTGTTTGACGTGAGGTCGAAGACTCAGTCAAAAATAAACCGAATACAACTAGTTAGATAGCAGTAAGCGGGTATCTAACACAGGGAGTTTGTGGAAAATGTGTTACTAAGTAGTTATGTAATTTATCTATATTAAACTAAATGCAATAATTAAATCCAATGAGTTGGTTGTTTGGTTTTTTATTAACGAAAATAACTAAAACAATAAACGAGTTTTAAACAATATAAGAAAGAATGCTCTCTCCCGATTTCAGGTTTTCAATATTGATACAGTTAACATTTACCTGTGGGATGAACTACATAAACATAGTTCGTAAAAATGCGTTTAACAGTGATAAAAGAGGACCAAGTACTTGAATTACGAAAACTCAAGGTTGTCACCCAATAATCAGATTTATATAGTTAACCCTAATTCTCTTGTATTAAATCCCGATTGCCTATAGCACCGAGAACGGATAATCAAGAACACGGGATTACACTATATTAACAATTACTAATCAAAATCATAATCACCATAGTAATTCAATCATAAAATCAAAACATTATCCCACAAATATCATAACCGAATAACAAGTAATCAATTGAAACCCTTACAATTGGGGAGAGAACATAAACAGTACTAGCGACACATTGTTTGATTAATCATCACCTCAATTAAGATAATTCAATGAATCATAAACTCAAAACGAATGATTATAATCACCAAAGTGTTGATCTTGAGCTCCAAAAATCTCTTAGAGTTGTTTTAGAATGAAAAGATAATGAAAAGTCTACCAAAAACCGATTAAAATAAGAAAATAAAATGGCAGTTACGACATGAACCATGGCCCACGGTTCACACCGTGGGTCACGGTGTTCTTCTGGAAATTCCGGACCGTGGCCCACGGTTCAACCGTGGGTCACGGTGGTCCTCACGGTGCCCGTACTGCCACGGTACGGTGCACTCTGCCATTTTGTAAATCTTGGACCGTGGCCCACGGTCTCAACCATGGGTCATGGTGGACTTCCGTCACGAACTTCAATTTCTTCACTCTTTTGGTCTTCTCAACTCGTCGGTTCCTTTGGGTTCTTCATTATACACCATAATAGCTCCGGAACCTCCTTTGTACCTACAATTTACCGAACACACCGTAGTCATCTGATTCTACCAAATAAACCAATTCAAAACATGATTCTTACAGCTTTAAATCAATTAAGGGTTGTCCTCTGGACCACCCGTCATATTCCCACACTTAAACGTTGCTTGCCCTCAAGCAACATCTCGACACAAACCTTTTATTTCATTCAACTTGTATCCACCAATCTTACCACAAATCCGGTTCGGTCAAGGTCCCAATTCATACCCTATTCCCTTGTTTTTATCGGGTGCACTAGTTCAAAGTTGATAACCCACCAAATAATTTGATGTTACAATTTAAAACTATGGAACCGCCCAAACGAGTGTACTTTGTTTCCGGTTAGGGCACACATGATTACACCCCTCATAATAAAACATCTCTCCTCTCGGTTTAATATCTGGACCAGCATAAAATGTGCTAGTATCTCTCTGCCCTCAAGACCAAGTATGAAAACAATGTAATAAGCTTGGAAGCAAGTCATATCTCCACCCATTACCCACTGGTTGCATAGAGAATAGAACTAAGGGTTTTGTTGTGGCTTAAGTTAGGGTGTGGAAGCGGATTTATTTAGGGACTTATGGTGGATGAAACCCAATTTATTCAACAAACAGACCACTCACTCACAATTATTTACAAACAATACTAATTCAAACATCAACCCTTTTTGAGCTTTTCTTTGATTTTCCAACTTTTTTTTTGAATCATAACATTAATATATACAAACAACTGACCCGAGATATACATACATTGTGTACTATGCTCAACAAACAACTTATATACAACTCTTAACATACCGGGTTTCATCCACAGGGTTAAAACAAAACGCCAAGGCTAATACGGCTTGTAATGTGGGTTAAAAAAGAAAAGAAGAATGGAAAAGACAACAGTTGGCTCCTAAGGGATAATGTAAGGCAGGGAATTTTTTATTTATTTATTTTTTTTTTTTTTGTAAAGGCTTAAATGTGGGTTTTCTAAAGTCCTATTTCTACATACAGGTGGTATTAAGATCTCGAAATGCATGAGATAACCAAGTTCTAGATATCATGGGCATACCGGTTACTCTCTATAATGGCACTCATATGACATGTGTATATACTATATATTATATGTGTATTATATATAAAGCAAATCTCACACACGTACCGGAGGAATTAAGCTGCCGATATGAAACATGTGTACCCGTCCCCATGACTCGTTATCCCCATCTAAACGGTCCATTTTAATTTTTCCTTTTTTTTGAAAAAAACAACTAGGCACATGTTACTTAAGGAATTGTGACCATGAAAAGGGACCCAAAACTTCACCCCGCCATCTTACCGCTTTCCGGTTTCATTAAAACATTTTTTTAAAATTTTTGTTTATTTTTCTGATTTTTTAGTTTTTTTCTGATTGATTTTTTTTTAAACAAACAAAACATTTTGTCCTCATCCCCACACTTGGGATACATTGTCCCCAATGTACGGTTTTAAGAAAAATAAAACACACCACTTGCTAAACACCACCTTCATTCCAACATATTCCCATAATACTTAATCAAAAGTATTTCAACCTCCACCCATCCACCTAAAAATAAGTGAAAACAAAGATAAAAACAATTATACAGAATATACAAAACGGGGTTCACCTGGATTCACGCGGCTCGATCAGTTGTACGGCGGGTGGGCCGGCCCGAAAATAGATGTCATGAAATCTGAAAATTGGCCGAAATTAAACGCCCCATCGCCGCTGCTGCTTCCTTCTCCTTGTGGTGGTGGAGGTGCCATTGATTGCATTGGGTTGATCCACATGGAGTGATGAAGAGGTGGTTCAGGATAACGTACCGAACCATCATACGGAGGTAAAGCCATGTAATCCATGATTTGTGGATCCGCTACAACCGGTTCACCTGCATGCCATTGCTCATGCATCCTCCAATTACGATAATCCAAATACCTCATGTTCATCTCATGTTCACGCCCATACGCATTGGCACGATTCCATATCTCCAACCGGTCGTGCCTCTCTTTTGCGGCCCGTTCAGCATAGGCCCCTATAAAAGTTTGATGATCGAATAGGGAACGTGACTCATCAGACCAATTCTCATACGTGAAAGGCCTATGCCTCTCCACCACCTCATTCATGGACCCCTCATGGGCCCAATTGCTACCGTAAGAATTGTAACCTTCCGAATAATCCCAACCCCCATGTTGGGAACTACTACCACCGCCCACATCCATGTAATCGGGCTCACCTACCACTTCCTCCTGCTCAAGTTCATCATCATCATCCTCCACTTCAACTTCCTCTCTTGCTACTCTCCATCTCACCTTATCAAACACAAGAACATGGTGCCTATCAGTTTGCTGTACTCACAACCCGGCAAATTCGACAACGTAAACTCTTTAAACACTTTGGTCATTCCCACCGACTCGTCAGTTATCACACCGTGATTCTTTAACAATGCTATGATCAGTCGACAATGCGGAATTAACTTCCGCTTATTGTTTTCTCGGCTGATCCAAATATTGTGCATGACCAGATATCGGTAAGAAATAAGGGGCTTTCCACACATCAATTCATAGAAAATAAGAACATCACTGTTCCTCTCTACCGAAATGTCGCCTCGACGAGGCATCACGTTGTGCAAGCAGATAGACATCAATAATTTTGCCTCGATCTTCAAATTTTTTCTCAAAATCAGATCACTAAAACCTTCTCTTGCTTTAATCACCTTTTCTAACATGGTGTTCCATTGAGGGTGCTTTTTGGGGCAATCAAATAAGTCTTTCGTAGAGGGGTATACGTATGAATTGCTTGGGTGTCGAAAATCGCGATCTGATTGAATGAGTCAAATGACGTCACCACTTCATGACCTCCTACCGTCCTAATTAACTTCATATCGTGCCCCTTTTTGTAGGGGGGATGATGTACATAGAAATATACATCTTTTCAGCATCAAATAATCTCTAAAAACTGCAATTTCTATCTAATAACATAGCATAAAAGGCTACTTATCATAATAAAACGCAATTTCAGGTGAAACCAAACCTCAAACGAAGAAACAAGCAAAAAGACAAAGAAAAACATAAGAAAACACAAGAAAACAAAGAAACACACCCCCATGTCTCTAGAAACACTCCCCCATGCTTATGGAACAAGAAAAGACAAAATCTGAGAACAAAAGCACGGGGCTATGCTCAGCATGCACGGGGCCGTGGATGGGAATGCAGAAAAGACAAAGATGAATTGAGCACATGTCTCTAAAAAGCACGGGACCGTGTCTGCTAACCACGGGGCCGTTGCCAGCTCACACAAAAGACAAAACAAATCTGGCACATGTCATAAAAATACACGGGATCGTGCTCATCAAGCACGGGGCCGTGCCTCACCATCCAGATTTCCTATAAATAGTGGCTCATGTTGTATTCATCAAGTATGCCTTGAAAAGATTTCTATCTGATTCTCTCTTATAAAAACACACACTAACACTCACCTTGAAGATCTAGTGAAGAGTTTGAAGGTTTGGAAGTCATCACCACTAATCATCATCATCAACCATCATCCCCATCATTAAGAAGAAGGATTCATCTATATTTGGTTAGAGTGTTCCAAGTTTAATCATGTATTTGTTATTATCAATCATCTCAATGTTCATCATAATGCTCATTATGAGCTAAACTCCTTTTACCATCTAAAATCTATGAAGAAGCTTTGTTTTACTTGATAATTAATCAAGACATGTGATGTAGTCTAGTTAAGTACATGGTTATATTACAATTATCTTTTGATGAGAAATGTTTCACCATCTTAAATCACTAATTCAAAGTTGGTGGTTGTCAATCTCTTTGGCAATCGTTCATGATCGATTCATGTTCCTGAAAGATAGAAATACTTTGATACATTATCGAAACATGGATCCTTATATTGTACTTAGAAATAATGAGATATAAGTTATGGTGTATTTTTCTAAACCTTGGTAATCCGAAAATGGCTTTGCTTAGGATATCAAATTAGCTAAAGAAACCATATGTTAATGGAATGTGTAATCATAACCTACTTAAATCAACCAAGGGGAGGTTGTGTAATGAACTACAATCACCCGAAGTTGTTAGAATTGGTATTCGAGAAATTGAAGTCAATCCTAATCTTTCTACTTAACGAAACTACTTTCCAACTTAAATTGACATTATTGAGATGGTATGACATTAGGAAAGAGTGGACTTTAAAATGCGCATATCATCTCCTTAGTGCCAAAGATGCTCACTTTGGGTTAAGGAGCTATCTATCATATATTGCTACGGTAAGTTTATCACATGTCTACATATTAATTATCAATGCTAAAATGGAGTGGATTCTTGATCTTAGATGGTAACCTTCGTATAATTGAATAACTCGTTTAGAATTTCTTATCTTGGTCACCTATATATTATATATATATATATATATATATATAATTATTTATATTTTATAAAAGTTCAAAAATTAACCTCAAAATGATTAAAACCTCCGATTGAAGTAAAATAACAATTTATTATTAGAAACATTTGTGTCCACGGATCGATACTTGGTTCTTACCAATACTATTCTACATATACGATAGGTACACTTGCCTATTTTGTGTGTGTTTAGTCTTTGTAGAAATCACATTTATAAATTTAAAACACGATCTTGTGCAAAAGCTAAATATCCAATCTATCATATTTTATACAAGCTACACAGCACGCATCAGGGGACATCTTAACGTGGATACCCATTCTTCAATCTCTCGATCGTACAAAGTGTTCGTTTCGTTATCATAACACTTTAACGCCGCTTCCCAACCCAAAGCTTTAAACTTGTCAACTATCCCAAAAACCTCAAAACCAGGATCGGTGACCTCCTTCTCACACATGTATCCATCAAGTCATTTATTCAACGTAGCCATTTTATCAACAAACAGCTTCGCTTGCCATTCCGATGGGTACTTTGACAATCCCCCACCTTTCCAAGTCGTTTAATTGGGCTGCTCACCCGCTTGAAGATGATGCCTTTGACTTACCCTTATCCGCAGTTCTACCCATCTACGCACAACAAACAAACCAAACAAACCAAGTTTAAGTCAACATAAACTTCCCCACACTTGCTTGTTACTATGGTTGTGGATAATCACTTGTTAATCAATTGACCAAAAATTTCAACACTTGCTTCAACAAATAATTTCCAATTAATTAATATAACAACATATGTTTGTAACAATTCTCTACTATCCACAACCATACCATATAATCATTATACTCATTACTCAAACAAGCAAGTGGGTACATATAAACATTCATAACAAACTTACAACTTCAATACAATGTACCTTTGTGTTGTTGAATATGTAGATGAAGAAAGCTTCAAACTAAACCAAAAACCCAAAATTTTCAAAAATTTTCGGACTCTATATGTCCAAAATCGACCAACAAAGCAAAGGATTCTTTCAATTTCAATGGTATAATCGAAATCCTTGTGAAATTTTAGTCAAAATATACTCAAAAATCGGTTGATTTGGTGAAGTTATGAAGAAGTTATGAATCTTTGAAATTGGAGGTTAGGGTTTGTGAGGAGAGGTTTTGGGAAGAAGAAGATGAATATAGGTGAAAATAATAATGGTAGGTGGTTTGTGTGGTGTATAATTGTTGTAAAAATTAATTTTTATTGTTTATTAAGACCAAAACCGGGCCCCCAGGTGCAGTGGCGATCGGACCGTGGCCCACGGTATGAACCGTGGTCCACGATTGAAGCATATATGTTGCTGGTTCAAGGTGAACAGTGGCCAACGGTCCACACCGTGGGTCACGGTCGAGTCATGTCAATTTAAACAGAAGGGACTGTACCGTGCGATCCTGCTACACTGTGGAACCGATCGTGGGTCACGGTTTGGACCGTGGTCCACGGTTCACCTCTTATTTTATTTTTATTTTTTTTTGTTTTTTTTTAATCATAATTAAACTATACTGAGGAACTAAAAATAACCAAAATTGAATAAAAACTTAATTAATAAAAATTAAAAAATAAAAATTACCCACCCCCATGAAAAACCCGGGTTGTCCCCAACACGGTAATGAAAAACAAAAAGTCTTCCCCACACTTGCTTTGGACAAACTCCAAACGAAGAAGGTAATTGTTTTTTATTAAACCAATTTAAATAAAACTAAATTAACCTAAACTAAAATATACAACATACCTAGGCCTTTTTAATTCATTTCCTCATCCGGTGAGCGTAACAAATAACTCACCCGGTCCACATTGAGCATATTGATGTCATTTCCTTCCAAGTAAGGTTTAAGTCTTTGACCGTTCACCACTTGTTTTGTTTGCTCTTGGACAACTTCTATCTCCACATCACCAAATTGACCCACTCTTGCGATAACATATGGGCCCATCCATTTGCTCTTTCACTTACCCGGGAACAACTTCAACCTTGAGTTGTACAACCACACCTTTTGACCCACTTCAAAAGTCCGTTTTCTCATCTTTGCATCATGGACCTTTTTTAGTTTGTCCGTGTTTGCGGAAGCACATTCATACGCTTCATCCCGGATTTCCTCGATCTCATTCAACTTCAACTTCCTTAATTCACCCGCTTCCTTATAATTCGCGTTGACATTCTTGATTGCCCAAAACGCCTTATGTGCCAACTCCATTGGTAAATGACACCCTTTCCCATAAACTAACCGATAAGGAGTTGTGCCAATAGGAGTTTTGTAGGCGGTCCGATACGCCCACAATGCATCATTCAACTTAGAAGACCAATCCTTTCTATCGACCCGCACCGTCTTCATTAAGATTTCTTTGATTTGGCGATTGGACACTTCAACTTGTCCACTTGTTTGTGGATAATAAGGAGTAGCAATTCGGTGATTCACGTTGTACCTCTTTAAAAGTTTCCCAAAGTTGAAATTCTTGAAATGTAACCCGCCATCACTTATAATAACCCGCGGAATGCCAAACCGAGCAAAAATGTTTGATTGAACAAATTTACAAACTACCGAATGGTCATTCGTTCTTGTTGCTATCGCTTCTACCCACTTGGACACATAGTCAACCGCATTCGAGTTTGGAAACGGGCCCATAAAGTCAATTCCCCATACATCGAAAATCTCTAGCACCAAAATCGGTTGCAATGGCATTTCATCCCGTTTCGAGATACTACCCAACTTTTGACAATTCAAACAATGTCGGGCATACGCACTTGAATCTTTAAAAATCGTGGGCCAATAAAACCCACACTGGAGCACCCGATAACCCGTCTTTTGACCACTAAAGTGACCTCCACACGCCGATGCATGTGCATGAGTCAAAACTTCCCACACCTCAGAATCGGGAATACACCTTCTTATCATTTGGTCTGAACCAATCTTGAACAAATCCGGTTCATCCCAAATATATTGCTTCACTTAAGCCATGAACCGTTGTCTTCTTTTCTTCACCCAATGACTTGGAATAGACCCCATTGCTAAATAATTTACAAAATGGGCATAACATGGTGTAGTCGATACGGCTAACAGTTGTTCATCGGGAAACTGTTCGTTTATCTCCATCGGGTCATCAACACCCTCCAAGGGAATTCGGGAAAGGTGATCTGCCACTACATTCTCACACCCTTTTTATCCCGAACTTCTAAATTAAACTCTTGCAAAAGCAATACCCATCTAATTAACCGTGCTTTTGCATCCTTCTTCTCCCTCAAATATTGAACCGCGCTATGGTCCGAATAAACGATCACCTTACTCCCCCAAATGTACGAGCGAAACTTATCCAAAGCATACACCACCGCAAGCAATTCTTTTTCGGTGGTTGTATAAATAAGTTGCGCTTCGGATAATGTTTTACTCACATAATAAATGACCACCGGCTTTTTATCGAATCGTTGACCCAAAACCGCTCCGATAGTAGTATCACTAGCATCGCACATAATCTCAAACGGCTTTGACCAATCTGGTGGTTGTAAAATGGGAGCTTCCACCAACTTTTCCTTCAAAACATTAAATGCTTGCAAACACTCATTAGTAAAATCAAAAGGAACATCTTTTAATAATAAATTACATAAAGATTTTGTGATAACACTAAAGCCTTTAATAAATCTCCTATAAAAACCTGCATGCCCCAAAAATGATCTTACACCTTTAATATTTTTAGGTGGAGGTAAAGATGATATTACCCGAACCTTTGTCTTATCCACTTCCATTCCCCTTTCTGAAATCACGTGACCCAACACGATACCCTTTTGCATCATGAAGTGACTTTTCTCCCAACTTAGAACTAAATTTGTCTCAACACATCTTTTTAAAACTTTTTTCTAATTCATTGAGACAATTTTCATAAGTTGGGCCAAAAATGGAAAAGTCATCCATAAATACCTCGAGTGACTCCCCGACCATATCCGAAAAAATACTCATCATACAACGTTGAAATGTGGCCGGGGCATTACACAATCCGAATGCATTCGCCGAAAAGCAAAAGTGCCATACGGACAGGTGAAAGTGTTCTTGTGTTGGTCATCCGGGTGAATGGCAATTTGGTTATAACCCGAGTACCCATCCAAAAAACAGTAATACTTTTGACCCGATAATTTTTCAATAATTTGGTCAATAAATGGTAATGGAAAATGATCTTTAGATGTAGCGGCGTATAATTTACGATAATCAATGCACACTCGCCACCCGGTGACCGGTCGGGTGGCGATTTGTTCACCGCTTTCATCTTTAATTACCTGTATACCTGCTTTTTTCGGTACCACCTGTGTAGGACTTACCCATGCGCTATCCGAGATGGGATAGATTATTCCTGCATCCAACCACTTGATTACCTCTTTCTTCACAACTTCTCTCAAATTGAGATTCAACCTTCTTTGAGTCTCTCGGGTTGGTTTTGCCTCCTCATTGGTGATGATTTTGTGCATAACTATAGATGGACTAATGTCTTTTAAATCGGCAATTATCCAACCTATGGCAGCCTTGTTCTCCTTCAACACCTTCAACAATTGTTGTTCTTGGGCCTCTTCCAAATTAGATGCAATAATGACCGGTAATGTGACATTATCCCCCAAAAACGCATACTTCAAGTGGCTTGGCAAATCCTTCAATTCTAACTTTGGTGGACTTTCCAATGACGGTTTAGTACCCAAATTTATCACAGCCGGTAGACTTTCAATTTGATGAGTCCATGGTGGTCGTCCTTCTTTAACCGCCAACACGTCTTGATTTTTCTCTTCCATCCTCAATGCACAAAGATGTACCTGTTCAGAAAAATCACAAACACATGCTTCCAAAGTATTGTCCTCATAATCGTGCGGTTCACAAGTGTCAACAATATCTGCCATGAAACACTCATCACCACATAAAGCATTAGATCCGTTAGTGAACACATTTAATCTCATTTTTCTATTTCCAAAAGTCATATCAACTGTGCCCGATCGACAGTTAATAATAGCATGAGCGGTGTTTAAAACCGGTCGACCCAATATAACATTTTGTTGTTGGGTCGAATCAACCGATGAATAGTCCAAGACCAAAAAATCAACCTGATAGTAAAATTCTTCAACTTTTACTATCACATCCCGCACAATTCCTCGGGAAGTTTATGAGACAAATCGGCTAACACAACCGTTGTCTCGACTCGTTTTAAAGGATCAAAATCATATTGGTCGTATAAACCCCCCGGAAGAATACTTACTCCGACTCCAAGATCAAGTAACGCCTTAGACATTTGAAAATCGCCTACTTGAATGTTAATTAAGGGCGTTCCCGGATCTTGAAGCTTAGGAGGAAGATCTCCTTTTAAAACAGCACTCACCCGCTCAGTTAAATCCACTCGTAGAGGCACTTTTTGTTGCCTCTTTTGAGTGCATAATTCTTTTAAAAATTTTGCATATGCGGGTACTTGCTTGATTGCCTCAAGTAATGGTAAATTTACTTTTACTTGCTTAAAGACTTCCCACATCTCTTATTTTTGAGGACTCTTCTTGAAATAACATTTTTCTTACCCGGGTCAACTAAAGCCGAAGGAAATGGAACCACCTTTGGTTCTACTTCCTTATTTTCATCGTTTAAACGTGAAGTTTGACCCGGATTTTTTAACAGTTTTTCAAAAGTGACATGTTTAGTGGGTTTATTAATTTCAATTTCATCATCGCTTTCATTACCCGTAATATCCTCAACTTCCCCATCAACCACACCCGGTGATAAATCTTTTTTATATTCTTTACCACTTCTTAAAACACTCATGTGGTTAATAGGAACATTACGAGAAGAGTTATGAGAAGGATTTACCTTTGTGTCACTTGGCAATTGACCTTTATTCTTCTTCAACTCGGACACTTCAGTTGCGAGTTGACCCATTTGTGTGGTCAACGATTGGATGGCCTTGTCTCTAACTTCATCCTTTTGCATGCGTGCCTCATCAAGTTGATTTCTTCATTGCATGTCTTGTTGCATTAACTTCAACATGTCCATAACCTCATTACCACTCGATGAACTTTGAACCGTTGACCAACCTTGACCGCCACCCCCTTGACCTTGAAATCCTTGATTATTCCCGTCATGATAATTACCTTGGTTATTATATTGTTGGCGAGGAACATAATTTCCTTGATTTCCTTGAAAAATCGGGTTAGATTGAGTGGCCGGATTTCCATAACGAAAATTCGGGTGATTTCTTAACCCGGGGTGGTAGGTGTTGGAGTTCATGTTATAATTTCTACCACCTCCCCCTTGAAGTGCATTCACCTCTTCCACCGGCGCTTGACCTACTGTACATACCTCCGTTGCATGACCCAACTCGTTACAATTTGTACAAACATTGATGACTTGATTAGTGGTTTGTACAATTCCTTCTTCCACGGCTTGCACTTGGGGTCTACCAATCGCCGGTCTTGCTCTTCTACCGGTTTGAGCCTTCTCTTTGAAGTAACCGCCATTTGTTCTAAATACGCCCAATCATCTTGTTCATAATTGGTACCAAATGTACCATTAATGATCGACCGCAAATCCCGTTCATCCTCCATACTCAAACCTTCATGAAATACATTCAACAACTCCCATAAAGCAATACCGTGATGAGGACAATTCTTTATCATCATATTGAACCTCTCAAAAGCTTCATGAAACATTTCCCCCGTTTGTTGTTGGAAGGTTCTCAGACTTCTTCTCGCATCATTGGTCTTTTGGGCCATGTAAAATTCTTCTAAAAATCTTTGTTGCATTTCGGCCCAAGTATAAACAGACGCGGAAGGCAAAGTGTAAAACCATATCTTTGCCTTGTCTTCCAATGAGAACTGAAATAGAACCAACTTTACCTCATCCAATGTAAACCTTGACCCCCAATTGTGTTGCAAATGGAGTCATATGCCTCCAAGTGGAAGTAAGGTTCCTCGTTGCTAGACCTTTATACTTCGGAAGACATTGAAGGGAATTGGTTCTTACTTCAAATGTCCTCCCTTGAGGATTGATAGGGATAACCACCGGAGACGGATTATTAGTGATTATGGGTCGGAAATGGGCTTCAATCCCCCTTACCATCTCTCTTGCATGCCTTCTTGGTACACCCAAGGGTACCCTTGGTTGACCCATTTTCCTATAAACGGGCCTTGGCTGCGCAAACTGTTGTTGAAACTATGGTTGGGGCATTTGCGGTTGGAATTGTTGATATTGAGGTTGCCCTTGCGGTTGTTGAACAATCGGTGGCGGTTGAACTTGATTAACAACAACCGGTGGTTGTTGAACTTATTGAACTGGTGGTTGAGCTTGTTGTATAACTGACGGTTGTTGAATAGGTTGTTGGACAACAACCGGGGGTGGTTGCTGTCGATTAAGCTCTTGCACTTGTTACGGTTGTTGCCATTGACCATAACCAAACGTTCCCGGATTTACCATTTTTCCTCCATCACCTCCCATGTAGTAACCTTCCACTTCATACTCCTCAAATTCACTGTCAAACCCATATCCGTATCCGTCACCTTGTGATCTTGAATGTTGCATAAACGGTTGAGGTTGATATTGGTAGTTTGATTGTGATGGTTGAAAGGTTGGTTGTTGATGTGGTTGAGATGACGATGCACCAAATGTAGGAAAAAGGTTGGTAATAGGTGGCAATGTGGATGATGTTGCATAAGTGAATTGGGCAGCTATGGGTTCGGTTGTGACAGGTGGTTGTTGGAGTTCACTTGATGCTGTAGATACATTAGTATTGATTGGTGGATTTGGTGGAGGTGTAGTCGGGATTGTTTGACCCGAAGTGGGAACTGGTGAATCCATATTGTTGTTTGATGTAGTTGGAGAACCAAGAAGCTTGTTCTCTCTAAGTAAAACTCTGTTCCTTCGAAGAGTTCTATCAATCTCGGGATCAATTACTAGCGGTGATGACATGTTAGAGCCTCTAGTATGCATACACCTGTAGGTACCTGCACACTAACACAACCAGCGTAAACCCGAAAATGACACAAAACTACTAAAGCTAACACACGTTGCGCACTACTTCCCCGGCAACGGCGCCAAAATTTGACGTGAGGTCGAAGACTCAGTCAAAAATAAACCGAATACAACTAGTTAGATAGCAGTAAGCGGGTATCGAACACAGGGAGTTTGTGGAAAATGTGTTACTATGTAGTTATATAATTTATCTATATTAAACTAAATGCAATAATTAAATCCAATGAGTTGGTTGTTTGGTTTTTTATTAACGAAAATAACTAAAACAATAAACGAGTTTTAAACAATATAAGAAAGAATGCTCTCTCCCGATTTCAGGTTTTCAATATTGATACAGTTAAGTTTACCTGTGGGATGAACTACATAAACATAGTTCATTAAAATGCGTTTAACAGTGATAAAATAGGACCAAGTACTTGAATTATGAAAACGCAAGGTTGTCACTCAATAATCAGTTTTATATAGTTAACCCTAATTCTCTTTAATTAAATCCCGATTGCTTATGGCACCGAGAACGGATAATCAAGAACACGGGATTACACTATATTAACAATTACTAATCAAAATCATAATCACCATTGTAATTCAATCATAAAATCAAAACACTATCCCACAAATATCATAAACGAATAACAAGTAATCAATTGAAACCCTTACAATTCGGGAGAGAACATAAAGAGTACTAGCCACACATTGTTTAATTAATCATCACCTCAATTAAGATAATCCAATGAATCATAAACTCAAAACGAATGATTATAAACACCAAAGTGTTGATCTTGAGCTCCAAAAATCGCTTAGAGTTGTTTTAGAATGAAAAGATAATGAAAAGTCAACCAAAAACCGATTAAAATAAGAAAATAAAATGGCAGTTACGACATGGACCGTGGCCCACGATTCAACCGTGGGTCACGGTGGTCCTCACGGTGCCCGTACCTGCCACGGTACGGTGCACTCTGCCATTTTGAAATCTTGGACCGTGGCCCACGGTCTCAACCGTGGGTCACGGTGGACTTCAGTCACGAACTTCAATTTCTTCACTTGTTTGGTCTTCTCAACTCGTCGGTTCCTTTGGTTTCTTCATTATACAACATAATAGCTCCGGAACCTCCTTTGTACCTACAATTTACCGAACACACCGTAGTCATCAAATTACACCAAATAAACCAATTCAAAACATGATTCTTACGGCTTTAAATTAATTAAGGGTTGTCCTCTGGACCACCCGTCATGTGCTCTGCCTTCCTTCAGTACTTGGTAACATAGAAGTGTGCCCAGGATCAGTTTTCGGGTAGACTTACTCACCGGGTAGACTTCATTCTTCTTGACTTTGCCAGACTTTGCCTAACAAACCCTTACGAGCAACCTTGTTCTTCAATGGCCCCTTCAACTCTTTGCTACAAAATAGCTTATTAGCAAAGTGTGCTCGGCACTACTGTTCCTTGCTAGAGTTGAACCCTGCCCGATGTTACTTGAGATATTCCATTATTCATCAGGCTTACTCGGACCAATGTATTATTAAAGAATACCTTGCCCGGTCTTCCAATCACTTGGCTTCATGAGCTTGGTTAGCCAAAAGCTTACTCAGGAGTGAACCTTACTTGGCTATGAAGAACAGACTTGCTTGATAAAGTGATCCTTGCCCGGATTTGCATAAACTAGTGAACCCTGCCCGGTAATACACCAATTTTCAAACCCTGCCCGGATATCCACCAAAGAAGACTTCTAGAAGATAACCTTGCCCGATAGACAAAATATCATGCCCGGCTAAGTAAAAGCTTGCTCGGAAGTCTAAGATGTGCCCGGATCCATACTTAGCGAATTCTGAGGAGGTTGAGAAGATTCCAATCTTCCATATATCTCTCTTAGGTCAAATCTTTGACTCAACAGGATAAGGGTCCGAATGTTGAGGCAGAGAGAAAGCAAGGGTTTGTTGTTGCTAAGAATAAGAAGTCGGTTTCTAAGAAGGTTGCGGTACCCTCTATTCATGGGTTGTCTAGAATGGGTGTTGGGGATTTGGGTGGAGGCGAGGTTTATGCTCCTGACTGGAGTGTTAAAGTTGGTGATAGTTTTAAAGACCCGGATGTTTGTGACGAAGTTTTGGCTAACTTTGCTCCCCCTGGAGTTTGTAGTTCTATATCTGAGATGGAGGGTGATACCATGCTCTCGAGGCTGATTCTTAGCTCTTGCAATCTTTCTGTCCTTTTGGCTGAGGGCGTTACTCGCTTTTGGAAAGGGATGCAAGAGTATGAAGAATTTTCCAAGAAAAAGGATAGGATGGCCTCCATGGCAGCGATGAAGAAGGATGTTGATGGGTTTACTAAGAAGGAGGAAGATTGGGTGAAGAAAATTGATGAACTTTCCTGTAATCATGAGGTTGAGATTGAGGAGTTGAAAATGAAGATGGAAGCTGATAAAGTTCAGCTGGAAGCCGATAGGGAAGCCTTGGAGGCTCAGAAGAAAACCTTCGCTTTGGAGAAAGAAGGTGTGAAGGCTTCAGTCGTTCAAGCTACCAATTACAACCGATGGCTGATTGAGCATGAGTTTCATCAAGTTGTGACTAACCTTCTTCACTCATCCGAATATAATTCAGTTTTGGGTGGCGTCTACACAAAATTGCTGAACTATGGGAAACACTTGGGTTTAGTTGTTGGCTTCAAACTTCATGAGTCTGGTCAAAATTTGGAGCAATCATCTATGTACAACCCTGAAGCTTCCAAGCTTTTTGAAGATTCTGTTCATGCAATGAGAGGCTTACTTACCCCTACGTGGGTGAAGTTTCCTCTTTTTTTGGTAAACCCATTTCTATTTTGCAGGGTTTAAAACCAGCTGGGCTTGATGAGAAGATTTGTTCTGAGGTGCTTGAGTCTTTATCCAAGAAATGTTCTCGCTCGGGTGACAGCGAAGAGACTTTGTCTGGAGATACTGGTGGATCTCATGCGGCCAGTCTCGAAGGTTCAGCTGTTGTTGGTGGTGACTCAAAAGCGAGGAAGTTTAAGAAAGGTAAGAGTGGTGATGCCAGTGTTTCAAAACCTGCTTCTGATATTTAAACAATTAATTCGTAGCTATCTTAGCACTTTAAACAATGTGATATACTCAAACAATTTAGATTTTGCATGGAACCCTTAAGGTTTCTTCTCCGTGATTGTGGTTGGCCTTGTTGGCCGTTTGAACAATTTTATGGGAATCTTTGTGATTTTCTTGTTTAGCCTGGATGGCTGTTATGAACAATTTTGGTTATGGCCTTTTAAGGGCCTTTTTATGAATCATAGCGTTTGATGTTTTGTATTTTTGTTGCTTGTCTTGTTTGTTTGATGTGTTTATTTAGCTAATTTTCCTTAAGAAGTTTTAGTGCTGCAGTCACTTTAGCTTCAAGGCTTCATTAGGTTAAAAGCACATGTTATCTATCCTTTATATCATTAATTAATGTATATTTGTTTCGTAAACTTTTTTCAAAGCTTAAGGAACGAATTGATGTAGGTTGTTCAGACCCGTCTATGAGACAAGTTTTGTTTGAAAAAATTTTCTAAGTCTCATGGAATTGGATTGATATAGGAACTCACCCCTTATATAGGTTCATTTAACCCTTGAACCTATTAAGCGATGTGGCCTGGGAGATCATCCCCTTACATGGCCCTTGCCATGGAGTTTCTTGCTAGGTTCTCAACCTGATTATAGGATAGTGAAGACAAGTTATAATAAATACTTCATCATTCATTCAAGAGGTTTTTGTTTACAAAAAGGAGAGTCGTACATCTCTTGAAATATATTTTATGTTATTGACTAGGCATGGAACCTTTTAAGGGTTTTG
Organism: Bidens hawaiensis; assembly: GCF_021521415.1. NCBI lineage: Eukaryota > Viridiplantae > Streptophyta > Magnoliopsida > Asterales > Asteraceae > Bidens > Bidens hawaiensis. The sequence continues at coordinate 452,773 of NW_027491035.1, read as the reverse complement.
CCGTTCCAGTGTCTGGGAAGCTTTTTGCCTTCTACGTCGGCTAGTTTGTACGATCCACCTTTGTGAGCTTCAAGGTTTGTATATGGTCCTTCCCACTTTGGGCCGAGTTTTCCTTGGTTTTCTTTCTTGCTGGCCTCGTTGTTTCGGAGTACAAGATCTTCTAGCCTGAAACGTTCATGTTTCACTCTTGCATTGTAATAAGCTTCAATTTTTTGTTTGTACTTAGCATCTTGTACTACAGCTTGGTCACGGATTTCTTTAAGGAGTTGCAAGTTGAACATGGTCTCATTGTTGTTTGATTCGAGGTCCATGTTAAGTGTTCTTTGAGTCACAACTCCGACTTCTACTGGGATTACAACTTTCGATCCGAACACTAAGCTGTAAGGTGTTCGTTTGTGGCTTGTTTTTCGGTCGTTCTTATTGCCCATAGAACATTTGGGAGTTCTTCAAGCCAATTGTTGTCATGTCTTCCCAACCTTTCTTTGATTCCTTCCACAATAGTTCTATTTGTTCTTTCAACTTGGCCGTTGGATTGTGGGTATGCAACTGAGCTGAACACTTGGGTGATTCTGAATTCCTTGCACCATGTGCTAAAACGCTTCTCAGCAAATTGTTTCCCATTATACTTGACCAACACTCCTGGTAGCCCATAGCGACAAATGATGTTTTCCCATACAAAGTAGATGACTTGTTCGCCCGTTATTTTTGCAAGTGGTTTGACTTCAGGCCACTTGGTGAAGTTGTCCACGGCTACTAACAAAAATTTTACCCCACCCTTGGCTGGTGGGAATGGACCAACGATATCCATTCCCCACTTGTAGAATGGCCAAGCCGAGGATATGGGAACTAGATCATGTTTAGGGCTTTTGGGAACCGGTGACAAGCTTCACATTTCGTAAGTTGTTCTATTGCATCTCGGTGCATCGTGGGCCAGAAGTATCCAAGGTTCATCAACTTTGCAACCACCGTTCTTTGCCGAAAATGAGCTCTACATATCCCCTCATGAACCTCTTTGATCAGATATTGACTTTGTTAAGGGCCCACAGATCTTAGTAGTGGTGCAAGGTAACCTTTTTATAAAGGGTTTCTCCTTGCAGCACATAATGTCGGGACTTGATTTGAACCCTTTCAGCCTCTATCTGGTCCAGACGTAACTCACCATTTTTTAGGAACATTTCTATGGGAGTCATCCAATTGGGACCTTCTTCAATTATTACATCTTGAACCTCCAATTCTTAAATTGAGGGAGTTTTTAACACTTCTACCAATACTTTCTTGGTGCGGTGTGCAAATGTAAGGGATGCAAGTTTGCTCAAGGCATCGGCTCTTTTGTTTTGTGATCTTGGGACTTGTTTGATAGTGCATTCTTGAAACGTGTTCATAAAATCCTTTGCCTTTTCACGATACTTCTTCATGTTGCCCTCTTTTGCTACATAACTATCATTGACTTGACTTGAAACAAGCAACGAGTCTGTGAATACTTGTAGTTTTTGGATCGTCATCTCTTTGGCAATTTTCAGACCAGCGATCAATGCTTCATATTCAGCTTCGTTGTTGGTGATATGAAATTCAAGTCGGGAGAGCATATGTGAATTCTTACCCTTTGGGGTTGATTAAAATGAGCCCAGCTCCTGACCCATCAATGCTGGAAGCTCCATCGGTAAAAAGCTTCCAGGCTTCAGGGTCAAAAGGTTCAGTGGCAGTTGTATGTATTTCCGAAATGACTTGCTTAAGGATTTCTACAATGAAATCCGCCAAGACTTGGGCTTTGACAGCTTTTCTTGGGACATAGGTGATGTTGTGTTCACTTAGTTCCACAGCCCAATTGGCTAATCGGCCTAAATTTTCTAGCTTTTCAAGCACACTCTTGATGGGCTGGTCGGTGACCACTTGTATAGGGTGTGATTGAAAGTACCTTCGAAGCCTTCTGGCGGTTTGAATTAAGGCCAGAGCAAGTTTTTCCAAAGGAGGATATTTGATCTCTGCTAGTTTTAACGTTTTACTAAAGAAACAAACGAGTACCTGAACTTTGTTTCGTTCGATGGTTAGAACCGCGCTTAATGCTTCTTCAGCGACAGAGAGATAGAGAGATCAGTTCTCCCGTTTCGAGGGCTGCAATAGCTGGAAGTGAAGCCAAGTGTTGCTTCATTTAATTGAAGGCTTCTTCCGCTTCTTTCGTCCACCTGAAGTCTTTTTTATTGGTGCAACCCATTAGTGTTTTGAAGAAGGGTAGGGATTTCTCAGCGAGCTTGGAGGTAAAACGCTTCAAGGTGCAAGTCTTCCGTTCAGACTATCCACTTCTTTTTTGCTTTGTGGAGATTTAGTTTCAAGAACAGCCCTGACTTTGTTGGGATTGGCTTTTATGCTTTGTTTCCCTACGATGTGTCCCAAAAACTTGCCTTCTTCGAATCCGAATGAACATTTTTCGGGATTGAGTTTCATGTTGATCTTCCTCAGGTTTTGGAAGGTTTCTTGTACATCATTGAGCATTTGATGCTCGGTCTTCTCTCGATTACCAGATCATCGACATAAGCTTCCATGTTTTTGCCAATTTGGCTGGCAAATGCTTTGTCAATCACACGTTGATAGGTTTCTCCGGCATTTCTTAGACCAAAAGGCATCTTTTGATAACAAAAAATACCCTTGTCCGTGTGGAATGCGGTTTTTTCTTCATCTTCTACTTTCATGAGAATTTGATGATAACCCTTGTAAGCATCGAGAAAACACTTAAAGGGATGGCCGGTTAAAGAGTCAACCTTGAGGTCTATCTCGGGTAAGGGATAGCAATCCTTCGGGCATGCTTTGTTCAAGTATTTGAAGTCGATGCACATCCTCCAAGACTTGTCGGGCTTTCGAACCATGACTGGATTAGCAACCCAAAACTGATATTTGGCCTCACATAGGATCCCAGGTAGGACAAGCTTTTTAATCTCTTTGCATGCTGCCAAGCTTCGTTCAGGAGCTAGGCTCCGCTTCTTTGTACAACAGGCTTGATATCGGGGGTATTTTTGGCTCATGCTCTGCAATGGTTCGAGGGATGCCCGTCATGTCTTCTGGGCACCAGGTAAAGACATCGCTATAGTGTATCAACAGCTTTTCAAGGTGTGAGAGAGTTTCTTTGGAAAGGCCCGTGTTTACCCGTACCTTTTGTTTAGGATACTTGGGGTTTATGATCAAGCCTTGTTCGTCGTCTTCATTTTTGTAACTTTCCCCTTCAACCGTGTAAACCTCTTGGGTGGGTTGAAGGGTTGCAATTCCCCTCTCGGTGGGAAACTTTACGGCATCTTGACCAACTGAGACCGCCATGTTGAACGCACATTGTCCTGGACTTCCTATGATTACATCATAATTGGAAGGTATGTTGATAACCACAAAAGTGAGTGGTTTGGTTTTCTTCATCTTGCCTTCACTAAAACGGACATCAAGGGTTAGTTGGCCCAAAGGATTTAAGGGTATATCGGCGATACATTTTATACATGACCCGGAGGGTTGAAGCCTTGAATGTTCTTCCTTGCTTAGGTGGTTGAAGAATATTTCAAACATGATTTCCTGTGGCCGCCCCTGTGTCAATGTAGGCTTTGTTTGTTTGATTGTTCCCACGTTCGCTTCTACCACCAAAGGGTTTGAGAGTAAGTCAACTGGAGGTGGCGGGAAGCAGACGCATTGAAGCTCCTAAGCCTCCAAGCGTTGTCGTTTGTGGGGAACACCTTGGTCTATATTCACCATTTCACTTCTTTGCTTTTTCTTTCGGCCATCTTGTCCTTGACCCCCTTTACCAAATGGGCCAATTCTCCAGACTTAACAGCTTCCTCAATTCTTCTCTTGAGTTGAAAGCAATCGTTGGTGTGGTGACCTTTTTCTTCGTGGAACTCACAGAACTGGGTGGAGCTTTTGTTTTTCTTGCTTTTGGGCAAGGGTTGAGGAGGTCGGAAGCTGTGTTTCACATCATCGGTGGAAAGGATCTCCTGAGGGGTTTTGGTTAGAGCTGTGAAGTTCACAGTCTTTTTCCCGGCTTGGAAGGTTCCGACCTTCAGGACTTTGTTGATCTGAGCTCCTTGGATGTTTATCATAGGGACTGAAGTTCCCTTCCTTTCAGTTGGGGCTGTTGCCTCGCCAACTAGGAGCTCTTTTTCTTTGTTCTTTGATATCAACGGCCTCTTCTCCTCGGATATGAGCCTCAGCTCGTTTGAGAGCTTCTTCAAGGGTTTTAGGCAGGCACTTGTTAAAGTCCCTTGTGAGGTATTTGGAGGTGATGGCGTTCATGAAGCCTACCACCCTCATTTTTTCGTCGGCCCCCATATATGTCAACCCTTCCTTCTTATATCTTTCGATGAATTCTCGAAAGTTTTCATCATCAGTTTGTTTTATCTAAAAAGTTACCGTGGCATCCTTGACGTACCTCCTTTGTTGTGAAAAGTTGGCCAAGAATCCTTTGCTCAGATCATCGAAGCTTCGAACGCTTTGGGCAGGAAGGTCGTTGAACCATATCCTGGCTGATCCGACAAGTGTTTGCATGTACATTAAACAACATTCAGCGTGGGACCACTTTTCAATTCTAGCAGCACCGGTAAAGATCTGGAGGTGGTCTTCCGGATCCTCGGTCCCATCATATGTTTTTATGTGGGATGGTATCTTAATTTTTGTTTGAGAGTCATAATTGGCGATTTGTTGAGAGAAACAAGATAGGTTATCGGGCTTGTAGAGCTTTGCAAGGTCTTCTTTTACCCTTGTAGCGAGATTATGACTTGTTGCTCCTTGGTGAGTACTCAGCGCTTGGTTGATGAGCTGGGTCCAAGGGAAGTGTGCCATCATTTGAGCCATCATCTGAGGCATGAGGTTAAAGCCTTGAAGGCTTTCAGTATTTACTGCTATTTGGTTTGTTCACATGGGGGTGCTCATTGCTGAACTCTAAGCCAAGGGCAAGACCGTCATGGCCTACTCTCATGTAGTGGCTGTAGGAGGAGGAACACTTGGAGCTGGTGACTGCCATATTTGTTCGAGAGTGGTTTCATGCCCGAGAGGTTGTGAAGTGAACAAAGGGAAGGCCGTTAGGCTTGGCCTCCCGTAGGCATAAGGAGTTGGGTTAAAAAGTTGGCAGGTCACACTTGGACCAGCTTCCAAATGAGAAACAGCTGGTCGTGAGCTGGTAATAGGGGAAGGTGGATGTCCGAGTGACAGTGAGGGTTCCGGATCGTCATAATCCAGCCTTATTCCCTTTTTTCTCTTTCTTGGCTCACGTGTTGGTTAAGAAGAGATCTTAGTTGTAAGAAATGTCGTGATACCCCTTCCAGTGTCAAGTCGACATGCTCCGGGATGTTTGTGACTCATGCGTGAGGAGAGGGAACTCCAGATCGTGAAGGGGGTTGGAGTTTGGAAAGGTGAAAACACGAGGAACAAAGGACCCGTCAGAGTACTTCCCGGAGTGGAAAGAGGCGTAGTCGTAGCCAGAATTTGCTAGCTAGCATTTGGTGTCGGTGTTCTTGACACTTGGTCAACTTCTTCGGGAGATTCACTTTCCGACATGATCATTTTGATGAAAATGGAGCTACACTACTGGTCTTTAAGATAAAGTAAGCGGCGTAGCCCCACGGCGGGCGCCAACTTGTTGCTACAACAATTATAAGACCAATGATAGTGAATAGACTGGTTAGGCTAACAGGCTTCAAGGGTTCCGGTTAACCTAACACAGGTCGTCGGGTCCCTCTACGTTTGCAAAACCTAGAGAGAGGTTCACTAGTTTAGTTATTATTTGTTATGGTTCACTAATGATCCAAGACTGAGATGCAAGAGCCGGTTCTTAGATGATTCTTAGTGAAGTTATGTTATTTTTGAAGTAAGAAAGAAACATGCAAAGTGCAAGTTCTCAAGGAAGAAGAGAAGATCAGAGAGTGTAAGTTAGCTCACAGATCTGGTGTGTTTGTTATGACTGAGTTACATTTCTTATATAGAGAAGAAATGTAAGGCTTTTGTCCCGTGGTTAGACTAGTGAATCCCTGTTGCGGTAGAGGGCTGACCTTTTTAGGCGCGAAAGGTTATTGACCTGTGGTTAATATAGTATGCTTTCTGAGCATGTGTCCTTTTTACAGCTGCGAGACTTGTACAAGTAATCAGTGATGTGATGTGTTACTGTTACATGCTTTTTACTGTTCATGTTGTTCTCCTGAATTGGCGGTTAACGAACCTCTTAACCATTTAACATTTTTAGCGTTAATGTGTGAAAGTCATTTTATTGGCTTTGGGCTACCCCCGCCGTCAATATACTAACCCATTTCTATGTTGTAAAGTACGTCTCTTTTGCTATTTATCGTATATCTTGTTTGTAAAACCTATATGTATAATACAAACTATTTATATATTTTTACACAATTTCCCGGTATACACGTTTTAAACTATAATTTTGTGTTTAAAGTATTTATACTTCCAAAACACGTCTTCTCCTCGCATTTATAATGTAGTTTACCACTCAAAAATCATGTTTTCATTATTTTTATACGAACTTTATAATTTCAAAAAAATATATATCTCATACGCATTTTTTATACAAAATACTTATTCGTACCTTTATTCATATATATTTTCTAATCAAAATGTATGTGCCAAACGTTTAACGCTTTTAGTTTAACTATAATATCTACGTATATAAATATATTGATTTACTAAAACCATTTTTATGTTGTAAAGTACGTCTCTTTGCTATTTATCGTATATCTTGTTTGTTAAACCTATGTACGTATCGTTTTATTATCACAATACACATTCATTTCTTAAAAATGTCCTATGTTGTATTTATAATACAAACTATTCATATCTTTTTACATAATTTCCCAGTTTACACTCTTTAAACTATACTTTTGTGTTAAAGTATTTATACTTCAAAAATACGTCTTCTCCTCGCATTTATAAAGTATTTTCTCACTCGAAAATCATATTTTCATTATTTTTATACAAACTTTATAACTTCAAAAAAAAATATCTCATGCACATCTTATATACATAATACTTATTCGTACCTTTATTCATATATATTTTCTAATCAAATTGTATGAGTCGAACGTAAGTATATGTTAGGTACGTGAAACATACATTTTTATCCAAATATACTTATACTTGTATTTACCAAAACTCCATTATTTACAAAGTACTTAAATAAACAAAAGTTTTACGTCATAACCACTTAAATATATAATGTTTTAAAAGGGTTTGTTAACTTGTATTTGTGTAAATGTTTACATTAACCATGTGTACACTGTAACTTAATGTTTTAAGAGTTTTCTTTTCTTTACTTTACTTTTTTTTAGATTTTCACCACACATCCCTTGTTTAGAATTCTCCACCACAAACAATATTAGATCTTAGGCAAGCATAACTTTTTGGGGATTTAAATATAAACATGTTACGAGATCAAAGTGAAACATAAGATTAAAAGGGTTTTTAGCTCACTTAGTAATAGGGTATGTGTAGATATGATTTATTCGCACTTGCAATGGCTCCAATCCTTCGCTTACGCTCCATAATCCAAGCTTTAGATTGAAAAGCCGGTTTCAGTGTGTACAGGAAGAGACCGTAGGGTGTTTTGGACCGGGTTCGGGTAAAATAGCGGACCATAAAGGTGTCTCTTGTCTGTATCGGAGCCACAACCGGGTGTTAAATGGACCGCCCAGTTGCGGGTATGCAACAGTAGGTGGTGGTGTACAATGGTGGATCTACATAACAAATGGGTGGTTCCCCGAAACTATCCGAGTTTCGAAATAATAGTGTATGATATATAAAAAATATTAAAGGGAACCAACTTATAAATTAGAAAGGAACCACCATATTAATAATTCAAGTGCTTGTCTAGTTGGTAAGTTGTTGGTTTTATAAGCTGGAGGTCACAGGTTCAATATAGTGTACTAGCGAGTTTTATGAGTTAAAGAGATAACAAGAACTTTTGGAACAATTTTTCTCTTCTTAATTCTCAAAGTACGAATACATCGATTTCAAAAGATGACTAACTATAAGTATTTTTTTCTTATTCGTAAAGACTATTGTATTTATATTATGTGTTTTTTAATTTCTAGTGACGATGTATTTTTTTTATTATTTCATCGTAATTTTATCATCTAATGAACTTTATCTAAACCATCGAACCGACCCGAACCTCGAACCGACCCGAAATTTTTTATACCGATTCTATGAAATTGAATCATTTAAAATATAGTGCACCACCTGAAAAAATTCCTAAATCCGCCACCAGTGTTGTACAAGTGAAAAGGGAGTGTTGGGACGGTGGTGGGATGTTGTGGTGTCACGGTAGAAGTTGGTTTTTATGGGTGGTGCTTCAAGAGAGAGAGATGAAATATGGAATTGAGAGCACTGGTGTGGTGAGCGACAAACAAAGAAGAAATAAAAGAAGCGGTGTTTGGGTGTAATGGTGATCGGGCTCCTGGACCGGACGGGTTTAATTTCAGGTTTATTCAGCGCTTCTGGGGGTTATTCGAAGACGATTTCCTAGAGATCTTGGGGGATTTCCACATGAAAGGAATAATCAATAAAGGTTGTAGCTCGTCGTTTATTGCTCTAATTCCTAAGATCTAAAATCCGGTTTGTCTAAATTAGTACCGTTCGATCAGCTTGGTGGGGATAATAAGTAACGTAATATCAAAAGTGCTTGCGAATCAACAGAAAAAAGTACTTGGCTCGGTGATATCAGACACGCAATCGGCCTTTTTGAAAGGGAAGTCGATCCTTGACGGGCCTCTTACAATAAATGAATTGTTCTCATGGGCTAATAAGGTGAATTATAAAGTTTTATTTTTGAAGATTGATTTCGAGAAAGCCTATGACAATGTGAACTGGAATTTCCTTACATCTGTCGTGACTTAAATAGGCATCCCAGCTAAGTGGTGTGAGTGGATTTGTCGGGTTCTTTCTTCAGCTAGATCCTCGGTTCTCATGAACGGGTCCCCGACGTTTGAATTTCAATTGTCGAAAGGGTTGAGACAAGGAGACCCCATCTCCCATCTCTTTTTATTATTGTTATGGAAGCGTTTTCGTGTATGTTCAAAAGATCATCTGAGGAGGGATTCTTAAGGGCACTCAAACTTCTAAAGGGGGTGCTCTTTTATCTCATCTTCTCTATGCTGATGATGCTTTGATAATGGGAGAGTGGTCGATCACCAATCTTAAGAATGTGGCTAGGCTGCTGAGATGCTTTCATGTGTTTTCGGGGCCTCAAGATAAATTTTCATAAATCATCGTTATTTGGGTGCAATGCAAAAAAGGAGGAGCTGAGTAGTATGGCGGAGGTCATCGGGTGTAAAGTTGGTACTTCGCCTTTCTCGTACCTTGGGATTTTGGTAGGTGCTAACATGAATAAATTTCACAATTGGAGTGGTATTATGGATTTGTTTGAGAAAATATTAGCTTTATGGAAGACACACACGTTGTCAATAGGTAGGAGAGTGGTGCTTATAAAATCAGTTTTAGAAAGCTTACCAGTGTATCACTTCTCCTTGTTTAAAACCCCTAACAAAGTGGTGGAAAAATTAGAATGTATTATGAAAAGATTGTTGTGTAGTGGGTCAAGTAAAGCCAATAAAATACATTGGGTGGCGTGGGATAGGGTCACTCTCCCAAAAGATAAAGGGGTCTCAGAATTTCGAGCCTAAGAGACATAAATAACTCTTTGATTGCTAAATGGAGTTGACGTATAAGATGGAAAAAGAGGGTTTATGGCGTAAAGTGATAGAGGCCATCCATTGGCAAAGAGGTAGTTGGGAGTTGGTGCCAATGAATAATAAGTTTACTGGTGTGTGGAAGAATATTGCCAATGTGGTGAACAAACTTAAAGTGGCAGGTAGCAAATTGAAGGACCTCATCAAAGAAAAGTTTGGAGACGGTAATTCGTTAAGTTTTTGGTTCGACAATTGGACGGGGAGGGGTAAGCTGAGCTCGTCCCTGCCAAATTTGTTCAAGCTGGAGAAGTTTAAAAGATGCACTATTAGTGACCGATTATGGAAGTCTGATCGCAACTTTAATTGGGCTTGGGAGTGGTTAAGGAATCCGGCGACACGGTTTGAAAGAGACGAATGGGAGCGGTGTTTTCAGCTTATGATTGCCGCTGTCCAGTCGGAGGGCCAGGATTCGTGGGAGTGGCTTAGAGATAAGTCGGGAACTTTTTCGGTTAATTCGGTAAAGAAGCTTTTAGTGAAAGACAAAGATTATAGTAATAATTATATTATGAAGCGGAGTAACTGGTCCCAGATAAATGTAATATTCATGCTTGGAGGGCGGAACTTAACCGAGTCCCAACTTGGGAGACTTTAAACAGAAGAAATATCCAAGGCGTAAAGAGCCTATGCCCTCTTTGTGAATTTGGGCTGGACACAATCGATCACATAACTACAGGTTGTTTGGTGGCCACGATGTGTGGGATCGTGTTAGCCGTTGGTGCAAGGTCCCACCTATATTCGGGTTCTCGGTGAGATATGTCTTGGAGTTGTTCAAGTCGGTGGGGCTTCGGGGTAAGGCGAAGGAGGTGTTCCACGGGATTGTGTTAATTTCTTGTTGGAGCATCTGGAAGTGTGACACCCGGTAAATTCCCAATCCCTTAAACCAAGTAATCAACCTAATAATTAGGTGATTGTAAATGATAAGCGCGTGCATTTGTTATGTGCGCCCTGCGCGAGCGCGCCATGTTAGTCAGCGCGTGCATTTGTTATGTGCGCCCTGCGCGAGCGCGCCATGTTAGTCAGCGCGTGCAGTTGTTATGTGCAACCTGCGCAAGCGCACCATGTTAAGAACCAGCGTGAGCATATGTTATATGCGCCATGCGTGAATGTTTTGGCTCTATGTTTTCATATAACTTAACGTTATGTTGTCTATGGGTTGACCATCCCGCATAATGCTAAGGCGGGTGCATCCTAAATCGTTTATGCGCGTGCGGAAGGGAACTAACCTCCCCGCATGGCGGGAACATTGAGAGCTAGTTTGTCTGAAGCTCCAAGATGGAATTGACTTCAACATGACTGATCACTATGTTGAAATACCAAGACCCCCTGGAGAATCTACAAATGAAACTCAATGTCCCTAACTGCGAGAAGGTTACGCACCTACCCGCAGCAAAGAAATGTCCTTCACGCAGAAAGCTATGCGCACAAAGTGATGCGCACTGAACACTTAGTCTATTCTCCAGACATAAGGAGATTACTCCCGCCCAAAAGGAAACCGTAGCGTGTTTCAGAGATTTTCCACTTTTTACTGTACACTGACAAAAGTACCTGAAAAAGCACACTGTAACATGAAAAGTCAACTGTCAGCCACCCTATTCTCACCAACCCCAGACCTGCATGTTCTGTCCAAATCAAATCAATATCTTTTATCCACCACTCCACTCTTAAATAAATAATAATAATTTCCATACTTTATCATCATTACACCTAGATATGAAAAGATTTCAATCCCCTAAAGCGAGGGATTGTATTCCCTTGAGTTTGCCTATAAATTTGTAACCTAAATTATCACCCAAAACACACTTCAAAGAACTACAAACTTGCACTAATCCTCTCCCAAGCACCCGTTGTTTCCAGCTCCGATCCTGTTACTAGGTAAGCCGAGAATATAACCTTGAGACCTACTATCCAACCCTTATGTTCTCCCATTTCTTGATCTTAATATATATACTTCTTGTTATTTAATCGTATTCTAGACCTTCGATTCCGAGGCCAACACCAAGAAAACCCGAATCTCGATTAATCCCTTAACAAGAACCACAGGTGAGTCTCACAGCCCCTATTTTCACTGTTTTCACTGTTTTTAAACTACTTTCGGGGCGAGGGACACGTACTTAAATAATGTTTTATCATGGTATACTTACAAGCTATGCAAACGATTACGTGTTTAAGTTATGTTTCATGATGAGCAATGCGAACAGTTATCTATGGTATTTCGATGTTAGTGCACCAGATTCGAGTAAGTGATCACTTTACCATTGGAACTCTAAGGGTAGGGACTGCTGGTTTGATCCGCCCACTCGTAGGGGTCGCACCTCTTACACAGACGAGTGTCTAGCACGGGGCAGTACTATGGGATTGAGCCCGCTCGTAGAGGTCGCTCCTCTTATGCAGACGAGCGCCTTGTTTTCCGGCACAACGTCCGCGCGTAACCCGCGGGACGGTATTACAGTATTATTCGCTCGTAGTGGCAGCGCCACTTACACAGACGAGCACAGTTTTCCAGAAGTGTCCGCGCGTAACCCGCGGGACGGTATTACATTATTTTAGCTCGTAGTGGCAGCGCCACTTACACAGACGAGCACAGTTCCCAGAAATGTTCGCGCGTAACCCGCGGAACGATTTTATCAGAATATGTTGATAGAACTATGTTTTACCAAGCATGTGTTTTAATGATGCTACCAGAATTATGTTTCAGAATGTTTATGATGCAATACGATTTATCAAGTTACTAAAACTTGTGAACTCACTCAGTTTATACTGATTCAAATGTTTTTACGTGTCTTTCAGGAGATAACTAGGTAGCGCATGGAGTCACACTTAGAGCACCTCACGCTGAACATCTAAACTAGCTTTTTGGAAGATTTTAGTTCTATCCCTTCGATGCGCGTGGTTGTTCCCGCCGCGCATGGGGATATGGCGTGGAAATCTTCAATAATTTTTATACTTGGATGTTTTTATAATTTTTAAACAATGTAATGTATTTGTATTAAACTTTTCATGCGCAATGAAAATCTTTGAATGTTTGCAATGGCCCGTGCTTAATTATCAATCCCCACTCGCGCGCGCCCGGCTGTTTCCGCCGTTCAGGGCCGGGTGTGACAGATTGGTATCAGAGCACTGGTTATAGCGAACTAGGAAAAGAAGTTTTAACCTAGACTATAACCGTTGGGGAATCACATGAAATACTTTTCAAAGAAAATATTTTCAAAAGAAACCATACACACACTTAGGAACACGGGTCACACAGTGTCTAGTAAATAATGATAACATTATGTGCTCAGAGTACATGCGCTAAGTTTGATATATTTCCATTCTCTTTTAAAGCGAGAATGCCTCCAACTAAAGCCAAAGGAATTACCATGACACCCGAGGAACTCGCGGAAATAATCGCGCAAGCGATCGCAACACATGAGGCCAGCAAGGCCGAATCTAGTCAGGGTCGTCAGAATGAGACCCCATAACCCGAATCAGGAGCCTTGGACAAAGGATGCTCCTATAAGACATTCATGGCCTGTAAGCCTTGGCCATTCAAGGGAACCGAGGGGGCCATTGGGCTCTATAACTGGATTGACAAGATGGAGACAGTTCTCTCCATTAGCGGATGTAGTGAGAACCAGAAGGTCCTTTACGCGACCTGCATGTTCCAAGAAGCAGCTTCGTCTTGGTGGAAGCTTCAAACGAAAACTTTGGGGCGAGAAGTTGCTCTCCACAAGACCTGGGAGGAACTGAAGGAGATGATGATGAGAAAGTTCTGCTCTCGCGCAGAAATCCAGAGTCTACAACAGGAATTCTGGAACCACGCCATGGTAGGAACGGATATCGACGCCTACAACAACCGGTTCAATGAGCTTTGCCAGTTGGTGCCAGACATGGCAAACACGGAGGAAAAGAAGATCGAGAGGTATATTTTTGGGTTACCTCCTGTTGTTAGGGTTCCGCTCAACGCCGCAGCGCCTCCAACCTTTGATGAGGCGGTAGCGCGGGCCATCACCCTTACAAGGGATACGGTCCGTGCGGGTTTGTTAACTACGCGCGGAACCGAGCAGCGAACCTCTGATCCCAAGAGGAAGTGGAACTCTCACCACCGAGGGTCCGACTCCAAGCAGCCACCGTTCAAGAAGCAGGAAAGCGCAAGGGTTTACGCGATCCAAGCCGCGGAGCCACCACGAAAAGGATACAGTGGCCCTTACCCATGGTGCAACAAATGCAAGTACCACCACGAGGGTGAATGCGCGAACGTCACGTGCGCCAAATGTGGCAGACCAGGGCACAAGACGATGAATTGCCGTGCTAAAGAAGCTGGAGCCAATGACAACTGCTACGCATGCGGAAAGCCAGGGCATTTCAGTCGGGATTGCCCGCAAAAGGGGAACCAAGCTCGCGGGAGAGCTTTTGTGATCGGCGCAGGCGAAGCTAAAGAAGAGCCGAATGTGGTAACCGGTACGTTTTTGCTTAACGGACATTTTGCATCTGTCTTATTTGATACTGGCGCTGACCTAAGTTTTATATCTGCTGAGTTTAAAAACTCCCTAGGCTTAGCAACCAGTAGGCTAGACACGCCTTATACTATAGAACTAGCCAATGGTAGGCAGTTATGCGCGAACGAAAGAACTGAAGAATGTGTAATAGTCATGGGAGGTCACGGGTTCAATATTAATTTGTTGCCAATAGACTTGGGAAGTTTTGACATTGTGGTAGGTATGGATTGGTTAGTCGAGAACCACGCGGAAGTTATTTGCCATGAGAAGCAGGTTCGGATCCCACTGTTGAACGGAGAAACCTTGGTAATTCAAGGGGAAAGAAGGGGAGTTGCGACGAAACTGATTTCGTGCCTAAAGGCGCGTAAGTGCCTAAGGAAAGGGTGCTACGCCTTCCTGGCGCATGTAGTAGAGAAGAAAGGTGATGAGCGAAGAATTGAAGACTTACCAGTAGTGCGCGAATTTCCAGAAGTTTTTCCTGAAGATTTGCCCGGATTACCGCCGCCGCGACAAGTCGAGTTTCGTATTGATTTGGTCCCAGGAGCTGCGCCAGTAGCTCGAGCGCCTTATCGACTAGCTCCATCTGAGATGCAAGAGCTATCCAATCAGTTACAGGAACTATTGGATAAGGGTTTCATACGCCCAAGCTTTTCACCTTGGGGAGCTCCAGTACTGTTTGTTAAGAAGAAGGATGGTTCGTTCAGAATGTGTATTGACTACAGGGAGCTGAATAAGCTGACAGTCAAAAATCGGTACCCCTTACCGAGGATTGACGACTTATTTGACCAGTTGCAAGGATCCAGTTATTATTCGAAGATAGATCTACGGTCCGGATACCACCAACTTAGGGTCCATGAGGAAGATGTGCCGAAAACAGCCTTCCGAACTAGATACGGCCATTATGAGTTCTTAGTGATGCCTTTCGGGCTAACTAATGCGCCGGCTGTGTTCATGGATCTGATGAACCGCGTGTGCAAACCATATTTGGACAAGTTTGTGATTGTGTTTATAGATGATATTTTGATTTACTCTCGGACCAAGGCCGAGCATGAGCAACACCTGAGATTGATTTTGGAATTGTTAAGGAAAGAAAAGTTGTATGCGAAGTTTTCCAAGTGCGAGTTTTGGCTTAGAGAAGTTCACTTTCTCGGTCACGTTGTAAACGAGAAAGGAATACACGTTGATCCTTCCAAAGTCAAGGCCATCGAAAACTGGGAAGCGCCAAAAACCCCAACTGAGGTGAGGCAATTCCTAGGACTAGCTGGCTACTATCGACGCTTCATTGAGAACTTCTCCAAAATAGCTCTACCTCTGACCGCGCTAACTCAGAAAGACAAGAAGTTTGTTTGGGGCGAAAATCAGGAAACAGCATTCCAATTGTTGAAACAGAAATTATGTAGTGCGCCAATTTTGTCTTTACCCGAGGGGACGGATGACATCGTCGTTTACTGCGACGCTTCACATCAGGGACTCGGATGTGTCCTTATGCAGCGAGACAAAGTCATAGCGTATGCCTCGCGCCAACTCAAGACCAATGAAAAGAACTACACAACGCATGATCTGGAACTTGGAGCGGTTGTCTTCGCGCTAAAGATTTGGCGCCATTACCTCTATGGTACAAAGTGTATAATCTTTACGGATCACAAGAGCCTTCAACATATATTTGATCAAAAGGATTTAAACATGAGGCAACGAAGATGGGTTGAATTGTTGAACGATTATGATTGTGAAATAAAGTACCACCCTGGAAAGGCGAATGTGGTAGCAGACGCGCTAAGTAGGAAGGAGCGAATAAAAACGCTACGAGTCAAGGCTCTAAGGTTGACCATTCACGCAGATCTCTCTACCCGCATCCGAGACGCTCAGCAAGAAGCCTTGAAACCAGAGTTTGTTAAAAACGAATGCCTTGGGGGTATGGTTAAAAGTTTGGAACTGAAAGAGAACGGCAATCTATATTTCGCTAACCGCATATGGGTCCCTCTCAAGGGAGGATTGCGCGAGCAGGTCTTGAACGAAGCTCACAAGACGCGATATTCCGTACATCCTGGCGCAGACAAGATGTACCAAGATGTTAAAACGCTGTATTGGTGGCCCAATCTTAAAGGCGCCATCGCGACGTATGTCAGTAAGTGCCTGACGTGTTCGAAGGTAAAGGCTGAATACCAGAAACCATCAGGGTTGCTTCAACAGCCAGAAATTCCCATGTGGAAGTGGGAACAAATCTCTATGGACTTCATCACCAAACTGCCAAGGACACCTGGGGGTTATGACACAATATGGGTTATTGTGGATCGGCTAACTAAGTCAGCACACTTCCTGCCGATCAAGGAAACCGATAAGATGGAAAAGTTAGCCCGATTGTATATTCGAGAAGTAGTTTCAAAACATGGAGTCCCAGTGTCCATCATTTCTGATAGAGATAGTCGGTTCACATCAAGGTTTTGGAGATCGTTACAAGGGGCTTTAGGTACTCGTCTGGACATGAGTACGGCTTATCATCCTCAAACG
Organism: Bidens hawaiensis; assembly: GCF_021521415.1. NCBI lineage: Eukaryota > Viridiplantae > Streptophyta > Magnoliopsida > Asterales > Asteraceae > Bidens > Bidens hawaiensis. The sequence goes on along the minus strand of NW_027491035.1, from coordinate 436,071 downwards.
GATGGGCAAAGCGAGCGAACAATCCAGACATTGGAAGATATGCTACGCGCGTGCGCAATCGATTTCGAAGGTAGCTGGGATACTCATCTTCCATTGGTTGAATTTTCTTACAACAATAGCTATCACACAAGCATTAAGGCTGCGCCGTTCGAAGCTTTGTATGGGCGCAAGTGTAGATCCCCACTGTGCTGGGCTGAAGTGGGTGACAAGCAAATGACTGGTCCAGAATTGATCCAAGAAACAACAGACAAGATTTTTCAGATAAGGGATCGCCTTAAGACAGCGCGCGACAGACAGAAGAGTTACGCAGATGTGCGAAGGAAACCATTGGAGTTTCAAGTAGGGGATAAAGTACTTTTGAAAGTCTCTCCATGGAAAGGAGTCCCCCGTTTCGGCAAGCGAGGAAAGTTGAATCCGCGCTTCATTGGACCATTTGAGATCCTGGAAAGGATCGGTCCGGTTGCTTATAAACTCCGTTTACCCGCCGAACTCAGTGGAGTTCATGATACGTTTCATGTGTCCAACCTCAAAAAGTGCTTATCTGACGAAACGTTGATTTTGCCGATGGAAGAGATTCACATCGACAAACAGCTGCACTTCGTAGAAGAACCTATAGCAGTGACCGATTGGAAAGAACAAAAGTTACGCAGGAGCAAAATCAAGTTAGTAAAGGTTCAATGGAACTCGAGGCGTGGGCCTGAGTTCACTTGGGAAAGAGAAGATCAGATGCGCAAGAAATACCCACACCTCTTTCAGAGCATGGCTTCTGCCAGCAACGTCTCCTAAATTTCGGGACGAAATTCGTTTAACGAGGGGAGAATGTGACACCCGGTAAATTCCCAATCCCTTAAACCAAGTAATCAACCTAATAATTAGGTGATTGTAAATGATAAGCGCGTGCATTTGTTATGTGCGCCCTGCGCGAGCGCGCCATGTTAGTCAGCGCGTGCATTTGTTATGTGCGCCCTGCGCGAGCGCGCCATGTTAGTCAGCGCGTGCAGTTGTTATGTGCAACCTGCGCAAGCGCACCATGTTAAGAACCAGCGTGAGCATATGTTATATGCGCCATGCGTGAATGTTTTGGCTCTATGTTTTCATATAACTTAACGTTATGTTGTCTATGGGTTGACCATCCCGCATAATGCTAAGGCGGGTGCATCCTAAATCGTTTATGCGCGTGCGGAAGGGAACTAACCTCCCCGCATGGCGGGAACATTGAGAGCTAGTTTGTCTGAAGCTCCAAGATGGAATTGACTTCAACATGACTGATCACTATGTTGAAATACCAAGACCCCCTGGAGAATCTACAAATGAAACTCAATGTCCCTAACTGCGAGAAGGTTACGCACCTACCCGCAGCAAAGAAATGTCCTTCACGCAGAAAGCTATGCGCACAAAGTGATGCGCACTGAACACTTAGTCTATTCTCCAGACATAAGGAGATTACTCCCGCCCAAAAGGAAACCGTAGCGTGTTTCAGAGATTTTCCACTTTTTACTGTACACTGACAAAAGTACCTGAAAAAGCACACTGTAACATGAAAAGTCAACTGTCAGCCACCCTATTCTCACCAACCCCAGACCTGCATGTTCTGTCCAAATCAAATCAATATCTTTTATCCACCACTCCACTCTTAAATAAATAATAATAATTTCCATACTTTATCATCATTACACCTAGATATGAAAAGATTTCAATCCCCTAAAGCGAGGGATTGTGTTCCCTTGAGTTTGCCTATAAATTTGTAACCTAAATTATCACCCAAAACACACTTCAAAGAACTACAAACTTGCACTAATCCTCTCCCAAGCACCCGTTGTTTCCAGCTCCGATCCTGTTACTAGGTAAGCCGAGAATATAACCTTGAGACCTACTATCCAACCCTTATGTTCTCCCATTTCTTGATCTTAATATATATACTTCTTGTTATTTAATCGTATTCTAGACCTTCGATTCCGAGGCCAACACCAAGAAAACCCGAATCTCGATTAATCCCTTAACAAGAACCACAGGTGAGTCTCACAGCCCCTATTTTCACTGTTTTCACTGTTTTTAAACTACTTTCGGGGCGAGGGACACGTACTTAAATAATGTTTTATCATGGTATACTTACAAGCTATGCAAACGATTACGTGTTTAAGTTATGTTTCATGATGAGCAATGCGAACAGTTATCTATGGTATTTCGATGTTAGTGCACCAGATTCGAGTAAGTGATCACTTTACCATTGGAACTCTAAGGGTAGGGACTGCTGGTTTGATCCGCCCACTCGTAGGGGTCGCACCTCTTACACAGACGAGTGTCTAGCACGGGGCAGTACTATGGGATTGAGCCCGCTCGTAGAGGTCGCTCCTCTTACGCAGACGAGCGCCTTGTTTTCCGGCACAACGTCCGCGCGTAACCCGCGAGACGGTATTACAGTATTATTCGCTCGTAGTGGCAGCGCCACTTACACAGACGAGCACAGTTTTCCAGAAGTGTCCGCGCGTAACCCGCGGGACGGTATTACATTATTTTAGCTCGTAGTGGCAGCGCCACTTACACAGACGAGCACAGTTCCCAGAAATGTTCGCGCGTAACCCGCGGAACGATTTTATCAGAATATGTTGATAGAACTATGTTTTACCAAGCATGTGTTTTAATGATGCTACCAGAATTATGTTTCAGAATGTTTATGATGCAATACGATTTATCAAGTTACTAAAACTTGTGAACTCACTCAGTTTATACTGATTCAAATGTTTTTACGTGTCTTTCAGGAGATAACTAGGTAGCGCATGGAGTCACACTTAGAGCACCTCACGCTGAACATCTAAACTAGCTTTTTGGAAGATTTTAGTTCTATCCCTTCGATGCGCGTGGTTGTTCCCGCCGCGCATGGGGATATGGCGTGGAAATCTTCAATAATTTTTATACTTGGATGTTTTTATAATTTTTAAACAATGTAATGTATTTGTATTAAACTTTTCATGCGCAATGAAAATCTTTGAATGTTTGCAATGGCCCGTGCTTAATTATCAATCCCCACTCGCGCGCGCCCGGCTGTTTCCGCCGTTCAGGGCCGGGTGTGACAGGAAGCAAGGAATGAAAAACTTTTTAAAAATTAGGAGGTCAAGATCGATTATATAATTAGGGAGATTAAGTCTTTAGGTTTTCGGTGGTATAATCATAGATCGAACAAGGACCAAACTGATTGGTTAAATTGGTGTAATTTTGTCTTTATGTAGTGGTATTTGTTCTTGTGTTTGGCTGCCCTCTGACTTGTGGATGGTGCCTGCTCGGCTCTTTTGCATGTTGTTTATAAAAGTATACTTTTTGGAAAAAAAAATTATTTACTTAGTTTCTCTTAATGGCGTTTAATTTATGCATTCATGGTGGTTATACCGCCGTAAAGTGTAAATGGGTGATTAAGATTGCTAATTAATAGTATTAGTTGTTGACCACAAGCTAAACATTTGCTAATTTCATATAATATTTCCATCACTTAACTTTAAATGTACGCGTTTAGGTATTTAGTTAACCAAGTATTGATAAAAATGAGTTCGCGCATACTTAACGTTTGACTTTACGTACTCTTTTGTGTGTAAATTTATTGGCATATAATAACTTACATGCTCAAAGACTCATTTTGCGTTTTGATGCTCAAATATTTTATTAAGTAATAGGAAAAAAAAAACGAAATTAAGCTATAGTCGTATAACTAGAATTCAAATCTCCTGGTTTGTCTAAACATTTAATAGAGACTTTTATAAATAAATTATCACCAACTTTCATATAGGTTATTCTATTCGTATGCAGCAAAGTCTATAATTACCTAGCGTGTGTGACTTGCAAGAATGATTTTACTTAACTCGCGATGATTAAATAGCAACACGTTTAATGGAAGGAAAATTAGCCTAACACAAGTAACCATAATTAAGCCTTAAAGTTGTACGAGCGTTGACCAAATTTGGCGGGTGTCACAGATGCTGCAAAGGAAGCTGCTAGGATGAAGAAATTCATCACCGACCTCGATATGGTTCCAGGTATAGAAACCAGTCGAGGTGTTCTGTGAAACACATGTGTCATTGCTCAAACTAAAGAGCCCAGATTTCATCACAGAGCCAAGCAGGAAGTTTCACCTTATACGAGAAATACTGGAATGAGGAGTCATCATATTAAGCAAAATAAACACATATCAAAGCTAGAAGACCCATTCACGAAATCGATGACTCAGAACAAGCATGACCAACACAGGGTATCTATCGGTCTTAGATTCGATAAATATATGTTTTGATTTAATATCTGAAGATGTACGAACATTCAAACAGTTTCTGGAATTTACTTTTGATTTAATGGTTAAATGAACATATTGAATCTTATAACTATGTTTGATTTTAATACGTTTAATCCATGAATCTTGTATTCTTAATTATTCGTAATCGATCAGACTCATGGGAACGACTCTCCATTAAGAGTACTACTCTGACTTTGAACTCAAGGAGTTGACTTCCAAACTCACATACCTCATTATGAATGATGTTGGATGTAACTCGCGTCAATTTATCTTCATTGATCTGAGTCATAAGATGTTTTTTGAGTTTGGTATACTCATTTAGTATCCCTTGACCTGAGATGCATACAAGAACTTCCGTTTAACAAAGACTATTCTTTGATCAGTGTCAACCGTTGTCGCGTAACTGCTAGTCATAAAGGCATTGGTGGGGAGTAGTTATGAAATTAAGTGGGAGTTGTATGTAGTCAAGATAGGATTATGTACTCTTACATTATATGTAAAAATTAGACATCATGACGCCCTTGTTGATTCAATCTGGTGATGTGTGAGGCCTCACCCAAACTTAATGTGTGTTTGATTGGACCACAAAGATTCTAGATCTAGAAAAATAATAATTGAATGCCATGTGAGATTGAATCTGATCCATGTCTCATTATTCAATTGATGTCCTAAACGAAAATGATAGATGACAATGGTTACCATAAGCACATTGTCATGCAACATAGCATGCTAAATCCACTAAAACCTAGATATTGCTAATTATAGAAAGAACACAAAACAAACAAACACACGATTCACTCAAAATATTTCCATTAGAATATTCATAAGCATACAATTGGAAATGCTTTAGGGTTTCCGATGGAATGTTAGGTACAGCTGCCTTTCGTACAGAGAATAATCAGTGTGTCGTAAAAGGTGTGTAATCAACCGTTGTCATAAATATAGCCCAATATTCCCTTATATAGGCACCTAACAATCATTCTATAAACCCTAATCGTTAAGAAACATTCTCAAAATAAACACAAGTGTCAAAACAGATCTTCAAGTATACTTTTCTCTCTATCAAGTAGACCTAGTAATTCTTGTAACACCTCGGTTTTACCAGTTTATATTACCCGACCCGTTTCAGGTTCAGGAAATTTTATCAACAAAAATATTGCGTTTATCGAGTAGTTATTAATTTATTTTAATTACTTATTATATTTATTTATTAAATATATATAACTTTGAAAAATCTACAATTCTTACCTTAAACCATACTTTAATCCTATTATGTTTCCACCTTTTTAGTCTAGGGACTAATATGAAATTTTGATATATTATATAATGTTAGTAATTCACCATCAAGACCCTTTAACCCAATAACCCATCCTCTAACCCGTATTCATGATCCAATAACCCTACTCGTGACCCGTTTACGTATCTTGCGTCTTAATCTTCGCTCCTAACATGGAATAGATATATGTAAATTAATCTTATTACCTTAATCGACCTCACCAACGTAATTGATTAGGAGACAAGATCAACGACACCAATTGATTTTATTATTACCATCTTTAACCCGTTTATTGATACACATTAAATCGATCACAAAAATTCAATTAAACGCTCTGGTAGAATCATTATTGCAGCGCCAACATGAACACTAAACTTAATTATGATATCTTGGTCATTTGCTTCGTGTTCGTGATCCATCTTTGGACGACGACGTGACGTGGTTGATGGCCAGCAATTAAACATCGTTGGAGGTAATTAATTTTATGGTTTTGATCGTCGTTTGTTCCTCGTCGTTAGCCCTAACTTTAATTACTTGAATCATTAACAGATTAAACGATTTGAAAATTAGGGTTTAAAGAAATTGGGGGTTAATCTGGGAATTGTATTCAATTTAGTTTTTTCTTATGTTATAACCAACATGGAGTCTAGTTCATTTGGTTTGGCTCTGGGTGAATTGTGCTTTTGCCGGCCAATGGCGCGGGTTCGACTCCCGGCCATGGTAGGCATTTTATATGTATTTTTATTTTTACTTATTTTACTCTTTTAATGAGTATTTATCAATTTAATATAATTAATATTCAATATTATATTAACGTTATTCTATAAACCGATATATGAACCGATTCGTTTTCTGAACTTTGATAAAAAGCCATATATACACTACTACGTGAATATCGACCTTCGGCCACACATGTGGCCTGGGCGATTTGTCACACTTTGGCTACAAAGTGTGGCTAAAAGGTCTTTGACCATGTTTGAAAACTTTCCAGAATGTTTTGGCCATACATATTATTCTTCATGTGACCATTCTATATCTACTCAGGTACTTTTCATCACACTTTGAAAAAAAACTGTAACTAAAACTAGCCACATTATAACAACGTGTGGCGAAATGTGACCTACAGTCATAGTTTGTTTGATCTTTGATACATGTGACCAAAAACACATGCATTAGCCACAAACTGTGACATTTAACTAGCCACATGTTTTAATAGTGTGGCCAAATGTGACAAACGGCTACTGTATTGATAAGAGATGTGTCTAAAAGGTAAAAGATATAGCCACTTATATTACGTTGTGTGACCTAATGTCACATTTTCTAGCCACATTTTTAACAAAGTGGCGAAATATGACGAACAACCGTTGTATTTATTAGTAATGTGGCTAAAACTCTTAAAATATATGGCCACTTATACGAGGTTGTGTGACCAAAGAGTAGTTTACTTTTATTTTTCCAAAGTTTTTTATTGTCTCGGATACACTTATTTTGTGGGGCTATAAGTGATAAATTGTCACACTTAAATACTTTTAAGTGTGTCTAGATGTAATTAATGGCCACTTATATGAGGTTGTGTGACCAAAGAGTATGTTAGTTTTATTTTTATAAGTTTTTTATTGTCACGGATACACTTATTATGTGTGACTATAAGTGAGAAATTGTCACACTTAAATATTTTTAAGTGTGTCCAAATGTAATTAATGGCCACTTATACGAGGTTGTGTGACCAAAGAGTATCTTAGTTTTATTTTTTATAAGTTTTTTATTGTTACAGATACACTTATTATGTGTGGCTATAACTGATAAATGGTCACACTAAATATTTTTAAGCGTGTCCAAACTTAATTAATGGCCACACGTTGATTTGACGAGTGGCGACGTCATCATTGCCTTTACAGTTTCTTGTGCCGCCAATTTCAAATTGTCAGGGAGATGTACCGCCGGGTTCCGATGGTGTTTAAATACCGGTCACAATCACAATCACAATCACAATCCACAATCACAATCTACTTCAGATTTATTTCCGATAATGGCTTCTTCATGGATCGTACGTAAACTCGGTGATCATTCCCCCATCTACTACGACCCCACATTTTTCACCATTTGTTTCCACTTTTCTTCCAGCGCCGTCCGAAAGAATCAAAGGGTGAGGTTTGTGGACTATGTCCACCCTCAAACCTTCACGTACCAACAACTTAACCGAATGGTTAGGTGGCTTGGGTACACGACTGCTGATTATTTCAGCATTGATATGGTAGTGCCGGGAATCGAGGTGGCGTACATTGAGTTGAACAACTTGGAGCACTTCAAGGCTGTGTCCGTTTATGGGGCATTCCGTGGTCAGGTGAACCTTCGCCTCCAAAGGATTAAGGACTCCACCTACACCTCGGATGGCATGTACGAGAGGATCATGCCCTCTCATACTCCAGAAGAGAATCCAGATGTAGATTCGGATACGGAATCTGATGGCCGGACTCCAGAAGCCTCGAATCCGATGGATATCGATGTAGATTCCGATATGGAATTGGATGCTAGGAGTTAGTTTTATGTAATTTAGTTTTCTATATTAATATAAATGTTATTATTGTAAATGTTATTATATTTTGGTATTAATATGTTATGTGAATGTTATTATTGTAAATGTTATTATTAACTGTAAATGTTATTATTATATTTTGGTTGCGTATTTGAAGCGTAGTTGATGTTGATTTTTTATAATTAACTTTAAAATAGATGTTAGTGTGAGTGAATAACAAAATAGACCTAAAATTTAATTTTTTGTAGTTGAGACAGTAATTTATTGTAGTTCACTTGATTTGTAGCGTATCTAGTAAGATATACTAGTTTTTTTTATTTTAATTAACTTGAATGTAGGCTATTATTACATAAATATATTTCCAAGATTTCTGACAGGTATTTAAAGCATACAAAGCGTGTGATATACTAGTTTTTTTTATTTTAATTAACTTGAAAGGCTATCATTACATAAATATATTTCCAAGATTTTGGACAGGTAGTAGGTATAAATGTAATTAATTTCCAAAATTAATTAGCTTCTGTGCGTTTCCAAAGCGTTTGGAAACCATTTTGACAGGTAGTAATTAGTATGCAGTTATGACGGTAGATCATTACACACGATTGGGTGTTATAACAACGGTAAGCCATTATACACGGATATTTTTGGATATAATTCGGGGTGTAGTGACGATTACACACAAATTGATATCGGATATAATGACAGAATATCTGAATTTTAATATATATATATATATATGGGAGATTTCAATTAAGAACCCCTTTGAGTTTTAAGAACTCGAAAGAACTCAGTGTAACGATTTTTTTTCGAATTTTTTTTACACATGCGCAATATATGTAAGTTACATACACGTAAAAAAATTACAGAATTTTTTACGCACCGAGTTGACTTTTTACACATGTGTAATGGACGTAAAAGTTAGTGTAACCACTTACATATTTATTCTCTCTCCAACTTTGACTTTTTTGCCAAATTTAATCTCAACCACATATTCCAATCCATTTAATTAAATTTATGGCCTAGAATTGAGTTCTTAAGTTTTTAAAACTCAAAATGGTTCTCAAAATATCCATCCCCTATATATATCTCTCTATATATAGTATATATATATACTATATATATAGTATATAATTTTTAAATAATTAAGACATTAATTTTTAAATAATTTACAACGCTCAAAGCATTATGTACAACATTAACTAGGGATAAGAATGTAATTGACAAATTAAATCTCACGTGCATTTAAGGTTTCTTCAAAATAATTATAATTTTAATTCCTTAAAATTACAACATTGGTTCTTAATCTTTTACCTATATTATTTTATTTTCACTTTTAACCCAATTACCCCCGCGATTTTTAAACAATCATAACCTTTTCATACGTTAATATATTTTAAAATAATGACATCATAAAAACGAGCATTTTATTATCTTTAATTTGAGTATGATATTACTATAGTTTTCGAAGTAAAAAAAAAAATTTATGCAAAAATATTTTTGGTTTGGTTTTATGGTTCTAAATTAAACCATGAGCCAACTTTACACGTTTATTTGTCGTCGAAAACCGAAAATGAATAGTTTAAAAGTAAAACCCAACTAAGCCATACCATTACCAACGGTTAGGTTTCGATATATTTTGTACTTCAATAAAAAAACAATTGAGTTTAAAACTTAAAATAAGAATTGTTAATTTGCATATACCTTCACTTCAAACTTAGAACCAACTAATACATTATTAAGAGAATTATACAATGGACAAAGATAACTTTGACCAAACAAATAATAAACCTTATTAGAATAAATAGAAGACAAAATCATAACAAGAACAAAGCTTATAAAAAACATGTTGGAAATTGGGCTAAATTAAAGCTGTAATAGACGAGTTTGCTTGTATTAAATATAACTTTATTTAACTATATTTTAACTATGTCTAATATATATTTTAAAACACATCTACTACTAAATAAGTAAATAATTGACATTTTAATATGTACGACCAGCTCCGGTTTAAACCGAGAAACCAAATTGGTGAACGGTCTCACAATTTCAAACGAAATAATGAACATCTATATATATATGGGTGGGATCAAGAGAGAACTCCTCTTAAGGAGAGAACTAGAGAACTCCATTAAAACAATTGATTTTACATAATCAATGGTAAAAAAAATAAGGGAATAGGAAAATAGAAAAACAGATGGGTTTTTAATGAGAGGGGGTAAAATTGGAATGGGCCTAAATCTGAACCGTCATTATCTCTACCCTCCCCTATATCTTTCACCAGATATAGGGCTTCTCCATAGTCGCTATTTTGATCGTATATCTTGGCCAAATCAGTTGCAGACTCGAGGACACACCATAAGAACTATTACAGGTAAACGATTATAATCTTCAATTACACACAACATCTCATCGATTAGGCATTAAGCACTCAATCGAGCAAGAACAGATGTTGTCACATTTATTATTGTGAGCCTAATCATGTATTATTGTTTAAACCGTGCGCATGTGAAAGTTATCTTCCTGAGCGGATCTAATTTAAATGAACTTGTTCAGTAGTATTCGATCCCCGATTTGAAGGTATTGTCATAATTTTGGACTTTTGAACAGAGGTTAGGTAGCTGCTCAGATTTCTAGTTTGTTAAGTTTAATTGTTAATTTGTTGAATTTGATACTTGATGCTGAATTTGATATTAATATGTTGACTTTGATTATAAATATGTTGAATTTGATTATTATTTGTTGAGATTGATCACTAGGTTATTTTAATGTGTGAAATTTATTTTAAAATAACTGAATTTGATCCAACTTGTTGAATTTGATGTTAATATGGAGAATTTTACATTAATATGTTGCATTTGATTGTTAATTTGTTGAATGTGATATATTTGTTGGAAAGACTATTGCATGTGATATTAATGTGCTGGATTTGTTATTCTGCTGACATTTGTTACTAATTTGCTGAATTGAATACTAATTTATTAAATGATGAGCCTAACTTATTTGAATAGTGCACATATGTAATACTCATATTGCATATGTGAATAAACATAATCGAATGTTTGTTTTAAGGTTGTACATATACATTATAGATATGAAGACATGAGGGTTATAACAATTGACCAAAAAGTGAAACATGGGAGATTATTGGAAAACGAAGACGAGGCCGGTTCAAGTGTCCACGATAAAGTCTTGATGGTATGGTTTAGATAAGATTTAAATAATGCGCATATATTATTGTGATGTGTACACTTATATCAATGACATTACATGTTGTATTACATATATGCAGTATGTTTATTTATTGTGTGTTGTATTATATATATGCAGTGATTAGCTATTATGTTGTATTAAATATATATAGCACTAACTGTTACATACATATGCAATCAATTGTATTGCATATATGTAGTATGTTTATCTATTGTTTGTTGTATAACATATATGTAGTGTTTAGCTATAACATGCATATACATTATGTTATACTACTTATATGCAGCTTTTAATTTTTATATGTATGTGCAGATTGTTGTATTACATATATGCGTAGTATAATTGCATTACGTGTAGGAAACATAGTTTGTCACGTGTCAATTTTGGAAACAGTAAAAATTAATGTTTTTTTTTATTTTTTTCACATAATCACATTTTTTGAGAGTACTTAAAACGTGGTGGTAATCCAAAGACAAGAAATATGCAATGAGCAAGACCGACACATGTGAAGATAGATTAGGAAGCAAGAAGCAATTCACAAAATTGTGGTGTTTGTTATGAGGCATGTGAGGTGTTTCAAAGCTAAGGATAGGAAGAATGAACAGTTAAAAGCTTCTTAAAATGTTCTATGCCACAAGTATTACACTTTTAGATGCCAGTATATTAAAGCAACAAGTGTTGAAGATGCAATAAAGAACGAAAATAAAAGATCCAACAATAGGATTGGTTAAAAGTTTTTTTAATGATTTAATGATATTTATAATTGGTTTGCATACTAATTGTTAAAAATAGATATGTCAAGATAGTACAAATTTGAATTTGAATATGAATATTATAGTATATTTATGTGGCGGTGTTAGTCGATGTATGAAATTTTAGCCATGTGTTACGGTAACAAAAATCCGTATTTATGTGCATAGACGCATGTAATACAATTGTAAGAAAAACGTATGATATGGAGTACACGTATATAATGTTTAAAATGTAGGTAAGACACATTACCATGTGTATACACAGACATATATGATTGGATTAAAAATGTATAAGGGGTACACATATACAATGTTTTTAAACTAACAATTCAAAAAAAAAACACACACACACACATTTAATACAAAAGTCCAACCATCAAACTGGTGAATGAGATATCTTATCTGCATCTTTCTCCTTAAAATAAATATAGTTATTTTTTGTTATTATAAATGGTAATACTAATAGTATTACATATATGCAATACTAAATATTAAATGCATATGTGCTTATATAATAGATATACACACTCATTGCATATATATATAACATGGTTTATTGTTTTGTATACAGTTCTTGTATATTAAATGCATTTATGGTATGTTGTATTATATGTATGAAACACTTGTTCATTACGTGCATATATAATATGTTGTATTACATATACGCAGCAGTTAACTATTATGTATATGCAACACTAATCTATTAAATATATAGAGAGAGTATGTTGTATTGCATATATGTAACACTTATATATTTCATGCAAATGAAGTATGTTGTGCTACATATATGCAGCACTTGTCTGTTACGTAATATGAAATATGTTGTATTACATATATACGGTAGTTGCCTATTACATACATATGCAGTCTGTTGTATTGCATATATGCAACACTTACAATTGATTGGATTGGAGTGTGTTTGCTAAGAAGCATATGGAATGTTTCAGGGTATTGTGTTACCTACATGCATATATTAGTTGCTAAATGCATATGATTATATTATATTCCATATATGCATTTATGTGATATACATAATAATATTAATATTGCAAAACACCAAAACACAATTGATTCATAACCCTCCAAATTTTCTCATCAAAACTGCCAATTGATTAACGCAATTGATATACACATACTCAGAATCATTAACCGACTCTCAATCAACCTTCAATTTCATCAATATAACTCTAATTTTGGCGTTTTCTGTCCAATTTTGACTGATGAAGAACTCAAGTTCCTAGATCTGAAAATTTGTTGACTAAAACTTGAAATTGAGCATTCAATTTGTTCCATAACAACTCGAAATCATTACTATGTCATCAATCTCTCATCAACTCAAACGAATATCAGATCTGGGTCATCAATTTATGAAGGCGTATGATGAACACGATCATTTAGGGAAGCTGTGAATTATTGTATTATTTGGAATGCATTTTTAAAAAAATAACCCTCTACTTATGAGTCCTCTAGTTCGCTCCCTAAGAATGAGTTCTCTCTTGATCTTTTCCCTATATATATATATATATAATTTTCTGAAAGTTTATATATATATAATTTTCTGAAAGTTTAACATCAACCCCAAAATGACTAAACTCTATGATTGAGTTAAAACAAAGAGTTATTATTAGAAATATTTGTGTCCACGGATCGATACATGGTTTTTACCAATACTATTCTACATATACGATAGATACATTTGCCTATTTTGTGTGTGTTTAGTATTAGTAAAAATCACTTTTATAAATTTAAAACACGATCTTGTGCGAAAGCTAAATTCCAATCATTTATACTTTTTAACCACTCAAGCACATCAATTAATTAATACACACTATTGAATATATGCAAATACAATACTAATAATTATATACAAAACACACTATCGCATATATGTAATATAACACTAATGCACGTATGTACTATATCGATTTTTTTATTTTTGTATATAATATAACACTATTGCAAATATACAATAAAAACAACTGTATATATGTTATTCAGCACTATTTCAAATATCAAAATGCAGTAATGCACATTATTGCACAAGTTTTTTTTTTTATATTTTGTTTGTGGTGAAGAATAACAACATATAAGAAGAATGAAAGAATAAAAAAACAAAAAATATTTTTTTAGTTAAGTTAAAAAGATTTCATTATTAGTTCTCTAGTTCTCTCTATAAGGAAGAGTTCTCTCTTAATCATTTCCCTATATATATATATATATATATATATATATATATATATATATATATACTCATCCTATATATATAGGGTTGGTATCATTTAAAAACTCTAAAAAAGTTAAGAACCTTTAGGAACCTTATACAACTAAACATTTTTTTAATTTTTTTTATACATTATAACTATTTAAGAGTAGTTTTATCATCTTTCATATAAAATTTTTTGATACATATATTAATCACAAGTTTACATATGTGTAAAATTTATGTACTAACAAATTTACATATGTGTAAAACAAAATATAGATATGTATAAAAACTAATTTTCAAAATTGTAATTGTAAATATTAATATAAAAAATGATAAATCTTCACTCAAACAGTATTAACATACAAAATTTTTTATAAAAAATGTTAGTTTTTAAGGGTTCTTTCAAGTTCTTAAATAATTTAACTGTTCTGTAATGATACTCATCCTCCATATATAAAGGGATGGTTCATGCGAGAAGTCAAGTTATAGCGAGAAGTGTGAGAAATCAATCTGGACCATTGATTACATTAATCAAAGGTACATATTGATTATGGCAAATTAGTAATTATTAGTAATATCATATACATGTTTTTAATGTGAAAGGGGTATTTTTGTATTTTATATGCAGACACTCAATAATGAAATTCCCACATGTTTCTCCTAAAATTAAGCTACAAACGTTTATAATTATCAAAACATAAAATGATTTATAATTGGCTACATTTAGCATTTGTTCTTTTTTGAAATGAATATAATAATTGTTCTTTTTCAACGTTCATAGTATATACATTAGTTTTACATTACAGTATTAGTTAATGATAATACAAATTTAAATATTTAAAAGTGTGTCTAGACTACATTAGTTTTGCCTACACTACAACATTTAGCTATGTCTACACAAAATCTAAAAGTGTGACTACACTACACTATATTAGTTATGGCTAGAGGTGCACAAAAAAACCGGTTCCGGAACCTAACTGGTGGAACCGAACCGGAACCGGTTCCAGTTCCAACCCGGTTGGAACAATACCCGGTTTGGGTATTTTTGTACCCGAAAATCGTACCCGGTTCTCCTATTTGTATGTCAGTACCAGTTCCAACCCGGTTCCTACCCGGTTCTTAATTGGAACCGGTTCGGTTCGTACCCGGAAAAACCGGTTCCGACGGGTTTTTTTTGAAGGGTCAAACAAAAGTCAAACTAGCCGTTGGAACCGGTTCCAACGGTAATATAGCCGTTGGAACCGGTTCCAACGGTAATATAGCCGTTGGAACCGGTTTTTGATGCCCAAACCTATATATAACTTGTTTCCATTACTTGTTTCACCACCAAACTCAAAAACAAACTAAAATACTACTCCTTTAGCAAACCCGTTCCTTTACCCGACCATCCAACTAAATATTATTATGGCACCCATCAAAAAAACTAACAACAAGGCTAAGAAGAGTGTTTTTGTTACCCCCGTTCCTGTTACGGAGGACCCAAGGGTTGTTACGGTAGTCAACCATAACCGCAACCAAGACATATGGAAGAATTGGGATTTGATTGTGGATGACGAAGGTTATCAAAAGGCTCGTTGCAAACTATGTGGTTCAATATTAAAGCACGATTCCAACTATACTTTGAGAAAGCACATCGAGAAGCCATATTGCAAGGCGTTGAAAGGGATTGGCGCGACCGATCAAATTGACTTGGATCAAATTGACCCTGCTTTAAGAAACTTCGAGCAATATTTGCAACGTGCCAACTCATGTGAGTCGGTCATGAGACACAAATCGTAATGAACCCAAACATCGGGGCATCTTGTTGTTTCGATCACCATAACAATGTCATCATTGGTTGCCATTTGTTGTCGGTTTAAGGTTAATTGTGGTTTGGAGTGTGTTTTATAGTTTTGGAAGTGGTTTAACAAGTAAACAAACAAACCTTGCTATTTATGGTAAGAAAATAACCTATTTATAGTTAAAAAAACCGGTTCCAACGGTCAAAAACGGCTATATAGCCGTTGGAACCGGTTCCTAACGGCTCTAATATTTAAATTTCAAAAAAAAACCGGTGGAACCGGTTTTTACGTAAAAACCGGTTCCGGTTCATACCCTACCCGGTTCTTAAAAGTTCGCATATCTGGGCATCGGTTCGGGTCGGGAACCGAACCGGTTCTTGATTGGAACCGGTGCCATTTTACAACCCGGTGTGAAAAAACCGGTTTGGAACCGGTTCGGGTTTTCCATTTGAACCCGATTTGTGCACCTCTAGTTATGGCTACGTAACATTTAAAAGTGTATCTACACTATATCAGGTTTTCCTACACTACATTAGTTATGACTACACAACATTTAAAAGTGTGCCTACACTACACTAGTTTTTCCTACACTACATTAGTTATAACTATGCAATATTAATAGTGTACCTACACTACATTAATTATGACTACGCAACATTTAAAAGTATGCCTACATTACACTAGTGTTTCCTACACTACATTAGTTATGAGTATATAATATCGGAAAATATGCCTACACAACATTACGTAGCTATATATAGATTACATAAGATAAACCTACAGTCCATTACTTGATTGAAAATCAAATAAAAAAAACCACTTCACATTTTTACATTCGATATCAAAAATTAAGATAATAATTACCCATGTTTAAAATAAAATAATTTTTGATCAAATGGATTTAAATGGTTCAAATTTTAAATGAAATAAAAAATAGTTTGTAACTTACATTATTTAATAACTTATCATTAATTCAACTATTAATTAGAATTAGTTACAAAACAAAACACTTTGTTGTTTACAAATATACCCTTGTACTTAAATAACTATAAAATAAAAAAGAAATAATTTGATTGGCTAAAATCTTTTCTCGTACTTCTCGCGCTAAGAAACACTTCTGAAATGAACCAAATCCTATATATATATATATATATATATATATATATATATATATATATATATATATATATGAACAAAATCGAAAATTTAAAATGGGTCAGGTTTTGGGTTTGAAAATTAACGAATGTTACAGTATACACCACTTATGGTCACAGAAGGTGATGAGGTGGCAGGTGTAAGCCTATTAGACCAGAAAACCGGTTCCTACCCTACCTGACCCGACCCGCGGATACATAGCAGGTTTCATTATCTTAGAAAAATCGTACAAGAGACCAAACCCGACCCGGATCATTCGTAACCAGTTCCACCTCTAACCGGTCAAAACCCCGACCTGACCAAAACCCGATAAAAACCCATCAAACCCGGCGGATACATAGCAGGTTTCATTATCTTAGAAAAATCGTACAAGAGACCAAACCCAACCCGGATCCTTCGTAACCAGTTCCACCTCTAACCGGTCAAAACCCCGACCTGACCAAAACCCGATAAAAACCCATCAAACCCGATCAAGTATCTAACCATACCTGAAACTGGTTCTCACCTAACTCGGTTCTTGACTTTTATTGACCATACACGAAACCAGTTTCTAAAAATACCCAATTTGTGCATCTAAAAATACCCGATTTGTGCATCTGTAACCACGCTGCTAGCATTACCAAATGCTCCGCTACGAAGAAAGCTCTTCCGAATACGACAAATGCAGAAGCGGGGAAGCTGGAAGTGGCTAAGAAGTCGCAGGAAGAAAGTAGATGACAACTACCCACATCAAACACAGGCTCCAAGCTTCAGCCGATGATGCCCACCACACAAAAGAAGATAAAAAAAATGAAAATACGCATTAAAGGATTAAATTTTGTTTCATACAACCCACTTTAGCCAAAAGAAAGAAACAAATACAAACTTTTTTTGTTAACCCTTTCAAATTAAACTCCTTAACACAACCACAATAGCATGCATTCATCATACAAGATCGAAATAATATAAAAATTTTGTGGGCGTTACAGGGTCTTAACAACAATATTTGGGCGTAGCTGTTGAAGAATCTCAGGTGCAGCTTCGTTGTTACTGAACACATCATCCCAAATTCTTTGGAGATCTATTCAACATAAACAACTGTCATTATGATTCTATCTATGATGTCTTGCAGAATTATCAAAAGTCAAAACACTGATTTGGTCAACAAACCTGATTTGTCTGCAGGTGAAAGGCACATGATGATTGTATTAAATCTTGACACCTTGGGCAAGTTTTCCAAGTATCTGACCGCCAGCTCTGTTTCATCACTGTCGAATATCAACAAAACAAGGTTTCAGTTTACTCAACTAAGTATCTTCAACACTTAATAAGTAGATAATTCATAGTACTACTCTCTCTCTCTCTCTCTCATGAGAGAAACAGAGAAAGAGACACAGGATGAGAAGGAGCCAGCTGTAGAAGATTCCGACCTAGTTTTAAAAAGAAGGAACACGCACAGGATCAGAGATAAGGATTTAGTCACTAATTTCTATTTGGGAAATCTTCCAAATGATATCTCAGTAAAGGAAATTAGAGATGAAAGTGGGAACCTTGGGCACATTGTTGATGTTTTTATTCCTCGTAAAAGGGATAAAATGGGGGGTAGATTTGGGTTTATCAAGTTCGTTAAAGTTGAGGATCCTGATAAACTTCTAAAAGATCTGAGTAATCTAAAATTTGGAGGATTAAAGGTTCAAGTCAACCTTGCTAGATATGACAGAAATGGACAAAAGGTGGTTCCGACTACCCGTTCATCTTCTTCGGGAAGGCAGATTGAAGACGCAGTGAACTTTCGACCAATCTCCGGAGGTTCGAGGGGGTCTTGGTCAGGGGAGTGCATCCCCAGATCATACAAAGAGATGCTAAACGGATCGGGCGGTGACATGAATCCAGATTCGAGGATTCTTAAGGAGGTTGTTTTTAACAATAATCCTTTAGACCTCTCGGGATGCTCTTGGAGGAAGGTATCGTTGGTAGGGGAGACGAAGAGTCTGGGCATTCTATGTGGTTTAAAAGAAGATGTCAAAGCTCTTCGGGTCCCAGGTAAGTTGGAACTTCGTTACCTTTGGGGTTTGAAGGTTTTGTTATCGTTTGAAACGACAGATCACGCGAAAGCATTCCTTCTAGAAAGAGAATCTGATTGGAAGGGGTTTTTTTCCTCTTTGGAGATGTGGGTGGATCAAGAAATAGCTTTTGATAGGGTGGCGTGGTTGCGAATTCAAGGGGTTCCTCTACATTTATGGGATAAGCAGGTTTTCGATCAAATTGCTATGAGGTATGGGGAGGTCCTTCATGGTTCGAAAGCGGGTTTGAGTGATGGAAACCTCTCGTACGATCAGGTGGCAGTTAAGGTTAGCACAGGAGATCAAATTTGTGACACTATTTTGTTGAAGTGGAATAACATCTCCGTTAAAGTTTGGGTGTCGGAAGACGGTGGTTTATGGGCGCCTAATTTTCTCGATACAAGAAACCCAACGCTGATTACTAGCCCTAAATTCTCACCGTCGACAGGAGGATCCGCGATTAAAAATGTTTCACCGGCGTCCTTCGGCGGTAGTTCTCTGGGAGACAGGTTTTCCGATATTCGAGGAAAAGCTGAAAAGTCTACATCATCACTTCTGGGGAATGACGAACTTCATTCTGAATTCTGTACGGGGGACCACATCCCAAAGACGGCAGACCATTTTGTATGTAAAGAAACTAAATGGTCTATCATTTTGAATTTGAATTCAAATCATAATGATAAGGTTATGGGCCTTGAAGTTGGTGAGCCTATTTTGGAGACTAGCTTGGTTTCAGGGGGTCCATTAAAAAGCCCATTAGGTGGAATTATGAGCCCAGTTAGGCTGAGGGGTGTGGGGGGCGCGAGAGGGGGCGCGAGTGGGGGCGCCAGCCAATAATATTGTGACGTGTGGCAGAGAGAGAAACTTGATAAGATGGGTGTTGGTAGTGGTGCTCGCGCCCCGGGGCATGGTGTGGAGGGGCGCGAGAGGGGGCACGAGCGGTTTTTTTTTATTTTTTTATAAATGTATTAAAAAAACGTATTATTAAAAAAACTCATAAATTATTTAAAAAACACACATTAATTAAAAAAACACATTAATATCTAAAAAAAAAATTAAAGTACTAAAAAAAAACATTATTCTTATTCTTCGGCTTGGTCTTCTTCGATCAACCTCTTCCGGATACGTTCCTTTTGTTTTTCCATCAGCATTTGGTCGACCGGATTTAGGTTACTGAAGTCTCTTGTAAGGAATTCCAAATCTCTCATTCTTTTTTTTTCCTTTTAGTCATTAGAGACCACCTCCATGGTTTTGTTGAATTTATTGAGGGATTCAACAAGATCGTTGATGTTTACGGCTTCCCCCTCAGCCGGTTTTTTGCCCCTGGCGTCCCTTCCCAATGGCCGCCTCCTCGGCGGTGAAGACGTTTCCTCCCCCGCAACGTTTAGGTCGAATCCAACCCGGCAATCCGACCCGGCGGAAGTGCTGTACGCTCCAGACGAACTAGTTTTAGTCCGTTTCGGCCGTACTTCCGCATCAACGTCCGGCGCCACCAGCTCAACCCACTTAGAACACCTTCTCAACCTCTCCCACACCTTTACATCGTCCCACGTCTTCACCGTTCCATACCTCCGCAGGCACTCCTGCTTCCACTCTTCGACGGTGAAATTATAAACCGCCAAATCGTCACTGCCACTTGGTCTCATACGACCGGCGTTCCTGTTGAACAGATTAGTAAACAAGCCGACAAATTTTCTGATTTCGGTCCACCGACCCGAAATCATATCGGTGTTCCGCTCTGTACTCCCAACGAGCGAATAGAACGTCTCCCTAACCTTTGTCCAAAAGACCTTGCTCTTTTGGTAGTCCGCTGCAAAATGCATAAATAAATTTGTAAGTCATTTAACTTTTTTATTTAACTTTTTTATTAAAAATCATTTTTAAAAACGTTAAAACAATTACCGCAACGCCGATCCTCAGAAGTGACTATCCAAGCCCGACACAGGGCTTCCTTCTCATCCGATGACCACGGAGTGATTTTCCGTTCCGTCCTTCCGGTCGAAGCCGAACCCGACCCGTCCGTTGCAATTTGTTTTTTCCGGTGGACGCGTCTTCTTTGTCCCGCAGCTTCACCTTCTGGTTCTTGTGTCTCCGGAACTACAAAGTTAGGAGACGGTTGTATGTTGGATGGTTGAAAGCCGGATGGTTGTTGCGACCCCGAATAAAACATCGCTTGGTCCGGTGCCGACCATAAATCGTCGTAACTGTAATCTGAATCTAGGTTTGGGTACCAATTTCCAGCCATGTTTTTAAAAAAAGGTTTGGAAGATGGGGTGATTTTGGGTTTTGGGTGTGGTATGTGATATTGGTATGTGATATTGGTGTTGGTTTGGGTTTGATATAGGTTTAATAGAGAGAAAATTGTATGTTTTATATTGATGTTGGTATGTATTTGATATAGATATATATAGAGAAAAAAAATTTTTTTTTTTATTAACTAAAAGAGCCAACGGCTCATTTTTAAGACCCCAACGTCTCTTTCCCATTTCCCAAAGTCCCTTTACGCCCAACAGCTCCCGCGAGACCCCTTGCGCCAGCCTCTTTTTCCGCGCTCGCGCCCCTCTCGCCCCCCTCTCGCGCCTCGGTGGTGTGGTCCTCGCGCCCCGGGGCGCGACCGGCTGCCCTCTTGCGCCCTTTCTAGCGCTCCACACCCCTCAGCCTTAAAGAAGTTGGGAATAATGGAGATGGAGTATTAGGACCTCTTCGTAAATCTAAAAGTTTAAATAAAACACGTTTGCCGGATCTCAACTTCGCTGATGATATTCTCATGAAACCCAGCAGGAGAATCTTCTCTTTTAATAGCAGACCGAGAAGGAAACGAAGGTCTAAGAGGTGTTCCCATAATCCTAATATCTCATCGAATGATGAAGAATCTAGCTCAAGTGGCGAGACGGGGAGTGAGGATTCAGTACGGTTGGGAGAAACTGCAGACCCAATCCCACAATCAGTGCAACCTGATGGTGGTCTCGAAGATGGAGCTACAGATGAAGATAATGACTTTGAACCCCCGGTTATAGACGAACTCTTGATAGAAAATGAGACTCAGAAGACAATCAATTTGGGTGAACTTCTGGGGGTTAATCTAAGGGAGCATGAAGATCTTGTCAGATCGGTTGTTCGAGGCGAAAGGGAGGCAATTCAACACCAATGAACCTCATTTCTCTTATTTTTACGGGGTCGTTTAAAGGTGGTAATTCGGCTTGGGGGATTCAGATTATATGGGATAATGGGGTTGATTTTGTTCAATTTCAAGGTTCTCAATAGGCTGTATGGTGTGGAGGGTTTAGCGTCATAGAGGCCATAGGATTTTCTTTGGAGGGTTTGAGTTTGTGGATTTTGTTTGGGTAGCGGCCTGGGGTTTTTGGTTCTGTTTTTTATTGTTCTTCCCTGGAGTGTTTTTCAGCTACTTGCTAAGTTTTGGTGTTTTGGTTGGAATGAAATTTTAGCTGTTCAAAAAAAAAACTTACCTGAAAAAGGTGGCAACACATCTAATGATATCAATTAATTGCGATGCGGACAAGGCATTTTTAAATATCTGTGGTAATGCATCAGGATTCGTGACCTGTTGGGTGAGACAATAAAACAAACAAGTTAACAACGTGTAATCGAAAATAGGATGATGAAATATGAACTATGAAAAATGCATTAAAACTTTTTATGGAATAATCTTACAATAATATAATATTTTTTTATAAAAAGATATAGCACGTTCTATGCATAATGGAATAAAAAAATTAAGCCTGTAAACAATGTTCAGTAAACAATTTGTGAATCTACCTATAAAACGAACGAACATGAGCAAAAAAATTTGTTCATTTAATTAAACGAACAACCATGACTACATGTCTCATTTGTTCATTCTTGTTCATGAATGTTAATTTACGATCTTTCATTTAAATTTGTTTATGTTCGTTCATTTACATTCATTAATGTTAACTAGTTTAAGTTGGTTGGTTTACGTTCGTAAATATATTGATATAAAATGTTTGTCCCATTACAACTTACTCTAATTTTGATAACTTTTTAGGCCCAAACATTGTTTTTCACATTACTTTTAACTAGTTTGAGCTCATTTATGTTTGTTCATTTTTGTTCAGTTATATCCGCTAATTTACATTCATGAATAGTTCATTTATACTGTTAACAAGCGAACGAGCATATTCATTTCCTTAACGAACGAATACGAACAAGAAAATCGTGTTCATTTAACTGTTTGTGTTCGTTCAGTTCATCTACAAGCCTGTTATAGATGAACTTTCGGTAAGTTTCAACTTGTTTTCCTTTTAGCCGATCCTTAAAACTTAATTCGTTTGAACCATTAAAATCAAATCATAAGCGAGTTTGTAAACTTTAAAAGAATAAAAATCATGATTCTAGCTTACATGATTAACATGAAAGCAAGTTTCATATTATATTTGTAGTATTCGAACAATAAAGCCCAAATTTGTACCTTTAAGAAACGAGCCTGTAAAGTACGATCGCCAAAAAATCCTCGCCAAGAAGCTTCAAACTGATAAGCTGAAGTCGAAGGAACAATATTTTTTGCCGCTTCAGCAGTTGCAAGAGCCGCTGCACGGGCAGCAAGCTGTTGAACTGAATCTTTTGCAATTTTCTTGCCAACATTCTTACTAATCTGAAAAGATTAAACAACTAGATTAGTGCTTATATAATGTAGTTTTGTAGTCATATCTAATACGGTAACTATTTATAAAATATTTAGAAAAAAAAAGATGCATGCATGTCAACCCGACCCAGCCTGCAATATTTTGAGCTGTACTAAAAATTACCCGATCTGAAATTTTGAACCGTTACTAAACCACCTGATTTTTCCACCTCTCCTTCTATATGATGTAGTATTCCCAATAAAATGTTGCATTTAATATAGGATGGAGCAAGTATTATATGCAGAAGTGCAAGAATACGTGTCTCCACGCATAAAGAAAGTGTTACATATTTTAAAAAACAGTTACAAATGTCTATATATAAATTGCAGTAAACATCTAAAGACTTTAAATATAAAAATGATATTTCTTCAATATTTGATAATGTCCAGCTGTAAATTCACTTAGGTCGGTTAGGTTCTTTAATTATTTGTAGCCGTCCATATAACAAGGGTTGGGGATCAGAAGTTACATTGGATATCTTTTAATATTGTATTCGTATAGGTGGTAATCATCACCATCGTTCATATAAAGGTTAACTTGGGCAACTAAATTGTATATGGGTTCACTTGTGTCACATCAAATTAGTCAACGGGCCAAAATGGGTCGCCTTCAATTAGTCAGCAGGTAAAATTGGGTAACCTTAAATTAGTCAACAAGTCAAAATGGGTAACTATTATAAAACTTCTTAATTTAAAAGAAAAAAGGTCCAAATGGGTTGAGACCATCCATGACCACTGTCTGTCTTCAGCTACTTGTCGCCGCCACCACAGCCACGACACTCCAACTCCATCGTTGCCACCGCCTTGGGCACACCCACCACTTACCACCTTCTTCACCGGGGTGGACTGGGTTGTGGCTGGTGCCCAGAGAGGGGGAAGGGGGGGGGGGGGGGGCACAAAGAAACTTATTATAACCCGAAGATGGAGGTGAGTGGGAGTGGGTACTTTTGTCCTAAAACGTCTCATTCTAACCGTGAGGTGTGGGTGGAGCTGGTTACCTTTTTTTTTTCTAAAACGATTCATTTTAACCCGATTCCAGTTTGAGCAAACCTGTTTTGGCCTCAACCAAATTGATACTTTTTCGAGACGGCCCGAACTCATTTTGCTTAGAACCCGTATTAACCCAAATTCATTTTGCTTAAAACCCCTCTGACCCAAACTTATTCTAACCCGTAACCTGAACCTGCCTGACCTGCCCAGTTTTCCAGGACTACTTTTCAAGTTTATCGAGTCCACTAAAACAGAACCTATTTATCTACTTCTTGAAAGTAGGCAATTGGAGCTACAAATATCTCTCAAAAGCAACAGACCTTTGTATTCGATTTATTTTAAATCAAGAATCAGTTTGGTACCTGTCTACATACTTATCCACATGTTTATGCATTATGACCAACCCTGCAGGACTTTTAGACCACTCCCATCAACAAACCATCAATGGTTTGTTTCACTATTTGAAAAAAAACAAAATTCAATCAATCAATCATACCCAGTGAAATCCCACCAACAACAAAGCTATAAGTAGGGTCTGTGGAGGGTGGGATGTAGGCACACCGTACCTCTATCCATATGGATAAAGAGGTGGCTTCCAGAGAGACCCTCGGCTCTAGAATACATATGTCTGGGACAATATATGGAAACCAAAGTCCAACAGTAAATAATAATAATAATAATACAATAATAATAATAATAATAATAATATGAAAAGAAAACACCATTATTGTGTGTGACCAGAGTAAGGTAAATAGACGCCCTAAAGTGTTCATTTCTCCCTAAAAATCGTTAACTTTAATTCTACTTCTCCAAAAATGAACTGTTAATAAGTAGTTGAGAGAAAACATACGGGAATGTGAAATCAGGGTCACCATAGACTTTAACCTCAGGTGCACTTCCATACTCACGTAAACAAGAGAACGCGCATCCTCGCTGGCATTTCTTGCCACCTCAACTGGAGACATTTTTGTACGTATGTAACCTATTCTATCCGGTTGTGGATTCGGTTCATGCATAGCCACATGCTGCCCAAATAGCATTTAAAAACTAAAAAAAATGACCAAACTAGTTTGATGCCGCAAACCAATTTGCAAACCAGTTCACTGCCACTTGTCAACATTTTAATGGATATGATTTTAATTTCTTTTTCCTTTTTCTTTTATATTTATTAGTATTAACTATAATATTGTTTTTTTCTAATAACTTTTAATAATTAAGTTTAAAAAAAAAATATAAAAACATAGTCTTGTTCAATCTTTTTTTGTGAACACATTGCTATAAATTTTATTAAAAACAGAGTTTGTAAAAAAATAGATATTTAACATTAAATAAATATGAAGTATGTTTAATGAATATAAATATCTTTTTATTTTTTAAATATTTTTAAATTAAATATATTGTTAATTTTGAAATAAAGTTATTATTTTTTATATTACTAGACATTTTTAATAACAAAAACAATAATTATAAATAATATTTATTTAACAAAAAATATTGTGTATTTTGGGTTGCTAATGAGTGTGGAAAGTTTGGTTTGTTTGGATTGGGTAGGTGGAAGTGAGAGAAATTACTTTTATAATAAAGATTGAGTTTGGTTGGTTTGTGAATGGAGATAGTCTTATAACAATAAGGTGGTGTTTGCAGTCAAGGTTTAAAAAGGCGGAAACGAGCCTCGAGGCGTAAGCCTCGAAACATAATTAAAACAAATAAAAAAATACATATAATCTATAAAAATCACACTTTTAACATTAAAAAATTAAAAATGTATATATAATCTAAATAAATATATAATGTTAGTTTTATAAATTTTATGTGAAAGTTGATAAGTCTATGGATCGAATATAAACTAGTGAAGATAAATGGGCTAAATGTTAAGGTACACACACTAATTTTACACCTTTTATGTAAAAGTTTACAACTTTTAAGGACTAAATGTAAACTTGTGTTAGATAGAAGGTTAAATTTTAAAATACCGATACTTTATTAAACCTAAAAGGCTAAAACGCTTCTTCACGCAGCTTCTACTTATTCCTGCAACCACTCTTCTTAATTTCCGGTAGGTTTCCGGCATGCTTCCGGTGCCGGAATTAGCCGTCGGAAGTCGAGAAGTGCCTTGTAGCTCTATTAATACCATATTCAACAAAAAAAGGTCCAAAAAATAAAAAAATTGGCATATTTTACAACTTCTAGCCTCACCGCCTCGAACCGCCTCACAAAGGTCGAGGCTTAGGTTTTAGTATACCCTTATGAGGCTAAGCCTCTAAGGCATTTTTCCACCGAGGCTGCCGAGGCGTAAGCCTCGAGGCGCGCCTCGGAACGCCTTTTTAAACCATGTTTGCAGTGTCAAATTATTTTTGCATTTAAAAGTCACTTAGCAATCATGTCTGATGACTGATCTTTTTATTCTTAATGTTGTCTGTTCCCTTCTCTTTGGCAACCTATTACCCAACACGCTCAACCAACCTGTTACAATCAACTGAAACAAAGAATATATAAAAGAAAAAATCACTATATTGCCTTTGAATTTCACCACTTTTCCCTCATCATTTTACGAGATATTATAAATTGACACACACACACACATATACTATACACAGACATACATGCATACATGCCACATGTGCATGCATGGATATAACAGGAGCATGTACAACAAGCAAATAGATATGAAGTCGACTATTATCAGCTTACCTCTGGGATCTCTGTTTTAGTTATAGCAACTCTTGTGGTTTCAGAAATTTTTGGTGCAGATTTAGTACCATTATCTAACTTCAAATCTTTAGGCCCCCCCTGTGCAGGTCCTTTCAATGTTGCAGATGCCCTCTTAAGAAGTTCCTGGAAATTTTAACATGTTATTTATGCAAAACATGTTAAGGTGGAACCAAAAAGCAAATACACAACAGTTTAAGAACTTTAACTAAAAAAAAAGCAAAAGCACCAAGACATGTACCTTGTCATACAAGGAGTTGGCCTCTGCATACTGCTTTTTTATCTCTTGATTATTTGGCTCCAACCTCAAAGCAAAATCTGCATCTGCAGTTAGCCAAATCTCAATGTGTATTCTTTTATGTGGAGTGATGCATAATAATACTAAGATATTCAAGATATAAAAGATACCTCCCTTGGAATCTTTAAGTTTACCAAGTTCTTTTCTAGCTGTTGAACGTCTGGAGTATGCTTTAATGTACCGATCATCTAAATTTAAAGCTTCCGTGCAATCATCTTCAGCTTCCTGAAATCTAGTGAATTGCAAATAATGAGACAATATATATATACATATATATATGTTATATATGTATATATGTATGTGTATATATATATAGGGTCAGGATCATGAGAGAACTTTTTTAAAATTGAGAACTATGAGAACCATTTTGGACCACAAAAAACCCAAAAATAAAAAAAATCATAAAATAAAAAAAAACACAAAAATGAAAAAAGTAAAAAAACCAAAATTCTTATTTTAACATCCCGGTTTCATAAAAAAATAAAATAAAAAAATAAAAAAACACGGTTTAGCTAAATTATATACACATGTATAATACATATATGTACATTTACATGTTTTTTTATACACGTATATGTACTTTTTAAGATTAAACACCAGAGTAAAAGTTTTTATAAAAAGCATGCCTCTTGAGTTTAAGGTATGCCATTGCCCTGTTTGCATATGCTACTGCAGTTGGTGAAAGAGCAAGACTCCTGGAATAACACTCAATTGCTTCTTTATATTTTCTCTGCTTAAAGAACTCATTACCCTGTGAAATGGCACAAAGATAAAGTGAAAAAGCAACAGAAAATAAAAAAAAATTACCCATGGACTATACTGATATATGCAGTTACAGTCATTCACTGTTACGTGCATGTGTGCAAAGTCGGTTCAGTTAAATTATGGAGGGTAAACTATAACCATACCCGAGCTTCGATTATGGAAGATTGATTAACCAAAACCATAACCAATGGTCAATTAAGCATGGATCGGTTAACTGTCGGTTATGTGTCAGTTCGGTTGAATATGCTTAATTGTCCAATGTATTCTTTTTTGCTGTGTTCCAGCTGAAAATGGTTCAATTATTGTACTCCAGGCTTCGTTATGCAGGTTTCAAGCTCAGTTATAGATAGTAGCGGCACGAATTCAAGTGTTCGAAGCTGGAAATGGTCGTATAAAAGCGGGAAATAGATATATAAAAGCCAGAAAATCAAAAACATACAAGGTTCGGATCGGTTCAGTTTCGGTTAAAGTCAGTTCAAGAAGACACGTCAACCATAAGTCTGTAACCATAACCAAATGGTCAGTTAATCAGATACACTTAACCATAACTAATTTGTTTTGTCGGTCATGGTTATTTTCGGTTAACAGTTCGGTTTTCAGTGATGGCTCGGTTTTATCCCACCCCTTCATTGTTATGTAAAATATAAAAGATAATAAATCACAAACATACAAGGTCCGGTTCAGTTTCGATTAAAGTCCGTTAACGAAAACACATTAGCCGTAACCATAACCGAATGGTCTGTTAATCAGATTCACTTAACCATAACCAATCAGTTTTGTCGGTTATGGTTAATATCGGTTAACAGTTTCGTTTTCGGTGATGATTTGGTTTTTCCTCACACTTACAATGTTATGTAACAAATCAGAAAGCATTATATATTTAAACATGAAAAAACAGAAGATATTTTAATCAACTTTCAACAAATCCATTTCTGCGAATCAAACTAACCTTATGTAGGGCATACAAACTAGAAAATAACTGGAAAACCAGTGTGAAAGAAAACACTTAACTATGGTTTGAGTGTTTTCTTTCATGGTGGTTTTACAGTCATCTACTAGTGAGTTCTGTTCATGTTTTAGCCAGTTTACCTTTCGGTTTGTGTGCCTATAAAGGCTACTTTGGTATGCAGAAACAGATATGTTGGTAAATGATCCAAAATACCTTCTGTATTTTCTTCCATTTATGCTGCTTTCTGATTTCTTACATAACATTTACTCATTTTATTCTCATTTTGCACTATATACTCAGTCCAACCTAAAATGTTCATTAACTTGTGTTAAGTAGTAATGTGGTAGCACACAACTCTTGCCTAGGGGCAAGAAATGACATAATAATAATAATAGTAATAATAATAATAATAATAATAATAATAATAATAATATACAAACTATATTCCATACCAACTCTTTCTCTGAATTAGCATCTACAGCACTGCCATCTGCCATGAAACCACTGGATAACTGACTAACTGCATCATATTTTTTCAGGTAACTATCTTCTCTAGAAACACTTGGGTGGTTTCCAAATATAGATTTACCTGTGTTTCTTCTATCAAGAGCTCCAATTTTCTGAGATGTGTATATCAAGTCAGTGGGCTTTCCAATTTTCTGAGATGTGTAACTCAAAACATAGATACCAACTGACTACCAAATACACTTGTGAATTTCCACTTCCAAACTATTTTCTTTGACGTGATTTACCATTGGATGAATTACTAAAGGCATTTTTCAGCTTTGAAGATTCATGAAAAATCAAACAGACCATAAACCAAGTTTGAAAAAAAAAACTGAGGTTATTCATAAGCACCAAAATGATGCAAGTGGTAGATAAATTACTTCAAGTAATACATGACCAATTACCACACATACTCATGATATTTATTCATGACAAGATGATTGGAATAGAGGACACAATACTCTACCTATGATGAGCAAGTGGAATTGTCAAACCTCATCATCATCATCATCATCATCGTACTCAGTATATCCCACCAATAGCAAAGCTATAGTAGGGTCTGAGGAGGGTAAGATGTAGACAGCCTTACCTCTACCCCATAAGGATAGAGAGGCTGCTTCCGGTGAGACCCCCGGCTCGATAGTAGTTTTGCATCAAGCCTTGGACATAAGGTACATAGCACTCAATCATCGGGACACCGGCTGATCGGTGCATGTACCCTTGTCTTTCGGCTATCAACGCCACTACATGATGCCTGATTAACCGTCCGTCACTTTTAACGTTATTTTCACGAGATTAGTAAAATAACGTCAAAATTAGTGCAATTTCACTTTTGCCCACCCGAGGGTTCACACATATATACATCATATGTGCGCACCGCAAGCAGGGCTAGAATTGTCGAACCTAATAGTATTAATTAATTATTAAATGACCACTTCATGTGATATAAAAAATCCCAATATATATACACACTTCAAAAGATTAAAATGTGTAGATATCAAAGGATAGAAAGCAATCAAAAACTATGAAGTGTAGTGAAAACCAATATAATATATGAAACTTTACCGCTTTGTCGATGTCAGGCTGTGATTTAAGCTTCTTTTCTTTGAGTGAAAATTGTTCCCAATCCTGCAAGTTATTCAAAAATCCCTCGAAATCCTAGCAACACAGAATATATGCAAATTAGAGACATCATTAGACATTGTGCATAAACAGCCTAAATAAGATGTACTGCTAAATGAGATTCAAATGTTACGAATACTTCAAACAACCGATCAACCTAATATTGATTTTTGATTTTAGTAAAACAAGAGAGAGAAGTGAAGATACCAGCGGCTGATCGCGGTCGTGCTTGCTCGGAACCCTAGCCATCTATCTATCTGCACTTCCACAACACTTCTGGTCTGGTAATAGCTGCTGCGCCAAAGTATACTAGTATGTTTCTTTACAATTTTCTCTCTTTTTTCTTTATTTAACTAGTTTATATCCCCGTAAAAAAATTATTTTTATTCGTAATTTACTTCAGTTGAATTTAATTTAATGGGTCTTAATTTTTTGTACGTAAATGTATTACACAGGTTGTTTCAATTATTGTTATTTTATTTTTGTTGATTTTAATTTTCTTTTACGTATGAAAGTTTGTTTATATTTTAAACTTATATGTTAGTTCATTCGTCTGTACTCCCCGCTAAAAACTAAAATTTAATAAATGTGAGAGTGAAGATGGCAATGTTTACCTTCATATGTATCAACCTCTTGTTTTGAATTGTTAGGCTGAGGGGTATGGGGGGCGCGAGTGGGGGCGCCAGCCAATAATATTGTGACGTGTGGCAGAGAGAGAAACTTGATAAGATGGGTGTTGGTAGTGGTGCTCGCGCCCCGGGACATGGTGTGGAGGGGCGCGAGAGGGGGCGCGAGCGGTTTTTATTTTTATTTTTTTATAAATGTATTAAAAAAACGTATTATTAAACAAACTCAAAAATTATTTAAAAAAACACACATTTTTTTGAAAATTCATAATAAAAAAAAACATACTAAAAATTAAACAAACAATAATATTTAATAATAAAACTAATCTAATACAAGATCATCTGGTCGCCTCGCCCACAAATGTTCAACCAACTCATGTCGAAGATCCCCGTGTATCTCACGGCTCTTGATATTTGCTATGTTATGAAGTTTTTGTTGATCACTGATTGTCGACGGTTGTGGCGGAATGTCACCTTGGTAGTTTTGGCATATAGCTTTGCCCTCGTCTTCTAACGTCATGTTGTGTAGGATAAGACACGTGTAGACGACGTCCATTATCCTCTCCCGAGTCCAATAACGTATCGGGTTCGCCAGAACATAATATTGTTTTTTTATAGCTCCAAAAGCTCTTTCAATATCTTTTCTAGCAGACTCTTGCTTCTTCGTAAAATACTTCCGTTTGTCGGCGACTGGATCTGTAAAAGCTTGAACTAACACAGCCCATTCGTTGTAAATACCATCGACCAGATAGTACCCGTACTTGAAGAGTTCTTCATTTGCAAGAAAAGATTGAGGTGGTTCAACCCCGTCGATAAGGTCGTTGATCAAATGTGACTGATCGATAACATTAAGGTCGTTATTTGACCCAGCAACACCAAAAAAAGCATGCCAAAACCAAAGATCCTGTGAAACCGCCGCCTCAAGTATGAGGGTCGGCCCTTCATGATCACCACGGTGGAACTGACCTCGCCAGGCCGTTGGACACATAGCCCATCCAACATGCGTACAATCGATGCTACCTAGCATCCCAGGAAAACCATGTTTTTCTGCGTGCACCTCATATATGCGTTGGATGTCATACGTTGTAGGTTTACGCAGATATCTCCGAGCGTAAGTCGATATGACTCCTACGTACAATATATATTACAAAATGTAATAAATATTTAATAAAAAGTAAAATTAATGTTTTTTACCTTGGCAGAAAAAATGAAGGGATTCACGTGCAACCCTTTTCGACATCTGTAAATACTCATCCAAAGCGTCCGACGAGATGCCGTACGCTAATTGACGGATAGCAGCCGTACATTTTTGAAGAGGGGTAAAACCGGGAAGACCCCTAGCATCCTCCCTTTGTTGAAAAAAGGGATACCGTGCCTCTAAATCACTCGCTATACGCGTGAACAATTGCCTGCTCATTCGAAAACGAGTTCGAAAATCCGACTCCGCGTATACCGGTTGAGGGCTAAAATAATGCCTCATCAAAGTATCGTTAGCACCCGATCGATCACGATCACGAGGTGGTGCTCTAACCCTCGGGAGTCGGGGTTGATGGGCTTGATTTTGCAAGAGATTGACCACGGTTGCGGTCAAAACGCCCCCTACATGAAGAAGCAAATCATCCTCTTCGGATGAGTCGGAATCAGACGAGTACGACGACATTATTTTTAAAAAAAAAATTGGGTTGTTTTTGGATTTTTTTTGGGTATTATATAGGAGTTTGGGATATTATATATGAGTTTGGAGATTGAAGTTGTGTTTGATATGGTAAAAATGGGTTGATTTAGGGGTATTATATAAGATTTTGTAAAGGTTTTTTTAAAAAAGTTTGAAAGAAATGGGTAATATATAGGAAGTGTTGTATAAAGAAATAGGTAAGTTTGGTTTTTTTTTGAAGTTGTGTTAAGTGTTGTATAAAATGGGTAATTTATAGGAGTAAAAAAATTTTTTTTTTTTATTAAATAAAGAGCCAACGGCTCATTTTTAAGACTCCAACGGCTCTTTTCACCATTCCCAAGCCCATTTACGCCCCACAGGTCCCGCGACCCCCCTTGCGCCTGCTTTGTTTTTCGTGCTCGCGCCCCTCTCGCGCCCCTCTCGCGCCTCGGTGGTGTGGTGCTCGCGCCCCGAGGCGCGAGCGGCTGGGCTCACGCGCCCTTTCTCGCGCTCCACACCCCTCAGCCTTAGAAATGCTACCTTCTTTGGTAGCACCAAATTCAATGATAACTTTAACGTAGATAAATCAAACTCCAAAGCAATATTGCAGCAAACATAATAATTAGTAAGTACAGTCATATAGGACCATGATTATCTTTTCCTTCTCTTCTAAACCCTGCTTATTATTTGAGAACTGATTTTCAGAGATGACACCAACCATCTCAATATTAAAGACTAACAATTTTCAAGCTTTAATGTTTCATCTATTAAGTCTAACCTTCAAGTTATGTTAACCTGTTCACTTGAACTTACCAAGAAAAATTATCATGAATATCTTTTTTCTATATTTATACACTCATTATTATCATGAAAAATTATCACTAGAACTTACCATGAAAAGTTCATGTCTTTGCAAAACACACTATACACGAGAACCAAGTATCACGTTTACATATAATTCAAGTTCCGTGTATTACACAAGTATTTAATGAAATTTTATTACTTAATATATTAAAATCAACTGATTCAAGATTATTATTTTGTGTGGGGGGGGGGGGGCATTAAACAACCGATTGATGAAATTAAGCGAAATATATGGGTCTAATAGTCTAATACAAACAATCTGAACACATAAGACCACCTAAATCATTACATCGATTATAAACCAAAAGTAAAATCATTCTATTTATATTTCACACACCAAACAATTTATAAAAAAATATTACAAATAAAAAGGTTTTGTCAACCTACGTCCGATTTTTTAAAACCTAACCTCTTTTTCTCCAATCTTCACTCCATTTTCGGTTTTGATCAACTCCTCTACATTGAGAAAATGGGTTTTTACATATTTCCTCTTGATAAGACTACAAAATTACATATTTTCCCAACCAAAAAATTTATTTAAATATTTCCCCTTTTTTTATTTTAAATTACCAGTTTACCCGATTCAAATTACAATACCCACTAGCCAAATGAAGTTGAGAGCCGAATAACGATCTCATCTTGCCAGAAGTCACCAGCATCTCAAACCTGAATCGGGTTTATGTATCCTGACTGGCCGGAACCACCGCCCCCTTCACTATGTCCGCCACCACCATTAACACCCGCCAGACAAGATACCCACTGTTCAGATCTGGAAACACCCATCGACTACCCTACCGACGTCAGACCACGGACCATGACTCTGAAGTAATGAGGTCACTAAGGGCTGTGAGGTATTGACGGCGGACTGGGTCAACTACCAACGACGAATTCCGTCATTGTTATTTACAGCCAAATCCTACGGAAATTTTCCAGAGAATTACTTAGGTTAATGATAAGTCTTTGGGGGTTGTGGCCTGCGGTGGCGTGGCTTGAATTTTCCGGTGAATTACGTACAGTTAGAGTGTTTCTGCTTATTGAATTTATATGAGTTTTCAACTTCTTTCTAAGTATTTTAATGATTAATTAAAGTAATAATAAAGAATATGAAATACCTAGAAAACCAAAACAAAAACGATTAAATATTTTTCTACTAGGTTATAACCCCATGAATTACACGGGCCTAGGTACCACACATTTTAAAATAAGAATAATTTATAGTAACTAAATATTAACTATATGTAACGTTGTTTTAAATACAATTACATATTAATTTCATTTAGTAGATCAACATGCAGATTGTATCAACTTTTAAACACTCATTCAAAACCTAAAACGTAGTAGTGAATTACACTTCCATTTTAAACCTACAAAATAATGAACAATATTGCTTACCAATATGTTTCAACCATTGGCTGGTGATAATTGATATAACACTATTGTGCTAAAAATTCCATGTTGAATTTAGTTATTCATGACAAATATATATACATACTTGAATCATAGTTTAGACTTGGTATTCAAGGATAAATGAATAAATATGAGATTGAAGTGGCATAAATGTAACATTAGTCGAAGCACATCTTTGTATTAAATCTTTGTATAAATAAATTATTTTAAAAGGGTCAATTGTGACATCTTTGACACAATAAAGTTTAATACACAATGAATTGGAATTGAAATTGTAGTGATCCAATTTATACTCTATATATACATGCATGCATTCTATTTAAAAAATTGGTTAGGCAAAAACTAACCAATTTAGCACTTTCATGTCCAACCATCAAACTTTATTCAGTAAGTTTCATATACAAAATACATATGTAGGGTCTGGGATTCTGATTTGTACATATATTTAAATTCAACATATTTTATAAGTAGTTAACTGTGTACTAGTATTTGCATCATGTATCTAATATGTTAACTAAATAATTACATAAAATATAAACGAAATTTGTTAAACACAAATACAACAACATATTAAAATGAAATACCCCCTAAACCCCCAACATATTTCAATTTCAATAAATTATATAAAAGAAACCAATGCTAAGAGTACAACGCCTATCCTCGTCTAGTTTCACCATTGATCAAAGAAGCTGATTGTTTAAAGTTTGAACAAAAGATCAATTCTCATTACCTGTAAATCACAATTTAACATGGTATAATAAGAATCATAATAAAATCTGAAATTCATAAAACACAACTTCGAATAAATATAGAACATGATCAACCAATACGACAAGATGTTTAGCTATAAGTGTATAACGCAATTCATTTCAACACTCACCCTAACTATCTCAATTGTAAATAAATGCATTTCAATAGGTAGTATTTTTATTTTTCTTCACAAAAACTAAACTTTTTTTTTCTTTAATTTGCTCTACTTAAGAATAACCGTATAGCTCAATACATCCAATAAAAATTACTCCATCACCATATTTAAGTATCCAAAACAGACTAAAAAATGCACTCAAAGAATCAATGTCTCTGCATACTGAAGAAACGTGGATCGACTCACTGGTAGACGATCAACTTTCCTCGGGTATGAGTATGCTATTTCACTGATGGTTCTCCGGAGTATGAATTCTTCCACCTACAAAACGAGCAGCACCGTGAACTTACCCCTCAGAAAGGGACAGAGGGGTCCTCTTTGGGGTAACCCTCCGGTGTGAGAATAAGAGATTGTAGGAGAAGATAATAATAATCTGAGAGTGAGTAAGGAATTGGAATGTATTTTTTTGCTTACCTCCCCTTGTGGAGGTGGTGTGGTATTTATAGTGCAAGGGTTTCCAATGATTGGGCTCAGATCCCATTAGGCCTTTTTGGCCTCCTCCTATCGCTTTGCGCCACGTGTCCTTAGGACACCTGGTGCTTTTTTATTGATTATTCTCTGACCCAGGTATTTCACCTGACCCATGTGCAATCACGTGGTAGCACATGGGTTTTGCTGAGTTGTCCACCTTTCATTGGCAGCTGTCAAAATCAGCATATTCTTATTCCTTAAAGGATACCTTCTGGAAGGTTGTCTGACGAGCACAATCAAGGTTGTCCTTATCCTGATTTGGATAAGGACGAGGTTGATTATGTGCATGTGTGATATGCGCCTATCCTGAGGATGCGCGAGGTCTTCTCTTTATTCTCACGCGCAGATGTTTCATGCGCAGATGTGATATGCGCAAGCATATGTAATATGAGCCACGCGCAGATGTGATATGCGTGAGCATATGTGATGCGTGAGCATGTGATATGCGCCGCGCGCAGATGCGCCACGCGCAGATGTGATATGCGTGAGCATATATGGTGCGTGAGCATGTGATACGCGTGGGCATATGTGATGCGTGAGCATATATGATATGCGTGAGCATATGTGATGCGTGAGCATATGTGATATGCGTGAGCATATGTGATATGCGCCATGCGCATAGGTTTTGGCTTTGTGCCTTCATGATATCTTGATTTCAAGCCTCTTGTCCATATCTTGTGGGTTGACCCGCCCCGCTCGATGTTAAGGCGGGTACATACCTCTTCAAGCCCCCCCAGTCTAATGTGTGTCTTGTCTCGCGCGAGCGAGGTAAGATAGATATTAGACTTAATAGTTTTCTCTTTTAATAGGGTTTGTCTTTTCCTTTTTTATTTCTCATCGTTGCGCGAAATTCTATCCTTTTGGTTGAAATGAATCGTCCATGTACGTGGTTGGTTGGTGCTAACATGCGTCAGAGATGGAGACATGTGTCAGACTTTTCGCGTGCTCGAGGTGCTACAGTTGCCTTTCATGTCCCCTCACACAGTGTCAGGAACACGTGTCGCGCTCGTGTTAGCCTGCACCTGCGAGTGGGGGCGCGTGAACTCTGATTAGTACCTGTTTCGTTCCTTTTCATGTCTCCTCACACAGTGTCAGGAACACGTGTCGCGCTCGCGTTGGCCTGCACCTGCGAGTGGGGGCGCGTGAACTCTGATCAGTACCTGTTTCTCTCTCTCCTGGGCCTATAAAAGCAAGCCTTTTGAGTTATTATTCTTCATCTTCATTGTTATTTCAGAGCTTTTTCTTTCCTTCCATTTTTATTCCGATTAAGGGCCTGTCTTTTGCTTCCAGACTTCCGTTCTTGAAGTAACCTCTGTTTGATTCACAGTTGTATGTCTGATAACCCAGACACCACAATCTCCCCCAGCAAACGCCGTGTAAAATCATTAGTCATGTCCACTTTGAAGAAGACCGGCAAGGGAAAACGGGCTGCCGAGGCCTCGTCGGAGGAGGTGGGGAAGGGCAAGACAGTGAAGAGGTGGGATGAGATTCCCTGCAGATTGAGACAGTCTGATTTCGACAGCCTCATCGCCTCTCAGGGTTTTCTCCCTGAGTACGGCTGTCTGCTCCCGGCGGCCGGGCAAACGGCGGCAGATCCGCCCACCGGCTATATCTCCTTATACTGCCATTTTTTCACTCACTGCAACCTTCGTCTCCCGATGACAAGGTTTATGGGTGCGCTGCTTCAATTTCATGGGATTCACATATCCCAAGTCCATCCTTTTGGACTTGTGCGCATGACTCATTTTGAGTTCATGTGCAAAGCTCAGCGCGAGGAGCCCACCCCTCGGCGCTTTCAATATTTTTATAAGCCAAAAATCCAAGATTCTTGGTTCTCATTCGTTCCTCGCAGTCAGAAGGTCAAGTGCTGCACTGTTTCCTTCAAAAGCCTTCATGACTGGTCTGAGAAATTTTTTATATTAAGGCTGGTGTGATTCCCATCCGCATGACCATGCGCGCGATCACTTCTGCGCCCGCGGATGTGAATGTTCTTAAGAACCCAACTGGCGCATGGGTTAATAAGTTGACTGCTGAACCATCCCCCGCCAAGAATATTTGCGAGGAGGCGCTGGTGGGGGTTGGTATGAGCAGGAGGTGGACCGACAGCGCGACTGAGCCTGTTATCCAAGTTGATGGCTTATGTGAGTTATTAGCTCATTGCATTACTTCTGTGCGAATATAATTCGTTTTGCTGATATCATTTGTCTTGTTTTATGCAGTAAGCAAGGAGTACGTCCATGCCGCCTACGATGAGCATATGGAGGGTGGCTCTGTCACGCTGGGCGCTGGGGAAGTTGGTTTCCCCGATAGCTTCGATGATATGTTCATCCCTGTTGATTTGGGATTTTGCTTTGACAGCGATGCGCCTGGTACGCCTTTGTACTTATGCTTATGCCTTTAGAATACCAAATTTGGTTAACATTTCTGTTGCACGTATTGTAGATGCGCTCGAGAATTATGAGCTGGAGCTTGCGGAAGAGGAGGTGGAGGAGGAAGCTGAGGTGCCACAACTCAAGCGTAAAGCTAAAGGGAAAACTGGCGCATGGGCCAGTAAAAAACAGAAGAAAAATGATGCCCCTGTTGCTCAGGATCCTCCTACTCAAGCGAAGGGACTTGAGAAAACCAAGGGGTTTACCTCCAAGTTTTCCTTGTCTTCTTTGCCTCAAGGTGTGGGCAGTCCTCCTGTCCACACGAGGTATGGTGCCGCCACCTCCTCCCTTCGCGCGGCGGAAAAGGGAAGCGGCGCTGCGCCTGCTGTTTCCTCTTCTCCAACAGGTATACTTTGTTTATACTTTATGGTTTTATGAGCGCGATTCCGATAGAGTTATTAATGAATCTTTGCTCACTCAAATGTTTGTAGAGCCGGTGACCTTGGTGGATCAACTCAGGCGCAACAAGGTACCGAGGCTGCGCCGAAGGTTGCTTTGAAGTCCCCTGTTTTACCCTCGAAAAGGGGGAAAATGGACTTCATGGCGATGTTTAACTCGCGAACGGCGGTGCGCCAAGGTATATATTGCGCTTTTATTTTCTGACTTTTTTCTTTTAGATCAAGTCATGAATCATTTCTCTTTGTTGGTTTTTTCATAGGAATTATTGCTGGCACACAGGCTGCTGGCGGCACTGCTGGCGCCGGCGCCAGCGCCGTTGATTCTGCTCCTGCTCCTGCTCCTACAAGCACTGAATCTCCCCTCATTGGGATTACTAAGGAGCAGGAGGCTGTTTTACGCGCTGATCTAGCGGCGTCGAGACCTCCCTCACCTCCTCCTGCGCGCAGCCCTCCTCGCGAGACTGGTTTTGATTTTTCCAAGTCGCAGGAGAAAAGACCTGTTACAGAGGATGATGAGGAGGTCAATTTTGAAGACTCCGATGGTGGCCGCGCAAGCCCTGTAGCGCCACGAGATTTCGTGGCGCAGCCTTCTCGTGGGGCTGGCGCTGACTTTTCTGCTTGCTCTCCGCAGGTATAAGTTCGTTTTGCTCCGCTGCGCGGACTTCCATATTAGTGTTTAGATGACTAGAGCGTTGCTTTGTGTTTGCAGGAAGCCGATCACATATACCGCCCGAGATGGAATATTACTGAGGATAGCTCATTTCAGTCCATGGGTGTGTGTGAAGACTTCTGGGCTCACTCCGTGCCTCCAGCTGAAAGGAGGTTTCAGGAGGACCGCGCTCGCGTGGACTTGCTCAATGACCATCTTTTTGCTGGGTCTGCGTTCTTTGCTGCCTCCCAAGAGCTTCGCTATGATTATGTAAAGGTGCGTGATGCTCTTGCGGAGGCCAAGCAAGAGGCTAAGGTATCTGCTTGGAATCTTTCTGACGCTCGAGAGAGAGCTGAGAAACTCCAAGCAGAACTCAGCGAGAACCGAGCAAGTGCCAACGCTGCCTTCGTGAAGCGCGGGCATGAGCTGCAGGCTGCGCGGGAGAAGCTGCAGGCAGCAGAGGCGGATGCGGCCAAGTACGCGCGGCGAGTGCGCGATTTGGAGCTTGATGCAGAGGCGCGTGATCAAACTCTTGTGCAGGCTATCACTGACAAATCTTTATTAGAGAGTGAGGTTGCGCGCCTGAAGAAAGAGCTTGTGGCCGCGCGGGCAGAGAAGGATGAAGCCCTGGCGATGGCAGCGTCTGGCCAAGAAGAGCTCGATGCTGCGCGAGCGGAAAGGAATGAGGCCTTGGCGGCAGCAGCGTCCGACAGAGAAGAGCTCAAACAGACCAAGGAATCTGTTGAGTTGTTAAACTCTCAGATTCCTGCTCTTGAGACGTCTGTTTCTTCCCTCGCGCAGGATTGCCAATGGCTAGTCTCACAGGGTATGACTCGTTGCGCCTATGCGATGAAATACTCAGACGAGTTTCAGACCCTTGTGATGGATTGCAACGCTGCCTCGCGCTTGGTGGGTCGAGCTGAAGGGTTTAAGGATGGCTGTGAATATAGCATGCTAAAGAAGAACCCATCCGACTACCCTTATCAGTTCGACGTTGTCTGCGCTGACATGGCCGAGGTGGGGGAGAAGTATTTGAATACTCCCATTCCCATCCTTGAGCAGGTATTTTAACCTTAATGAGTTTATCTTGACTTATTTTCCTAGTCTTTTTGTACTCATACTTTTCCTTATGATTTGCAGATAGCCTCGCTTGCTGATCAGCCCGATCTAGGCGCTCTAAAGAAATTACTTGACGAGTGTGAAGGGGCTGGTGGCGGCGATGATGGAGCGGGCAATGCTGCCTCTGCTAGCGGCTCTAGCGTGGCCAAAGGACCCGCTCCTGACACTATTGTGATAGAAGACGACTCCATTCAAGACGAACAGCTTGACTATGGCAAGTTTGGAGATGACGAGGAGCGGGCTGCGCCAGATGCTGAGGGAGGTAATGATGAGGGCGATGAAGAGGCTGACGTTGATATAGAGACTTGAGAAGCCCTTCATGTTTTTTTTTATTATTTGCAGTTTGTATCTCATCATTTTGTAAATTTGTAAACTTCTATGTTTTGTAATGAAATTTTGTTTTTCTGTTATTCGCATCTTGCGCATTCCCCATTCATCTCTTTATATTGCATGTTTGCTTGTTGAATATAAGATATGCTTGCACGTTGAAATTTGAACAAGGTTGTAAGGAAATTATTTTACTTAATCCTTGTCATATTTTAAGTGATTTTGCAATATCCTGACTATGCTGACACGTGCCTTGGCGTTTCATTATTCCTCTTTTGCGCGACGTTATCGCGCATTTATTATAGGGAATTATGAGTTTTTTAGCCTTTACGTGTAAGTATGTGTTACTCTGATATCCATTACAATTCCATGCGCGACCTCGACCTGAGACCCTAACAACTATGTTTTGGCATGTGCTTTGCCTTAGTTGTGCTTAGGTATTTTTATGGTCTAGCTGCGCAGCATGTAGGATGGATCTTGTGAGTGATTTGAGCTAAGGCTCGTATTATTGGGCTAGGCCCTGAGCTAAGGCTCATATTATTGGGCTAAGGCCCTGACGTTTTAGAGTTAAAACTCGTTAACGCGTTTGAGCTTGAAGCTCGCGCATGTATGTTTTACTTCGTTTTATTTTTTGTTTTGATGTCAATACAATGTTGTCATATTGCTCAAAATTAATAAAGGGAAGTGTGAAACATGTATGCAAAAGGTAATAGAACACACATTAAGAGAAAATAGCGCTTATCATTATTCATAATGGCTTAAAAAGCCTTGATTACAAACTTGACAATTTTTACATGAAACATTTTCTAAGCTGTGCTGCGTTCCATACGCGCGGGATCTTCTTTCCATTCAAATCTTTTAAAGTGTATGCGCCTTTTCCCAATTCTTCCGAGACTTGATAAGGTCCCTCCCAGTTGGGGGACATTTTTCCCGGAGGTATTGCGCGGCTAGCTTCATTGTTCCGAAGGACAAAATCGTTCTTCTTGAAGTGGCATTCTTTCACGCGTTGATTGTAATATTTTTCTAGTTTTTTCTTGTATTTGGCTTCACTGATGATAGCCGCCTCTCTGCGCCCTTCAAGCAAGTTGAGATCCAACCTCCTTTCGCGCTCGTTATCAATCTTACTCATCATGAGCACTCTATGGGATGGGCATCCAATTTCTGCTGGAATCATAGCCTCCGTTCCATAGGTTAGGCTGAACGGGGATTCGCCATTGCTGGTTTTGCTTAATGTCCTATGCGCCCACAGGACATTAGGTAGCTCCTCGACCCATGAATGGGATTCTCCTTCCAACCTTTTCTTCAGCCCATTCAGCAAGCTTTGG
This sequence comes from Bidens hawaiensis, assembly GCF_021521415.1. Taxonomy (NCBI): domain Eukaryota; kingdom Viridiplantae; phylum Streptophyta; class Magnoliopsida; order Asterales; family Asteraceae; genus Bidens; species Bidens hawaiensis. Next base: position 392,640 of record NW_027491035.1, on the reverse strand, counting down.
TTCACGCGCTCCACTTGGCCATTCCCCTGAGGGTGGTATACTGAAGTGAAGATTTGGTTGATGCGCAATTCCTTTAGCCAACTGGATATCTTCCTGTCGGTGAATTGTTTGCCATTGTCGCTCACAATTTCCATGGGCAGGCCAAAACGGCATATGATGTGGCTCCAAATAAATTGCTTCATCGCCTCGGCTGTGATTTTTGCTAGTGGCTTGGCTTCAACCCATTTTGTGAAATAGTCTACTGCCACTACCAAAAATTTTACTCGCCCTTGCGCTTGCGGTAGGAGATCCACAATATCGATTGCCCATTTGTGGAAAGGCCATGCGGAGGTCACCGGAATCAAGTTGTTCTTTGGCCGCATGGTGTTTGGCTCATAGCTCTGACACGCTTTGCATTTTTGGATCTCTTTTAACGCGTCCAAGTACATGCCTGGCCAATAGTAACCTGCGCTCATTGCCTTGGCAACCACCATGCGCGGGTCAGCATGTATTCCACAGATTCCTTTGTGTATCTCTCTGATCACATAGCTTACTTCCTCAGCATCTAGGCATTTCATGAGCGGTCCAAGATAAGAGCGTCGATATAACGTACCATCAAGCAGTTCGTAGTTCTGCGACTTGTGTCTTATCTTCCTCGCCTGTGCGCGATCGTCCGGTATCTTTCCCTCCTTCAAGAATTCCATTAATGGAGTTATCCATGATGAAGGTGTTGTATGAATTACAAGGACAGACTTCGCTCCTACCGACGGGTTGCTCATTACTTCCACCCTGACATCTTTGCCAAAGTGATCGAAGCTGGTTGATGCCATCTTACTCAGCGCGTCGGCAGACTTGTTTTCACTGCGCGGAATATGTATGATTCTGAAGAAGTCAAATTGCTCGATGAGCTTTCTCGCCTGCTCTAGATACAGAGGCATGGTGTTCTCCTTGGCATCATAAAGGCCATTGACCTGTGCTGCTACCAAGTATGAATCAACATGGGCCTCTAGCTTTTTAACTTCGAACTTGTGCGCGATGCGCAGACCAGCCAGCAGGGCTTCATACTCAGCTTCATTGTTGGTGCTCTTGAAATCCAACCTGATTGCGTAAGTATACTCATGACTTTCTGGATCCACCAGCTTGAGGCCTGCGCCGGACCCTTCATTGTTTGAAGCTCCATCAGTGAATAATCTCCAAACATTTTTTTCGTTATTGGCTTGCGGAGGGTCTACCTCGCGCTGAGCCTCTTCAATTTTTCCTTCAGGGATTTCTGCGATGAAATCAGCTAAGACTTGTCCCTTTATTGCTGGACGGGGCTTATAGGCGATCGTGTGCTCTCCTAATTCCAGCGCCCATTTTGTCAGCCTTCCTGAGAGCGCGGGACGCCGCAAGACTTGCTGGATGTTGTAACCAGTCAGAACTTCAATAGGATGACCATTGAAATATCTATGAAGCTTGCGCGACGCGTGTGTTAGTGACAAAACTAACTTTTCCATGATGGAGTAGCGCGTCTCAGGATCTGTCAGCACCCGACTCACATAATAGATTGGTGTTTGGATTCCCTTGCGATCCACCAACAACACTGCGCCGATGGCGCGCTCTCCTGCTGACAGGTACAATGTTAGAGTTTCGCCAGGAAGTGGAGCTGTGAGCGCAGGCAGATTTATCAGACATTCTTTTATCTCACTGAAAGCTTGCTCGGCCTCAAGCGTCCACTTGAATTGGCTTTTCTTTAGGCAATTTCTCAATGTGTTAACAAATGGGGTAGATTTGCTTGCATGGTTCGCTAGGAACCTGTTAATTGATACCAATCTACCATTCAAATTTTGAACTTCCTTCATGGTGGATGGTGAGGGCATGTCAAGGATAGCCTCCACCTTCTCTGGGTTCACCTTGAAACCATCCTTGGTGACCATTACACCTAGAAATTTCCCTTCTTCTACGCCGAATGTGCATTTGCTCGGGTTGAGCTTCATATTTACTTCCTTTAGGCGCCAAAGGGTTTCTTCGATGTCTTTGAGCATTTGTTTTTCCTCCCTGCTTTTAATCACCAAATCATCCACATAGACTTCTAGGTTTCTTCCAATTTGCTCGCTGAAAACCACATCCATGAGTCTTTGGTAGGTGGCTCCTGCATTCTTCAAACCAAAGGGCATTTTTGTGTAACAAAAAACACCCTTGTCAGTTCTGAAGGCAGTCTTGTCCTCGTCTTGTGGTGCCATTTGAATTTGGTGATAGCCCTTGTAGGCGTCCAGGAAACATTTGAGCTTAAATGGCGCGACAGAGTCCACCTTCGCGTCAATGTTTGGGAGGGGGTAACAATCTTTTGGACATGCTTTGTTGAGGTCCTTGAAATCAATGCACATCCTCCATGACCCGTTGCTCTTCTTTACCATCACAGGATTGGCTACCCATGTTTGGTATCGTATTGGGCAGATGATATTTGCGCGCAGTAGATCTTCTACTTGCTCATTCATGGCCTTTGCCTTCTCATCCCCTATGACTCTCTTCTTTTGAGCAATTGGCTCTACAGACTTGAAGGTGTTGAGAGAATGTTGCGCCAAGTCTCGCGGAACCCCAGTCATATCAGAATGTTGCCACGCGAAGACCGACATATACGTTGTGAGCAATCTTTTCATTCTCAACCTTGTGTCGTCTGATATCGTAGCTCCAATTGTGATTGTTTGCTCTGGGAATTTTGGGTTGAGAATCCATTCCTCCGGCGCGTTGTTTGCCATTGGAAGTTTCATTCTCCCTTCCCTTGGTATACTTGTCACTGCGCACAAATGATCTCGGTATACAAATGTTACACCTGTTGGTGTTGGGAACCCTAGCGCGCCGTGCGCTGGTGACGGTATGGCGTTGAATTGAGCAATCGTTCCTCTACCCAAGATCATATTGTGGCATGAAGTGGTGGGCAAGACCAAGAAGTTGACAATTTCGGCTCGCTTGTGTTTCTCATCCCCTATAGTTAGTTCAAATTGTATCTGACCTAGGGGGTGAATGATTTCATTTGAAACACCCGAGATTGGTGCATTCACAATTTCGAGCCTTGCTTGGTCTGCTGGATCCAACTTCCTGAAACATTGCTCATACATGATGTCTGATTCACTGCCAGTGTCCACCAGGACTTTTGACACTTCATAATGAGCAATGTGTGTAGTGATGACTAGAGGACTGCTGATAGACGGGCCTCCCCTGATTCTTGGGAAGATTACTTGTTGCTCGCGCCAATCTCGTTGGACTTGCGCGCTTCTCTTTCTCGATCTTTGCCCTTGCCTTCCTCCCTCGGCTACACAGATTCTTTTGAACTTTTTGCTGGCTGAGGCTCCATCTGGTTGTTCATTCTCTGGTCTTGGGTTTTTCACCAGGTGAGCCAACTTGCCTGATTTCACATCTCTTTCAATCGCATCCTTCAAATGGTGGCATGCATCGGTGTTGTGCCCTGTGGACTTGTGAAACTCACAATACTTGCCACTGTTTATTGGTCCCTTGTAGTGTAGTGGCTTGGGGCTTTTAAACTGGACATTCTCTGTGCTTAACACTTGTGAAGGCGTTTTAGTGAGGGGAGTCCATATTCTTGGTAGAGGTTTGTTAGGCTCTCTGCCGCCTTCCCTCTTGTCACCCTCTTCGCGATTACGAATGTCTTTTTGGAGCTGGGGTGAACTTGGTTGCGCCTGCTTTTCTGCGGGAGAAAAACTGGTTTGTTGCAACCTGGACCATACAGAGTTTTGTTTGCCCCTCCTTTCGTTGTTGCGCGGTGCTTCTGCTTGATGCCCTCTATCTCTTTCTCTATCTTGGGCAATTTTTTTTTTCATTTCGCGCGAAGACTCGCGATGCTTCCATTAGCTTGGCCCAAGTGGTTGGCATGCCATCTCTGCTCACGAGAGCTCTGCGGAGTTGATCACTGCGCGCACCTTGTATAAAGGCCACGCGCAAGAGTTGCTCAGTGATACCTCCAATTGCAAGAGATTCCTGATTGAAACGGGTTATGTAGTCTTCAATGGTTTCATCATTCCTGCGCACGCAGTGCATGATGTCATCGGGGTCGCGCGTGTGCCTGCGCTGCTGTACAAAGTGGGCTTGGAACTTCTCCAATAGCTCTTCGAACCCATCGATTTGTCCAGTCGGCAAGCTTTCGAACCAGACACGCGCCGCGCCCGTGAGGCAGCGAGCAAACATGTGATACCATGTTGGCATCGTCCAGCTTTCTAGGTTTCCAGTGTTGTAAAAACCTTGTAAGAAATCGTCTGGATCTGTTGTGCCGTCGTACTTGCCCAAACCACTTGGCATCTTGGTTTTGTGCTGAATGGGAGCCTTCGCGATGCGCTCAGTGAATTTTGAATGCTTCACCAAGATGGCTGGCCTGTATGGTGTGGTTACGTCCACTTGCCCTCTCGCTGGTGGGTTGTACGGTGTGTACAGATCCATATCGGCTTTGGCTCCAGGCGCTATGTTCATGTGCGCGCGGAGCTGTGAGCCTCCTGCATGAGTATCTCGCGTCTTCCTCATGCTGTGCACTTTTTCATCACTAAAATCAGCGTGTTCAGTGTGAACAGAATGACCATCTTCCGGCGCGCGCGTCCTTTTTGTTGGTCCTTGAATGGTTTGCTTATCAAACGCGAGCCTTTGTGTTAAGTCGGCTAACTTTTTGTGTTTGACCAGCTCATTGTATTTGTCCATTAAACGTCATTGTTCATTTATGAGCCATTCTTTAGGGTCATTGGCTTCAACTTCTGGACCCGTTGGTCCTTTTTGTTTCGCGCCAGTCAGATTTTGGAACGTGAGATCGTCTGGAGGAGTTTCAGTCTGGCTATGAGGAGTTGTGATGAAGGGATGGTTACTGGTGGTGCGCGCAGAATCACGCGGCACCCTCAGAAACTGCTGTCCCTCATTAACATCCTCAGGCTCAATATCCTCCAGAACTTGATCGCTGTTTCGAACACCAGAAACCATGGTGAAGTTTTTCAGAGAGAACTGATGAGATGGTGATTTTGTTGCCGTTGTAACAGGTGATGGCGCCAATGAAGAAACGTGGATCGACTCACTGGTAGACGATCAACTTTCCTCGGGTATGAGTATGCTATTTCACCGATGGTTCTCCGGAGTATGAATTCTTCCACCTACAAAACGAGCAGCACCGTGAACTTACCCCTCAGAAAGGGACAGAGGGGTCCTCTTTGGGTTAACCCTCCGGTGTGAGAATAAGAGATTGTAGGAGAAGATAATAATAATCTGAAAGTGAGTAAGGAATTGGAATGTATTTTTTTGCTTACCTCCCATTATGGAGGTGGTGTGGTATTTATAGTGCTAGGGTTTCCAATGATTGGGCTCAGATCCCATTAGGGCCTTTTTGGCCTCCTCCTATCGCTTTGCGCCACGTGTCCTTAGGAAACCTGGTGCTTTTTTATTGATTATTCTTTGACCCAGGTATTTCACCTGACCCATGTGCAACACGTGGTAGCACATGGGTTTTGCTGAGTTGTCCACCTTTCATTGGCAGCTGTCAAAATCAGCATATTCTTATTACTTAAAGGATACCTTCTGGAAGGTTGTCTGACGAGCACAATCAAGGTTGTCCTTATCCTGGTTTGGATAAGGACGAGGTTGATTATGTGCATGTGTGATATGCGCCTATCCTGAGGATGCGCGAGGTCTTCTCTTTATTCTCACGCGCAGATGTTTCATGCGCAGATGTGATATGCGCAAGCATATGTAATATGCGCCACGCGCAGATGTGATATGCGTGAGCATATGTGATGCGTGAGCATGTGATATGCGTGAGCATATATGGTGCGTGAGCATGTGATACGCGTGGGCATATGTGATGCGTGAGCATATATGATATGCGTGAGCATATGTGATGCGTGAGCATATGTGATATGCGCCATGCGCATAGGTTTTGGCTTTGTGCCTTCATGATATCTTGATTTCAAGCCTCTTGTCCATATCTTGTGGGTTGACCCGCCCCGCTCGATGTTAAGGCGGGTACATACCTCTTCACATACCTTAAACAGTTAAACCAGTTCACCAAATGAAGGCCATATCAATTTAAAACTCAAAGATTTTACTTGCTAACTTGTGGGCCCAAAGCCTCAAAATATTTTGGCTCCACCACCACCGGCGAATAGTTTTTCATTTCCGGCATCATCATCGGAATCGAAATCTCTGAGCATTATAGTCTCCAACCACCTCGATTTAGTCCTAAAATTATCGACATCAAGAAAACATGGTTCCAATTTGGCTAAAGAATAAAAACAGGGGATTATATGAATCATCAAATTCATGAAACGATTGGTAGTAAAGGCATTGAACATGGAGTATTAATACAGCTAAATGCAAGGAGATTATGGTGGAAAAAAACTAATTACATGTAACTGCATATAACTTTTATAATCAATTCTAAAAATTAACCGTCAAAATCCTTGAAGTAGAGGGTTCCATGTGTCAAAATAATAGAAGGTCAAATAAAAGGGAGAGTTAATGTCCGAATGACACATGAGCAAAATAAGCTTTCTTTTATTTTATTACTATAGAGATTTTTTTTATTTGTGGTGAGGGTATTTTAGTCAATTAATTAGATAATTTTAATGAAATAAGGAGATATGTAATATATATGGTTTAAAAGGGGAAATATGCAATTGAATTTTAAGGGCCGGATAAATATGTAATAAAACAACTTAGAAAGAGGATATATGTAAATGTCCCAAGAATAAAAAAAGTCAAATACAAAAATATAAAAATGACCAGCATTATTTCTTTCATAATACACATAATAATTGCATCTAATAGTCATATCTCATTGATTAGTTTTGACTTTCAAGTCAACTTTGACTAGTGAAAATTCAAATTTGACAAACAATTGTGGCAGTTGCAGTTTTTATTTGTGCCAATTAGTTTATCCACTTACGCTTATATTTAACAAAAAATTGTTTAAATCAAAAGTTAATAGTTAAAAATGTAAATGTTAACCCAAATCTATTCAGTTTAACCAAATACGTTCATTGGTTCATTCCAAAATAACCCAAGAACTTTTATTTTATTAAATTATAAAACTATTGAAACTCTGTTGTGGAAAAATCAAACCGTAGTCCCAACCTTTTGAAAATACCAAAATTGTTGTTCATCTTAATCTTTTTGTTCTGACTGATACCCAAAACTTGAGAATAAGCCTATTCATCATTTTTTTTTCAGACCAACCTATATCAAGTATGCTCGTAACCAATGTTTTGACCCGTATCAAAACTAACCCGGAGCAAAAAAAAGTAAAAAAAAAAAGTAAAAAAAAATGTTGTAAATTTGAGCCGTTTGGAAATTGTTGACTCGTACGCCTGATTAAAAGCTTTCCTGTAGAGCCGTTACAAAAGTATCGTGATTTGTATGTATTGTCAACAACAGTTTACTCCAAATTCCATCTTAACCGTTACTCGATAATCATCTGCAGAAACCTCGGGTACATCGTAAACATCTCTTTCTTATTTCCCTTGAGGTTGCTCATCATCTCATCGAACACAAACTTGGAGTAGTTATAATTCCAGTCCATGATCAAAGCAACCACAACCGACATCTGAATGTGGCTGATCTCGTATGAACCCCCTTTTCGTCCTGTGACACACGTGAAGAACGTGTGAATCAAGAACCTCCAGTAAGGGTGGAAAAGTTTCTTGATGGCTGGAGGGTAAGATCCTTCATATCTCATTCCTAGAGCAACTTTCGCAACAGCATCAGTGGGGTAGTCGGGTTGATCACCGAACAATAGAACTTCACGAATAATAGCCTCTGAGATGACAATAGGCTTCTTCTGAATCTTTGAATCAATGGTTACAGTTCCACCCCTCTGATTAATAGAAGCATTGTTCTAAAACTTCGTCATCATCTTCTTACGAATGACAGGGTTTCACGTATAGCATGAGAAATCCTGCACGTTTTGAGCCCCACTATCACGGACTCTTCTTTGTGTACATGAGGTGGATCATATAAGCATCCGGAAATGTTGTGATTATCCACAATATTCAGTGGTGCTTGATCAGCCATGACTGCAACAAACTAGTCAAGTTAATAGTGTGTTTACTTAACTGGATAATCACTAAGTATTATAAAGATAAATGACAATTTGGTTAAAGAAGAGGGACCAAGAATGCAAATTTAGATAATATTGGTCATTAATTGTAAATTAATGTCAATTTTAATATAAAATAATATGTTTTCGGTACAAAATTGAGTTTTCTGTCAATAAACTTGGTTTTCGGTCCATGATCTGAGTTCTCTGCCCAGTCTTATTTAGATAAATATCCCTTTCAACCGAGAACGTAAGTTCTCGATCAACCAAAGTTAGTTCTCTGTCAAATGGTTAACCGAGAGCCATTGATATGTGAGATAGATTCATGAGTTCTCTGTTTGACCATAGGTTTTCGGTCAAACACCCCCGAGAACTCTGGATTCCGAGATCTATGACGATCTTGGCTAGGAAAGCCCTTGGGTTTTCATCTCAGAATGAGTGTCATCTTCTCCAAAACACCAAAACCACCATTGATATCGAAACCTGCAACCTTAATCACTCAAAACATGTTAAGCATACAACTCACAAATACCATAATTCCTCTAACTAAACAGTTTTCACAACTTAATTAACCAAAAAAAATAATATTCAAACTGTTTGTTCCATCCAACAGTGACCCGAAAACCCCTTTCTCAAGATGTCATTTACCTATTTATCAATTTTGATTATGTAAAATCTTGAATAAAGAAATATTGAATGATTTGAAGGCTTAGAATCTTAAGGGTTTTGGCTTAGAGAGAGTTTGCAGATTTGAGATTTGAAAATAAGGAGATCAATAATGCAAAAAAATGACTTTTAAACTTCAACATACTTCTGGGCCGAGAACCCTGATGGGCCGAAAACATGTGCAGTACATGGGCCAGACCAACTAAAACAAGTTCCATTCATCCGAAATTTAAATGGGCCACAAAGGCATGAGTTGAGAACAATTTTTATACCCAAACATGGGCTTGATCCATGGTTTTAAAGACGATCTCTTATAGCATCCGTTTCGACAAGAGTAATTAAGAGGTAAAAATAAAATAAAGAATAAATAATGATTAAAAACAATCAAAAAATAGAAAAAATGATACAAGAAATATTTAATCACTTGGTCTTCTTGTAATTTAGCAAATTTTTGGGATCAGATTTCAGTTTCGATAAACACGCAACCTCTTAAAAAAAGATCCAAACATGAAATCATATTGACTAGGATGCTTTCACAATGATTCATGTGCATCATTATTATGACATAAAGACAGGTTGATAGCAGGTATAATAAACTTGACATAATTTTCATTGCATCAGTGATACGAGTTATGTTCAATTAGGCATAAATTTTAGATGGACATCACTCATGGACCTGTGATGCCTCCGATCTCTTCTCAAAGCGTATTTGGCTTTCCCTAGATCACCCCAATTTGACTCCAAACCCCTAGTGCTTGATCAAAAGATTTTCTTTATATAAACAAAATTTTAAGTTTTAAGGTTGAACGTTGGACTTACAAGCCATCCGGACTTACATGCCTTTCATTCAGGGTGTTTAGAACTTATTTGAATACCCCACCCTTATAGTTCTAGTTTGACCCTTTAAGCCTATTGAAAAACGAATTTAATAACACAATAGTATATAATAACAAATATATAATTTCTGTTTTTAATAAAAAAAATTAGAAACATAATTTTTTTGATGATCAAGACATTAACGGGCTTGTGTATGACTGGGTAATTACTTTTCTGCCTATCATTCGGAGATATATATCTGGAGACATGCACATTTCTTCGAAATGACTCTCCACATTAAGTTTAGCAGATTTAGTTATATCACTTAAACTTTTGCGTATCATGGAAAGCTACCATGCAAATCAATGACTGTTCTAAAGCTGTTTAAGCCTAGTAACTCCACACGTTATGCACACAGAATCAATTTTACTATCATTTTCCAAAGGTTGGATCGATTTTCATTTGAAAATATTTAAAGCTTCTAAAAAGCTCTTAAATGAATAATCATATCACTTCCCAATAGAGTTACAGAAGACAATTTTAAACTTAGTCGCCTTGGTCACTTTTAGCTCTTAGGTAAATGGCGATCTCGTGTGTCTGTATATAGATACATATATAGATACATCCTTAAGCTTAGAGTAACCGAAATAATTATAAGCAAAAGAATTAAAACCAAAAACACACCTCAATCGCCCTAGTTACTTTCAGTCTTTAGGTGAATGCTATCCTTTATATCTACAAGTAGATGACATGACCAAACATATACAAGTATATGTCCTTCAAATTTGAGTAACCAACGTAATTTTACGCGAATGTGTAAATTTTTTTAATAATAAAACACACACACACTCGTTTTGAATTTTTTTTTAATTTTTCCCCCTAAGTTTGTGCAACAAAATTTTTAAAGAAAATAAAAGTAGTTATGTACAAATTTAACCTCAAAAAGACTCAATCGTCGAAACAAAGCATTTTAAGAAACCTCACAAGCACATTAAATCTGGCTGTTCCGATTGGTTTGGTAATTAAGTCCGCCACATTATTATCAGTGTGAACTTGCTCAAGATAAATCAATTTACGGTCGTAACAGTCATAAATAAAATGAATTTAAATGTCAATGTGCTTGGTTTTTGAATACTGAACAAGATATTTAACAATAGCAGTAGCAGTATCATTATCACAAAATATTGGGTTGCCAAGAAATTCCAAATCGTAATCCAGCAATTGATGTTGCATCCAGATAATCTGTGAACAACAGGTTGATGCGGCAACATATTCAGCCTCGGCAGTGGACGTGGACACTGTTTATTGTTTCTTGCACTGCCATAAAATGAGTCAATCACCCAAGAATTGGCATCTAGCAGATGTAGATTTCCTGTCAATATCATCTCCATCATAATTGCTATCAGCAAAAGCATATAAGTCAAAATCTGAGTTTTTGGAATACCAAAGTCCTAGCTTCGGTTGCCCTTTAAGATATCTAAAAATACGTTTAACATCAATTAAATGAGAGAGTTTAGGATTAGCCTGGAAATGGGCGCATTGACAGATAACAAACATGATGTCAGGGCGACTGCGGTGAGATATATCAGGGTTCCGATCATTGACCGATAGTAAGTTTGATCTACGGGATTCCCTTCATGATCAGAAGAAAGAAGAGGTCTTTCTGCCATAGGAGTTTCCGCGCTCTTGGAATCTTGAAATTCGAACTTTGCAAGCATGTCTTCGACATATTTTCCTTGATGCAACAAAATACCGTCGAACTCTGACGAACTTGTAGTCCCAAAGAAGTTGTCATCTCCTCCAACGAACTCATTTAAAATCTCTTCTTCATCACTCTTCAAATTCAGAAAACAATGCAGCACTTGTAGACCCGAAAATGATTTCATCTACATAAATCTGAACCAAGATCAGATCCTTCCCAACTGTTTTGATAAATAGTCTCTGATCAATGGTTCCTCTTTTGTACCCATTCCCTAATAGATGAGCCGTCAAGGTTGCATACCATTCCTGAGGCGCTTGGTGTAGACCATAAAGGGCTTTGTCTAACTTGTAGACATGAGTTGGATGCTTTGAATCAACAAACCCTGGTGGCTGATCCACATAAATCACCTCATTGACTTCTCCATAAAAAATGTTGTATTGACATCCATCTGATAAACTGTGAATCCCATGTAGGAGGCATATGCCAGAAAAATCCGAATGGCCTCAAGTCGAGCTACATGAGAATACACTTCAGTGTAGTCTAAGCCCTCAACCTGACAAAAACCATGAACTACGAGCCACACTTTATTTTGAACTATAACACCAGTATCATCTTGCTTGTTACGGAACACCCATCTTGTATCTAATGCCATTTTACCAACTGGCAGCTCAAAACCTTGAGTTTCTCACACTTATTCAATTTCTCATGCATGGCGTTCACCCAACTTGGCTCTTGTGGATACATTTCAACTGACTTAGGCTCTATATGAGAAATAAAACAAGAAAATAAATAGCTGTTGATGTGTCTGGTCTGACTTTTGGTTGACACGCCTGTTTCAAGAGGACATAAAATACTGTCAATTAGTTAGACCTCGTTGAATTTTTGTCGGAATGGAATGCCCGGGAACAGAACTGGTAGTGGGTAAGTTTGTTGGATCTTCAAGGATTTCAGTAAGAGGGTTCTTCCATCCAGATGTCGCCGTACTGTGTGAGTACGAAGTATTGGCAATGTATTCATTTGGTATGACATCTGTAAGTAGAGTGCTTCCAAAATTTGACGAATTGAACTCTCCCCCTCAACTGATGAAGCATTGACTGCAGGTGCTGGAGAGGACACAGTTTCGGTAACATTTTTTTGTTGACTGGCTGACAATGGCTGATTTGTATCCAGTGATATTGAAGGATCAATACCCAACACTAGAGACGTATGAGAGTCAGTAGATATATCTTCTTCTTCATCAACAGAATTTGAAGCACCGGCCCCCGAAATTTTTGTATCCACAGCCGGAAACACATTAAAAGGCTTGAAAATTTCAGTATAATTAAATAACCAGTCAGGACCAACATGAGCATCAATCTCATTCTCTTCTAGCCAGCGCCCGTCATAGGATTCCACAATCTGCTTCGTTGACTTTTTGTAAACTCTGTAGGCGGTATGACCAACATATCCGACGAAATAACAGTCGTCAGCTTTGGCTCCTAACTTTGGAGTCGTTTCAAGATTCAGCAGAGTACATGGATACCCAGAGGCCCGAAAATGTGCAACAGTGGGCTTGTGACCATAGACAATCTCATTTGGAGTTTTCATATGAGATTTATTGATCAACACTCGATTTTGGACATAACATGCCATATTAACAACCTTTGCCCAGAAGAACGAAGGCAACTTTGAGTCACACAACATTGTTCTTGCCGCCTCGATAAGAGTCATGTTCCTTCTTTCAAGAACTCCATTTTGTTGCGGTGTCCGAGCTGAATTGTACTGTCGAAGCACCCCCTTTTTAGCACAAAAATAATTCAGTGTTGAGTTCTTGAATTCTGTGCCGTTGTCACAACGAATACCCTTTAGCTTCAAGTTGAGTTGATTCTCCATAATCACCACAAAGCGTTTTATCAATTCTGCAGTTTCACTCTTATTTGGCAAGAAAAACACCCAAGTGAAACGTGAGTAATCATCAGTAATAACAAGACAACAAGAGCTGCGAGAGAGACACAAAACATGAACAAGACCTAACAGATCCATATGCAACAATTGGAAACTGATGAAATGGTATTAACAAGTTTTGGCTTATGAGATTTATGATTGTGTTTACCCAAGGCACAAGCTCACACATTTTTCAATAGTAACAAAATCTGACAGGTAAACCACGCACCAAGTCGTTTTTAGCAAGACGATTTAGATTTTTAATGTTTGCATGACCAAGACGACGATGACAAATCATGGCATTATGTTCTGACACTTTTGAAAACAAACATGTGATATCATCAGGAACATTTTTGTTCACATCGATCACATAAGTATTATCTTTTCTCTGTGAACTTACAAGAACCTAATTTTCTGGTATGAGGGTTTTAAAATAAAACACTCTTTGTTAGTGAAATGGGTTGAAAAACCTTTATCACTGATATGCGAGACGCTCAGCAGACTGTGCTTCAACTCTGGAAAAAAATTGATATTTTCAAACTTTAGAACACCAGTACTTACAGTACCTTTCTGCATAATATTTCCCTTTTCTCCTCCCACAAGGGAAACATACCCACCGTTAAAGATTTGAATGTCGTGTAGTTGGGAGATGTCTCCTGTCATGTGCCTGGAACAACCAGTATCAAAATACCAAGGTCTGATGATATTCCTCCATAGCTATTCCTGCACGGTGTGCGAGATCAGCTAGTTTTTGGTACCCAGCCCATAGTAACACTGGGTGAACCTGATTTATCTAAACTTGTCACGGGTTGCCATGACATATCTTCCCGATTATCTAAGATAGAATTTGATAGCTTGATTACCGGGGATTTAGGCGACCATTTATATCTTGTTTTAGATGATTTATTGTTGTTTATATGAATGGATGTCTTAGTCTATGGTTTACGAGCGGGAGACACATATGACTTTGTCTTCCTAACTTGTTTCAGTCCAGAAACCCAGTTGGTTCTTGAGACCGAAGCACAATTTCTATCACCTTTTCCAAACGTGTTAGGCTTGGTCTGATGAGGAGGACTAAACCTACCAACTTTGTTTCTTTTCCAGTCATCGTCATAGGGATTTGCCTTATAATACCTTGATTCTCTTTGATGGGTATTTCGAGGCATATACCTCTGATAATATCCATAATATGGGACATATGGACGGTGTGGAAAATTTCTAGCAATATGATCAGGAATGCCACAATTGAAACACGTTTGACGTTTTATGTGGAATTCATTTTGATCTACTCCTGGTCTGGACATGTTGTGTGAGATAGTTTGCTTTACTTGCCGTTCACCACCTGACTTATTGCTTGGTTTATCACAAGTTTGATCATTTGAACTTCCTTCTTTGACAAACTTATGCAATAAAATATTTATGAGGATTCTTATTTTTATCAAATTTATTCAAAGGCATGCCACCGGATTTCAAAGTTTTAGAGGACTCAACCACACAATTGTCTTTGCTTTTAAAAACAGAGCCCACACAAACATTTGAAGTCACATAATTCAAAGTAGGTAAATTTAAATAAATATGAGAATTAATGTCTTTATTATTCAAAACAAGCAAATCATCATCCTTATCAATCCAATCCTCGACAATTACCTCATCTGCACGTGAAGTAATCACATTAGTATCATTCACCCCTGAGGTTGATTCGGTAGCTTATACTGAACTAGGAGAAATTTTAACCAGTTGCATTGTTTTTACCATATTGCATGGTTTTTTACCCTTTCTTCCTGCTCTTTGGTGAGAGGAAGACTAGTGTAATTCTCGTTGTATGGAGGGGGTACAACACTGTACCCTATCCCCTCACCAGCTTTTTCTTTCCACCATAATTGATTTTCGATCATGGAGTTAACAACAGAACTGGAGCCTTCGAATTTCTTAAAGTCTAGTTCAGCCCTTTCAAATTTATTAGTTAATTTATAATCTCTAACTTCGAGGCTTCAATTTCAGTAGTTAACTCAGCAATTTTTTGTTTGGCATCAAGGTGGTGACAACATTTTATGCTAAAATCAGATTGAAGTTTAGAAAAATCCTTTTTTTGTGCCTCAATTTTATCTTTGAAAGCTTTCTCATTCTTCTTAAGAGTTAAAATTTCAGATTTTATTCCTCCTGTTTCTCTAAGCAAGTTACTGTTATGGGATTTGTATAAATCTACTTTATTAATACATGCTTGAGAACATAATTAGGAACTTACCTCAGATAAGCTAGACGAAGTGAAGGCCATGAAAGTAAATCGAAGTTCCTTTACTTGTTCCTTAGCAACATTCTCTTCTTCAACGACTTCAATTCGAGGAAAGTTTGCTGTCTGATTATTGATGCTGAGAGTTGCCATCTGATCATTCCAAGAAAATTGTTGAGTTACTAAACCTTGCTCACTTTCACCCGCACTTGCCCCATTTTCTCCTCTAGCATTTCCCATTGGACCAACGCCCTTTCTCAGTTTCCTTCCTTTGCTGGGTTAGTGCATTCACGAGAAAAATGACCCGGCTTGTGACAGTTGTAGCACCTCAGAGAATCCTTGTTAAATCCCACCTTCTGATTTACTGGCACATTCTAGGTGTTTCTGCCTGTTCTCTTAGTAAATTTCTTTGCGCGAAACACTGCCATGGTGATTTGCCAAGACATGTCCACTTCCTTTACATCATTAGGATCAATTTGATCTAGCTCAGCAGCTACAACTGATTGCACCAGATCTCCATCAAGAAAGGCATTGTAAAAATTCATGAACTCTGCCATTAAGGCGATGCTTTCTTGAGTTTCCTTTGAAATGGAGGGAATTTGACTTGGAGACTGAATGGAAGAGGCAGCAGATGAATGGGGCTTAATAGCAGAAGTAGATGATTGAGCAGGTTGAGGAAAGAACACGTGAGTTGGTTGTGGTGGTGCATGTGAGAATTGACCCTGAGCAGACTTAAACATGGAGAAATTGTTGTGAGGTTGATACGGCGGAGTGTATTGCCATTGAAAAGACTTAAACATTGAGAAGTTGTCTTGCGAGATGAGTGTAGTGTTAGAAGCAGCACTATAGCCGGCTGCATTGTAGGAGTTTGCATGGTTTATGGCATGTTGCTTGTTATCCATGTCACAAGCCTTGATGATTGCCATGACTTCTGACAAAGTTAACCTGTTGAGATCCTTCATCTTCTTAATCACTGCAACCTTCATATCCCAGCTTTGAAGCAGGGAATTGACCAGTTTATTGTTTGTCTCAGCAACGGTCAGATTTGTTGAAATTTCGTATGCCCGAGACACTTATTTAGATTAATGTGGCTAACTGTGCTTGATCCAAGTCGGGTCATACCCAATAACGAGCTAGATAGACACCGGATTGTATTTGTTTAAGATATGATCTTTAAACGAATACCGAACACAAAGTTTAGGAAATCGGTTTTTCTGAAAAATTGCACTTGAAAGATTAAAATAAATAATTTGGATTATTTATTTATTTAATTATTTAATTGGTTAAATAATTAAGAAAAGATTATAAAATAGTTTTATAATAGTGTAGGCTAGTTTTATATATATATATATATATAAATGAAACAAAAAAAAAAAAAAAAAAACAAGAGAGGGTGTGGCCGGTTGGGTGGGACCCACCACCACCCCAACAAACCAATATTGTGTTGTGACTCTTGGACATTTTTTTTGATATAAACACCCACTAGCTACACATGCAAAAGTGTCTTGTCTTTCAAATTTAAGTGCAATAAAAAAAAAACTCTCCTCTCTCCCTCTCCCTAAGGTTCGGCCGAAACAAGGAAAGGAAGGAGGGCTCGGGTGGTCGGTTTCTCGTGTTCTCGTCCTAACACTCGTCCGGTGTTGCTCGTGGGTATCACCTCTTGAGGCATCCTACTCTTGGAGGCTAGCCCATCTTCCTCTTCATATCATCCTACTCTTTTGAGGTAAAAGAGTTATTATATTTTTTACATATTGTTAGCCTATTGTTCTTGTAGATTGATCCTATTTCGGGTTTTAGCCTTGTTACATATTGGTATGTTTCATAAAATTAACAATAGGTTGTAAATATTATCATGCTTCCGTTGCTAGATTAGTGAAAATGTTTCAACTAATACTATAAAATAGATGCTAAAACCCAACAATTGGTATCAGAGCCGGTTACAAGGACTTATGCTTCTTTTGTATTCATAAATTTCGGATTTTTTTTTCATGGGTGAAAAGGGAAGTCCGAAAATTTGGTGGATTTTACCCCTCATGGTTTTGTAAGATCTTGACATGCATGGAAAGATCTTAGGAAACCATTATTAACATTTGGATGTTGAATATATAAAAAAAAAAAAAAAAAATATTGGCCGTAGCCTTTTGGGGGGGGGGGGCCGATTCTTTTTTGGGGTATTTGGGCATTGGTTGCTTAGGTTGCATGCTTAGAACATTTGGTATGTTTGATTGTGTCATAACCGAAACCTAGACCTTGGATGTGTTGATTGTTGTTTGTGTATGTTGATTATGTTTATTATTCAATATGGTTGTAATAATTCATAATCTTAGGCTTGTGTAATTTATTTATTCATAAATTGGTATGTAATAAATAGATTAGTTGCATTTTCCTTTTTTTTTAGAAAAATATGTATTAGGATACATGTTGTAAAAATTGAAGATGCAAGAATTGGTGGATTTGGGCCTTGGACCGAAATTTTGGGCTTGTTGGGCCTCACCGGCCCATCATGGGAATCAAGCCCATTAGGCCCATAAATTTCACTCTTGGGCCCAAGAAGACTTTTGGAAGTTTGGAGCCCATTAACAAGCCCAACAAGAACACAACAACTTGGAGAGGATACTTGAAGCATTTGGATGCAAGATCAAGTGGGAGTCAACATTCCATCCTTGTGTCATGTTTTGTCCCTTAGGTGTGACCTATGACCTATACTTGTTTCGGCTAACAAGTATGGTCAAATTTAGCGGTTTTCGGTTATGACTATATTTTGCATGTGTATGCTTGGTTGTTTGTTTTACTTTATGTAATGTGTGGTTGATAGATATTAGGATATCCAAACCGTCACATAGGAAGGACAACAAGCATAAAACGGGTTCTAATATATATTTGGTAATATCACGTCAATTAGTTTAATTAAATGGGTTTATTAAAACTAAGCGATTACTCACATATAATAAAATTGGTTTTATTATAACTTGGACCTTGAAAATTGGTTTTCAAAATCGCCATATTACTAAATGCATGTTAGGATATGGCATAATGTTTTTCAACTAGAATATTTGAAAAATTTAAAATTCCTTTTTTCATAATTACCAAAGAAACAAGTCTAACACCATCCTTTTGTATGACACTTAACGTATTAGGAAACTTTTAATGGGATAAAGGTCACCTAACCATTTTGAGCAAACTAATATACTTAGGGTAATATTAACATATTTGTGGGATAAAGGTCACCTAACCACTTGTATGTTAATCTTACATGTTTATACAAGTAGGACGACTTGAATTAGAAACCATGTGATAAAGGTCACCTAAGCATGGGATCTAATGGTGTTGATGGGATAAACATGCCAACACGAAATAAGGATTTCGAATGGTCCCATACCTCTAGAAGTTGCAAAGGGTTGCAATTGTCAAGATTGACTACCTTGTTAAATCAAATAACGGGATAAAGGTCACCTAACCGAAATTTGATTTATCATTGGATTCTAGAATTTAATTATTATTTTAAAATTTGGAATAAAAGGGTATTAATAATTAAATTGTTTATAATACTAAAATAAAACTTTGTTAAATTTTGTAGATGGCCGCTAACAATGCAAACACCTCTACCCATAACACCCGTAACCTATCCTTAAGAACCATCCTTGAAAAGGATCGTCTAAACCATAATAACTTTATGGATTGGTATCGCAACTTGAGAATAGTTCTCAAACAAGAAGAGATATCATATGTCTTAGACGATCCCATTCCCGACGAGCCTAACGTGGAAGATGAGGAGGCGTATAACAATTGGGTCAAGTACACCAAAGATTCGGTGCAAGCCTCTTGCCTCATGTTAGGGACTATGATTCCCGAAATCCAAAAGGATTTCGAGCATCATGGGGCATACGACATGATAACTCAATTGAAGGAAATGTTCCTTCAACAAGCTAGAGCGGAACGTTTCGAAACGGTTCGAGCGTTTCATGCATGTCGTATGGAGGAAACCCAAAGCGTCTCATCTTATGTCCTAAAGATGAAAAGCTACATCGAAAAGCTTCGTAGGTTGAATTGTCCCGTGTCTAATGAGTTGGCTACGGATTTGATCCTCAACTCTTTGACCAAAAGGTTTGAAACCTTTGTCATGAATTATAACATGAATGGGTGGGACAAAAGCATTGGTGAGCTTCACGCAATGCTAAGAACGGCCGAAGCGGGAATGGGTAAAAGGGTTTTACCCGTTCTAACAATCAATGAAGGCAAAAGGGGACATAACTCCAACCCCAAAGCAAGTGTTGCTAAGGGCAAGGGCCACGTCCAAGGAAAGGGAAAGAGGAAAGCCATCACACCCATCAAACCGAAGGAAAAGAAGCAAAAGGTTGCGGCGCAAGATCCATGCTTTGAGTGTGGAGAGATAGGTCATTGGAAAAGGAATTGTCCGACCTATCTCAATGCATTAAAAGATAAGAGGGATGCGGGGCATACCTCAGGTATTATCTTTACTATATATGTTGAACTAAATGTTATTTCTTCAAATACATGGGTACTTGATACCGGATGTGGAACTCACATTTGCAATTTGTTGCAGGGGTTCAAAAGAAATAAACAACTCAACAAAGGGGACATTAGTCTCTTTATGGGCAATGGAGCAAGAGTTGAAGTCCAAGCTCAAGGAGACTACTTGTTAAAGCTTCCAAGTGGTTTGGAAGTAATTTTGAAAAATGTTTTGTATGCTCCTAAGTTAAGGAGAAACATTATTTCCGTGTCCCTTTTAAAACAATGTGGCTTTGATTTTAAATTTGTGGATTATGATATTCATGTTTTGATGAATGGCATATTTTATTTTAAAGCTATACCCATGAATGGTATATATGAAATAGATCAAAGTGGTATGTCACATAGTAGTTCAATGTATAATGTCAACACCAAGAAACTCAAGAAGGACTTGGGTGATTCCTATCTTTGGCATTGTCGCCTTGGACATATAAGCAAGAATCGCATGCAAACTCTTCGCAAGAGTGGTATTCTAGAAACCAATGAGTTTGATTCATTTGATGTATGTGAATCTTGTTTACAAGGCAAAATGACAAAGCAACCCTTTAATAAAACTTTTGAAAGGTCAAAAGAATTATTGGGTATCATACATTCGGATGTATGTGGTCCTTTTAGACCAATGACTAGGAATGGTGAAAGATACTTCATTACCTTTATTGACGATTATAGTCGATATGGTTATGTGTACTTAATGAAACACAAAGATGAAGCTTTTGAAATGTTCAAAGACTTCAAAACTGAAGTAGAAAGGCAACTCAAAACCACAATCAAAGTACTTCGTAGTGATAGAGGAGGTGAATACCTAAGTGGTGTTTTTCAAGATCATCTTAAGAGTTGTGGAATTATTTCACAACTTACTCCACCTGGAACACCACAACATAATGGTGTGTCTGAAAGGAGAAATCGTACCCTATTAGATATGGTTCGATCGATGATGGCTAGAAGCACTTTACCTCTATCATTTTGGGGCTATGCTTTACTTTCCGCTGTTCGCATATTGAATATGGCTCCAACCAAGAAAGTGGAGAAGACACCTTTTGAAATATGGCATGGAAAGGCTCCATCGCTATCATTCTTAAAAGTTTGGGGTTGTGAAACTTATGTAAAGCAATACACCCCAAACAAATTAGAAGTCCGATCCACTAAGTGTATCTTTATTGGTTACCCTAAAGATGATATAGGATATTACTTTTACGATCCTAGTGAGCAAAATGTTATTATTGCTCGAAAGGGTAAGTTCTTGGAAACTAAGTTCCTTAAGGAAGGAACTAATAGTAGAACAGTGAAATTTGATGAGGATCAAGAATCACAAGATGATACACAATTGGTTGATACTAGCACTCAACAAGAGGTTGTTGAAAGTGATCAAGTGGTTGATCAAAACACACAAAACGTTCGCAGATCTGGTAGAGTTAGCAATCCACCCGAAAGATATGGATTTTTTGTAGAAGGTTGCTACGTGGTAGATTCGGATGAACCAACCACATACCGTGATGCAATGTCCAAGAATGATTGTGACAAATGGCTTGAAGCCATGAACGTTGAGATGCAATCCATGTATGACAACCAAGTTTGGGAATTGGTTGAATCACCACTTAACACCAAAACTGTTGGAAGTAAGTGGGTTTTCAAAAGAAAAACTGATATGCATGGAAACTTGGATACTTATAAAGCAAGACTTGTAGCTAAAGGTTTCACTCAAACTCAAGGGGTTGATTATGATGAAACTTTTTCGCCTGTGGCAATGCTAAAGTCTATTAGGATATTATTTGCCATAGCTGCACATTATGATTATGAAATTTGGCAAATGGATGTCAAGACCGCTTTCCTAAATGGATATCTTGAGGAATATGTCTATATGGTTCAGCCTGAAGGTTTTGTCGATCCAAAACATCCTAATAAAGTATGCAAGTTAAAGAAATCAATCTATGGATTGAAACAAGCATCTAGAACTTGGAATCATCGTTTTGATGAAGAAATCAAAAATTTTGGATTCATCAAGAACGCTGATGAGGCTTGTGTGTATAAAAAGGCTAGTGGGAGTATAATTACCTTCTTAGTATTGTATGTCGATGACATTCTACTATTTGGAAATGACATTCCAACCATGGAAAGCGTTAAGGCTTGGCTTGGAAGTAGATTTTCCATCAAGGATCTTGGTGAAGCTGCCTATATTTTGGGAATAAAGATCTATAGGGATAGGTCAAGGCGCTTGATAGGTTTGAACCAAAGTACATACATTGATAAGATCTTGAAAAGGTTCAAGATGGAAAACTCCAAGAAAGGTTTTGTACCTATTCAAAGAGGGACCATATTGAGTTCAGATCAATGTCCAAGCTCAAAGGGTGAGCAAGAGATGATGAAACAAATCCCATATGCTTCTGCTATAGGATCCATCATGTATGCGATGATATGTACTAGACCGGATGTGTCATGCGCTTTGAGCATGACAAGCAGATATCAACAGAATCCAGGAAACAGTCATTGGATGGCTGTTAAGAGCATATTGAAATACCTTAGGAGAACTAAGGATATGTTTCTAATATATGGATCTGGTGAGGAGGAACTCGCTATAAAAGGTTACACGGATGCGAGCTTCCAAACTGATCGAGATGATTCTCGATCACAATCTGGGTATGTGTTCACTCTTAATGGAGGAGCTGTCTCTTGGAAGAGCTCAAAACAGGAAGTGGTAGCATTGTCCACTACAGAATCAGAATACATCGCCGCTTCATTAGCAGCTCAGGAAGCTGCATGGTTGAAGAAATTCATTACTGATCTAGGGGTGGTCTCTTCCATTCAAGACCCCCTAGAAATCTTTTGTGACAACGAGGGTGCGATTGCTCAAATCAAGGAACCTCGTTCGCACCAAAAGACAAGGCACATAGAGCGGAGATTCAACTACATAAGGGATGAAGTTGAAAAAGGAAAGATATGTATTCGCAAAGTTGGAACTGATCAAAATCTTGCGGATCCATTCACGAAGCTCCTAGAAAGACCGAAACATGAGCGTCATGCGAGTGGCTTAGGACTTCGATATTCTAGTAATTGGATTTGATCTATTTTGTATTAAAGTTTAAAAGACTTTTGTAATTTAACTCTTTTATATGATTATGGAATCTTGAGTTAAATTCTAAATTTTGCATGTTTAATCCATGAATAAGTTATCTTATTCTAAAAGTCCGTAGTCGATCACATTTGTGGGAACAAATATGAAGCAAGACTATTATGAACTAGGATTGGTGGATATTCATAAGGAATGAATATGGAGCATAGGTTTGCTGCCAAAGTTCATAGATATTTGTGGGATACAAATATTGGACTGACCCGCTCTCAATATTACTACATGGAGTCGATTGACCTGATCATTAGTAATCTTGAGTAAAGGAGAATTTCATATTATCCTTAGACCTGAGATGTATACTGGGTCTTGATTTTCACCAAGTATTACACTTTGACTCTCCCCTTCGCTATTCGTAAAAGATGGTACATAAGGATGAGCTCGGGTGGAGTATAAAGTGATAGTGAGAGGCGTATACAATCAAGACGGAATTTGTTCCTCTTATGTGTTGAGAGTTTAGATGTCTAAGGCCTGATAAAGTTGAATTGTAAAGAGAATGATCGCCTATGTCTCTTAGATCCAACATGACATCTAGTAACAAAGGGATATAATGATTGATTCACCTAAATCATTTTCAAGTAGGGTACTTGGAGAGGATGATGTTATTGAATGACACTTCGTCAAACACATTAGGGGTGGTGGACCGAGTTAGGCGGGATTCACCACTAGCATTAATTGTCTACGTATCTCGTTCAAGTGGGAGATTGTTGAAATTTCGTATGCCCGAGACACTTATTTAGATTAATGTGGCTAACTGTGCTTGATCCAAGTCGGGTCATACCCAATAACGAGCTAGATAGACACCGGATTGTATTTGTTTAAGATATGATCTTTAAACGAATACCGAACACAAAGTTTAGGAAATCGGTTTTTCTGAAAAATTGCACTTGAAAGATTAAAATAAATAATTTGGATTATTTATTTATTTAATTATTTAATTGGTTAAATAATTAAGAAAAGATTATAAAATAGTTTTATAATAGTGTAGGCTAGTTTTATATATATATATATATATAAATGAAACAAAAAAAAAAAAAAAAAAACAAGAGAGGGTGTGGCCGGTTGGGTGGGACCCACCACCACCCCAACAAACCAATATTGTGTTGTGACTCTTGGACATTTTTTTTGATATAAACACCCACTAGCTACACATGCAAAAGTGTCTTGTCTTTCAAATTTAAGTGCAATAAAAAAAAAACTCTCCTCTCTCCCTCTCCCTAAGGTTCGGCCGAAACAAGGAAAGGAAGGAGGGCTCGGGTGGTCGGTTTCTCGTGTTCTCGTCCTAACACTCGTCCGGTGTTGCTCGTGGGTATCACCTCTTGAGGCATCCTACTCTTGGAGGCTAGCCCATCTTCCTCTTCATATCATCCTACTCTTTTGAGGTAAAAGAGTTATTATATTTTTTACATATTGTTAGCCTATTGTTCTTGTAGATTGATCCTATTTCGGGTTTTAGCCTTGTTACATATTGGTATGTTTCATAAAATTAACAATAGGTTGTAAATATTATCATGCTTCCGTTGCTAGATTAGTGAAAATGTTTCAACTAATACTATAAAATAGATGCTAAAACCCAACAAGATTAATATTCACAAATATCACCTCAGTCACAAGAGATATGAATCTCTGCATCTGTGTTTCCAAAGATTCTCCCAGTACATAATTAAACATATAGAATCTGTCGTAAGAGATCTTGATGGTTTCTCCTCATATCCTCATTACCCTCATTCACCTCAATCAGGGCTTCCCACAATGCCTTAGCAAACTGTAATTCTCTAAATCCCAAGGAAATTTCAGGTGAAAGTGCCATGGTTAAAGTAGCAAGCTCCTTGTCGTCCTCTTCAACCTTTTCAAAGTCTGCATCATCATACAGTTCAACGGGCTTTACAGCTACTTCTTCAGAGTTTTCATGTTGATACATGATACCTTAAGGGCCTCGGACAATACTTCTCCAAATCTTGGCATCTTTCATTTTCACATACTTTTCAAATCTAAATTTCCACTCAGCAAACCCCTCATGAGACAGCAAACGGGGTACACGAGTAGCAGTTCCCATTATGGAGTCCAGTTCTTGATGCAGTGCAACATTTGATGAACTATTAGCTACTTGGTCCATTTTGGATAAATAATTAATAGTCTGGTCCAGTAATTAAGTCCAAACAATATATCAGTTATCCTAAAGCCCAATAAGAACAGGCCCAGATTTATAATTATAGCCGAGAACTAACGTTGGCCGAAGACCAAGAAAGTCAACCAAACACTCTTTTAGTTGATCGAGAATAGCCAAAAGTCAACAGAAAACACTAAACTCTACCGACAACTATCCAAAACCACCAAGAACTATCCAAAACCACCGAGAACTATCAAAAACCACCGAGAACTATCCAAAACCACCGAGAACACACAAATTTCACTGAAAACGACAAGATTGTGGCCGAAAATGATGAAACCTTCCCAAGAAATTCCAAGAATCCCAAAGAGGCTTTGACCATGTAACTTTGGTAACAAATTAAACCCCGAAATCTCTGGGATTTAAATTTAAAGCATAAATCAAATCATATCCTTCCCAAACTATGCGGGTATAATATAAAAATAATCCAAAGATACTAACGTTTAGCAAGTTTATATAACATCTCAAAGTACAAGGTTCAAAATGTAAATATAATATAAATTCAGTTTTAATATATATTGAAAGTTAAAGGGCCATCGTGTAAATATGAATTTATAAAATACAATATACTAATAATAATAGCCCAGCCCCTACCCCAGTCACGTTTTCCGGCGACCAGAAAACAGTTCCGGCCGAACCCAAAACCCCATAAATCTCGCGTTTTAACTCGATTAAAAGCTCGTAAAACCTTTTGACCATAACGACAAATCATAATATTCGTCCATAACATGTTATAAAAACATATTATGTGCAAATCAATACACGAAACGGCCGTAACCGTCGGATTTTATGTAAAATATCAATTACGATCGTTAAAGCCTATACACCCAATTAGCACTATAAATAAGACATAAATCATCAACTAAATTATTACAATCATTAAATCAAACTAATATACTCTCAAAAATCTCTAAATCATTCGTCCAAGTTAAACTCCAGCCAACCTCTGTTCACCATCATTCCGGCACCAAATCAAGTAAGTAATATATGACTTTTAATCATTTTTAGCTGTCTAACAAAACCCCTAATAAAGATTAAGCAAACATGGAATAGATTTGTCGAATTGATTCTAGGGTTTATTAGTGAAGAAGCTGAAGTTTTATATATAATATATTCTGGTTATAAAACACAAATCAAGTCTGGTCCAGTGGTTGGGTCTGTGTGTTGTGGTCATGAAGACCCGGGTTTGAACCCTGGTCACTGCATGTCTTTGTTATGTATTTTTTAAACCATTTTTGTTAATTATAATAAACTATATATATTTTTATAAATAATTTATATCAAATAAAATTATTTTTAATCACTTAAAATCAATTATATAATTATATTTATCATTTCATTCAAAATCCAAACTTTTAAAACCCAACAAATTCGTTTTAAACTCGTTTAACTTATATACTCCCTCCGTCCCATTATAAGTGTCATAGTTTGATTTTTTAAGTTTTTCTTGTTTAACATTGACCGACAATATTTTTGTTTGTGTTATATAATATTTGATGTAAAATATATGAATGGATTGGGTTTTAAATGTATTTTACATTGATATAATTTTCATCAAGTATTATATGACACGAACAAAAATATTTATGGTCAAAGTTTCAAAAGAAAGACTTGAAAAGTCAAAATATGACACTTATAATGGGACGGAGGGAGTATATATATGTATATATATTTTATTTCGTCCGTTCAACTTTATAATCCGTTAACAATTTCGTTTTCAAAATAAAACACACCGTTAACACCAAAATTCCGCAACACTATAATATTTCATACTTAGCATTTATTTTATAATTAAAATAGTATTAAAATGTTAACAAATTGTTTTAATTGCATAAAGCTTAAAAATAATATTAAGATATCAATTAGCATAAAATATATAATGCCTAACTTCTAAAAAACAAATTTAGATTATAATCCCATTAGTTAGTAATTCCCGTATTTCTTATGTTAGCTTGCGAGATTCGATCGTTCAGTTTCGTTTAACGCTTCGGTTTTTTACTTCAAGTTTATCATCCATTTCAAAGGTGAGTTTCACACCCCCCCTTTTTGTTACTCTTTTATTACTTTTGGGGGTAGCATATATATCTTATAAACTCAAGTATTTATGATTTAGTTTACAAACTACAATTCATTACATGGGCTTGTGTGTTTACTTGATTATTTGCTCGAACTTACTTACACGTGGTAGCCTCAATAAGTATGATCATACGCCCCCATTTGCACTCAAGACAATTTTGTTATGAATGGAGAAGGGTCTCATTATTCGAGTACGTTGGTTGTTACCAACTGGATAGGGGTGAGCAAGATAAGGGTCGGACCCTTGAAACCTGGTTACTCGACTCTTAAAACCCTTAATTAGACTCGGATAAATAATATGGGTCGGGTAAAGGGTATTTAAATTTCACCTTAAAGGGTAAAAGGGTCCGACCCTTATTCAAACCCTTGACCCGTTTACTAGTATATATACATCAGATTCACAATTAATATGAAATTTATGAGAGATTTGTATTTCACATACGATTCATCAGAAATTTCCAACTACTAAGAAAAATAAAAATAAAGAGTCATACAACTGAATGGAAACATATATTTGAAAATCACTGAATTGTTCACTAAAAGTAATTTGTGAATGTGAATATTGTTTGCATTAGTTCAAATGATTGATAAACTTTCAAAGTTAGACATTACTATGTTATTAAATGAAAGTATAATTATTCTAGGATTCATATATTAAAGTCATTTATGAGATATGCAACTAGTAATTGCAGAAAAATGAGATGTGATTATTGTCTTAAATGGTAAAGGGTTGGACCCTTGAAACCCTTATTTATACCCGACCCTTTTATTGCTTAGAGGGTAGGGTCTTGGGTCCACGTTTCTTCCTAAAAGGGTAAAGGGTCCGGGTAGGGTATTGGTCAAAGGGTCGGGTCTTACCCTTTAAACAGTCCTACAAACGGAAATGACATTTCTTGCGCGATTATTACACTTGTGTCATGGAATAGTATGGTTTTTATGTATTTATATCAAACTATGGGATCTCACCAACTATTTAGTTAGTTAACATTATATTATACATATTCTACAAGTACCATTATTAGATGATGATATGGATGAAGACACTAGACTTATAATATTTTAAATAAATGTTTGAAATGTTTCACTTTCTTGTATTTTCATTGTTTTGAACTTGTGTACTTGATGCCTTTATATGAATTAATGATAATATTGTCACTTAATAATGTCACACGTGTTTTGAGAAATATGTGCGCTACACTCGAGCATTTCCGCTTAAGCCGTGGTGTTACAAAAATGATCAAGAAACGAAGAGCATTCAAGAAGATATGTAAGGGGGGGGGGCACTTGCGACCGCCTTATAGAGGGGGCCATTGGGACTCTCTTTTGGCCACTTTTGTCTCTTATTTCATGCCCAACGTGAAATCTAGAGTCCAAATATAGTTCGGGTTCAATTTTTTTTGCGAAAAATAATTCAGGTTTGACAAACAACGCAAAAACTAGTGTTTTTTTTGGCTAATTTTGTAAATTAAAGAAAACGTACTGGCTCGTTGTAAAAATCCAAAATATTTTCACGTTTTGCTTAAAACATCTTATATAAGTTCTATAAGTCTTTTTCGGCTTTACTTATGATACAATGCTTGATTTGGTACTAACGATCGCGTTTTAGTTCATAGCGTACAATTAAATGAAACTCTTTTCGTTTAAACGGTTTTGTACGTACTGGAAGGGGGGTCTTAATATCATTATGTTAGTCACTATAATATATATATATATATATATATATATATATATATATATATATATCACTTATATATAACCCCCAGTATATATATACGGGTCATAACCAGTATCGTTCGGTTAATCGTTTAATCGCTACGAAATAACCGGTTAATGGTTTACTCGTTACATAATAAATAAGGTGTACCTTTTTTTGTCACGAATGTCACATACTAACATCATATATACAAATAACTGACCCGATACATACGTACATTGTGTACTATGCTCGACAAACAACTTATATACAACTCTAACATACAAGGTTTCATCCACATGGTTAAAATAAAAGGCCAAGGCTAATAGGGCTTGTATTACGGGTTTAACAAATGAAAGGGAAACTACACAAACTTGGCTCCTATGGGATAATGGGGGGGGGGGGGGGTTGGGAGTATTATTTTATATTTTTATGTAAAGACCATTATATGTGGGTTTCTATAGTCCTATTTTCTCTATACAAGTGGTGGAATTAAGATCTCGATATGCATATGACAACCAAATTCTAGATATCATGAACACACTGGTTACTCTCTTTATTAACACTCATATGACATGTGTGTATATCTATATATCATATTTGTATTATATATAAAGCAAATCCCACACACGCACTAGAGGAGTTAGGCTGCGAACATGAAACATGTGTACCTGTCCAATGACTAGTTATCCCCATCTAAATGTTCCATTTTATTTCCCTTTTCTTTTGAAAAACATTTGGCAGGATTACTTTCAAGAAGCTTAAAAACTAACCGTGACCAAACACCTCTACTTGGCATTAATAACATCAATTAACAAATTACAACTTCGGGTTTTGCGCATAATCAAGATACTATAAGGCAAAAAAATAATAATCAATTTCCCCCAGTCCCACATATGAGGTTGACATTTTTTCAATGTTTAATATTTAACAATTAAAATAATATTTTCGAGGACAGGGTTAAAATTTACTGTTTATTAATTTTAAAACTGGGCTTAAAATTAATATGATGGTCCTATACACATATACAATTACACTTTAACAAAGAAACTAATAAAACAAAGAAAATTATGAAAATGAAATCACCTTATAAGAAAATAAGCAACTCGGGTGCACTCGTGCTTGTTCTAAATGAACCCGTCTCCTCAACTCACTCAACAATATTTGCAAACTCTCAAACGTGTAAAGCATGCTTCTCACAACCATTAGAATATGTCTTTTTAAATTGTTTGCAAACTATTAATTTTAATTACCAAACCGAGTTAAATAAATTTCATAATTAAATTTGTGAAACGAGTAAAAATGTTAAAAGACGAATAACAAATGCATTTAGCATATGCAATAAGCCTTTTAACCCCCCCCCCCCCCCCGCAAAGTTTAGCATAGCAAATGCATTTAGACGAATAACATGTAAGGTCTCGTGAGGGTTTAAGTGAACTACACCCGCAAAGTTCAGCTACAACAAAAATATACACGTACCCGAATCACCATAACAGTAGAACATGAAAGCACGTCGGATAGCCAGAACCTCGTAACTTATAAATCTTTTATCGAAATACTATAACACTCTGATTTATCCATGTGGCATCCCCACACTTGACTTTTGCTACAGTGGTACGCTCGAAAGAAAACGGTTAAACAATAACAAAAATAAAAAAATAAAAAGAAAATAATAATATAAAATATAATAAAAACTGAAAAAAAATCTGGGTTGCCTCCCGGTCAGCGCTAAGTTTTTCTAAAGGTCTTTATCTAGACCGTTACCTGATTTCGTGGTTATGGTAGTCGAATCCAACATTTACCTGCAGAGTTTCCTACGAAATCTTGGTAGTTAACATGCCTCGGCTCTACTTCCTCCTTCATGTTTAGCATGTTCAATAAACCAAAATGGGCAGATGTGAATGCATATTTACCTTCAAAATTTCCAACATATACTCGGTAGAGAACACGTCGAGCCCTCACAGTCTTTCTTATTTTCAAAACATCAAATATTGATCGGGGCCGAACCGTGCATTTTCTGATCGAGTTTCCCGTGTAAACTCGGTATATAAGGTGATGTGTCCACACCTTCTTCCTTGTGGTTGAAAGGTCTATAAAACCAATATCTGCCCATTTTTTAATACCATGCCCATTATCCTTCACCTCTACCTTCCTCTTCTTCGAGTTCAAACCAACATACCCAACTTTATAAGTTTGAGGAATATGCAACTTGGGATAATCATAATAACTTGGGACTATTTCAGTGTCTGATATCTTGAAAGGTACTTTGTCTTCAACTCGTTTCACACATTCAACATCCTCATTAGCAACCATAACTGAGGCATTCAACGGCTCTTCGTTAACTAGAGGAATTGGCGTGGTATTGTTCTCCACAACCACATACTCAAAATCACTATTCGAAATATCAAAAGCCTCTTCTATCACTCTCTCATCAACCACGACACCACTAGCCAACTTTTCTCTTTCTCGTTTAATTTGGGCTACATCTTCTAAAAGTTGACTAATCAGTTCATCTTGGGCAACATTAGACATTTCTTGAAGATATTTAAAGCCTTATTTTGAGCTTCTTGATCTCTCTTCATCTTCTTCAAAAAATTCAAAAATTCTTTCATAGACTCTTCTTTGTTACCCGAGGAATCTTCTTGATCTTGCAGATAATTCCTTTGATATTTACCACCAAGATTGTAATATTGAGGGACTTCCTCGTATTGTTTGAGGGTGTTCATGGTAATAGTAGTAGTCATCCTCCTTTTGATAACTTACAAAAGTTGGCATCTCGAGCCTATCACTATCATACTCATCACCTGAATCATAATAACCATGATCATCAGGAGGAGGCGGTGAATAATTATGGTACTGCATGTTGCGACCCTGATGGTTGATGTTCCTTTGATTATAATTATCTGGCTCATAATAGTTTGGGGGTTGTATGAAGGTATTTCATGATATGGAAATGAATGGTACGGATCAACATCTTCGACGAAATCATATTCTTCATATGGGTCATAGACCCAACTCCCTATCATTGTGAGTTACCTACACACATGAAATACAAGAATACCCCGCGTAAAATCAAACAAGCAAAAGCAAAAGCAAATACAAAAGCAAAAGCAAAAGCAAAAGCAAAAGCAAAAAAAACTAAAATAACGCAAAAAGAACAACTAAAATGAACACTTTGGGAGATGATTCCCTAGTAACGGTGCCATTTTGATCGATGTCGAAAGGTTAGTCAAAAACATTTATAAATTACTTTTACTAGCAAGGACAAGTAAGGTGCCGAATCCACATGGAATCAGTGGAAAGTGAAAGTTTGACTTACAACTTATTAATTATTGAACTAAATAGGCATAAGATGTCAAGCTTTGGAAATTAATTTGGTTGTAAAACAATTTAAGAAAACAGTGACTACACTTCAGGTTCGGGTTTACTGACATTAATTTATACAAATCGGGAAATCACATAGATATGATTCGTGTATTAGAATATATAAATAATTACTAGACATAGTAGTTTGGTTATGATGATTCACTGAACTTAACCTAAATAATTGACACAAATGAACATGATCTACTTAATTACCAGCTCATTAAAATAAAACCTAACATCTATCAATGATTAATGGTAAACGGTTCAATGACGATAAACTTAACCTAAATGTTGATGAACACAAACCAAGTAATTGATGATAAACGAAATTCCCAAAAACACAACATTTTAATCAATTCCAATAAACATATAAATTCAATAAACCAAAATATTAATTAAAACTAAATCCCAATACATGTAATGTTAATAAAAGTAATAAGTTCATATGCAAACCCTACACATGAAGTGGTCATTAGTGGTTTAGCCCTGTCTCTGCATCACGATTGACTCGAATATGGATTGGAAGGATTAAACCATGGATCATTTGGTGGTTGAGAGGTGTTCCAAAGTCATCCTTGGTGGCTAGGTTACGAAAAATAATCAATTTTAGGGATTTTGGACTTAAATATGGAAGAATATAATAAAATTTGCTTTACCCGTCAGGCCAGACCATAAGCTACGGCCTGGCCACCATAGCTTATGGTCTAGCCATAGCCTACGGTCTGGCTTCTCTGCCTTACGGTGGCCACAATACCAAAACACTATTTTCTTTAAAAAATCTTCATTCCGACTCCGTTTTCCTCGTCGTTTGCGGCCACGTCTTCGTATTTCAACTCTCTATCATATCATATATAATAAATTCTCTTAATTAGTTCTTTTAAGCTCCAAGCACCTACAATCATAAAACCAATCAAATTACTTTTGTTCGATACATATACACAAGTAAAACACACAATATAAAACACTTAAAGCATGTTCTTTCATCTTCACATCAAGTTTCTCATATCCCTTTTTACGATTTTACATATTTTGGAGATAGCATATATAACCCGGTAAAACGCTTTAATTTAACCTCACTGCCTCAAAACTACAATTCATATATGTACGTGTGTTAATCACTTGTTTGATTATGCCTCATTGAACAAATATTAGTTTGTGTTATTTATTTATTTATCGTTGCCTCATAGCCGCAGTAGCCTGAATAAGTATGATCATACGCTCCATTAGTATTTTAAGTTAGTGTCAAATAGAAAAGGGCCTCATTTGTTATTTTTACATAATTCATCTATGCTTGAATTAGCATACTTGTAAGTAGCCTGAATAAGTATGATCATACGCTCCCATTACTATTTTGAGTTAGTGTTAAATAGAAAAGGGCCTCATTTGTTATTTTTACATAATTCATCTATGCTTGAATTAGCATACTTGTCTCATGGAATTGTATGGATTTGGACTCATATTATATTATATCAAACTTGTGGGAAATTCACTTGTAAGCTCATGATGTACGTGAAAACGTAATGATTCGGATCAATACGATTATATTTGCTATACTAAATGATATTGCGGAATCATATCATAAAGGATTGACAACATATTCTCTCATAAACACTGATATATTGATATAACCTCTTGTGTACAAATCAGTTACAAATCAAAACTGTTATAAAATATGACAAGAAATCCTATTTATACTGTCTACAGTGTTAACGTATAAGGCTAGTCACCGTATAAGCTTATACGGACGTATAAGCTTATACGCCACTATCTTATGCGCTACTCTTTACATTTTCACATAATGACAATTCAGCCCCTTACAATCATACAAATGGCATATTTAGCCCACTAGACCTAGCATTAGACATTAATGCTCTAACAAACTCCCCCTTGGATATTGCTAGGTCTTCAATCCGTACCAAATACACTCTTTGAATATGTTACTATTTGATGTTCACTGATATGTGCTTAATTGATTATCTGTATATTTAGGTATATTTGATGCTTAGGTTCATGATCAGTGATTATGTGTGATGTCATGATAAGTGTTCAAAATGACTAATATGCATATGTGCTTATCTGATATCTTGATGATGCTCTTGAATATGTTTAATCTAATATGATGATGTTATTAGGATATGTTATAGACTATGCTTTATATGAAGACTGTCTGTTTTGATGATATCATGATTATGATTTGCATATGTTACTTTCTGTTAAAATCAAAATACGCTTTTGCGTCAAAATTGCATGCTTAAATGAAATTTTCAAATGAATTTTGCTTAAAACATTTTTGACAAAAACAGAGAAACTTTATTAAGGGTGCTGAGATATGATAAGATTATTTAGTTCAAGCTTTATAGAAGCTTAAGAAAGGGTTTTTAAATGAAAATTGATCCAACCATTTGGAAAATGATAGTACATTGACTATTTGGCTAATCATATGGATTTAATAGGCTAAAAAGACACTTAATGCAGTCATTAACATGTATGGTTGCTTTTCCATGATGTGTAAAATCTAAGGTGATATAAACATAAAGAAACTACTAAACTTAATGTGGAGTTACATTGTTGTCTATGCATGTTCCAATATACATCTTTCCGAATGATAGGCAACAAATTGAATATCCAGTCATACACGAGCCCGTTGATATTTGGTCCCGAAAATGAAGTATTTATTTGAGAATGACAAAGAACACAAGTGAACAAAACGTAATGATTATACAACACAATGTTGATATATATGTTCACAATCTTATGTTACAAAAAAATA
Organism: Bidens hawaiensis; assembly: GCF_021521415.1. Taxonomy (NCBI): domain Eukaryota; kingdom Viridiplantae; phylum Streptophyta; class Magnoliopsida; order Asterales; family Asteraceae; genus Bidens; species Bidens hawaiensis. Next base: position 357,539 of record NW_027491035.1, on the reverse strand, counting down.
TAATAAAAATAAATAAAAAAATAATAATAACAAGTTCTGTCATTAAAAAGTTTTACCAAATATCAAGGGGTCAGAGTCAATTCGGGGTGATATGGAGAAATCCAAATAAGCCTTGAGAATAGATATGTAGCATCAGAAAGCAATATGTGTTATCCATTTAGTATTATGCATCTTAAATGAACCTTAATCATATCACCAAAGAAATGAAATTCATGCTAAGTCTAGACCTGCTGTTAACTTGTCTAATCTGTCATAATTATGCTGAGAATGAACTATTGAGAAGCAACTTAGTCAATATAATCCCATGTTGAGTTCTTTCCATAATAAGAAAGAAAATGATTTGAAATGAAAGATAACTGAAATTTGATCTCTCAATGCACCATTTGCTCTTAAACAATAATCCTTAATGTTAAAACTGTTTGACTTTTGGTTTAAGACAAAAAGAGTTGCATTTTACCTTCAAAGGTCTGAATATGTATTTCCGAGTAAGGTTTGATGATTTTCAACCTTTTCGAGCAAACTTAGATGGTTTTGTCTAAGTTTATCTTATTCGAGCATGCTTTGATGTTTTACAAACTTTTGAGTACACTTTACTGTTATCTTTGAAGTTTTACTCTTTCAAGCAAGCTTGATGATTGAATATATTTGATTATGTTGATTCTAGCAAGCTTTAGTGTTTTTGAACTTTCTAGCAAACTTAGGTGTTTTGATTGACTGTTGAAACTCATTCTAGCAAGTTTTGTGATGTTCAGTACTTAAATGATTTATTCATATATTATCGAGTACACTTTGATACTTTTTAGCTTTCGAGTAAACTTAGATGTTCTGAAGGTTAGCTTTGTCTAGAATACTTGATAATTCTGTGACATCTGCTTGAATATGCTTTATATGTCTATTTCGAGTAAACTTTGCTGTCTTATTTGAAATATGTCTTTATCTAGCATACTCTATGATTGTGAATGTGATTATTTGAAATTACAAGTGTTTTCGGGCAAACCTCGTTTTCCGAGCACACTTTATATTTCGAGCACACTTTGAAAATTTTCAAGTGTTCTCATAATATACTTGGTAATTTCAAAACTTTACTTTTCTAGTACACTTTGTGTTTAGAGTCCTCTAGCACACTTTGCATTCTTAAAGTGTGTCAAGAATACTTTGCTTCAAAGTATACTTGACTCCATAATTGTCAACTATTTTAAGTATTTTTGAGCACAGTTTGTGTTATTCAGAAATTCGAGCAAGGTTGACTTATAGAAATGTTTCTAAGTTATTTATTTAGGATTCTTTATTGATTCCTAGCAAGGTTGCCTATTTGATAATTTATACTTGATTATTTGTCTTGTGATTTATTTCTCGAGCAATCTTGTATTTCGAGTAAGCTTCCTTCGTTTTATTTACTTAAGGTTTATTTCTATCTACTTAATTATTTCTGAATAAATTCTGGAACGAGCAAGCTTTGATAAGTGGAGTTCATACTAGATACACTTAAATGATCAAACTTTCCGAGTAAGGTTTACATTAATATGCTTTAACGAGCAAGGTTTTAAATTGAAAAACTTTATCGAGCAAGGTTTTGTAAAGAAAGATATTTCCTTAAAACATTTTAAATGTTTGACAGCTATTACTCACTAAATGACAAAGCATTTAAAACCCACTTTCAAAAAGGTATAAGAGAGAGTTAGAGAAAATTTTCATATTATTCACTTCTCTCTCCTTCCACTACTGTACACTTGCTCTCGTTCCAGAAAAACCAAACGTTTCATCAAAATTTTCCTAACCCTAATTAACCAGCCCTCATATTCCCACTCCGTAAGAATCAATTGATTGTTTACCGATAGTGATTATATGAGATTGGGCAGTTAATTTTCATACTAACTAACTCTCTGTTTTATGTGTTGGTTATTAATTTGTCGAAGCACAGGTTCATAAAGTCATTTCTTCTCTTTACTTATTCAAATTATAACTTCAAACTGTTCAAAGTTATGAACTTTATGACTAATGTTTACTTTGAATGTGTTTTTATTTTTGTTTGTACAGATATGGCGGACGAACCGACATATCCGTTTGAGCAAAAGCACAATATGTGCGCTCTATTACAAGTGACTCTAGACAACGAGGAGGTGGCACACAACATTAGATGGCTCCAACGATCTAATCTTTGATTCTCCTTGACAGAGTGCCCTGTGATATACAGAAACCACCACTTGGATTTTTGGCGCTCAGCCACACTTTATGATGATCAAAATGGTAGGCGATTGGAGGCTACTGTAGCTAATCATGAGATAAGGGTTACTGAAATACTTATTCGAACAAGTTTGCAATTACATGATGATGACCATAACCCTATCCACTTCACTACTGAGCACTTACTGAAGATTTTTCGAGAAACAACTGGTTATCAAGGGAATGTCCATGAGGGACAGTTTCAGCAAGGAATGTTTCCAAACCTTTATAGGTTTTTAATTCATCATATTCTTCAGGGGTTTGCTCCTAGGAAAGGCTCGTGGACTCTTATGAGCCGTGATTTGGCGAATGCAACCGTTGCTATTGTAAATGATTTACCATTCAATTTCTCAAGGATGATATTTCAAGGAATGGTAAGCAGCTTGAGGAAGCCAAACAGAGAAAAATTCTTAGCTTACCCAAGATTTCTCCAAATTATCTTTAACCGTGTGTTACAAGACTTACCTACAATTGGGATAACTCATGTGCCACAAAATCCCAATGTTTACAAACGGATTGCAAAGCTGTCTAGCTCTAGCCGATTCAATCCAAGAACTAAGTTTGATATTCTACCATGGCTAGTAAATCATGATGTGGCTATTATGCCAGTTCCAGAGTTGACCTATGAGGAGGAAGAGAGTGAGGATGAGGAGGATGATCATGATTCTAGTGATAATGATGATGGAGGTGAAGGAGGTGATGAAGGAGGAGTTGAAGGAATTGGTGTTGAGGATGAGGAAGCACATGCATAGGGGGAGAACATACCGTTACCTACACCACCAACCACACCCTTACCCACACCACCAGCCACACCACCTTCCCCACCACCCCTACATGAACCAATTATCCAATCCCCACCCATCCAAACACCACCTACCCATACCCAAAGCCCACCTGAAACCAAGACCTAACCATTAACCAGCCCTTGACCCAAACCTTTATCCAAGACCAAATCCACTTAGGGGGTGTTTGGCTAAGCATATTTTTTTGCTTATTGCTTTTTGGAGGGGCAAAATGTCCAAAATGCCCCTCCAAAAAGCAAAAAAGCTTCAATTTGGTGCTTTTAGGTGCTTTTGGAGAGGCATTTTGGACATTTTGCCCCTCCAAAAAGCAATAAGCAAAAAAAAAAGCTCAGCCAAACACCCTCTCACTAAACCTTCCAGAACCTTTTCAATCTCCAACCCATTCCCAAACCTTAAACCAACCCAACCAACCAACATTTACAATTACCCATACCAAATTCCTTCCACAACAAGTCATTAATCCCTTACCATAAAGTAAAAATATTTTTGAAAGCCCAAGCCCACCCACTGAACCAACCCAAACCCAAACCAATATCCCTGATTCATTCTCTGACTCACCAACTAATACCCCTACCCATGATGCTTATGTGTTCAAAAGGAATCTGGACCTTATTTGTGAAAATTATGAGTTGAGAGGAAAGAATGATGTGTCAATGAAGGATAATGAAGATCTGAAAGCACAATTGGCCCAAGCTTTGAAGAAAATTCAAACCTTGGAGGCTGAGGTTGAGAATACCTCATCTGTACCAAAACAGGGGGAGAATATTCCAGTGGCAACTGATGTTATTGTTGAGGAGGAAGTGGTGTATGTGGAAGTAAATGTTGAGGCTGATGGATTGAAAACAATATTGAATGAGTATGGTGATAGTGTTGAGGATGATAGTGGATAGAAAATGGATGATGATAATGGTTATGAAGGTGACAAGTCTGATATTGGAGAACAGGATTATGATGCTGAGGATATGTTGAAGAAGAAGAAGAATGTGGAAGAGGAGAATATTGAGAAACAATCAAATATGGATATGTAGGATGATCAGAATGTACAAACTGACAATATACTCACAACTGAAGCTGTAGCTACTGATGCCATCGTCACTGAAACTTTAACAGATGTATTTATAGATGAAGGTGCAGCAACTGAGGAACTAGTTTTGACTGAACAAGAAACACATGATGAAAGTTACAAGAAGGTTGTAGATGATGAAGAAATGAAAGATTTAATGGATGAAATTGAAAATTTCCCTAATGAGTCTGAGGAGGAAATAAGGAAAAAGGAGAAGGGAAAATTTATTGCTGAATCTGATAATGAAACTGTTGACACACAGGAGAAAACTGTTGAAGATACATATGATGAAGCTAAACAGGCTACCAAGAGGCAAGCTGACATTATTTTTGGAACACAGGAAAGGGAAAGAATTTCCTAATCCATGACAACCGAGGAGTTTGGTGAGCATGAAACTTTGTTTGAACACGCTCACATTGCTCAAACTCTAAATCAGGAAGGAGAAGTTGAACAATAAATCATTGAAGTTCTGATTAAGATGAAAAAAGCTGAAGAGGTGGATAAAACCTTGGCACTTGTACTGAGCAAATTCAACCAACCTCAACCTGAAAATATGGATACCCAAATGGTGCCTGATGAGGCTGTAGAATCATTAACAAAGATTGCATCAAAGAAATGGGTGAAACAGGTTGAAGAAGATATTGAAAATAATCCTCCTGATGAATTGGAGTTATGATGAGGAGCCCAAGGGTAATTTTGGAAAGATTTATAAAAGAAAAATAAGCAAGTCTGATAAGAAGAGTGATGATGAAGAAGAACCTAAGAGAAGAAGGACTGATGAGGATGATATGCCAGAGTATACTGTTGAAAATCCAATTGATACTTATGTTGATGCTGTCCCACTACAAAGTGTTGTGGCCAAATTTAAACAAGATCTTAATGAACCAAGGATAGAAGCATTGGATGATTCAACTGAAAAAGATAATGATACTGAAGTTGATGACATTGCGGATGATGACAATGAAAATAATGGTGATGATAATGTTGGTGAGAAAACTGCTGATGCTGAAACTATTATCTCCCCACAAGTTGAAATGATTGATGTACAGAAGGAGAACATACAACAGAGCTTGGATAATGTAGGGAGGAATAATCCTTTGGTTGTTAGCTTGATGAGGCATGGGTACAGATTTGAAAATTTGGCTCCTTTATATGATGAGGAGTTGTAAAGATTAGTCGATAAGGAGGCTTATGAAATAAAGAAGAAGATGGAAAAGAAGAAAAAAGATTCCTTGAGATATAGGAATTATTTGAGATTACATGGTCTGTTCGATAAGGACTTGAGTACAATGAGTTTTGAAACTTTAGAAGAACACTATAATCTGAACATGTAAAGAATAGAAAAAGACGAGAAGGAGAGAATGGAAAGGGAAACTAGGCAGAAAGAAATGCTTGATGAACTAATGAAGAGGTATGGAGAAAAATGCAAATACCTAATTGACAAAGGTATGGCATTGGAGTTAGTAAATAGCCTATCAAAAGAATAAGTTGAATCCCATTTCAGAAAATTATCTATGAAAGATGAGCCAGTCAAAGCTGCTAAAAGACCAAGACTAATGACATTGGCTGAGAAGAATTGAAATAACTGAATCTGCTTGATAGATTGATGACTACTAGGGGGAGATTAAATGAAATTCAAGGTATGAACAGAAACGAAAAAAATGAATTTTTACCTTTCTAAACTTGAAAAAGATGAACAACTGCAAAAGCAGAAAACAAAAAGAGATGGGAGGATGAACAACTGAATCTGGTTGATAGATTGATGACTACTAGAAGGAGATTAAATGAAATTCAAGGTATGAACAGAAATGAAAAACTGAATTTTTACCTTTCTGAACTTGAAAAGATGATTAAGAGAGAGCTCAAGCTTCAAAGACTGCTAAAGTCCCTATCATTGTACAAGTAAAACCTGAACCAGATGATGAAGAAAGGATCAAGACTCTATAAGGGATAATGTTGAACAAAGGTTGAATGAGAATATGTTTGATCTGCTGAGAAAAGCTCAATTGAAGCAGTTGTTCTATGAACAAAAGGATGAATGGGAAAAACTTGAAGCAGAGCAGAGGAATCCTAGGAACTTTGAAGCTTGACCAAGTGGGGTGAGGTTTGTACCTACTGGTCAGCTTAGTGATGAAAGAATTTTGAACATGATTGAAAGGCTAGCAAGAGAAAGGGTGAAAACTTTCTGAATCTGATGGCTATGTCTGTTGAGATGGTGATCTCAATGTATATGAAGAAATTTGGGGATTTGAGGGCCACAAAACCCAAAAAGGCTGTTCCATCTAGGCCCTCAGCATCAAGAGCACAGATTTCAACATCAAGAATAGCTCCACAAAGACAAGAGAGGCCACAAACTGATGTGGACCTGCCCAAGAAACTGTTCTATGATTATGTGTCTCAAACTCCGAAGGTAGTGATGAAGAGTGGAGAATTGAAGGAGATAATTTTTAAAGATGATTTTGCTGATTTCAAGAAAGAACAACTGGAAGAGATGGCAAGTCTAGAATTATATGACTATCACAACATAAATAGACATGCAGGTAGGCAGCAGAATGAGCTGTCTAAACATCTCAAAAATGAAGCAGGGATGGGATTCCCCTTGTTGAACAAAAAGAAAAAGTGGAGATTATCTGAGTATGAGAAGACTAGGAGAGCCAAGAGTTTTAAGTGACATCAAACATGCTGTCGTTTGGCTATATCTCAAAAGTAAGGAACAAAGATCCTCTGGCCAATATGATGACCTGTTTAAGTATGAGAAGAAGGATGACTAGGCCCAACCATGAAGTCCTGAGAAATGGTATGATTGCAATGATTGACTATAATGAAAATGATGACTCCTATATTCTCAGAAATGCAGATGGACTTGCATTGGGGATTATTAAACAAGATGATGATCTGACTTTCCTTTATGATGAAGATTTGAGTGATATAATGAACTGGACACTACCTATCAATCATCCTCATCAACTGTTCATATTCAAGGAAAGAGCAGGATCTGTGAAAGTGGAAAGAAGACAAGCAGCCTCTAGCTCCAGAAGATGAAGACCATGTTTTTAGCTTAGGTTTTGCTTTGTAATGTCCACTGGACAGAGTTTCCACTGGTAATATTTTGACTTTGATATGTAATTTGATTTCAAAATTTGATGTGTATTTTTTTGCTTAGTGTATGTAACCATAGAGGTGTTTTGGTACAACTGAGGTGTTCCAATATAGGGGGAGATTGTTGGGATGAGAAAAATGCTTAAGGAAGATTGGAATCTTCTCAACCTCTCAAGAATAGGCTAAGTATGGACTCCGAGCACACTTGGGCCTCCGAGCAAGCTTTTTACTTAACCTAGCAAGGTATTTTTCCTTTCGGGCAAGATTATCTTCTTGAAGTCTTCTTAAGTGATAATCCAAGCAGGGTTCACTTTGTCTAGCGAAGGTGTTCTTCAAGTCGAGCATGGTTTGCTTACTAGCAAAATCTTGACTGAACCAAGCTAATGAAGCCAAGTACTTTGGAATATCTAGCAAGGTTTAATTAATAAACAGTGGTCCGAGCATGCTTGAAGAAAAGTTGATCAAGAATTATACTAAGGACTTTCTCTAGTAAGGTTCAACTCCTAGCAAGCTACAGTGCTATTAACACAAGTCAAATAGTGTTACCAACACACTTTGATTTGCTTAATAAGTTATCTTTTAACAAAGAGTTGAAATGATTCATGAAGAACAGTTTGCTCGTAGGACCATATCGAGCAAAGTTTGCTATGGTCAAGAAGATTGAAGTCTACTAGGTGAATATTTTCTAAGGAAAATATTCTAAGTAAAGCCTACCCGGATAACTGTTCCCCAGCACACTTTAGTTACCAGGTCTGCTCGAAGAAGACAAAAGCTGCAAAGCTTACTCGAAGACCTGTTTTACACTTAAAATCTTTTGTAATATGTTTTCTGATTATGTACCAATCATTAGGGTTTCTAAACGGGAATGATAGCTGTCAGAAGGATGGCCTATAAATAGAATTATCTAGGGCACGCCTCCTAACACAACGCACAATATACACTCGACATAACCTGAACTATTCCTAACCTTGAGTGTGACGGCTGATCTTTAATTTGTACGGACAAACATTCCTTACGAAAACCCTAATCGATTTGCATTTGTATGAATATTTCTATAAATGGAAATCTTTTGAGTTAATGTTTGTGTGTGTTACCTTAGAATTTATTGTGCAACAAATAGTGTGTTAGTGATTCCGCCGTTAACATACAATTGTTCTTACCTTATATAGTAGGTTGTTAACCTTCTTGTCAACACTTTAATAGTTTGGGTTACGACATATCTGTGAGTGATATATCCTATTGAGATGGACTGACATATAATAACATAAAGAAAAAAACCCTAGGGTGGATGGTTATACTTCCGATCGCAGTAGCAACATGTATCAAGAAAAAGAAAAAAAAACCCTAGCCTAGGTGAGGAGTTCCGATCGGCAGCAAAGGAGAAAGGAAGAAGAGAATTCTCCAGCCAAGTTTAAAAGTGTTTACAAGTATTCTAAGCCTCCAAGGACAACCAAGAACATCATATTACATCTACATATACTTTTGTTTGATTTATGGTTCATTATTGTCTGGTTATTTTTATCATAAAGTTGAATTCTTTTGCAATTGAATTAAGGATTGAGTTGTGTTTGATTTTTCTTGATTGTTTAATGAGTTTAATTATGATTTGGATGAGTAATATGAATGTTTTATAAGAATATGATGTCGGGTTTTAACAAGATTATCAAAGTCATATAAACCCATTTATATGAAAAACGCAGTGGATTAATTAGTTTAAAATCTTGTTATATAGATTAATATAAACCCCATTTTATATGTAAAACCCAAGCCCCGGATCCATATACGAAATTACATGCTTACCATACCAACAACCATAGGGGGTTTATGTAATTAACCTTTCAAGAAGCAAGAAGATGAAGGAGATGACGGTTTGAACGGCTAGCCTTCAATGGAGAAGAGCCTCAAGCTTGTACACCATTCCAAGCCTTCAACAAACATCTTGTATGCTAGGATTTGATCTTAGAAAAACCTCCTTCTTGTTCTTGTTCTTCCTTGACCAAAATTAGGAAGAGAAAAGAGAGAGAGAGAGTTTGCTTCTTATGTGTGTGAGAGAGAAAATGTTATTGAATAATAACTCTTGAACCAACTAGATTCATTGCATGTATTGGATAATAACAAAGTAATAAAGACAAGAGAGAGATGGGGGAAGGCACCCCCCCTTGTTTCCCACTCAAATTCAAATCTCAACTTTTATTATTTGTTACCTATGTCATGTAAAAAATATAATGTAACATAGCATAGTATGTAACGTGCATTATGTGACTTATCTTTCATACTTGTTATTTAACCAACTTAAACAACAACATGAAATCTCTTCTCTCAAAATATAAATTATCCATAAAATTTATATATTACACAAGTGAAAATATCTAGAAATCCGTTTCTAAATATTCTAAGTGTTGATATTTATTTGTTAGATCATAACTTAAATAAATATCATGGTGTTTTTCTAGCTTGTTATTGGGTATGCCCCGACTTGGATCATAATGTACTAGCCACATCAACTCTAATATGTGTCTTGGGCAGACCGATTCTTACAATCTTCCACATGCACAAGATACATAGAAGATTGATGCAAGTAGCAAATACCGCCTAACAACGGTTTACTACCTCTAATACGTATGACGAAATGCCATTCAATAACATCATCCCCTTCAAGTCCCTTACTTGAAATGATTTAGGTGAATCTATCATTTATACTTTTGCCACAGATGTCATGTCAAATCTAAAGACACAGATTGATCATTCTTTGTTGATTTAATTTAGCAGGCCTTAGACATCTCACTCTTAATGAATAAGAGGGACAAATCCCCTATTGACTACATACGTCTCTCACAATCACCTCATACCATACCCAATCGTAGCCTTATGTACCATCATGTTTCAGAGCAGCAAAAAACTAAGTCAAAGCATAATATTTGGTGAATATCAAGACCCAATATGTATCTCAGGTCGGAGGATACTATGATATTCTCCTTTACTCAAATTTACTTATGACCACAAATCACAAGGATTCCATGCAATAACATTTGAGGGCGGGTCAGTCCAATATTTATATCCCATAAATATCTATGAACCTTGGCAGCAAACCCTTGCTCTATATTCATACCGTATGAATATCCACCAATCCAAGTTCATATAGTCTTACCTTCATATTTGTTCCCACAAATATGAACGACTACGGACATTTAGAATAATTAAATTATTCACGGATTTAAACATGCTAAAATGGAACATAACTCAAAATGTCATAATCATAAACCATAATCATATGAATGAGTCAAAAAAACAATTGTTTCGATATCCAAATACCAAATAGATCAAATCCAATCACTAGAATATCGAAGTCTTAAGGCACAAGTATGACCCTCATGCTTCGGCCTTTCAACGAGCTTCGTGAGTGGAATCGCAATGTTTTGATCGGTGTGAGCTTTGCGAATACATATCTTTCCCTTTTCAACTTCTTCCCTTGTGTAGTTGAATCTCTGCTCAATGTGCCTTGTCCTTTGATGTGCACGAGGTTCCTTGATTTGAGATATCGCACCCTCGTTATCACAAAAGATCTCTAGAGGGCCCCGAATGGTATGGACTACCCCTAGATCGGAAATGAACTATCTTATCCACGCAGCTTCTTTAGCTGCCAATGAGGCGGCGATGTATTCCGATTCAGTGGTGGATAATGATACCACATATTGTTTTACGCTCTTTCAAGAGACAGCTCCACCATTCATAATGCAAACATATCCCGATTTTGATCGAGAATCATCTCGATCAATTTATAAACTCGCATCCGTGTAACCCTTTACAACGAGTTCCTTCTCACCAGAGCCATATATTAAAAACATATCCTTAGTCCTTCTAAAATATTTCAATATGCTCCTAATCGCCATCCAATGGCTACTTCCCGGATTTTGTTGGTGTAGGTTCCCAGCCGGATCTACATGGAAATACCTCGTTCTACGTAGGTGCGGAATCCCTACGTAAGACGATACGAGTGTAGAATCGATATACGTTAAACACAAGCAAACACACGTTACAATAACCAAAGAACACGTTGTATTGCAACTAATATCACGTGATATATCAATCACCGATTACACGAACTGAACAACTGATTACAAACAAGCCGTAACCTAACACTTATATCATTCGACAACTTCGCCTAACATGCTAGGCGAAGTTGTCACTAACTTCGCTTGTTCCACAAGTTCGCCTATATCAGGCGAACTTGTGAGACAACTTCGCTTAATCATAAATACAAAACATACTAACTCGATTACAGACACTAGATACTTAACTACTGACATCATGCACCAACAGACTCCCCCTTGGCAGTAGCTTCATATCTCTATCTTCAAACACGTGTCTCGTAATCCCAAAAATCTTGTATCTTCCATCTTCAAGCATGAACGCCTTCTCGTACACAAACTGAAACTACTCTTTGATATTTCTTTGCTTCTTCTTTCCAGGCAGGAATATAAAATATCTTTTTCTCATTTAGCACCTGCAGATCAGCTTGAGACAAATTCACTAAGTGCATTGGATCATACACTCTCATCAGCTCCTGTTCATCTTCATCCTCCATTACCGCCTCAGCCGTTTCACTATCAACGTACCACCATTTCAGATCCTTTAGCATGTCCTTGGGAATTTGTTTCATCGGCACTTCATTTAAGCACCGGATCGGCTTATACTTCATTATCATCCAAGGCTTGCCATCTGCTCTCATTCCTCTGTCTCTGTCTTCAACGAGCTTTCCTTTCTGCGGTTTCAACAGCTCGAACTTTTTCTCCTTTATGCTTTCCTTCCAGACTATCTTTCCAATGATCCTAGCCATGTTATCATCACTCCTGTTTATCAACCCCAACCTGGCTAAGTCCTTCACTTCACACTCAGGCAACGTATTCAACGATCTCAACAACCTCTTGAAATACTGAACCCCATCATACCGTTTAATCACAAAGAGCCTCAACTGCTCATCATATAACCAGCAAATAATCCCCTTTTTCGCTTCAGCATAACCCTTGATGTTGTAACTTTTCTTGAACATAGTAGGGACCGCCGGTTTCTTAGTCTTTACGAACCACTGAGCGTAGCCTTCTTTCCATCTTGGCTGCTCCTCCCATTCAGTCTCATCACATTCCGTATTTTGACCCAGATCTGTCTTTTCAACTGCCGGAATTTCATGCTCAATGTTCTCCTCCACAATCTCTCCTTCTTCAGCTTCATTGTCAATCACGATCTCAGCTCCTATCTTCTCGATCTCTTCCAACGGTAACACATCATCATCACCTATAACATCATCATCCTCAGCATCCACAACCACCACATCATCACCCCCTGAACCACCAGCTGCACTCGTTGACTCCCCCTGAGATGTGGAAGCCCCAAGAGCTTGTTCAGTTCTTGGAAACTCTCCACCTGCATCTTTCGATGCATTGGGATCATCGTCTCGATCGTTATGCTTCTTCGTCCTCAGCTCGTCACCCTTACAGTTAGTCTCCCCCTGAGATGCCAAGAATTGTTTCAAGGCATCAAATATTTTACCATGCTCGATCAGCAGGGACGACTGAATTTGATTCTCCGCAACGAGGCGCTGAATAGCATGAGTCTGGATTAGATTTACCCTTGATTGTTCTGCCACGACCCTTTCAAGCACTGCTATTCTTTCCGAGTCGGATAAGGTTGCATCGAAATCAAACCTCATATGTGATATGTCTTGAGCGTACGGAGGAGGGATTCCCAATGTAACTGGCACCTCAGAAACAGGTGGAAACGTAACCGCAGGTGGTATCGTAACCGACAACCCTGCAGTGGCAACAACCGTCGACTCAACAAACCTTGCAACGACCTCCGATGGAGTAAGAGTTGGAGGGGGCAAGGACACAATCTCCGGAGCCTAGAGCTTAAATGTAGTGGGTGGTATGCCAAAAGAAGATGAGGTAGTCACCACGGGAACATCCGTGGCGCTTGGCCCTGTAACTGGCAATGATGAAGGGACCATGGTCATACCAGACAGTGCGGGTGGAGTGAAACGAACCACTCTTGAGCTCTCACCAGCTCCCGAACCTGCACCTGCCCTTTCCCTTCTCGCTCTACGAACCAAACGATGTAAATCTTCCTCAAAATCCGAATCACTGTCATCAGTTTCTCTCTTTCTCTTCCCATGAATCCTTTCTTGTGTAACTAAAATCCGTCTAGCTTCAGCCACATCATCATCTGAGGAATCAGAGTCAGCCTCCGTCGTAGCTGCCATTTCCACATCCACACTAGTAACACGTGCAACCGAGACCTGTACATCTTCCTCTGGATCAACACGTTCCATATCAAAGAATCCTTGGCCGCCAAAAGCAGCTTCAAGATCAACGTGTTCCTCCGGTGCCACAACAGGAGCAGCAGGTAAAGCTTGTTGTACCTCAGGCGGTGGTTGAGGTGCTCCAGCCTGTTGTGGTGCCGGATCCTGAAACTCGTCCCCACGAGCTGGAACATACTCTGGGTTGATCAAGTACCCAAATAATGGAGTATGTCGAGGACGGAGCTCAGGTTTACTCCTCACACTTGATGATCTGCACTGGGCGAAGATTCGCTTGCTGACACTTTCCACATACCGAATCGGACGGCGCTGAGGTAACGAGGGGGCCACGTGATTCAAGATCATTTGAAGGAATCTTGGGTACATTAAGAATCTCTCACGCGCCACCGCTCGTCTTTGACGGTCTATCTCGTAGAACACCATCTGACTAAAGCTATAACGCTTGTTGTAAGTCAGTGCAGTCATTGCCGACTGCATGGTCGCACCTATTCCATCCGTACCGGCCTTTCTCCCCGACATACAAACGATCATCACGTGCATAAGAAAGCGCCATTGATCTAACAAGAAACCCTTGCGTCTCTGAGTATCCCCCAAAGGACCAGAATAGCCCATTCTCAGAAAAGCACCATCTCTGAATGGAGCCACGAAGTCTGTAGGGTCATTTCTCGTTTCATCCCCAAACTGCAAAGCCACCCTGATCTGCTCAGACGAGAACTGCACTACCTGATCTTTAACCATTGCACGCATAACTGGGGGCTCGACTTGACAATCATATTCAACTGTCTGCCAGAAATCTTCTATGTTTGGCAAAGAGATAGGCAGTGTTGTAGTAATAGCGTGGAAGATACGCGAGCGGATAAGAAACGTGATGATTTCGCGAAAATCATCAACACCGCTCGCATCCGGGTCCAGAGTTATGTACATGTTATGCCCCGGGAAAAACTGCCGATTGTTATCTCCTCCTTCGTCACCACCTGCACCACCTGCTCCCGCTACACCTGCACCACAAACTGTCTAAGTTAGAGAAACGTCGAAGCAAATCACAACTTCGCCTTTTACCATGAGCGAAGTTATGATTGTGTCTGTATAGGCGAAGTTAGAGAAAGGGCGAAGTTGTGAATAACTTCGTCTTTAATACAACTTCGCTTGATTACAGCTAAAATAATATATAAAAAGGAAGGCGAAGTTAATGTAAACTACACCTAACCACAACTTCGCTCCTTAAACAACTTCGCCTCTGATTGATTAAAATTAAAGGATAAGGCGAAGTTAAACCTTAGGCGAAGTTAGGAATAACTTCGCCTAAACTGTAGCAGCAACAGTTCAGTAGGCTAAACAAAGTGTATTTTGGATAATTTGTCGATTGTGGACACTAAGAAACATGTTTTTATGAAGATCTAGACGATCAAGTCGGTTACGACCACGTAAGAATGAGTTTAAAAAGTGGGTGTTGAGGGTTTGATTGATCGGGGTCCCGTATCGGACCAAAACAACCTCTTATTAACGAAATCGACATAGATTATCATCCACACAACATCTACACACCTTAACACGGATTGAAATTGATTAATATGAAGGTTTGATTCACAAGATAACTTCGCCGAGGATTAACAGTTGATAAGTTCGCTGGTTTATGAAAAGTAAAAGTAAAAAGAGTTTGACTATAAGACTTCTTTATATACCTTCAATATTATACAGGCGAAGTTAGGGTTAACTTCGCCTATAATTTCACAACTTCGCTTATATTAAAAGTTACACAACAAGCCCTTATAAATTGAACATTTTTCCATTAACTTTTAAAACCTCCTTTAAAGCGTTAAACTAAATATGATCAACGACCAGGTAACCAGGTATTAAACCATAATACGACATAAGTAAAATCAAACATTGAGATAGAATACTCGGGATCAAATTTCAGTCTTGACAGGGACTTACATGTTTTAGAAAAGATCCGAACAGGAATCATACTAATTAAGTGACTATCACTTAGATCCATGTTCAGCTGTATTATGACATAAAGAAACAGGTTGTAAGCAGGTAAATAACTTAGTATGGTTTTCATCGCTTCTGTGATACGGGTTAGGTTCAATTAAGCTCAAAATATAAATGGGCAACACATCAGAGATTGTGATGCCTCCTATCTATTCTCAAAGCTTATTTGGCTTTCCTCTAGTCACCCCGAGTTGGCCTCGACCCGTAGTGTCTGATTAAATCATATGTACACTTCGATTATTAGAGTCTTCTTCCCGTTCTCTTTCTTGCATCTTGATTGAGAAGTATTAACATTATAAGCTTTAGAATGTCTCAAAATTTTATTTATTTATTTTTTTTAATTTTTTTTACACAGCTTCAGAGTAGTAAACAACTGTAAGTCCCGAATCTGGATCACTGCAGTTTCTTGACACGCTATCTTCACGGGAATCAGAACACTCACGGGCTCGTGTATGACTGGGTAATCGCTTTTCTGCCTATCATTCGGAAAGGTATATATGGAGACATGCACAACTCTTATGGAGTTTCCACGTATGATCAAGGAGATTTAGTTAGTATCACTTCTACTTTTACGCACCATAAAAAGCTACCATGACATACAATGACTGTTCTAAAGTCTTTTAGGCCTAATAACTTTACTAGTTAAGCACACAAAATTAGTTTGTCTATCACTTTCCAAGGTTGATCAATTTTCTTTTAAACATAGTAAAGAAACTTCTTACGAAGTAGTAGACTTGAAAAATTATTTCATCTCCCTAAAAAATATTTTAAATTCTATCGCCCCGATCAAGTCAAAGTTTTCAGGTAAACGGCTATCCTGAGGATCCAATGGATCAGCTGGACCGACCACATACAAGTATGTGTCCTTCTAACTGAGTATGAACGACTAATTTTTAGCAAAAGAATAAAAACACATCATAAACCGCCCCGGTCACATTCAGTCATCTGGTTAATGGCTATCCTCATACTCTACAGGTAGAGATGAGGGCCAAACATATCTGAAGATATGTCCTTCAAACTGAAGCAACCGACATAATTCTAAGCGATAGTGACGTTTTTTTTTTAACAAAGTTGAAAAACACGGTTACTCGGGATTGATCATCCCATTTAGCTCAACAAGGTTTTGAAAACGATTTTTGTCAAACGCTTTAGTAAACAAATCAGCGAAATTATCTAACGAATCAACCTTTTCAAGCACAATTAATTTCTTCTCAGCACAATCCCATATAAAATGATGACGAATGTCAATGTGTTTAGTTTTGCTATGCTTTACGGGATTGTTAGTTACTGAGATAGCAGCAGTGTTATCTATGCAAATAGGAGTATGAGAGAACTTCAGACCGTAATCGCGTAATTGCTGTTGTATCCAAAGAACCTGAGAGCAGCAGTTTGATGCTGCCATGTACTCTGCTTCACATGTAGAAATGGCAACTGAGGTCTGCTTCTTGCACTGCCATGATACTAATCTGCCTCCAAGAAACTGGCTTCCTCCGGTTGTTGACTTCCGATTCTGATTGCATTTAACAGAAGACATGATTCTTCTGTTGCTATCTCAGTCGACCTCATGTCCATTACATATGTATTCTTTTCCCTTGGAGCCTTCATCACTATCCATGCCTCTGGTATCTTGAAACCAGGATACAGTACAATCGCTTCATTTTTGGTAAAGTGCACAGTGTAATCTTTGTTACAGATCTGAGACACACTTAGCAAATCATGCTTCAGCTCTTCAACGAAATTCACCTTTTCTAACTTCATTTTACCATTAGTCACCATCCCAATTCCAGTAATTCTACCACCACTCTCTCCAGCAAAACTTACTCTACCTCCCTGAACAAGTTTCCATTCGTGTAACAAATTCTTGTTACCAGTCATGTGCCGGGAACAGCCGCTATCCACAACCCATAGATTGTTTGCAGCCCTGTTCAACTGTTCCTGCATGATTAAAGCAAAGGATTAAAATCTAGGGACCCAAGACCTATTGGTCTTGGGTCGATTAAATCTGTTAAAAGGCATCCCGTACTTTGGCTGTCCAAAGTTAGTATTAATATGATTTCTGTAAGTCTTAAAAGGATACCTTCTTGTAGATTGACTATGGGGCCATCCAAACCTTCGTGAATTAAATGAATTGTGCCCTATGGTTTGGTTGTTAACAGGGAAAAACTGAGATTGACATCTTTGAAATCTTGGTTTAGTCCAATGTCTGAACATTGGTAAATTTGCGTTCTGTCTATTATAATAATTACGATTTGGTTTATTCTCAGTTTTCGGATGCCTCATACCTCTGAATCTCTGATCTAGAGGGCAATCAGCAATCAGGTGTCCTATTTGATTACATCTGAAACAACTCCTGTGTTCAACTTTCGTCTCAACAGTTGTTTTAGATGTTGAGGTTGCATTACTGCCCGTTTGTCTAACATATGGTGGGACATACGGGTTTAGCAGAGAATTCTTTTCAGTTGGTTTATGGTCCTCTCCACGTTTTAGTAACACTTCCTCTTCTTTTGTCTCACTAGACTCGGATGTTTTGTCCGAATTTGATGAGACAGAACTAGGAACAGAAATCTTAACATTCGAAACAGGCTTACTCGTTTCGCTTTTACTAACTTCTGGATCTTTAATCGTAACCTTAACAGGAACTGTCTGACCAATTTCAACATCAACAGATTTCTGATTACTAGGATCATACGTATAGTTATGATTATAAGGTGGTGGAACTTCAGAATATCCAATTCCTCCCCTTTTAACTGGGGAACGTTGATCACTTACGAGGTGATCAAGTATAGCAGAGGAATTTCTAAATTGCTCAAGCTTTCTGTTTAGTTCCACCACTTTCACCTGGTAATCAGCTATCTGTTTATCCTTTTCAGCAATTAGTTTGGTTTTCTCTTCTAACACTTCATAGCTAAGATCAAATTACTTGTATTTTTTCAGCTAGACTGGCTTTAAGACTTCTGATATCTTTTTCACTAGCTTTTATTTTTACCGAGTAACTGTTTTCTCTAGTTTTAGTGTAATGATGATCTTCTTTAATTGTTTTAAATTGAGCATCCAAACTAACAAACTGATCAATTATTGTTTTCAATTGTTCAGACAGATTTTCACATTTCGTACAAGGGAGTTTAGAACTTACCTCAGAAAGCTGATCGTTCACTTCTGCCATGTAAGCTTGATTTTCTCCAGTCACTTTCTCACTTCCTGCAGTTTCGATGTTCACCAAATTTGCCTGTTCGAAGTCTTCCTCAACTTGTAGATTCCAGTTATACCCGGTACTGTGTCTAGATACCATAGCCTTATTTTCACTACCACCACCACTCTGTTGTGTAGACCTATTTTGACTGCGTTCTACTCTGTCATTTGTGCATTCTTTAGCAAAGTGGCCATTCTGTTGACAGTTATAACACCGGACTTTTGACTTATCAAAACCTGGTCTTTCACCAACGAATTTTCTACCAGTCTTCTTCATAAACCTTTTAACTCTTCTTACTATCATTGCCATCTGCCACTGCAGATCCATCTCTTCTATATCATCAGCATCAATCTGATCATATTCTTCATCCAAAGTTGCGGGATCGACTATTTTTCCTTTGATGTAGTTTTCATAAGAAGCAATGAAAGATGCATAGAGAGCAAACTGCTGTTCAACAGATTTAACACTCATGGGCATCTGAGAGTATTTGTTGTTCGGAACACTTGAGGAAAAACTACCCTTTGTTGCTTGAGGTTTAGAAGCATTTGTTCCACCAGCTACGAAACACACATCACCATCCATGTTGAGAGTTACATGACCTTCATGAGTTGAGTTAGCGCTCGAGTCTCCCTTTGAGTAGTAAGCAGATGATTCTGACTTTGAACTTGAACTTGAATTAACTTTCGCACCATACATTCCCGGATCCTGAACCTGATCAGTTGGTGTCTCTTTTCGAACCATGTTAAGTTCAAAAGTTCGTAGTTTATTGACTGTTGTTTCCAAGTCAATGTTGGCAAACTCTTTATCTTCTCTCATCAAGACAGTGTACATTTCCCATTTCGGTGGGAGAGCATCAAGAAGTTTTTCTACGATCTCCTATTCTTTGTAAACAATGGAATAATTGCTGAGTTCGGTCATCAGGTGATAATATCTTGTGATGATATCATCAAGTGATTCATTCTTCAAATACTTGAACACCGAGAATTGGGTTTTGAGTAGCTTAATCTTGGATGCACGTATCCCCACATTACCTTCATATCGGTTTTCAAGCGCTTCCCATAG
The DNA here is from genome assembly GCF_021521415.1 of Bidens hawaiensis. Lineage (NCBI taxonomy): Eukaryota > Viridiplantae > Streptophyta > Magnoliopsida > Asterales > Asteraceae > Bidens > Bidens hawaiensis. The sequence continues at coordinate 337,794 of NW_027491035.1, read as the reverse complement.
CTCTCTGGCGGTTTTATATTTTCTGAAGGTGTGAAGAATCTCTTGTGGAAGAGCCATTGTTATCGCAGCATGAGCTTTGCTTTCAGCCTCATACATCTTCTTTTCTTCCTCTTCCATTTTATTGTACTTCTTAATTTGGTCACGACCATCAAACAAGGCCGTTGGTGGAATGTATCCATCTTGAATGCACACCCACATCTTAGCATCTTGATATTTCACATACTGCTCAAACCGATCTTTCCAAGCTACGAAATCAGTTCCCTTAAGCATTTTCGGTGCCTTAGTAGCTGAACCTGCTTCCACCTCCATTTTTACCAGTTCCGTAATATTTATGTAAGTCATCTTTTATAGAAGTACGAAACGAAAACACAAAGAAACCCAATTTTTTTTTTAATTTTTCTGAACAGTACCAGTAGGCGAAGTTAAACTTAACCTCGCTTAAGTCTTAACTTCGCTTGATTTTTCAACTTCGCTTTCTTCTCAACTTCGCCTGATTAGGCGAAGTTGTGGATAACTTCGCTTAAGTTAAGCGAACTTGTGAGGTAGGTGAAGTTATTAATAACTTCGCTTAACCTTATATCTTCGCCTAAACCCTACAAACAGTGGCGGCAACTTCGCCTGATGAACACAACGTTTTTGCAGGTTTGATTTTGATGTTTTGCGAGGTATGCGAAGGTGTAATGGGTTGTTTTTGGTGGAGTGAGGTGAGTAGGACACAAAAACTCGGTATTACAACGTAAACTCGTCCCGCGAATAGTCGAACGGAACGATTTCTACACCCGTGTGATAATCCCGAACCACACAATCACGAGCAAATGCTCTGATACCAATTGTAGGTTCCCAGCCGGATCTACACGGAAATACCTCATTCTACGTAGGTGCGGAATCCCTACGTAAGACGATACGAGTGTAGAATCGATATACGTTAAACACAAGCAAACACACGTTACAATAACCAAAGAACACGTTGTATTGCAACTAATAACATGTGATATATCAATCACCGATTACACGAACTGAACAACTGATTACAAACAAGCCGTAACCTAACACTTATATCATTCGACAACTTCGCCTAACATGCTAGGCGAAGTTGTCACTAACTTCGCTTGTTCCACAAGTTCGCCTATATTAGGCGAACTTGTGAGACAACTTCGCTTACTCATAAATACAAAACATACTAACTCGATTACAGACACTAGATACTTAACTACTGACATCATGCACCAACAGTTGGCATTGACTTCTCATGCTCAAAGCGCATGACACATCCGGTCTAGGGCATATCATGGCATACATGATGGATCCTTTAGCCGAAGCTTATGGGATTCCTTTCATTTTCTCTTGCTCATCCTTTGAGATTAGACATTGAGTCGCACTCAATATCGTTCCTGATTGAATAGGTACCAAACCTATCTTAGAGTTCTCCATCTTGACGCTTTTCAAGATTTTATCAATGTATGCACTTTGGTTTAAACCTATCAACCGCCTTGATCTATCCCTATAGATATTTATTCCCAAAATATAGGAGGCTTCACCAAGATTTTTGATGGAAAAACAACTCCCAAGCCAAGCTTTTACACCTTCCATGGTTGGAATGTCATTCCCAAACAATAGTATGTCATCAACATACAATCCTAGGAAAGTAATGATGCTCCCACTAGCTTTCTCATACACACAAGCCTCATCAGCATTCTTGATGAATCCATATTTCTTGACCTCTTCATCAAAAAGGTGATTCCAACTTCTAGATTCTTGTTTCAATCCATAGATTGATTTCTTTAACTTGCATACTTTATTAGGATGTTGTGGATCGAAAAAACCTTCGGGCTGAACAATATAGACATCTTCTTCAAGATGTCCAGTCAGAAAAGCGGTTTTGACATCCATTTGCCAAATCTCATAGTCATAATATGTGGCTATGGCAAATAATATCTTAATAGACTTTAGCTTTGCCACGGGCGAAAAGGTCTCGTCATAATCAAACCCTTGAGTTTGAGTAAAACCTTTTGCTACAAGTCTTGCATTATAAATATCCAAGTTTCCATGCATATTGGTTTTCCTTTTACAAACCAACTTACTTCCAACCGGTTTGGAGTTAAAAGGTGGTACAACCAAATCCCATACTTGGTTGTCATGCATGGATTGCATCTCAACGTTCATAGCTTCAAGCCATTTGTCACAATCGGATTGTGACATAGCATCGTGGTATGTGGTGGGTTCATCCAAATCTACCACATAGCATCCATCCATGAAAAATCCATATCTTTCGGGTGGTTACTAATTCTACCAGATTTTTGAACGTTTTGTGTGTCTTGATCAACCATTTGATCATTCTCAACAACCTCTTAGTGAGTGCTAGTATCAACCAAATGTGCATCGGCTTGTGGTTCTCGATCCTCCTTGAGTTCCACCATTCTACTAGTTCCTTCCATAAGGAACTTAGTTTCCAAGAACTCGGCCTTTCGAGCAATGAACACCTGTTGCTCGGTTGGGTTGTAGAAATAATATCCCATAGAGTCTTTGGGATATCCTATAAAGATACACTTAGTGGATCGGCTTTCAAGCTTGTTTTGGGTGTTGTGCTTAACATAAGCCTCACAACCCCATACCTTTTAATATGATAATGATGGAACCCTTCCAAGCCATATTTCAAAAGGCGTCTTGTCCACTTTCTTGGTTGGTGCCATATTTAGAATACGGGCTGCCGAGAGCAATGCGAAACCCCAAAATGATAGACTCAGTGTGCTTCTAGCCATAATATATCGAACCATATCCAATAGAGTTCGATTCCTCCTTTCGGACACACCATTATGTTGTGGTGTTCCGGGTGGAGTGAGTTGTGAGATGATTCCACAACTCCTAAGATGATCTTGAAAAGCATCACTAAAGTATTCACTTCCTCTATCCAAACGAAGTATTTTGATGGTTTATTGAGTTGATTTCTACTTCATTTTGGAAGACTTTGAACATTTCGGCTTCATCTTTTTGTCTTAACAAGTACACATAGCCATAACGACTATAATCATCGATAAAGGTAATGAAGTATCTTTCACCATTCCTTGTCATTGCCTTAAAAGGACCACATACATCTGAATGTATGATACCTAATAAGTCTTTTGCCCTTTCGTTAGTTCCACTAAAGGGTTCCTTGGTCATGTTTCCTTGTAAATTCACACTTATCAAATGAATCATCATTTGGTTCCAAAAGACCATATTTTTGAAGTGTACTTATGCGACCCTTGTTTATGTGACCAAGGCGAAAATGCCAAAGATAAGTCTTACTCAAATTTACTTTGAGTTTCTTGATGTTTGATTGGTACAACATGTTATCAAAGGATGTGTTATCATGAACCAATTTATAAATACCATTAGACAGTATCGCTTTAAAATAAAAGACATCATTCATGAAAACACAAATACCATTGTCTACAAACTTCAAATCATAACCATATTGTATTAAAAGAGAAACAGAGATAATATTCCTAGTCAAACTAGGAGCATACTAAATGTTTTTCAAAACAACTTCCAAAGCATTTGGAAGCTTTAAAATATAGTCTCCTTAGGCTTCGACATCAACCTTTGCTCCGTTGCTCATGAAGAGACTTGTATCTCCTTTCCTGAAATGCTTATTTCTTTTGAACTCCTGCAACAAATTACAAATATGAGTTCCACATCCGGTATCCAATACCCATGTGTTAAAAAAAATAACATTAAGATCAATATGAATCATGAAAGTTGTACCCGAGGTTTGCCCCACATCCCTTTTTACTTTCAACTCTTTGAGATAGGTTGGACAATTCCTCATCCAATGTCCTTTCTCACCACAACCAAAGCACGGATCCTTCGAGCTAACCTTTAGCTTCTTATCCTTTGGTTTGGTTGCTTGCCTTTCCTTTGAACTTTCCTTTAAACTTTCCCTTGACGTGTCCCTTACCATTGGAAACCTTTGCCTTAGGTTCTGGGTGATGCCTCTTCTTATTGCCACCTTCATTGATCGTGAGAACCGGTAAAACCTTTTTACCCATTCCCGCTTCGGCCGTTTTGAGCATTGTGTGAAGCTCACCAATGCGCTTGTCCCATCCATTCATGTTGTAGTTCATGAAAAAAAGTCTCAAACCTTTTAATTAGGCCATTAAGGATCATATCCATGGCTAAATCTTTTGAGACGAGACAATTTAGCCGTTCAAGTCGATCAATGTGGCTTTTCATCTTAAGCACATAAGATGAACCGATTGGGTTTCCTCCATATGACATGCATGAAGCGCATGAACCGTTCGAAGCGTTCCACCCTAGCTTGAGTAAGAAACAATTTCTTAAGTTGGGTGACCATGTCATATGCCCCAGATGTTCAGAATCCTTTTGAATCTCGGGAATCATAGTTCCCAACATGAGGCAAGAAACTTGCATCGAATCCTCGGTGTATTTCAATCAATTGCTATAAGCATCTAAATCGTCAATGTTTGGTTCATCCGGAATATGATCGTCCAATATGTAGGATTTCTTTTCTTGTTTGATAATAATTCTCAAATTTTGATATCAATCCATAAAATTGTTATAGTTAAGACGATCCTTATCAAGTATAGCTCTTAGTGATAGGTTATGTACGGGTTGGATAATTGCATTAGGTGGATTGTTGATTGAGGCCATCTACATAATTTAACAAAGTTCAATTTTAGTAAATTCGATATTAATTAACTAATTTTAATCTTTAATACCCTTTATGTCTTTAAGACAATTAATGATTAAAATCTAGAACCCAACGTTACATCCACATAGTACTTAGGTGACCTTTATCCTACAATTGAATCAACAAGGTAGTCAACGTTTGACGATTGCAACCCTTTGCAACTTCTAGTTTTATGGGATCGGTTAAACATCATATGTATAGTTGGAATGTTTAATGACCTTTGTACGCCATGCTTCGGTGACCCTATTCACATGGTTATCAAGTCGTCCTACTTACACACACATGTAAATTTTTCATACAAGTGGTTATGTGACCTTTATCCCATGAATATGGCAAACCCACCTCTAACTCACAAGTTTTCTCCAATGTGGTTAGGTGACCTTTATCCCACATCGAGTTCCCAATTGATCCGAGTGTTGTATGAAAGGATAGTGTTTAACTTGTTTTAAAAGGGATTTAAGTTTTCTAAATTCTAGATTGGAAAACTATTTATGTACCTTGCATTTGCATGCATTCAAATGTATGGTACTTTGTTTGAAAACCAATTTTCAAAGTTCCTTTTAATAAAACCCATTTTATTGTGAATTCATTAACCTTTAATAAAACCAATTTTATTACCTAGTGATTTCTAAGGAACCAATTTTATGCAAGTTGTTGATATTAAGTTTGTTAATTATCCTTATCCAAATAAGATAAAACAAAATATATAAATCAACCATGCAAGCATAAATAAACAACCAAAAGTTCATAAACAAAGCCTCCTAATCTTGGCCACACTTGTTGACCGAAACAAGTGTGCCAAAAGTCTCTCCTACAGACCAAATGCACAAAGGCATGTCCAGGTTAACAAAGGTTTGTACAAGTGAACAAAGGCATGTCCAAGTGATCAAAGGTATGTTCAAGTGAACAAAGGCATGTGTCGGTGAACTCCCACTTGATTCCGCATCCAAAATGCCTCAAGTGTCCACTTTTGTGTTGTGACTCCTCCACTTTATTTGGGCTTCCTCTTGGGCTCCAACTTCAGCTCCTAGCTTTATGGGCCTCCAAGTTTGGGCTTTGGTTAGTGGGCTAGAATCCCATCTTGGACTATGAGGTCCATTAAGGCCCAAAACCAACACCCTAACTTTGTTGCTTCTTCTTTTACAAAAAAATAAATATATATCCTAATACATTTTTCTCTAGTAAAAGAAATACAACTAATCTACTTATTATTATAAACCAATATGAAATGAATAAATAGATTACTATGACAAACTGAAAATTTTTCTTACTTTTTCAGACACTCATCACGACTTGACTCAAATTTTCGGGACGAAAATTCTTTAACATGGGAATGATGTGACAATCGTCAATTTCAGGTTAACTCCGTTAACGCAACTCCGTCAATTCAAACTTTAGATTATTGAATCTAAACGCAAACCTCATTACATTTAAACTAGGGTTTAAATGACGCTTAACACTTACTACATGTGTAGTAGTCTTTCGGGATTTGCACCGAAACGCAAACGATTGATGAATAAACGAAAAACACTAAAACACTAATTATGTGATAATTATGTGTTAGGATTATGTGTTATGTGATAATATTATTGTCATGTTAATTTAATGTGCAAGTTATGATAGAATGTTCTAGAAAAAGTAATACTTAATGTTAACTTAATGTGCAAGTTATGATAGAATGTTCTAGAAAAAGTAATACTTAGGAGTTGAGGGGCCAAAGTGTAACATATTCCTTTATAAATACATGGTAAACCTAAACCCTAACCTCCTACCTATTCCCCTACTAAAATCGGCAGCCATCCCCTCCCTTTATTTCCTTGAGATCGATTAATATACACACACACACAATCAAGATCTTTCAAGTTTGATTGAAGATTAAGGTGCTAGGAAGGTATACACAACTATTCTATGTATCCTCTATGTTTAATTGTTAGTTTTATTGGGTTAATTGTAAACCTTTATGGCTGATTTCTTGGTATTATGTTATTCATGTGATTCTTGATTTAATTGATGATGATTGATAACTAGATTTGATATTGTTGCATGATTATTGTTGTCTTTGAGTTTGATATCAAGTAAAACCCTAACTATGTATGTATGGTATGATTGATAGGAGTTATGATGTCTAGAATGTTCTATGAATGATTTGTGATCTATAGATAGTTAAATTGTTGAGTTTGGATGAAAACAGTTTCTGGACAGATTGTGTTGTTGATGATGGAATGACTGAAACGGGATGTAAAAGTGGTAAATGAATGAGATAATTGATACTACAGTAAACTAGGTTGAGTCTAGTTTCTAAAGAATATAAATTTGTAATTTTTGGACGTGTGAAAGTTAACTTTTATGATTTTACAAAAACGTGGTGCAAAGCTGAGTTGTTAGACCTGCTGTTAGGTTGTTTTGTAAATGTTATATCTCATGATCTACGAGGCCAATTGGGTTGGTTCCACTTCTGGAAGTTGACTTATTGAGTTAGGAACCTAACCCAAGTGGTCTTGCATTTATTGGATTTTTCGTTTAACGGGGATTGCAAATAACATTCTGTTGCGCATGAATCTGACTGATATGAGTTTGCTGTAATGTTTTGGTCATTATAAGAAAAATATGTGGAATAAAAATAAGATAAAATATGTTCTGGAAACCTAAGATATGTATGCTTCTGTGGTGATTTTTGGTGAATTAATTGAGACGTTATGATCGGTGAAATAGTACAATCTTTCAAGTAGAAATTCTGTCATAATGAAACTAACTGCTGAGTTGTGTAAAAATGCATGAAATATGATAGTTTTTGTATATTTGTTATGTTTTGACCAAAATACCCTTGCGGGGAATAGTTGCTAATTGATTGCCATGAATTGACCAAATTGCCCTTATGGGGAATAATGGTTAGTTAGTCTTTGTTTGTTGACCAAAATGCCCCTACGGGAATAATTGCTAATAAGTATGTTATTAATACGTGACACGAAAGTAATTGCTCACTCATGTATCGTATCACAATTTTACTTGTTTAAGTCACACACGATTCACAAACGAAACACGAAACATGTTACGTGCATAGGTATTATGTGCCGAGTCTAGAGACTCGTTAAACATTCCGATACTTAGAAAATCTCTTTGTTATTTTAGAACGCTAGAGAGTTTTCTACGACGCGCATCACTCGGTGATCTAGATCGGATATTCTTCGCAAACAGTGAGTTCACTTACCCCACTCTTAAACTGTTTTCAAACGTTTTTCACTTGGGGGAGATAACATACTCCGATAAACATATTTTCTGAGATAAACGCATATGAAAGATTTTGTTATAAATTATATATCACTTGTAAAGGCTAAGCGGCATACGTAACATTTGAAGTCCCACACATCGGACCGGTTAATATTTGGAATAGCGAGTCACTTTTGGGTAGTACTACTGGGTTTGACAAACCCCACCCGACGCTAAGCTCAAATGGAGGTTGAGTGGGTGTAAATTTTGGCTAACACTTACCATGGTCTGGAGGACCTGGTGACGGGCACTTGATAAACAGTCAGCTTCGGTCGCGAACCACTTAGCGATACTTGTTGTATAGATTAGCTACCTATCGATATATAATTTGACATAACACTATCTGGTAATGCAAAACACTTAAACGCTGTAACGTGGTTACACACTTAAACGCTGTAACGTGGTTACACACTTAAACGCTGTAACGTGGTTACACACTCAAACGCTGTAACATGGTTACACACTCAAACGTCGTAACGGGGTTACGCAACACTTAAACGTCGTAACGGGGTTACGCAACACTGAAACGCCGTAACGAGGTTACGCAAAACGCTTAAACGCCGTAACGTGGTTACGCAAAACGCTTAAACGCCGTAACGTGGTTACGCAAGACACTTAACGTAAAACGCTGAACGCAAACGCTAAACGATTTATTTTTATATAACTTGTGAACTCACCAACCTCGTGTTGACCCTTTTAGTATGTTATTCTCAGGTAGCCGAGGCGGGCGCGCGGTCTAGGAACATGCATTGTTTGAATCATCTTTATTTATATGGTTTACGCTTCCGCACTTATTTGCATTTAAACGTTTTTATGGTTTGATTATAACTAATGATTCCGATCCTGTTAGTACACACCCTCTGACGGTAAAACTCCGTTAGTGGATTTTGAGGGTGTGACAATTACAAACCCAAATAAAAGAATATTGCAACCAAGTTGAATATTGATAAATCACAACACAAACACACATCCAAACACAAGGTCATGGCTAGGTTATGAACATCCAAAAGCACATCCAAATATGCATGTATTACATGTCTAAAACGGTTCCCCTTGTTAACCTTAAACTTTCGGCCAAGGATAAGAAAACCGAAAGTTTCAGGTTTTGTCCAAACAAAACAAATAATCATCCAAATGACTTAGAACTTCAAGATTATCACATGCATGTAAAGTATAATCTTGAAAAACCAAGGGGTAACCAAAAGCCCCAAAAATTTTGGCCATATGGTGAACCACACCATAAAACCCGAAAATTATTTTAGATCTATTGAAGCATGTAACCATATAAGCGGCTCTTGATGCCATTGTTGGGTTTTAACAAGATTATCAAAGTCATATAAACCCATTTATATGAAAAACGCTGCGGATTAATTAGTTTAAAATCTTGTTATATAGAATAATATAAAACCCATTTTATATGTAAAACCCAAGCCCCGGATCCACATACGAAATTACATGCTTACCAAACCAACAACCATAGGGGGTTTATGTAATACAACCGTTCAAGAAGCAAGAAGATGAAGGAGATGACGGTTTAAACGGCTAGCCTTCAATGGAGAAGAGCCTCAAGCTTGTATACCCTTCCAAGCCTTCAACAAACACCTTGTATGCAAGGATTCGATCTTAGAAAAACCTCCTTCTTGTACTTGTTCTTGTTCTTCCTTGGCCGAAATTAGGAAGTGAAAAGAGAGAGGGAGAAGTTTGCTTCTTGTGTGTGTGAGAGAGAAAGTGTTATTGAATAATAACTCTTGAACCAACTAGATTCATTGCATGTCTTAGATAATAACAAAGTAATAAAGACAAGAGAGAGAGAGGGGGGGGGGGGGGGAGGCGCCCCCCCCTTTGTTTCCCACTCAAATACAAATCTCAACTTTTATTATTTGTTAGCTATGTCATGTTAAAATATAATGTAACATAGCATAGTATGTAACATGCATTTTGTGACATATCTTTCATACTAACCAACTTAAACAAGAACATGAAATGTCTTTTCTCAAAATAAAAATTATCCATTAAATTTATATATTACACAAGTGCAATTATCTAGAAACCCATTTCTAAATATTCTAAGTCTTGATATTTATTTGTTAGATCATATCTTAAATAAATATCATGGTGTTTGTATAGCTTGTTATTGGGTATGACCCGACTTGGATCATAACGTACTAGCCACATCAACTCTAATATATGTCTTGGGCAGACCGATTCCTACACATGATGCTGTCCATTTAATATGCTTGGCTAATCTTGTTAGTTCTACCTAGGTTTAATGATTATTGTTCAAGTTTAACGAGTATTATGGATTGTTGATCAAAAGACTTGAATTGTTATTGTAAAGTTTGATTTATATATGAATTAAGTTGTGTTTAGTTGCTGGGATATTATTAATTATACATCATAAACCTCATGATTTGATTGATTGATTGATTTTGTGTTGATTGGTTTGTGAATGTTTAATTTTAGACTTTGTGTTTAGGGTTTGCTTGCGGTCAGTACAACCGTAGGGTTTTGTTAAGTGAATTAATTATTAAAAGTCAGTTGGTTTACACCTTCTTAGAGAATGAGAGGGGATAAGAAGTTAGGTTTGTCTCATAGTCTTTGCATGCTAGGATTAGAACTGCGCGAGAGCGAGTTCGGTTCTTGTCAGGTTTGGGTTTTTGAGCGACTAGTTGATCTAGTTTGTGTTAAATTGAATTGATCCTCTATCCTTGGCTGTGTAGTATTCATATCCATTAGGGTTGAGTGTCATTGAGTCCGAGAGGAGAGTCGACATTACAACACCTTAGTAATCCTTTTCTGGGTTGCTTTTCTAATCAATTAAGTTTAGTTAAGGTTTGTTAGTGAGACCGAGAGGTGATATAGCTAGCTTGAGCGAGCCTTAGTTGTGTCATCTTTAGATACCAGTGTCGTGAGATCATTCAATCCTTTTGCTTGTTGAGCCGTCAATTTGATTCCTACCTAGGTAGACGTTTTCTCGATCATACTAGTTAAGGGTTATTAAGTTTTCTAAGTTTGGAAAGTGTTGTCAGTTAGTCTAGTTAGTCAAGTTTAATTAATTAATTTAGTTTAAAGTAAATTAGGTCAAGTAGATTTTAATAATAAATTCATTCAAAATATTATTCTTAGGAAGGTCTTGTCTAGGATTAGTAATTAAAAGCGTTTTCACGTGTCCTTGTGTTCGATACTCGGACTTCTTTGATATATACTACCTACGATCGATACACTTGCCGGTTTTCTATGGTGTTTTTAGGATAATCCATTTAAAATTAAAGTTTAGTTGTGAGTTTCATAGATATAGATTCGTGAATTAGGCACACATCAGTTACACAAGCAAAATCCCTCCAAAATGGTATCCAAATTATACATTGAGGTCCCCTCTTCACAATTCCAAGTGTGTTGCTAATTCCCTGAAAAACATACGTTTAATTAATTCAACACAATAGTTGGTGAGTTACATGTTTTGAAACTCGATATGAAATCACGTTATTCATAAATCATTGAATCGGTTCACAAACATGCTGCGCTTTAGGAAATTATCAAAGTCCAAAATAAACCATTTTATTAGGAAACGCAGCGGATATTAGGTTTTAAATCTTGTTTTACCAAAACACATAAACCCGTTTACGTTATACCCAATCCAGGATCCATATACGATTATCACACTATCAATAACAACCATAGGGTGTTTCAAGAACATACCTTCAAGTTCAAAAATCTAAGAAGATGAAGATATGAATGGCTAGCTCTCAATGGAGGAAACCTCAAGCTTGTGTACCCAACGAGCTCCAACAAACACCTAGGTTTCTAGGGTCCTTAACACTTGCAAGAACAAAACCCTTTTGTTCTTGTTCTTCTTGTTCTCAGCTGGAATGGAGATGAAGAAGAGAGCATATGTGTGTGAGAGAGAAAGTGTGTAATGCTTGGTTCAAGAATTATGATCCAACCAACCATAGTGTTTGCATGTCTTGGAACTAATACAAAAGGAGGAGAGAGAGATGGAAGAGCCGGCCCCCATGTGGGGTTTTTCCCCCCAAAACCCAAATCCATCTTTTAGATTATTTTCTTTAAAACATATTTATTATTTATCCAAGTAAATAATATTTCTCTCAAATTTAAATTATCCATATAATTTATTTAACAAAAAAATGCAAATATTTAGAAAACCCAAATATTATAGGTGTTGATTATTATTACTTAGATCATATCTAATAATAATTATCGTGGCGTTTGTCTAGCTTGTTATTGGGTATGACGCGACTTGGATTATAACGCACTAGCCACATCAACTCTAATATGTGTCTTGGGCAGATCGATTCCAACAAAACAAGTACACGATAACTTATTGAATCGGTTCACAAACAAATCTATGAATTAATATGATGAACCCTGAGCCTATAACAAAAAACGACTTATATCCTTTTGCCATGTTTAAAATCTCACAGATAGAATACCACCACGTTTTGATGCAATATTGGAGGTTAGCATGACTAACCTAACAGTAGGGGGAATGCCAATACAAATAGTACTATTCGTATATTCATGTGGCTAAATCCATTAGCTAATGGTTATAGAATACAAGAAAGGGGCTCTTAGCACTGCAAGTGCAGCTCATGTGCGCATAAGGATTGGTGTTTTGTTTCTAATTATTTATATAAAAGCAGTTGTGTATGTTTCTCCCCTGTTTATAAAACAGTAAAACGTAAAAAAATGGGTCGTGAAACTCAGCTCATTAGTTTAGCGTTCAGTCCACTAATAGTTTCAGCTTAGACCTGAGGTTCGTTGCCTTCACACGTCCTAAACACATAAGATCAATTAGTCACCGTTATCGACTCGCAAGTTAGTTTACGTTACTCGCTTTCACCCAATTAGCCATTTCGTTTACTATATTTGTGTCGGTTGCTTTCACCAACCCGGTTGCCTTCACCAACTGAACGTTTCGTTTATTATGCTTGTGTTGGTTGCTTTCACCAGCCGAACGTATCGTTTAGTATTTTTAAACGACTTGTTGGTGATAATTTTTTATATAAATATTTATATACTTGTATATATATTAGGAATATAACCCTTATTAGTGTCGGTATCATCTAGATATATTCAATTTGTTTGGTCGAGTAATAAATAAATATATATTAAAATTATATATTTACTTTTGAATAATATTTCCTTAAGTTACGACTGGCACTTTAGTAAATTCAGGTTATATTTTTGTTTATGAATTTCCAAACCGACTTTATATATGTATATATATACACACACATTAGTAAGAACCCACGCGATGCGGCGGAGTCCATAATATGCAGTGTGATACTCGTTTTCCGTTAGCTTATCAATCCTCACGTAATATATTGTATAATTGTTCTCATTCATACATTTTTACATAAATTTAATCACGTGGTTAATTGTTCTCGAACTTGCATGAGTGACATATGACTTCTTGAACTGACATCTTTCCTTCTTTTCTTCTTTTAGTCTCATTCTCTATTCGGGTATATGCATGTAGGATGATTATTTATCTCAAACTTATTTTTTGATACCAACTTCTAAGTCTCTGAACATGGGTACCCTACTAGGAACCCGCCCGATGTAACATGGACGACGATTTACAACTTGATACTCGTTTTTAGTTAGTTTATTAATTCTCTCGTGATATATTGTACTATATTCATATTAGCATTCTTATTTTTATAATAATTTTTATAACCCAACAAGAGTGATTTAGTTGTTTAATGCCATATGGACTTGCTATGTATTTGCATTCTAAACGATAACAAATTTGCTAAAGATGAAAGTGTAGCCCATTTAACATTTGAGTAAAAACCGTTTGACTCAAATGAACCATTGACAACATATCACAAAGGGATATTTAGAATTCTTGACCATTGACCCAACCAATGACTTTTTGGTCAAATTGGACCAAAAAGTTAAAATTACTAAAAAACTGAATTTTACAAAATTACCAAGTTTGAACAAAAACATCAAAATAGTTAATATTTCACTTTTCCAAAGCAACACCCATCTTACTAAAAATAGGACCCATGTCAAAACTTACGATCCCCAAAATTCCGAAGAGTTTCATAACCCAAACTGTACAAAAGCAAGAATAACCTATTATTGCATTGTATTTGGATCTCCATAATAATAGTTTTGATCCAATGCAAACAAAAAAGAAACTTGTTTGCAATTAAACTAAAAACACCCAGCTTGCATACATTGGCAACCTCCACCAGTTTGGTGGCTTTGCAAAGCTGAGTGTTGAGTTTAACATTACTCATCACATTAACAATCCAAATCCAAACCAAGATTTACATGATATACTAAAGACATTGACTATCATAATTTAATTCACTCTTCATTTATACGTTTTCTTGTAACACATTTTTCTTTATTGGAGTTCTCATATTATCAATCACCTTCCAAGCCGTTATTAGCCTTATCAAGATCTCCTGAAAACGAAGCTGAACACATCTGCGTAAACAAAAATCACAGTTAAGCAAATAATCAACTCAACCAACCCATAACCGAATTGAACGATTAACCAAATTAACCGACTTAACCGCATTGAACATCTAACCAAAACAACTTATTTAACGGAACCATAACAAACTTAATCGAAGCGAACACCTAAGCAAACTAGCCGACTTAACAGAAAAATTAAACATATTTGCATATCACTCAAATATTATAAAAAACAACAATAATGTTTTTTTGATAAGAAATATTTAACTATCTTTATTACTCTAGTTGCACATAATTGAGACACTACAAATCAAGATAATAATTAACTGGCCATATCAAGTAACACATAATTAAGACATACAAATCAAGCCAACATTATCATCGATACCATAAGTCCATACTCACCTCTAATTCTCCAACAAAGACAACATGAATACGTGATACTGTTTGAAAATCACAATTAACTTTTTAAAATGTACAAAAAGTTTTTGTTGATCAGCCATAAAACCGCTACAACTTGAACACAACTCGTTTTAACCCATTACTCAATTTGAGCCGTTATAACCAGTTACTCAGCCTGAACATTTTACTCAACTTGAAATCAAATAAGCATAAAAAAAAACCTTTTACACGAGTTAAATCATCCCAAATGGTGCCTTCATATTTTTTTAACCATCTATAACTAGTTGAAGATAAGGTATAAAACAAAAACATACCCATTAGGACCGCCCGACTGAAAACCTTTAGAAATAAACATCCACATCGGACAAAGAGCACACCAAGGGTATGTACCCCTAATATGCAATAGAAAAGGAAATACTTTGGAAACATGGTTACGTAATAATATCATAATAACATGCAGACATGTGGTATAAATAATAATAATAATAATAATAATAATAATAATAATAATAAAGATCAATTTTTATTAGCTTTAGAATCCGTGTAACATACAGGATGATCCAAATTATAAAGCAATAAATAAAACAAATAATTATATAGCAATAAATAAAACAAATAATTATATAGCAATAATAATAATAATAATAATAAAGTCACTAATGTGTGTTTGAAAAGATCAATTTTTTTTACCAGGACTCACTCCAACTGTAAATGTTTAATTGTGTGGCTTGTAACATTTGAGGTATGATTCTCATGTGTTGGAGTTACAAGGAAAAATGTAATTTCTTTGAATAAAAACTAGCTTTAGAATCCGTGTAACATACAGGATGATCCAAATTATAAAGCAATAAATAAAACAAATAATTATAGATAATAGTGGCATCTAACAAATGTTGCACCTGCAAAGCCCACCGATCCTCACACCTTGACCATAGTTTATTCTTGTTATAACTTGCACAAAGCATAATATGTTGAAGTTTGGAAGCTTATAACAACCCCTTCATTTACATAATTTCCATTAAAACATATCTCCACACTAAAATTGGAAATAAGATATGAGCCAAAAGTCATCAAAATATTATTTCAAGCCATAATACTTATATTATTAATTTAAGAAGATTAGAAACATCACCAAATTAACACCATGAAATAGATTAATATTCATATTCAAATTTCGGTTATATGAAATCAAATAACTTGCATTAATAAGTTTCTATATCAGTAGAGGAGTAACGCTCTGCTTGCGGTGCGCGCATATAACGTATATATGTGTGAATCCTCGGGTGGGCAAAAGTAAAATTGCACTAATTTTGACGTTATTTTACTAATCTCATGAAAATAACGTAAAAAGTGGCGGAAGGTTAATCAGGCATCATGTGGTGGTGTTGATAGCCGAAAGACAAGGGCACATGCACCAATCAGTCGGTGTCCCGATGATTGAGTGCTATGTGCTTTATGTCCAAGGCTTGATGCAAAACTACTATCAAGCCGGAGGTCTCACCGGAAGCAGCCTCCTCTCTATCCCTATGGGATAGAGGTAAGGCTGTCTACATCTTACCCTCCTCAGACCCTACCATAGCAATGCTATTGGTGTGATATACTGAGTACGATGATGATGATGATATCAGTAGAGGAGAGAATTTTAGCCAAGTTAATTTCTCTTGAGGTGAAGTTAAATGAAATCCATTTTATTTGCTTCCAAACAAATCAACTGACAATTTTAGTTAAACTAAATTTGACCCATCAAAGATCTATAATACCACATAAGCGTGAAATTGACTACATACAATAATGTATTTTATAAATATATTTAAACGGCATACACAACATTTGGAAGCAAAATTACCTTATATTATGTTTTTTTGCAAACAATACAACCTAATTGAAAAGAAACAAGGAACAAAAAAGCGAAAAAAATTAACACGAATGTGATTAGAACAACATTCGTAGTGTTCAAATTTCCCCGTCATTTCCTCTAAGAAAGCAACACTTAAAACAAAATAAGGAAGACTGAGCTTACCATGTTGTTAGCATGTGGACAAACACATGAGCAGTTTTGAAAGAAGCAAGAGCGCTAGTAATTGGATATGGCGACGATAAAGAAGTGGACCTTAATGATTGTGCGTGCGAATAGTGTTAGGTTTTCAACAACAATTTTGCCTTGAAATGCAATTTGAATGGGCGTCTGGGATTTAAAATCGGTTTCTGTAATGTAATACTCAAACTAGTGGCTCTCGTGAACAGATTCTTCCTGCAATTTCAAAATATGTGGTGACTGGAGATCGATATTGTGGTGGTGTATGGCAGATTGAGAGAGTTTGATGCAAATGTTGTAGGAATCGGTCTGCTCAAGATACATATTAGAGTTGATGTGACTAGTACGTTATGATCCAAGTCGTTTCATACTTGATAACAAGCTAGACAAACACCATGATATTTATTTAAGATATGATCTAACAAATGAATATCAACACTTAGAATATTTAGAAATGGGTTTCTAGATATTTGCACTTGTGTAATATATAAATTATACGGATAATTTATATTTTGAGAGAAAGTACTTTATGTTGTTTAAGTTGGTTAAATAACAAACATGAAAGATATGTTACAATATACATGTTCCTTGCTATGTCATGCTGCATATAGCATACATAAGTAACAAAAATAATAAAGTTTTGAGTTTGAAAATTGGGTGGGAACCCTTCCCTCTTCTCTCTCATCACTTTATTACACCATGTTATTATCAAGGACATGCAATGCATCTTGTTGGTAGATGAGTTATTATTCATTCTCACTTTCTCTCACGCACACAAGAACACTCCCTTTTCTCTTCTCTCTTGAATTCGGCCAAGAAGAAGAATAATCAAAAAGGATTTTTTCAAGTGCAAGTGTTATCAAATCCTAGCAAGAAAGGTGTTTGTTGAAGGCTTGGAGGGTATACAAGCTAGAGGCTCTTCTCCGTTGAAAGCTAGTTATTCAAACCATCATCTCCTTCATCTTCTTGCATTTTGAAAGGTTGTATTACATAAAACCACCTATGGATGTTGGTTTTGGTAAGCATGTAAATTCGTATATGGATCCGGAGCTTGGGTTTTACATATAAAATGGGTTTTATATTAATCTATCTAACAAGATTTTAAACTAGTTAATCCGCTGCGTTTTTTATATAAATGGGTTTATATGACTTTGATAATCTTGTTAAAACCCAACAATGGCATCAAGAGCCGCTTATACGGATACGTTCTTTAATAGATATAAAAAGTTTTCGGGTTTTATGGTGTGGTTCACCATATGGCAGAAATATTTGGGGCTTTTGGTTACCCCTTGGTTTTTCAAGATTATACTATACATGCTATGATAATCTTGAAAAATTAAGTCATTTGGATGATTGGTTGTTTTGTTTGCACAAAACCCGAAACTTTTGGTTTTCTTATCCTTGGCCGATAGTTTGAGGTTAATAAGGGGAACCATTTTAGACATGTAATACTTGCATATTTGGATGTGCATTTGGATATTCATAACCTAGCCATGACCTTGTGTTTGGATGTGTGTTTGTGCTGTGATTTATTCAATATTCAATTTGGTTGTAATAATATTCTTTTATGTGGGTTTGTAATCTATTTATTCATTTCATATTGGTTTCTAATAATAAGTAGATTAGTTGTATTTATTTTACTAGAGAAAAATGTATTAGGATATGTTTTTTTTTGTAAAAGAAGAAGCGACAAAGTAGTTTTGGTTTTGGGACTTAATGGACCTCATAGTCCAAGATGGGATTCTAGCCCAATAACCAAAGCCCAAACTTGGCATAAAGCTAGGAGCTGAAGTTGGAGCCCAAGAGGAAGCCCAAATAAAGTGGAGAAGTCACAACACAAAATTGGACACTTGAGGCATGTTGGATGCAGAATCAAGTGGGAGTTCACTGACACATGCCTTTGTTCACTTGGACAGACCTTTGTTCACTTGGACATACCTTTTTTCACCTGGACATGCCTTTGTGCATTTGGTCCCTAGGAGAGACTTTTGGCACACTTGTTTTGGTCAACAAGTGTGACCAAGATTAGGAGGCTATGGTTATGAACTTGTGGTTGTTTATTTATGCTTGCATGGTTAATTTATATATTTTGTTTTATCTTATTTGGATAAGGATAATTAACAACTTAATATCAACAACTTGCATAAAATTGGTTCCTTAGAAATCATTAGGTAATAAAATTGGTTTTATTAAAGGTTAATGATTTCACAATAAAATGGGTTTTATAAAAAGGAACTTTAAAAATTGGTTTTCAAACAAAGTACCATACATTTGAATGCATGCAAATGCAAGGTACATAAATAATTTCTAATCTAAAATTTAGAAAACTTAAATCCCTTTTAAAACAAGTTTAACACCATCCTACAACACTCGAATCACTTGGAACTCGATGTGGGATAAAGGTCACCTAACCACATTGGTGAAAACTTGTGAGTTTGAGGTGGGTTTGCCATATTCGTGGGATAAAGGTCATCTAACCACTTGTATGACAAATTCACATGTGTGTGTAAGTAGGACGACTTGATTTGGAAACCATGTGAATAGGGTCACCGAAGCATGGCGTACAAAGGTGTTGATGGGATTAAACATGCCAACTATACATACGATGTTTAACCGATCCCATAAAACTAGAAGTTGCAAAGGGTTGCAATCGTCAAACTTGACTACCTTGTTAATTCAATAGTTGGATAAAGGTCACCTAACAACTATGTGGATGTAACGTTGGGTTCTAGATTTTAATCATTAATTGTCTTAAAGACATAAAGGGTATTGAAGATTACAATTAGTTAATTGATATCGAAAATACTAAAATTGAGCTTTGTTAAATTATGTAGATGGCCTCAATTAACAATCCACCTAACGCAATTATCCGACCCGTGCATAACCTATCACTAAGAGCTATACCTGACAAGGATCGTCTTAACTATAACAATTTTATGGATTGGTATCGAAATTTGAGAATTGTTATCAAACAAGAAAAGAAATCCTACATATTGGACGATCCTATTCTCGATGAACCAAACATTTACGATTTAGATGCCTATAACGATTGGTTGAAATACACTAAGGATTCGGTGCAAATTTCTTGCCTCATGTTGGGAACTATGACTCCCGAGATTCAAAATGATTTTGAACATCATGGGGCATATGACATGATCACCCAACTTAAAAAAATGTTCCTTACTCAAGCTAGGGTGGAACGCTTCGAACGGTTTGAGCGCTTCATGCAAGTCATATGGAGGAAACCTAGTCGGTTTCATCTTATGTGCTTAAGATGAAAAGCCACATTGATCGACTCGAACGGCTAAATTATCCCGTCTCAAAAGAGTTAGCCATGGATATGATCCTTAATGGCCTAACTAAAAGGTTTGAGACTTTTGTCATGAACTACAACATGAATGGATGGGATAAGAACATTGGTGAGCTTCATGAAAATGCTCAAAACGGCCGAAGCGGGAATGGGTAAAAAGGTTTTACCGGTTCTCATGATCATGAAGTTGATAAGAAGAGGCATAACCCAGAACCTAAGGCAAAGGTTGCCAAAGGTTAGGGACACGTCAAGGGAATGTTTAAAGGAAAGGCTAAAGCGAAACCAACCAAACCAAAGGAGAAGAAGCTAAAGGTTAGCTCGTTGGACCCGTGCTTTGGTTGTGGTGAGAAAGGAAATTGGATGAGCAATTGTCCAACCTATCTCAAAGAGTTAAAAGCAAAGAGGGATGCGGGGCAAACCTCGGGTACAACTTTCATGATTCATATTGATCTTAATGTTATTTCTTCTAACACATGGGTATTGGATACCGGATATGGAACTAATATTTGCAATTTGTTGTAGGAGTTCAAAAGAAATAAGCATTTCAAGAAAGGAGATACAAGTCTCTTCATGGGCAACGGAGCAAAGGTTGATGTCGAAGCCCAAGGAGACTATATTTTGAAGATTCCAAATGGTTTGGAAGTTGTTTTGAAAAACATTTTGTATGCTCCTAGTTTGACTAGGAATATTATCTCCGTTTCTCTTTTAAGACAATTTGGTTATAATTTGAAGTTTGTAGACAATGGTATTTGTGTTTTCATGAATGACGTCTTTTATTTTAAAGCGATGACGTCTAATGTCATTTATGAATTGGTTCACGATTACACATCCTTTGATAAGACGTTGTACCAATCAAACTCCAAGAAACTCAAAGTGGATTTGAGTAAGACTTATCTTTGGCATTTTCGCCTTGGTCACATAAATAAGGGTCGCATAAGTACACTTCAAAAGAATGGTCTTTTGGAATCAAA
Source organism: Bidens hawaiensis (assembly GCF_021521415.1). NCBI lineage: Eukaryota > Viridiplantae > Streptophyta > Magnoliopsida > Asterales > Asteraceae > Bidens > Bidens hawaiensis. Next base: position 316,663 of record NW_027491035.1, on the reverse strand, counting down.
TGATGATTCATTTGATAAGTGTGAATCTTGTTTACAAGGAAATCTGGCCAAGGAACCCTTTAGTGGAACTAACGAAAGGGCAAAAGACTTATTAGGTATCATACATTCGGATGTATGTGGTCCTTTTAAGGCAATGAAAAGGAATGGTGAAAGATACTTCATTACCTTTATCGATGATTATAGTCGTTATGGGTATGTGTACTTGTTAAGACACAAAGATGAAGCCTTTAAAATGTTCAAAGTCTTTCTAAATGAAGTAGAAAATCAACTCAATAAACCATCAAAAAACTTCGTTCGGATAGAGGAGGTGAATACCTTAGTGATGCTTTTCAAGATCATCTTAGGAGTTGTGGAATCATCTCACAACTCACTACACCTGGAACACCACAACATAATGGTGTGTCCGAAAGGAGGAATCAAACTCTACTGGATATGGTTCGATCAATGATGGCTAGAAGCACACTGCCTCTATCATTTTGGGGTTTCACATTGCTCTTGGCAGCCCGTATTCTAAATATGGCACCAACCAAGAAAGTGGACAAGACACCAATCGAAATATGGCATGGAAGGGTTCCATCATTATCATATTTAAAGGTATGGGGTTGTGAGGCTTATGTTAAGCACAACACCCAAAACAAGCATAAAAGCCGATCGACTAAGTATATCTTTATAGGATATCCCAAAGACTCTATGGGATATTATTTATAAAACCTAACCGAGCAAAAGGTGTTCATTGCTCAAAAGGCCAAGTTCTTGGAAACTAAGTTCCTTATGGAAGGAACTAGTAAAACAGTGGAACTCGAGGAGGATCGAGAACCACAAGCCGATACACGTTTGGTTGATACAAACACTCAATAAGAGGTTGTTGACAATGATCAAATGGTTGATCAAGACACACAAAACGTTCGAAAATCTGGTAGAATTAGTAATCCACCCGAAAGATATGGATTTTTCATGGATGGATGCTATTTATCACAATCCAATTGTGACAAATGGCTTGAAGATATGAACTTTGAGATGCAATCCATGCATGACAACCAAGTAAGGGAATTGGTTGTACCACCTCTTAACTCCAAACCGGGAATCCTCTCGAGTCATAAGCTACGACAGCATCTTAGTCTGTTGTGCCATCATCTCCTCCAGCGTGGGCTTCTTCTCCCCACCACTCGCTCCTTCACCGGAATCCTGGAATAGTCTCTGACGCGGCTGGAATCCGGAATGATTTCCGTTCCTCCAGTTAAGAATTTGGTTACCTCTCCAACCCGAATTAAAAGAATTAAAAGAATTAGGGTTTCAGTTCGGATTGTTAACATAGTCGACTGCCTCCTCCTGGAAACCTACGGGGCATTGAACGGTATCATGTCCCCCTCTGCAGATTTCACATAACTTACTTTTTACCTGCAAGTCCTTCACAATCTTCGCTAACGCCTCAACTTGTGCCGCGAGGGCGGTGTTCGTGTCGACTGAATGTATGCCGCGTGATAACGCGTCGACGGTTTTGGTGCTCTTAGAAGGTGGTCGCTGGTATCCACTCATGGCTAAACCGTTAAATAAGGCAATGCACTCATCGGTATCCTTTGTCGTCAATAAGTTGCCTCCTGCAGCAGTGTCAAGCATATTCTGAGTCGCGTAAGTCACTCCGTTATAGAACTTTTCAACAACCGCCCAGTCCTGCAAGCCGTGGTTCGGACATAAAGCAAGTAGGTTTTTGAATCTCTCCCACGCCTCGTAGAAACTCTCAGTGTCCTCCATCTGGAAAGAATGAATTTGGTTACGCAAACGAGCGGCCTTAGCCGAAGGATCGTATTTTTCCAGGAACTGGGTCTGCATGGCGGCCCAAGTAGAAATGGATCCCTGTGGGAGGGACTCAAGCCACAGACTCGCCTGATCAACGAGTGAGAACGGGAAGATGCGGAGTTTGATGGCGTCTTCGGATACGTTGGCAAGATGAAACGTGTCGCAAATACGTGCGATGCGAGTAAGATGTGAATGCGGGTTTTCGTGGAGCAACCCGTGTAATTTAGCAGAATGGGAAATGGTGTTCAGAACGTTCGATGGAATCTGCCAGGTCGTTTGAACTCCTATAGCTGGTGGAGCGATGCTGGATCTCGCGCCAGCATCGACCGGACGGGCTCGGTCTGCGACTGTCCTCCTCGGTGGTGCGTCGGCCATAATCCTATCCCTAACGATGGGTTCAGATAAAGTAGGAGAAAAGAATGTATTACCGACGGGTGTAGATGAACTAGAAGACGGTTTTGTACGACATCTCTCAAGAAGCTCTCTCTCTGGTTCGGGAAATCCTTCAACTTCTGGTGGTCCTAGAGATCGAGTACGTCGCATACAACTATTTAAAATAAATAAAAGAAATTATAATTATCTAAACTATTTTAAACTAATAAACAAAACAAATAAGAAAGACAAGTAGTAAACAAGGAAAATCTTGACTCGAGTCGTTCTTAAAACGCTTCAAACCGTGTCCCCGGCAACGTCGCCAAAAACTTGATGTGTGAAAAGGTATAATATAAATAAAGAACGAATCACAATTAAGCTTTAAATTTATAAAAACGAAAATCCTATAGAAACCATATAAAACCGGCAAGTGTACCGATCATAAATAGTATAGCATCAAGGAAGTCCGGATGTCGAACGCAAAGACACGTGAAAACGTTTTTAATTACGAAACTCTAATTAAGACTTACCAAAATAATATTTATTTGATTTTTAAGATTTTATTTAACTATTTAACTTAATTAAAAGAAAACTGTTAACAAAATACTTTAAGAAAACTTTGATTTAAATTCAATGAATAAAAACGTCTACCTAGGAATGAATCATGTTGAAAGAAATAACAAGACAACGGATTGAAAATATTCAAGACACCGGTTATAAAAGATAACACAACTAAAACTTGTTTAAGAAAGTCAAATTACCTCTCAGTCTCTCTAACAAACTCTAACTTATTTTAGTTGATTTTAAAGAACAAACCGGACAAACAATTATTAACGTGTTCAAATACCGACTCACCTCTCGGTCTCACCGACACACTATCCTAATGGAAACGAATACTACGCAACCAAGGATAGAGGAACAATTTAACTCAACCCAAATTAACCCAACTAATTGCACATAAACACTCAAACTTGACAAGACAAAAACCCGCTCTCGCGCGGTCTTAATTCTAACAAGTAAAAGCAATGAGACAATGTTACTTCTTATCACCTCTCGGTCTCAAAGAAGGTGTATTTTAACTGATTTTATATGATATATTACCCACTTATCCCTACGGTTGTACTTCTCGCAAATAAACCCAAAACACCAAGTAAAGAGCTTAACATGCAATCAATTAATCAAAACCGATTCAATTAACTAAGTCAAGAGGATTATAAGTAATAACAAATAAAACACAGCCATCACACACAATCTAATTCATGGTTTAGTTAAACTTTACATCAATAATTTAAGTCTTGAACATTAACAATCCATTAAACAAGTTAAAACTATTCAACAATCATCTATCCTAGGTAGAACAAACAAGTTTAGCTACTCATTGATTTTGGACAGCCACAAACAATCAAAGTAAACATCATAAACATCAATATAAACATGATAAAACTCATTCAAGATCCAAACTCAATCAATAACAAGTCAATCTATCAAACAATTGCAAAACAATGTAAAACAAAAGACCAAATCAATCAAAGTTAGGGTTCTTGAAAGATAAATAAAGTTTAAGGATGTATACTAAAGGTTTATGGCTGAGATTAGTGATGTTTTGAAGCCCCTAGCTGCTGCCCAAGATCACCTTCTTCTTTTCCAGCCGTCCAAGAGACACCAGCCGCCACAGATTCCTTTTTTTCTTCTTCCTTTGCTGTCGGCGGCTAAGTCCGATCGGAGTTAGGGTTTAGCTTTAGGTTTTGTGTATTTTTGGGATTGGCTGATGAATAATGGTTGATTAATTCTTATTTTAACTTAATATAATATTATATTAAGGCTTTTAACTTGTGGGCTTGGACCGGGCCTTGATTAAACTTTGAAACTTTGACAATTAAACCCTCCAAATTCTCTTTTTCTTGCTTTTTTTCCACATCTTTCCATAACCTACACAAAACATTTCAACTTTGTAAAACTTTGCACTTAACCCCCTAAACTTACATAAATTTGATATTAAATCATTAAAACATTATAAAATTGTAAGGAAATATAAGTGTGTTATTCAACACATCAAACATCCCCACACTTAAACCTTTTTCGTCCCTGAAAAAGTCTAATGCAGTTGGATCAGAATCGGAAAATCAAAGTTAAATCAAACATATAGGTTAAATTTTAAAGCTCAGAAAAACGCAAAAACCGTGATCATCGATATTGTTGTCCACCTAAACCCATGCCTTAATCTTTACCGGGACAAATAAGATCCGACAATAATACTCAGTGGTTTACACAATTAAGACCCGCTTATTTTTAGCTTTTACCGGACCAGACCACCCCAACTTGACTTAAACCTCAAAGTTAGCAGAATTAAAACTTTGTTGCTCAATTTTTTTGAATAGTTAAGACGATCAAGGGTATTGTTTATCCACCTAAGCTTAAGCATCAAAGTCTACCAAGCAGCCATTAGATATGATTAAGGTTCAATTATTCATAGGCAGTGCTCCCCACAACATGACATACCCCCGTTATCAAGCAATACCCCAAATCCATAACCATAGGTGAGTATGCAAAATTTTATCTGTAGGGCTTACATGTAGCGTGTCCCTTGTGGTCCGTTTCTTAATGGTAATGAGACGCGAGCAAGGGGACCCCACATGACTAACAGCGTGGATGATCAAGTCTGTAGTGTATTTGTACTTTCGTACTGTTGTGATCATGTTTATAGACTTAGAAGGGTTTGCTCTTTGGCTTTATTTTAAATATCCACAACCCCACTTAGGAATTGTGAATACCCAGCTAAATAGATTGCATACAGACCCATGGTCTCCGGACCCGAAGCATCCCATCAATACAGGATTTAAGGTTATAAAACCATACGCCGATGAGGTGTAAAACACTAAACTATCATTTTAAGATTTATATCACAGGCTACACGGCATACTCTAACGTTAAACCTACCCAAGCATCATATGATAACGTATTCAGATTTTTAAAACTCATTATATTTCCAATTTTTCATACCAAAATTTGAGGCTTGAGTATGGCCCGACCTTTCATTGCTTATTTTCCACGGACAAAACGCTTTACCCACAAAAGATTTCCGTTTAACCGTTTTATCAAATTTGCCCTTTTATTTTCAAGGCTGAGCCTACCGACACATCCCAAGTTAAGTGCGTTTTCTTTTATTTATCTCATATTATTAGTAGTTTGAAAAACCGATTTCCGAATAAAATCATCATCTCCGACTTTAATGCAAAAGAAGCTAAAAACAAGGGACATTTTTTTTAGTTTTTTATTTTTATTTTTTTTTTCAAACTTGAACAACGTACGAAAACGAAAAACAAATGAAAACTTTTTATTTTTTAAATTTTTAATTTTTAAATTTTTTTTTACAACTAAGTAAAATAAATTCCCATCCCCACACCTAGAACGAAATCGTCCTCGATGAGAACAAGGAAAAGAAACAAAATAAAAATAAAACGTAAAGCATAAAATTAAAACTTTAAAGAACAGAAATTAAAATAGAGAACAGGTTACTCCCCTGGTTTAGATGCAGATTCTCCATTAGCTGTGTAGGACTCAAACGACCGTATAGCATTTCATTCGCGGCCGCAACCTCGGGTGAACCAGTTCCAAAACGCCATCAGAGCTACCATGCGCATAATAATACCTGTAAAAACTCAAACTCGCTCGCATGTAGCGGCATACAAAACAGAAAACAAAAACATAAGAAATAAACATATTTTTGTGTTTTTCGATTTTTTTTTTGATTTTTATTAAATATTTATTTTATTCTTTTTTTTATTTTTTTTGTATTTTTATGTTTTTATAAATATAAATAAAAATAAAACAAATAAAAACAAATAATAAAAAGAATCATAATACAAACTCTACAACTCGGGCTGTCTCCCGAGTGATGCATCCATCACGCCTAATCCTCGGTGAATGAGTCAAGGTAGAACACCTCGACTGTCTGATCAGTATTCGGCTCTCCAATGTAGTGCTTCAGTCTATGGCCGTTCACCTTAAACTTCCCGCTTCGATCTTGTATCTCAATTATGCCATACGGGAATACCTCAGTGACTGTGAATGGTCCCGACCATCGGGATTTCAACTTTCCCGGGAATAACCTCAACGGGGAGTTATACAATAAAACCTTATCCCCACACTTGAACTGCTTATTACCCTTCAACTTTCTATCATGCAGTTCCTTCGTCCGCTCCTTATACCGAAATGATTGTGCATATGCGTGATCCCGGAGCTCCTCCAACTCGTGCAACTGATGGAAACGTGTACTCTCAGCGACGGATAAATCAAGATTAACCCTCTGAAGGGTCCATGAAGCACGATGCTCTAACTCAACTGGAAGATGACAGGCCTTCCCATAGATCATCCGAAATGGTGTGGAACCAGTCGGAGTCTTGTAAGCTGTACGGAAGGCCCACAGAGCGTCATCTAATTTTTCAGACCAATCCCGACGATTCGAATCAACTGTTTTCTCAAGAATACGTTTTATTCCACGATTACTCACTTCCACTTGCCCACTGGTCTGTGGGTGGTAGGCGGTCGCAAGCCGGTGGGTGACCCCATAGCGCTGCAACGCCTTCTCCATCTGCGCATTGCAGAAGTGAGTACCTCGATCACTGATCAAGGCCTTCGGGACTCCAAAACGGGAAAACAACCCTTTTAAAAATCTCACTACAACTCGGGCGTCGTTAGTGGGCAATGCTTTGGCCTCGACCCACTTGGAAACGTAATCAACAGCCACAAGAATGTACTTGTTCCCTCTAGACGACGGGAACGGGCCCATAAAATCGATACCCCAAATGTCAAAAACCTCGCATACCTGAATCGCATTTTGGGGCATCTCATTCCGGGATGAGATATTACCAACACGTTGACATCGGCCACAATTTTTAACAAACTCATTTGCGTCTTTGAAAATAGAAGGCCAATAGAATCCAGAATCAAATACCTTCTTCGCTGTCGAACTCGCACCGTGGTGACCTCCTGTCGGTCCCACATGACAATGGCTCAAAATTTGCATCCTTCCTTGATATCCACACATCTTATAATTAACTGATCAGCACCATCACGGAAAAGATACGGGTCGTCCCATAGGTAGAACTTAACATCAGCAAAGAATTTCTTCTTTTGCTGGTAAGACATCTTCGGGAGGTATCCATCAGCAAGATAGTTTGCGAAGTCAGCGAACCATGGAAAACCCTCCTCCTGTGCCTTAACGAACATGAGACTTTCCGTCGGAAAACAGTCGTTGATCCTGCCCCCCGAATCTCCTAACTCATCACCTTCTAGACGTGAAAGATGATCGGCCGCAACATTCTCAGCCCCCTTTTTATCACGGATCTCAATATCAAACTCTTGAAGCAACAGGATCCAATGGATAAGACGAGGTTTGGCATCCTGCTTGCTGAAGAGATAACGAATAGCAGCATGATCCGTATAAACAATCGTTTTGGACAAAACCAGATAGGACCTAAATTTGTCGAAAGCGAACACCACAGCTAAAAGCTCCTTTTCGGTGGTGGTATAGCTTTCCTGTGCGCCGTTTAAGGTCCGGCTCGCATAGTAGATCGGATGGAAATATTTATCCTTCCGTTGTCCAAGAACCGCTCCGACTGCGAAGTCGCTCGCGTCACTCATCAACTCGAAATGTGACGACCAGTCGGGAGCAACCATGATCGGGGCGTTAACTAGTTTGTCTTTTAGAAGATCAAACGCCCCGATACACTGCTCGGAAAAAACAAATGGAGCATCCTTCTCCAAAAGTTTGGTCATGGGTCTCGCGATTTTTGAGAAATCTTTGATGAACCGGCGGTAGAACCCGGCATGACCTAAAAAGCTACGAATGGATCTCACAGAGGTGGGTGGGGGAAGATTAGAAATGGTCTCGACCTTCGCTTTGTCAACCTCTATCCTCGCACTCGAGATCCGATGTTCCAGAACAATGCCCTCACGAACCATAAAATGACACTTCTCCCAGTTAAGGACTAGGTTGGTATCAACGCAACGGGACATCATCCTCTCAAGATTAGATAAACAATGATCAAAGGAACTCCCAAATATGGAAAAATCTTCCATGAATACCTCCATGGAGTCCTCGATCATATCATGGAAAATGGCCACCATAAACCTCTGGAATGTGGCCGGAGCGTTACAAAGTCCGAACGGCATACGTTTGTAGGCAAACTTACCGTAAGGGCAGGTGAAAGTGGTTTTCTCCTGGTCATCGGGAGCTATGGGAATCTGGAAATACCCGGAGAAACCATCCAAGAAGCAGTAGTATTGCTGACCTGCTAAACGCTCCAACATTTGATCAATGAAGGGTAAAGGAAAGTGGTCTTTCCTGGTGGCATCATTCAGTCTACGATAGTCGATGCAGACTCGCCATCCCGTCACAGTCCTAGTGGGGATAAGCTCGTTCCTCTCATTGGTGACGACATTCATGCCACCCTTTTTGGAAACCACTTGAACTGGACTCACCCAAGCACTATCAGAAATGGGGAAAATGATTCCCGCATCAAGGAGTTTGATAATCTCCTTCTTCACGACCTCTTGCATTTTCGGATTAAGCCGCCGTTGCGGCTGGACGACAGTTTTGAAATTATCCTCCATGAGGATTTTATGAGTGCAAAATGAAGGGTTGATACCCTTGATGTCGATAATCTTCCATGCAATCGCCTCTTTGTGCTCTCTAGCACCCTCAACAACTTCTCCTTCTCGACCTCCGTTAAAGCAGATGCAATGATAACTGGAAGCTTCCTCTCTTCATCTAAAAATGCGTACTCAAGATGGGCGGGCAGATCCCTAAGCTCTAAGGAAGAAGGAGGACTCTCGACCGAAGGTCGGTCCATCGGATCGTCTCGTACGATCTCGGCAGACACGCCAGATTCAGGGGTATGCGACTCGGTGTCGTCATCTAAGGACTGATTGGTCATGGCAACCATTTCAATCTCCGGAATCTCCCTATCGAGAATCTGGGTGTCGGAGGCAGATCCTCCACAAATTTCACTGAGAAACTCCCCGACATGCTCCATGATGGTATCAATGAAGTATAAGGAGTCATCAGCAGACTTGGGTTGTTTCAGTGACTGTCGAACGTCAAAGGTGACGTTCTCATCCCCAACTCTGAGAATTAACTTACCCTCGCAGACGTCGATCAACGCCTGTGCAGTGGCAAGGAATGGTCGGCCTAAGATAAGTGGGACACTATCGTCATCGTTCATGTCCAGGATGACAAAGTCCACCGGGAAAATGAACTTGTCGACACGAACAAGCATGTTCTCGACCACCCCTCGGAGGTATTTCACAGAACGATCAGCAAGCTGGATACTCATACGGGTATGCCTCGGTTCGCCTAAACCCAACTTGCGATACACGGAATACGGCATGAGATTAATACTGGCACCAAGATCTGCCAGTGCATGAACAACCGTATTATCACTCAAGATGCAGGGAATCGTGAAACTCCCAGGATCGAACATCTTTTCCGGTAACTTTCTCTGCAAAACTGCAGAGCAACCAGCACTCAGCGGGATGGAAGAGACCTCTGCTAACTTCTCCTTATTAGAAAGAATATCCTTAAGGAACTTTGCATATTTCGGCATTTGAGTTAGTGCCTCAAGGAATGGAATGTTAAGGTGAAGTTGCTTCAGGAGATCAAGAAATTTAGTGTTCTGCTCCTCATCTCTCTCCCTGCGGACTCTCCCGGGAAATGGAAGTCTAGGTTTGTAGACTCTCGGTGGTGTGCTGGGTAATGGCTAGTCCTCGGCCTGTGCTGTACTTCCTGGGCTTCGCCTCTGATGCACCCTGGCCGGTGGAGATTCCAACTGAATCTCCTCGTCTACCTGCTCCTCTACATCTACCGCAGGCCCCTGATTCACTGGCTTACTACATGCCCCTGCACCGCTCCTCGTCGTCACCGCCTTCGAGAAGGCCTTCGGATTCTGCTCAGTATTACTCGGAAGTGTACCTGGCGGCCTCTCATTCAGACGATTCACTATCTCTCCCATCTGCCTCTCAAGATTTTGAATTGACGCCCCCTGATTTCTCATGAATGACTCGTGTTCCCGAAATTTCTCTTGAGTCTCTTTGTGACGGGAATCCTCTCGAGTCATAAGCTGCGACAGCATCTGAGTCTGCTGTGCCATCATCTCCTCCAGCGTGGGCTTCTTCTCCCCACCATTCGCTCCTTCACCGGAATCCTGGAATAGACTCTGACGCGGCTGGAAGCCGGAATGATTTCCATTCCTCCAGTTAGGATTTTGGTTACCTCTCCAACCCGAATTATAAGAATTAAAAGAATTAGGGTTTCGGTTCGGATTGTTAACATAGTCGACTGCCTCCTCCTGGAAACCTACGGGGCATTGAACGGTATCGTGTCCCCCTCTGCAGATTTCGCATAACTTACTTTTTACCTGCAAGTCCTTCACAATCTTCGCTAACGCCTCAACCTGTGCCGCGAGGGCGGTGTTCGTGTCGACTGAATGTATGCCGCGTGATAACGCGTCGACGGTTTTGGTGCTCTTAGAAGGTGGTCGCTGGTATCCACTCATGGCTAAACCGTTAAATAAGGCAATGCACTCATCGGTATCCTTTGTCGTCAATAAGTTGCCTCCTGCAGCAGGGTCAAGCATATTCTGAGTCGCGTAAGTCACTCCGTTATAGAACTTTTCAACAACCGCCCAGTCCTGCAAGCCGTGGTTCGGACATAAAGCAAGTTGGTTTTTGAATCTCTCCCACGCCTCGTAGAAACTCTCAATGTCCTCCATCTGGAAAGAATGAATCTGGTTACGCAAACGAGCGGCCTTAGCCGGAGGATCGTATTTTTCCAGGAACTGGGTCTGCATGGCGGCCCAAGTAGAAATGGATCCCTGTGGGAGGGACTCAAGCCACAGACTCGCCTGATCAACGAGTGAGAACGGGAAGATGCGGAGTTTGATGGCGTCTTCGGATACGTTGGCAAGATGAAACGTGTCGCAAATACGTGCGATGCGAGTAAGATGTGAATGCGGGTTTTCGTGGAGCAACCCGTGTAATTTAGCAGAATGGGAAATGGTGTTCAGAACGTTCGATGGAATCTGCCAGGTCGTTTGAACTCCTATAGCTGGTGGAGCGATGCTGGATCTCGCGCCAGCATCGACCGGACGGGCTCGGTCTGCGACTGTCCTCCTCGGTGGTGCGTCGGCCATAATCCTATCCCTAACGATGGGTTCAGATAAAGTAGGAGAAAAGAATGTATTACCGACGGGTGTAGATGAACTAGAAGACGGTTTTGTACGACGTCTCTCAAGAAGCTCTCTCTCTGGTTCGGGAAATCCTTCAACTTCTGGTGGTCCTAGAGATCGAGTACGTCGCATACAACTATTTAAAATAAATAAAAGAAATTATAATTATCTAAACTATTTTAAACTAATAAACAAAACAAATAAGAAAGACAAGTAGTAAACAAGGAAAATCTTGACTCGAGTCGTTCTTAAAACGCTTCAAACCGTGTCCCCGGCAACGTCGCCAAAAACTTGATGTGTGAAAAGGTATAATATAAATAAAGAACGAATCACAATTAAGCTTTAAATTTATAAAAACGAAAATCCTATAGAAACCATATAAAACCGGCAAGTGTACCGATCATAAATAGTATAGCATCAAGGAAGTCCGGATGTCGAACGTAAAGACACGTGAAAACGTTTTTTATTACGAAACTCTAATTAAGACTTACCAAAATAATATTTATTTGATTTTTAAGATTTTATTTAACTATTTAACTTAATTAAAAGAAAACTGTTAACAAAATACTTTAAGAAAACTTTGATTTAAATTCAATGAATAAAAACGTCTACCTAGGAATGAATCATGTTGAAAGAAATAACAAGACAACGGATTGAAAATATTCAAGACACCGGTTATAAAAGATAACACAACTAAAACTTGTTTAAGAAAGTCAAATTACCTCTCAGTCTCTCTAACAAACTCTAACTTATTTTAGTTGATTTTAAAGAACAAACCGGACAAACAATTATTAACGTGTTCAAATACCGACTCACCTCTCGGTCTCACCGACACACTATCCTAATGGAAACGAGTACTACGCAACCAAGGATAGAGGAACAATTTAACTCAACCCAAATTAAACAAACTAATTGCACATAAACACTCAAACTTGACAAGACAAAAACCCGCTCTCGCGCGGTCTTAATTCTAACAAGTAAAAGCAATGAGACAATGTTACTTCTTATCACCTCTCGGTCTCAAAGAAGGTGTATTTTAACTGATTTTAGATGATATATTACCCACTTATCCCTACGGTTGTACTTCCCGCAAATAAACCCAAAACACCAAGTAAAGAGCTTAACAAGCAATCAATTAATCAAAACCGATTCAATTAACTAAGTCAAGAGGATTATAAGTAATAACAAATAAAACACAGCCATCACACACAATCTAATTCATGGTTTAGTTAAACTTTACATCAATAATTTAAGTCTTGAACATTAACAATCCATTAAACAAGTTAAAACTATTCAACAATCATCTATCCTAGGTAGAACAAACAAGTTTAGCTACTCATTGATTTTGGACAGCCACAAACAATCAAAGTAAACATCATAAACATCAATATAAACATGATAAAACTCATTCAAGATCCAAACTCAATCAATAACAAGTCAATCTATCAAACAATTGCAAAACAATGTAAAACAAAAGACCAAATCAATCAAAGTTAGGGTTCTTGAAAGATAAATAAAGTTTAAGGATGTATACTAAAGGTTTATGGCTGAGATTAGTGATGTTTTGAAGCCCCTAGCTGCTGCCCAAGATCACCTTCTTCTTTTCCAGCCGTCCAAGAGACACCAGCCGCCACAGATTCCTTTTTTTTCTTCTTCCTTTGCTGCCGGCGGCTAAGTCCGATCGGAGTTAGGGTTTAGCTTTAGGTTTTGTGTATTTTCGGGATTGGCTGATGAATAATGGCTGATTAATTCTTATTTTAACTTAATATAATATTATATTAAGGCTTTTAACTTGTGGGCTTGGACCGGGCCTTGATTAAACTTTGAAACTTTGACAATTAAACCCTCCAAATTCTCTTTTTCTTGCTTTTTTTTTCCACATCTTTCCATAACCTACACAAAACATTTCAACTTTGTAAAACTTTGCACTTAACCCCCTAAACTTACACAAATTTGATATTAAATCATTAAAACATTATAAAATTGTAAGGAAATATAAGTGTGTTATTCAACACATCAATTATGACGAGACCTTTTCACGCGTGGCAATGCTAAAGACTATTAGGATATTACTTGCCATAGCCGCATATTATGATTATGAGATTTGGCAAATGGATGTCAAAACCGCTTTTCTAAATGGACATCTTGAAGAAGAGGTCTATACGGTTCAGCCCGAAGTTTTTGTCGATCCACAACATCCTAATAAAGTATGCAAGTTAAAGAAATTAATCTATGGATTGAAACAGGCATCTAGAAGTTGGATTCACCGTTTTGATGAAGAGGTCAAGAAATTTGAATTCATCAAGAACGTTGATGAGGCTTGTGTGTATGAGAAAGCTAGTGGGAGCATCATTACTTTCCTAGTATTGTATGTTGATGACATACTTTTGTTTGGGAATGACATTCCAACCATGGAAGTTGTAAAAGCCTGGCTTGGGAGTTGTTTTTATATCAAAGATCTTGGTGAAGCCGCCTATATTTTAGGAATAAAGATCTATAGGGATAGATCAAGGCGGTTGATAGGTTTAAACCAAAGTGCATACATTGTTAAAATCTTGAAAAGGTTCAATATGGAGAACTCTAAGAAAGGATTGGTACCTATTCAAAAAGTAACGATATTGAGTGCGTTTCAATGTCCAATCTCAAAGGATGAGCAAGAGAAAATTAAAGGAATCCCATACGCTTCGGCTATAGGATCCATCATGTATGCCATGATATGCACTAGACCGGATGTGCCATGCGCTTTGAGCATGACAAGTCGATACCAACAAAATCCGGGAAGTAGCCATTGGATAGCGGTTAAGAGCATATTGAAATACCTTAGAAGGACTATGGATATGTTTCTAATATATGGCTCTGGTGAGGAGGAACTCATTTTAAAGGGTTACACGGATGCGAGTTTCCAAATTGATCGAGATGATTCTTGATCAAAATCGGGATACGTTTTCGTTATGAATGGTAGAGTTGTCTCTTGGAAGAACGCAAAACAAGATGTGGTAGCGTTGTCCACCACTGAATCGGAATACATCGCTGCCTCATTGGCAGCTTAAGAAGCTGTGTGGATAAGAAAGTTCATTGCCGATCTAAGGGTGGTCCATACCATTCGAGACCCTCTAGAGATCTTTTGTGGCAACGAGGGTGCGATTGCTCAACTGAAGGAACCTCGTGCACATCAAAAGACAAGGCACATTGAGCGGAGATTCAACTACATAAGGGATGGAGTTGAAAAGGGAAAGATATGTATTCGCAAAGCTCACACCGATCAAAACATTGCGATTCCACTCACAAAGCTCCTTGAAAGGCTGAAGCATGAGGGTCATACTTGCGCCTTAGGACTTTGATATTCTAATGATTGGATTTAATCTATTTTGTATTTGGATATCGGAACAATTGTTATTTTGACTCATTCATATGATTATGGTTTATGATTATGACATTTTGAGTTATGTTCCATTTTAGCATGTTTAAATCCGTGAATAAGTTAATTATTCTAAATGTTCGTAGTCGTTCATATTTGTGGGAACAAATATGAAGGTAAGACTATTATGAACTTGAATTGGTGGATATTCATAAGTCATGAATTTAGAGCAAGGGTTTGCTGCCAAGGTTCATAGATATTTATGAGATATAAATATTGGACTAACCCGCCCTCAAATGTTACTACATGTAATCCTTGTGATTTGTGGTCATAAGTAAATTTGAGTAAAGGAGAATATCATAGTATCCTCCGACCTAAGATACATTATGCTTTGACTTAGTTCTTCGCTGCTCTGAAAATGACGGTAAATAAGGCTAAGATTGGGTAAGGTATGAGGTGATTGTGAGAGACGTATGTAGTCAATAGGGGATTTGTCCCACTTATTCGTTAAGAGTGAGATGTCTAAGGCCTGCTAAGTTAAATTAACAAAGAATGATCAATCTGTTTCTTTGGATTTGACATGACATATGTGGCAAAAGGATAAATGATAGATTCACCTAAATCATTTCAAGTAAGGGACTTGAAGGGATGATGTTATTGAATGGCACTTCGTCATACGTATTAGGGGTAGTAAACCTTTGGTAGGCGGTATTTGCTACTTGCGTCAATCTTCTATGTATCTTGTGCAAGTGAGAGATTGTAGGAATTGGTCTGCCTAAGACACATATTAGAGTTGATGTGGCTAGTATGCTATGATCCAAGTCGGGTCATAACCCAATAACAAGCTAGACAAACACCATGATATTTATTTAAGATATGATATAACAAATAAATATCAAAACTTAGAATATTTAGAAGTGGGTTTCTAGATATTTGCACTTGTGTAATATATAAATTATATGGAAAATTTATATTTTTGAGAGAAAGTACTTTATGTTGCTATTAAAGTTGGTTAAATTACAAACATGAAAGACATGTTACAATATACATGTTCCTTGCTATGTTATGCTTCACATAACATACATTAGTAACAAAAATAATAATGTTTCGAGTTTGAAAATTGGGTGGGAACCCAAGGATGCCCCCCTTTCCCTCTTCTCTCTCATCACTTTATTACACCTTGTTATTATCAAGGATATGCAATGCATCTTGTTGGTAGATGAGTTATTATTCATTCTCACTTTCTCTCTCACACACAAGAACACTCCCTTTTCTCTTCTCTCTTGAATTCGGCCAAGAAGAAGAATAATCAAGAAGGAGTTGTTCAAGTGCAAGTGTTATCAAATCCTAGAAAGAAAGGTGTTTGTTGAAGGCTTGGAGGGTATACAAGCTTGAGGCTCTTCTCCACTGAAGACTAGCTATTCAAACCATCATCTACTTCATCTTCTTGCATCTTGAAAGGTTGTATTACATAAACCCCGTATGGATCTTGGTCTTTGTAAGAATGTAAATTTGTATATAGATCCGGGGCTAGGGTTTTACATATAAAATGGGTTTTATATTAATCTATATAACAAGATTTAAAACTAATTTACCCGCTCCGACTTCATATAAATGGGTTTCTATGACTTTGTTAATCTTGTTAAAACCCAACAAATGTAGGGTTTCAAAATGTTGGATATGGATTTAAGAATTTTAAGGTTGTTTGAATTTTGAATCACACCTACCACGGACGCATACGCAGGATATGTAGTTTCTCAAACATGTGCATTGCAAAGTTGTACATTGTGAATTAAGAGTTGTAAAACTCTTAATTTTAAGAGATTTTTTGAAATGACATTCTTGT
This sequence comes from Bidens hawaiensis, assembly GCF_021521415.1. NCBI lineage: Eukaryota > Viridiplantae > Streptophyta > Magnoliopsida > Asterales > Asteraceae > Bidens > Bidens hawaiensis. The sequence continues at coordinate 300,063 of NW_027491035.1, read as the reverse complement.
CCCTCTTATATACATTTTGATGTAGTATAGATTATACTATATTAATAAAATTAGAGAGAGAGAGAGAGTGTTGAGATGTTGAAAAATAACAGATTTACAATAAATTAAGTATAGTATACAAGTTGTTATTGCATGAAGTATTAAAACCCTATCTAAATCTCCACAATATCAAATGAAGCGTTCATGAGGTATTGAAAATTCAAATCTATATCTAAACCCTCATACTCTCTCTGCTTACCACTAACTTCAACCTCGTCTTTCTCTTTCTTTGTTCTTCTCTCTCTCAATCTCATAATTTAAATTACTAACCCAAATAACAATATGTTGTTTCTCTTTCTCCATTTGATTCTGCACTCTCCTGCCTCATAGGTATGGTTTTAGGGTTTTTGATTTCCATCTTTGTGTACTGAGTTTGATTTGGGAAACCTTTGCTTCATTACCCCATAGGTAAACAATGTTACTTCTTAAGCTCATAATATACTTTTGTGCCGGGAGTTCGATTTTGGAAACCTTAGAAGCACTCCGGCGCTTGGGTTTTTGGTATAGTACACGGCGGTGTTTTTAAAAGCTATGGTTGGTTAACGTGGTGGTAATTGGTGATTTTGGTTTTATATTGATGTAAGTTTAATTTGATTATGCGTATTAACCTTAGAATAATCTGAATTTAAAAATTGAAATGCCACTTGTTTCATATAATTCTGAATTTTGTCTCCATATGTAGTAAATTCACCACAGATTGTGGGACTCTCATCATGAAACAAGAGTTGCATCTACAAACCCATAACTGTTGAGAGAACCTAATTGAGCTTAATACGAATAAATTCATATTATATATTTTAACATATCTAGTTCTTGATATGTATTAGGTGATTGACTTGATTGAATGAATTTCAGTGTGTGTGAGAAGTGAATTGGGCTGAGTAATGACTCACAGGAAATAATTATTAACACTTGTTATATTATGAATCAAGAATAACCTATATATAGAAGACGAAGTCCATTCGTTACACAGTCCGTAATGAATGAGACTCATTCATCTTCATTCCCAATCTAACTTAAATGGTATAGCGAATGACTCATTCGCTATACCTCATTCGTCAACATTCCATGAAGAATGGTAACTACAAATAACGATCATGTCCATTTGTTAAACATCCTTAACGAATGGACATTAACTATAACGTATAGGTTCATTCGTTAAACATCCTTAATGAATGTACAGTTAAGCTTAATGAATGGACTGGTGAAATTACCAAAACGCCCTTTTACATTAATATAAATAAATAACGATTATTACAAAGACCGAGACAACAAAGTGATGTACTAACAAACTCCCCCTCGTCTCATGCTCTCTGTCTTTAATTAGCTGAACTTCTTCGTCTTCCAATTCGCACCGCTACGAACTCCAAACGCGTTGCAAACACACATGACGCGCTGGAATTGCATAGCCCGATCAAAATCCTTAATGTATGCAAATCATATCTCATTCTTGAACATCATGTCATTATCCGACTTTGATAAATTAACGAGCCACATCTGATCAATGACTCTCATGAACTCTGTCTTCATACCTGTTCCGAGAACAATTACAGCTTCACCGTTACGGTTGTAACAGTACCACATGTTCAATGTCTTGTAAAGACTTTGTGGAAACGTCTTTACAGGCAATCATTTCATCATCCGTGGCGGCTTGACTTTCACCACGAGCTTCCTCCAACCAGTCTTCAGATAGATCTCGTCTATATACTTTCTCGTTGGAACCTGTGGCTTGAAAAATTCGAAACCATGATTAACTTCAAAAACCAGATGTTGATGGAACCATCCAGCCATTTGATTTCCACCTCGATTCATGAACGTCCGGTTAGCTAGCATTCGCACATCTCATCTTGGTAAAGTGAGAACATCGGTGATGTATTGGTTGTACTCAACACCGTGCTCCCACTTAACGATGCATACATTAAGTTCAGAATCATAATGCCACGATACAATGTCACATTTGACGGTCTTCGATGCTTTGAATGTTGTCTTTTGGTGAGCCGTTTCACGTTCTTTGACCTCCATCTCATGTTCTTTATCAACATACTTGTAAGCTTCAATAATCCTAGAGAGTCGAGACTTGTCGCGAACCTCGAGCATGCCCTTGAAAGCCGGATCTTTCGAATATGCATAATCTTTTAAACCCGATCCGCTCTTTATCACCTTCTCTTTCTTCTTCTTTTTCTTATCCAGATGCTCTTCAGCAGCTTGAACATGCTCTTTAGTGAAGAATGGAATACCCTGATCAACGTTGGTATGAGTGTATAGATCAGAATACTCCTCTGCTGTCACATCTTCGACCTCGATGTCTTCATAAATAGATGACGTATCCCCAGATGGAATACTCGTGTCAAACCGAGCTTCAGCATCATCAATAACTTAAACATCCTCGTCGGCTTCAAACACATCCAATTCCTCGTCGTTCAAAAGCAATGAGATTTGCTCTCGAGACAGGTAATCCACAAATTCCCCTTCCTCAATCTCGTCATCTTTAGCCGAACTTATAACAATCCCATTCTCATAATCCATAAATAAGATGGTGTTGACTTTGATCGACGCAATTGGTGTCGCGTTAGTAGTATCTTGATATACCACCATCTGTCAATCATCGCCAGTTTCAACACCACCAGCAACAGCTTACATATCAACATGTTGTTCAGCTCACTTCCACCCATGCCTGCATCAGGGTCTGTCTCGTCATCATATTCTTTAACTTTTTCATCATATCGTCCTTGCACGTAAGTTGGAGAATAATGTTCTCTTATTCTTCCAATTCTCCCCTGAGCAACAACAATTACTCGAAGCTCACAATTCTCCTTCTAACAGTAGGAGATGTGGCTTACCATGCGGCATTGATCCATCCTCATCTGATCTTTCAAGTTACGGTCAGCCGCCATTTGACTTTCCTGATGGTGGATCAAGTTCAATAGCATATCCATCTTTTGTGGAAAAGTCAATGTTTGAAAAGGCACAAGCTGAACTGGGACATGAGGACGACTAAACCTCATAAATGATTGAGCTAACGACTGCATTTGCATCATAGTTTGAGCATGAGATATAGCAATCGTCGTGATGGGAGAGGTCGGCATAGGAGATAGCATCGATTGTGGAATCGAAGTAAACCTAGGATCAGTGGATGCCATCGTCATCATTGTGATAGCCGGGGTATTAACAGTAGTAGAAACCACCGGTAAAGATTGTGGAACTGACAATCTTGGTTCATACAGACCAATCTCCACCCCACTTCCTCTGTGAGCTTTTCTCTTCGCTGGTTGTTCTTTCATGACCGCTTTCCCTTTTCTCTTGCGTTGAGCAGCCTTAGAAGTAGCAGCCACAACCACGTTACTTTCACCAGCTCCCCTGTTTCCACCATTACCACTGTTACCACCATCACCACCATCATGACCATCATTGTTCCCACCTGGTCCAGCATCATGTTCAAAATCAGAATCATCGTGGATCCAACGATCATAAGATGAAAATACATAATTAGGATTCACGAAATGACCAATCAAACGTTTAGCCCTTATTTTATCCTCATCAGTCTGTTTGTGATACGTATTCGTACGCTTCATCGTATTTTCAGTCATATGATCCAGGACCAATACATCATCAACCAAAGTCTGATCAATAACTAAATCAGGAATTTATATCATTGATTATGAGCTGTATAAAGCGAGGATACATCAAAAATTTGTTCTTCCGATGTCGAGCCAAGTAGTTCTCTTTCAGATGATAAATAATCAGCTTAGAAAAAATGAACGGCTTGTTCAGTATCAACGCGACGAACGTAGATTGTAACATGATCATGCATTTGCCTTATCCACCCTTACGTCCACCAAGGAAATGAATGATTACTTGTAGCAAGTACTTGTATTGCTCGCACAAGTACGCCTTGTTGTATTATGAATGGTCAAGATCGCCTTTATAAAATAATATCTGAAATAGGTCTCGAATCAGCGTCTTGTCGAATTCACATGGGTGATAAATCATGTCAGCAAAACGAAGAACTCGACGTATCACGTCAGCATCAATCTTGATAGTCTTGTTCTGCACAACAACGATAGTCTTTTCAGCATCAATATAACGAGCAATGTCCCAAAATGGAAGAATTACGCTGAAATGTACAGGGACATCAGCGGATATAGCATATTGAATGCGTGAGTGACATAGAAAAGCAATAACGTCCCCAAATATATCACGACCTACAAAGTTATCTTGCAGGAATGCACATATGTTGTGTTTTTTGTCGTAGGCAAGCTCAGCGATAGCGATAGCAGCTTCTTGTTATGATTGAGGTTGTGGATCCTGTGGTGCTTGAACCTGTTGTGCTTGTGGTTCAACTTGAATAACAGGGTTCTCTTATGCCGGAGCATCAGTCATAATTTCATCTGCCATCTCTGTAACATATACCCGGACATTAGTAATTCCGAACATAATATAACTTATACAAAATTTCATATACTTAGTGAAAATTTTGTATTATGTTTGAAATACCTTAGCTTATTTGTTATCCATTTGTTATGACGAATGAGTTGATTCGTTATAACGAATGAGGCGATTCGTTATCATAACAATAACGAATAGTATAATAATGAATGATTAAATAACGAATAAGTCTATTCTTTGCTTAAACATGATGAAAGAGTTGTCATTCGTTATTAAATTAAACGAGTGTACTTATTCGTTATCCAAGCAATACGAATGGGTCATTCATCCACTTTAGACACGAATGATCCTCCATTCGTTATTCATAACGAATAAACCTGATTAAGATCAAAGTTTGACTCTCATACAGTCAAAGTCAAAATTAATTTATCTCTGAAAGTCAAGCATGAAGCTCAGAAATCACAATTGGATTGAACACACCCAAACTTGATGTAAAACTTATACTATTATTCTTGTAATAACATCGCTAATCAACCCAAAACAAAAATTACATCAAATTAACAGGTTAAAATGATTCATTTGATTTATACAATATCAGTTTAGTTGAAGCCCTAATTAACTCTTTAAACATTCATCAAATTTGATGAAAATCAGTGCGTTATGATAGTCTCTATCTTATGAACACAAAATGATCGATGAAAGTTAATATAGTGAAGGTTGAGATTTCTGGAAAATTTTGGCAGGGTTTCTTTTAGGAAATGCAATAAACGAGGTAGATGAGTGGTTCATTCGTCTAACACTGTGTGTTATATACTATTAGATCTGCACATTCTCCTATGCACACAAATGAGCTCATTCATTAATTCAAATCTAACGAATAGCCACTCAATCGTTAAGTCATTCGTTAAAATCAGTTAGCGAATCAACCTAAATTATCACCATAACGAATAGCACACTATTCGTTCTTCATTCGTTATCACAATTAATAGCGAATGAGGTCATTCGTTATCAGGCCAGCGGAAGCGAATGTGATGTAATGAATGGTGACATTCGTTACAACAAAGAAATGAATGGGGTATTAAATAACAAAGTAAAAAACATATTATCATTTTAACTTTTCATGGATTAAATAAGCATCAAAATCCGTGTTTTGATTAATTTACCTTAAAACCTTTTACCACTTGGGGTAAAAACAAATACCCTAACGTATTTTACGTGAAAAACACATAATTTAAAAAGAATTAACTTAAATACGTGGGAAAAACTTTTTGTATTTTTCAATTTTTCAAACTTTATCCCATAGCTCGAAAATCGAAAATAAAGCAGAAACAAAAATAAAAATCAAATATATTTGGATTGTGAATATTTTTGAAATTAAAAACAGAATTAACAACTAGACAAATATGAAATCTATTCTAAGAAAGCAGTACATATTTTGGTGAGTTGAGCAAAGAATCATATTGACCAAATCGGTCTTCTACCACAGTTTTATATTTCAGCGTTATTAGAATTGGTGTTAAGTCAATCATTGGTATTGTTGTCCACTTAAACTTTAACAACAAATGTTTATGAAATTTCTGTGATTTGATTGGATTTGTTCAATTAAGCACGAATCTTAAGTGACCCCCCATCTTTCAGGCATAATTTGTATATCGCATATTATCAAGCTTATCATGTATGTCTTTTTCTTACTAAAAACGATTAGCTGTGACTCATGCAAAGATAAAAAATAGAAATAAAGCAGAAGGTTAAAATTTTCCCTTAAGATTGGTATTATTACACGCACATAAGGTCTCATTTTAACAAAATAAAAAGATAAAATAAGTTGAAATTGTACAGGCCTTAACCTCCAGTTCGATACATTGCTTTATATTAAACGCGGAGAAGATCCAAGGCTTGTACAAAACACCAAGAATAAAGAACAAATAAAGTTGAATTTCTTTGCAAAAATAAAGAACAAATAAAGTTGAATTTCTTTGTAAATGAAAAGAAAAATAAGTTGAATTTCTTTGCAAAATGAATGCATGCACACACAACAATCCTTAAAACATTTTGAGATTTAAAACATATATTAACCATGCTTACAAATGTTAATCCCCCAGATTCAGCTAGCATTTATGTTTATATCACTTACTTTTTCTTACTTGCTTGTTTTAAAGCCTACCAATGCACTAATACAATTAAGCACACAACCTTTTAAGCTTATCATCTTCTCTTTTTGTTTCTCATTTTTAGGAGCATCATGTTTTCAATGTTTTTGGTTTTTTTAAATATATGAATGTTTTTGGATTTTATCTATACAAACATAAAGCATAATATTTTTATATTTTTTTCCTTTATCCCCAAAAACCAAAATATTAAAGAAAAATATAAACAAAAATTAAAACTATACATACAAAAATTGATTATCCGTGCTTAGAGATTTCAGCAAGTGTTTTCAACCCATTTAAACCAAGCAAAAAGTTAAATCTCGTTTTATCAAATGCTTTAGTAAAAAGGTCAGCCTTTTGATAATCCGTGTGCACCTTCTCTAGGTCTATTAATCCTTTTCGTAGCAGTCACGAATAAAATGATATCTAATATGTTTCGTTTTATATTGGTGCATGGGGTTCTTCATTATACAAATAGGAACAGAGTTATCAATAAATACGGGAGTAGTAAGAAACTTCAAACCATAACCATTTGATACACCTTAATTTTCTTGAAGGCTGCATAGGCTAAGAATATTCGCATAGCTTCTAGTCTTACAACATGAGCATATAGTTTGGTGTAATCTATGTCTTCTTGCTAATGAAACCCTTGCACGACCAAACACATTTTATTTCTTATGATGACCCCACGATCATTCTTCTTACATTTAAAAACCCATTTAGTCGGGATAGGTTTCTTAACCCGATTAGGTTTATCAATGAGATCCTGATCCCATACACCTAGTCGAATGAACTGTTGCATATCTTCTTGCATTGCTTCTACCCAAGACGAATCTTCAAGTGCCCTATGAACACTCGTCGGTTCCATTTGAGAAAGAAAGCAACTGTATTTCTCAATACTCATGATTCCTAATGAGTGCATATTGGCATACGCGCACAATATGTTAGAATCACCCATATTAGCAATATGATGATGTGTCTGAAGACCAGTATCGAGATCACCAATGATGTTGTCCTATGGATGGTACGTATTGTTCCAAAACGTGTTGTTCCGGACACGCAAACCGGCCCACGCCAGACCATCCCAGGCCCATCACGTGAGAGGTAAATCAGCCTCACTCAACAGCAAGGCGATTGGCGCTTAGGATCGGTTTCGAACCCACGACCTCTAGGTTATTGTTCCAAGTCTTACGCCTCCTTAACCAATTGAGCTACACGGCGGGTACGTATGAATTCGAAGTGTCGGGTTTTCAGGCACAACGACATGATTACTTAATTTTGTAAGATTCTCTTCAACCGCAGTCTCATCAACATTATGAGATGATTCCCCAACCTCGGGATTATCAGCAAATGGAACTGAACAAGAATCAACAAAGTGACCATCATCCGATGATACAAAAATTGTATTAGATGTTTCAGGATGATCATCAGTCACTTCAATATTATAAACAGAATCCCTTAGTGTGGAAAATAATTGATCTTCCAAGTAAGCACGCACCAAGTCTTCATTAGGTAGATCAACTATGGGAGTAAATGAGTTAAATAAACTCTCATAATCGAACATTCAATCAGGCATCCTTGCTGGCAGGAGGTTTGTGTACCTTTGGTAGTCAAAATGGTACCATTCTTCAACACAACCCGGAGAGAAATTAAAGACACGTTTTTTAGGCAATGCGTAGCCCAAGAAGTAATCCTCAATAACCTTCTCGAGTTTTCTTGCATCAAGTTTTAACATTGTGCAAGGACACCCAAAAGGTCCTAAGAACTTGAAGTTAGGTTTGCGGATGTTCATAAGCTCAAAACTCGTCTTTTGAAGCTTCTTAACCATTAGAACTCGATTGAGCATGTAGAAAGCAGTGTTCACAGCCTCATTCCAAAATTGAACATGTAGCTTTGAATTTGCAAGCATTGTTCATGCTGCTTCAATCAATGTTCGGTTCTTTCATTCAGCCACACCGTTCTGTTGTGGTAAGCAAGGAGCACTATATACCCGATGGTTTTCTTTCTGAATATAGAAAAAGTCCAATATAGTATTTTTAAACTTCGTACCATTGTCACTCCGGATGCATCTCACCTTATGTTTGTAAAGTGATTCGATCTTCGTGATTAAGTTTTGTACAAGAACCGATGTCTAATCTTTAGAACTCATAAATAACACCCACGAGTACCTCGAATAGTCATCGGTTACAACTAAACAATATCAGTCTCCAACAATACTCGCATGATTCATAGGACCAAACAAATCCATTTGAAGTCGTTACAGCGGAGTATCAATGGAATTAAATAACTTCGTCAAGTGCGACTTCTTCTGTTTGCCCTTCTTACATGCAACACAGTGTTCAGTCAATTTGAAATATTTTAGGGAAACCCTTTCCACCAAATCATTTTCCATAAGATGGTTCATATTTTTGACATTAATGTGACCCATACGCCTATGCCACATAATCGAGTCTTTCTTAGTTGCCTTAGAGATAAAACACGTTTCAATAGACGTAGAAATACCTTAGTACTTATATTCAGTACATGAATTTGAGAAACACTCAACAAAATGTGAGCCACCTTGTCACAATAATTAACATTTTCGAACGTAATACTACCCTTTAACACATGCCCTTCCTTCGTTATCATGCCCCCAGAAATACCCGCAAACGCTACATAAGCCCCTTGTATATTCTTCACATTGGTTAATAGGTCAATATTTCCAGTTATGTGATGAGAGCATCCACTATCCATGATCCATTTTTCACCTGATATTGTATTGGATAAACTCTCACATATAGGAAACATGATTAGACCAAAAAGGCAGCTCGTGCCTCGGTCTTGGGCACCTCTTATATTTCAATAGAAGGCTTAATCGTAACGGAATCCAAATGTGGTTTAGACGCTTGTGAATATGTCCCGGGTCTCTTAGGCTTTCGTCTTAGATACGCATCTTGAACCACGTTTGTGTTCACATTTTTGCAAATTGGTTGTGTAGGAACAAACAATTTGGGTTTTAACTTAAGTGATGTTTCATTAACATGAACCACCTTGCGTGGATTCACATTTTGAAACAAGATTTGAGTCTCGTCAACCTAAGACAATGGTCTCTTAAGAATTTCCTTTACCATAGGAACTTGTTTGGGTTGTTCCTTGGTAACAGAATTAACCTTCTTCATTTTCCTAGCTCCACAATTTCTTATAACATGCCCTCGTTCGCCACATAAGAAACATGTTCTCATATCACGAACGCACGTTGCAGTGTAACAGAAGATTGTGCAACAGGAGGTTGACAAGAGTCATTCAAGACATTTACCTTATCCAAATCATTAAACGTTACAGCTTTCTTTTTCATGTAAAAGTCAATATTTGAACATTCCGAAAAGCTTTATAAAGTGTCAGTTCCCTTAGAACTAACAAATTGAACTTTCTTAACATGATTAAGTTGTTTTGATTAGAATTTGAAGCTTTGATGTTTGATAACTTATATCGAGCAAGTGCTTGTTCAAGATCATTCAATTTTGATGTTTAATTTTGAAAGACACATTCAATCAACTCTGGTTTGCTCAAATTAAGCGGAATGTCTTTCTCATTGAAACTTTTCTAAGACCTTTTAATTTAAACACACGACCGATTTTTAAATTTGCAGGAGTAGGATTGATGAAACACATTAAATCCTCATCAGAAATTTTTGGTTTTTCTGATCTCATTGGTTTAGTCTTTGAAGATTTTAACTTGTTCATTTTTGATATAGTTGAACCATACACAGTTTCCTCAAACTCTTGAGGATCACATAAAAAGGTGATTAGAACATGGAATGTTATTGTGTATAACTTCAGGTACAATTACATCCTCATTAATGACTTCCTCAACAAAAACTTTATTGCTTTGAATATGAGGTCCTCGAGTTGATGACTGAGCAGTAAATTTTTCTTTTTCATTTTCTTTAGGTTTCTCCATTTGAATGACTGGTTCACTGTTTTTAGATGATGAAACAACTTCTTCATTTCCAGAAAATGGATTTGTGAATAGTCATCGTAAACCGGTGGAGGAACTTCAACAAAGCCTAAGACATTTTTAGAACCCTTTTGTTTACCAGATATTTCAATTATTTTATTTAACAAAAATGATGAATTTCTTAATTTTTCTAGCTTACTCTTAAACTCAACAACTACATTTTCAAGCTCAGTTATTTTTGTTCTTTGCTTGAGGATTTCCTGGATCTGTTTGTCACTGATAATCAGTTTCCCTGAAAGTTCAGCTTTTAGGTCATGATTACTATTATACAATCCATCATTCTTGTCCTTCTATTTCTTTTGTGAATCCAAAGATTGTCTATATTTATCTTTTACTGAAGCAAGTTCTTTCATTAGTGATTCATTGTGAACATGAATTAAGTGGCATTTTGACGTATATTCATCATAAATGTCACAAGACACTGTTTCAGATAATTTAACAGATCAACTTAGGCATTTGCAAACACAATAAATTCAGAAGTGGGACTAACCTCGTCAATCTTGGCCATACATGCAAAAGTAGTTGGTTGCATGTTGCAAGAGATGTCCAAATCCGATTCAGTCTCAGATTCCCTCTTGGTAGTCAACCCATCTCCTTGATCGTCTTGAAAGTTCTCAGCTTATTCAAACATCTCAAGGATTTCCAGGTTATTGTTTGAACTAGTTGCAAGATTTGGTGAAGACTTAGTGAAGAATTTAAGTAAGAAAACTTCTAATCAAGATCATTTGTGATATAAATTGTATTGTTGTATGATTATGGATTTTTTACTTTATACTTGAATTATTTGAATCATTTAATCGAATTAAATAAATATTGTAACTTTTAAATATTGCGTAATAGTACCTTGAAAGCTGTGAGCAATCAGATGGCGCATCGGCATTTCCGCCTTAGGTTGGGGTGTGACAACAATAGGCACGTCCTTTGTATCCTTTGGTTTGGATTCTTCGGTGACATAGGCCATGAATGCTAAGCATCCTTGATTTAAACATTTGTTAGCCCTAATCATGAAGATTATGCTAACTTGGCCAGCGTCTTTGTCCCCTTCAATTCGAATAGTTCATTTACCAAGGGCTCGAAGTTCAACGATTTTGCTATTGAAAATGATACGGGCATGATTGTTGGATAACGAGTCCCTACCAAGTACTATATCAAAATCAGCAGGAGTCATGGGTAATAATTTTATTTTAAAACATAATTAGCTAATAAGATTTTTCCATTTTCTAAAGCTTCGGAGATTTTAACAATTTCGCCACTAGCGGTCTCGACGCTTAAAGTTTTATTTAATTTCTTTAAAAGTTCGTTTAATAGACTATAAAAACTATAATCTATAAAACTTAAGTTGGCACCTGAATCGAATAAAAATCTAGCATGTGTATCGTTAACTAAGAACGTACCGGTGATGGTTTCCGGTATGTTGGTTGCTTTCTTGGCATCTAAAACGAAGACTCTTGAGTTGCCTTTCTTTGGCTCATTTCTTTGACCACTTCCACCCGCTCCACCAGCAGCGGGTTTGTTCTTGGGGCACTCAAAGCCAAGGTGACCCATTTCCTTGCAATTATAGCAAGTGATTGTCTATTTCCAACAATCGGCCGTTGCGTGACCGGGTTTTTGACACGAGTCGCAAACATTTGTAGACGGAGCAAAGTGGCATCGTCTTTTGTGGTACTTTTTGCAGATTTTGCATTGGGTGTAGTTGGAATTAAATCCATGTTTTCGTTGATCTACACCTTTGCCCTTGAATCGGGCACCTCCAGTCTTCTTATGGTCGCTAGATGGTACCACCTTCTTATCTTCCTTTTTATTACAGTTTAATCCGTTGATTAGATAACCAGCCAATTCCATGGCAGAATCAGCAGTTTGAGGCAAGTGAGACCTCACCATGTCGCGAATTTCTCGCGGGAGTCCCCAAATATATCGAGTAACTTTGCTTGATTCAGGCGTTACCAGCTGGGGCACGAGTCTACAATACTCATGAAATTTGGTTTTGTACTAACGAAGATTGGTTCCGATAACTTTATGATTGAGAAAATTGAATTGGATTTGGTCGGTTTCGTGCATCGGACATAATTTTGCTAACACCATTAACTCTTCCCACATAAGTTGATACAACGTTTGTCTTCCTTTGCTCATGATCAACGTGTACCACCACTCTAGAGCTTCACCTTTGAACATTTGCGCCGTGTATTGGATCTTTTCTTGTTCGGCGCACTTGCTAAGGATCACTATCAACTCCATCTCCTCTAGCCATCTAAGTGTTGCAATGGCGCCCTTGTCGACATAAAATTCCTTCATACCGAAATTCTTAAAATCTTTGAAATAACAGCTTTCAATTTTGAGCTTCTTAAACTTTCTATTAAACTCTCCTCCAGCATTAGATTTGTGTACACTTTATTCGGTATAAGACAGGTTAGGACGATATTTGGATTTTACAGATTTTCGAGTGTGATCGGTATTATTAGTTTGTCAAGACTCGGTTCTAAGATGTGATTCGGATCTCACAGCTTTTGTTAACATTTCTTGAATTTGTTTCATATATTGTTCGGGTATCCTTTGGTCTTGTTTGTTTTTAGCGTGGTTATCTTCCCCTTTTTGAGGAGCTTCCGCATTGTTTAGTTCTTGATTCGACATTCTGTAATATTTACATTCTTTCTTAAAACATATATTTATTCATTTATTTATTTACATATATATCATAAATGATATATATCATTACATTACACACAAACATATATCTATATATATATATATCGTTACTCGATATATATATTCCTATCCTTACTAGAATGATTCAACGTTCTCATTTTCACACATTTATATATAATTACAACCACATATACATTTTCTTAACAACATTGTAGGAGTCTTAGTCTTTCATAAACTTCTTGACCATCTTTGTCATCTTGTTGCATTTGTGAAGAAGCTTTTCTCCCGTCTTTTTCTTTATGCTTCCTTATTCAGCCACATTCTTCCTTAACTCGTTAGTCTAGTGCAGTGCTCGATCGAGATTTTCTTCTTGAGATTGCGGGATCACATTTGGATATACGTATTGTGGAGGCGGATCACGATATCCCATCATCACGATGTCATAATGGTTCTTAGGTATGGTGATGAATTTGCTTTAAAAGAATAGTTGAAGAATGCTTCTGCAGCTTCCTCTTGTTGACAGAACTCGTTTGCTTGCTCCGAGATTGAAGGAATCTTTCCTTGAAATGGTAGGAAATCTGGTAGAAACCTGATCTGGATTCCATGAATACTTTGCATATAAGGATCTTCGGGATCATAGCACGGACTCATGTGGAAGAATGGGTGCATACATCCTTTATCTGGTGGACAATCACACTTGGAATCGTTGATAGTTCCTCTCTTGGTGTACTTATTTCTTCAGAGATTTCCTCATTACGATCTTACTCTTCTTCAGGGTCTTCCTCTTCTTCCATGGCCTTTGTTGTATCAGCCACCAAAGGTGTAGATGATAACTCTCGTATGGTTGAATGACTCTCATCTTCGACCTTTGAGAAGGTCAATTGTAGGCATTGGGGTGAGAATCGACAAAGTTGTAAGAAGATGTTCCGGTATACCATCGCCATTAATCAGAATGGCATTGCATCCAATCGGAAGAGTAGGACTCCATCTCTACTTTGATTTGTTTGCTGGTTAGCAATTCGTTGGACGGATAGTACGTCGGGATGTTGGATGGGTGATACATTAGAACGTCGGATGGGTGATACTCCGGGATTCTTGGCGGATGGTAACTTGAGATTCTTGAGGGATCGTACTCTTGAATCGGTGGATCGCTTCGTAGATTGATCAGTAATTGTTGAGTGCCGGGAAAATAAACTGGTGTGGGTCGTTCAATTGGGTGATCTTGGTTGAAGAAATTATCATAATAGTCTCCACTCATGTTGTCCTTCGGAATTGGTTCGGGGCAACCAGCTCTCCTTGCGTCGCGCTTGAAGCCGTCTATTATTTTCTTGAATGAAATCTATGGGTGGTTTAATTAATACCTAATTCGCTAAGATTGACGGCTCTGATACTAACATGCTATACCCCTATCCTGGGACTAGGCGTGTGGCCAACAGTTGGTACCATTTTTTGTAAATAAATCAGAGTTATGGATTTTAAGAGGAAATATTTGCGTGGATTAAAATATTAATATTTACATATCAAAAGACGGGACTATAAAATACCCGTTAATGTTTACAATAGATTACTTGTTTTATACAAACCACCATTTAAGTTTAACATTTAATAAAATTGATCTGAGCCATCAGATCACCTGGAGTTGACTCCGATTCTTCAAACACCTATCCTTCGTTACCTGTAAAACAGTTTGAAAATACGTCAGCAACACATGCTGGTGAATAAGCTGACGCATAAAACATTTTATTAACTTAATTCCTCCTCGAGACATAACTTAGGTCTCGGCGCATCGTGGCTTAGGAATAATCAAGTTAAAACATAAATACAATTACAAACTTAAGCTCTACTCAAAACCGCTCAGCAAACATCGCAACGTTCGAGATTACTTAGCTACCATCAGTATACACATGATTACCCTCTCTCGGACATAACTTAGGTCCGGACCATCGTGGCAGAGGCATATAAACAGGTGTGGCGCGGTGTGCCTACCGTTTACCACATATGTAAGGATCCAATCAAACGTACATGACAGCCTGAGGGCCAGCGATTACTTTTGTTCATAATGTTTTAGGGATACGTAATCTCATGTAATCAATTTATTTTGACTCGATTAAACAAGTTATAAAACTTTTGGGGCATATTTACCTTTTAAAGGATCAGCTTCACTTCACTGATCGGTTCATCTTTCTTTAGTTATCTCGGACCCATAGTACGAGTATAACCTATTGTTATTACTAGATCTTTAATCTTGCTTAAAACCTTAAGTCTCTTTTGTATAATCTTTACCTCGATTATAATTTCTTTTCAAAGCTTTATTTTAAAACATCCCTTTCTTTATTTTACAAGTTTAACCTTTAGTTTTACCTGTTTAGTTTTCTAACACTACTTTTCTTCTTGTCGAAGAAACGTATACTTTATTTCTTAATTTATTATTTAAGAAACTTAAACTATAATAATATTAATAACAAAGATTAACTTTACATTACATATTTCTTATTAATATTTTTCTTTGTTATATTTTCATTTGTCTATTCTCGAGGTATCGAGTATACTTATGACATTTGTCAAATTTTCGTATTTGTATTCGTATGTGTATTCGTTAAACGACCCGTTTGGTTGTTACAATTTGTTTTTATGAGATTTTTATATCAAGTTTAATAATTTCAAGTTCCTTTATGTTCACTTTCTAATCGTATTGTTCAATTAACGAATCGCTGAGCCTTAAAAGGTTATAAAATAATCAAAGTTTAAAATTATACGAGTATAAAACGTAAACAAACCAAAATATTAAAGTATAAAAGGTTTTATCAAGTTTAGTATATTTACAAAGTTCAATGTTCAAGAAATAAATAAATTTTAAAATCAAATTATAAAGTCAATAATAGTTCAAGGGGCTAATATGTAAATAATTTAATTTATAATAAAAAATATAAAACATCCCACTCAGCCCAGCCGCCCTTCCCCCCTTCTTCTCGATTTTTCGGCGACCGGATTCTAAATTTCCGGTGACATACCAAACGATGATTTAAG
Organism: Bidens hawaiensis; assembly: GCF_021521415.1. NCBI lineage: Eukaryota > Viridiplantae > Streptophyta > Magnoliopsida > Asterales > Asteraceae > Bidens > Bidens hawaiensis. Next base: position 283,822 of record NW_027491035.1, on the reverse strand, counting down.
CTTCGTTTCAATCCGTTAATACACCGAAATGTCGTCTCCACTAATTATAAAGTTTATTTCATGATTTATTTCATCATTAACAACTCCATTAACCCATAATTAACACCAACCGATCGATTTACGGTCAAGTCTTAATAAACTCGTCTTAAACACCAAATCATCCAATTGAGGCTATTAAAAGGACGATAATATTCATATAAACATTTTTTAAACATAAGTTTTCACAAACAAACACTCTGTAGTCATCAAAACATGCATCAAAGTTAACTCCGGTCCATGTACGGTTTACCATCAATCCGTAACATTAAGAGGTAATTGTTATATGCAATCTTATAGTTTTTAAGCAAATAATAGAACCCCCAACATAATCGGGCAAACATGGAACGGATTTGAAGAATTGAATCTAGGGTTTGTGAGGATGAAGATGAACATGAGAATGTGTTTTTAAATTTTAATTTCCATCTTTTAACAACAAAACTAGGTTGTTCCAGTGGTTGTGTATGTGTGTTGTGGTCATGGAGACCCGGGTTCAAACCTGGGTCACAACAGATCCATTTTATTTCATTTTGAAACCATTTTATTAGTTATAATAAACCTTATATATATTTATAAATCATTATAAAATAAATAAAATCATTTTTATAGTTATATAAAAGTTGTTTTGGATTACTTTAGCGTTTTCATCCAAGAACCCAACTTTTACAGACTCGAACAGTTCGCTAATACTCGTAAAATAATTATATAAATAAATATATATAATATTTTGGTAACTTTATAAATCCTCAAACCGACCAACATTTACACTCAAATAAAACATACCAGTAACTATAAATTTCGTATACATTATTCAAATTTAATATTAATCTTATAAGTAATTTGATAATAATAAATCGTGAAAATCTGTTAAACTTAAAAACTAATATACGTTAAAATGTGTAAAAATATATATACAAACAATAATATATGAACTTTAAAACCGACATGCAATTTCAATTAATTAGTTAGTAATTCTCATGTTTCTATTATTTTAGCTCGTGATATTCGAACTTTTGGTTTCATATAACGCGCTTTCCGTTTCGTTTCCAAGTTGTCATTCCAGTTTCAAAGGTGAGTTTCTCACACCCCCTTTTACCCCTTTTAACTATTTTGGGGGTAGCATATATATCATAACAATAATTCAATTTTGTTTATTTATTATTTACAAACTACAATTAGTTACATGGACTTGTGTGCTTATTTGCTTACTAGCTCAAAGACTACTTGCTCACGGTTTCCGCAATAAGTATGATCATACCCCCCCCAATGCACTCAGGACCTCGATGTTATGAGTGGAATAGGGAACCCTGATCCGAGTACATTTGGTTGCTACCGAATGGAAAAGACGTTGCTTGCGCTATTACTACACTAATTTTTATGTACTTGTATCAAACTTGTGGGAACTCACCAACTATTTAATTAGTTGACTTTATTTTATAGATATGCTACAGGTACTTTCATTAGAGGATGAAATGATGAAGATACTAGAAGTTATGTCATTTAAATAATAAACAAGAAAACGTTTGTTTTGTTCCTTTTTCTTTGCATTTGTTCATTTGATAAACTTGTGTACTTGGTATTTGAATGAATTAATGATATTATTGACACTTAATACTGTCACATGTGTTTTGAGCAATTTCTACGTTGCACCAGGGCGTATTCCGCTTTGGCCGGGGTGTTACAGATTGGTATCAGAGCCGTGACTATAAGATAGGACATTAGACGTAGTGTTCTAGTTAGTTATAGTTTATTTGCTTAACTATTTAGGTTGCATGATTTGAAAATTATGTGGGCCTTATGTGATTGTTCAATGCACTTGCTTAATATTTTATTGTCAATTCATTTACATCTCATGTACACAAAGCACACACAAGTCCAAGGTTTATGCCTAATAACAAAGATTTTCCAAAAATTTTCAATTATCAAGTTTTATTGTGGTGTTCAGATAATTCTTTTTCTTAAAGATGGTTCTATATGGTGGGTATGTAATAAACTGTAAGGGGGGACGTGCTTGTTTTCCAAAACTCTTGACACCAAGGTTATTGAAACCTAAGGATAAGCAATGCGCATAAATCTCAATCAGACGCGGGACCCGGTTGCTTACCTAGAGAGTTAGGAAAGGGCATGAACTCTATTAAGCTAAAGCATACCACTTTCAACGCCATATGCATCACAACTTTATGTTTTTAAACGTTGCCATGTTCTCTTTTTGAAAAGAATATGGTTGAACTCCTAAGGATATCACGCAATTCATGGTGGTTCATGCGATATGTGACTCCGACACTCAAATGTTTTACAATGTGTTTTAACTAGAAGTCTGACAAGTCGTGGTGATACAAGAATACCCAACTTTCGGTTCGATTTGATTTCGAGTTTCTTTGATTTTTTTTATTATTTTTTTTTTGGAAAATAAGAGTCCATGGTGGTTCATGAAAACTCTAAAGTTCCATACAAGATTTAAAATTTTTGTTATGATATTTTTTTATTTTCAATTATGTAATTATTTATTTATTTCTTTTAAAGCAAACTTTAACAAGGATTTTACATCACACCCTACTCCGAGTCTCACGAGTTTCGTCACCATTGTTCGCAAAATGTCTATCCGTTTCAACAAGCGTCGTTCTTCTGAAACCTCCAGTCGCAAGTTAACGGCTCAGATCACCAAATAACTAGCCGTATTCATTCCCGACATGATGACCCAAATTCACCATAACCTTTTTGCTAGTATCACCTCTGCTTTAAGCGAGGCTAAAGCATGTCACTGTTTGTTTAAGACTTTCACCAGCACCAAGCCCCCAGAGTTTGACGGGACTAAAGGTGCCACTACTCTACTTCAGTGGTACGAACAGATGGATAGCAAATTCTTCCACATTGAGTGTCCCGATGAAAAGCGAACCCGTTTCGCTACAAGTGTCTTTGAAAAAGGGGCACTTACTTGGTGGGTGAAGGAGAAGTCAACCCGTGGTGTCGAAGCTGCCATGGCTATCCCGTGGGATGAATTGAAAGAACCAATGACCAAGAAATTATGCCCTCCAAGTTAGCTAATGAATTTGGAAGTTGAGTTTTGGGACCTCAAACAAGAGAGTGGTGAGCACGCGACTTACACTTCTCATTTCAATGAACTCAGTGTGCTGGTACCTCACCTTGTTACCCCGACCTCGGGTGCTATCGATAAGTACATTCGGGTACTACTTAGACAAATTCAAGATAGTTTTTGAGTAGTGCTCCCAAATATCTTAGTGACGCGATCAACCTTGCTTCAACTTTAACTGATAATCATGTTAAAGCCGGGACTTTGACAATGAAGCGATTGAAGAAACCTACTGATAAACCCTCTACCGAGTACAAAAGAATCGAACCCCGAGTCATTCAAGCCTTCTTTCTCCTCACATCACCATAGAAAGAAGCGCAAGAACTATACGCTAACTCAACAAACCGCACCTCAACCTCAAACTAACCTTGCATCACCACCCAAGAAACTCTAAAACGGACCCCATCCATATTGCAAATTTTGTCGACGTCGACATCCCGCAAGTTCCGCTTGCCGCCAATGCACTTGTTGCAACCGTTTTGGGCATCTTAGCATCACTTGTCGTGAAACTGCTGTTGTACCAACTGTTCCTTAGTGGTTTGCTCAACCCAACTCTCGCTATGCACCGTATGCTCAACCCATTAACCAAATGCGAGCTTGCTATAATTGTGGTGACCCTAACCATTTTCACAACGCGTGTCCATGACTCGCAATGTGAATACGCTTCAGCTTGCTCCAGCTCCGTTGTAACAGGTTCAGACGTATCAAACCTAGCAAGCTTATCAGCCACAGGTTCCACCATTGTTGGCTAACTAAGCTCAAGTTCAGTTGCATCCCTCCATTTTAGCTTTTACAGTAAAAGGTGGTCAAATCGTTCAACATGCCCAAGCTCCTCAAGAAAATCGTGGGCGTTCTTTTATGATTAACGCTAATCAAGCTCAACAAAACGGCAATGTGGTGAACGGTACATTTCTCATAAATGACCACTTTCAACCATTTTATTTGATACCAGAGCCGATATGAGCTTTGTGTCTTTTGAATTTGAGCCTTTACTTGCTAAACCCTGTTCTAGGTTTAAAACTCGTATTTTGTTGAGGTAGCTTATGGTAAATATGTATTAGTTGACTCGGTTATTCGAAATTGCAAATTAAAACTAAATGGCCACAAGTTCTCAATCGAACTCATCCCTATGCAATTGGGAAGTTTCGATATCATAGTAGGCATGGACTGGTTATCTGTTCAACGTGCTGAAATTGTTTGCTTCGAGAGGTTCATTCGTATTCCGCTTGCCGATGGTCAAATCCTTCGTGTCTCTGGTGAAAAGCCTTCTCCCTCGAGCCTAAATTTTATCACTTGTTTTTAAGCCCAAATGTACTTACGCAAGAAGTATATAGCATTCGTAGCTCATGTGGTGGAAAAGAAGGAACAGAAAATGGAGGACAATCCCGTTGTTCGCGAGTATCCTGAAGTGTTTCCCGAGGATTTTCCGGTCTTCCTCCTACTCACGAAGTTGAATTTCGAATTGATCTCATGCCTGGTGCAACTCCGATTGCTAGGGATCCTGATCATCTTACTCCCTCTGAGATGCAAGATTTGTCTAATCAGCTCCAAGAACTTTCGATCATTCGCCCTAGTTATCTCCTTGGGGCGCACCCGTTCTATTTGTCAAGAAGAAAGATGGATCCTTCTGTATGTGCATCGACTATCGCGAACTCAACAAAATCACAATCAAAAATCGCTATCCTATGCCCCGTATTGAGGATCTTTTTGATCAACTTCAAGGAGCTTCATGCTTCTCAAAGATTGATCTTCGTTAGGGTTATCATCAACTACGCGTGCATGAAGATGACATACCCGTTATAGGTATTACGAATTTAGGGTTATGCTTTTAGGGCTAACCAATGCACGCGCGGTGTTTATGGATCTCATGAACCGTGTATGCAAACCATACATAGATAAAATCGTAATTGTTTTTATTGACAGCATTCTTATTTATACCAAGTCCAAAACCGAACACGAGAAGCACCTTCATTCTATCTTTGGTCTCTTAAGGAAGGAACAAGTTTATGCTAAGTTCTCAAAGTATGAGTTCTGGTTGAAACAAATTTCATTCTTATGGCATATATTAAACGATAAGGGTATCCACGTTGACCCAGCCAAAATTGAAACCGTTAAGAATTGGAAGACTCCAACCACTCCTACCGAAGTTCATTCATTTCTTGGTCTTGCGGGTTACTATCGTCGCTTCATTCTTAATTTTTCCAAGATCTCTTTGCCCCTAACCTAATTAACTTACAAGGATAAACCTTTTGAATGGGGGCCAAAGCAAGATGAAGCTTTTCAGACCCATAAGCGCATGCTTTGCGATGCACCGATCCTTGCACTTCCCGAGGGCAATGGGGATTTTGTTGTCAATTGTGATGTTTTCAATCAAGGTCTCGGTTGTGTCCTTATGCAACGAGGTAAAGTTATCGCTTATGCTTCACGACAACATAAGGTTAATAAAAAGAATTATACAAAGCACAATCTCGAACTCGGTGTTGTTGTATTCGCGTTGAAAATTATGAGACATTATCTCTATGGCACTAAGTGTGTGGTATTCACCGACCACAAAAGTCCTCAACATATTTTCGACCAGAAAGATCTAAACATGCGGCAACGACGATGGTCCGAACTACTTAGCGACTGCGACTTCGAAATTCGTTATCACCCTGGTAAAGCGAATGTTGTAGACAACGCTCTCAGTAGAAAAACCCATGTGAAATCAATTCTGCTTCATAGCGTAATTGTTAAAACTGATCTCCAACTTCGTATCTTTGAAGCCCAACATGTCTCTGTCACCGAGGGTAATATGTACGATGATATGTCCAGAGGTGTCGAGAATCAACTTGAAACTAAGCGTGATGTTCTGTTGTATTACCTCAATCGTTTGTGGGTTCCTAATCGTGACGATATTCACACATTCATCATGGACGAAGCTCTTAAGTCTCGATATTTCATTCATCCTGGTGCGGATAAGATGTAATTCGATCTACGGTCCACATTTTGGTGGCCCGGTATGAAGAAAGACATCGCATTTCATGTGGGAAGATGCATTACTTGCGCTATAGTTAAGGGCGAGCACCAAAGACCATCTGGTTTACTCGTTCAACCTCACATCCCTATCTGGAAATTGGAGGATATCTCTATGGATTTCGTGTTCAAACTTCCGACTACTCGAAACCGTCACGACGGTATATGGGTTATAGTTGACCGTTTGACTAAAGCTGCTCATTTCATTCCGATCAACGAAAAGTTTTTGGTTGATTAACTCGCTCATATATATGTTCAGCGTATCGTTTGTCATCATGGTATACCTTTGCGTATCATTTCTGATCATGATAGCCGTTTTACTTCTCACTTCTAGTCATCCCTCCAAACCGCGTTGGGAACTCGATTGGATCTTAGCACCGCCTATCATCCTCAAACCAATGGACAATCCGAGCGCACGATTCAAATGCTCGAAGACATGCTTAGGTCATGTGTCATGGATTTCAGTGGAAACTGGGATTTTGATCTTCACTTGATTCAGTTCTCGTACAATAATAGTTTTCATTCGAGTATAGGTATGTCTCCGTTCCAAGCTCTCTATGGTCGTAAATTTCGATCACCCATCTGTTTGAACGAAATTGGTGAAACCCAAATCATCGGTCCGGAACTTGTTCAAAAGGTTACTGATACAATTGCTCAAATCCGACAAAATCTTTTAACCGCTCGAAGTTGTCAAAAGAGTTACGCTGATAACAGACGACGACCTCTTGAGTTTAATGTTGGTGACCGTGTCCTTCTCAAGGTATCCCCTTAGAAAGGTGTTGTTCGTTTTGGCAAGAAAGGCAATTATCTCCTCGTTTTGTTGTACCTTTCAAGATTCTTGCTCGTGTTGGTAGTGTTTCTTACACAATCAAACTTCCTCAAGATCTTTCTAACGTCCACCCGACGTTTCATGTTTCAAATTTGAAGAAATGTCTTGCTGAGGGAACCTCCATGTACCACTCGATGAAGTGCGTATCGATGAAACAATGCACTTTGTCGAGAAACCGGTGGAAATCATGGATCACAAATACAAGGATACTAAACGTAGCCGTGTACCTTTGGTAAAGGTTCGTTGGGGATCCAAGCGTTGCGCAGAATCCACTTAGGAGTGAGAAGATAAAATGCCAACAAAGTATCCTCATCTTTTTGTTACGGATTCTTCTACTTAATTTTGGAACGAAATTCTCAAAACTAGGGATGTTGTGACATTTGTCAATTTTTTGTATTTGTATTCGTATTTGTATTCATTAAACCGACCCGTTTAGTCATTACAATTTGTTTTTATGAGATTTTTATATCAAGTTCACTAATTTCAAGTTCCTTTATGTTCACTTTCTATTCATATTGTTCAATTAACGAATCTCTGAGCCTTAAAAGGTTATAAAATAATCAAAGTTTAAAACTATACGAGTATAAAACGTAAACAAACCAAAAATATTAAAGTATAAAAGGTTTTATCAAGTTTAGTATATTTACAAAGTTCAAGGTTCAAGAAATAAATAAAAGTTTAAAATCAAATTATAAAGTCAATAATAGTTCAAGGGGATAATATTTAAATAATTTAATTTATAATATAAAAATATAAAACACCCAGCCCAGCCGCCCCTCCCTCCCTTCTTCGCGATTTTTCGGCGACCGGATTCTGAATTTCCGGCGACATACCAAACGATGATTTAAGATTCGTTTCAATTCGTTAATACAACCAAACTTCGTTTCCACTAATTATACACATTATTTCATGATTTATTTCATCATTAACAACTCCATTAACCCGTAATTAACACCAACCGATTCGATTATTGTCAAATCTTATTAAACTCGTATTAAACACCAAATCATCTTATTAAGGCTATAAAAAGGACGATAATCTTCATATAAACATTTTTCAAACATAAGTTTTCAGATACAAACACTCTGTAGTCATCAAATCATACATCAAAGGTAACTCCGTTCAAGCTACGGTTCACCATTAATAGGTTTTATTAAAAGGTAATTGGTATATGCAATCTTATTTTTTTTAAGTGTATAATAGAACCCCTAACATAAATCGGGCAAACATGGATCGGTTTTGAAGAATTTAATCTAGGGTTTGTGAGGATGAATATGAACATGAGAATGTATTTTTAAATTTTAATTTCCATCTTTTAACAACAAAACTAATTTGGTCCAGTGGTTGTGTATGTGTGTTGTGGTCGTGGAGTCCCAGGTTCGAACCTGGGTCACTGCAGATCCATTTTATTTTTTTTAAACCATTTTATTAGTTATAATAAATCTTATATATATTTATAAATCGTTATAAAATAAATAAAATCATTTTTATAGTTAAATAAAAGTTGTTTTGGATTACTATAGCGTTTTCATCCAAGAACCCAACTTTTACAGACTCGAACAGTTCGCTAAAACTGGTAAAACAATTAGATTAATAAATATATATAATATTGTGGTAACTTTATAAGTCCTCAAACCGACCAACATTTACACTCAAATAAAACATACCAGTAACGATAAATTCCGTATACATTATTCAAATTTAATATTAATCTTATAAGTAATATTATAATAACAAATCATGAAAATCCACTAAACTTAAATACTAATATACGTTAAAATGTGTAAAATGTATATACAAACCATAATATATGAACTTTAAACCGACATGCTATTCCATTAATTAGTTAGTAATTCTCGTGTTTTTATTATTTTAGCTCATGAGATTTGAAATTTTGGTTTCATATAACACGCTTCCCGTTTCGTTTCCAAGTTATCATTCTAATTTCAAAGGTGAGTTTCTCACAACTCATTTTTACCCTTTTTAACTATTTTTGGGGTAACATATATATCCTATCAACAATTCAATTTCGTTTATTTATTATTTACAAACTACAATTCGTTACATGGACTTGTGTGCTTATTTTTTTACATTCTCAAAGACTACTTGCTCATGGTTTCCACAATAAGTATGATCATACGCCCCCCTATGCACCCAGGACCTCGATGTTATGAGTGGAATAGGGACCCCCGATCCGAGTACATTTGGTTGCTACCGAATGGAAAAGACGTTGCTTGAGCTAAGACTACACTAAGTTTCATGGAATTGTATAATTTTTATGTACTTGCATCAAACTTGTGGGAACTCACAAACTACTTAAATAGTTGACTTTATTTTATATATATGCTACGGGTACTTTCATTAGAGGATGTAATGATGAAGATACTAGAAGTTAGGTCATTTAAATAATAAACAAGAAGACGTTTGTTTTGTTCCTTTTTCTTTGCCTTTGTTCATTTGATAAACTTGTATACTTGGGATTTGAATGAATTAATGATACTATTGTCACGTAATAGTGTTACATGTGTTTTGAGCAATTTGTACGTCGCACCCGGGCGTATTACGCTTTAGCCGGGGTGTTACAATACCCTCGACTAGGGTCTAAGCCTTTTAATATTATATTAATATTTTATTTGTGCATTACCCTACCTTGGTCAGCTTATATTCCCTAGACTCTTCGGCAGCACTTCAACGCCTTTATGTTTCTCGAGAATCTTCATCAACACTTCCCTGGCACGCAAATCGAGGTTCGCCGGTCGTCAATCATCTTCGACACGCACTTCGAGGCGGGACGTCGGATCATCTCATGGTGGCACATACTTCGAGATAATGTCGGGTTTGGTCACGGTTTACGAGGTACACATGTCGGGGTTCGGCACGGATTACGAGGAGGGTCGAGGAACGCTTTACGAGGTGGAGAGAGAAAGTGTGTGTGTGTTTTAGAGAGAGAGTGTAAATGGTGTGCAGAAATGAATGGGCTTGAGGCCCTATTTATAGGCTGAGTTCGAGTCGGCATCGCGATACGCGATGGTCCAAAGGAAGGCCGTCGTGTATCGCGACTTGGCTTGATGAATAACCATATAGTTGCAGGGCTGGCTACTCAGTGCCACGTGGTGAAACGGGGCGGGGCACGTGTCTGTTTTCAGACCACGTCCTCGCGGTACGCGATGACATTGAGCTTCAGGGTATCGCGTATCGCGATCCCTTTGTTTTTCTTAGTTTTTGTGATAGACTATCGCTATACGCGATGGTTGATCTATAAAACCATCGCGTATCGATGTGGTTCAATATTTACAAGATTTTCATTTTGGTACTTAAACTTTGAACACTTGGTATTTTTGATTTGATATTTTTCGTGATGTTACAGCTGATATGCACCCAGATCGTACAAAAGGAAATTGAAGTGATATGCAGGAATGTTGTCTTTGTCTATGGGTACCGCCTGGTGTATTTTGCCAACATTATGGATGCTTCATGCTCTATTATATGCATCATGTATCATTTCTTAGTGCATATGTACTTTCTGATTGAGTAGCGGTGGTTAATCTTTAGAAAGTCGATCATGTGTTGTGTGTTTCGCTCTGTAGCCACCACTTCTATTGCATTTCCCTGAAAGTGTTTTCATAACATTGGTTGTAATGATTAGTTAACTACGTAAGGGACATTATATGCAACCCCCTTTAATAAAAAAAATATTATTGTTAGGCGAATTTAAAATTTTCCCTTGTTAAGTATGTTGTAAATGTATTATTTTTGAAGTCTATGTTTTTATAGATTGTTTTTAAGCACCAAATCAGAATCGGCAGTATAAGTGATTTAAACCTAGAATTTTTTTTTTTAACTTTTTAATCAAATTGTACCAAAACTTACTGAAACTTTTTTTTAACCAAATGAGACCAAAACTTGAACCCGAAATTACTTTTTTTTAAAGTTTTTAATCAAAGTATATCAAAATTTCAACTCGAAACTTATAAATTTCTTTTTTTAATTTTGAACCAAATGAGACCAAAACTACAACCCGGAACTGTTTTTTATTAGAAATTTCTTTTTACATTCTCACAATAGTCAACTAAGTCCAAACAATTGGACTATTATACATATATCTAGCAAAAAAAGATGCAAAGGGGTTCAGATATTTAAAGTGTAAAATATTGGTTTATGATGTAGATATATCTACTTACATTGATGTCAACCAATAGGTAGCATCTCTCAGGTCGTTTGAAGGGCTGCCATTTCCTAACAACCCTAACCTCTAGTGGTTCACCATAACTAAAATATAAATATTTTTCATACTCCTTAAAGTTAACTAATGATAGAGAATGTTATTTGACTTAACTAAAATATAAATTGCACTAATTTTGACGTTATTTTACTAATCTCGTGAAAATAACGTTAAAAGTGGCGAAAGGTTAATCAGGCATCATGTGGTGGCGTTGATAGCCGAAAGACAAGGGCACATGCACCGATCAGTCGGTGTCCCGATGATTGAGTGCTATGTGCCTTATGTCCAATGCTTGATGCAAAACTACTATCGAGCCGGGGGTCTCACCGGAAGCAGCCTCTCTATCCCTATGGGATAGAGGTAAGGCTGTCTACATCTTACCCTCCTCAGACCCTACCATAGCATTGCTATTGGTGGGATATACTGAGTACGATGATGATGATGATGATGATGATGATGATGATGATGATAAATATGTTTCATATTTTTCATTTTCTTGTGAAATTACCCCATTTACGCTCTCAGTAATAAAAATGGTCGACTATGCATTCTACAACTATCAAACCGGAAACCGCATGATGTGGTTCCAACAATTAATCGTCGGCCAAAGAATGTAAACGGGAATTCAGATTAGAAAATAGAGAGAACATATACTAATTCATTATCATTTCATTCATAATCTTCATAAAGTACATGCATGACTAATAAATAGAAACAAGACTAAACTACCCACTACTTCTTAACCCATGTTTTACTAAAATAACGGGGTAACTACCCATTACTTAACACACTAATTCTAAACAAATGATAAAATTACTAATAATATAATTTATTATGAATAATTAAATAGAGGATTATGGTTGGTTAATTTGTATATGTTTTAGTTCGTTTATTATTTAGTTTTAACTGTTTATTCTAGAACTATCGATACTTCATATGTGTTTTATTGGATTTCATGTCATAGGCGTTAAAGTACTCAGTATGGACCTGTTGTGACACAGAATGAAGACCCGTGATGTCAAGCATGCAAAACGATGAAAAGATTGAAGTTTGGTGTTGTAGAGTCCCATCGCGTACCGCGATGGGTTTGCTGAAGTCCCCATCGCGTACCGCGATAGGTGATAAAATAAATGTTGACTCTGGTCAATTGCGGTACGCGAATTGCCATAGAAGACCCCGTCGCGGAGTTGCAGACGGGATTTTTTAGTTTATATCAACTTTTTCATCCTAGAAAACCCTAACTCTGTTTTTGAAGAATAGAGGCGACTTCCAACATGTCAATAGGCGATTCCACTATCCTAGCTCGTGTCAAGACCGTATCTAAGATCCATATCATCTATACTAACGATTTGATGATGTCGCGGCTTGGCTAATCTCCTAGAATCGCACCCGGGATGTATAGTTTGTAACCTTTTACAGTTTTTCTCATGTGATTAAGAATACTTGTGTTTTGTTATTGATGATTAATATATGATTATTGATGTTTGGTATTTCTGAGTGTTCGGTCGGTTTAGGTTTACGTTGGTCTGAACGATCTGTTACCAGTTGCTAGATAATTTGTTATATAACTGTTTGGTTAGATTGAATACGATAAAACATACAATTACCCTTAACTGAGTCACACTGGCAAGGACTGTTTGATAACTAGTGTCGTGTGTAAAGTAATTGTTGATGTCTAAGGTTTTGTCTGATTGATCAGTTTTCAGTTAGTCATTAATAATTAATCTGTTAGGTTGCATGAGATACTGTTGGTTGCTTACTTGAATTCCCGTGTGTGATTTGCTTTGTTAACTGTTTGAAATTCGTTTACTTGTTCATTGCTTAGTTCTCTACATTTACTAAAAATTGCTTGTGTGATCAGCACTAAAAACCAGTCACTTCATAATAAGAAATCTGTTACACAAATACATTGACCACATACTCCTTATGATACGTTACCCTACTTGCTCTAACTATTTAGAATAATTAGGTTTTTGATTGACTCAAACGACGGTCATCAAATGGCGCCGTTGCCGGGGAGTTAGTGCGCTTAGTGTCTTTCGTGTTAATTGATTTTTGTGTTTATTTTAGTTTTTAATTTTTAATTTTTATTTATCTGTATTTTACGCGGGTTGTGTTAGTTGTGCAGATTACAGGTTTATGCGCACCCGCCATTCGGGCCGACAGTCTCCATTAGCTTACGAGCCAGAAATCGAGAGGTTAGCTCGGCAGAACCAAGTACAATACAGAAATTCTGAGATGGAAAACCAAAACCAAAATCAGAACCAAAACCAAAACCAAGACCCACTCCCACAAAATAATCAGTTTCACCCAGATAACATACTTCCACCACTCAATTTCAATAACCAAAACGAGCAAAATGACCAAAACGCCCAAAATCACTCAGCTCGTGCATCTAGAAACCGAAACATAAACCGAACCCTATTTGATCAAGCTGGACCATCCGCTCCAAACAATAATCCCAACCGCTGAGTTCGGATAAATATTGATGATGTTCGATCGAGTGTTCCGACTGAAAATGAGGATGAGAGTGAAGATAATAATGGAAACGAAGGTTCCGGGTAGCTGATGATGAGGTAGATCGATGGTTAGGAGGAATCGGGTGGTTGAGCCCGAGAACGAGGTTGGTGAACCAGAGATTGAGGGTGATAATAATTATGAAGAGGAGGTGTAGGAGCCTGTTAATCGAAGACGGGCTGAAGCAAACAGGAGAGGTCGAGAAAGGGTAAATCGGGCGGAACGGACCGAAAGAGTTCGTGGTATTCCGGTTAACCGGGGTGGTATGGGAAACCTCGGGGGGATTAGGATAAATTACATAGCCCCGTCTCATGGTGTTAACAGTCGGTTCAGACCGGCTATCTCAGACGGAGCATCCCTCGTTGGTTCCACAGGAACGAGTGCAGGGACAACAAACTTTTAAGTCCTGGACATCCTACATCAACATCGTTACTCACTTCAACGAGATGGCTTCAGAAGACCCGTATTCACAATTAACTGATTTTTCGGCTATCTGTGGGACTATTGGTGACGGTACGTTTGATCAAGATGAAATCCGGTTGCGTTTATTCCAATTTTCCCTAAAATACAAAGCGAAACATTGGTTTAATTCATTACCGATGCACAGTATCGGAAACTGGCCCGAGATGCAACAAGTTTTTCTAAATGAGTTTTATTCACAGTCGAAGACTACCGAGGCCCGTTCCGATATTCGTCACTTTTCACAGTTACCTTGTGAGTTATTTCACGAAGCCTTTACCAGATATAAAGACATGATCAAGAAATGCCCACATCACCAGATCGAACTGTGGGAACTGGTAAAGTGTTTCATTGATGGTTTGTCATACGAGGACCGAAAGCATCTTAAGGCCTCGTGTAATGGTCAGTTGTTGAATCAGCCTGAGGAAGATGATTGGGAATTTTTAGAGTTTATGTGTGAAGATTCCAAGGCAAAAGCAGCAGCTGAAAGACGAAGACGTGGTAATTCATCAAGATCTGTTAAGTCAGTCGCGAGTGATTCTGCGAGAATTACTGAGTTGGAACGTGAACTGGCTGAGTTGAAAAAGGGTAAGAAAAAAGAGGTCGGGAAAGTTGGTGTTAAATTCCCGGTCTATGAAGATTGTGGTGAACTCGGGCATAAAGCAGAAAATTGCCCCGAGTTTTATGATGACGAGGAGAACGATACCGAGGAAGTCAGTTATGCATACAGGGATTCCAAAGGCCAAGGGTTCAATTCGAACACATATCACCCGGGCCTGAGGAACCACCCGAATTTTCGTTACGGGAACGCTTCTTCTCAGTTGAACCCGAACTTTCAAGGATCGAGCCAGAACAGATCGCAAGGTAATTTCCGCCAGATGGGTTATCAGCAGGGCTCGAGTAATCAGAATCGAGGGTATAACAGAGACGGTAACCGGGGTGAAAATTTTTTGGGCAATCAGGATCAGCAGAAACGGTCCTCGGGTAATTCGGACGAGTCAGTACACTCAAAGTTGGATGCGTTATTGAAAGTTATGACTGATCAAAAGGCTGAGACGAAGCAGCAGTTCGAGTTACGGGATAAATCGTCGGAGGCAATGATGAAGCAAATTGGTCAGCTCGCTTCAGACATGGCGAAATTACTTAAGAATGCGGGCCAACTTTCGAGCGACACCACAGTCAACCCGAATCATCACAGTTCAAGTTCGAAAAAGCACGTCAACCAGGTAAGTATTTTACGTAATGGTAAGAAATATGATAATAAGGTTGGGGGTCCACCACCATTGGTTGATGGGGTGGTGGAAGAAGTTGATGAGACTCTCGTCAGTGACGAGGAGCCGAAACCGATTGAATTAAATACACCTAACAAAAGTGAAACTAAAAATAACAAATCAGTTCCGAAGAATGACACCAACAACTCTAAGGATAAGGAAAAGGTGAAAACTGTTCCATATCCTGATGCTTTGTTGGCGCCATCAAAGGCGAAGATGGCATCAAAACGATCCCCTCAACAAGAAGAAATGTGGGAAACGTTTAATTAAGACAAAATTAACTTTCCTCTTTTAGATGTCATTAAACAAATTCCCGCCTATGTTAAGTATTTAAAAGAATTGTGCACACAGAAAAGGAGTCATAAGATTCCTAAACAGATTGATTTTACCGAAAATGTGAGTGCAATTCTTTCGGGTGCTCTTCCACCCAAGCTACAAGATCCGGGAACGCCCATTATACCCATTCAAGTGGGTGATTTTAAAATGACTCGGGCGCTTCTAGATCTTGGAGCTAGCATCAGTATTCTCCCGGGCAGTTTATACGACAAGTACGATTTTGGCCCGCTTCGTGCAGCTGCCACCACGGTTGTCTTGGTTGACCAGACACCGAAACTGCCCCGAGGAATATTGACTAACGTTATCGTCAAGGTGGAAGACTTTTACTTTCCAGTTGACTTTTTGGTCCTCGATTATTTTTCGGGTGAAAGGACCAAACAGCCTACGGTTATCCTCGGTAGACCATTTTTGGCTACCGCAAATGCCAACATTAATTGTAGAAATGGTACTGTTGACATGGCATTCGGTAACCGTAAGCTGAGAATTAATGTTTTCACACGTGGAAATAATTCTCCGGTCGATGACGAGTGCTTCATGGCTGATGTCATTGATGAGTGCATCCCGCTATACCACTCTGTCGTCAGCTCGGGTGGCATAGCGGAGACGTGTTTTTTGTTTGACAGGTTACAGGTGGAAACAGACGAGCTATTGGAAGAGGAGGAAAGACAAATGGAGATCGCAGCTGTGCGAGGAGACCGTCCACCATGGTCAGTTCAGGTGGAACCGCTTCCCAAGAAGATTGATATCGGGTTGAAACCGTCAATGCTGGAAGCACCGAAAGTCAAGCTGAAAGAGCTCCCAAAGCATTTAAAATATGCTTTTTGTAGGTTCCCTGGACGGATCACACGAGATATCCCGATATACACAGGTGCGGAATCCCTGTGTAGATCGATACGGACGTAGAATATAATCACACAAACACACGTACACACGATACGAACACAACTCACGTTATATTGATAACTCGAACCGTGTTACTTACAGACTCACGTCAATAGACTCACGTAAACTGAACTCGATCAACCAAAGCACAAACTGACCAACTTATTCTACGTAAACAGTTAAACAATATAAATACACGACAACTTTGCCTCAGGCGAAGTTGTCTATAACTTCGCTCGTTGAACAAGTTCGCCTAAGCGAACTTGTCAACAACTTCGCTTGGTTAACAAGTTCGCCTAAGCGAACTTGTCAACAACTTCGCTTCTAAACAAACAATTACATAAACAATATTACAGACTCGATTACAGACTTTAGACATATGAACTACTGACATCTATGCACCAACAGACTCCCCCTTGGCATTAGGTTCATATCTTGATCTTTCAGCGCTTGTCTCGTAATCCTGTATCTTCATGCGTGTACTCCTTCTCTCACACACACCGTGACTACTCGCTGATATTTCCTTGCTTCATCCTTCCAAGCAGGAATGTAGAATATCTTCTTTTCGTTCAACGCTTGCAAATCAGCTTTCGATAAGTTAACAAGGTGCATCGGGTCATACACCCTCAGCACTTCTTGTTCATCTTCGTCTTCCATCACGGCTTCAGCAGTCTGGCAATCAACGTACCACCATTTCAGATTCTTCAACACATCTTGAGGCATATTCTTCATTGGAACCTTCTTGATGCATCGGATCGGCTTGTACTTCATCACCATCCATGGCTTGCCATCTGCCCTCAATCCCCTCTCTGTATCCTCCACGAGCTTTCCCTTCTGTGGCTTTAATAGTTCAAACTTCTTTTCTTTTACGCCTTCTTTCCACACAATCTTCTCAATCATTCTTGCCATATTGTTGTCACTTCTGTTTATCAGGCCCAACCTGCCCAAATCTTTCACCTCGCATTCCGGCAACGTATTGAGAGATCTCAACATTCTCTTGAAGTATTGAATGCCATCATAACGCTTCACCACAAACAACTTGATCTGTTCGTCATAAATCCAACAGATGATTCCCTTCTTCGCCTCAGCATAGCCTTTAATGTTATAACTTTTCTTGAACATGGCAGGAACAGCAGGCTTCTTGGTCTTAATAAACCAATGAGCACAGCCTTCCTTCCACCTAGGCTGCTCCTCCCACTCAGTCTCATCCATCTCAACACTCACATCGGCTTTCTCAACCTCAGGGATCTCGTGTTCAACGTTTTCTTCTACTATCTCCCTCTCTTCTATTCCATCTTCAATCACAATCTGCTCACCGATCTTCTCAATCATATCACTCGGTAGCACATCTTCATCAAACAACACCTCATCACTGAACATGTCGTCGTCAAGCTCTTTCAGCGCATCAATAACGTCATCTTCAACTAACACCACATCATCACCAGAACCACCAGCCACGTCAGTAGACTCCCCCTCAGCTGTGGAAGTACCAAGAGCTTCAGAAGTTCTTGGCAGCTCACCACCTGCATCTTTCGATGCATTGGGATCATCGTCACGGTCATTCCTCTTCTTCGTTCTGAGCTCGTCGCCCTTACAGCTCATCTCCCCCTGAGATGCCAAGAACTCCTTCAAGGCATCTATGATTTTCCCGTGCTCAACCAGGAGGGATGCCTGTAGTTGATTTGCTTCCACTAGGCTTTGAATAGTCTTCGACTGTTCTGCCACGAACCGCTCTAGTGAAGCTATCCTTTCTGTGTCTGACATTGGCGAAGGCGAGACTCCAGAAGCAGGCGTAACCGCAGGTGGTATCATACCTGATAACCCTGCAGCTGTGACGACCGTTGACTCCACAAAACGAGCAGCTACCACCGATTGAGTAAGCGTTGGCGGTGGTAGAGACACGATCTCCGGAGTCGACGTCTGGATGGTAGCGGTGGATGGAATGCCAGCCGTTGATGTAGCCACCACGGGAACATCCGCAGCGCTTGTACTCGTCACCTGTATAGAAGAAGGAACAATGGACATACCAGACAGTGCGGCCGGAGCAAATCGTACAGTCCTTGAAGTCTCTCCAGCTCCCATGCCAGCACCTGTCCTCTCCCGTCTTGATCTTCTTATCAGCTTATAAATGTCCTCTTCTTCTTCCGACTCATCATCATCCTCTGTTCTCTTCCTCTTCCCAATCGTTCTTTCTCGAGACACCATCAACCGTCTCCCCTCATCCATAATCTCATCCAAGTATGAGTCAACCATCGAAGTTGCTGCTCTAGTAACACTTACACCCGAACTCTGTGCAGCTGAGACTTGCACCTCTTCCACTTGATCCATGTCAAAGTAGCCTTGACCTCCAAAAACAGCGTCAAGGTCTATATACTCAGCAGTTGATGCAACAGGCACAACAGGAGCAGAAACAGCTTGAGTTGCTCTTGCCTGTTGCGGTTGAGGATCTCTGAACTCGTCCCCGCCAGCAGGAACATACTCTGGGTTGATTAAAAACCCGAATAGAGGAGTATGCCTGGGACGACGTTCAGGATTGCTCCTCGCACTTGACGTGCGGCATTGAGCAAAGATACGTTTGCTCACTGATTCTACGTATCTGATCGGGTGTCTCTGAGGTAGGCTCGGAGCCACATGGTTCAATATCATCTGTAGAAAGCGTGGGTACATGATGAACCGCTCCCGAGACATCGCCCGTCTTTGTCTATCAAGCTCGTAAAAGACCATTTGACTGAAACTATAACGCTTGTTATAGGTCAGTGCAGTCATGGCAGACTGCATGGTCGCACCCATACCGTCTGTGCCCGCCTTCCTTCCCGACATGCACACGATCATGACGTGCATGAGGAAGCGCCACTGGTCTAGAAGGAAACCCTTCCTCCTCTGGGTGTCTCCTAATGGACCAGAGTAGCCCATTCGAAGAAATGCTCCATCACGAAAAGGAGCGACGAACTCTGTAGGATCGTCTCGAGTTTCGTCTCCGAACCGAAGCGCCACCCGGATCTGTTCAGAGTTGAACTGAACCTGTTGATTATTCACCGTAGCTTTCATCACAGGGGGCTCAACACGGCAATCATATTCTACCGTCTCCCAGAAGTCTTCGATGTTCGGTAGAGATATTGGCAGCGTGTTGGTAATCGCGTGAAAAATCCTCGAGCGCAGGAGGAACGTGATAATCTCGCGGTAGTCGTCCACACCGCTCGCCTCCGGGTCAAGAGTGATGTACATATTGTGACCCGGGAAAAATTGTCTCTGATTGTCACCATCATCGCCTCCTGCACCACCATCACCCGCTATCGCAGCCATATCTGCAACAAACTAACCAAGTTAGAACGACACAAAGACATAGCACAAGTTCGCTTTGTTACCATGAGCGAAGTTGTGATAAACTCTGTATAGGCGAAGTTAAAGTTGAGGCGAAGTTGGGAACAACTTCGCTTCAGCTTTAAATTCGTCTAATAAACACTAAGTAAAATTGATCTTAGGCGAAGTTAAAGTTAACTTCGTCTCATCACAACATCGCCTCAGGCGAATTTAAGTTCAGGGCGAAGTTACGGATAACTTCGCCTCAGGCGAACTTAAGCTTCGGGCGAAGTTACGGATAACTACGCCTCAGGCGAACTTAAGCTCCAGGCGAAGTTACAGATAACTTCGCCTAAACCCTAACTTCGCCTGAATCTGAATCGGCGACAGTGAGATACATGGAACTACGTGCAGTTGATGATTCGGCTTGTTTTAGACGATTAAGCACTCGTAAACATAAGTTTTACGGACATGTTGACGATCAGTATAGTGTTTAAAACGTAAAAACACAAGTTAAGAGAATCGGTTTCAAAACCGATTGGTTCGAGGTTAATAACCGGGTCGAAACGACCCTTGATTATCATGAAAGAACTTGTAATATACGATAATGCAACATCTCGAACCTTTGATCGGTGTGAAAATCGGAAAAGATAACACGTAAACGGTGTAAAGAACAAGTTCGCCGGAGAATAAGATTGTATAAGTTCGCTGAATTTTAATAAACTGATGAACAGTTTTGACCTTAAGTATCCCTTATATAGGGGATCTGTTGTACAGGCGAAGTTACAGATAACTTCGCCTAGGCGAAGTTAACCACAACTTCGCCTGTTCAACAACATCGCCTATATATTTACAAAATCAAACCTTATATTTTTAACAATTTTCCAATTAAGTTATAAAACTTTCCAAGAAGAAATAAATAACATGATCAATTCTAAGTAACCAGTTGAAAAATCATAAAATTATCTAAGTACAAAAACTTAAAAATTTAAAGTATAAGGGATCAAATTTCAGTCTCGGTAGGGGCTGCTACGTTTTAGAAAAGATCCGAACAGGAATCATACTAACTACGTGACTGTCACATAGATCCGTGTTTAGCTGTATTATGACATATAGAGACAGGTTGTAAGCAGGTAATATACTTAAGATGGTTTTCATCGTTTCTGTGATACGAGTTAGGTTCAATTAATCCTTAAAATTTAAGTGGGCAACAACTCAGAAATATTGATGCCTCCTATATATCCTCAAAGCGTATTTGGCTTTCCCCAAGTCACCCCGAATTGACTTCGACCCATAGCGTCTGATTAAACATGTAAGTACTCTTCATCTGGTTCCCGTTCTTCTTCTTACTCTAAGATTGAGAAGTCTTGATATTGTCATCTCTAATATATTTCAATAACACTAAATATTTTTTTTTTTTTGAACAAATATAGACTTCAAAGTAGTAAATTACTGCAAGTCCCGAATCTGGATCACTGCAGTATCTTGAAACGCTATCTTCACGGGAATCAGAACACACATGGGTTCGTGTATGACTGGGTAATCGCTTTTCTGCCTGTCATTCGAAAAGATATATATGAAGACACGCAAAACTCTTAAGGAGTTTCCACGTAAAATCAAGTAAAATTAGTTTGTATCACGTCTACTTTTACGCACCATAAAAAGTTACCATGACATACAATGATTGTCCTAAAGCCTTTTAAGCCTAATAACTTCACTAGCTAAGCACACAGAATTAGTATGCCTATCATTTTCCAAGGTTGGATCAATTTTCCGTTTAACATAGCTAACGAACTTCTTACGAAGTAACAGACTTGAAAAATAATTTCATTTCCCTTTTCTCTTTCAAAATTTAAACAAAAATCGCCCCGACCACAACAAAGTCTTCAGGTAAACGGCTATCCCGAAGATCCAAAGGATCAACTGGACCGACCACATACTAGTATGTATGATCGACTCATTTTAAGCGAAAGAACGAAAAACTCATCATAAACCGCCCCGGTCACTATCAGTAATCTGGTTAATGGCTATCCTCAAAATCTAAGTAGAAAATGAGGACCAAAACATATCCGAAGACAAGTCCTTCAAACTAATGTAACCGACATAATTTTAAGCGATTAGTGACGTTTTTTTTTTTTTTTTTTTTAGTATATTACAAGAAAAGCATGGTTACTCGGGATTGATCATCCCATTCAGTTCAATAAGGTTTTGAAATCTGGATTTGTCAAACGCTTTAGTGTATAAATCAGCGAAATTATCAAGCGTATCCACCTTTTCAAGAATTATCAGTTTCTTCTCAGAACAATCCCGTATGAAATGATGACGTATGTCAATGTGTTTAGTTTTACTATGTTTCACGGGATTGTTAGTTACTGAGATAGCAGCTGTGTTATCAATGCAAATAGGAGTAAGTAAGAAATTCAGACCATAGTCGCGCAGCTGTTGTTGTATCCAAAGAACCTGAGAGCAGCAGTTGGATGCAGCCATGTATTCTGCCTCACAGGTTGAGATTGCGACTGAAGTCTGCTTCTTGCATTGCCACGACACCAATCTGCCACCAAGAAACTGACATCCTCCAGTTGTTGGCTTCCGACTCTGATTGCACCCTCCATAATCAGAGTCTGTGTAAGCGACCAGCTCCAAGTCTCCTCCTCTCGGGTACCACAACCCCAGCTTCGGCTTGCCCTTGAGATACCGCAGTATCCTCTTTGCACCTTTCAAATGAGATTCTTTTGGATTTGCCTGAAAACGTGCACAAAGACAACCAGCAAACATTATATCAGGCCTAGATGCAGTTAAGTACATTAAAGAACCTATTATCGCCCGATATTGAGTTGGGTCCACATCTGCATCACCGTCTACTTCAGCACCCAATTTGTGATTGACGCAGATTGGAGTATCATATGGAGAACTGTCCTCCATCTTGAAGCGCTTGAGCACATCATGAACATACTTCGTTTGATGAATGAACATCCCGTCCTTCCTCTGATCAACCTGCAATCCTAGAAAGAAAGTTAGTTCACCCATAGCACTCATTTCAAACCTTTTCTTCATGACGGCTTCAAACTCCTGACACATGGAGATTTTTGATGCAGCAAATATAATGTCATCCACGTAGACTTGTACCAGCAGAATGTCGCTTCCATCTCTTTTGAAGAACAACGTGCTATCAATTTTCCCTCTTTCAAAACCATTCTCGAGCAAGTAATCCGATAAAGTTGCATACCAGGCACGAGGTGCCTGATGTAATCCATACAGTGCCTTGCTCAACTTGTACACGTGATCTGGATAGTCTGGGTCAGAAAAACCCGGAGGTTGCTCAACATACACAACCTCATCAACTATCCCATTCAAAAACTCACTCTTTACATCTAGCTGAAACACCTTCATCTTTTCATGAGCAGCAAACGCCAAAAACAATCTTATGGCTTCTAATCTAGCGACAGGAGCAAACACTTCGTTATAATCAATCCCCTCTTGTTGATTAAAACCTTTCACGACAAGCCTCGCCTTGTTTCTTATAATGATCCCCTTATCATCTCTCTTGCACTTGAACACCCATTTTGTGCATATCGCATGCACATTCTTTGGTTTTTCAACCAAAGTCCAAACTTCCATCTTCTCGAATTGAGCCAACTCTTCTTGCATGGCCTCGACCCACGAGCTGTCCTTTAAAGCCATTTGATAATTTTTCGGTTCAATCTGGCTTATAAAACAGGTATACAGGCATTCATCGATTATTCCAGTCTCCTTAATGCTTGTATAAACACAGGTGTGTTCATTCAAGCTGTTTCTCGTTTGTACACCTGAGGACACATCACCAATCACATTATCCAAAGGGTGATCTTTATGAATTCTCGTGGTCGGAACAGAACCGACATGCAAATTATCTTCCAAATTAGAAGAGATCTCATCAATGGTTGTTTCATGCTGAGAGTGAAAAGGATTGATAAATTCTTCTTCAGTTGAGGCAGCAGGGGTATCAATAGTGTTTGATAAGGAAGGTTGACATTTATCAATCAGCTGTCTTTGTAATAGATTTTCTTCCTCATCGAGTATCATCTTCGTCGCAGCTCTTTCTTCTTCTTCAGAAATCTCCAAATCCGGTACGTTAAACGACTTAAAAAGCTTAACATAGTCGAAAAGCTCAGCAGGTCCATTGCTAGGTTTTGGCGGTTGGTAACTTGTGATGTCAGTGTTGCACACCACCTCCACCTTGCAAGTCGAAGTATTGAAGACCCGTCTGTTGGGAGTACCAACAACATAACCGACTAATATTCCTTCATCGGCTACTTCCCCAAATTTAGAATTTTTCTTCAAGATCGAACAAGGGGACCCGAATGGTTCAAGACCACTCAAGTTGGGCTTCCTTCCATGCATAAGCTCGTAGCAAGTTTTACCAAGTCTCTTAACGGTTAATACCCTATTCAGAACATAGCAGGCTGTAGCAACCGCTTCATCCCAGAACATCACAGGAAGCTTCGAATCTGCCAGCATAGTCCTGGCTCCTTCAATTAAAGTTCGGTTCTTCCTTTCAGCCACTCCATTCTGTTGCGGAGTATACGGAGCGCTGTATTGATGTTCAATTCCTTTCTGAAGACAGAAGATCTCCATTTCAAAGTTCTTGAACTCCGACCCATTGTCACTTCTGATGAACTTAACAGTTTTACTCATGACGTTCTCAACTTTAGTAATCAAATTCTTCACCATTTGAGCCGTCTCATCTTTCGATTTCAGAAAATATGCCCACGAATATCGCGAGTAGTCATCAGTGATCACCAAGCAGTAAGAAGTACCACCCAGACTTTGTACATTCACTGGACCGAAGAGATCCATGTGAAGCAGTTCTAGAGTACTGGCAATTGAGTTGACCTTCTTGGTGAGATGGGATTTCTTGTGTTGCTTTCCCTTCTTGCATGCTATACATTTTTCTTCAAAGTTAAAACTTTTCAAGGGAACGCCCATCACAAGCCCATTTTTGACAATGTGATTCATCTTCCGAAGATGAATGTGCCCCATCCTTCTGTGCCATAGTTCGGATTCTGATTCACTTGCCTTCGTCATTAAACATGATTCTCCCGTAGCCATTTCAGTAGACCTCATATCCATCACATATGTATTTGTATCACGTGGAGCTGTCATCACTATCCACTCGTCTGGTATCTGAAAGCCAGGCTTCAACACGATCGCCTCATTCTTCGTGAAGTGAACAGTATACTCCTTATCACAAATCTGCGACACACTCAGCAGATTGTGCTTCAGCTCTTCCACAAAATTCACATTCTCAAGTGTCATCTTCCCATTGGACACCGTTCCTCTTCCCGTAATTCTTCCTCCGCTTTCACCAGCAAAACTAACTCTCGCTCCCTGAACAGGTTTTAAGTCGTGCAACAAGTATTTGTTGCCCGTCATGTGCCGGGAACAGCCGCTATCTACAATCCAAAGACTGCGGGCAGCCCTGTTCAACTGTTCCTGCACAATAAAGCAAATGATTAGAATCTAGGGACCCAAGACCAATTGGTCTTGGATCTATACATCCCGTACTTCTGCTTTCCGAAGTTAGCATTTGGATAATTCCTGTCAGTCCTAGTAGGAAGTCTCCTTGGAAATTGAGTGTGAGGCCTACCAAACCTATGTGTATTGAAAGTATTATATCTTACGGTTTGGTGATCATCTTTGTAAAACTGAGGTTTGTTTCTTTGAAAACCTGAATTAGTTACATTTTGAAACTTTAAAGGGTTTTCATTTTTAACAGTATTAAAATTACCAGTAGA
Source organism: Bidens hawaiensis (assembly GCF_021521415.1). NCBI lineage: Eukaryota > Viridiplantae > Streptophyta > Magnoliopsida > Asterales > Asteraceae > Bidens > Bidens hawaiensis. The sequence goes on along the minus strand of NW_027491035.1, from coordinate 258,093 downwards.
CTTATGCTCAGTTTTAATAGGTCTCACGCCTCTGAATTTAGGCGTCAGAGGACAATCTGCAACAAGATGTCCTACCTTATTACATCTAAAACAACACCTATACTCCACTTTCTTTTCGAAGGTTGTTTTGGATGTAGAGGCAGTGTTACCGGCCGTTCGTCTCACATAAGGTGGGACGTACGGGTTGAGTGGAGTACTCTTTTTAGAAGTTTTATCTTTATCTCCACCAGTGGGTAACATTACCTTCTCTTTTGTCTTACCTGATTCGGACAACTTATCCGAATCCGATGAGACTGGACTTGTAACAGAAATGTTTACACTTGAAACAGGCGAACTCGTTTCGCCACTACTAACACTTGATTCTTTACTTGTAACCTTGATAGGAACTGTCTGAGGAACTTCAAAATCAGCAGATTTCTGTACGCTAGGGTTAAAAGTGTAATTGTGGTTATACGGTGGTGGAACCTCGTGATAACCAATTCCTCCTCTCTTTGTAGAGGTACCTTGATCACTAACAAGGTGATCAAGAATAGCTGAGGAATTTCTGAACTGTTCTAGTTTTCGGTTCAGTTCCACCACTTTCACCTGCTGGTCAGCAATCTGCTTATCACGTTCAGCAATCAGTTTAGACTTTTCTTCTAAAACCTCATAACTAAGATCAATTACTTCAATTTTTTCAGCAAGTTAAGTTTTTAAGCTTTTAACATCTTTTTCACATGCTTTTATTTTAACTTTGTAACTGTTTTCTCTTGCTTTCGTAAAGTGGTGATCTTCTTTAAGAGTTTTAAATTCAGCATCTAAACGAACATACTGATCAGTTATAGTAGCAAGTTGCTCAGACAAATTCTCACATTTAGTACAAAAAGATTTAGAACTTACCTCGGAGATTTGATCATTGTTATCTGCCATGAAAGCTTTTTCCTTACCAGTAGCTTTCTCTTCTCCTGTAGTCTTCTCACGTTCTTCACTCTCAACCTTAGCCATATTAGCATGTTCACTAGTTTCATTCAAATGCAGGTTCCAGTTGTATTCACCTGCTTCTCTAGACAGCATGGCATTGACATCTTTAGCACTTCCAGTGTGCTGTGCAAACCGGCCCTGACCACGTTCAACTCTCTCGTTTCTGCAATCTTTGGCAAAGTGCCCGTTTTGTTGACAGTTATAGCACCTCACCTTAGACTTGTCAAATCCTGGCCTGCCTCCAACAAACTTTCTCCCCGTCTTTCGCATGAACTTCTTCACTCTCCTCACTATCATGGCCATCTGCCATTGTAAATCCATCTCCTCCAGATCATCAGCATCGATCTGGTCGTAGTCTTCATCAAGCATCGCCGGATCAACCACCTTTCCTTGAATATAATTTTCATAAGAAGTAATAAATGAAGCATAGAGGCCAAACTGCTCTTCAGCAGATTTGACGCTCATTGGCATCTTTGAGTAATTATTGCTTGAGGAACTTGAAGATCCACTAATCTTGTTTGATGTCTGTTAAGTACCACTTGATCCACCCGCAACAAAGCAAACATCCCCATTCGAGTTTACTGACACTTGCCCCTCCTGTGAAGAATTGGCACCCGACTCACCCTTCGAGTAGTAGGCGGCAGAATCAGTTTTTGAATTTGTATTGGAGTTTACTTTCGCACCGTACATGCCTGGATCTTGAACATGATCCATAGATGTTTCTTTTCTTACCATATTAAGCTCAAAAGTTCTGAGCTTGTTCACAGCGGTTTCAAGATCGTAAGTAGGAAAGTCCTTGTCTTCCCTCATCAGCACTGTATACATCTCCCATTTTGGTGGGAGAGCATCGAGAAGTTTTTCCACAATCTCTTCTTCTCGGTAGGAAATGGAGTAGTTACTCAATTCAGTCATTAGATGATAATATCGCGTGATAATATCATCAAGAGATTCGTTCTTTAAGTACTTAAAGACTGAAAATTGAGTTTTAAGCAGCTTTATCTTTAAGGCCCGAATGCCTACATTTCCTTCGAATCTGCTCTCAAGAGCTTCCCAAAGCTCTCTCGCTGATGTATACTTTCTGAATGTATGTAGGATCTCCTGTGGAAGAGCCATTGTGATTGCAGCATGAGCCTTGCTTTCGGCTTCATACATCTTCTTCTCCTCTTCTTCCATTTTACTATATTTCTTGATTTGGTCTCGACCCTCATACTCCATGATCGGTGGAATATATCCATCTTGGATGCATACCCACATCTTCGCATCCTGGTACTTAACATACTGTATGAACCGATCCTTCCACGCAACAAAGTCGGTTCCCTTTAGCATCCTTGGGGCCTTTGTAGCTGACCCTGCTTCAACTTCCATCTTGACAAGCTCTGAAATGTTGATTGACGACATCCTTCTTGAAGACTAAGAAACCCGAAAAATTCTGAAAAGGGCGAAGTTAGAAAAATTTCTTCGAAACAGTACTGTAGGCGAAGTTAAGTATAACTTCGCTTAAGTAATAACTTCGCTGGATCCTTCGTAAATTCGCGTAACTGGGCGAAGTTGAGAATAACTTCGCTTAGGATAAGCGAACTTAAAAAGTAAGCGAACTTGAAGAGAACTTAGCTGAACAAGGCGAACTTGAGAAGAACTTCGCTGAGTTAGGTGAAGTTGAGGAGGTAGGCGAAGTTGTGAATAACTTCGCTTCTCCTTATATCTTCGCTGAAACCCTACGAATCCTGACGGCAACTTCGCCTGATGAGCAGCAACTTCGCCTGACGAACTTGAACTTTCTGCAGATCTGAAAAACGGATTTTAACGACGATTTTGACGGTTTGAAGGCTTAAACACACTGGTAGGAAGCTAGAATGAGCAAAAACACCACAAACTCGTCCCGGTAATACCCGAAATGAAACGAATTCTACACCCGCGTGAATATCCCTAACCTCACAATCGAGCAAATGCTCTGATACCAATTGTAGGTTCCCTGGACGGATCACACGAGATATCCCGATATACACAGGTGCGGAATCCCTGTGTAGATCGATACGGACGTAGAATATAATCACACAAACACACGTACACACGATACGAACACAACTCACGTTATATTGATAACTCGAACCGTGTTACTTACAGACTCACGTCAATAGACTGACGTAAACTGAACTCGATCAACCAAAGCACAAACTGACCAACTTATTCTACGTAAACAGTTAAACAATATAAATACACGACAACTTCGCCTGAGGCGAAGTTGTCTATAACTTCGCTCGTTGAACAAGTTCGCCTAGGCGAACTTGTCAACAACTTCGCTTGGTTAACAAGTTCGCCTAAGCGAACTTGTCAACAACTTCGCTTCTAAACAAACAATTACATATACAATATTACAGACTCGATTACAGACTTTAGACATATGAACTACTGACATCTATGCACCAACACTTTTCTTGGTAAGAAAAATACTTTGCCTGTTATTATAGCTTCTAACTTATCTGTTGAACAGGAAAATGCTTTGATGGAGGTGCTGGTTGCGAATAAAGAAGTAATCGGGTGGACGATAGCGGATCTGAAGGGAATCAGTCCCTCAATTGTGATTCACAAAATTTTAACAGATCCAGCTGTCAAACCCGCGCACGATGCTGAAGTGGTTAGATGAAGTGGTGAAGAAGGAAGTGCTGAAGTGGTTAGATGCTGGCATTATCTTTACCATATCAGACAGCACGTGGGTGAGCCCGACACAGACAGTACCGAAAAAGGCGGGCATCCAAGTCGTCAAGGACGACTCAGGTAACGAGGTCGCCACCCGGCCGGTAACCGGGTGGCGCATTTGTATTGATTATCGAAAACTGAACGCGGCAACATCGAAAGATCACTCTCCGCTTCCGTTTATCAATCAAATTTTCGAAAAGCTATCTGGTCAGAAATTTTATTGCTTTTTAGACGGGTATTCCGGGTACAACCAGGTAGCTATTCATCCTGAAGATCAGGAAAAGACCACGTTTACGTGCCCGTATGGCACATTCGCGTTTAGGCGAATGCCATTCGGGTTATGTAACCCCCCCGCCACCTTTCAGAGGTGCATGATGAGTATCTTTTCAGATATGGTGGGGGAGTCTTTGGAAATTTTCATGGATGATTTTTCTATTTTCGGCACATCTTTCGAGTCATGTTTAAGCCAACTCAAAAGAGTTTTGAAAAGATGTGTCAAAAAGAACTTGGTCCTTAGTTGGGAAAAGAGTCATTTCATGGTCCAAGAGGGAATTGTATTGGGTCATGTTGTTTCAATTCTAGGGATCGAGGTGGACCGGGCTAAAGTCCAAGTCATTTATACTCTACTTCATCCCACCAATGTCAAAGGCATTAGATCATTTATGGGGCATGCTGGGTTTTTTAGACGGTTTATTAAGGTTTTTAGTGACATTACCAAACTCTTATGTAATTTATTGCTTAAGGATGCCCCATTTGACTTTAATGATGAATGTGCTAAGGCTTTTGACATTTTGAAATTTAAACTAGTTGAAGCCCCGATCTTGCAATCACCCGATTGGAGTTTACCTTTTGAAATAATGTGTGACGCAAGTGAATACGCGGTCGGGGCTGTTTTGGGTCAACGGGTCGACAAGAAACCTGTTGCTATATACTATGCAAGTAAAACCCTCTCGGATGCTCAATTAAATTATACCACAACCGAGAAGGAGTTACTAGCAGTAGTATATGCTCTAGATAAATTCCAATCTTATATTTGGGGTAGTAAAGTTATTATATATTCTGACCATTCTCCTGTCAGGTACCTCATGGATAAAAAGGATGCAAAACCGAGGCTTATCAGATGGGTTTTGTTGTTGCAGGAATTTGATCTAGAGATTCGGGACAAGAAAGGGAGTGAAAATGTTGTTGCAGATCACTTGTCCCGAATTATGGTGGAAAATGGGAGCACTGATGTGCCCATTAACGAGTCCTTCCCGGATGAGCATATCCTGGCAGTTTCACAAAATCCTTGGTTTGCTCATATTGTTAATTTTAAAGTTGCAGGTGATTTACCAGAGCATTGGCCAAGGAGAAAGAAGAAACAGTTGATGTCCCAAGCTAAACAGTACATCTGGGACAATCCAGATTTGTTTAAAATTGGTGCAGATCAGATGATCAGACGATGCATACCCGAGGAGGATGTCAGACCAGTGTTGGAACACGCGCATTCGTCTGCGTGTGGTGGTCATTTCAGTGGCCAGAAAACCGCTCGAAAAGTTTTAACGAGTGGTTTCTTTTGACCTTCATTGTTTAAGGATGCTCACGAGTTCGCGACACACTGTTTAAAGTGTCAACAACTGGGGAGTATTTCTAAGAGGGACGAGATGCCCTTGAACCCGATCCTAGTTGTTGACATTTTTGATGTTTGGGGGATCGATTTCATGGGCCCGTTTTCAAACTCGCACGGTAATTTCTATATCCTAGTGGTCTTCGATTACATTTCTAAATGGGTTGAAGCGATAGCCACTAGGACAAATGATCACATAGTCGTTTGCAATTTTGTTCAAAGAAATATTTTTTTCGAGATTTGGAGTCCCCCGAACCATCATAAGTGATGGGGGATCTCATTTTAAGAATTTTAAATTTGGGAAATTGCTTAAACGATATGGTGTTGATCATAGGATTGCAACTCCTTACCATCCACAAACGAGTGGACAAGTTGAAGCTTCCAATAGGAAAATAAAACATATTTTACAGAAAACTGTTCGGACGGACCGAAAGGATTGGTCAACCAAGTTGACTGATGCCTTATGGACCTACCGAACCGCTTATAAAACGCCAATTGGAACCACTATTATAGACTTGTGTATGGAAAGGATTGCCATTTACCGGTTGAAATTGCACAAAGAGCGTTTTGGGCTACTAAACAGGTCAATATGGATTATGATGATGCAGATAAAGCGAGAAAATTGGCTTTGTGTGAGATCGAGGAGTTGAGAGACGAGGCATACGACTGCGCGTCCGCTTACAAGGCTAAAATGAAGAAATTTCATGATGCTAATATCCGGTTGAAGAATTTTGAAGTTGGTCAACGAGTGTGGTTGTACAACACGAGGATGAAGCTCTTCCCGGGTAAGTTGAAAAGTAAGTGGACAGACCCGTATTTGATTGTAAGGGTCGGAAATCATGGTCAGTACGAGATTGAAGATTTTGATGATCATTTGAGGCAAGTGGTAAATGGCTATAGACTAAGCCATATTTGGAGATGAAAGACATACACGAGCTGGATAAGGAATCGGTGAATTTTATTGTGACTTCACCGGTTTATGAAGATAACTGAGTTCGAATCATTGTCGAGCTGTAGACTTTAAATATAGCGCTTACGGGAGGCAACCCGGGGTTTGTAAGTGTCTGTCCAGTTTTGTTTTTATTTTATTGAGTCTTGTACTTAATGTCGTCTCGAGTTTTGTGCAATAAACGCCAAGTGTGGGGAAGCTCGTTGAAGAATGGAAAATTAGTGAAATTCGGTAAGCATTGGTTTAACACACGTCACCCCAGGTATGTAAAGGTATTTTGAGTTTTGAACATGTCCAGGGTGATGTCGGGATGCCAAAACAGGTGCGTTTTGGGGAAATTAAAATTCTGATTTCTGAACCCATCGCGGTACGCGATGGGCATGGCATAACACCCCATCGCGATACGCGATGGGGTTAAAACCCTAATTTCTCCTAATTGGGTGGCGGTACGCGCCCATGACTTTTAAACCCATCGCGTACCGCGATGGGTTTTGGAGCACTGCCTGACCCGGTTAATTATAAAACCAACTCTTCTTCTTCTTCCTTCTTTCTTTCTTCTTCGTCTTCCCTGCTCTCTCTCTCTCTCTATCTTCCCGTCTTTCCTTCTTCTCCGGCTAACATAACCACCATCTCCGTATCCCACCTACCATCACCATCCAACCACCACCACCCCGCCGTCTACCCCTGTCACCACCGTCCTCTCCCTCCTTTCCTACCACCACATACCCACCACCGCCGTCTAACCCCTGTCAACCACCACACCACCGCCGTATCCCTCCCATCTCCGATCTTTATACACCACCACCACCTCACACCATCACAGTCACCACCCACCTCTGCCGTACCCCATCTCCGATCACCACCAACTGACCTCCCTCACCACTGCAGGCCACCCGTAGTCCCACCGTTTCCGTTATCTATTTTTCTCTCAATCTATATTCCCGACATTGAGGTACGTGTTTCGGTTATTCAATTTGTTGGATACTTGTGTAAATTGATATGGACTTTCGGTATTATGTTCATGTGTTAGTTTGTTAAATTAGGTGGTGGGATTTTCGGATCGATATGGTATTTATGAACATGGTTGAGTTACCGGGTTATGGGAGTTCGGGACATTGGTTCGGATTATTTTTCGTTACTTTGGGATTATGGTTTACGGGTTGTTCGGGTTGGTTATTCGGTCGACTAATCGAAATTGTTCAATGTGACGAGTCGGGTTTTGAGGTTCACATTTAAAAGTCATTATTTTATTTAAAATTAATGATAGTGTTTGTTTGATATTAAACGATTTATGTGAACGTATTTTTTAAAAAATATTTTATTAATATTTCAAAACCCGAATCGACATATCAGTTGTTTGCATCGAGACAGTTAATTTGTATGTTAGCTGGTTCGAGTCACTTAGTTTTTGTTTTGTTTTGTTGGTTGTTTGTTGTTAATCGAGTTGTGTCGAGTCACGTTTGTTTGTGTTTTGTTAATCGAGTCTCGGGGATACCTTGACAGTTTGAATTGTTAATTGATTACCCGCCCATACTCAATCTCCATTCGGGCGGGTTAATCTGGCTTTTAGAAATACTATATCCCCAAAATTTTCGTCTTTATTTATTTTTATTTTAATATTTTATTAATATTTTATTAATATTTTAGTATTATTTTATTATGTGGGACGACCGCGACCGAAATGCTATACGGTCGTCACCACATCGCATGTTTACATATTTAACTTGCTTGATTGATTTTGTAGATATGGCTAATGCACCAGCGCCTGCACGGCGCAAGAGACAGTGGACTGACCCTCGTGTCATCCGCTATGACAGTGATGAGGTGCAGATAGTCGAGGGCATCGAGCCAGCAGATATTATGGGTGATGGACGTACTCCTCATCAGGTTCTTCTATTTTATTTCACATCAGAGGAGTACACCAGATTGCAACGGATCCGACAGATGCAGCTTCTTCACCACCGTTCATTTGATTGGACATTGCTGCGTCAGTTGGAGATTGACACCCAGGTACAGGCACTATTGACTGCTCCGTGGGCAGATGTGCTTGCGTGTGACTCTACTCCGTATGTCGAGCTCACACTTGAGTTTTATTCGACCTTTGACTTTACGCACACGGAGTTCAGTGAGCCACGTGCGGTTTCATTCTCACTGGGACGGCAGTTGTACGAGATGTTCGTCCCAGATTTCGCGGTGGCCACTGGATTTTATACGGCCGAGCAGGTTCAGGCGCCTGCCTTACTCCAGAGCATACGTGGTTCAGACCATCACGGTGGACCCGCCAGTGGATCGGCAGGATGTGGCAGATGATGATCCGCCAGTATAGTAGCTTTTTGGTTACCCTTTTTCACTTTATTTTGTTTTATTACTATCATGGCCTGTATTATATTATATTATATTATATTTTGGGGATTCATGTATGGGTAATTGGTTGGGCTTATATGTTCATATATCTTTGGATTGCTGCTGTATTTGATTTTATTTGTATATTTTGTTGTAATCGAACTTTGTGGGTGTAGTTCACTATAAACCCTCACGAGACCCCACTCGTCCTCCCGGGCTACCGGGGGGTTTACAGGGCTTGTTGCATACGCTAAATGCAATCGTGATTCCTACGAAAGTGAGTTAGGTCTTTTAACATTTTTAACTAATTTAACAGAATTTATTACGAAACGAATTAATTTGGCTCGGTAATTGTTTTAATAAAATTAACAAATATTCATTTCATAACTCTTAAAAGACCTATGTCTTACACTTGTGAGAAACTTGCTTTTACACATCTCGAGATTTTGCAGGTTTGATTGTCAGTTTGGTAATTGGATGAGACGAGAGTACATGAGTGTTTTTGGGAGTTCACGAGCCGACTGGTCCTTCTCCAGTCACGTTCATATCAGGTGATTTCAGTTTCATAATTTAATTTTGTATATTATTTTAAACTTTAAAAGTGTAATTGTATAATTGTTAGTAGAACCGCCACACATGAGCCCCGAAATTTTAAAATTGCTTAATAGTCAAAAAGTTAATTTCAACCCCGTCCCTCAAATGTTAATTAATCGCTTTATCTATTTTAACTTTGAGGACAATGTTAAGTGTTCTTAAATTGAGGACAATGTAAACCTCAAGTGTAGGGATGGGGAAAATTTGAAAAATTTTAGCCCGATAGTACCTCGAAGTGTGTTCAGAAACCAAAGTTGTTAACTGTTAATTATTGACATTAATGCCAAGTCATAGGTTTCTGGTCATGGTTGGTTTTTCAGCGTCTCATTAGTCTTACTCACAAATGTTTTTATAACGAGAAGTTGAAAATGGGGTCGTTTAGGCGGGGATAACGAGTCATGGGGACAAGTACACATGTTTATATCGTCAACCCTATTCCTCTAGTACGTGTGTGAGTTGACCCAAATATATATAATACACATATAATATATAGTACACACATGTCATTTGAGTGCTTTCACTGATGTTCATGGATTATGGGATCAAAGTTGGCAAAATGCAAAAGTGATAGAGGCAACTAGGTTAAGCCTCGTCTGGATGAGCATGAGTCTGGGTACTGGGGGGTTGGGGCCTCATACATTATACATATGAGGATGGTTAATGTGAGGGGCGGGGGGTTGGGTCCCTTAGAAAACATTTCTTGGACTTATTTTTCGTTTGTTTAACCCCGACATTATGTTACGAAACAATCCGGCTTACTAGGTTTATTTGTAACGGTAATAGTATTTGTTTTTTATTTTGTATTTGTATTTGTCCTATTGTTAAGCATCACGTTATTATGCTTAAAAAAATGTCTGTTTATATTCACATTTGTATTCTGTAGTCCGTTAAAGTTCGTTTATGTTAAAAAAAATTGTGAAATCAGTATGTTGTTAGTTTGCTTGGTTAGATGTATATAATCAGTCAGTTAGTTGTATAGTAGTTTCTTTTATTTAGATGTTTTGTAATAAGCCGGGTAGGATCGTTTGAGCTACTTAAATATTTCCCTTCCATACCCTTACACGTGGCCCCGTTACAACCCTTTTAAAGACCTCTTGATTTGCATTTGTGCCAAAGTAGCTTGATGGATGAATATGTACTTATGAGTGATACTGAGAGCTGTGTGATACTGGCACATCTCTTGCTGGTCCATATATTAAACCGAGATGAGAGATGTTATATTACGAGTGGTATGAGCATGTGTGCCTTAAGCGGAAACAAAGTACACTTGTCTGGGAGGCTCTGTTGTTTTTATTATATCATTTAACCGTATTTGTGAGATGTCAATCTAAAAACAGTGTCAGTCAGGGAAACTGTGTATGATCTTAAACCTTACTAGTATTAATGGCGATAATCTACATACCTATGATGGAGGTCGATGTGCTTTAGAGTTTTGCTTGAGGGCAAGCAAAAGATAAGTGTGGGGATGTGATGGTCGGTTAATTTGTATATGTTTTAGTTCGTTTATTATTTAGTTTTAACTGTTTATTCTAGAACTATTGATGTACATATAAATATACATCTTTTCGGCATCAAATAATCTCTAAAAACTGCAATTTCTATCTAATAACATAGCATAAAAGACTACTTATCATAATAAAACATAATTTCAGGTGAAACCAAGCCCCAAACAAAGAAACAAGTGAAAAGACGAAGAAAACACAAGAAAACGAATAAACACGCCCCCATGCCGAAAGAAACACGCCCCCATGCTTCTAACATAAGAAAAGACAAAATCTGGAAGAAAAAAGCACGGGGCCGTGGACGAGGATACAGCAAAGACAAAAAGAATTGAGCACATGTCACTAAAAAAGCACGGGGCCGTGCTTATCACGCACGGGGCCGTGGACGAGAATACAGAAAAGACAAAAAGAATTGAGCACATGTCACTAAAAAACACGAGGCCGTGCCTACCAACCACGGGGCCGTTGCCACCTCACACAAAAGACAAAACAAATCTGGCACATGTCATAAAGATACACGGGGCCGTGCTCATCATGCACGGGGTCCTGCCTCACCATCCAGATTGCCTATAAATAGTGGCTCATGTTGCATTCATTAAGTGTGCCTTGAAAAGAATTCTCTCCGGTTTTCACTTATAAAAACACACACTAACACTCACTTTGAAGATCTAGTGAAGTGTTTGAAGGTTTGGAGGTCATCACCACTAATCATCATCATCAACCATCATTACCATCATTAACAAGAAAGATTCATCTACATTTGGTTAGATTGTTCCAAGTTTAATCATGTATTTGTTATTATCAATCATCTTAATGTCTATCATCATGCTCATTAAGAGCTAAACTCCTTTTACCATCTAAAATCTATGAAGAAGCTTTGTTTTACTTGATAATTAATCAAGACATATGATGTAGTCTAGTAAAGTACATGGTTATATTACAATTATCTTTTGATGAGAAATGTTTCACCATCTTAAATCACTAATTCAAAGTTGGTGGTTGTCAATATCATTGGCAATCGTTCATGATCGATTCATGTTCTTGAAAGATAGAAATACTTTGATATATTATCGAAACATGGATCCTTATATTGTACTTAGAAATGATGAGATATAAGTTATTGTGTATTTTTCTAAACCTTGGTAATCCGAAAATGGCTTTGCATAGGATATCAAATTAGCCAAAGAAACCATATGTTAACGGAATGTGTAATTATAACCTACTTAAATCAACCAAGGGGAGGTTGTGAGATGAACTACAACCACCCGAAGTTGTTAGAATTAGTATTCAAGAAATTGAATTCAATCCTAATCTTTCTACTTTACGAAACTACTTGCCAACTTAAATTGACATCATTGAGATGGTATGACATTAGGAAAGGGTGGACTTCAAAATGCGCATATCATCTCCTTAGTGCCAAAGATGCTCACTTAAGGTTTAAGGAGCTATCTATCATATGTTGCTACGGCAAGTTTATCACATGTCTACATATTACTTATCAATGTTAAAATGGAGTGGATTCTTGATCTTAGATGGTAACCTTCGCATAATTAAACAACTCCTTTAGAATTTCTTGTCTTGGTCACCTATATATTATATATAAGTATTTACATTTTATTAAAAGTTCAATAATTAACCCCAAAATGACTAAAACCTCCGATTGAAGTAAAACAACGATTTATTATTAGAAACATTTATGTCCACGGATCGATACTTGGTTCTTACCAATACTATTCTACATATACGATAGGCACACTTGCCTATTTTGTGTGTGTTCAGTCTTTGTAGAAATCACTTTTATAAATTTAAAACACGATCTTGTGCAAAAGCTAAATATCCAATCCATCATATTTTATACAAGCCGCGCACACGCACATCAAAGTTTTTGGCGCCTTTGCCGGGGAACGGTACGTTTCTAAGACCGATCCAAGTTTTAATTTAATCATTGTCTATAATTGTACAAATTTTTTACTTCTATTTTATTTTATCTTTATTATACCAAATAATATAATTTTACGGCTAGCCTACTTTTTACCTTTATTTACTCTGCCTTACTTTAGCTTAATTAACTTAGACCTTGGATAGTTTAGAATAGCTTAGCCTAACTTGTAGCTTAATATTAGACTAACCTTTTAGACTAACTTTACCTAACTTTCACATTAGTTTACTTTTGATTTGGTCCCATGTATGTCCTCTACTTTTGAGCCTGAGCTTGTTTCTCCAATTTCTGAACCGGAACGACTCTTTCGTCGACGAACTCGTAAACGGACCACAGAAACCGCCGAAACAAACAAAGACGAATCGGTAACGCCACCACATCAGGAGAAAATCAAACCGAAGAAATGATGGCGGCCCAGAACAATGAGCCGAACATGAGCCAGTATGCCAAGCCAACTCTCGAAGGCTACGGCAATGGAGCGGCTCCACCCGAAATCACCGAAAATTTTGAAATCAAATCAAGCACCATTCATATGGTGGAAAATTCAGTTCAATTTTATGGTCTCCTCGACGAAGACCATCTTTCTCACATATCCCAATTCTTGCAAATCTGCGGAACCTTTAAAATCCAAAACTGTTCAGAAGATCAAATCAAACTCAAACACTTTCCTTTCTCTCTAAGGGGACAAGCCCTAGAATGGATAGAATCTCTTTCTTCTGGTTCCATCACCACTTGGGACCAGATGGTTGAACAGTTTCTCCTCAAATATTTTCCGCCCGATAAAACTGCCAAATACCGAGCCAGCATTACCGGATTCCGGACCGATGATGATGAATCGTTACACACAGCATGGGAAAGATACAAAAGTCTTCTAAGAAGATGCCCACATCATGGACTGAGCGTATGGTTACAAGTTCAAACTTCTTTGACGCACAATCCAGTCAAAACAAACAGGCCATCGACCAAATCGCTGGTGGAGACCTGGGATCCAAATAACCTAACGAAGCATTTGAAGTCCTGGAGAAAGCCGCAAAGAAGAGTTTCGCTTACAACCCACCAAGATCTACACCTACCCATAAAGGAATACACCACGTTGATTCCAACACTCTTGTCACAGCACAGCTTGAAGCCCTTTCTAAAAATTTCGAACAACTTCAAGCCAAACTATCAAAAACCAGACTCACCTGTGACACTTGTGGAGGAAATCATAAGATGAGTGACTGTAAACAAGTCATCAGAGCCATGGAAAAAGTCGATTTCATCGCTCTACAGAACAACGCTTTCAGCAACAACTACAATACAGGATGGAGAAACCACCCGAATTTCAGTTGGAAAGACGGATGTAACACTCAACCTTTATCCGGATTCGAAAAAAGACCAATGAATCAACACTTACAATCTAAACCTCAATACCAAGACCAAAATTCTAGTAGCCATCAAAACCCAAGCTACTCTAAGATCGAAGAAATGTTAATCCAGTTAATGACCAAAACAAATGAAGCAAAAAAGAAAGCCGACTCAAGAGCTGTTGATATCAGCGGAGTATTATTAAAACATGAAGCCGATCTCAAAAGTCAACAAGCATCACTTCAAAACCTAGAAACCCAAATCGGACAAATTGCCAGACAATTATCCGAAAGACTACCTGGCGCTCTTCCAAGCAACACAATCACCAACCCGAATGCAACAGCTAATGCCGTTACACTCAGGAGCGGTACGACCACTGTTGTCTCACCAACTTCAGAATCAGTTATGGAGAAAAAGTCTCCTGATGAAACACAGGAAAAGCTGACCCCGACAAGCATAATTCAGCCTAAGGAGTCAGTCCGAACCTATGTTCCACCTATTCCTTACCCTGGAAGACTGAAGCAGGAGTGATTGGAAACCCAGTATGGGAAGTTTCTAGAACTCTTTAAACAACTCCATATCAACATCCCTTTTGTCGAAGCTATTGCTCAGATGCCAAAATATGCCAAGTTTCTCAAAGAAGTGCTGACAAACAAAAGGAAGCTGGAGGAGCTCTCACATGTCACCCTAAGTGAAGAATGTTCAGCTGTCCTACAAAGCAAGCTACCGACAAAGATGACCGATCCAGGGAGCTTTACTATCCCTTGTCTCATAGGAAATTTATCTGTTAGCAATGCCCTGGCTGACCTAGGAGCTAGTATTAATTTAATGCCTTATGCGGTTTTTGCAAAACTAGGGATAGGAGAACCAAAACCCACCTGCATGAGCATTCAGTTAGCTGACCGATCCGTTAAATATCCTCGGGGCATTGTTGAAAACATGCTTGTCAAAATTGACAAGTTTGTGTTCCCAGTAGATTTTGTGATTCTTGACATGGAGGAAGAGAAAAGTGTACCTTTGATTTTAGGAAGACCCTTTTTAGCCACCGAAGGCTATCATTGATGTTTGCACCGGTAAACTCACTCTCAGTGTCAATGACGAGGTAATCACTTTTGACATAGGAAAATCTATGCAATATCCACAACAGCACGATGACACTTTATATTGTGTTGACATCATAGACTCCATCGTGAGTTGCTATATGCGAGATTCCTCCATAAACACTCCCTTAGAAACACAAGTCTTAGACAAAACACTCAACAAACCCATTTTAGAGAACGAAAATTTCAATAATAACCACCAAGAAGAATCAGAAATGATATGCGAAATCATTGAAAACAATGAAAAATCAAAACCATCAATCGAAGAGCCACCAGCCTTAGAGTTAAAAGAACTACCAAAACATCTCAAATACGCCTTTATAGAGAAAGATTCTCAACTCCCAGTAATTATTTCATCTCACCTTTCTAAAGAAGAGAAAGACGAACTTCTTAAGGTTCTCAAAAACCATAAGACAACTATACCATGGAAGATCATGGATATCAAGGGCATCAGTCCTTCCTTTTGTACTCACAAAATTCTCATGGAAGAAGAATACAAACCTGTGGTCCAACATCAAAGACGTCTCAATACAAACATGCAAGATGTGGTGAAGAAGAAAGTAATCAAACTACTTGATGCCGGATTAATCTACCCGATCTCGGATTCACCTTGGGTTAGTCTTGTTCAGGTAGTACCCAAGAAGGGAGGAATGACAGTCGTAATGAACGAGAAGAACAAACTAATACCAATGAGAACCATTACAGGCTGGCGAGTTTGCATTGATTACCGGAAGCTTAATGATGCCACAAGAAAATATCATTTTCCACTTCCTTTCATACATCAAATGCTCGAACGATTATCTGGAAAAATGTTCTACTATTTTCTTGATGGATTTTCCGAATACTTTCAGATTCCCATTGCTCCTGAAGATCAGGAGAAAACTACTTTTACATGTCCATACGAAACATTCGCCTACCGAAGAATGCCATTTGGACTATGTAATGCTCCAGCCACCTTCCAACGTTGCATGGTGGCCATCTTTCATGAAATGAATGAAAAATCTATGGAGGTTTTCATGGACGACTTCTCAGTCTTTGGAAACTCCTTCGATCATTGTCTAAAAAACCTAGACAAAATGTTAGCTAGGTGTGAAGAAGTAAACCTAGTGCTCAACTGGGAAAAATGCCACTTTATGGTAAAGGAAGGCATTGTTCTAGGACACAAGATTTCTCAAAACGGACTAGAGGTTGATAGGGCCAAAATAGAAACCATATCCAAACTTCCGCCACCAACTTCAGTCAAAGCCATTAGAAGTTTTCTAGGTCACGCAGGTTTCTACCGCCGCTTCATAAAAGACTTCTCAAAAATCTCAAGACCTATGACCAAACTTCTGGAAAAAGACGCACCATTTGCCTTCTCCGAGGAATGTGTTGAGTCATTCAATACACTAAAAGACAAACTTGTCAACGCACCAATCATGACCACACCCGATTGGACCGTTCCATTCGAAATCATGTGCGATGCAAGTGACTTTGCAGTTGGAGCCGTACTCGGACAACGCAAATAAAAACACTTTCACCCAATTTACTATGCCAGTAAAACTCTTAACGATGCACAAGAGAATTAAACCACAACAGAAAAAGAGTTACTTGCCTTTGAAAAATTTAGATCCTACATAGTTCTTTCCAAAACCATAGTTTACACCGATCATGCCGCAGTACGATACCTATTCAACAAACAAGATGCCAAACGTAGACTCATCTGGTGGATCCTACTACTCCAAGAATTCGACATCGAAGTTAAAGACAAGAAAGGAGCAGAAAATGTAGCCGCAGACCACCTTTCACGTTTAGAATGTCCAACTCCCGAGGAACTTCACAAAAAAATGATCAATGATAATTTCCCACATGAAGTCCTCATGCACATTCAATAAGTGATAGAGGAAAAAGACGAAAGTCCTTGGTATGCCGACTTCCAAAATTACTTAGCTTGTAGGATCCTCAGAAAAGGGCTTACCCATCAACAGCGGAAGAAATTCTTCTCCGACCTTAAGTTTTACTTCTGGGAAGATCCATACGTATTTAGGATTGGGGCGGATCAAGTCATTCGTAGGTGCGTAGCATGCAAGGAGGCCTTAGACATTCTCAAACACTGTCATGAAGGACCTACTGGTGGGCACCACTGTACCGCCACTACGGTCAGAAAAGTGTTTGATGCAGGATTTTTCTGGCCCACTATATACAAAGATACACATGCTTTGATCCAAGCATGCGATGCTTGTCAAAGAGCCGGGAACATCTCATCAAAAAATGAGATGGCTCAAAAGGGCACTCAAATTTGTGAAATCTTTGATGTATGGGGGATGATTTCATGGGGTCATTTCCAAACTCATTCGGAAATAAATACATCCTGGTAGCAGTCGACTACGTATCTAAATGGGTAGAAGCACAAGCTCTTCCCACCAACGATTCCCGAGTAGTTGTAAGATTTCTGAAAAAGTTACTCTCAAAATTCGATACTCCAAAAGCTCTCATCAGCGACAGAGGTACTCACTTCTGTAACACCCTGATGGACAAGGTCTTGGCACGATATGGGGTCCATCACCGACTGCTAACACCATATCACCCGCAGACCAGTGGGCAGGTGGAAGTCTCAAATCGAGGAATTAAGAGAATTTTGGAAAGAAGTGTGGGGATGAATCGCAAAAATTGGGCAGAAAATTTAGATGACGCATTGTGGGCCCTCAGGACGGCTTACAAAACTCCCATAGGAACGACACCCTTCAAGCTCGTTTACAGGAAGGCATGTCAACTACCAGTAGAATTAAAACACAAAGCCTACTGGGCCCTTAGAGCAGTGAATTTTGATCTAACGTCCGCCGAAGCAAACCGGGAAGATCAAATTAGTGAGCTCAAGGAACTGAGAACAATGGCCTATGAAAATTCCTGGTCCTATAAGGAGAAGACTAAACGCATACACGACGCTCATTTAAAAGGAAATAAAAAATTTCAAACTGGCGATCGTGTACTGTTATACAACGCTCGTTTACGTCTTTTCCCAGGAAAACTGAAATCCCGATGGACAGGTCCATACGTAGTTGAAACAGTTTTTTACTACGGAACCATCGAAATTTCAAATTCAACCGGCCAAAAGTTCAAGGTAAATGGACATCGATTAAAACCATATATCGACGGTCTACTTAAAGAAGTGTTGGAGGTATTAACCCCCTCCAAACTTCTTGATTAAAGAAATTAGGGAAATAAGGTCTGGCCAAGACCTTCTCAAAACTAGGCCTTGTAAAAAAAATTATAAAATATAAAAATCACGGGGGCGTGCTCTCAAAAGCACGGTCCCGTGCCTAAAAATGCGGGGCATCTATGCTGGAAAAATCTCAGTCGGACTGGCTTGTAACATAATTGTCAGAACAAAAACACGGGGGCGTGCTTCCAAAAGCACGGTGTCGTGCTTGGTTTTCTGTTTGGTTATAAAAGGCACCTTGTGTCATTGCATTTCTTGCATAAACCAAATCCAAAACCAAAAACATCTGAAAATTCAGCATGCCAATTGAGATGAATGAAGCAATTCCCGTTTCCCGACATCCGAGAAACGATGCCCGCCATGTTTCCAAAACCGAGCTTCTCTTGAAACTTCAAGAACTCGTGAAAGAACTCACCAAAATGAATCTCCTTGAGGAGATGCGTCTCGTGCAACTCACCGAATCAGTGGAAAACGTGAAAATGGAACTCCGAGACATCAACGAGCAACTCCAGTTTCAAGTTCTCAGTTTCACGTATTTTCCACCACCATGACCATTCGGAGGAGGAGAGCATTTCGGGGAGCTCTAGGAAACTTAATTTTATGCTTTTATGGGTAAACAAGTGCATTAAGCACAATGTGTTAGGACTTAGGGCTTAACCCGATTATTTTCTTTTCATAAGAAACCCGGGCTTATCCCGAAATTGTTCTAGGATCTTTAATTAATGAAAAGTAATTTTTGGATAACCAAACTTCCAAATTATCACAATAAACGTCATTCTAAAAATTCTGGATCTTGAATCATGTTGAAAATTTAAAAGAAAAATCACTGTGACAAAATGCATGGGTCGTGCTTTCCTAAGCATGAGGCCGTGGTCACCCCAGAATATTCAGCATGATACGCGCTGACTCCGTACAATTCTCTGACTCGGAAACATTTATTCCTATAGCAGCACGGGGCCATGCTTCTAAAAACACGGTGTCGTGTTCAACTTTCCAGTCTTTATATAATGCATGCATAAATTCA
The DNA here is from genome assembly GCF_021521415.1 of Bidens hawaiensis. Lineage (NCBI taxonomy): Eukaryota > Viridiplantae > Streptophyta > Magnoliopsida > Asterales > Asteraceae > Bidens > Bidens hawaiensis. The sequence goes on along the minus strand of NW_027491035.1, from coordinate 238,833 downwards.
CTATTCCATTCACACCAAACAAAAACTACCTAAATGGAAGGAAAACGGGTTGAATGGAAGCCAGTGAAAAAGGGGAAACAACATGAATCTTCCTTCCTCGAGGAACAAGTCATGCGACTCCAATGCATCGTAAGAGATCAAGTTGAGAGCAACATGCAATCCGAAGCTCGAGTAATCGAGTTAATTAACAAAGTCGACCTGCTTAGGTACGAAAACTTCCATGTTGTGGATGGCCACCACAAGGATGTGACTACTAAACTTAACTTTCTCAACCGAGAAATCGTCACGCTCAACAAAAAGCTTGACGAACTTTTGGAAGCAAGCGAGCACCACCACACATCCAGGACTTGTTCGGGGGTGGTGGCCGTTGAAGTTTTGACTTTGTTTCATGTTTAAGTTGTTCCCGCTAGTACTATGTCTTAGGATCCGAGAATTGTTGTACTTTTCATTTCATCTATCTTTAATTATGTTTTTAGTTTTATGTTTTTAATGAAAATTAGGATGTTTAAATTACCAAGTTTAAAATAACCAGAAAATAAAAACCCAGTTAAAAACAAACCAGCTCAACAAATAAGCAAAACAATACTGTCTGCACTACACAGCACGGTATCGTGCTTCTTAATGCACGGGGCCGTGTTTTTGGTCAAACAGCAGTTACGAGTTTTTACTTAATAAAATAACTTTCTCACACAACCAACCCTATTTTTCACTGCATTATGAACCGAAAAACGCCGACATTCAATTGTTTTGCTAATTTCTTCATCGATTCATCAATTCTAAACCTAAGGTATGTTAATTTAACAACTGTATTTGTCATTCTAGGTTTAGATTAACCCTAGAATTGTTCAAATCGACCAAATCGGGTCAAAACCCGAAAAGGGTATGGGTTATTATGCTTGATTATGATGAATAGATTGTTGAATGTTGAATGGTTAGGGTTTAATTGAAAGAAACAATTCGGGTTTTTGGGTTTTGACATAAATACCCAACTTACCATTAAACCCAATTGATATAACCGGTTAGAAACGAGGGTTCGAGTCTGAGTAAGTTAAATATCAATATTAAAAACACGAGCCGTGCCCGAAACAACACGAGTAGTGGTCAACCAAAAGTCAAACATCATAGGAACTTAACCAGAAGCGGCAGCACGATACCGTGCTTCTGAAAGCACGCCGCCGTGCTTTGCATTCTGTTTCAGCAAAATGAAAATTTTCCGTGAGTTTTGACTAATTTAAGTGTAAATTGCAGATGGCTGAGTATGGGGAGAATTTTCATGCATTCCTAGTCTTCGGAAACCGCAAAACAAAGGACCGATCGGCAAACGAAAGATTAACGTACCTCAACAATAGATATCCAGAAGCCCACTTCCGTGCATGTGAAGACACCCTAAGAAACGTAAACCAATGGGACCGCTATCAAAGCATTGTGAGGGGACCTTGGAGACGGGTTTTTAACCAGACAGGGGATTCAGTGACGGAACTCACAAAAGAATTCCTAGCCTCGTTCAACTTTAAGAAGAAAAAGTTTGACATGTGGGATACCAAGGAAATCGAGTTCCGTTGTGGGGGTGTTTGGCATACAACTTCTGTTACCCAACTGAGGATTGATTTGGGTATTTACACGGCCGAGGAACTGACACCGACATCTGGTTCGAAGCAAAACAACATTTACAGATGAAGGTGACGATGATGAAACCGTAATAGGTGCCATAAGGGAAGAAGCTTGGGAACAATTGAGTTATGGAACAACAACGTATAGACCAAGCGTCTCTAAAAGCACAGCCATGTGTGACCTGCTAATGAGGTACATCCACCGTTTGCTGAGTCATACCGTTAACGCTAGAGGACAGAGTGAGGGGGTTGTTAACCTGAAGGATCTTTAGGCATTATACTGCATGAAAAACGAAATACCATGCAATATCACTATGCTATTTTGCAAACTTTTCATGAAAAATGCTACTGCCCGAGGAAATTCCCCGATCAGGCCAATGGTGCAGACACAGAAGGAACTCCAAGCCCAGACACGATCGCTCTCAACCTTGATTATTGTGAGAGCATGCAGATGGTTCAGCAAATCAGCCCGGGTGTGTGGAGATTTTGTGATAAGAACAACCAAGTTTGGGATCCAGAAGACCCGTCAAAGATGATGATACAGGATGTGCACGAGAGACGACAATCACCGCCCAGACAATACGGCTGCCGCACTTACCATCAGAGAGGAGGCCCATCTTCATCAGGGGTCGGCCCTAGCTCATCACATGATAGCCGATACTCTTTCGAGGGTATATTTGGACTTATTGATCAGTTCTCAGCTAACACTACCGCCTCATTTAACAGGATAACAGAGCATATGGCTGCCTCAGATGCACAACGAGCAGCCAAATATGCAGAGACGAGACGAGGTAGGTCAGGCATGGGCACGGGTTGGTAGTATTTTATGAACTTATTATGTGTGTTCTAAACAATTTACTTTTTGTCGTACTTGTTTGTTTATTTTTATGTTGGTTTGGATATTTTATGGCCGGGGGAGCCAAAGACATTATGCTAGGTACTAATTTAGCCCGGTAGGGCAAGGGATGGATGATTTCATACCCAATTTTCAGCAGTTTATGCTTGGTTGTTTGTGGATGTGTGCAGTTTTATATTATACAGGTACAAAAACAAGAAAACGGACGAAAAATAGGGGACGCTCTGTCAAAATTTAGTTAACCCGTAGAGAAGTAACTCTCCATTTTAACCCATAATACTTAATTAGAATATTTATATTTTCATAAATCTTGTCACATTGAGGACAATGTGAGATTCAAGTGTGGGGAGGGGAATTACTTGACCAAATTATTTGTCCAACAAATTATAAAAATTCTCTGAAACAAATATTTTTGCAGTAAAACAAAGATTACTTAAAACCTAAAGAGAAAACCAAGAAATTTTTTTTTTTTTGCAAACAACCAATCACTATAAAAGTGAAAAAGTAAAAGAAGTTTTGTAATATTGAGAATAAATTTATGCAAAATATGGCGTTAATACCCAATTCCTCCGTTACTGTGAGATTAACCTCATGCCATATAAATAATTTTTTCGGAAGCTTTGAGTGAGCATATGTTTCATGTGATTTAGAACTTGTCGCAATTATTCATTTCAAGACCGCATGAAGCGTCGTATAAAGAAAAAGGTAATATCTACACAATTCCATCAAACCCATTATCAAATTACAAAACCCAAAAATCCGATCACCTTATCCACTTTCACCGGTAAAATACAACATTGGTCTTTTACCGGCAGACCCTAAAGAACTGGAAATGCATTCTTTCGATTTCAATTTACTTGCTGCATACACCTCACAAAACCTACGTTGCCTCCAGAACTTAGGGAGAGAATCTTTCTCTTTAGCAATGAGGTGAGGAAAAAGTGGCGCCAAAACGAACAAAGGCCACCATTCTGTGGAATTTCCAAAAACGCAATGAAGATAAGAGAAAAAAGATATGAACGATGTTTAGGTTGCGGAAACTGGTCCAACGAAGGAAAATGTAGAAAAAGTCAAACTCAGTCTCAGCATGAATATACCGAACTAATGAGGGTGGGGGCTATTAGGCTCAAAGCCGAACGATCCATTAGAGTTGGAAGTTATATTCTATATAGGATTGAGGAAGAATTAATCCACATCCTCGATAAAACAGGTCTTGACGATCTGACCTTAAAAGAGTCATTAGGTATATAATGTCAAAAAAATAAAAACTCTCGAAGAAAAGGAGCTAACCGTTGAAGACATCTCAAAACTCCCGAAAAACAGTGGAAGTTGTATTTACCATTAAACTTTGAACCACCACAAAATAACAATCCCTACTCACACTAAACCGAAACCCCTTTTTACCTTCTGATCTATGCAACCCTTAAAAAGGTGGAGATTTGAACTTGTTACAAGCTTATTTATTACAGGTTGCATTTTGACTAAGAGTGTTCACATACATACATCACAGGTATGATCAGATATAAAACCGAGAGTTAGTGAACATTTTGAGAACGTGACGTTTTGCATAAACGGAAGCTCATAAAAACAAAAGTTCTCTCTTATTTATCACTAACATAAAGATTGGTTATTTTGTTTCATCTTCTTGGAGCTCATTAAGGAATAGCTATAACCTAAATTTGCTGTTTTTTAGAGGATATTTATAAGAAGATTGCTTGAGGACAAGCAATGTTCAAGTGTGGGGATGTTTGATGTACATATAAATATACATCTTTTCGGCATCAAATCATCTCTAAAAACTGCAATTTCTATCTAATAACATAGCATAAAAGACTACTTATCATAATAAAACATAATTTCAGGTGAAACCAAGCCCCAAACAAAGAAACAAGCGAAAAGAAAAAGAAAAACAGAAGAAAACACAAGAAAACGAAGAAACACGCCCCCATGCCTCAAGAAACACGCCCCCATGCTTCTAACATAAGAATAGACAAAATCTGGAAGAAAAAAGCACGGGGCCGTGCTTATCACGCACGGGGCCATGGACGAGGTTACAGAAAAGACAAAAAGAATTGAGCACATGTCACTAAAAATGCACGGGGCCGTGCTTATCACACACGGGGCCGTGGACGAGAATACAGAAAAGACAAAAAGAATTGAGCACATGTCACTAAAAAACACGGGGCCGTGCCTACCAACCACGGGGCCGTTGCCACCTCACACAAAAGACAAAACAAATCTGGCACATGTCATAAAGATACACGGGGCCGTGCTCATCATGCACGGGGTCGTGCCTCACCATCCAGATTGCCTATAAATAGTGGCTCATGTTGCATTCATTAAGTGTGCCTTGAAAAGAATTATCTCCGGTTTTCACTTATAAAAACACACACTAACACTCACTTTGAAGATCTAGTGAAGAGTTTGAAGGTTTGGAGGTCATCACCACTAATCATCATCATCAACCATCATTACCATCATTAACAAGAAAGATTCATCTACATTTGGTTAGATTGTTCCAAGTTTAATCATGTATTTGTTATTATCAATCATCTTAATGTCTATCATCATGCTCATTAAGAGCTAAACTCCTTTTACCATCTAAAATCTATGAAGAAGCTTTGTTTTACTTGATAATTAATCAAGACATGTGATGTAGTCTAGTAAAGTACATGGTTATATTACAATTATCTTTTAATATAGCGCTTACAGGAGGCAACCCGGGGTTTGTAAGTGTCTGTCCAGTTTTGTTTTTATTTTATTGAGTCTTGTACTTAATGTCGTCTCGAGTTTTGTGCAGTAAACGCCAAGTGTGGGGAAGCTCGTTGAAGAATGGCAAATTAGTGAAATTCGGTAAGCATTGGTTTAACACACGTCACTCCAGGTATGTAAAGGTATTTTGAGTTTTTAACGTGTCCAGGGTGATGTCGGGATGCCAAAACAGGTGCGTTTTGGGAAAATTAAAATTCTGATTTATGGACCCACCGCGGTACGCGATGGGCATGGCATAACACCCCATCGCGATACGCGATGGGGTTAAAACCCTAATTTCTCCTAATTGGGTGGCGGTACGCGCCCATGACTTTTAAACCGATCACGTACCGCGATGAGTTTTGGAACACTGCCTGACCCGATTAATAATAAAACCAACTCTTCTTCTTCCTTCTTTCTTTCTTCTTCGTCTTCCCTGCTCGCTCTCTCTCTCTCTCTCTCTTCCCGTCTTTTCTTCTTCTCCGGCGAACATAACCACCATCTCCGTATCCCACCTACCATCACCATCCAACCACCACCACCCCGCCGTCTACCCCTGTCACCACCGTCCTCTCCCTCCTTTCCTACCACCACATACCCACCACCGCAGCACCACCTCCGTCTAACCCCTGTCAACCACCACACCCCCGTCGTATCCCTCCCATCTCCGATCTCTATACACCACCACCACCTCACACCATCACAGTCACCACCCACCTCTGCCGTACCCCATCTCCGACCACCACCCACTGACCCCCTTCACCACTGCAGGCCACCCGTAGTACCACCGTTTCCGTTATCTATTTTGCTCTCAATCTATATTCCCGACATTGAGGTACGTGTTTCGGTTATTCAATTTGTTGGATACTTGTGTAAATTGATATGGGCTTTCGGTATTATGTTCGTGTGTTAGTTTGTTAAATTAGGTGGTGGGATTTTCGGATCGATATGGTATTTATGAACATGGTTGAGTTACCGGGTGTTCGGGACATTGGTTCGGATTATTTTTCGTTACTTTGGGATTATGGTTTACGGGTTGTTCGGGTTGGTTATTCGGTCGACTTATCGAGATTGTTGAATGTGACGAGTCGGGTTTTGAGGTTCACATTTAAAAATCATTATTTTATTATAAAATTAATGATAGTGTTTGTTCGATATTAAACGATTTATGTGAACGTATTTTTTAAAAAATATATTATTAATATTTCAAAACCCGAATCGACATATCAGTTGTTTGCTTCGAGACAGTTAATTTGTATGTTAGCTAGTTCGAGTCACTTAGTTTTTGTTTTGTTTTGTTGGTTGTTTGTTGTTAATCGAGTTGTGTCAAGTCACGTTTGTTTGTGTTTTGTTAATCGAGTCTCGGGGATACCTTGACAGTTTGAATTGTTAATTGATTACCCGCCCGTACTCAATCTCCATTCGGGCGGGTTAATCTGGTTTTTAGAAATACGCACAGGGTATCCCCAAAATTTTTGTCTTTATTTATTTTTATTTTAATATTTTATTAATATTTTAGTATTATTTTATTATGTGGGACGACCGCAACCGAAATGCTATACGGTCGTCACCACATCGCATGTTTACATATTTAACTTGCTTGATTGATTTTGCAGATATGGCTAATGCACCAGCGCCTGCACGGCGCAAGAGGCAGCGGACTGACCCTCGTGTCATCCGCTATGACAGTGATGAGGTGCAGATAGTCGAAGGCATCGAGCCAGCAGATATTATGGGTGATGGACGTACTCCTCATCAGGTTCTTCTATTTTATTTCACATCAGAGGAGTACACCAGATTGCATCGGATCCGACAGATGCAGCTTCTTCACCACCGTTCATTTAATTGGACATTGCTGCGTCAGTTGGAGATTGACACCCAGGTACAGGCACTATTGACTGCTCCGTGGGCAGATGTGCTTGCGTGTGACTCGACTCCGTATGTCGAGCTCACACTTGAGTTTTATTCGACCTTTGACTTTACGCACACGGAGTTCAGTGAGCCACGTGCGGTTTCATTCTCACTGGGACGGCAGTTGTACGAGATGTTTGTCCCAGATTTCGCGGTGGCCACTGGATTTTATACGGCCGAGCAGGTTCAGGCGCCTGCCTTACTCCAGAGCATACGTGGTTACACGACACATGCTCAGGACCCCCGTGAGCACTGGCTCACGGAGGCCTAGCTATGCCAGTATTGGGAGGAGATCGCCGACGGGGCCCACTCTAGTGATGTTGTGGAGTCGTCTATTAGGGACCCCGTCCATCGCTACATTCACAGGATCGTTGCCTGTACTTTCGTCGGCCGACATTCGGGCCACGAGAAGTGCAGCAACTTAGAATTAATGTGCTTATATTCCATCCTTGGCCAGCGTCCGGCCAATGTGGCGATGCTCCTGCTCGCGTCATTCGCTCGGGGTAGCATACATCAGGGATCCTCGGCACACTTACCTTTAGGGCCTTATATTACGAGATCGCCGAGCAGCTTGGGGTTTTTGAGCGTTATCCGACTAGATATTTTACGCGGGGGCAAGCTGTAGGCGTTTTTGGACTACTGGAGGCCCGTCGGGTCGGGATCATTGAGGAGCATGATCCAGTAGCTTTAGTCCCGGTCAGACAGGGTTCACAGGCACCACCACCAGAGGGATCGGAGGCTGCAGTTTCTCTTCAGAGAGGTATTCCGACACTCCAGCAGCGTCGTCCGACTCCGCATAGCTTGCTACCGCGGCAGCAGCATCCACTCCGAGAGGCAACAGCATCTTCCTCACGCCAGCCACAGCAGCTAGTCACATTGGCTATGATTTATCAGCAGCAGCAGCAGATTTTTGAGACCATGTAGGCTCAGCGAGAGGAGACGCGGATCCACTTGTCCCGCCATGATGACTACTTTCGTTTATTATTTGTTTCTTCGCAGGTACCGCTCCCACAGTCGTTGATCATCGCGGTGGACCCGCCAGTGGATCGGCAGGATGTGGCAGATGATGATCCGCCAGTATAGTAGCTTTTTGGTTACCCTTTTTCACTTTATTTTGTTTTATTACTATCATGGCCTGTATTATATTATATTATATTATATTTTGGGGATTCATGTATGGGTAACTGGTTGGGCTTATATGTTCATATATCTTTTGATTGCTGCTGTATTTGATTTTATTTGTATATTTTGTTGTAATCGAACTTTGTGGGTGTAGTTCACTATAAACCCTCACGAGACCCCACTCGTCCTCCCGGTCTACCGGAGGGTTTACAGGGCTTGTTGCATACGCTAAATGCAATCGTGATTCCTACGAAAGTGAGTTAGGTCTTTTAACATTTTTAACTAATTTAACAGAATTTATTACGAAACGAATTAATTTGACTCGGTAATTGTTTTAATAAAATTAACAAATATTCATTTTCATAACTCTTAAAAGACCTATGTCTTACACTTGTGAGAAACTTGCTTTTACACATCTCGAGATTTTGCAGGTTTGATTGTCAGTTTGGTAATTGGATGAGACGAGAGTACATGAGTGTTTTTGGGAGTTCACGAGCCGACTGGTCCTTCTCCAGTCACGTTCATATCAGGTGATTTCAGTTTCATAATTTAATTTTGTTTATTATTTTAAACGTTAAAAGTGTAATTGTATAATTGTTAGTAGAACCGCCACACATGAGCCCCGAAATTTTAAAATTGCTTAATAGTCAAAAAGTTAATTTCAACCCCGTCCCTCAAATGTTAATTAGTCGCTTTATCTATTTTAACTTTGAGGACAATGTTAAGTGTTCTTAAATTGAGGACAATGTAAACCTCAAGTGTAGGGATGGGAGAAATTTGAAAAATTTTAGCCCGATAGTACCTCGAAGAGTGTTCAGAAACCAAAGTTGTTAACTGTTAATTATTGACATTAATGCCAAGTCATAGGTTTCTGGTCATGGTTGGTTTTTCAGCGTCTCATTAGTCTTACTCACAAATGTTTTTATAACGAGAAGTTGAAAATGGGGTCGTTTAGGCGGGGATAACGAGTCGTGGGGACAAGTACACATGTTTATATCGTCAACCCTATTCCTCTAGTACGTGTGTGAGTTGACCCAAATATATATAATACACATATAATATATAGTACACACATGTCATTTGAGTGCTTTCACTGATGTTCATGGATTATGGGATCACAGTTGGCAAAATGCAAAAGTGATAGAGGCAACTAGGTTAAGCCTCGTCTGGATGAGCATGAGTGTGGGTACTGGGGGGTTGGGGCCTCATACATTATACATATGAGGATGGTTAATGTGAGGGGCGGGGGGGTTGGGTCCCTTAGAAAACATTTCTTGGACTTATTTTTCGTTTGTTTAACCCCGACATTATGTTACGAAACAATCCGGCTTACTAGGTTTATTTGTAACGGTAATAGTATTTGTTTTTTATTTTGTATTTGTATTTGTCCTATTGTTAAGCATCACGTTATTATGCTTAAAAAAATGTCTGTTTATATTCAGTTTTGTATTCTGTAGTCCGTTAAAGTTCGTTTATGTTAAAAAAAATTGTGAAATCAGTATGTTGTTAGTTTGCTTGGTTAGATGTATATAATCAGTCAGGTAGTTGTATAGTAGTTTCTTTTATTTAGATGTTTTGTAATAAGCCGGGTCAGATCGTTTGAGCTACTTAAATATTTCCCTTCCATACCCTTAAACATGGCCCCATTACAACCCTTTTAAAGACCTCTTGATTTGCATTTGTGCCAAAGCAGCTTCATGGATGAATATGTACTTATGAGTGATACTGAGAGCTGAGTGTTGGCACATCTCTTGCTGGTCCATATATTAAACCGAGAGGAGAGATGTTATATTACGAGTGGTATGAGCATGTGTGCCTTAAGCGGAAACAAAGTAAACTTGTCTGGGTGGCTCTATTGTTTTTATTATATCATTTAACCGTATTTGTGAGATGTCAATCTAAAAACGGTGTCAGTCAGGGAAACTGTGTATGACCTTAAACCTTACTAGTATTAATGGCAATAATCTACATACCTATGATGGAGGTCGATGTTTGCTTTAGAGTTTTGCTTAAGGGCAAGCAAAAGATAAGTGTGGGATGTGATGGTCGGTTAATTTGTATATGTTTTAGTTCGTTTATTATTTAGTTTTAACTGTTTATTCTAGAACTATTGGTGTACATATAAATATACATCTTTTCGGCATCAAATAATCTCTAAAAACTGCAATTTCTATCTAATAACATAGCATAAAAGACTACTTATCATAATAAAACATAATTTCAGGTGAAACCAAGCCCCAAACAAAGAAACAAGTGAAAAGATGAAGAAAAACAGAAGAAAACACAAGAAAATGAAGAAACCCGCCCCCATGCCAAAAGAAACCCGCCCCCATGCTTCTAACATAAGAAACGACAAAATCTGGAAGAAAAAAGCACAGGGCCATGGACGAGGATACAGAAAAGACAAAAAGAATTGAGCACATGTCACTAAAAAAGCACGGGGCCGTGCTTATCACGCACGGGGCCGTGGACGAGAATACAGACTAGACAAAAAGAATTGAGCACATGTCACTAAAAAACACGGGGCCGTGCCTACCAACCACGGGGCCGTTGCCACCTCACACAAAAGACAAAACAAATCTGGCACATGTCATAAAGATACACGGGGTCGTGCTCATCATGCACGGGGCCGTGCCTCACCCTCCAGATTGCCTATAAATAGTGGCTCATGTTGCATTCATTAAGTGTGCCTTGAAAAGAATTATCTCTGGTTTTCCCTTATAAAAACACACACTAACACTCACTTTGAAGATCTAGTGAAGAGTTTGAAGGTTTGGAGGTCATCACCACTAATCATCATCATCAACCATCATTACCATCATTAACAAGAAAGATTCATCTACATTTGGTTAGATTGTTCCAAGTTTAATCATGTATTTGTTATTATCAATCATCTTAATGTCTATCATCATGCTTATTAAGAGCTAAACTCCTTTTACCATCTAAAATCTATGAAGAAGCTTTGTTTTACTTGATAATTAATCAAGACATGTGATGTAGTCTAGTAAAGTACATGGTTATATTACAATTATCTTTTGATGAGAAATGTTTCACCATCTTAAATCACTAATTCAAAGTTGGTGGTTGTCAATATCATTGGCAATCGTTCATGATCGATTCATGTTCTTGAAAGATAGAAATACTTTGATATATTATCGAAACATGGATCCTTATATTGTACTTAGAAATGATGAGATATAAGTTATGGTGTATTTTTCTAAACCTTAGTAATCCGAAAATGGCTTTTCTTAGGATATCAAATTAGCCAAAGAAACCATATGTTAACGGAATGTGTAATTATAACCTACTTAAATCAACCAAGGGCAGGTTGTGTGATTGTGTGATGAACTACAACCACCCGAAGTTGTTAGAATTGGTATTCTGAAATTGAAGTCAATCCTAATCTTTCTACTTTACGAAACTACTTGCCAACTTAAATTGATATCATTGAGATGGTATGACATTAGGAAAGGGTGGACTTTAAAATGCGCATATCATCTCCTTAGTGCCAAAGATGCTCACTTAAGGTTTAAGGAGCTATCTATCATATATTGCTACGGCAAGTTTATCACATGTCTACATATTACTTATCAATGTTAAAATGGAGTGGATTCTTGATCTTAGATGGTAACCTTCGCATAATTGAACAACTCGTTTAGAATTTCTTGACTTGGTCACCTATATATTATATATAAGTATTTACATTTTATAAAAAGTTCAAAAATTAACACCAAAATGACTAAAACCTCCGATTGAAGTAAAACAACGATTTATTATTAGAAACATTTGTGTCCACGGATTGATACTTGGTTCTTACCAATACTTTTCTACATATACCATAGGTACACTTGCCTATTTTGTGTGTGTTCAGTCTTTGTAGAAATCACTTTTATAAATTTAAAACATGATCTTGTGCAAAAGCTAAATATCCAATCCATCATATTTTTTACAAGCCACGCACACGCACATCAACTATCGATACTTCATACGTGCTTTATTGGATTTCAGGTCATAGGCGTTAAAATACTCAGTATGGACCTGTTGTGACACGGAATGAAGATCCGGGATGTCCAGCACGCAAAACTATGAAAAGATTGAAGTTTGGTGTAGCAGAGTCCCATCGCGGTACGCGATGGGTTTATTGAAGTCCCCATCGCGTACCGCGATGGGTGATAAAAAAAAAACGTTGACTCTGGTACGCGATGGGCCATAGAAGACCCTGTCGCGTACCGCGACGGGAGGTGAAGACGGGATTTTTTTAGTTTATATCATCTTTTTCATCCTAGAAAACCCTAACTCCGTTTTTGAAGAATAGAAACGACTTCCAGCAGTTCAATAGGCGATTCCACTATCCTAGCTTCTGTCAAGACCATATCTATGATCCATATCATCTATACTGACAATTTGATGATGTCGCGGCTCAGCTAATCTCCTAGAATCGCACCCAGGATGTATAGTTTGTAACATTTACAGTTTTTCTCATGTGATTAAGAATACTTGTGTTTTGTTATTGATGATTAATATATGATTATTGATGTTTGGTATTTTTGAGTGTTCGGCCGGTTTAGGTTTACGTTGGTCTGAACGATCTGTTACCAACCTAGATAATTAGTCATATAACTGTTTGGTTAGATTGAATACGATAAAACATACAATTACCCTTAACTGAGTCACACTGGCAAGGACTGTTTGATAACCAGTGTCGTGTATAAAGTAATTGTTGATGTCTAAGGTTTTGTCTGATTGATCAGTTTTTAGTTAATCGTTAATAATTAATCTGTTAGGTTGCATGAGATACCGTTGGTTGCTTACTTGAATTCCCGGGTGTGATTTGCTTTGTTAAATGTTTGAAATTCGTTTACTTGTTCATTGCTTAGTTCTCTACATCTACTAAAAATTGCTTGTGTGATCAGCACTAAAAAACCAGTCACTTCATAATTAGAAATCTGTTACACGAATACATTGACCACATACTTCTTGTGATACGATACCCTTCTTGCTCTAACTATTTAGAATAATTAGGTTTTTGATTGACTCAAACGACGGTCATCAGAGCACGTAACACTGCAATGAACGTAACGAAACGCATCACCGTTTCAACGTCCGCGATCGACAATCAACGCAAGGATTTTACCAACACTCGGGTTTTACCGATCACAAGCTTTACGAGTACCGCTATTTTTAAAAAAATATGTTAGATTGACGAATTTTCTTTTTAAGTTTAGAATATGTACCGTATCGAACATATCCAATACCAACTGTATTTGTAATTGACTCAGTGGGCGTCACTGCTACAACACCTAGGATTTATCAACCGAATACGTTGCGCAACAAAAAGGTAAATCGATAGTTATATCTATATGAATGTGTATGATAATGTATTTTATATTATCAAACTAGGTTTTTTTACCAAGCGCAATGCGCCGCAACAACGTTAAAACTTGAGTGTCGGTAAAACCTGAGAGTTACTAAGATGGGTCGATTTGAATTTGGTGCTGGTTTAAAAATGTTATTTTGACTTAACTAAAATATAAATATTATTCATACCGCTTAAAAATAAGTGACGATAGACATTTATTTATTCACTACCTAATGATTAATATGTATAAAAAAAACATTTATACTTTGTAATAGTAAACCTTCAATACACACAGCCACATAAAATAACCAAAAGACTTTGTGCGCACACAGGGACAAAAAATTGGCATTAAAAAAACCTCAAACCTACAAATGTAAAAAACATAAACCCCAAAAAAACACTTAATTATAAGTTGCCATAAATTGGTTGTGGCTCAATGATAGAGTATTCACTTTACTAGTGAGAGGTAGGGTTCAAACCTCACTATCACCAATTTATAGGGAAGATATGAGGGATGACCATGGCTTGCCATGGTTCGAGTCCTGATCTCACCCGGTTTTATCGGCTCCTCCCTGTCATGCCATTTGGCGAGCGTGGGGGTCGGGTTTTATCCAGTGAATCCCTCAATAGGTGGACTGCTAGGGGCTTCGTCCGTCTGGACTAGTGGCCGTCTCGGGCTACCTTTAGCCAATGGGGGCCGTGTACGAAGTACCCGGCGTTACTTAGTTGGTCATTCAAAAAAAAATTCTAAGTTGCCACATAACATACAAACAACAGACAACATCAGTCTCAGAATCGACAGACAAATCAAATACAAGAACAAAGAGAGACGAAAAAACCCATCTTATAATCTGAAACAACATCATATTTGAAGACACAAGATGGACACCAGCAAAAAGTCAATAAATTACACAAGATGCCCAGGGGCGGTGTAACATCCTGAAAATATCCATACCAATTTTGTCAATTTAGAAAATTGAGGGACTAATAAATCATTTAGCTAAAAATATATGAGAGTGACACATGTCCTATGACTCACATGGTGACAACACAAAAGGACACCTGACATCAAATAACAACTCATACTTTCACAAAGTGACATGTGGCTAGTGACTAATCAATATAAATGTCATATGTCAACACTAAGTAGCACGACTCATCACAAGAGTGACATATGACGAATGGTGGTGATTGACGGTCTGACAGGGTATGACTATAAATAGTGAGTATGGTTCTTCATTTTTGTCATCATGAACACCAAATCATTTCTTTTTCTAAAATATCTCTCTCTACCTCGGTTTCCGTGCCCTCGACCATATAATACTATCCTCGTAAACCGTGCCCATAATCGTTTGCCTCCTCGAAGTTTGTGCCAACCAAGAAGATAGTCGACGGCTCGCCTCGAAATGCAAGCCGAAAAATCCCGACGCCCGACGTCGACTCGATTCGCGTTCCAAAGAAGTTGATCAAGAATACCTCGATAAACGTGCGAGTGCAGAAGTACTGCCCAAGAGTCTAAGTGATTACTAAGCCAATCGAGGTTGGGGTTCTGCCCAAATAAATTATTATTAAATTATTAAATTGGCTTAGACCCTAGTTGAGGGTATACTCGATACCGCGAAAGTATAAAAGAAAATTATAATTTGCTAAGAGATATTGATATAAATAGTTATTTGTTATTGATAAAGACATTATTTAAGTTTATTAAATAAATAAGAAATAAAGTATACGTTTCTTCGAGAAGAAGAAACATAGTGTTTAGAAAGATAAATAGTCAAACTAGAGGCTCATACATGTTTAATAAAGAAAAGATGATTTGAACTAAAAGTTCGAAAAGAAAAGATAATCAAGGTAAAGATTATGCGATTAAATACTAAAGGTCTAAAGCTTGATTGTTAATCTAGAAATAACAAACTGTTATACTCGTACTATAAGTCCGAGGTAACAAAAAAGATAAAGAAAATCAGTGAAGTGAAGCTGATAAAACAAAAGGTGAATACGCCCTAAACTTTTACACACTCTTTTAGAGACAGAATGTTTGCATAGGATCTATGAATCATTAAAACCTTATGTTACAATAATAAGAAACGGACACTCTGATTAAAAGTATATATTTGTCTGAATCCATTCTTGCATGGTGACTCAGAGTTCCACGAGGCCATGCATATCATCAAACATGCCTCTGGAAGTCTATGTGACTATTTAGAGAAATTATATTGTGTATATGTTTTAATTGTATATGTACTTAGGGTAATTTTATCCCAATTGAGTTGGGTGCCTAATGAGTAGTCACAAATGTATTATTGTTGATTTCATAAAGGTATTGAAAAGATTTTAAAACAGAGTCAGCGTCATTCACCAGTTGTATGCTGACGTATTTTCCAACCCATTTTACAGGAAAACAGAAAGCAGTGGCGTAGCAAGGATGGTTTTCCTACGGGTTTGAAAATTTTCGAGGGACGGATGTCAATTGTCTATCGCTAACTGTCGGGTTTTTCTGTTTGGTCCGGTTAAGCGATTCAGGTCGAGTCCCATAATAAAATTGGCAAAAATCAAACTAAAATGCAAAAAAATAATATTAAATGCTTAACAAGTTAGTATTTTTTTAATGGAATGTGGGTTAAGGTTCGTTGTCAAGGTTTCTACGGGTTCGGTGTAAATGCTTTTACGGGTTAAATGTCGAAATTTCTTTGGGTGCAGTGTCGAAATACACGAATATGTAACACTATAAAATTTTTGTACGGGTTCGGCCAAACTCGTTCCTCTTTACCTGCCTAACGTCCCTGACATAAAGGTTAGAACAGACAAGCAAGACATGATAAAAGATTGGAGATTTAGTCATTAGATGCTATCTGGTGGCTCATATATTTTATTTCAAAATATTATAAAGAATTATGTTTTCTAAATACAGATATTTGAATTTCAAACGGTGTTTTAACCCGAGTTTTCAATATATTAAAATTTCATTCAAAGACTTTCGTTGAGAAGAACATATTTACTCAAACATGCTTTGTAAACATTAAACGGATTTATAAATGAATATTTTATTTTAAAAGACTTTCGCACAAACAAACCCGCATATATGATATATTTTCAAAATAGATACCAACGCACCTAGGCCTAAGTGGGGGCGCAACAGGCGGACCCACATAGTGTGGGTCGGGGTCCCGGGACACCAGTGTTTTTTAAAATTTTCTTAGAAGCAGTATATTAAATTTTTTGAAAACCCGATAAGATTTAATACTTGAAACCCATACTATTAATGTTTATGTGATCTAGTGGGAAGTCCCTTGTTTTATCTTTGAAAGATTGTTAGTTCAAGCCTTACAAGTCTCATTCTTTTATTAGTGTTAATTATCTTATTATTAACACTGCAATTGTGTTTGGATGTTGCAATAATAACTTGGAAACATTCAAACACCTCTAAATTACATATAATTGTTTTCAACTTTATGTATGGTTTTCTTTGGAAACATCCAAACACCTCTAAAATACCAGTTTTATATTTCACTAGTTGAAGTTAATGGTTTTCGACACATGCTTATAAATGTGTGGATATGGATTCTATCTCAAACGGGTTAATCTGAAAATAGTTAAACAAAGTGAACGATCGAAAGGAGCATAAAGTTGATAATTTGAAAGAAAGGGGGGAAATGGGTTTATGTGCCAACCTGACCCATTTTGACCCGTTCATGTGGTGATATTGAAAAAGAAAGTTTGATTGTGATATTTTTTTTATTATGTTAATTGCCTCGACCCGACCGGAACGACTGACTCGAAATATTTGAACACCGAAAATATGGGACCCCATTGACAAAAAATCACAGGTCCGTCACTGCACGTGTCTAAAGAACTAACCAATTCCAGACTGAGTTGGGCCCACCTAAATAACAAAATTTAAAAAAAATTGCAGCGTCAGCAGCTCGAACCTGAGTGGTTAACCAGCAACACATAACATAGTATATGGCAGACCACACAACCATCACGCCGAAAGAACATTTAACGTTGAATTGCAAAAATATTAACACATATACTATGACACAAAATACTACAATGCGACCCCAAAACTCCTAAATATACTTATTAGATAATAGGTAATTAGTAGTAGTTTGGTCATAACTTGTAACGTGTTTGGTATTTGACATTTGACCCTAAGGCTATGTGTAGTGGAGGGGCTACAAAAGAGGGCGAATTGTGACACGTGACGCCCAGTCAGCAAGGGGTCGAGTCCCATAATAAAATTGGAAAAAATCAAACTAAAATGCATAAAAATAATATTAAATGCTTAACAAGTTAGTATTTATTTAATGGAATGTGGGTTAATGTTCGTTGTCAAGGTTTCTACGGGTTCGGTGTAAATGCTTTTACGGGTTCAATGTCGAAATTTCTTTGGGTGCAGTGTCGAAATACACAAATATGTAACACTATAAAGTTTTTGTACGGGTTCGGCCAAACTCGTTCCTCTTTACCTGCCTAACGTCCCTGATATAAAGGTTAGAACAGACAAGCAAGACATGATAAAAGATTGGAGATTTAGTCATTAGATGCTATCTGGTGATTCATATATTTTATTTCAAAATATTATAAAGAATTATGTTTTCTAAATACATATATTTGAATTTCAAACGGGTGTTTTAACCCGAGTTTTCAATATAATAAAATTTTATTCAAAGACTTTCGTTGAGAAGAACATATTTACTCAAACATGCTTTGTAAACATTAAACGAATTTATAAATGAATATTTTATTTTAAAAGACTTTCGCACAAACAAACCCGCATCTCTGATATATTTTCAAAATAGATACCAACGCACCTAGGCCTAAGTGGGGGCGCGACAGGCGGACCCACATAGTGTGGGTCGGGGTCCCGGGACACCAATGTTTTTTAAAATTTTCTTAGAATCAGTATATTAAATTTTTTGAAGACCCCATAAGATTTAATACTTGGAACCCATACTATTAATGTTTATGTGATCTAGTGGGAAGTTCCTTGTTTTATCTTTGAAAGGTTGTTAGTTCAAGCCTTACAAGTCTCATTTTTTTATTAGTGTTAATTATCTTATTATTAACACTGCAATTGTGTTTGGATGTTGCAATAATAACTTGGAAACATTCAAATACCTCTAAATTACATATAATTGTTTTCAACTTTATGTATGGTTTTTTTTGGAAACATCCAAACACCTCTAAAATACCAGTTTTATATTTCACTAGTTGAAGTTAATGGTTTTCGACACATGCTTATAAATGTGTGGATATGGATTCTATCTCAAACGGGTTAATCTGAAAATAGTTAAACAAATTGAACGATCGAAAGGAGCATAAAGTTGATAATTTGAAAGAAAGGGGGAAAATGGGTTTATGTGCCAACCTGACCCATTTTGACCCGTTCATGTGGTGATATTGAAAAAGAAAGTTTGATTGTGATATTTTTTTTATTATGTTAATTGCCTCGACCCGACCGGAACGACTGACTCGAAATATTTGAACACCGAAAATATGGGACCCCATTGACAAAAAATCACAGGTCCGTCACTGCACGTGTCTAAAGAACTAACCAATTCCAGACTGAGTTGGGCCCACGTAAATAACAAAATTTAAAAAAAATTGCAGCGTCAGCAGCTCGAACCTGAGTGGTTAACCAGCAGCACATAACATAGTATATGGCAGACCACACAACCATCACGCCGAAAGAACATTTAACGTTGAATTGCAAAAATATTAACACATATACTATGACACAAAATACTACAATGCGACCCCAAAACTCCTAAATATACTTATTAGATAATAGGTAATTAGTAGTAGTTTGGTCATAACTTGTAACGTGTTTGGTATTTGACATTTGACCCTAAGGCTATGTGTAGTGGAGGGGCTACAAATGAGGGCGAATTGTGACACGTGACGCCCAGTCAGCAAGAGGTCGAGTCCCATAATAAAATTGGAAAAAATCAAACTAAAATGCATAAAAATAATATTAAATGCTTAACAAGTTAGTATTTATTTAATGGAATGTGGGTTAATGTTCGTTGTCAAGGTTTCTACGGGTTCGGTGTAAATGCTTTTACGGGTTCAATGTCGAAATTTCTTTGGGTGCAGTGTCGAAATACACAAATATGTAACACTATAAAGTTTTTGTACGGGTTCGGCCAAACTCGTTCCTCTTTACCTGCCTAACGTCCCTGATATAAAGGTTAGAACAGACAAGCAAGACATGATAAAAGATTGGAGATTTAGTCATTAGATGCTATCTGGTGATTCATATATTTTATTTCAAAATATTATAAAGAATTATGTTTTCTAAATACATATATTTGAATTTCAATCGGGTGTTTTAACCCGAGTTTTCAATATAATAAAATTTTATTCAAAGACTTTCGTTGAGAAGAACATATTTACTCAAACATGCTTTGTAAACATTAAACGGATTTATAAATGAATATTTTATTTTAAAAGACTTTCGCACAAACAAACCCGCATCTCTGATATATTTTCAAAATAGATACCAACGCACCTAGGCCTAAGTGGGGGCGCGACAGGCGGACCCACATAGTGTGGGTCGGGGTCCCGGGACACCAATGTTTTTTAAAATTTTCTTAGAATCAGTATATTAAATTTTTTGAAGACCCCATAAGATTTAATACTTGGAACCCATACTATTAATGTTTATGTGATCTAGTGGGAAGTTCCTTGTTTTATCTTTGAAAGGTTGTTAGTTCAAGCCTTACAAGTCTCATTTTTTTATTAGTGTTAATTATCTTATTATTAACACTGCAATTGTGTTTGGATGTTGCAATAATAACTTGGAAACATTCAAATACCTCTAAATTACATATAATTGTTTTCAACTTTATGTATGGTTTTTTTTGGAAACATCCAAACACCTCTAAAATACCAGTTTTATATTTCACTAGTTGAAGTTAATGGTTTTCGACACATGCTTATAAATGTGTGGATATGGATTCTATCTCAAACGGGTTAATCTGAAAATAGTTAAACAAATTGAACGATCGAAAGGAGCATAAAGTTGATAATTTGAAAGAAAGGGGGAAAATGGGTTTATGTGCCAACCTGACCCATTTTGACCCGTTCATGTGGTGATATTGAAAAAGAAAGTTTGATTGTGATATTTTTTTTATTATGTTAATTGCCTCGACCCGACCGGAACGACTGACTCGAAATATTTGAACACCGAAAATATGGGACCCCATTGACAAAAAATCACAGGTCCGTCACTGCACGTGTCTAAAGAACTAACCAATTCCAGACTGAGTTGGGCCCACGTAAATAACAAAATTTAAAAAAAATTGCAGCGTCAGCAGCTCGAACCTGAGTGGTTAACCAGCAACACATAACATAGTATATGGCAGACCACACAACCATCACGCCGAAAGAACATTTAACGTTGAATTGCAAAAATATTAACACATATACTATGACACAAAATACTACAATGCGACCCCAAAACTCCTAAATATACTTATTAGATAATAGGTAATTAGTAGTAGTTTGGTCATAACTTGTAACGTGTTTGGTATTTGACATTTGACCCTAAGGCTATGTGTAGTGGAGGGGCTACAAATGAGGGCGAATTGTGACACGTGACGCCCAGTCAGCAAGGGGTCGAGTCCCATAATAAAATTGGAAAAAATCAAACTAAAATGCATAAAAATAATATTAAATGCTTAACAAGTTAGTATTTATTTAATGGAATGTGGGTTAATGTTCGTTGTCAAGGTTTCTACGGGTTCGGTGTAAATGCTTTTACGGGTTCAATGTCGAAATTTCTTTGGGTGCAGTGTCGAAATACACAAATATGTAACACTATAAAGTTTTTGTACGGGTTCGGCCAAACTCGTTCCTCTTTACCTGCCTAACGTCCCTGATATAAAGGTTAGAACAGACAAGCAAGACATGATAAAAGATTGGAGATTTAGTCATTAGATGCTATCTGGTGATTCATATATTTTATTTCAAAATATTATAAAGAATTATGTTTTCTAAATACATATATTTGAATTTCAAACGGGTGTTTTAACCCGAGTTTTCAATATAATAAAATTTTATTCAAAGACTTTCGTTGAGAAGAACATATTTACTCAAACATGCTTTGTAAACATTAAACGGATTTATAAATGAATATTTTATTTTAAAAGACTTTCGCACAAACAAACCCGCATCTCTGATATATTTTCAAAATAGATACCAACGCACCTAGGCCTAAGTGGGGGCGCGACAGGCGGACCCACATAGTGTGGGTCGGGGTCCCGGGACACCAATGTTTTTTAAAATTTTCTTAGAATCAGTATATTAAATTTTTTGAAGACCCCATAAGATTTAATACTTGGAACCCATACTATTAATGTTTATGTGATCTAGTGGGAAGTTCCTTGTTTTATCTTTGAAAGGTTGTTAGTTCAAGCCTTACAAGTCTCATTTTTTTATTAGTGTTAATTATCTTATTATTAACACTGCAATTGTGTTTGGATGTTGCAATAATAACTTGGAAACATTCAAATACCTCTAAATTACATATAATTGTTTTCAACTTTATGTATGGTTTTTTTTGGAAACATCCAAACACCTCTAAAATACCAGTTTTATATTTCACTAGTTGAAGTTAATGGTTTTCGACACATGCTTATAAATGTGTGGATATGGATTCTATCTCAAACGGGTTAATCTGAAAATAGTTAAACAAATTGAACGATCGAAAGGAGCATAAAGTTGATAATTTGAAAGAAAGGGGGAAAATGGGTTTATGTGCCAACCTGACCCATTTTGACCCGTTCATGTGGTGATATTGAAAAAGAAAGTTTGATTGTGATATTTTTTTTATTATGTTAATTGCCTCGACCCGACCGGAACGACTGACTCGAAATATTTGAACACCGAAAATATGGGACCACATTGACAAAAAATCACAGGTCCGTCACTGCACGTGTCTAAAGAACTAACCAATTCCAGACTGAGTTGGGCCCACCTAAATAACAAAATTTAAAAAAAATTGCAGCGTCAGCAGCTCGAACCTGAGTGGTTAACCAGCAACACATAACATAGTATATGGCAGACCACACAACCATCACGCCGAAAGAACATTTAATGTTGAATTGCAAAAATATTAACACATATACTAAGACACAAAATACTACAATGCGACCCCAAAACTCCTAAATATACTTATTAGATAATAGGTAATTAGTAATAGTTTGGTCATAACTTGTAACGTGTTTGGTATTTGACATTTGACCCTAAGGCTATGTGTAGTGGAGGGGCTACAAATGAGGGCGAATTGTGACACGTGACGCCCAGTCAGCAAGGGGTCGAGTCCCATAATAAAATTGGAAAAAATCAAACTAAAATGCATAAAAATAATATTAAATGCTTAACAAGTTAGTATTTTTTTAATGGAATGTGGGTTAATGTTCGTTGTCAAGGTTTCTACGGGTACAAATTGGGATTGTGACACGTGACGCCCAGTCAGCAAGGGATGAGAATTTGTTTTTGAGGTGTAATGGTGTAGGGGCTACAAATTGGGTCCATAGTATCTTTTTTTATTATTTTCTTTTTATAATTAAACTAATCAAATAAAACTCAATTTCTTCAAATAATTAAATAAAAATGCATTAAAATTAAAAAGAAATACAAAACAATACATAACTAAAAATATAAAAAAAACATATAGCTCGGTCGGCGTACATGTTTAGGTTCGGGTCGGGAAATTAAAATGAATAGCTTGGTTGGTTTAGGTTCATCGGGTTTCATTGTTAGTTTACGTTCGGTTGGTTTTGCGAACCATTGTGTTCACTGAAAGGAGGGGATGGGTGGTTCAGTTGGTTCGGGTTGTTTCTAGGATTCATTTTGCATATACATATATACACACACACAACATATATACATATACATATACATACATATATATATATATATATACAATAGTAATATAATAATAATATATAATATAATAATAATAATAAACTTCATCTCCTTTAGGCGACAAATAACCCACGCCCCCCCCCCCCCCCCCGCCCATTTCGCCCCAAATTCGCCCAGAGGGCGGTGTCCGCGCCCCAGATCGCCCCTTCCTTACGCCCATTACATATGGCCTAAGAGGTTTAAGAGATTTTAAATGTAAAGTGGCAAAATTACTATTTGGATTAAAAACACAAAAATTAACCCATCAACATTATTTGCCCGACTAAGATCAAGAAATCCAAAGGTTGGGTTAAAAATAATAAACTTTTCAAATCTATAATATATATAAACGAAGACATAAAAATCCTACGTGTCGCGATGTAGTCGCTCCCTTTTTTTGGAGTCACCAGATTTGTTTGATTTTTAAATGGAGGCTTCTCATGCATTTGACCGAATTCATGGGTATGGGTCTTACCAAACCCAGATTTTCCTTAAACGGGTTATAACATCTCATTAAATTAAAATTTATTCTTATCAAATTATTGATGTAAAAATCCTATAAAATAGGATATAATAAAAATTAATATCTTATTTATTTTATAAAAGATATATATAATATTTAAATTAAAAAACCAATTTGATAGTAAAAAAATAAACGGGTCTTGGATCTCATCAAACTCATATAGCTTTTAAACCGAGTTATAACATCTCATTTATTTGTGAAACAATTTATCATCAAACCATAAGTATATTATTAACTTTCATACAAAAAAAAAAAATACAAATTCAAAAAATAAATAAATATTAGAATAAATAATATAAAACAAATCCCAATGAAGATAAAAACTAATTATATATATATTAAAAAATATAATTGCCTTACTATTCATGAATTTCTCAATTCTCAGCCACAAACTTATGTAAAAATGTATGACTATAATTCACACACGTATGTAACAATGCATATCCACTCTCCTCTCATTCATCTTATCTTTTTTGTTTCTCTGCATCTGTCCATTCTCTCTCTCTCTCTCCTCTTCTCTTCCTTGATACTCGGACATCGGCGGTGGAGGGTTTCGGCCGTACCAGGAGTTGTTGTCGGCATGTCAATCACAGGAAGACGGTGGCAACTGAGAATAGAGTACAAGCACGAATCGGAAGGAATAGTCATGATATCTCCTCCGGTAAGTGCATACTTTAATTTCATTCCTGTTTGGTTCGTAATTTGATAAGGTAATTTCAGGTTGGTTACTCAGAAAACAAATAAGCAATTTCACTTATTTGGGCTGCTCTTCACAGACCGATTAAACCTCAGAACCAAAAAGGTAGTATCTCTTTATGTGCATATTTTGTGTGGAAGGTTTGTAAATTCAAATATTATGTGTTGTATGATTGCTGTTTGGTGTTAACGTTCACTTCAGGTGACGATTCATATGTCGAAAATTTTGTTTTGAATCAAACGCCATGGTTTGAACAACCAACATTTATAAACAGAAAAAAAAGCCTTCTACAAAATCAGAAATTTTGTCTGTTAAATTTGCCAAATCAATAGTCTAGAATGACTAGATGGATAACGGGTATGGTAGAATTAAGCCAACATTGAGTGGTTTGTAATATTAATTAATAATATATATCTATACCAAAGAACCTCACAATCATTTCTAATTTTATGTTTTGATCTTGATTGCAGGTCTAGGGCTTTATTAGGCTTTCAGTTCTGAATATGATAAGTGGAAAAATCGGTGTCCAAAGGGTTAAAATGGAAATAAAATTGAGGTATATCACTTGCCATCTTATTTATTCTTTAATATTGGTCTATATGATTGAACCAAAAGGAATGCAGCATCAAAATTATTCAATCTGTTACACATTCATTACAAACACAAGATATATAATATGATTATGAGAGACACATTGATGCCAACATCTAACCTTAGCACTCACAACAGAAATGGGGTTGTTTGATGTTAGGTTCACTATGTTTTACGCCTTAAGTATGTAATTTTTTAATGCAAAGTTGTCGTCTTTTTTATAGGTTTAGCTGAGAGGTTTATAAAGAACTACTACAAAGTTGTCATGGATTTGCCTTCAGTTTTTCTTTATGGGTTGATAGAAGTACTGACAGAAAAGGAATTTGTATAGGCAGCCTAGCAACGTTAGCATAAATCCGAGAAAGGTTAGTCCATAAGTATAGTTCAGTTTTCAAGTAGATGCATTGAATTGGGTAGGATTTGTCATTTTATGTCCATGAGTAGGCCTATAAACGAACCGAACTATACACAGATGGTACTTCTATCAACCGAACAAACATTCACTTTTCAGCGTTGGCATGTTCATGTTAATTAATTTAACTTTAACCAAACACGAACATGTAATCGGACCTTTTTTTGGTCACGTTCATTCATTAAGAAAAAGAAACATGAATAAACAAACATAAATGAGCATGAATAAGAGAACATAAATGAGCGTGGACTAACGAAGATAAATAAACGAACGTGAATAAACGAACATACAAAACGTTGGTCCATGTTCGTTCATTTAATTAAATGAAAAATAATGTGATTGTGTTCGTTTATTAGATAATTATCATAAATAAACTTCCTATCAAACTATTCATTGCGTTCGGTTCGTGTACAGGCCTATCGATGTCATTTGATATCAAACTGAATGTAAAAGACAAATTTACCACACCCTCAAACATAATATTTTATTTATTGATAATAAGTGAAGATCGCTGGTCTCCAGAGAGGTAATAAAGTTCAGCGATAGCCCGGAGTTCATGCAAGGCTCAGTTGAAAAACTGAAGGTAAATCCATGACAAGAACATTTTTTTATATCATTTACTTATTATGTGATCTATTGTGTGCTACGTTTTCAGAAGAAAAAAAATAGAGAAAGGTAAAGAAATTGAAGACGATGAATTAGACCCACTCTTAAAGACATGTATACACCACAAGATACAATAAAGGAGTCCAATATTCATCGAAACAAAGAGGTTGAGTGTGTCAGAATATTAATGAAAGTCATAACAAAGATGGTATTCACTTCATTCGTTTTCATTGACGATGACCCACCAAAGGTTTTAGTTTCTCCGAAATTATCATCAAATGATTTAAGGTAAAACATGTTATTGTTAATTTTGTTATGTTCATGTAGATTAGTTTATGGTTGGTGACAATGTTATTTAATCTTCACAGCATGGAAGGAAACCAACCCTACAACAGGTGTGATCCTTTCTTATGGGTTCTTATGGGTTGATGACAATGACAAGCCACATCCTTTGTTTAACCAAGTAAAAGAAATAACTGTACAAGCCTTCGACTCATGGTTAGCATATATTAGGAAACTGTTGTGTTATTTAATGTTGGAAGCAATCAATACAACAGAGACGTTCAGCTTCAAATGGATCATTTTGCAAGTATTTTTAGGTTCATCCGTTCATAATATATTTTCCATTGTTTTTGCTTTATTTGGACTAGCTGGTGCTTTATGTTGCTCGCATTAGCATTTTTAGATGTTTAAGGGTTTGTTTTGCTTTGTTATCAAACCTAAACAACATCCAAATCGACCGCCACTGCCCCCACCCCCCCCCCCCCCCCGGGAACGCGGGGGGTCAAAATAAAGTTCAAATGAAAATTGAATTGGAATAATGAAATATAAGATTATGTTTGGTTTGTACATATGTAAATAGTACTACAACTGGAATCTAATTAAATTAAAAAGACAAAATTGCCCTTAGAATGAAGGTCATACCCACACGGGGAGAGCAGATTTACATAGCACCCCATGTAGTATGGCTAACAACAGGTCAACAATGTTACGTATGGCAGTAGGGGTGAGTCGCAAACACAGTAATGATGTTAAATGATCATCTGACAGTTGCTAAATGATTTGTTTTTTATAACTAAAGTGTTTACATTATTTAATTTATAAATACCGACATTTGTAACCATTTTTTATACACATTGAGCACCAAAACTTTATTAAAAGATGGTTCACACAACAATAAACCAATCGTGCTAGAGCCTTTGCGTCTAGCTACACCAAAACTTTGAAATTTTAAGAAGGAAGAGGTGTTAGCTCGCGCTTGGGTCGACTAGCCAGATTCCAGAAGATCGTGACGAAATGCAAAAGATTTCATTCTAGCGTTGGTTTGAAGATCAATATCATGAGATACTTGGTTGCCAACCTGATATGACCCGTATACCCGTTGACCCAATCTAACATACCCGACCTAGTGACTTAGTTAAAAAGGAGTGAAGAAGTCAACTATCATTCCCTAAAATCATGCATGCATTATAGGATTAGATTTGCACGTTTACATTTTCTCCATGTTTAGTTTATTCACATGTTTGCATTATCTCCATGTTCTTCATGTTCCACTATCCATGTTATTTACTTTCTGCATTTCCTTCATGTATTTTAGTTAAGTTTGAGTTAATGAAAAAAAAAGCAGAGAAAATTGGTCAAAAAATATTGTCTTCCTATTTCTTATTAATCTTGGAGGTTGACCCACTCAAGAGTTACTATCAATTGGTGCTTTCATTGAGAGACTCTCCCATGGCTCCCAAGAAAGATTCTTCCACCTCAACCACCGATGATGTTTCGTAAGTCTTCCTTGATTGGCTTGAAGCCACGAACTCTCACACCACCACTCAAATTACCGCTCTCCAAACCACCCTTAACATTGCCCTTGCAGCCCTCACTGAAGCCATCTCCAACATCCCCACTGCCACTGCTACCGCCACGGCCAATTTCGTCACCCGTCTTGTTCCATCATCACAGACACCACCGAACAATAACTTGCCGCCAAACAACACCCCACCGAACCGCACCACACCGCCGAACAATAACCCGCCGCCAAACAACACCCCATCGAACCGCACCACACCGCCGAATAATAACCCGTCGCCAAACCAAAACTCCACCCTTCGACCACCAAAAATACACCTACCCAATTTTGACGGTTCAAACCCCCTTGATTGGTTATTTCAAGCTACAAATTACTTTGAGTACTATTTCGTCCAACCCGCTCAACGTCTTTCCCTAGCTCAGTTTTATTTTACCGGCGAAGCTCTTAGTTGGTATAAATACCTTGACAAAAACCACATTCTTACAACTTGGTCTGAGTTTGTGGGAGCCCTCGAACTCCGCTTTGGTCCATCTTCTTATGAGAACCACTAAGCGGCTTTGTTCAAACTCCGCAAACCACCACCGTTCTCGCGTATGCTGAGGAATTCAAGCGATTGAGTAATTATGCCGTCAGCCTACCGCCGGACGCCTTGCTCAATTGTTTCATTTCGGGTTTGCGATCCGATATCCAGCAGCAACTAGCAATCCATAAGCCGACTTCATTTCAATAAGATGTGGGTCTTGCCAAGCTTGTGGAAGACAAACTTGCCGCCATTGTTCCCACACTTTCTTTGTCACCGACCACCATTCCAGAGACTAAACAACCGGCTCTTTTACCAGCATCAACGACTGCTTCTTCGGCTCTTTTGCCTGCTCCCACTGCTGCCACACCAACCCTTCCTACCGCGCGACTCTCGCCGGAACAATTGCAACAGAGGCGGGCTGCCGGCCCATGCTTTTGTTGTCCCGAACGTTACGTGTCAGGCCACCGGTGTAACCCACCACAATTTTTACTAATTGTTGATAACACTGCTGAGATTCCTACTAATACCACCGCACCATTGCTTGAGGATAATCCGGATATTCCACGTTTCCTATCGATCTCACCAGCACTTTTGTTTGGGATGACCACCACGACTTCCATGAAACTCACAGGTTTTATTCAAGATCACCCAGTTAGCATTCTCGTGGATTCGGAGAGTACTCATAACCTCATCCAACCCCATGTCGCATCCCTGCTTAACCTATCCATCAATCCGACACCACCCTTTCTGGTTCTCGTGGGCAACGGTGAGCCCCTACAGTGTACCGGGTATTGCTCGAATGCTACAGTCACGTTGAACAAAACCACAATCCAAATTCCGTTATTTCTGTTGGCTTTCAAGGGGTATGAACTCATTTTGGGTTTTGATTGGCTTCGTTCTTTGGGACCAATAACAACCAATTTTTCCATTCATTGTCTCACATTCCGTCACATGGATCAGAAGGTCATTTTGAAGGGCACCCAACCAGGCATGTCTCCAAAGTTGCCCGGCGTTACCATCAGCGACCTTGGGGACAAGGTCGAATCTGAAGGGGTGGGTATTGATACGACCCGTATACCCGCTGACCCAATCCAACAGACCCGACCCAGTGACTTACTTAAAAAGGAGTGAAGAAGTCAACAACCATTCCCTAAAATCATGCATGCATTATAGGATTAGATTTGCACGTTTACACATTCTCCGTGTTTAGTTTATTCACATGTTTGCATTATCTCCAAGTTCTCCATGTTCCACTAACTTTATTTTCTTTATATATTTAAGTTGAGTTTGAGTTAATGAAAAAAAAAACAGAGAAAATTGTTCTAAAGTCTTCCTATTTCTTATTAATATTGGAGGTTGACCCACTCAAGGATTACTATCACAACCCCCATCATTCCCACCACTAACTAAATTCAAAACGAAGGGTGAAGAAACACTAAGAGACCCAGGGCAGATTACGGATAATCTGTGGGTTAAGTAATGTTTCCCACGAGGATGAGGTCCAGCAGAGAAGGTTGTTCTTCAGATGACCTGCAAAACAGACACCGTAAGCTCGTCACTGAGAAGGGGGGGGTTCCTCCTTGTGACCACCCTCCGGTGTGAGAATCAGACTAGATTGCTCTGAATATAAGTGTATATTAAGAGATTGCTAGATAAGATAACGAGATATCAGATGATGTCCTTACCATTCCAAGGTGTTGGAGTATTTATAGCCGAAGGTAGGTTTCCTAGAAGGTACAACCGGCTGAATAGTATTCCTGTTCTACCAACAGTGGACTACGCGCAGGCCATGCTGGTTGGTGGATAGACTACGGCCGACAGTAACAAGGTCGGCTGTACACTGTTCCTTTACTGCCGGCTATGCACTGTTCCACCAACTGTAGGCTGCGCACGTCCCATAGTAAGGGTTGGTGAGTAGGCAGCGGCTAATAGTGACAAACAGTACTAGAGGATGCTCCTCCTCGTACTGTTGTCGGTGAGCTGTCACCCTGTGATTGGTTCATGGGCTGTTCTGGTCAGATCGTCTGTTCTGCCCATACCTTAGTAGGTATAGTACAAAAGATCTTCCAGAAGCATACGGACTGGCTCATTTAGGCGGGAGTATTCCCGCCTTGCTCATTCCTTCATGTGACTACTGAAGTAGCTAGTGCCTTGTGCGTGTAGCCTTGCTGTCAGTGCGGGTAGCCTTCCCTGATGGCTTGTATCCGCAACTGCGGGAACAAGCGGGGTACTTCACCATTGGGAGGCTTTCCCTGCTGGTACAGCTGGCGTACTGCGCGTAAGGTTTTCTCTGAGCATGGTGGGTCCTGCGGGAGCAGTTGGTCGTTGCGCAGACGTCCCTGTTCAAGGTGAGTCTTGCGGGTCCAACTGGGCTCTGCTTGGACCTACCTCTTCAAGTCCCCCAGTCCAATGTTCTTCTCATGAATTATTAATAAGTGAGGTGAACTTTTGGACTTTAGCAAGGGGTTTTGAAAAGGGTTTTTAGTTTTAAGGTTTTCCGTGGGGATTCTTTCCGCGGTTTTCCTGATGTCACGCAGAAATTCCCGACTTTTCTGCTTGATCTTTGGGTATGAAGCGGGTAGGTTTGTAACCTCCTCGCAAGTCAGGAGCGTTGAGTCCCACTTGTGTGGATTCTCCATGGGGTTTTGGTAGTTTTCAACATAGTGATCAATTATGCTAAAACCACCAATTCCATCTTGGAGTTTCAAACAATATAGTTCTCGACGTTCCCGTCATGCGGGGATGTTATTCCCGTTTCCGCAAGCATGGCCCAGAAGATCCTTCTTGGTTTTAATTCCCTGCAGAGTGCTAAGTATGTGAAGGGTTTTGCCTTGACACTGTACCCGCACTCGTCTTATGGTTACTTTACTTCCAAGGTATTCCTGGTGTCAATTCCCTGCGGGTGCTAAGTATGTGAAGGGTTTTGCCTTGACACTGTACCCGCACCCGTCTTATGGTTACTTGGTTGCCAAGGTAAGGGGTATTTTCCCGCTTACTTTTGAATCTTTTTGAATTTTTTTGAAATTCGAAGAGTTGGTGAAAGGATAAGAACAGTCCAAACTGCTGAAACGTCGTGCGACGGTTTCTTCTGACTGTGTCAGGACGTGCAGGAAGTTATGGTGACGTGACAGTACCTGGTCATTCCAGACGCTTTTTCAGGCGCGTGGGCGCGATTTTTCGGGCGCGTGGCCGCGAAATTAATGGTACGCGTCCTTTCAACAGCTGTTGCCAGCTTGCTTTTTGCCACGTGTCATAGTTTCATTGCACCTTCGATTTCTCTCTCTTCCGCATTAAATTCATCGCATTAAATGCGATTAGTATATAAAGGGGGAGAGGGTTCTTTGTAATCCACACTTTCACTTTTTCTCTTCATCTTCAGAACGATTTCCCGCGAATACTCACTTTTTCAGTCGAGCATTCTCTTGAAATCGTTTTCTTCTTTCATATCTGCAAGATGTCTTCTGCTTACGATCTTGAGGGTACAGTCCAGGAGGCTGGGGTGCACGCCGAGCACCCGTCATCCACGTCCGACAAGGATGACAAGAGTACTGCTGGCGAGTGCCAGTGTGCTCTGCCTGTCGATTTATATCAGTACATCGTCAGGAAGTTCATGTTCGAGTCTCTCGAGCCTGAGTTTCCTGAATCTCATCAGACGGTGTATGATGCCCCCAGAGGCAAGATCGGGGTATATGCTGCATTCTTTGTCTATGGGAATCTTAGGTTCCCTTTGACAAAGTTTGTGTACCGTGTCCTGGAGAGGCACGGTGTGCACCTGACCGAGGTGCACCCCGATGGCGATCGCGAAGATTCGCCACTTCGAGTGGGTGTGCCGGATTCTTGGCATTGAGCCCTTCGTCGACCGCCTGATGACCTTCTACTCTTGGAGGTGCATCCAGGGGTGGTATACGCTGATAACCCGAATCAAGGGTTTGAAGATTTGCGCAACCGAGCGCAGTCTTCGTTCGTGGAAGCGGGAGTTCTTCTACATCTCCGCTCGCGCCATCCCCCTTGCCATGAAATTTAAGAATGGGCAAGCTCTCCCAAGCCTTCACGCCTCCAACTACCAGGAGGCGGAATGGTTCTCGAAGATATCCCGAGTCCAATCTCCGGTTTACCGGTTTGCGGAGTCCGGGATGGTGATGCTCGGGATGAGCCGGGTGTGGAAGGATCCGGATGCGCGAAAGATCCCGATCGTCCTCGAATACGGTTTGAACTCTGTTCCTTACGGTATGCTCTGTATCTTTTTGTTGATTTAGAATCTCTTCTAACTTCTTTCCTGTTTATTTCAGAGGGGAACGACTTGCAGTCGCTCCTGTATCCGCGGGAGGCTGACAGTCCCGCTCGGATGGGTACTCGCGCTCTAGACGAGAACGAGTTGCCCATCCTTGAACAGACGGCGGATCGGTTCGTGGAGGTCTACCCGCTAGGCCACGAGATCCTGAGCGCCAGGCGGCTAGGTAAGGCGTTATTCAACCCTCGACCCCTCAATGTTGAAACCTCTGCTGGAATTCCTCTAATCTTATGTTCTGATGAGGAATCCGCAGATGGTCCTCCGTTGGTGCGGAAGAAGAAGGCCGCCGGCGGCGGGAAGGGGAAGGAGAAGGTGGCCTCCACTGCCGATCCAGTGTCTCGGTCTGACTCAGAGGCCGAGAGCGAGGAGGTGGCGGGGAACCCCGGTGGTGATAAAACCACCGCTCCGGAGGCTGCGACGACTGTCACCTCCGGAGAGCCCAGGGTGACAATGGTGAGCGGCGTGAAGAGGCCGGCTCCATCGGGTTCATCCCCGCCTGTCCGCACTTTTAGGCTCAAGAAAACCCGTAAGTACAAACTTTATTTTTAACTTCATAGCTTTCCATCATTAATACTTCTTCTTTGTGCAGGCGTGGATGTTGACACATTCCAGGGTGGAGCGGGGAGGAGTACCCCCCTGCCCATGACGGTAGGCTTGGTCAGCCTACCTGAGGCGACGACCCAGGCGGCTGCGCCTGCGCCTGCTTCCGCTGGTTCAGTTGCTCAATCCGTTGAGCCGACTGTTCCAGCTGTGATGACATCACCGCCGGCTGTCAGTGCCATTTTTATCGCATCTTTCACTGAGCCGGCGGTTACTTTTGCTGCGGACTCCGCAGCGGCGACCGCGGCGGCCTTCACCATGCCACCTCCGTCATCGGCAACGACGGCCGATCCTTCAGGTATGCATGGGGCTTCTCGCCAACCTCTGCCTCCTTCCCATCTACCTGACCTTTTGGACGGATTTCCCTTAGGTTCAGGTGATGGGTTTGGCGGCTATCGGTCTGTTATTGACCCTACAGGTGCGTAGGGTTCTTTTGGCCTAATTTTTATTTATTTTTTATATCATCTTTTCCTAACTGCTTTTTGTTTTTTGCAGTGTCGGATTCCAATGAAGTGTATGTTCCACGATGGAACATCCGCCGAGGAACAACCCTTCGCACACCTGTGGAGTGCGTGGAGTGGGCTCGTCACGCAGCTCCCAGTGGTGCGTTGGGGGAAGCCATGGCTAGCTACCAGGAGGGTAGGCTAACCAATGAGCTTCGGGTTCTCCTGGCCCGGATGCAGCCGCGCGTCGAGCTGCTTTGTCGTGAAAACGACAAGTTAAAAGCAGCTCGCATTAAAGAAGTAGCTCAGGCGCGGGCTGTCCGGGAGGAGAATAGGAGGCTCTCCGCCGCGGCTGCGGAGAAGGAGAAGGCGTTCAAGGCCCTTGAAGTTGATGTTCAGGCCCGTCTCGAGGCCCGTTCCAAGGCTGCCCAAGCTGTTAACGAACAGCTTCGGCTGGCTAAGGAAACTGCTAGGAACGCAACTGAAAGGGCCACCAAGGCTGAAGCTGTTGCTGAGCCTCTACGCCTCGAGAATGAGGAACTTAAAGCTAAATTAGAGGCGCTCCAACAGGCTCATGATGCCTTGGCGATGGAGGACGCGAAGAAGCTCCAAGAGATCCTGGACCAGAGGGGCGTGCTTGACCACACTGAGCGGAAGCTAAAGGGCGTCGAAGAGGCTGCTGCAAAGGAAGTGTTGCTTGCCAACCTCAATAAAAGTGAAGCCAAACGCGCCTGTAACCAAGCTCAAGCCGCCCTCCAAGAAGCTCTGGTTGCCAAGGAATGGCTTCTTCGAGAAGCGTTGTCTCAGGTAAGCTTTCCATGTCTTTACGCTTTTCTTTGTAAATAGAAAAGGTTTTGATACTTGTATTTTTTCTTTTTTTTAGGTTGTGCATCGGGTCTTCTCAGAGACGTCTTATGACGATGCTATGAGCGCAGCCCTCAACGCTTCTCATGAGGATGGGGAAAAGGCCGGCTTCCTGCTTGGTCTAGGGTTCGTTGAGAAAGGCATCCCGCCTTCCAACTTCCCTTTGTATGATGTGGATACTGAAGCTGTTTATGACCAAGCAGTGAACCAGTATGCCGCCTTCCCGCATCCGGTGGTGGAGAAGGTGAACGAAGTCGCTGCTGCTGATGATGGGCTAGCTATTCTTAAAGCTTTCCTTGAACCACCACGCTCTACTGATGGAGCGGGTCCAAGTGGAAGTGGTCCTGAAGCTTGATCCTGAAGATCCCTTTCCACCATTAGCGTAGATTTTTGTTTTTGTATAGCTTCTTTTGTATGCGGGTATGCACCCAGCAATCTTTGTAATATTTGAATTTGATGGAATAAAGATTGTGTTAATTCCTTGCCTTGTTTATTTTACGCATGTTTTGATTTAACTTAGCAATTTCTTTAGTACTTAGGTAAGTTAACTTTTTAACGTGGCCAATTATAAGTTTGTTTCGCTTCCTCTTTCATGATTGTGCGGGTATGACCGTCACTTACACTTAGTAGGATGGCTTAACTTTACTTATATCTGTCCTGCGTGAAAGTTTTCCTCATCTTTTCCTTTGAAATTTTCTAAGTGTTTAGAATAAGTTAACCTTTGAACGTGGCAGATAATAGGTTTAAGTTTTGCCTCCTTGTTCGTGATTGTGCGGGTAAGACCGTCACTTGCACTTACAAGGATGGCTAGACTTTACTTACATCTGACCTGCGTGGAGGTTTTCCTTAAAACTTGAAATTTTTACCGTTGTGTTTATGCGGGTTTTGTCGCCTTCCACACGTAACGACTTACTTCTTCCCCTATTTATGCGGTGAATACCGGCACATCAGTGTGGGAAGTTCATAAGTATAAAGGTAAGGCTATCAACACATTGTGAAAGGAGAATCATTTCCATTAGAAGTGGCTCTAGGCCTTTTCTTTACAAGTTTGGAATTGATCTACATATAACATTTGCGTAATTGAGCTCCATTCCATGTTCTTGGGATGGGAGTGCCATCGAGCCTTTCGAGCCGGTATGCGCCCTTTCCCAGAACTTCTTTGATAATGTATGGCCCTTCCTAGACCGGGGCCAGCTTTCCTGGGCGTTCTTGGTTCGATGCCTCGTTGTTACGCAGTATGTAGTCTCCTACATTGAAGTTGCAGAGTTTCACCCGCGTGTTGTAGTACTTTTGCATTTGTCGCTTGTAGTTCTCTTCACGCACTGCGGCTAAGTCTCTGCGTTCCTCGGTTAGCATAAGGTCTAACCGTCTTTCCGCATCATTGTCTTCTGGCTGAATCAAGACCCTTGGTGAGGGTAAACCAATTTCGACCGGGACCAAGGCTTCAGTGCCATAAGTGAGACTGAACGGGGTTTCTCCCGTACTGGCCTTCTTCAGCGTTCTGTTTGCCCAAATGACGTGCGGAAGCTCGTCCACCCAGCCGGATCTGTGTTCCAAGAGTCTTTTCTTTATGCCTTCGACGATGCTCTTATTTGCTCTTTCCACCTCACCATTACCTTGCGGGTGTGCCACTGAGGTAAAGGTGTGGGTGATTTGAAGTTTTTTCAGCCACTGTTGTAGCTTCTTGTCAGCAAAGTTGGTGCCGTTATCGCTCACCAAATTCTGTGGAAGTCCAAAACGACAAATAATAAATTCCCAAATAAATTTTTTGATATGTTTCGCGGTTGTTTGGGCTAAGGGTTTTGCTTCTATCCACTTGGTGAAGTAGTCGATGGCTACCACTAGGAACTGAACATTTCCTGCTGCTGTAGGAAATGGGCCTGTCACATCGATGGCCCACTTCTGAAATGGCCATGAAGAGGTGACTGGAACAAGTTCATTCTTCGGGCGGTGCGTGTTGGGTGCGTAGAGCTGGCAAGACCTGCATTTTCTGATGTATGCCAGCGCATCCGTATGCATCCCCGGCCAAAAGTATCCCGCGTTGTTTAGCTTAGCTACAACAGCGCGGGGACCTGCGTGTACTCCATAGATGCCTTCGTGTACTTCCCTTAGGAGGTAGTCAGCATCTTGGTTGTCCACGCATCTTAAGAGTGGGCCAAGAAAGTTACGTCTGTAAAGGATGTCATCGATGAGTTGATAATTCAGTGCTTTACAGCGTAGTTTTCTTGCCTGTGTTTTTGACTCTGGTAGTGTACCTGTCGCGAGGTATTTTATTATTGGTGTCATCCACGTTTCTGTGCCGGTTTGGATGACACAAATTTCCTTGTGCGGGACCGAAGGTGCCTCGAGGAGTTCAATGCGGATGTCCTTTCCCAAGTGGGTGAAGGCTAATGATGCAAGCTTGCTTAACGCATCCGCAGATTTGTTTTCACTACGCTTGACGTGTATGACTTTGCAGTTGTTGAAATCGCGCATAAGGGTTTTTGCTTGTGCGAGGTACAGGGCCATTGTGTCGTTCACGGCCGTGTACGTCCCGTTTATTTGGTTGGCTACTAACATGGAATCCACGTGGGCTTCCAAGTGTTTCACTCCCATCTTACGCGCAATTCTCAGCCCAGCCAAGAATGCCTCATACTCGGCTTCGTTATTCGTACTTGGAAAATCCAGTCGAATAGCGTAAGTGTATTCTTGGCCTGCTGGGTTGGTTAGTTTCAGCCCTGCGCCTGAACCCTCGTTACTGGCTGCTCCATCAGTGTAGAGTCGCCAGACATCATTGATGTCTTGTGCTGGAGAGGGTTGAGCCTCTTCCTGGCACTCTTTTTCCTGCGATGCGGGGACTTCCGCAATAAAGTCGGCCAAAACCTGGCCTTTTATGGCTGGTCTTGGCTTATACTTTATCGCGTACTCCCCCAACTCAATTGCCCATTTGGCTAGGCGTCCCGATAACTCGGGTTTGCCTAGAACGTTTGCAAGTTTGAAGTTGGAGAGAATGGTGATTGGGTGACCCTGGAAATATCGTCTTAACCTGCGTGAAGCGTGTATAAGTGCTAAGACTAATTTTTCGAGGGTAGAGTACCGGGTTTCTACGTCTGTTAGGATACGGCTGACATAATAGATTGGCATCTGGATGCCTTTTCGCTCTACTAGCAGGACTGCCCCGGTTGCTCTATCTGTTGCGGAAAGGTATAGGATTAACTCCTCTCCCGCTTTTGGTGCTGTGAGCGTTGGGAGTTCGATCAAGCGTGACCGAATCTCCTGAAAAGCTGCTTCCGCTTCTGGTGTCCAGCGGAAGTGCGTTTTCTTTAAACAGTTTCTCAACGTTGACACGAAAGGAAACGACTTATCCGCATGGTTTGCCAAAAAGCGATTAAGTGCGACTAGTCGTCCATTCAGTGTCTGAGCCTGTTTGATGGTAGTAGGTGATTCCATTTTGATAATGGCTTCGACCTTTTCAGGGTTCGCTCTGAAGCCATCTTTAGTGACGATGACCCCCAAGAACTTCCCTTCTTCCATTCCAAAGGCACACTTGCTCGGGTTGAGCTTCATGTTTATCTTCCTGAGCGTGTTGAAAGTTTCTTCGATGTCTTTCAGCATCGCTTCTGCGTCAGGGCTTTTGATGACCAAGTCATCCATGTAGACTTCCAAGTTCCTCCCAATTTGGGCATGAAACTGGTTGTCCATCAGGCGTTGGTATGTGGACCCGGCATTCTTAAGTCCGAATGGCATCATTTGGTAACAAAATGTGCCATCGGGCGTCCGAAAAGCGGTTTTGTCCTGATCATCAACGGCCATGTGGATTTGATGGTACCCCTTATACGCGTCCAGGAAGCATTTAAGGAGAAACGGTGCTAACGAATCCACCTTAAGATCAATTTCGGGTAACGGATAACAATCTTTGGGGCATGCTTTGTTCAAGTCCTTGAAATCTATGCACATGCGCCATTGTTTGTTATTCTTCGGTACCATAACGGGATTTGCAACCCATGTTTGATATCTACTAACGCGTAAGATGCCTGCGTCAAGGAGTTCCTTGACTTGGGTTCTACACGCGTTAGTTTGTTCTGGCCCCATTACTCTGCGCTTTTGTACGATTGGCGTAACAGCCGGATCGCATTTGAGCTTATGCTCTGCCTTACTTCGGGGTACACCAGTCATGTCAGCTGGTGTCCACGCGAAGATGTCAGCGTTTTTCTGTAATAAGCGCTTGAGTAAGGTGCGTGTGGAATCAACAACTGTTGGGCCAATGGAAACGGCCTGGTCAGGGTATTTGCCGTTGAAGGCCCATCTTTCTGGTTCGGCGATGGTTGGTTTAGCCATATTTGGTTTGGGTTTAGATGAGACAGATGCGATGCATACCTGGGGAATGCCGGTGATCATCGCTACACCCTCAGTTGTTGGCCATCCCATCATGCCGTGGACTGAGGATACCACGGCGTTGAATCTTGCCATCCCGTCTCTTCCGAAGAGAATGTCGTATGTGTGGTGTGGCTTCCTCATTACGACAAAATCCACGTCTTCTGTGCGTGAGTGATTCCCGTCCGTAAGAGTGACGGGGAAAGATAGGATACCCAGGGGGGTGTTTGTGCTGCCATCGAACCCTTCCATCGAGGCGCAGATCGTTTCCAGGCGTTCCTTGTCTTCGTCATCTAGCTTGTCGAAGAACTGCCTGTACATCACCGTTGACGAGGCGCCGTTGTCAGCAAGAGTGCGAGAAGTGATGTAGTGCCCCAGCTGGCTTTTGATGACGATAGGGCCTTCTTTGCTGGGTCCTCCTGGCACTCGCGGGAAGCGCACCTCAGCTTCCTTCCACGCGCATGGTTCTGTCGTTCGCCTTTTTCTTCCTCTGATCTTACCATGAACCATGTTGATGCTGATGTCAACGGGCTTTCGTCCGTTGCCTCGGTACCGGTTATCGTTTCTTCCTCCCTTCTTGATTGATGCCACCAGGTGTGCAAGTCTTCCATCCTTGACGAATGCTTCCACAATATCCTTCAAGGATGTACACTCTTCCGTACTATGACCTTTTGTCCCGTGGAAGTAACAGGATTTGCTCTGATCCGCATTGGGTCGCTGCCGGATCATCGGAGCTTTTGGCCATGGTAGCTTTTCAGTGGCAAATATCTCCGTGACGCTTTTGGTGAGTGGCGTCCACCGGTGTTTTTGGCTTGAAGGGTGTGTGTTATTTCTTCCGCCAACAAGAGGGTGAGAGCTGGATGAGGTGTCAAAGTTTACCCTTGACTGCCAAATACCTAGCTTCCTCTTTTTGTTCTGCCGGGCGATCCGAACATTGTTTTCTCTAGTCCTTTGCGTGTAGAGGTGTGTACTCTGGGGAAGATCCCTTCCCAGTTGCTTCTCCGTCTCGGCAAAGCGCTTGGCCGCCGTCATGATGGCATCCCATGTGGATGGCATGCCGTCCTTACCCGTCAATGTGCGGATAAGCTCTGGGTATTCGGCGCCCTGGATGAAAGCGGCGCGAACAAGATCTTCACTTATGTTGCCCAGACTTAGCTTTTTGGAGTTGAAGCGAGTGATGAAGTCTAGTAAAGATTCATCTTCCTCTCTAACGCAGTTGAGGATCGTCCACTGTTCTTCAGTATATTTCCTTTGTTGGCTGAAGTGTTGGCTGAACTTGTTCTGAAAGTCCGCCCAATCATATATGTGGTGGACCGGTAAACGATCGAACCATGCCCTGGCCGCTCCAACCAGAGTCATCTGGAACATATAACACCATGTGGGTTCCGTCCAGTTACTGACGGTTGCCCCCGCAATGAATCTGTTCAAGTGGTCGTCTGGGTCGGATAGACCATCATAAGTGCCAATGTTGGACATTTGTTTGGCACTTCTCGGGGCGATTGCTTCCGCAATGTCCCTTGCAAACTTTGACTTTCCTGCATTTGCAGCAGTTGGTCTAAAGGTTTTAGAGAAGTCACGCGGGTTTCTCTCCGCATTTATTGGTTTAAAGGCTTCCCCAAAATTCCTTGTCGGTTGGAAGTCCGTTTCCTTACGCTTCCCTTTTGCCTTATGGCGAGGGTTTGCGTCGGTATCGGATTCTTCCCGCTCATCGTCTGAGTACTCGCACTCACTGTTCATATTGAGATGTTGGCGAGTACTGCCGAATTCGTCAGCCTGTTGAACTGAACGCAAGCGTTCATCCAACTCAGATTGGAACTCTTTCTGACGTGC
Organism: Bidens hawaiensis; assembly: GCF_021521415.1. Classification (NCBI taxonomy): domain Eukaryota; kingdom Viridiplantae; phylum Streptophyta; class Magnoliopsida; order Asterales; family Asteraceae; genus Bidens; species Bidens hawaiensis. Next base: position 197,772 of record NW_027491035.1, on the reverse strand, counting down.
TTCGGCCCACGCCTTAACTTGATCTAGTGTTTGGCGAGGGACCCTCGTTCGTTTTTCCAACTGGGCATCAGTGAACCCCAGTGGAATATTGTTTACTGCACTTGCCCCGGCTTGAGTAACCGGGGTAGTGTTCGTAAAATTTGTATAACCGCCGGTGTTCCCCCCAGTTGCTGGGGTTGTGGTTACCGGGGTTTCTTGGTCGCTTACTGGTCTTGGGACCGGAGTAACGTTAACCATTTCTTCAGAAATTTTTGGAAAAACTAAGAATTAGTTCTAGCTTTTATGCACGGATGGCGCCAATGAAGAAACACTAAGAGAGCCAGGGCAGATTACGGATAATCTGTGGGTTAAGTAATGTTTCCCACGAGGATGAGGTCCAGCAGAGAAGGTTGTTCTTCAGATGACCTGCAAAACAGACACCGTAAGCTCGTCACTGAGAAGGGGGGGGGGGTTCCTCCTTGTGACCACCCTCCGGCGTGAGAATCAGACTAGATTGCTCTGAATATAAGTGTATATTAAGAGATTGCTAGATAAGATAACGAGATATCAGATGATGTCCTTACCATTCCAAGGTGTTGGAGTATTTATAGCCGAAGGTAGGTTTCCTAGAAGGTACAGCCGGCTGAATAGTATTCCTGTTCTACCAACAGTGGACTACGCGCAGGCCATGCTGGTTGGTGGATAGACTACGGCCGACAGTAACAAGGTCGGCTGTACACTGTTCCTTTACTGCCGGCTATGCACTGTTCCACCAACTGTAGGCTGCGCACGTCCCATAGTAAGGGTTGGTGAGTAGGCAGCGGCTAATAGTGACAAACAGTACTAGAGGATGCTCCTCCTCGTACTGTTGTCGGTGAGCTGTCACCCTGTGATTGGTTCATGGGCTGTTCTGGTCAGATCGTCTGTTCTGCCCATACCTTAGTAAGTATAGTACAAAAGATCTTCCAGAAGCATACGGACTGGCTCATTTAGGCGGGAGTATTCCCGCCTTGCTCATTCCTTCATGTGACTACTGAAGTAGCTAGTGCCTTGTGCGTGTAGCCTTGCTGTCAGTGCGGGTAGCCTTCCCTGATGGCTTGTATCCGCAACTGCGGGAACAAGCGGGGTACTTCACCATTGGGAGGCTTTCCCTACGGGTACAGCTGGCGTACTGCGCGTAAGGTTTTCTCTGAGCATGGTGGGTCCTGCGGGAGCAGTTGGTCGTTGCGCAGACGTCCATGTTCAAGGTGAGTCTTGCGGGTCCAACTGGGCTCTGCTGGGACCTACCTCTTCAAAGGGATTTAAAACGAATGTGGCAATTCAAAAGCCGGACAAGTAACACCCCGATGATGAATATATATTTTTTTATGTACTTTTTCTATTATCAATAAAATATTTTGTTATACACAGTTTTTTTATTTTTATATGTTAGGTAATTGCTTTAAAACTAGAAAAATAATATTTATGATGGTATTTACTGGGTTGCAAGAAAGATGGACTATGGTGGTGGTTTGCTAGTTAAGTGACAAAATGATGAAATTTGAAAGATGAAAGGTGATCATAGCCGATGATCGTATCCCCACCTCAATTCATATGTATCAAATTTCCTAGACCTATCCCACGGATTTCAATGTCCCATGAAATCTGTTTGCAAAAGACGCAAAGTGTGTGTTTTCCTCATAAAGACAAATTTCTTCGCTGTGGTAAGAAAACGCTCACTTCCAATCCACGAGCACCGTCTTTGTTCTAGTCGACCGAACCCTCTCCAATCCATGAGCATTGCCTTTGTTCTAGTCGGTCGAACTATTTCAAGATATGATTACGGATTTGGTGTCTTTTGTTGGGATAGAGAGGTGAAATTTGGTCTATCATCCTCTTTCGTTGGGATCTAGATTTGGTTTGAAGGTATTCAATTCAGTTCAAAACTACAATGAAGTCGAATTCAGTTCGCAAAATTTAATCTTTAGCCGAAGAAGATGGTCCGTTTTAGTTGGAAATATGCTAAAAGTTCACAAGAATTAGTTAGGAATATGAATATTCTGCTATGATGCACGGAAACGCGACCAAGGTGCCATACCCCCGTCCCGGAAACTCGCCGGTGACGGAAACGCCGATGGGGACGGCAGGAAACGTTTCTTGACTGTTTCCTTGAAGTTGGGGACGGTCGTTGACCGTTTCGGAAATTCAAACGGTGTTTCGATACATTTCGAGAACTTTGGGGACGATTTTTAAACGTTTCCGGCGGCATATTCCGGCGCCGGAGCTGTAGTATTTGCCGGAAACAATGAAGAAGAAGAGTATATGGTTGTGAATAGCGGCTGTAACTTCGAATTAGGTTATTTAAGTTTAAATAACTTTAGATATTTGAACATTTTACCCTTTTAACTTTCAATTGTTTATATCTAGTCCCCAAAACTTATAAGTTTTAACATAAAAAGTTTAAAATTAGTTTGTGTATTTCAATATTTAACCCTCTATTATTACTTTGATTGATTATGATTGATTTTGAAAGACTTATGATTGATTATTATCATTGAAAGATGTATGAATTTTGAAGTTTACATCAACGTATGAATATATTTTAGGCTTTGTGGTACATTATCTATAATATATATTTATTTTTTATATGCATTTATCGCCGCACCCTTGCCGTACCCGTTTCTTGATTTTTTTAGTTTTACCGTTTCCCGTTCCCGTACCTGTTTCCGTACCAGTTCCCGTGCAACATAGATATTCGTTATTGAAAGATTGCTACTTTGATTATAATTGTTGATATAGCTTCCAACTCTAACCGCAACCCCAACAAAAACTTGCTAAACACGATAACTGTTGAAAACTTTGCGATTTCATGTCCTATGAATTCGATTATTGATGAAAACTTTGCAATTTCATGTCCTTTGAATTCGATTACTGATGTTAATATCAATACATTCGTGGTAACCAATCAACCTGATGAACTTATTGCATAAACCTGTACATTTGAATTCACTATCAGGCCACAGACTATGTTCATCGCCTTCATTGCTATTCTCGAGGCTGCGATCAATCGCAGTTCATCATCATCATCACCTTTTTCATAGATCAACAGGACATTTCCACTTTTATGAACAAGGCCATGATGACGGTCTTGGCGGTGATGACGTTAGAAATGAAAACAGTGGCCTCAATTATCAAACAACAATCCAATTGAAAACATCACTGAACAATAACTTGCAACCCAAAAGTAGACATTAAAAACAAACTAAAATCACTACCAATCTCTTACCTTAAAAGCAGTCGATAACCCACAAACCATAACATTATACATATATGTATACACACACACACATATATATATATATATATATATGACAAACCACCAAAAGTATATTTTTATTTCCTACTTGATGTACTGAGAAACCCACTTAAAACCTTCACCATAACCCATTTTCCTGACAATGCTACACATGTATACCTCAATCGGCCTAACACCCGAGCTCTCCAAATTCACCTTGCCTTTACCTGTAGTCAACCCGGTCAACCCCATGTGATAAAGCAACTCGTCTTCCGAAGCTGCATACGGGATGTCAATCTTGTTGCCTAAAATCAAGAATGGTACGGTTGCCAATGATTCATCTGACAGCAATGCGTCTAATTCTTTTTTTGACTCCGCAAATCGTTCTTTGTCGTACGCATCCACTAAGTATACAACAGCATCCACCTTCAAATAATAAAAACACACCAAATTAAGGTTGTCAGATGGCAGTCCGATATCAATTAAAGGCACAATCTTTAAAGCGCAATAAAGATTGAGCAACAAACAAGAACATGAACAAACACAAACGATGCTTGTCCTCTGTTCGTTTAACTTCAACTGCACATGAACACTAATACAAATTTTGTTTACTTGTTCTTTTCCGTGTTCATTCATTAAGAAAATTAACGCCTTTGTGTTTGTTTGTATAAACAAATTGTTCACGAACGCAAACGAGCATAACTAAACATGGATAAACACCAAATAAAAGTAAATGTGAACATCAACATGTGAGTCTAAAACAACTAACAAAACTAGACCAAAATGTACAAGTTTATACTGTAATTTCGTAAAATTAGACAAAATTGTAACGACCTACAAGAATCTTATTTATATTATATACATATACACACACTAACAAAGTTAAAACACTCATAAACTAACGAACATTAACAAACAAACGTTTTCAAATGAGCATAAAACAAACTTAAATAAACAAACGTTCACGAACATAAATGAACAAATGGGACATGTTCATGTTCATTCGTTTAACTAGATGAACAAAAAATGTAGTTGGTATTCATTCATTTATTAGTTAAATGAACTTTCAACCGAATGGTGGTTCACGAACAGATCACTAAACTTTCAATTCGCTAACGGGTCTAATACCATGTGTTGTAAACATATATATCTAACCATATACAGTGTTTGTATATACTTAAAAGTTATATAAACAATTTGATAAACATAAAAAAGCAAACACATTTTTAGCAAGAATTGATTGCCAAAGGACAAAAGCTCAAAAGAGACTTTAAAGAAATCTTTTGTATGTACGCAAAAGATAAGATAAAAAAAAAAGTTTGTTTCAATGTTTCCAAAATAGAAATAGCAGAGCAAGTTAAAAGAACAAATATGGTTTTATCTTTTGAAGTACTTCCTATATTAAATGTTGATATATTTAAACAAGTAACGCTAACTTTTCTTTTTCTTTTTTAATGTAGTTTGATCAACATAAAACATAATATAACAATACTGAATTACAAGAAATACAGATATTAATCAAAGTAATACCCAATGAATTTGAATAAAATTATTATTAATATTATGAATATACTACCTTGGCATAGTAATCTTTCCAAACCCTACGAGCAATCTGATGACCACCCAAATCGAAAGCTTTAAACTTAATTTTGCCAATACTCAGTTCTTCCGATGTCGGATACTGTGTCGGCTGATGCTGAACCAATCTCTGCCAAATTCAAACAATAATAACATCAAACGAAAATTATAACAATCGATTGCTTAATTCATAAACTAACTAACTAACTAACCTCATCTTTCAACATATGAAGCAAGGTAGTTTTACCCGCGTTATCGAGCCCTAAAAACAAGATCTTAGCCTCCTTTTGCCATAAACCTAGCGACGCTAACACTCCGTAAAACCAGTCCACTAAAAACATGATGATGATGATGATGATGATGATGATGATGATGATTTAACCAACAATATTAATTTAATTTTATTATTATTATTATTATTATTATTATTATTATTATTATTATTATTATTATATAGTATATGTAAACCCTAGAGGAGCAAGGAAGAAATTGAATCTTGTTGGGGAATTTGGGCATTTTTTTATGTCTACATGGGTGATGCTGGTGGTGGATTGTGAGCCGTTGGATCTGTTAAATTGAGCCAGGCAAGTATAAATTGCGAGGGGATTGGTCCAATAAGATTTCACAGAAATGAAGTTATGGTGTCACCAAAATAAATTTGAGCCGTTAGATTGATTGCTGGCCTCAGATCTTTTTTATTTGCTTGTTGATCCTTTATGAATTCCTTATTTGGCACCTATGTACAACTTTTGGCAACATTAGCCTTTTTGTTGTTTTTAGGTTTTCCGTTCATCTGTGTAAGAGAACTTATACTAGATCTTTTAATCGTTGTTTAATCGCTAACCGGTATCCTATTGATCAGTCGTTTTAATTATTACTTGGTAAAAGTTGGTTAAAGTTAAAAATTTTATATATAAAATTGGATTTATATAGATATATTTGAACGATTGCATATAACTTCCAATCTGATCAATGTCGATTAATCGCACATCCCTACTTCATCGTTTTGACTAACGCCTAGCGAGTTCTATAACATTAGTATGGAATAAAGAAAACACAAGAAACGTTCCTCTTTTTGAATCTTTATAATAAAGAAAATTAAATAAAAGCAACAATGACGCTCTGTATTTAAAGGGTTACTATTCGTCATCAATCTGTATAACTTTGTAGTGTATAAACCGAGAAAAACTATAAGGCCCAATTCCTGACACCTTACATTAGTTGGATTTACTCATCAACACACTCTAATCAAAGAACACTTTCATTGCAGCAGAAACTTAACTTATAACATTCAATGTCATAAAGTTTAAATCATAAAACACCTTGTCCCAACATTTCAAACATAAACATAACATTCATTCTTCGTGGATGCCAGTTAATCTTCTGATAGCTTTGTGTCCCTCAAGCCAGCTGACTGTACCTATTTACTTGCGTGCATACTAAAAGTCAGTTACATTGAGTGAGTTCTCGTTTAACAAGTAGCAAGTAATTTTACACATTCATACATTCACGTTCATATCACACACGCACCCACCCACCCGTCCATCCATCAAATGCACTTACAGTCTTCTTAACATTCTTAATTCCTATCCTTTCACGACACGCATCGGGCCTATCGACCATCTACACACCGATTCTCGCCCTTAATGAGAATGTGATCCCTAAATCCTTCCTGCATTAAGTCGTGTTCTTTCATGATATGTACAAGGTTCGTCAACCTTCCATATAACGAATCTACTATTGTCACACCCTTCAATATGAGAGCGAACTCAGTTCCGACATGACTAAAATATAAGAATTAAGATGAAATAAAAAAAGTTAGAAAGTTAAGCGAGTATAGTTCGTTTAATAGAAATCCCCGAATATTAAACATAAACCCTAAACAATAGTCATCCATTCCTTATATGTCTCTTGCTCAGTTGATATGGCGTTAGTTATGTTATATAAATAAGAATTGGCAATGGAAAATCTGGGGCGACCGCGTTGACGTGCGTGTTCCGTGGGAGGAATACTATGGCTCAAGAACTCATGGCGAACGTCATTATCAGAAAATAAAGAGCCTTGAGCTAACGTCCAATGCGGACGATGAATTAGCATACCTTTTTGAGGATTTAGACGACCATTGTAATCCCCAGAAGTTGTTTCTTCATGAACTAAGGAGAAGAATGTAAAGGCTCATTGGTCAGAAGATGGGGGTCTTGATGTGAACGGTTGTTCTTGATCTGGATCTTGATGCGAAGACTGCAGTTCATGTTCCGCATCAACAGATTGTGGTTCAAACACTTTTTCCTTACCAAGAGAGAAGTCAATCGTGTGCTTAGTCTTGGGAGGTGAAGATGGTTGAATAACAATACCGTTCAATGGCATCTTTGCGGAATCTAAAAAAGAGTGAACACATTTAAGTTTCACAAAATTATGTGAACTATTAAAGTAGCCCAGTCACCTTGAGTGGCTTTGGAGGCAATGTTTTATATTCCATCACGAAGGCGCATTTTCTTGGGTTTCTTAAATGTCGGACCATTAGAAGGATTATTTGATTGGGAGCAATGTCTTGTTCCGCATGAATTGGGGAGTCAAGATCAATCACGTTGAGGTCAGTCACAGGATGCTCATCTTCACTCACAATGGAATCAGGGTTGGCTTAATTGCAACCCCGCAGCTTTGCTTGGAATAGTTCGTTGCTTCCCCCAAGACGTGTGATAAAGTCTCTTCTTCGCAGGGTGATAACTCTTCACTAGATGTTAGTAGTACGATCACCCCATCGGAAGTAAGGACATTTAAGGGACAAGGGTTTAGCCTTCACCTTTTGCAAACATGGCCTCAGAATCGCCGGTTCTAGGTGCATAACAGTAGGAAATAAAATGTTATCCCGGGCTCGGTCAAGCATGGGTAAAGCCTTAGAACCACGCGGACGACGAGCCATAAGACCCAGAATGCGATCCAAAAGGGCAAACAAAATTCACCTGTCACCTACAACGACAACAAGTTATAACAACAAGTGAATATTCAAGTATTTAGGAACATACTAACTTTCGTCAGGCTTCTGCTAGAACTGTTCCTCATCCAGAAAGGGCCATAAATGGCTAATCCTAGCCCGTACCGAATCTCCCTCATTGATAACTCGCATTGGAGTCGGCGTGCGGGTCATGTTAGCAAACAGGGTAGATGGGCATAAGGCGCAAACGTCAAATCAGGCAACTTCTCGTACTGAGGGCGGCAGACCATTTGAAACGAAACGATATCTTCATGAATCCAGAAGAACTTCGCCTGCCACTTGTAAGCACTGCGTTGTGGTTCCGTTCCAATAATACCTTTACCGGTGGTCGCACAATTATACCACCCTCCACGACCGGACATCTTGTAAAAGACAACAAATTTGTCAACAGTCGGCACCAAATTATGAGCACGGTAACAAAATCAAAGTGCCGGATCCTCATTAATCCAAATGGGTGCATATGAGAGAGATGGATTCCAAGCCCCGTTAATATATTCCCATAAATTTTGTAATGGGGAAACGGAGGTTCCCGATTGTAAAGTCTTCAGCATAAAGTGCCATCTTGCCCTTAGGAGGTTTGTTGGCAGTAGATCCCGATGCTGGGAACTCCGGTTCCCACTTTGGTGTCACACCCCAACCTAAGGCGTAAATGCTTGGGCGCAAACTGATTTTTCATAGCTTACAAGGTACTATCATGAAAATTAAATATATGACAAATATCTATTTAATTTATTTAAAAAACAATTTACAAACGAGTACATCAATTTATAAAATATTACAAAATAAATTTAAACCATCTTGTATACATTTTTATCATAAAGGTCATCACTAAGTGTTCTTCACCTTGATATACAATCCAATATGCAAATGCGTACAAAATAGAAAAGGTTTGTCAACACAAGGTTGAGTGAGAAAATCACCAGTTTTGACATTAACAATAATATATATAAGAAAAATGCAAAATTGTTATATGTGAGTATAATCAATCAAACCATAGCATGTAATATTATAAACAAATAATGATGAGCGGGCTAAACTGTTGCCATGCAAATCGGGCATTGGTTGCCATAATTGAGTTATCAGTGAAACAATTGTCATGCGATCAGACGCCGGCCACTACGACATGATGTGATAATAATGATAAATGATGGACCTCTCTGAATGCGATAAATAAACACATAAACAAATAACAAATATCAAGTAGTCATTCAATTGATACATAACACAAATATTAACAGTTTGCATTTGAGAATGTAATAAAATGTGTAAATTGATAGTTGGTACGCATAAGTCCCCAAAACGTTTGAAAACAGTAAAATAAGGGAGTGATTACTCACCTTAACGAATGAACAAAGGATCAAAAGATGAGGCGAGAATGTTAACCCTTCGGGATTTACCGTCAAGGATTCCTAGTTATTTAATATTATGAGCTATTTATAAATGATATACTATGTAAAATGAATTTGAGATTTTGATATGATTTGAGTATGTTTGTGATTGAAATGTTACTGATTGGGCGATTGATCTCTAATGTTATCATTATTCTAAAATCATTATTATTGTTCATCATTTAAATTAAAGAATCATTACTTTTATTATTTATAAAATCACCTTTGCTTATACTTGATATAATATAAAATTAATATCTATAATGAAATAATTTAAAATAAATAAATTTAATATAAAATATACTTATAATAATAATACTTAGATAAATATATAATTAAATAGATAAATAGAATAAAATAATTTAATTAAATATAATCTAACTATCTATATAATTGCCTACCATTAAATACTACGTATCGGTCTCACGTCGCTCCACACCCCCTCTAGAGCCACTAGATTGCTTTGTTTTCAAATAGTGGCCTTTCAGGCGTTTGACCCGTCTTAGGTTTTCACAGGCATGGATCTAATAAACGTTATACTTCTCTCAAACCCTGCTTCACATTCTTCTTTTCTTTCTTCCTCTTCTGTCAACCACGACTACTACATAAAACCATAATCCTACCTAATGAGATCCACAAATTCTCTTACCTCTCATGCATCCACTCAGTTCAAACCCTAACTCTTAAGACCCACTCAGTTCTCTCAATCGTCATCAACATCATGAGTAATCAAGCATCCAAATTGTAAGCCCTAATTTCACCAATTTTACGTTCTGATTATTTGATCATTGATTTCATGTTCAAGTATGTGATTGATTGTTTTCAGTAAGGAACAAGGGCGGCTATAGTACGGAGATTTTGGAACGGAAGAATTCGTTTTGATTTTGGTAAGTTTTCAATTTGTTAGTTACTCACACCATCTGCAGTTTGCGTGTAATTTTTTATTCACTCTCTTTGTTGAGAACTGCGATTGAGGTTTGAATGATATTCTGTTACAAAATCGAAGCTAAATTACTCGGATATGTAGTAATTATTATGAATTTTAGTCTAGGTCAAGGGTATAATTTGTTGTTAGGTATAAGGAGTGTTTTAGGATGGATGAGAAGCAGATCAAACACTGCCCAAAGTGCATTCATCCTCCTAAGTCACATTTTTAAAATATTATTATTTATAAGGAATCCATTATTTGTAAACAGTGAATTTAGTATCCAACGCTAAACCATGTGGTGATGGTTTTCCATGGATGTCCCTTGGGCCTACGAAACCTCTAAAATCCTATGTATTAACCAATAAGGTATTTTGAGTTTTGCTTTATATGCGTTTTAAAAATCCGTGTATTTTAAGTTTATATTATTTTTCGCTATATAACTACCCTTGTATTTTAAGGTTATATTATTTTTCGCTAAACAACTACCCTGGAGGATATAAGACTGTTGGTTAGTTAATGAGGTAAGATTGATATGAGTAATATTTTGTGAACAAAGAACAATTTGATCACAAAGTTTTGTCACTTATGAGAAGAAATTATTAAAAGAAAGAACTTTAGGAGCATAGTTTAGTAATGTGCAAAACGGTCTATTAAAAACCTAACCTAACCTAGACACTCTAGATTTAAATTTATAAATTTAGACTATCCTAATGTTAGACCACTAGACAGGCAAGCGCACTTATCAACTATAGTAAAGCCTAATGAAGTCCGGATATCGAACCCACGGGACACTAGCGACACCTAAACTAGACTTTGACTAATAACGTAAATAAATAGATTTTAATTTATTTTTTTGTGTTCTTTAATTGTTAAATATAAACTAAATAATTATTAACCTAAAACTGACACAGAAACTAGACACGGACAAATCGGTCTACCTAGGCAAGGAATCGTACTAGTCAACTTGTAAAATCTCGGAATTGGATTGATGATTGGTATCGTATTCTAAAAATATGAAACTTAAGAAATAACTAAAGTATGCTAGATCACCTTCCAGTCTCACCAACAATACCTAAAAACCCTAAATATCATGTAAAGCTCAACGGTTTAACGGTTCGGATCACCTCCCAAAGACTAAATTACATCCCGGTCTCTCTAATCACAAAACACCCTAAGGCGTAAAGAGGTATTCTTATTGAATTCAATTATAATTCGGATATGTATGAATCTAAGGGAATCTAGGGTAACTCACTCCCGTACAATCACTACCCAAAACCGCAAAAGACCAAAACAGGCGACACTTAATTACCTCCCGATCTCTCAAGTGACAGAATATAAGGTATCTTTAAACTCTCAATTACCGCTCCTATGGAATACGTTGACAATATACCATAAACTAGTTGTAAACACACAGTAAATAACCTAATATGCATCCATACATGAAATGCATTCACAAAGACGCATATGAAACAAAAACTTATCATAAATTAATACCAAATATGCATATGCATCATAACCAAATAAAATAAAAACTTTACCAAAACACGAACCAATCAATAAATAATCCAAAACCAAAAATAAAACGAGTCTAAAAAGTATTCATCCAACCCAGGCAGTATAAAAGTTTAGCCAATCATAATTATGAATGAAACAAAGATAATATATTTACTGCGATTCATCGTAAAAGAATATAAATATGATTGAGCTACTAGCCTGTGAGCATAAACTATGGAGCTGTTTGCCTTCTTGCTTAAATTAATTCACCAGCTTGGTAGTGTGCTTCTTATTTTCTTTTCATCTGAGGTGTCGTAGACTTTGAGCAGCTTGGGAGCTTGCTTCCTAATTAATTGACCAATTTTCTTGTTTTTTCCCCTTCTCGTACTTCCGAACAGTAGCCTCACAGGGGGCGGCCCCCTTCCGCCTGTCTCCCTTTTAATGTCTTCTAGGTTCTTTTTATATATTAGAGTTAATAGCCGACTACTAATCACTTCACATTTGGGTTGCTTGAAACAAATTAATTGTGGGCGTTTCTTGTCACCGAAACCATTAATCTTGTGGCCTGAAAAAATTCAACTAAATATAATAAATCAGCCCATGGAACTTTAAACATAATAATTTATAATCCAACTAGTTACTAGCTAGATAATCAAGTTGAAGTGTTTCACAAATTTGTTTTTATGATGAAACTTAATGAAAGTTTTTAAAACTCTTTTGTTTTCTTTGATGTATTATCACAACCTTTTACTATTCGAATTCCATAAGGATTAAAAATCATATATCAAATGTATACTAAAATTACATCAAATAGATCGATTACTCGTTTTAGCATGTTGTCTCTTAAAACATTTGATATCTCAATATGAGCCAAATAAAAATGTATTCTATAATAACCAGGCTTAAAATACTTAAAGTATAGGAAATATTTATGTAATATTGTGTATATTTTAGACCACATCATTTAGTTTTAAATTTGTAACACAAAAATAATATATATATATATATATAGAGAGAGAGAGAGAGAGAGAAGATGCAATACACTAATGCCTTATCGTACAAAACGTACGCTGTAACACCGTGAAAATATCGGATAAAAAATATCAAGTTTCTAAAGCCAAAAGACCAAAACTGTCAAAATCTAAACCTTAGGGTTTAAAATGAAAATTCTGATTTTCCTGACACATTGCAATACGCGATGGATCAGAAGGGAAACCCATCACGTATCACGATGGGTAGTCTGACACATGGAGCACGTGGCATGCCACGTGTCCACACGTGGCATAACGTCCACCACGTGGCAGCACGTTTGCCAGGTGGCAGGTCTAGTGGGTGACTGGCCAAGCCTACGTCGCGATACGCGACGGGCTAACCAGAAGGGCCATCGCGTATCGCGATGGGCCCCTGAAATTGGCTATAAATAGCAAGCTCGGGTTCAAACCATTTCACACCAAATTTTCACATACATATAGTCTCTCTAACATCTCTCTAAACCCAAGAATGATACCTCGATTAACTCGAAGTTCGTGCCTCGATTCCTCGATTTCCGTGTCCATTCCTCGATATTCGTGCCACTTACCACCGACGTTTCAATCAAGAAGGTGCTACCATCCCAACGTCCAGATGACCATTTTGAAGAACGTGCCGTGAAGAGTTGGTGCCTTGATAAATGTGTCAAAAGATAGTGTTGATCAAGGAGCATAAGAAAAACGAAGCGGCGTCGAAGTGCTGATCGATTGTATAGGGTTTTCATAAGCCAACCAAGGTAGGCAAAATGGCGAATAAAATAATAATAAAATATTATAAAAGGCTTGAAACCCTAAGTCGAGGTTATACTCGATACCTCGATAAAATAAAAGAAAATATAACAAAGAAATGAAAAGAAAAGAAAGAAAGAGATATAAATGATTATATAAATATATATATGTGTGATTATATATAATTCTTTGTTATAGAATATTATTTAAGTAATAATGACTATTCCTAAATAATAAAGAAAAAGAAAAGTATACGTTTCTTAAAAAAGAAGAAACGTAGGGTTTAAATAAAATAAGATTAACTATAGGTTATCTTATAAAGGAAAGAAAGAAAGATATTTTTAAACTCAAGGTTTAAAAAGAAAAAGAATACTTTTTAATTAAAGGTTTTAAAGTAAAATAATCGAGGTAAAGATTATAAAAGACTAAAGGTCTTGAGCCGGATTGTATATCCGACTAACAAAAGGTTATACTCGTACTATAGGTGCAAGATAGCAACGGGAAAGACCCTCAGACGGTGTATGAAGCCGATTCGAATAAAAAAGGTGAATACACCCCAAACTTTACAAAACTTGTTTAAATAGAGTCAAATGTGTTAAGTGAAAAGGTTTACATGAGACTACGTGTCTCTAAAACATTTATAAACAAAGGTATAGGCACTAGCACTCAGGCTATCGTGTATGTTTGTTTGGATCCTTACATATGTGGTGGGCACACCACACCTGGTCATAATTACGCTGTCCTGCGGGAAGCATGACCTTGTGTATATTTATTGGTACTTAACTAAGTCGAACGCTGCGGTGTTTGCTGGTGTATTTAGTGTAGAGACTCGAGTTTATAAATGTGTTGTTTTATAACTTTGTTATTCCTAAGCCACGAAGGGCCGAGACCTACGTAGTCTCGAGGGGTAATAAAGTAAAAGAAAATATTTTAGCGTCGGCATATTCACCAACATTCGTTGCTGACGTATTTTCTAAACATTTTGCAGGTAATCAAGATTAGAGCTTGGGAAGACGAAGTGCTCAAGATATCCGATGGCTCGGATCTTTTTTAAAACTTAATATTATAACAATGGTGGTTTTATAAATAAAACAAGTAATCTTAAACGGTAACTTTTGATCCCGTCTTTTGTGAATGTAAATATTATATTTTAAATCTATATGTTCTCAAGACTTCCGCTTTTAATACATTAACTCTGATATATTTACAAATGTGGTACCAACTGTTGGTCATGCGCCCAGACTTAAGATGGGGGTGAGACAGGTTGGTATAAGAGCCATCGATCTTAGCGAATTAGGTATTAAAAGATGATACTTAAGCTTCGATCCAAGTATAGGAAAAATATTTTATTATTTGTTTTACTTGAATAGGGATAAGATAGGCTGGTAACCTTTTCTTTCCTTCCTCATTCTAAACCACCCAACTTAGATGTCTTTCAAGAAGTTAATGGAAAGTTATGTACGTGAAGCATAGAAAGCCGGAATACCCAAACCACTTCCAAAGGACAACATGAGTGAAGACTAGGGGTGTTCAAAATACCCGATCCCGATTAACCCGACCCGACCCGACCCGAACCCGAATAAGCTAATTCGGGTTGGGTTAAACAGGGTCCAAAAGTATTAATCGGGTTATTCGGGTTAACCCGAATAAACCGAATTGTTAATAGGGTCGGGTTTCGGGTTCATTTATGGAAAAAAGTCGGGTTTCGGGTTAACACGAATAACCCAATTAGTGTGAGATACTTAACTTTAAATACATTGATAACAAGGTGAAATAAGCACTATAAAGACAATATTGTAAGCTTTATAAATGAGTTAATTATTCTGATTGTTCATGAAACGTTCAGTGGAAGGTGTATTTATGTTGTGTTCATTAAATTAAACAAACAAACATGAACACATGTTTCACTCGTTCATCTATGTTCACGAACGTTCGTTTATGATCGTTCATTTAAGTTTTTTTACGTTCATTCATGTTCGTTTACATATTAATAGAAAATTATTAAATATTATTTGCAATAAGAAATTATATCACCCTAATATGTTTTATATTTGTTTGTTTTTATTATTTGAATGCGTTCATTTATGTCCGTTTATGTATGTTTTTGTTCGTTAATGTATAATATATGTCATTCATGTTCGTTTATCTTTGTTAAATTATTTTCATTTATGTTTGTGAATTGTTCGTTTAGATTCAAATAAACGAACATGTTTAGTTTTTAACTAACGAACATGAACACAATTATTTATTCGATTAAGTGTTCTTGTTCGTTAAAAGTTATATGAACGAACACGGACATGCCTTTATTCATGCCCGTTTGGTTCGTTTACATGACCATATATGTAATTATAATATATTACTTTTAAAAGAAATTGAAAATTGAATAGAATAAGAAATTTTGCAACTTACAAGTTACAAACACAAAAAGCAACTTAAAGTTATAAAGTAACACGGTTAACCCGACTAACCCGAAACCCGAATACCCTGAACCCGACTAACACGAACCTTAATAGGGTCGGGTTGCGGGTTAGATATTTTTTAAGAAAAACTCGACTAAACCGACCCGATTAACCCGAAACCCGATCGGGTTGACCCGATTAACACCCCTAGTGAAGACTACTATGAAGCATTTTTTAATCAAGACGTAGAACATGACCGAACCAAACCATTTCATTTTCCGGCACCGAACAAAGTCCAATTAATCTACCTGACGATACACCTAGGAAAGGATATAAAGCAACGAGACATTCAAGCTATCATCCTTCAAGATTGCCTATGTACCACCCATCGAAGATTCCTGCATATCACCCATCGGAGATTCCGCCATACTACCCATCTGAAGTTCCCACATATGTACCACCGAATCCTCACCCATCATATGCATTCCTCTCAAATAAACAAGTCAAGGAGGAACCTTTGTCCGACTCATCAGATTGGATGCAATGCCATTCGGACCAACGAAGATGGCACACCGGAACCTCTGCTGTTGATTCACGTCCCATCAAAGAAGGACCATCCCGCAAGCCCAAGATGAGAGTGATGATTCCCTATGAAAGTTTCGTATGCCCTCGATAGTGAAGGAGACAACCCAACTGATGAAAGAAGAAGATTCAGAAGAAGAATCGAAGAAGATCCTGAGGAAGAGTACCCAGAGAATCCCAATGAAGTAACAACACCGATGGAGGAACCGTTCTTCCACCAAAATTTGAGTTATGGCTCTGTAGATCCGTATATGCAATATCTCGAAGAACTCAAATCATCATCAAGTTTTCCACCTTATCAAGGCACGATTCTGATAGAGGAACAGCAAGCCAATGAAATTCGAGAACAAAATGAAGCGGCTGAAGCCTTTTTCCATTACTCCTCTGATGTGACCGCATCTCCGTATCCTAACCCAAAAAACCATTATGACATAGTGATGATGGGTTATCGCGATCCACCTCCAAGGTACGGATACCTAAATGAGATCCCTCAATCACAAGAAGAGCACCTGGACCGAGCCTTGCATGAGACTGATGACCTTAGGAAGAAGATATCGGTGGATGAGAATAAGAAGAAGATAGGAGACAAGCTTCTTCGGAAATGTAACAAATTGATCAAAGTGGTGAAGACGTATCTAAAAGACTAAGAAACCATGACGAATCGAATAGGGATGTAAATGTGTTGTTGTATGTGTGTGTTTGTGTTGTAATAATAACGAACGTTGAACGTTCTGAAATTGTAATGATAGGACTATATATATATATCATACAAACATTCATATATATATATATATATATATATATATGTGTGTGTGTGTGTGTGTGTGTGTGTAATAAATAAAAACTTGACTTTGAAAAGAGACTATTATTTAAATTTCAGTTAGAAAGAAAAAGGATAAATGTCTCGACAAAGTAACAATGTCGAAGCTTCACGAAAAGAAGCTGATAATCGAAAAGAAAAGGGAAAAGATCATGAGAAAGAACAAGAAAAACAAATTCCCGAAAAATATTTGAATCAGATTCAACGTATGATTAAAGAAGTCGTTAGGGCTGAAACCGAAGCTAGATCTCAATCTAGGCAATCAAAACATTCCCAATATGTTGAACTCTCCCGTAAATTTGTTAAGTCTCATTCTAAACCTTCTCATATAGAAGAGAGTGTTCATGAGTCCAATGTCGAGGGTGGAATTAGACAAGAATTTAAGAAACTTAAGATAAGTGGTTGTTCATTCAAAGACTTCAAGTATTTTGGACCCACCGAGTTTTTATGGTGATAAGGAAGCCATTACGACTGTAAGGTGGCTAGAAGAAATGGAATCGATAGTAATCAAAAGCAAGTGCTCCAACCAAGAAAAGATACAATATTCTGCCCAAATGTTCAAAGGCGAAGCGCTTGAGTGGTGGAACACACTGATTTTAAGTAAAGGAAGACAAGTGTTATACAAGAATTCAAGGAGATGTTAATGGAGAAATTCTGTACAATGCATGAGACCGACCAGATCCAAACCAATTTCTCAATCATAAGGTCGTAGGAACTAACCTCCAATAAAATACCATGTTCCACGAATATTGTCACCTTGTTCCCCAGCTGGTTAACCTTGAGTCCAGCAAAGTGACACGCTACATATGGGGATTGCCACGGGAAATCCGCGACATGGTGAGGTCTCACCTTCCTGAAACTGCCGACTCTGCGATGGAATTAGCCGGATATTGTAGGTTCCCAGCCGACTCTACACAGGAGTATCTCGTAACACGATGGTGCGGAATCCCCTACGTATACGATACGAGTGTTTACACGAGAGAGACGTAAATAACACGGAACACGTAAGAACAAATGATTACTTGCTATTCGATGTAAAAAGCCAAAACACCAAACAAGTATTGCTATCGCTTACAAAACAGATCTGCCAGAAAACCTACCTAATACGAACGGCGTAAGTTAGGTTATATAATACGACAACTTCGCCTATCACCCTAGGCGAAGTTGTCCCTAACTTCGCCACACTACAAGTTCGCTAAACCAAATAACCAAACTAACACGTTTATCAAAACACAAGCAACAATGTAACGATTAAAGACATAATAGACACGAGACAAATGAACTACAGGAATCATGCACCAACAGACTCCCCCTTGGCAGTAGCTTCATTTCTCTTACATTTTCGCCGTGTCTTGTAATCCAAAAAGGCTGTATCTTCCGTCTTCAAGCATGAACACCTTGTCTCACACAAACTGAGACCACCCTTTGATATTTCTTCGCTTCATCTTTCCAAGAGGGAATACAAAAGATCTTCTTTTCATTGAGTACCTGGAAATCAGCTTGAGACAAGTTAACCAAGTGCATAGGATCATACACCCTTAAGATCTCTTGTTCTTCTTGATCTTCCATCACAGCTTCGGCAGTCTAGCAATCAAAATACCACCACTTAAGATCTTTCAACACATATTGAGGCATGATCTTCATTGGAGCCTCTTTCATACATCGAATTGGTTTATACTTCATCACCATTCAGGGCTTGCCATCATCCCTCATTCCCCGTTTTGTATATTCAATCAGCTACCCCTTTTGAGGCTTCAACAACTCAAACCTTTTCTCTTTAACAACTTCACTCCACACTATCTTACGAACCCAGCTAGCAAAATTGTCTCCACTCCTATTAATCAACCTTAAACGAGCCAAATCCTTCACCTCGCACTCAGGAAACGTATTGAACGATCTCAACCTCTTAGCAAAGTACTGAATCCCATCATACCTCTTGATCACAAACAAGTTGAGTTGATCATCATAAATCCAACAAATAATTCCCTTCTTCGATTCAGCATAACCTTTGTATTATAACTCTTCTTGAACATCGTCGGTACCACTGGCTTCTTTGTCTTGATAAACCACTAAGCACATCCTTCTTTCCACCTTGGCTGCTCCTCCCACTCAGAATCACCCGACACATTATCATCTTGACCCAAACGTTCTTGACCAGCACTAGGAATATCATGTTCAACACCATCATCAGGTATCTCACCTTCCTCTAAGTGGTCAATCTCAATTTGTTCACCAAGTTTTTCAATTTCACTAAAAGATAACACATCTTCAACCATATCGTCCTCATCGTCTACCATAACAGTCTCACCACCTGCACTACCCGATGGAGCAGTAGACTCCCCCCTGAGATGTGGAAGCCCCAAGAGTTTGTTCAGTTCTTGGCAGCTCACCACCTGCATCTTTCGATGCATTGGGATCATCGTCTCTGTCCTGTCTCCTCTTTGTTCTCAACTCATCACCTTTACAACTAGACTCCCCCTGAGATGCTAAGAACTGTTTCAAGGCATCAAAAAGCTTACCATGTTCAACAAGAAGTGCGGTCTGAAGTTGATTCTCAGCCACCAGACGTTGGATAGCCTGAGTTTGAACAACATTCACCCTTGTCTACTCAGCAACAACCCTGAGAAGACCTACCATGGATCTAGCCGCGTCGATACATCAATTAAACACAGTACAAACACATGAGATCTAAACGTTAAATACATACTTTATTGATAGCTTAATGGATGAATACATTATGGTGTAGAATAACTTATGGAGAGCATAATAACTTAGATCTAGGACCTCACACCTATCATATGTGTGATCTCACTAATTATGAGCATGGATTAGCCTATTTATAGCCAATATGCTCCAGTTCGTTAATTTAGTCTAATTCATTATATCTTAGTAACAAATTAGACACCATTCGTTATGATTCCATAATGAATGGTAATAATCTTAACTAACTAGTCTAGCCTATAACGAATGGGCCTCATTCGCTATACAATCCATAGCGAATGGGCCATTTACATTAAATATACATTAAATATAAAGACTAGACAACCTATAAATTATTCAATCGCTACGGACAACTAAACCGTGTACTAACAAACCCTTTCAAGAGCTGCAATCCGCTCAGAATCTCACAAGGTAGTGTCAAAATCAAATGACATGTGTGTTGGGTTTTAAACAAGTTTATCAAAGTCAAGTTAACCATATTTAACTAGAAAACGCAACGGAAGCTTATATCTTAATACTTGTTAAAGAACATACCATTATGTTAAAACTAAAACCCAATGAACAAGGATCAATATTACAAGAACAATATGCTCACAAAATGTAAATGTACCTCCTTATACCTTATAGGAAGATGTAGGTTGTTGAAGGGGATGATGAATGAAAGGCAAGCCTCCAAAGAAGAAAACCTCAAGAGAGTGATACCCCAAGCCTTTTGCAACAACACCAAGTTATTTGCTAGGATTCTTGAACACCAAAACAAGCTCACCAAGCTCTCCCAAAATGCCAAGGTTGGCCGTGAGTTTTAGGAGAGGGAAGGAGAGAGTTTTTGATTCAAAACTTGAATTCAAAATGGAGAGAGGAGTGATGCTTTGCATGTGTTGTGATTGGAGATGTATAAAGGAGATGTCAACACAAAAGGACAAAATAATAAATGGACAAACCATCCACCCACATGGGGTGGCCGGTTTTGTTATTTTTTTTTTTTTTTTTTTTTTTTTTTTTGTTTTAACATTTAAATATCTCCATCTCATATTTTATAAAACTCATTTTTATAAAATGCACATACATTTATGTAATTATTTAACCAATTAAATAATTAATTTATATAAACAAATTATCCAGATAATTTATTTAAATCCTCAAGTGTGTTTGTTTAGAAAACCAATTTTCTAAACACGTAGTGTTCGGTATTCATTTAAATGATCAAATCATTAAAAGAATACATTTGGTGTCGTCTAGCTTGTTATTGGGTATGACCCGACTTGGATCAAACACAGTTAGCCACATTAGTATAATTATGTGTCTCGGGCATACGTAATTCCAACAATCTCCCACTTGCACGAGATACATAGAAAATTAATGCAAGTGGTGAATACCGCCTAACAACAGTTCACCACCCCTAATGTGTTTGACGAAGTGCCATTCAATAACATCATCCCTTCAAGTCCCTTACTTGATATGATTTAGGTGAATCTATCATTATATCCCTTTGTTACTAGATGTCATGTTGAATCTAAGAGACATAGGTGATCATTCTCTTTACAATTCAACTTTATCAGGCCTTAGACATCTAAACTCTCAACACATAAGAGGAACAAATTCCGTCTTGACTGTATACGCCTCTCACTATCACTTTATACTCCACCTGAGCTCATCCTTATGTACCATCTTTTACGAATAGCGAAGGGGAGAGTCAAAGTGTAATACTTGGTGAAAATCAAGACCCAATATACATCTCAGGTCTAAGGATAATATGAAATTCTCCTTTACTCAAAATTACTAATGATCAAGTCAATCGACTCCATGTAGTAATATTGAGAGCGGGTCAGTCCAATATTTGTATCCCACAAATATCTATGAACCTTGGCAGCAAACCTATGCTCCATATTCATTCCTTATGAATATCCACCAATCCTAGTTCATAATAGTCTTGCTTCATATTTGTTCCCACAAATGTGATCGACTACGGACTTTTAGAATAAGATAACTTATTCATGGATTAAACATGCAAAATTAGAATTTAACTCAAGATTCCATAATCATATAAAAGTTAAATTACAAAAGTCTTTTAAACGTAAATACAAAATAGATCAAATCCAATTACTAGAATATCGAAGTCCTAAGCCACTCGCATGACGCTCATGTTTCGGTCTTTCTAGGAGCTTCGTGAATGGATCCGCAAGATTTTGATCAGTTCCAACTTTGCGAATACATATCTTTCCCTTTTCAACTTCATCCCTTATGTAGTTGAATCTCCGCTCTATGTGCCTTGTCTTTTGGTGTGAACGAGGTTCCTTGATTTGTGCAATCGCACCCTCGTTGTCACAAAAGATTTCTAGGGGGTCTTGAATGGAAGAGACCACCCCTAGATCAGTAATGAATTTCTTCAACCATGCAGCTTCCTGAGCTGCTAATGAAGCGGCGATGTATTCTGATTCTGTAGTGGACAATGCTACCACTTCCTGTTTTGAGCTCTTCCAAGAGACAGCTCCTCCATTAAGAGTGAACACATACCCAGACTGTGATCGAGAATCATCTCGATCAGTTTGGAAGCTCGCATCCGTGTAACCTTTTATAGCGAGTTCCTCCTCACCAGATCCATATATCAGAAACATATCCTTAGTCCTCCTAAGGTATTTCAATATGTTCTTAACAGCCATCCAATGACTGTCTCCTGGATTCTGTTGGTATCTGCTTGTCATGCTCAAAGCGCATGACACATCCGGTCTAGTACATATCATCGCATACATGATGGATCCTATAGCAGAAGCATATGGGATTTGTTTCATCATGTCTTGCTCACCCTTTGAGCTTGGACATTGAGCTGAACTCAATATGGTCCCTCTTTGAATAGGTACAAAACCTTTCTTGGAGTTTTCCATCTTGAACCTTTTCAAGATTTTATCAATGTATGTACTTTGGTTCAAACCTATCAAGCGCCTTGACCTATCCCTATAGATCTTTATTCCCAAAATATAGGCAGCTTCACCAAGATCCTTGATGGAAAATCTACTTCCAAGCCAAGCCTTAACGCTTTCCATGGTTGGAATGTCATTTCCAAATAGTAGAATGTCATCGACATACAATACTAAGAAGGTAATTATACTCCCACTAGCCTTTTTATACACACAAGCCTCATCAGCGTTCTTGATGAACCCAAAATTTTGATTTCTTCATCAAAACGATGATTCCAAGTTCTAGATGCTTGTTTCAATCCATAGATTGATTTCTTTAACTTGCATACCTTTTTAGGATGTTTCGGATCGACAAAACCCTCAGGCTGAACCATATAGACATCTTCCTCAAGATATCCATTTAGGAAAGCGGTCTTGACATCCATTTGCCAAATTTCATAATCATAATGTGCGGCTATGGCAAATAATATCCTAATAGACTTTAGCATTGCCACAGGCGAAAAAGTTTCATCATAATCAACCCCTTGAGTTTGAGTGAAACCTTTAGCTACAAGTCTTGCTTTATAAGTATCCAAGTTTCCATGCATATCCGTTTTTCTTTTGAAAACCCACTTACTTCCAACAGCTTTGGAGTTGAGTGGTGGTTCAACCAATTCCCAAACTTGGTTGTCATACATGGATTGCATCTCAACGTTCATGGCTTCAAGCCATTTGTCACAATCATTCTTGGACATTGCATCACGGTATGTGGTTGGTTCATCCGAATCTACCACGTAGCAACCTTCTACAAAAAATCCATATTTTTCAGGTGGATTGCTAATTCTACCAGATCTGCGAACGTTTTGTGTGTTTTGATCAACCACTTGATCACTTTCAACAACCTCTTGTTGAGTGCTAGTATCAACCAATTGTGTATCATCTTGTGATTCTTGATCCTCATCAAATTTCACTGTTCTACTATTAGTTCCTTCCTCAAGGAACTTAGTTTCCAAGAACTTACCCTTTCGAGCAATAATAACATTTTGCTCACTAGGATCGTAAAAGTAATATCCTAAATCATCTTTAGGATAACCTATAAAGATACACTTAGTGGATCGGACTTCTAATTTGTTTGGGGTGTATTGCTTTACATAAGCTTCACAACCCCAAACTTTTAAGAATGATAGCGATGGAGCCTTTCCATGCCATACTTCAAAAGGTGTCTTCTCCACTTTCTTGGTTGGAGCCATATTCAATATGCGAACAGCGGAAAGTAAAGCATAGCCCCAAAATGATAGAGGTAAAGTGCTTCTAGCCATCATCGATCGAACCATATCTAATAGGGTACGATTTCTCCTTTCAGACACACCATTATGTTGTGGTGTTCCAGGTGGAGTAAGTTGTGAAATAATTCCACAACTCTTAAGATGATCTTGAAAAACACTACTTAGGTATTCACCTCCTCTATCACTACGAAGTACTTTGATTGTGGTTTTGAGTTGTCTTTCTACTTCAGCTTTGAAGTCTTTGAACATTTCAAAAGCTTCATCTTTGTGTTTCATTAAGTACACATAACCATATCGACTATAATCGTCAATAAAGGTAATGAAGTATCTTTCACCATTCCTAGTCATTGGTCTAAAAGGACCACATACATCCGAATGTATGATACCCAATAATTCTTTTGACCTTTCAAAAGTTTTATTAAAGGGTTGCTTTGTCATTTTGCCTTGTAAACAAGATTCACATACATCAAATGAATCAAACTCATTGGTTTCTAGAATACCACTCTTGCGAAGAGTTTGCATGCGATTCTTGCTTATATGTCCAAGGCGACAATGCCAAAGATAGGGATCACCCAAGTCCTTCTTGAGTTTCTTGGTGTTGACATTATACATTGAACTACTATGTGACATACCACTTTGATCTATTTCATATATACCATTCATGGGTATAGCTTTAAAATAAAATATGCCATT
Organism: Bidens hawaiensis; assembly: GCF_021521415.1. NCBI lineage: Eukaryota > Viridiplantae > Streptophyta > Magnoliopsida > Asterales > Asteraceae > Bidens > Bidens hawaiensis. The sequence goes on along the minus strand of NW_027491035.1, from coordinate 172,984 downwards.
CATCAAAACATGAATATCATAATCAATAAACTTAAGATCAAAGCCACATTGTTTTAAAAGGGACACGGAAATAATGTTTCTCCTTAACTTAGGAGCATACAAAACATTTTTCAAAATTACTTCCAAACCACTTGGAAGCTTTAACATGTAGTCTCCTTGAGCTTGGACTTCAACTCTTGCTCCATTGCCCATAAAGAGACTAATGTCCCCTTTGTTGAGTTGCTTACTTCTTTTGAACCCCTGCAACAAATTGCAAATGTGAGTTCCACATCCGGTATCAAGTACCCATGTATTTGAAGAAATAACATTTAGTTCAACATATATAGTAAAGATAATACCTGAGGTTTGCTCCGCATCCCTCTTATCTTTTAACGCTTTGAGATAGGTCGGACAATTTCTTTTCCAATGACCTATCTCTCCACACTCAAAGCATGGATCTTGCGTCGCAACCTTTTGCTTCTTTTCCTTCGGTTTGTAGGGCGTGATGGCTTTCCTCTTTCCCTTTCCTTGGACGTGGCCCTTGCCCTTAGCAACACTTGCTTTGGGGTTGGAGTTATGTCCCCTTTTGCCTTCATTGATTGTTAGAACGGGTAAAACCCTTTTACCCATTCCCGCTTCGGCCGTTCTTAGCATTGCGTGAAGCTCACCAATGCTTTTGTCCCACCCGTTCATGTTATAGTTCATGACAAAGGTTTCAAACCTTTTGGTCAAAGAGTTGAGGATCAAATCCGTAGCCAACTCATTAGAGACGGGACAATTCAACCTACGAAGCTTTTCAATGTAGCTTTTCATCTTTAGGACATAAGATGAGACGCTTTGGGTTTCCTCCATACGACATGCATGAAACGCTCGAACCGTTTCGAAACGTTCCGCTCTAGCTTGTTGAAGGAACATTTCCTTCAATTGAGTTATCATGTCGTATGCCCCATGATGCTCGAAATCCTTTTGGATTTCGGGAATCATAGTTCCCAACATGAGGCAAGAGGCTTGCACCGAATCTTTGGTGTACTTAACCCAATCGTAATAAGCCTCCTCATCTTCCACGTTAGGCTCGTCGGGAATGGGATCGTCTAAGACATATGATATCTCTTCTTGCTTGAGAACTATTCTCAAGTTGCGATACCAATCCATAAAGTTATTATGGTTTAGACGATCCTTTTCAAGGATGGTTCTTAAGGATAGGTTACGGGTGTTATGGGTAGAGGTGTTTGCATTGTTAGCGGCCATCTACAAAATTTAACAAAGTTTTATTTTAGTATTATAAACAATTTAATTATTAATACCCTTTTATTCCAAATTTTAAAATAATAATTAAATTCTAGAATCCAACGATAAATCAAATTTTGGTTAGGTGACCTTTATCCCGTTATTTGATTTAACAAGGTAGTCAACCTTGACAATTGCAACCCTTTGCAACTTCTAGAGGTATGGGACCATTCGAAATCCTTATTTCGTGTTGGCATGTTTATCCCATCAACACCATTGGACCCCATGCTTAGGTGACCTTTATCACATGGTTTCCAATTCAAGTCGTCCTACTTGTATAAACATGTAAGATTAACATACAAGTGGTTAGGTGACCTTTATCCCACAATTATGTTAATATTACCTTAAGTATATTAGTTTGCTCTAAAATGGTTAGGTGACCTTTATCCCATTTAAAGTTTCCTAATACGTTAAGTGTCTTACAAAAGGATGGTGTTAGACTTGTTTCCTTGGTAATTATGAAAAAGGGATTTTTAAGTTTTCCAATATTCTAGTTTGAAAAACATTATGCCATATCCTAACATGCATTTAGTAATATGGCGATTTTGAAAACCAATTTTCAAGGTTCTAGTTATAATAAAACCAATTTTATTATATGTGAGTAATCGCTTAGTTTTAATAAACCCATTTTATTAACTAATTGACGCGATATTACCAAATATATATTAGAACCCGTTTTATGCTAGTTGTCGTTCCTATGTGACGGTTTGGATATCCTAATATCTATCAACCACACATTACATAAAGTAAAACAAACAACCAAGCATACATGCAAAATATAGTCATAACCGAGAACCGCTAAGTTTGACCATACTTGTTAGCCGAAACAAGTATAGGTCATAAGTCTCACCTAAGGGACAAAACATGACACAAGGATGGAATGTTGACTCCCACTTGACCTTGCATCCAAATGCTTCAAGTATCCTTTCCAAGTTGTTTGTGTTCTTGTTGGGCTTGTAAATGGGCTCCAAACTTCCAAAAGTCTTCTTGGGCCCAAGAGTGAAATTTATGGGCTTAATGGGCTTGAATCCCATGATGGGCCGGTGAGGCCCAACAAGCCCAAAATTTGGTCCAAGGCCCAAATCCACCAATTCTTGCATCTTCAATTTTTACAAAATGTATCCTAATACATATTTTTCTAAAACAAAGAAAATGCAACTAATCTATTTATTACATACCAACTTATGAATAAATAAATTACACAAGCCTAAAATATGAATTATTACAACCATATTGAATAATAAATATAACCAACATACACATAACAACAATCAACACATCCAAGGTCTCGGTTTCGGTTATGACACATCCAAACATACCAAATGTTCTAAGCATGCAACCTAAGCAACCAATGCCTAAATACATCAAAAAAAAAAGGCAGCCCCCCCCCCCAAAGGAGGCTACGGCTCAACCCCCCCCCCCCCCCCAAAATTTTGCAATTTTGATATTTTCAACATCCAAATGTTAGTAATGGTTTCCTAAGATCTTTGCATGCATGTCAAGATCTTACAAAACCATGAGGGGTAAAATCCACCAAAATTTCGGACCCCTTTTCACCCATGAAAAAACCGAAATCTATGAACATGCAAGGAGCATAAGTCCTTGTAACCGGCTCTTGATGCCATTGTTGGGTTTTAAACAAGTTTATCAAAGTCAAGTTAACCATATTTAACTAGAAAACGCAACGGAAGCTTATATCTTAATACTTGTTAAAGAACATACCATTATGTTAAAACTAAAACCCAATGAACAAGGATCAATATTACAAGAACAATATGCTCACAAAATGTAAATGTACCTCCTTATACCTTATAGGAAGATGTAGGTTGTTGAAGGGGATGATGAATGAAAGGCAAGCCTCCAAAGAAGAAAACCTCAAGAGAGTGATACCCCAAGCCTTTTGCAACAACACCAAGTTATTTGCTAGGATTCTTGAACACCAAAACAAGCTCACCAAGCTCTCCCAAAATGCCAAGGTTGGCCGTGAGTTTTAGGAGAGGGAAGGAGAGAGTTTTTGATTCAAAACTTGAATTCAAAATGGAGAGAGGAGTGATGCTTTGCATGTGTTGTGATTGGAGATGTATAAAGGAGATGTCAACACAAAAGGACAAAATAATAAATGGACAAACCATCCACCCACATGGGGTGGCCGGTTTTGTTATTTTTTTTTTTTTTTTTTTTTTTTTTTTTGTTTTAACATTTAAATATCTCCATCTCATATTTTATAAAACTCATTTTTATAAAATGCACATACATTTATGTAATTATTTAACCAATTAAATAATTAATTTATATAAACAAATTATCCAGATAATTTATTTAAATCCTCAAGTGTGTTTGTTTAGAAAACCAATTTTCTAAACACGTAGTGTTCGGTATTCATTTAAATGATCAAATCATTAAAAGAATACATTTGGTGTCGTCTAGCTTGTTATTGGGTATGACCCGACTTGGATCAAACACAGTTAGCCACATTAGTATAATTATGTGTCTCGGGCATACGTAATTCCAACAATGTGAGAAGTATCCTGAGCATATGGCGGTGGAATCCCCAAGCTTACTGGAATATCAGAGGTATATGGTGTAGTAACTGTAGGTGGAACAAAGACAGATAACCCAGTAGTAGCCACCAGTGTGGACTCAACAAACATAGCAACCACCTCCGATGGAGTAACAGAAGGAGGTGGTAAAGAAACGATCTCTGGTGTAGACACCTGTACCGTAGAGGGTGCAATAGATTGTGCTGATAAAGCCACCGACGAAGCACTAGATGTCACTAGTAATGGATTAGATGAAGATGGAGGCAGTGTAGACATACCAGACCACCGTGGAGGGGCAAAATGAACAACACTCGACCTTTCACCAGCTCTAGCCTTCTTTAATCTACGGACTAAGGCATACATCTCCTCCTCATAATTTGACTCACTATCATCCGAATCTTTCTTTCGTTTTCCTTGGATCCTTTTTTGTGCAGCCAGAACTTTCTAAGCTTCAACTTCATCAGTGGAAGAATCAGATAAAGTTTCCTCAGAATCCTCCACTGAGGCAATAGATGGACCCACAGATGTATCAACCAGAGAAGCATGCACACAAGAAACATCAACTATTGAGGCTCAAACTTCAGAAGGATCAACCGTATCCATATCAAAGAAACCTTTCCCTCCAAAAGAAAGCTCAAGATCAACCTGTTCGGCGGGAGCTGCGATGGGGTCAACAATAAGAACTTCTTGAACCACTTGTGGTGGTTGAATCACAGGAGGTGGTTGAGGAATATCGACTTGTGGCGGAGCAGGATCATAAAAACCATCATCTAGTGGAGCAACATAAGCAGGATTGGCAAGATACCCAAATAAAGCAGTGTGCCTCGGACGAAGTTCAGCCTTGCTTCGTGCACTAGATGTCCTACACTGTGCAAAAATTCTCTTGTTTATACTTTCCACATAAGAGATAGGGAGACATTGTGGCAGATGTGGAGCGACATGATTAAGAATCATCTGTAAAAAAATGGGATACATTAAGAAACGTTCCCGTGCCACGGCTCGTCTCTGACAATCAATCTCATAGAACACAATTTGACTGAAGTTATACGGTTTATTATAAGTCAACGCGGTCATAGCAGACTGCATTGTCGCACCCATGCCATCGGATCTAGCCTTACGACCAGACATACAAACGATCAACACATGCATTAAGAAACGCCATTGATCTAGCAGAAATCCCTTTCGTCGTTGCGAGTCTTCTAACGGACCAGAGTAACCCATGCGAAGAAATGCCCCGTTCCTAAAAACGGCTGGATACTCAGCAGGATCTTGAGTGGTTTCATTTTCGAACTGTAGAGCTACCCGTATTTGATCTGCTGAGAATGTATCACTTGTTGATTTACTGTAGCACACATGACTGGAGGTTCTACGTGACAATCATACTCTACCGTTCTCCAAAAGTCTTCAATATTTGGTAGAGATATCGGCAGGGTAATGGTGATAGCATGAAAGACACGTGAATGTATGAGAAAAGAGATGATCTCAGTAAAATCCTCAGCTCCACGACTATCCGGATCCAAAGTAACGTACATGTTATGACCCGGAAAGTACTGTCTCTTATCCCCGTCTCCTTCGTCACCACCTGTACCACCCGCATCTGCTACTGCTGCCATATCTGCAAGGCAAACGGGTTAAGTTAGACATATGTTTATTCAGTTTGTAACTTCACTTAGCATGTAGGTAGCGAAGTTTGTGGTTCAACGAAGTTGTGACCAAAAGATGTTACGCAGCGAAGTTAGAGATAACTTCGCTGTAAGGCAACTTCGCCTGCTATCAACTTCGCTACGTAAACAGAGCCGAACACCAGATCCTTTTTAGTTGTAAACACGAACAATCAGAGACTGAAAACAGGTATAAAGATGATCGATTAAGGCTATGGAGGTCCAGATATCACCAAAACATTCGAAAACCGATGAATATTAATGTCTTTTAGGGTTAGTCAAGAAAGCCGATCAAAACCTTACATTATGGAACCGATTAACAAACAAAACTAGTAAATTATGAATCGATAGATGTCAACGAACCTTATTATCAGACAAAAAAGCAGATTATTAGAGTGTTGATTCAGAGGAATAAGTTCCCCGATGGTTTAGAGTGTGAGTTTGACCAAAATTGACCCCTTTTCTTCCTTTTATACTTTTTGAAAAACCCAGGGGCGAAGTTAAAATAACTTCGCCACATCGAAGTTAGTTTTAGAACAATTTGAAAGAAAAAATATCAAAACGAGTAACCTAAGATCCTATTTTATACACATTTAGGACATATGTATAAAATTATATAAAATAAACATAAGTAGAATAAAATAGACGGGATCAAATTTCAGTCTGCAGAGAAGCCATCCAGTTTAAGAAAAGATCTGAACATTGAATCATACTGATTAAGAGGCTGTCACAAGGATTCATGTTCAGCGTTATTATAACATAGAGAAATAGGTTGCCGGCATGTATGAGACTTAGCATGGTTTTCATTGCTTCTGTGATACGGATTAGGTTCAATTAGGCTCAAAATTTAGATGGACATCACTTATGGAACTGTGATGCCTCCTATCTATTCTCAAGGCGTATTTGGCTTTCCCCAGATCACCCCGATTTGACTTCGACCCGTAGTGTCTGATTAAACAATGTACATTTGAGTCGAACTTATAATCCAATACTCAATTGGTGCTTCATCCATATCAGACATTTGGAATTTTAAGAACAACAAAGCACAATTAGTTCATAATAATTTTATTTTTATTTTTATTTTATTTTATTTTTTTTAAATAGCCATAACCAACATTTGCAAGTCCTGAATCTGGATCACTGTAGAAAGATAACACAATATACGCGGGGGATCAAGACACTCACGGGCTCGTGTATGACTGGCTAATCACTTTTCTGCCTATCATTCGGAGAGATATATGTGGAGACATGCACATATCAAAATGACTCTCCACAGTAAATCGAGTATGTTTAATTTGTATCACTTCTACTTTTACGCACCATGGAAAGCTACCGTACCAAACAATGACTATTCTAAAGTCTTTTAAGCCTAATAACTTCACCCGTTAGGCACACAAAATCAATTTATCTATCATTTTCCAAATGATGGATCAAATTTTCCAATTTAACACCAATTTTTGAAGCTTCAAGAGAAACTATAGACTGAAAAAGTATATCATATCCCAAAAAATTAATTTTATATTCAGACGTCCCGATCACTTCTAAGTCTCTGGGTAAATGGCTATCCTAAAAATCCAGAGGATTAGCAGGACTAAACACATATGAATATGTGTCCCTCCAACTGAGTATAACCGACATAATTTTCAGCGAAGGAATAAAAACTCATCACAAACCACCCCAGTTGCTTTTAGTTATTAGGTTAATAGCTATCCTTCGAGTCTACAAGTAGATGCAAGGACCAAACATATTCAAGAACATGTCCTTCAAACTTAAGCTACCGACATAATTCTCAGAGATAGTGATGTTTTTTTATAAGAATAAAAACATGGTTACTCGGGATTGATCATCCCATTAAGCTCAATAAGGTTTTGAAAACGAGACTGGTCAAAGGCTTTTGTAAAAAGATCGGCAAAGTTATCCAGTGAATCAACCTTTTCAAGAAAGATTAATTTCATCTCAGCACAATCCCGTATGAAATGATGACGAATGTCAATGTGTTTTGTTTTACTAAGTTTAACGGGATTGTTAGTTACTGAGATAGCAGCAGTGTTATCAATGAAAATAGGAGTTTGATTGAAATTCAGACCATAATCTCGCATTTGTTGTTGTAGCAATAAAACCTGGGAGCAACAGTTTGATGCTGCCATGTACTCTGCTTCATAGGTGGATATAGCCACTGAAGTCTGCTTCTTGCATTGCCACGACACCAATCATCCCCCTAGAAATTGACAGCCACTCGTTGTTGACTTCCTGTTTTGATTGCATCCTCCATAGTCTGAGTCTGTGTATGCAACCAAATCTAGTTCTCCTCCTTTTGGATACCAGAGACCCAATTTAGGCTTTCCTTTAAGATACCGCAAAATTCTCTTCACTTCCTTCATGTGCGACTCCTTTGGGTTAGCCTGAAAACGGGCACAAAGACAAACTGAAAACATAATGTCAGGTCCGGAAGCAGTTAAATACATCAAAGAACCTATTATAGCCCGATACTGAGTGGGATCCACATCTTCATCACTGACGGAGTCAGCACCTAGTTTGTGGTTGACACAAATCGGAGTGTCAAACGGGGTGCTTTCTTCCATCTTAAAACGTTTAGTGACATCGTGAACATATTTAGTTTGACGAATGAACATGCCATCCTTCTTCTGATCTACCTGTAAACCCAAAAAGAAAGTTAAATTCTCCCATGGCACTCATCTCAAACCTTTTCTTCATGACCGCTTCAAACTCCTGACACATAGAAATCTTTGAGGCTCCGAAGATGATATCGTCCACATAGACCTGAACGAGAAGAAAATCTTTCCCATTCCACTTTACAAATAAAGTACTATCGATCTTTCCTCTCACAAACCCATTTTCCAGCAAATAATCAGATAAAGTTGCGTACCAAGCTCGTGGAGCCTGATGTAGGCCATATAATGCTTTACTGAGCTTGTACACATGATCTGGAAAGTCTGGATCAGGAAAGCTCGGAGGTTGCTCGACATAAACCACTTCATCGACCTTGCCATTTAGAAAGGCACTCTTGACATCAAGCTGAAACACTTTCATATCTTTGTGAGCAGCAAAGACCAAGAAAAGTCGAATTGCCTCCAGTCTTGCTACATGAGCAAACACTTCATTGTAGTCGATCCCTTCTTGTTGGTTAAATCCTTTGACTACTAATCTTGCCTTGTTATAGACGACTACCCCTTTCTCATCTCTCTTGCATTTGAATACCCACTTCGTACCGATTGCATGCGCATCTTGTGGCTTTTCAACTAACTGCCATACTTCCATTTTGTTAAACTGAGCCACTTCTTCCTGCATGGCTTCGACCCATGAGCTATCCTTCAACGCCATCTGATAGTTCTTAATACCAGTGTCTTTAATGCTTGCATACACACATGTATTATCTTCCAAGCTTCTTCTGGTTCTTACTCCATTAGAAGGATTACCAATCACATTCTCCAAGGGATGATTCTTGTGGGTTATGGTGGTTTGGACAGGCCCAACCTCTAAGTTTTCTCCAAGATTTGGAGAGACTTCATCTGAATTGTGTTGAGTGTGAAACGGATTGAAAAAGTCATCACCAATTGAGACAGCAGGAGTTTCAACAGCACTTGACACAGTAGTTTGTTTTCATTACACTGTGGATGATGCATAATGGCCTCTTCTTCATCGAGTAGCATCTGAGTGGCCATCCTTTCTCCCGTATCTGCAAAATCAAGAGAAGGTACATTAAAAGATTTAAATAATTTATCATAATCGAAAGCCTCTGCTCCCATGCTAGGCTTTGGTGATTTGTAACTTGTAATATCGGTGTTACAGACCACCTCAACCTTGTTGTTCGATAGATTAAAGATTCTCGTGTTGGGTGACCCAACTACGTAGCCAACAAGAATACCTTCGTCAGCTTTCTCACCAAATTTTGAGTTAGTCTTTAAGATCGAAGATGGGGACCCAAAAGGTTCAAGACCTTTTAGATTTAGCTTTCTACCATGCATTAGTTCATAACAAGTTTTATTTAATCTTTTAACAGTTAAAATACGATTAAGGATATAGCAGGCCATGGCAACAGCCTCAGCCCAGAACACCACAAGAAGTTTAGCATCTGCCAGCATAGTTCTGGCGCCTTCGATTAGAGTTCTATTATTCCTTTCAGCTACTCCATTCTGTTGCGGAGTATATGGTACACTAAACTGATGCTCAATCCCTTTCTGCAGACAAAACATCTCCATTTGATAGTTCTTGAACTCTGTGGTGTTATCGCTTCTGATGAACTTGACCTTTCCCCCAACAATATTTTCCACTTTGGTAATCAATTTAATTACCAATTGCACTGTTTCATCTTTAATTTTAAGAAAGTAAACCCATGAGTAGCATGAGTAATCGTCAGTCACAACCAAGCAATAGGACGTTACACTCAGGCTTTTAACATTTATGGGACCAAACAGATCCATGTGAAGCAAATCCAAAGGTGTGACAATTGAGTTAACCAGTTTGGTGTGATGTGGTTTCTTGTGCTGCTTTCCTTTCTTACATGACAAACATTGATCTTCAAAGTTGAAATTCTTTAAAGGAACCCCAAGTACCAGCCCATTCTTGACAATGTAGTTCATCTTTCGTAGATGGATATGACCCATCCTTCGGTGCCACAATTCCGACTCAGACTCTGTTGCTTTTGACAAGAGATATGATTCTTCCGTCGCCATCTCGGTTGACCTCATGTCCATCACATATGTATTCTTCTCTCTTGGAGCTTTCATCACAACCTAGGTTTCAGAAATCTTGAAACCAGGATAAAGCACGAGTACCTCATCCTTTGTAAGTGCACAGTGTATTCTCTGTCACAGATCTGAGAGACACTCAGAAGATTGTGCTTTAACTCCTCCACAAAATTAACCTTCTCCAACTTGATTCTCCCATTAGTAACAATACCGATTCCAGAAATTTTTCCTCCACTTTCTCTTGCAAAACTAACTCTTCCTCCCTGTACAGCTTTCCAATCACGTAACAATTTCTTGTTACCCGTCATGTGCCAGGAACAACCACTGTCGACAACCTACATGATGTTCACAGTCCTGTTCGACTGTTTCTGCAAAATTAAAGAAGCGAATTAAAAGCGAGGGACCCAAGACCTTCTAGTCTTGGGTTGGTCAAATCTGTTAAACGGCATCCAACTCCTTGGTTGCCTAAAGTTCCTTTGAGGAAAGTTTTCATTTGATCTGAATGGAAGATTTCTAGAAAACTGAATATGAGGCCATCCAATCATCCTTGAGTTCCTAGCATTAATGGATTTGAAATTACCCGTTCTGTGATTAACTGGGAAAAAACGAGGTTGGTTTCTTTGAAATCTTGAATTTTCCCAACGATTAAAATATGATGTGTTAGAATTCTTACCATCACCAATTTTAAAGTTTGTTTTACTCTCAGTTTTGGTTGGCCTCATATTTTTCGATTTCTTCCTTTTTAGCGGATAGTTATTGACAAAGTGTCCTAACTTGTTACATCTAAAGCAACTCTTGTTTGGACAATCTGTGTCTATCCGAACATTCTTTTTAGGAGTTGCAGCAGAAGATGAAGTTGCTTCACTGACAGTTTGTTTCACATAAGGGGGGACGAATGGGTTTAAAGAAGATTTCTTTTCACTAAAAGTATCACTCTCCTCCCCATCTGAGTAACACAACTTCATCATCCACTTTACGAGTGTTCACAGACTCCTTATGCTTGGAATCTTGATTCATAACTGAAGAATTTGACTGAACCGATTCGGTAATATCATTATTGAGTTTTTCATGATTGATTAAATCAGCGTTGGTGTTGCTTGATTGATCTTTAACGAGCTGAATGTTGGAGCTGACACTACCCGTTACTGTCTGATCAGGCTTAACAAAAGTAGATGGCTGATTACAAGGATTATAAGTATAATTATTGTTTAAAGGTGGTGGAACTTCCGTGAATCCAATTCCTCCTTTATCATTTGGAGAACGTTGAACACTTAGCATACGATTTAGCATCATGGAAGAATTCCTAAATTATTCAAGTTTTCTGTTTAGTTCCAACACTTTCCCCTGATAATCTGCTACATTTGTCCTTTTCAGCAATAAGTTTTGTTTTTTCTTCCACAACTTCATAACTTAGATCAATTACTTGGATTTTCTCAGCCAATGTCGCCTTAAGGCATCTTATGTCTTTTTCACCAGCTTTAATTTTTACCGAGTAACTGTTTTCTTTTCGTTTAGAGTAATGATGTTCTTCTTTTACAGTTTTTAATTCTTTTTTCAAACTTACATACTGATCAGTTAAAACATTTAATTGATTAGACACTTTTTCACATTGTTCACAATGAGGTTCAGAACATACCTCTGAGAGCTGATCATTCACTTCTGCCATGTACGCTTGATCCTCCACTGGTTCTTTGTCACATCTTCCAGTCACGATATTCACCAGATTCGCTTATTCAATCACCTCCTCATCTTGGATGTTCCAGTTATACCCACCATTCTGTTGAGACACCATGGCTTTTATTTCATCTCCATTCCCATTCTGTTGAGTAGGCCTGTTCTGACTCTGTTCAACTCTTTCATTTGTACACTCTCTTGCAAAGTGTCCATTTTATTGACAGTTGTAGCAACGAACCTTTGACTTGTCAAATCCCGGTCTCTTTCTCACGAAATTTCGTCCAGTCTTCTTCATAAACCGTTTTACCCTTCTCACTATCATCTCCATTTGCCACTGTAGATTCATTTCTTCCATGTCATCAACATCTATCTGATCATAGTCCTCATCCAATTTTGCAGGATCAACTATCTTTCCTTTGATGTAGTTCTCATAAGAGGCAATGAAAGAGGCATATTGAGCAAATTGTTGTTCAGCAGATTTTATACTCATAGGCATCTTTGAGTAGTTCACACTTGAAAAGCTAGTGGAAGAGTTAGTGGAAGAATTACCGACTGAGCACTGAGGTTTTGAAGAACTACTTCCACCATCTACAAAGCATATGTCTCCATCCATATTCATCACCACATGACCATCTTGAGTAGAATTTGGTTCCCCGCATGAGTAATAGGCGGTCGATTCTATTTTAGAACTTGAGTTTGCAGCATACATTCCCGGATCCTGAACCTGATCAGTAGGTGTCTCTTTTCGTAACATATTAAGCTCATAATTACGTAGCTTGTTAACCACCTTCTATAAATCAAAGCTATCAAATTCTTTATCTTCTCTTATCAGAACTGTACATCTCCCATTTTGGTGGAAGAGGATCAAGAAGTTTTTCCACAATCTCACTCTTAGTGTACTATATGGAGTAGTTATTCAACTCAGTCATTAAGTGATAGTATCGTGTGATGATGTCATCAAGTGATTCATTTTTAAAGTACTTGAATGCTGAGAATTGGGTTTTTAGCAACATTGTGTTGGAGTTATGAATCCCGACATTACCTTCATAGCGGTTCTCTAATGCTTCCCACAATTCTCTAGCAGACTTGTACTTTCTGAAAGTATGAAGAATTTCCTGAGGTAGTGCCATGGTGATTGCAGCTGGTGCTTTACTTTCTGCCTCGTACATTTTCTTTTCATCGTCCTCCATCTTATTATACTTCTTTAGTTGCTCACGACCTTCGAACTCAGTTGTTGGAGGAATATATCCATCCTGAAACATACACACATCTTTGCATCTTGATATTTCACATACTGCTCAAATCTGTCTTTCCACACAATAAAATCAGTGCCTTTAAGTAACTTTGGAGCTTTAGTCGCTGAGCTAGCTTCAACTTCCATCTTTACCAGTTCAGTGATGTTTATCGAAGTCATACTTAACCAAAACGAAATCTGAAACTAATTCAAAAGGTATGCTGTGAACAGTAGATAGCGAAGTTAAGATAACTTCGCCAACACAGTAACTTCGCTTAGGGCGAAGTTAGATTGAATCAGCTAAGTTCGCTGGGTCTTATTTTTACCAACAACTTCATTGTCTCCTATCTTCGCCGGGGACAACTTCGCCAACTTATATATCTTCACCGACACCCTAGATAAAGGTGACGACAACTTCGCTGGTTATTGTTTTTGTTTTTGAGCACCGATTTTCTGGTTTCGAATGGTTCAAAAGTAGTAGAAAGTGCGACAAGGGTATTATGGTGTAGGAATGGACTGAACGAACGGCCTTTTACGTGAAATGATTCCGTGAAAAGTCTAGCGGAATAATTTTAACACTCGTGTGATAATCCCGAACCACACAATTACGAGCAAATAGTTTGATACCAATTGTAGGTTCCCAGCCGGATCTACATAGGAGTATCTCATAACACGAGGGTGCGGAATCCCATAAGTATACGATACGAGTGTTTACATGAGAGACACGTAAATAACACAGAATACGTAAGGACAAATGATTACTTGCTATTCGATGTAAAGAGCCAAAACACCAAACAAGTATTGCTATCGCTTACAAAACAGATCTGCCAAAAAACCTACCTAATACGAATGGCGTAAGTTAGGTTATATAATACGACAACTTCGCCTAACACCCTAGGTGAAGTTGTCCCAAACTTTGCCACACTACAAGTTCGCTAAACCAAATAACCAAACTAACACGTTTATCAAAACACAAGCAACAATGTAATGATTATAGACATAATAGACATGAGACAAATGAACTACTGGCATCATGCACTAACAGATACCTGATGGGTGGCCTTGTCCGCAACAAGGAGGAAGACAAGAAGATTGCGTCGACCAACGACCAAGGGAAAACTAGAGCAAGCGCCCGCTTCAAAGGCAAAGGCGCAAATCAAAACCGAACTGGATTTAATTTAAATTCTCCATACTGCATGACATGTAGAAAGTGCCACAGAGGGCAATGTCGATATGTTCTATCTTCTACAGCAACTGTCTGTGAATCATGTCATAGACCTGGCCACGCAACGGCCGATTGCTGGAAAAAGAAAATGACCTGCTACAACTGCAAGGAAAAGGGGCACCTGAGCTTTGAATGCCCAAAGAACAAACCCGAGACTGGTGGTGCGGGTGGAAGTGGTCAAGCCAAGAAGGGCAATCCAAGAGTCTTCGTCCTCGACACTAAAAAGGCTGCTGAAATGCCGGAAACCATCACCGGTACGTTTCCAGTCAATGACACCTATGCTAGAGTTTTGTTTGATTCAGGTGCCAATTTAAGTTTAATAGATTATAATTTTGTAATCTATTAAACGAACCTTTAACAAAGGTAAATAAAACTCTAAGCGTCGAGACTGCTAGCGGCAAAATAGTCAAAATCTTCGAAGCCTTTGAAAACGGAAAAATTCTTTTAGCAGGTTATATTCTGCCCATTCAATTATTGCCTATGACTCTTGCTGGTTTTGATATTGTATTTGGTATGGATTGGTTATCCGACAACCATGCTCGTATCATTTGCAATAGCAAAACCGTCGAACTTCGAGCCCCTGATAAACGAACTATTCGAATTGAAGGGGATAAAGACGCTGGCCAAGTCAGCCTAATCTCAATGATAAGGGCTAACAAATGTTTAAATCAAGGATTCTTAGCATTCATGGCCTACGTTACCGAAGAATCCAAACCCAAAGAACTAAAAGATGTACCAATTGTCTCCGAATATTCCGATGTTTTTCCCATCGAACTTCGTGGAATCCCTCCTGATCGTGAAGTAGAGTTTAGGATCGATCTTAATCCCGTTACTGCTCCGATCGACAAAGCCCCATATCATCTTGCTCCAACCGAAATGAAAGAATTGAAGAAACAGCTCGACGAACCACTTGAGAAGGGTTTCATTCAACCAAGTTCTTCACCATGGGGAGCACCGATTCTATTCATCAAGAAGAAAGATGGATCTATGAGGATGTGCATTGACTACCGAGCTCTCAACAAAGTCACAATCAAGAACCGTTATCCACTCCCTCGAATCGATGATCTCTTTGACCAACTCAAAGGCGCAAGCTTCTTTTCCAAAATCGATCTTTGTTCTAGTTACCATCAACTCAAAGTTCTATCCAAAGATATCCCGGAAACCGTGTTCCGAACAAGGTATGAACATTATGAGTTCACGGTCATGCCGTTTGGACTTACTAATGCTCCAGCTGCATTAATGGATATGATGAATCGAATCTGCAAACCTTACTTGGATAAATTGTTATCGTATTTATTGACGACATACTTATTTATTCTAAGTCTAAGGTTGATCATGAAATTCACCTCCGAACCTTGCTGGAAATACTTAGAACCAAGAAGTTGTACACCAAGTTCTCAAAATGCGAGTTCTGGTTGCACGAGGTGCAATTTCTTGGTCACCTCATTAACGTCAATGGCATTCAAGTGGACCCCGCAAAGATTGAAGCTATCTCTAAGTGGGAGATTCCAAAGTCGCCAACCAAGTTCTGAAGTTTCTTAGGATTTGTCGGCTACTATCGAAGATTCATTGAAACCATTTTCTTGTATAGCCGTTCCCCTAACTTCTTTGACTCGCAAAAACATCAAGTATGAATGGGGTACAAAACAACAAGAGGCGTTCGATATACTTAAACAAAAGCTTACCCAAGCACCTATACTGGCCTTGCCAGAAGGTACTGAGGACTTTGTTGTATTTAGTGATGCGTCTCATTCCGGTTTAGGATACGTACTGTTGGGCCTAGTTTATATGGTTTATACTTAGTCTACATGTTTGGGCTTGGGCTATGGGTTGATATTTAAACCAGGAACACTTTAATGTTCTCGGTGGGCTTTTGGTTTATTTGAGCTAGTGTTTGGTTTCTCTATATATAGTTGATGTCATGTATAGAGTAAAGCTTGTCCATTCACTTGTTTTTGGCATCGTATATTGTAAGTGCTTAAGCACCCGACGTATCTAATATACGTGTGTTTTGAAGCAATACCGTGTTACTATTATTGTCTACTCGTGTTCTTGAATCACCAAGTATTGGTATTCCGCACCAATACTTGTTATATTGATATCATAATTGTAGTAATCCAGATTCGGACTTACAATTGGTATCAGAGCCTTAGACCTTTTTAGGCTCGTTATTGTGATATCAAAGATTCAAGATCTTGGTTCATAGGTGTTTTGATTGTGTTTTCCGGTGAAACAGTAACCGGAGAAGAGGAAGAAGTTATTCTTGGGAAGGAACTGATTTTGGTTTGGAAACAAACAAAATCCCCCTTTTCTCGGGAGTTTGTTACGAGTTCGTTGACAATCTGTTAGTTTTCGGCCACTGGTAGTTCTCGGCAACCATTAGTTCTCGGCAACCAATAGTTCTCGGTCAAGACTGGTCAAATCTTGGGTTATCGGTCAATAATTGGTCAAACATTTAGTTCTCGGTCAACTGTTGGTCAACTTTTGATTGTTCTCGGTCAAGGCTGGTCAACATATTGGGTTCTCGGTCAACGCTACCTGTTCTCTGTCAACAACAATGTTCTCGGTCAAAGCGTTGCCTACTTTGTGTTCTCGGTCAAACTCAGTCTTACACTAAGTTCTCGGTCAGACAACCAGTGTGAATTTGTTTATAGCCCAGTTGACTGTTTGGACTTATTTGATTTGGACCTGGGCTTCATATTTGAACTTTAAGTAACTTTTGGACTTTAAGTATTAATTGGCCCAATTAACGAATGGTAGCAACTCAACCAATTCATCACTTCATCAAGAACTTGATTCCGTCATGGAGACTGCCACTCGCATACCCTGTCTCTTATCTCATGAGGGATTCTGTGAATGCAAATTTCGTTTTGGACACTATGCCAAGATGAAATATTCTAAAATTTGGAAAAGTATTGTGAGGGGACCTGAAAGAATCACCTATCAAAGAGATGGCTTAGACGAAGTTCTTGTGAAACCAGTTACACAGTATAACGATGATGATTTTGCTAAAGTTGAAGAAGATGAAAAGGCTCTCTCCACTCTAACCATGGCACTCTCACCTGAGATTGCCCTTCAGTTTAGAGAACTTCAATCCGCTAAAGAATTGTGTGAGGCATTGATAGAAGTTTATGAAGGGAATGAAGATATGAAGAGAAGTCGCTAAGATCTGCTGCGACAAAAATTCAATATGTTTAATCATATTTTGGGAGAAACGTTGGAATCCCAACTTCAAAGATTTATATATTTTGTGACTAAAATGAGATCAGCAGGAATCTATCTTCAAACTTCAGAAAAAAACAACAAGCTGGTGAACTCATTGCCAAAAAGTTGGGACATGAATGTTGCGGTTGTCAAAAAGACTAAAGACCTCAACATAATGGGTATGAGTGAGATGATAGCCACTATGAAAGCATGTGATATGGATGATAAGCAACGTGCAATAAATCATTCATCTTCCTATAGTGCGGCCGGATACAATGTTGCCTCCAACAGTGCTCTTATTTCTCAAAACAGTTTTTCTTTATTCAAAGCCACCCAACAGCCACCTCAGAGTAACTTTTAGATGTTTTCATCCACTCGAGGTCAATCATCGTCATCTTCCACACCACCCCAACCAGCTCCAGTTTTCTTCATCAAGTCTGTTCAGTCTTCTAATGATATTGGAAAAACTACTCACACGTCCAGTCAGAACTTCATTCAGATTCCCACTATATTGGAAGAGACTCAAGAGAATATCGTTCTAATGGCGGGATTCATGAACTGCTATAATGCATTTTTGGCTTGAGACTTGGTTCAACCAGTGGTTGCTGCCGAATTAGATCAGATTCATCCTGATGATGTTGAAGAGATGGACATCTCGTGGCAAATCACCATGGCAGTTTTTCGTGTAAAGAAGTTCACTAAGAGGACGAGTAGAAATAATTGGAACATGCCGAATAATCAAAAGGTGGGTTTCAACAAGGATACTCTTAGGTGCTACAACTGTCACGAGCCGGGTCACTTTGCTCGAGAATGTACTAATCCAACGAAGGATGGAAATACGGAAAGGGCTTTGGTTCCTGTTGGAAATACCAGAGGTGAGGTAGGAGGTAACTCTAGTAATGGTGAAAGGGGTATGGTTGCACAACATTTCTTTTGGGAAGGTCAGATGGCTGCACTCAACATTGGAAACCAGACTGCAAACTTTGCCAATGTTGAAGACACTGGAGAAGAAGACGCTAATGAGGAGAAGATCAAAAAGCTTCAGTTTGCATATATGGCGTTCACTTTACCAAATTCATCTGAGGTAAGTTTCAAACCATGCTCTTTAAATTGTGTTGAAAAAATAGAAATATATAAGCTTCACAATGATAACTTGACTATAGATATGGAAAGAATAAAATCAGAAAATTTTAAACTTAACAAAAACGAAAAGGGCTTTCTAGATAAAATAGAAACACAAGAGAAGGATATTTCTAAGCTTAAAGTTGATTTCAGTATAAAAAATTGTCATCACCTAGATGCCAAACAAGAAACTGCTAAGTTAACTGCTAAACTGGAAGCCTCCAAGTTAGAAATCTTGAATTTAACTAATAAGTTTGAAAAGGCTGAGCTTGATTTTAAAAAATTCTAGGGTTTGAGTAATGTAGATAACTCAATGATTGAGAACCAGTTGTGGTAGAAAGAAAATGAAGGTGAGGGAATTGAATACAGTCAAGTTCCCCCACCCTACAACCATAATTATGTTCTTACCCCTGTCACCAAAGAACAAGAGGAAAAGATAAAGGATATGAAGTATGGTAAACAAAATAAGGGCGACGAAGTCAGTTCTGTGAACACTGGTTCGTCTACTTCAAATATGAACGATTCTAATGTATCTACTTCATGTGCAAAAAAAGTAATTGTGAAGGAATGGACTGATGAGGATGACGACCCTTGTTTTGAATTTAATAATGATTTTGTTTCTGATGTTTCTTTAAAACTTCCTGTTTTGAATTTTGTTATTCCGACTGTTTGTGTGGGCTCTGCTTTAAAGAGCAAGGATTTTTGTGTGGTTGATTCTGTTAAAACTTTGGATTCTGATAATGTGGTTCTGAATAAAATTAAAAACAAAAAAAACATCCAACAAATATGTTGCACCTAAGTTTGTCAAGGAGGGATGCTCTAATGACAAACAAGGTGATAAATTCAAACACGAGAACAGAAATTCTCGCAAATTCAAGCAGACTGGTCCACACAACCAGTCCAGACAATGAGTTGCTCAAAATAACTTTTTCATAAAGCGTCAAACTTGCTTTAATTGCAGCACTCCTGGTCATATTGCCAGAAACTGTCCACATCGTCCATATGTTCCTTATTATGGATTCTATCAAAGGAATATGCCCTACATGCCTCATAATGTGTTCAGGCAAGGTTTCAGGCACTATCAGGCTAATTCCTTTGACGATGATTAGAATTGAAACAAATCTGACAGGTTTAGTCCTCATCAGACCAAACCCAACACGCCTAAAAGAAAGGTCAGAAAAGGTGTCTCGAACTCTAATTCAAACATGAGCACTAAGTCTAGACCAAAACAGGAGAAAAAGGGTGATTCGTCTCCTTCCACATCCAAAACTCCGGAATTTACGACAACCATTCGTACCTATAACTCCAAGTCACACAGAACAGATGGTTGCCCAAATCTCCGGCGAAAGTTTCTACAAAATCCATGTTTGACGATCAAAAGGACATGTCATGGCAATCCATGACAACTGTAGATGAATCAGGGTCACCCAGTGTAAGTATGGACTGGGTAGAAAAAACTAATTAATCCCGCGTTTTGTGCAGGGACATCTATGAAGGAATATCATCAGACCTTGGTATGTTGATAGTGGCTGTTCCAGGCACATGACATGAGACATTACCCAACTACACGACATTCAAACTTTTAACGGTGGGTATGTGTCCTTTCCGGGAGAAGAAAAAGGAAAGATCATTTAGAAGGGTACTTTAAGTAACGGTGTTCTAAAATTTGAAAATGTAAATTTTGTTCCAGAATTGTAGCACAGCTTGCTGAGCGTGTCACAAATTTGTGACAAAAATTTTTCAACTCATTTTACTAAAAAGGAGTGTTCGATTTTGAAGCCTGGTATAGCAATTAGGGTGGAGATGACATAGACAGGAAATCCACGTCAACCGGTTCCCAGTTCTTAGGAGACCGTCTCATTTCATGGCAATGTAAGAAACAACAGACAGTGTCCACCTCGACTGCCGAAGCAGAGTATGTTGCCGCATCTGCTTGTTGCTCTCAGTTTTTCTGGATGCAAAACCAGTTGTTGGATTATGGTTTGGAATTTCTTGACACTCCTATTTCTGTGACTATGATGCGGCCATTGCAATTGTGAAAAACCCTGTTCAACACTCTAAAACCAAGCACATCGATATTAAAATTCATTTTATTCGTGACTGTTTCGATCGAAAATTGATTCATCTTGAACAAGTCCACACTGATAACAATGTGGCGGACTTATTTACAAAACCGGTCGGAACAACAAAATTTAATGTGCTTGTGGGTTTTCTTAAAATGCTTCGTTTTGAGGATTGAGTCTTTTTGGGTATAAATTTGTACATAGTTGCTTATTTTTTTGCACAAATTTAGGGGGAGAAAAATCAAAAAGATAAAAATAGTGTGTGTGCGTTTTTATTATTATTAAAAAAAAACTGTTTTTCAAGATTCATTTTCGCTTAAAATTATGTCAGTTGCTCAAGTTTGAAGGACATATACTTGTATATGGTTGGTCCGGTGTTTTACTTGTAGTTTCACATGTTTGCCATTTACCTAACGACTGAAAGCACCCGGGGCGACTATGATGTGTTTTGTGTTTCGTATTCTTTCACTTAAAATTATGTCAGTAACTCTGAACTGGAAGGACATGTGTTCTCATGCATGTTTGGTCTGGTTAACCACTTGTGGTTATAATGGATAGCCATTCACCTGAAAGCTTAAAGTTACCGGGGTGACTGAATTCCTAACACGTGTGTTTTACTTAACTCCTTGGGAAGTGATATTACTATTCAGTTAACAGTTTTTTAGAGGCTTCAAAATATTTTCAAATGAGAATTGATCCAACCTTTGGAAAGTGATAGATAAATTGTTTTTTGTGTGCCTAACGGGTGAAGTTATTAAGCTTAAAAGGCTCTAGAACAGTAATTGATTTGTATGGTAGCTTTCCATGATGCGTAAAAGTTGAAGTGATATAAACTAAATTTGCTGAATTTAATGTGGAGAGTCATTTTGAAGACATGTGAATGTCTCCAGATACATCTCTCCAAATGATTGGCAGAAAAGCAATTACCCAGTCATACACGAGCCCGTTAGTGTCTTGATCTCCAAAAATATTGTATTATATTATTTAAAAAAAATATTTTTATGAAGAGTTTCCTTTGTCATGTTCATCTACTCTATAAAAAATCTATGTTTTCAAAAGCTTAAAGGGTCAAACTAGAACTATAGAGATGGGGGCACAAAAATAAGTCCTGCCATGTCTCTAATGAAAGCCCTGTAAGTCCGGAATGGCCTGTTAGTCCAACGTTCAACCTTAAAGCTTAAAACTGCTTACTATCTATAAAATCTTTTGATCAAGCACTAGGGTGTTGGAGTCAAATTGGGGTGATCTGGGGAAATCCTAATACGCTTTGAGAAGAGATAGGAGGCATCACAGATCCATGAGTGATGTCCATCTAAGCTTTATGCCGAACTGAACCTTAATCATATCACTGATGCAATGAAAATCATTCTAAGTGTGTTATACCTGCTATCAACCTGTCTCTTATGTCGTAATAACACTGAACATGAATACTAGTGACAGCCTCTTAAATGATATGATTCCATGTTTGGATCTTTTCATAAAAGGGCGGCGTTTTTACTAAAACTGAAATTTGATCCCGACTTTATAAAATTCAAGGAAGAACATGTGTATATTAATGTGGAGTTATCTTTCTTGTTCTTGTTTAATTTTATTTTTTTTGTTTTATCTATTTTATTTATTTATTTTTCCTCGAAACTACTCTCCTTGAAACGTTTGTATAAATTGAGCTTATTTTTCAATTTGTGCTTTGAAAGTTTTGGGTTACCTTACTGTGTGGTCGTGTTCCTACTTGGGCTGCCCTCTGTGTTGAGCCCATTTAGGGTTTTCGGCCTGCATTGGTTGTAGTCTAAATGACCTCAAAGTTTTTTTTAACACTTATTACCCTCATCCGATTAAAAAGACTTAACTTTTCTCTCAAATTGTTCTAGCCGAAATCTAAATCCTCGTTACTAATCATCTTTCAGTGTGCACTTATTTGCTTAACAGGTATTGAACAAAGTTATATGGGATCTGGGATCTTTGTACCGACAACGGCTTAATTGATGTTGCCATGAACTGATTTCATGGATAGTTTGATGAATTAAAAGTGGATTCTTGAGTAATTAGGGTTTTGGTGGACTTCTTAGGGTTTAATTAAGTCTTTTCGGTTGTTTATTATGGTCTAGTTGCAGGTTTAATGGAGGTTTTAGAGATCTCGGTGGGTTGAAGATGATTGCACACTTCCCAAAGAGGAACCCCAGGGGTTCTCTGTCCCCAGTTGTCAAGGAGTTCTCGGTTGACTTTCGTTGACCGAGAACACCTTGTCTTGACAGGGAACTTACGTTCTCGGTCAAGTCTTGACCGAGAACCTCTATTCTCAGTTAAATGTTGACCGAGAACCCCAGTTCTCGGTTGACTTCATTGATTTTTGTTGACCGAGAACTCTCCCTGTTGACCGAGATCTCTCATGCTGGACTTATTACTCACTTTTGGGCCCAATACTATATTGTGTTGTTTACTTGGTCCATCTTATGTATCTTTTGGACTCTCATATGAATTTTCATTGGGCCTGTCTCAACTTTATGGCCCAAATCCCTTATAAGTCATGGACCATTTTAAATATTATCAAATTAATCTATTTACTATATAACTTGATACGTTTGGTGCAGAAATGGCTAATCAGAATCCGTTAAAGTTTGTTGACACGCATAACATAGCTGGTCGTTTATTTGAACCACCTATGGCCCACAAGGAATTCAAGTCGATGATAGTCGGACTTAACACTTGCAGGATCTCTCATGTACTACGAGAGAACCCTGTCATATGTAAGAAGATGGTCACCGAATTTTGGAACAACGCGTTAATCGATCCACGAGGGCTAGATGGAGTCATGTCTATAGACTCCAAAGTACAAAAGATGCCAATTGTTGTCACAGAGGCCATTATTAGAGAGGTTCTTATGTTTGGGGATCAATCTGATTACCCAAAAAAGTACTCTGCTGCTGAAGTTACTAAGGTTCTCACCAGAATGGGTTACGAAGGCACCTATCCTCCAGCAATCAAGAAGTTATTTCACCCGTATTGGAGATACCTATTACACACGTTCTTTACATATATCTCGGGGAGGAAGGGAGGTTCAGACAAAATCAGTCACACTCAAATGTCTGCCGTCGTTGCTCTGATCATGGATTGGAATTACAATTATTCCAAGTTTGTCTTCAACGAAATGATGAGCAATTTGAAGGCGAAGAAGAAGGAGATGTTCCTTATGTATCCAAGATTTTTACAGATGATTTTCGATTCTCATTACACTGACCTTGTAAGATCCGTTGATACTTTGGATATGAAGTCAATGGGACCCAACACCTTTGGGTTGATGAAACAGTCCACAATGGGGGCCAAGGTGGTATATTGGGGCTTAAATGCTCTGGTGAAATTTGGACGATTTGTTGAGACTAAAGCTGAGCATGTCATAGCTCAGGTTGCTGATGAGCACATGGCACCAGCTCAACCACGTGCTGCAACGTTTGAAATCTCTGATGACGAAGAAGATGAAGAAGAACACCATTAGACAGACACTCTTTCTGATGCTGAAAAGTTAAGTGCTTTTGAAGCTGCCAAAACTTTATTTCAGTCAACTGCGCTGAAACCTCCTCAGACAGTTACTAAAAACATTGAGAAAGACGTGAGTGAAGAACCAACTACTGATCTCATCCATCGAAAACGAAAAAGGATTGATCCGAGATCTAGCGAGTTGGATAGTGAAGCCGAAACAACAACCGCAACACCAACATCAACAACAACCACCAGCCCACAACAACAAACTGCTCAACCAGAGTCACATGCTCCAGAAACACAAGCTGAACCAGATACATCTACTGCAGAGCCATCATTTCAAGATCTGTTGTCCAGTGATTTTGTTAGTGAATTTGACCTTGAGACATACATTCCATACACCAACACTACAAATATCCCCTTTGGTTCATCTGGCCCAGCTGTTCAGGGTCAATCAAGCCCAGGTACATCAAGCAAGTTTGCCCAAATCCTTGCTATGCAAGAGAGTTACTTTCATAACAAGGGTAAAGGTGTGGTTCTTGAGAATGCCCCTGTAGACATTCATGCACTACAACGTCGAGTCTTTGAACTCGAACAAGATTCGGTAGTTAAAGATGTTCATATTCAGGAACTTGAAGCAAGCAACTCAGACAAGGATTCCAAGATTAAAGAGTTACAGTCTGGTATGAGAGTTTTAACAGCAATGTATCTTGATCTTCAACAAAAGTTATTTCAAAAATTTGGAGATGAGTTTAAAAGCAATGATGATGTGGTATATCAAACTCCCACTATTGATCAAGGCAAAGACTCTCCTATTCGTCCAGCCGACAACATTCATGAGTTAGAGTCACTGAAGCAATACGTGGATGCACCCCCAATCACCAAGGAGAAATCAGACAGAATTCAGAAGAAATTGCTTGAAAAAGGAAATAAGAAACTGCTGGTGATGAAGAACTCAAATCAGAATGCTGAATCATCGGATCATCCAGACAGGTTCGTTATTACGTTTCAAAAGTGGTTTTTGGATAAATACGGTGATCGATCGGGAGTTCTATCATGGGGTTTTGATGCGAATAAGAATATGTGGTGGGTAAAGAGGAAGTCAGGAACCACCGAATATTATAAGAAGATGAAAGATTTTGGTTCCTGAACTAAAGTAGATTTGAGTGACCTAATAAATTCTCCATTCACCAATCCAACAAATGACAAGCGTGGTATAGACTTCTGGATTTTCTGAAACGTGAGGTTGATCGAGGCTTTCCAAACATGACAACTGCAGAATCTTTCTTGAAGAAAGCAAAGGGGGTTCAGGATCCAAGGACGAGAAAGACGATGGTCAATGTTATGTGGCCTGCCAAAAAGAAAGCCACTCACATTCCTGTTCCTGATGCAATTCCAGATGGCACACTTAATAACATGAGGTTCTGGTTCCATGACACCTTGACTGCCACCGTTATCGTCAAGCTACAAAAAGGAAAAGGTCAATACCGATTCGTTGAACCTAGATATTTGTTGAAGTTTGGAGAGAGGGACATTAAGAGTCTCACTACATTCCACATAGTAGCTGATCCACTCTTTGAAATGACGGCATAGAATACACGAGCATGGTTGCATCTATTATCAGGTGCAAGTTTTGGGCAGGTGCGTTAAAGGATGCATATATTGATTACATGGAACATGATTGAAGACAAAGCTACAAACCAAGGGGGAGATTGTTGGGACTAGTTTATATGGTTTGTACTTAGTCTACATGTTTGGGCTTGGGCTATGGGTTGATATATAAACCGAGAACATTTTAATGTTCTCGGTGGGCTTTTGGTTTATTTGGGCTAGTGTTTGGTTTCTCTATATATAGTTGATGTCATGTATAGAGTAAAGGTTGTTCATTCACTTGTTTTTGGCATCGTATATTGTAAGTGCTTAAGCACCCGACGTATCTAATATACGTGTGTTTTGAAGCAATTTCGTGTTACTATTATTGTCTACTTGTGTTCTTGAATCACCAAGTATTGGTATTCCGTACCAATACTTGTTATATTGATATCATAATTGTAGTGATCCAGATTCGGGACTTACAATTGGTATCAGAGCCTTAGACCTTTTCAGGCTCGTTATTGTGATATCAAAGATTCAAGATCTTGGTTCATAGGTGTTTTGATTGTGTTTTCCAGTGAAACAGTAACCGAAGATTTATCGTATATACCTATCATAAGAGTTTGAAACACATTTTCTAGCAAAAAGAGCTTAACATGCATCAATGACGTTGGATGGAAACTCTAAATGACTACGACTAGGAAATCGTCTATCATGAAGGTAAGACTAACATTGTGGCTGATGCCTCAAGTCGTAAGGAACATGAAAAGACAAAAAGAGTCCGAGCAACTCCAAGTTGATCTCATCGGACAAATCAAATCCACTCAGCACCAAGCTATCAATGAAAACAAGATTTTCGATGATAAACAAAACGACACCATTGACTCGCTAGTCAAAGGTGACGATGGTATCCTTAGAATGGGAAACCGGATTTGGGTCCAAGTGTTGGAGACTTGCGTGAAAAGATTATGAACGAAGCTCACAAATCTATATACATGATGCACCCCGGTAGTGAAAAAATGTATCAAAATCGTAAACCGAACATTGGTGGAATGGGATGAAAAAGGACATCGCTTCGCATGTGGCGAATTGTCTAACTTGTATAAAAGTCATGGCTGAACACCAATAGCCTTCAGGACTGCTTCAGCAACCCGAACTTCCCGTATGGAAGTGGGAGTTAATAACAATGGACTTTATCACAAAACTCCCGAAGATGACTCGACAACATAATGCTATATGGGTTCTTGTGGATAGACTAACGAAATCTGCACACTTCATACCCATTAATGAGTCATACTCAATGGATAGATTAGCGCGTATCTATGTGAACAACATCGTTGTTTTGCAAGGAGTACCTTTATCTATAATATCTGATCGGGACAGTCATTTTATGTCTCACTTTTGGAAAAGTTTCCAACAAGCCTTAGGTACAAAGCTAAACCTTAGCACCGCCTATCATCCACAAACCGACGGGCAAAGAGAAAGGACAATTCAAACGTTGGAAGATATGCTCCGCACTTGTGTAATAGACTTAGGTGGAAGTTACCCATAATGGAATTCTCGTATAACAATAGTTATCACATAAGTATTCAAGACGCACCCTTCTAGTGTAGGGCCCCGTTACCAGTAGCCCTACTTTGGTGTTGGATTTACTCATAAACGCAGTTCTTAATATCAGAGTTAATGAAAACATTCGCGGAACATTAAAACCTTCATAACATTACATATAAATCCATAACTTTGTCTTAATAAAACATATTGTCTTTCAATTCAATTATAAATACTAAAACGCCTTTATGTCTTCAGATACCAGACTTTATTCTTCTGCCACGTGCCCTCATCAAGCGAGCTGCCGCATTCTACTCACCTACGTGCATACTAAAAGTCAGCTACGCTGAGTGAGTTTTTGTTAATCACGTATCGTATAATACATACACTTACCTTCAATCATGCATCCGAAGATACATAATAATTACATTAATAACTTACTTTCATTACATAATTTCATACATACATTCATACTTTATTACTTTCATACTATATAAATTACTGTCCATTCTATCTCAGATATTATTAGGGTCTGGTCCCTATTTCCTTTGTCTATCTCAGATATTATTTAGGGTCTGGTCCCTTTCTTGTCTATCTCAGATATTATTGGGGTCTGGTCTCTTTTTACTTCTCTGTCTCAGATATTAAGGGTCTGGTCTCTTCTATCTCAGATATTATTAGGGTCTGGTCCCTCTTTCTTCATCTTCGAACATACTGTCTTTACATACCCATAATATACATACTTTCTTTAATCATTCATACATATTCATATATTGTACATATATATATCATACACATTCATCTATCATAAACATACCTCCCTTGTTAGCACGTGCAATATCCGAAGATCGTTCACATGCCGACAAGCTTTCGTTCATATTTAAGATATACATACATAACATAATAACCATATAAGGCAAACACTTACCAGTTAAGGTAAGTGTATTAACTATCACATAGAGTATGCACACAACCCCGAAAACATAACAAGGAAATGGGGCTAGAAACTCACCTGAATGCGGTTACGTTCACCGTTAATGGTAATTCCTTTCTTCAGTTGTGCGCGGCTGACTGTATAATAATTACACGTATCAATTAACTATCACTACTCATATCATCTTTCTAGTCTTAGTTATTACCCACAACGAACGGGGGTCCAGGGGCAGCGCCCCTGGAAGCGGGGTCTAGGGGCGGCAACCCCTAGCAGGGTCCAAGAGCCAGAGCCCCTGACTGGGGTCGAGCTGCTAGGTCAGCTTGGAAAAATTTTATTTACATTAACTCTCTTAACAAATTTTTCATTAGGATTTTAATTCATTTCATAGGGAACTTGACCTTTGGCGAACTTAATATTAAGCGAATTTATCGTTAGCGAACTTAAGCGTAGGCGAAATTAATGATAGGCGAACTTAGTCCTGGCGAACTTAGTACTCGGAGAACTTGGTGTCTGGCGAAGTTAGTGTTCAGCGAAGATAGCGCCCGACGAACTTATTCGTGAGCGATCTTAAAGCGGTGAACTTGCTCAGCAGCGAACTTACACAGCAAGTTCGCTGTAACGAGCTTCTGCTGCCGGGGTCCGTTTTATCAATCAAAACATGTATTTTGAGCCCTTAATTTGCTTATTATGGTCCGGTCTCATTCCCACCCGTTTCCTAGACTGATTGCGGACCAAACTTGACCCGAACGAATCATAAAGTTTGATCTTTTAAGCTAAAACATTCCAACTAGGTTCAAGGGTTCATTTAATCAAGCCGTTTGCAGTTTCGGGTTCGTTACACTCATGTTTATTATCAAGTTTACAACTTTATGTTTCGTTTATACCCGATCTATTCTAGACTCAAGTTTCAAGGCTAAATGTTTATAAAAACGTAAACTTTAAGATCAAAACGTACCTTTTCGTGTTTGTTTGGCTTAGTTATGGACCTTTGATCTTGTATTTATCTTGCGTATTGAAGGATCTATCAAGAATCTCGTTTACTTGGCCTTGGATCTCACTCTCGCTCTCGGCCGTATATAGGTGTAAGTTTATGTGTGTGTAGGGATTAGGATGGAAAGAAATGAGGATTTAGGGTTTTAGGATGGTTTAGGGGATATTTATATCCATTAAAGCCCATGGACCTAAGGCCCATTCCCCTTAATCCATCTTAATTAGTCCAAGTCCATGATCTTTTCCTTATTAGATGCTAGTTAACATTATTTAACACACGACAATTTAACGCAACTTTCTTTAATTATTATTAGAATATTTCGGATGTTACAAGTCTTCCCTCCTTAAAGAGGTTTCGTCCCCGAAACCTAACTATCTACTTAAACAGATTAGGGTAGAACTTGCGCATCTCATCCTCAGCTTACCTTGTAGCATCTGATCCTTTGCGATGTTTCCATATCACTTTTACCAAAGGTATAACTTTGTGACGAAGCTGCTTCTCCTTGCGATCAACAATCTCTATTGGTTGCTCGATGTAGTTCAGCTGTTCATCAACTTCAATGTCCATCAATGGAACGTGAGACGTGTCATCAGCTAGACATTTTCTTAGATGAGAAACATGGAAGGTCGAATGAATTCCCTCTAACTCATCAGGTAAATCCAGCTTATAAGCTACTTCACCCACACGATCTAAAATCTTAAACGGTCCAGTGTACCTCTGACTCAACTTTCCTCTTTTCCTAAAACGAATAATTCCCTTCCAAGGCGAGACCTTGAGCATCACATTGTCACCAACGTTAAACTCAATCGGTCGTCGCCGCTTATCAGCATACGACTTCTGTCTGTCTTGAGCAGCTTTTATCCTTTCTTTGATCTGATGAAACTTTGATGAGGTTTCTTGCACAACTTCTAGGCTTCCCATCTCCTTCTGACCAATCTCCCCCCAACACACTGGGTTCTACATTGTCTACCATAAAGCATCTCAAACGGTGGCATACCAATACTTGAATGGTAGCTGTTGTTATAGGAGAACTCTACTAGGTGCAGGTGATCATCCCAACTACTACCAAAGTCTAAAACACAAGCACGTAGCATATCCTCAAGGGTTTGGATCGTCCTTTCAGACTGTCCATCTGTTTGAGGATGATACGACGTACTGATGTTCAATCTCGTTCCCATAGCTTCATGGAATTTCTTCCAAAACCTCGAAGTAAATCGAGTATCTCTATCGGACACGATCGATAAAGGTACACCATGCTTAGATACAACCTCTTTGATGAACAAACTTGCTCACCTTTCTGACGAGATGGCCTCTCGTATAGGCAGAAAGTGAGCACTCTTGGTTAAACAGTCCACTATGACCCAGATGGTATCATGATGCTTAGCTGTACGAGGTAGCTTAGTTATGAAATCCATGGTGATGTGTTCCTATTTCCATTCTGGTATCTCCAAAGGTTGCATTTTCCCATAAGGTTTCTGATGTTCGGCTTTGACTTGTAAACAAGTTAAGCACTTACTAACATAATCGACTATATCATTCTTCATTCTCAGCCACCAATAGTCTCTTCTCAAATCTTGGTACATCTTTGTAGCTCCAGGATGAATCGAGTATCTTGATTTATGAGCTTCATCTAAGATCCGACCTCTGAGATCCCCATGGCATGGAATCCACATACGGTCAAATCTAGTCTTAACACCATGAGTGTTTTCCATCAACTCATCTTGCTAGCCATAAATCCTTTCTTTCTTAACCAACCCTTCATCTACTAGCACCTCTGACTGTACCTTGACAATCTCTTCAAAAAGACTTGAGTTCATAATCAGCTGATATGACTTTACTGTTGCAAGGACTTCCTCATTCTTATGACTTAGCGCATCGGCGACCACGTTAGCTTTACCAGGATAGTACTTAATGTCGCAGTCGTAATCTTTAATCAATTCCAACCACCTTCTCTACCTCATGTTCAATTCTTTCTGCTCGAAGAAGTACTTTAAACTCTTATGATCTGTATAGATGGTACACTTAGTACCATACAGGTAATGCCTCCATATCTTTAAGGCATGCACTACTGCTGCTAGCTATAAATCATGCATCGGATAAGTACTCTCATGGACTTTCAACTGTCTAGACGCGTAAGCTATCACCTTTCCTCGTTGCATCAACACGCAACCTAACCAACGATGCGAAGCATCAGTACAAACAACCAAGTCCTCGTCACCATCTGGTAAGGCAAGGATTGGAGCTTGTGTGAGTCTCTTCTTTAACTCATGAAAAGCCTCTTCTTGAAACTTACCCCAACTGAATACTATCGACTTTCGGGTCATACCTGTCAACGGTCTGGCTATCTTGGAGAAACCTTCAATGAATCTTCTATTGTAGCCAGCTAACCCTAGGAAGCTTCGTATATCAGTCGCATTCCGTGGAGTCTTCCAATTCGTTATCGCTTCAATCTTAGCTGGGTCCACGGTAATCCCTTCAGGATTAATCACGTGACCTAGAAATTGCACTTCTCGCAACCAGAATGCGCATTTTGAAAACTTAGCATACAACTTCTCTTCCTTCAACTTCTCTAACACTTCTCTTAGATGCTCGGCATGATCAGACTCACTCTTTGAATAAATCAGTATATCATCGATGAAGACGATAACTGACTTATCCAACATCGGCCGGCACACCCTATTCATCATGTCCATAAATTATGCAGGAGCATTTGTTAGACCGAATGACATAACGAGGAACTCGTAGTGTCTATACCGCGTTTGGAATGCTGTCTTAGGGATGTCTGCCTCCTTCACCTTCAATTAATGATTGCCTGATCTAAGATCTATTCGTGAGAACCAACTCGAACCTTGCAGTTGGTCGAACAGATCATCAATCCTTGGCAAAGGATATCTATTCTTTACCGTAAGCTTATTCAACTCGCGATAGTCTATGCACATTCTCATACTTCCATCCTTCTTCTTCACGAACAACACTGGTGCGCCCCACGGGGAAACACTTGGTCTTATGAAACCTTTGTCGAGGAGTTCTTGCAGTTGAGACATCAATTCTTTCATCTCGGACGATGCTAGATGGTAAGGTGCTTTTGCGACGGGTTGGGCTCCTGGTACTAAGTCTATCTGGAATTCTATCTCTTGCTCCGGTGGCAACCCCGGAAGATCCTCAGGGAATACTTCTGGGTATTCACACACGTTAGGAATATCTTTCATTTCTTTCGTCTCGGCCGTAGCGTTGACAACATACGCCAGGTAGGCACCGCACCCTCGCCTTAACAAACCCTCAGCTTTTATCATCGAAATGACATTAAGCCCAGAACTTTCCTTATCACCATAAACCGTCACCGCACTACCATCCAAGGACTTTAACCTTTCATACTCAGACAACCAATCCATTCCCAAAACTACATCGAACCCTCCTAAGGTCATAACATACAACGTAACTGGGAACTCATGTCCCTCTAACTCTATCTTACAATCCTTAACCATTCTCAATATTTTAACCGAGGTATCACTAGCAGTTTCTACTATAAAAGTTTCGGACACTCGGCAACATTTCATTTTAGCTAGTTTACTAAATGCTGTGGCTAGGAAACTTTTGTTCGCACCCGAATCAAATAATACAGAAGCGGAAACACCGTTCACTAGAAACGTACCTGTGACGACATCGGGAATCTGCTTGGCTTGTTCTTGAGTCAGCATGTAGGCTCTAGTTCTTGGCCTAGCTTGTTCGGCGTCCTTCTTCCCACTACCTCCAGCTTCACCCTCGGTGCATTCTCAAGCAAAGTGGCCCGTCTTACCACACTTATAACAAGCGGACTTGGCGGTACAATCTGGGGCAAAATGTCCCACTTTTCCACACTTATAACAGGCATTCAACCCTAGCCTGAACTCTCCTCCATGAGTCTTACCACACTTATGACACACATAAGATCCTTTACCCCACTTGCACTCACCACTGTGCATTTTACCACACGTCTTGCACGGTCTCTTCTCCCACACTTTCTGCTTCTTATCCTTGGCCGAAAGTTTGAGGTTCTAAAGGGGAACCATTTTAGACATGTAATACTTGCATATTTGGATGTGAATTTGGATGTTCATAACCTAGCCATGACCTTGTGTTTGGATGCGTGTCTATGTTGTGATTTATTCAATATTCAATTTGGTTGTAATATTCTTTTATATGGGTTTGTAATCTATTTATTCATTTCCTATTGGGTTGTAATAATAAGTAGATTAGTTGTATTTCTTTTACTAGAGAAAAATGTATTAGGATATTTTTTTTTTGTAAAAGAAGAAGCAACAAAGTTAGGGTTTTTAGTTTTGGGCCTTAATGGACCTCATAGTCCAAGATGGGTTCTAGCCCAATAACCAAAGCCCAAACTTGGAGGCCCATGAAGCTAGGAGCTGAAGTTGGAGCCCCAAAAGGAAGCCCAAATAAAGTGGAGAAGTCACAACACAAAAGTGGACACTTGAGGCATTTGAATGCGGAATCAAGTGGGAGTTCACCGACACATGCCTTTGTTCACTTGGACAGGACTTTGTTCACCTGGATATGCCTTTGTTCACCGTGAATAAGTGTGGCCAAGATTAGGAGGCTATGGTTATGAACTTGTGGTTGTTTATATATGCTTGCATGGTTGATTTGTTTATTTTGTTATATCTTATTTGAATAAGGATAATTAACAAACTTAATATCAACAACTTGCATAAATTAGTTTCTTAGAAATTATTAGGTAATAAAATTGGTTTTATTAAAAGATAATGATTTCACAATAAAGTGGGTTTTATTAAAAGGAACTTTGAAAATTGGTTTTCAAACAAAGTACCATACATTTGAATACATGCAAATGCAAGGTACATAAATAGTTTTCCGTTATAGAATTTAGAAAACTTAAATCCCTTTTAAAACAAGTTTAACACCATCCTTTTATACAACACTCGAATCACTTGGGAACTCGATGTGGGATAATGGTCACCTAACCACATTGGAGTGAGTTTGAGGTGGTTTTGCCAAATTTGTGGGATAAAGGTCACCTAACCACTTGTATGTGCAAATTCACATGTGTGTGTAAGTAGGATGACTTGATTTGAAAACCATGTGAATAGGTTACCGAAGCGTGGCGTACAAAGGTGTTGATGGGATTAAACATGCCAGCTAAACATATGATGTTTAACCGATCCAATAGAACTAGAATTTGCAAAGGTTTGCAATCGTCAGACATTGACTACCTTGTTTATTCAATTGTAGGATAAAGGTCACCTAACTACTATGTGAATGTAACGTTGGGTTCTAGATTTTAATCATTAATTGTCTTAAAGACACAAAGGGTATTAAAGATTAAAATTAGTTAATCGATATCGGAAATACTAAAACTCAGCTTTGTTAAATTATGTAGATGGCCGCAATCAACAATCCACCTAACGCAATTATCCCACCCGTGCATAACCTATCACTAAGAGCTATACTTGATAAGGATCGTCTTAACTATAACAATTTTATGGATTGGTATTGAAATTTGGGAATTGTTCTCAAACAAGAAAATAAATCCTACATATTGGACGATCCTATTCCCGATGAACCAAACATTGACGATTTAGATGCCTATAACGATTGGTTGAATTACCCCGAGGATTCGGTGCAAGTTTCTTGCCTCATGTTGGGAACTGTGATTCCCAAGATTCAAAAGGATATTGAACATCATGGGGCATATGACATGATCACCCAACTTAAGGAAATGTTCCTTACTCAAGCTAGGGTGGAACGCTTCAAAATAGTTCGAGCGCTTCTTGCATGTCATATAGAAGAAAACCCAATCGGTTTCATCTTATGTGCTTAAGATGAAAAGCTACATTGATCGAATCGAACGACTAAATTGTCCAGTCTCAAAAGAGTTAGCCACGGATATGATCCTTAATGGCCTAACTAAAAGGTTTGATACTTTTGTCATGAACTACAACATGAATGGATTGAACAAGAGCATTAGTGAGATTCACGCAATGCTCCAAACGGCCGAAGAGGGAGTGGGTAAAAAGGTTTTACCGGTTCTCATGATCAACGAGAAGAGGCATCACCCGGAACCTAGGTCAAAAGTTGCCGAAGGTAATGTACACGTCAAGGGTAAGTTCAAAGGAAAGGCTAAAGCGGAACCAACCAAACCAAAGGAGAAGAATCTAAAGGTTAGCTCACAGGACCCGTGCTTTGGTTGTGGTGAGAAAGGACATTGGATGAGGAATTTTCCAACCTATTTCAAAGAGTTGAAAGCAAAGAGGGATGCGGGGCAAACCTCGGGTACAACTTTCATGATTCATATTGATCTTAATGTTATTCTTCTAACACATGGGTATTGGATACTGGATGTGGAACTCATATTTGCAATTTATTGCAGGAGTTCAAAAGAAATAAGCATTTCAAGAAAGGAGATACAAGTATTTTCATGGGAAAATGAGCAAAGGTTTATGTCGAAGCCCAAGGAGACTATATTTTGAAGCTTCCAAATGGTTTGGAAGTTGTTTTGAAAAACATTTTGTATGCTCCTAGTTTAACAAGGAAAATTATCTTCGTTTCTATTTTAAGACAATATGGTTATATTTGAAGTTTGTAGACAATGGTATTTGTGTTTTCATGAATGATGTCTTTTATTTTAAAGCGATGCTGTCTAATGGCATTTATGAATTGGTTCATGATAACACATCCTTTGATAACACGTTGTACCAATCAAGCACCAAGAGACTCAAAATGGATTTGAGTAAGACTTATCTTTGGCATTGTCGTCTTGGTCACATAAACAAGGGTCGCATAAGTACACTTCAAAAGAATGGTCTTTTGGAATTAAATGATGATTCATTTGAGAAGTGTGAATCTTCTTTACAAGGAAAGACGACCAAGGAACCCTTTAGTGGAACTAACGGAAGGGCAAAAGACTTATTAGGTACCATACATTCGGATGTATGTGGTCCTTTTAAGGCAATGACAAGGAATGGTGAAATATACTTCATTACCTTTATTGATGATTATAGTCGTTATGGGTATGCGTACTTGTTAAGACACAAAGATGAAGCCTTTGAAATGTTCAAACTCTTTCAAAATGAAGTAGAAATTCAACTCAATAAAACCATCAAATTACTTCGTTCGGATTGAGGAGGTGAATACCTTAGTGATGCTTTTCAAGATCATCTTAGGAGTTGTGGAATCATCTCACAACTCACTCCACCCAGAACACCACAACATAATGGTGTGACCGAAAGGAGGAATCGAACTCTACTGGATATGGTTCGATCTGTGATGGCTAGAAGCATATTTCCTCTATCATTTTGGGGTTTCGCATTGCTCTCGGAAACCCGTATTCTAAATATGGCACCAACCAAGAAAGTGGACAAGACACCTTTTGAAATATGGCATGGAAGGGTTCCATCATATCATATTTAAAGGTATGGGGTTGTGAGGCTTATGTTAAGCACAACACCGAAAACAAACTTGAAAGCCGATCCACTAAGTGTAACTTTGTAGGATATCCCAAAGACTCTATGGGATATTATCTCTACAACCCAACCGAGCAAAAACTGTTCATTGCTCGAAAGGCCGAGTTCTTGGAAACTAAATTCCTTATGGAAGGAACTACTAGAATGATGGAACTCGAGAAGGATCGAGAGACACAAGCAGATACATGTTTGGTTGATACTAGCACTCAACAAGAGGTTATTGAGAATGATCAAATAGTTGATCGCGACACACAAAACGTTCGAAAATCTGGTAGAATTAGTAATCCACCCGAAAGATATGGATATGCTATGTGGTAGATTCGGATGAACCCACCACATACCACGATTCTATGTCACAATCCGATTGTGACAAATGGCTTGAAGCTATGAATGTTGAGATGCAATCCATGCATGACAACTAAGTATGGGATTTGGTTGTACCACCTCTTAACTCCAAACCGGTTGGAAGTAAGTGGGTTTTCAAAAGGAAAACAGATATGCATGGAAAATTGGATACTTTTAAAGCACAACTTGTAGCAAAAGGTTTTACTCAAACTCAAGGGGTGATTATGATGAGACCTATTCGCCCTTGGCAATGCTAAAGTCTATTAGGATATTATTTGCCATAGCCGTATATTAGGACTATGAGATTTGGCAAATGGATGTCAAAACCACTTTTCTAAATGGACAACTTGAAGAAGATGTCTATATGGTTCAGCCCGAAGGTTTTGTCGATCCACAACATCCTAATCAAGTATGAAAGTTAAAGAAATCAATCTACGGATTGAAACAAGCATCTAGAAGTTGGAATCACCGTTTTGATGAAGTGGTCAATAAATTTGGATTCATCAAGAATGCTGATGAGGCTTGTATGTATAAGAAAGATAGTGGGGGCATCATTACTTTCCTAGTATTGTATGTTGATGACATACTATTATTTGGAAATGACATTCCAACCATGGAAGGTGTAAAAGCCTGGCTTGGGAGTTGTTTTTCCATCAAAGATCTTGGTGAAGCAGCCTATACTTTGGGAATAAAGATCTATAGGAATATATTAAGGTGGTTGATAGGTTTAAACCAAAGTTCACACATTGATAAAGTATCGAAAAGGTTCAAGATGGAGAATTCTAAGAAACGTTTGGTACCTATTCAAAGAGGAACGATATTGAGTGTGACTCAATGTCCAATCTCAAAGGATGAGCAAGAGAAAATGAAAGGAATCCCATACGCTTCGGCTATAGGATCCATCATGTATGCCATGATATGCACTAGACCGGATGTGTCATGCCCTTTGAGCATGACAAGTCGTTACCAACAAAATCCGGGAAGTAGCCATTGGATGGCGGTTAAGAGCATATTGAAATACCTTCGAAGGACTAAGGATATGTTTCTAATATATGGCTCTGGTGAGGAGGAACTTGTTGTAAAGGGTTACACGGATGCGAGTTTCCAAACTGATCGACATGATTCTCGATCACAATCGAGATATGTTTTCTTTATGAATGGTGGAGTTGTCTCTTGGAAAAGCGCAAAACAAGATGTGGTAGCATTGTTCAACACTGAATTGAAATACATCACCGCCTCATTGGTAGCTCAAGAATTTGCGTGGATAAGAAAGTTAATTTCCGATCTAGGGGTAGTCCATACCATTCCGGACCCTCTAGAGATCTTTTGTGACAACGAGGGTGCGATTGCTCAAATCAAGGAACCTGTGCACATCAAAAGATAAGGAACACTGAGCGGAGATTCAACTACATAAGGGATGAAGTTGAAAATGGAAAGATACGTATTCGCAAAGTTCACACCGATCAAAACATTGCGGATCCACTCACGAAGCTCCTTGAAAGGCTGAAGCATGAGGGTCATACTTGCGCCTTAGTACTTCGATATTCTAGTGATTGGATTTGATCTATTTTGTATTTGGATATCGGAACGATTGTTAATTTTAAGTCATTCATATGATTATGGTTTATGATTATGACATTTTGAGTTATGTTCCATTTTAGCATGTTTAAATCCGTGAATAAGTTAATTATTCTAAATGTCCGTAGTCGTTCATATTTGTGGGAACAAATATGAAGGTAAGACTATCATGAACTTGGATTGGTGGATATTCATAAAGGTATGAATATAGGGCAAGGGTCTGCTGCCAAGGTTCATGTAACAATCGCCAAAAATATTTCATTAATAAATCATGTTTAGCAATAAAATTTTGTCATTTTGAGAAAAATCTTCTTTATTAGTGATCTATACGTTTCAAAGTCAACAAAAAGTGCAAAAATAACCACGTAACGAATCTGACATGGAACGACCCAGGGTAACAAGTCAGAAAGTGAATAATTCATTAAAAGGGTTAAATGATCTTGAAAAATTTAAATACATATTAAAATAGTCGAGATAATATATAAACATAATTTAGGAAGGCTCGAATCGCGAAAACTGGAAAATAATTACGCACGAGCCAGTACAGGACCCGGAAAGGACCCAACCCCAACTATTTTCAAGAAAATAGTTTTTATAGTCCATATTGCCCGAAATTTGATTTCTTTCAAAGTCTGAAAAACATTATTAAAAAGGGGATCCGTTTGAATATCTAAATCACACAATACGTTAAACAATTAATCGAAAACAACCAGTTTATAACCCAACCCTTTCATATATACCCCCCTCCTTCTCCTAGTCGTCCCCCACCCTCCCCATGACAACTCACCTCACCAACTCATCCTCCTAATTATTACCCTTGATGTGTTGTAATCAAATTAAATAACCCATCTGCCCTCTACAACTCCCACTCATCAAACCTATACTCTCCATCCCTCTCTCTTAAAAACCATCGACTGAACACTCTCACCCCACACCTTCAATTCAAAATCAAACAATAACACACACATAATCAAGAAATCATGGAAGGTTAGATTAAGAATAAGAAGATTAAGATATTAAGAAGGGTATTGGAAGGAAGAACACCAATATCACACCATAATAACATCAATCACATCTTCCAAATCTCCAAGAACAAGTAAGTTTGATTTAAGATTGATTATTAGGGTTGAAAGTATTAGGTTTGTTGTTCTTGATTGAAGCTTGAAAGTTTGATTTAAGTGTTAATGATCTTTTGATTATTTGATAAAAACTTGAATAAACTTGATGTTAGGGTTTGATGTTAGAATGGATTTAGGATAATTATTTATCATTAGTTTGTTACTATAAACTTGAATCATAGAAAAATTGTTGTTAGGGATGAACAAAACAAGAACTTGTTCATAAGTGAAAAATTGGGGATTTTTGTATATGGGTTTAATTAAGGGATTTTGGATGGATTGATGAATCAATAAGTTTTATGGAATAATAAAAATTGAGAATGAAATAGGATATATGCTAGTAAACTCATTAAAACCTTTTATTAGTTCTTGAAGATTGTTAAAATTGCTAAATAGGGAAACTTTGTTGAATGATATATTAAAAGATCAAAAATTGGGATAGAACACATAGGATGCATGAAACCATATAAACTAGTTGAATGAATTAAACCTAGAATTACATTTAATCAAAGTGGAAGAATTAGATTAAATAGAATTATCAAATATTAAAGGTTACTAAAATGGGAAACTTTGTTAGAACAACACTTAGAAAATTTATAAAAATCCAAGATCCTTTGATTGAAATATTGATTAAAAGATTGATAAAGATGGGAATAATACAAAAGTGATTAGTATAAAAGAATAGAATCATCTAAAAGCTAAAACTTGAATTTGTTGAAAAAGACATTGTTTAAAATCATGAAATTTAGATTCTTCTAAAAGAGAATAAGAACATTTACTTAAAAGTGAAATTTTGGATTATTATGAACTTATAAAATAGGTTAAAGATCTGGACTTTTAAAAATATTTAATAGTAATTGTATATATAAAAATAACAAGCTTAACTAGTAACATTGTTAATGAAACCTAAAATACGAACTAGGAACCTAAAACTCGATTAAACGTGTCTTATGGATTTAATTGGACAAAACTGCAATTTATGGTAAATTATATGTTATTTTATGTGTGTTTAGTTCATAATATGATTAGTATAGACTTGTGTAATTTATTTGACTCGCCGGTAACTTAAACGGTCAAAAAATTGGTTTTTTAAACAAAACGACACAACTATTAGGGACTGTATTAGAACAGCCCCTAAAGTGTTAAAATACACATGTATAACATAACTTAATACATGAGAAAAGGACAAGATGATAAAACTTACTCCTAAACGATTCGTGTCGCGAAAACCGACACGAAAACGTTAAAAAGTTGCTATTTTAAGAAAATATTAACAAAAATGAAAACAATATATTTTCACAAGTTAACTTGTAAAACTTGACTAATATTTATGTAACAAGTATTTTCTATAATGTAAAAGTTACATTTTACATGAAAAACTAAAACGAGTCGTTTAGCATAAAACCTGTCGGTCCCTTGGATTTCACCTTGATCTTAATCATTCATGTCATAACTCACACAGATTAATCGTGTTGACAAGAGAGTTAATGACGGGTTACTATATTTAGAAAGATATCCGTTTGTTTAAGGCGGAATCAATAACAAACATACGGTTGCAATGAATAATCACAGGTAGAAGGCACACTCAAGATTCACCCAAAAGATTTCCATTTATATAATGTTAATCATACAAAAGGATAATCGATTTAGGGTTTTCTAGGAATCCTAAAACAGCCGTCACACAAATTCTCTCAATAAATGAGTCTGTCTTATCCGTATTGTGTGTTCTGCCTCTCCTCTAGCGGCGTACCCTAAATACTCTATTTATAGGCCTGCCAACCTAGGACAGCCGTCATTCCTTCTAGAAACCCTATCCGATAATACATATTCAAATTACATATTCAAAATAAACTAAGTGTAAAACAAGTGTTCCGGGTAGGCTTTGCATCAATCTTGTCTTTCCGAGTATGCTCGGCCATCCTTCATAACTTGGTAACATAGAAGTGTTCGGGATCAGTTTCCAGGTAGACTTTACTTAAAGAATATTTTACCAAATAAAATATACACCGAGTAGACTTCAGTCTTCTTGACTTTGCTAGACTTTGTCCGACAACTCCTTACGAGCAACCTTGTTCTTCGATGGTCCATTTCAACTCTTTGCTATAATATAACTTATTAGCAAAGTGTACTCGGTAGTACAGTTCTTTGCTTGAGTTGAACCTTGCCCGATGTTACTTAGAGATATATTCCATTTATACATTAAGCTTGCTCGGACCATAATTATTAAAGAATACCTTGCCCGGTCTTCCAATCACTTGGCTTCATGGACTTGGTTAACCAAACCTTACTCGGAAGAGTAAAATACTTGGTCTTGAAGAACAAACCTGCTTGACAAAGTGAACCTTGCTCGGAGATACCAAATCAGTGATCCTTACTCTGGAATGCACTAAATTAGTATACCTTGCTCGGATATCCACTTAAGAAGACTAATTGAAGTAAACCTTGCCCGGGAGGCAAAATCTCATACCCGGCTAAGTAAAAGCTTGCTCGGATCCCAAGGTGTGCTCGGATTCAATACTTAGCAGATTCTGAGGAGGTTGAGAAGATTCCAATCTTCCATATTCTTCATTTAGGTCAAATCTCCTCATTTGGGTCAAACTCTTGACCCAACAATCTCCTCCTAGATTGGAACACCTCAGCTGACCCAAAACACTCTATGGTTACTTACACTCAGCAAAATACACATCAAATTAAAAGTAAAATTACATATTCAAAGTACATAAGCAAAATTACATATTCAAAAGTAGTCCTAAGACATTACATAGCAAAGCCTATTCTATCTATTCTGTCGTTTCCTTTCATTGTAGGCTGCTTGTCTTCTTAGCTGTATTACTGATCCAGCTCTTTCTCTGAAGATATTGAGCACTTGGTAGTGAGTGTGTCTTTCTGGTATCACTAAGTCTCTTATATCTATTAGATCATCATTGTGTAAGCATGTCAGATCTGCATCCTTTTTGATTATAGCCAAGACTTTTCCATCAGAGTTCATCAGCACATAATAACCAGTGTCTTCTTTGTATTCCACCTTAGCAATGACACCGTTCTTCTGTACTGTATAGTTTGGCCTTCTCATTCTTCTTCCCAAGTTTATACACGTATTCATGTTGGACAGTGGATTCTGATCTCGGACACTTATTTGGTAGTTCAGTTCAGCCCTGTCCATTCTCTTTAACTTCTCTGACCTTTTTGATCTGTGGAGTTGAATCATTCTCCAACTTATCTTTTCTTTCAAAAACTTGAATCCTTTATCAGCTTCTTCATGCAGGTACTTTGATAAATCATTCATTTGTCTACCTGCAGATCTGTCCCTGTTTCTGTAGTCATACAAATGGAGTGTGGCCATCCTTCTCAATTGTTCTTCATTAAACTCACGGAAGTCACTTCTGACCACAATCTCTCTTAGTAATCTGCTCTCCATAATCACCTTGTGGGAATCAGTGATCGAATCATAGTACAGCTCTCTTGGTAGATCCACATCAGATTGTGGTCTTGTTCTGTGTTGTACTGAGCTGCTTGATTCACCTCTTCCTCCTTGACCTCTTCCTCTAGGAAATCTTTGATGAAACGGAGGTCTGAAAGGAATCGATTTCTTGGGCTTTTGAGGTCCCAAGTTGAATGTCTTTACATAAATAGCCTCCACCATCTCAGTAGGAAGGTTGGCTAATTCAACTATATCTTGTCCAGCTGCTTCAAGTTCTATTAACATCTTTATCATACCTGGAGTTCTTGCCAATCCAGCAGGTACAAACCTACCATCAGCATAATATCGTGGATTTTCTCCTTCTCTTAATGCCTTTTCCCACTCATCCTTTTGAAGATAGAAAAGAGTTTTCAAATCCTCTTTCTCTAACACATTAAAGTCTTCTTCAGTCATCCCTCTCTTATTTATCATTATGTTTCTTAGGATGTTTAACATTTCCTCATTTTCCCAAGGCATAAATGGTTCATTTTCTGGTTCAGGTTTCACTTCTTCTTGACGAATAGGGATTTCAACTTGTTTGACTTGTTCCTTTTCTTTTTCCCTTATAGTCTGAATTCTTTTCTTCTTCTTTGGTGGCTCATCAGGTGCTTCAGTTTGAATTGAGCTCTCAGTTTGGACCCTTTTAGATTTTTCTTTTCTTTTTCTTCTGTTATACTGATCCACAACTGTCCTTTTATCCAAGTTCTTAACAATTTCAGGCTTCATGCCTTTTTCCAACAAGTATCCACACATTCCATTA
This sequence comes from Bidens hawaiensis, assembly GCF_021521415.1. NCBI lineage: Eukaryota > Viridiplantae > Streptophyta > Magnoliopsida > Asterales > Asteraceae > Bidens > Bidens hawaiensis. Next base: position 129,007 of record NW_027491035.1, on the reverse strand, counting down.
AATTTCCTTTTCAATTCTTCCAGCTCAAGTTCCTTATTTTCTTTAACACACCTCTCTACAACTTTCTCTCTTTCACTAATGTACAAATCTTGTAATTTGTCAACAAAGAAATGTGCCAAATCTTTCTCAGAGTAACCATGTCTTCTCAGATAATCTTTGTGCTTCTTTGTCTCTTTGTTCTTCTTCTCAATCAGCCTTTTGGCTTCTTCCAAACGTATTTCAATGTTTGCCCTGTGTACATCAGTCATTTCAACTTGAGGGGATACAACATTAGTGCTTGTACCAACTCTCCCTTTATCCTTATCAGGATTATCATCATCTTCATCATCAGACTCCTCAGATCCATCCTCCTCCTCAGATAGATCATTCATGGCATATATTCTTGGTTCATCAGAAGCAGGATGATCTGGTTCATTCCTAGTTGGCACATCAAGGACACCTTGCCTATATTCATCAGGTCTTAGACTTTGCAAAGGTGTTGCCCTGATAGGACTTGCTTCATCATCAGGTGTCTCTACATAATACTCATTTTTCTCATTCCACTTGCCCTTCTTAGCAGTATTTTCTTGTTCAGTTTGTTCAGCTGCTCTTTTTCTTCTCTGATACATCTTGGCAAATCTTGGTTCTTGAGTTTCAGGTACTTTTACCCTTTCTGACCAGTTGTCAGTTGGGTTCTTCCTTAGATCCTCTCTCACCTGTTCAGCCCATTTCTTGGCAGCCATAGAGGCAATTGACTCACCAATTTCCTCTTCAGGAATCATACCAGTGTTCAAATTGGTTGGTTCAGCAGTTTCAGATGTTTGACTTTGGTTTTGAAACATGCCGACTACCATGCCCAAAGAGTTGTCTACTTCCTCAACTCTGCTCAACTTAATCAGTTATTCTATAACCTCTTGATCAGCCACATCTTCTAGTATTTCTTTTGCTACATTGGCTTCATTGATCAAGATCTCCTGCTCTGCCAATTCTTCATGAGTTAAGGATTGGGCAATTTTCTCCCATTCCATTGACTCTTTGATAATTCTTTCTTGTTCTTCTAAGGCAGCAGCAGCAGCATCATCTCTAAATAAAACATCCTTTTCAGGATATGCCTTAAGAGGCCCTTCTTCTGTCAATATACCCTTTCCCTTATCCATCCTCTTCTTTAATTCTTCTTCAGTTTCAGGAGGACTTATTGGAGGGAAATTATCAATTTCATCATTTAGTGCTTCCAGTTCTGAGTCATGCTCTACCCTCTTGGAACTAACTTCTTGATCATCTTCAGGCTCAGTGTTTACCAGTTCCTCAGTAGCAGCATTCATATAAGCATTCTCAACACTCATTTCCTCATCTACAATCTCAGTTAATTCTTCTGTAAGCACAACCTCTTCATCAATTGACTTTTCATTTTCAGCATTATTGGTTTCTTCTCCACTCACTTCCCCTTCATTCTCATCACTATCATTATAAACACTCATGATCATCTTCAAACCATCAACATTATCAATACTTACAACATCAGTCATACTCACATCAGCATCATCCATATTCTCCCCCTGTTTTGGGGCAACTGAGGTCTTCTCAACATCCTGCACCAGGGTTTGAATCTTCATTTCAGCCTCAGTTAACCTTCTCAACAACATCACATTTTCATTTGTTACCTCCTCATCCCTTCTTCTCAGCACAACATTCTCATACATAACCTCCTTAACCTTTCTTCTCAACTCATCATTTTCCAACATCAACTCAAGATTTCTTTGGAATGTATCAACATGTGGACTAGTAGGTTCTGATGTAGGAAATGGTTCAAATTCAGGTTGGTTTGTTGTAGGTAGTGGTGATTGTGTTTGATATGTAAATGTATCAGGTAGGCTTAAGGATAGTGTTTGAGGTGGGCTAGAAATGATTGGTTCTGATTGGTTTAGGCTATGAGTTGGTGGTGTCTGTGGTGGTGGTGATTGATGTGTGGAAATTTCAGGTTGGTCTAGGGTAAGGGTTTGAGGTGGTGTTTGATGTGGTGGGGTTGGTGGTGGTGAGTGTGGTGGTGTTGGAATTGGTTATTCAAGATCTTCTCTGTGATCCCCCTGTTCAGGTGTCATTATCTCCATTTCTGAACCATCTCCACCTTCATCTCCATCAACATCATCATCATCAGAATCACCTTCATCACTCTCATCATCACCCCCTGCTTCCTCCTCTGAGCTCAGCTCAGGCACAGGCATTATAGCCAAATCATGGTTTAATAACCAAGGTAAAATTTCAAAATGAACATTTGAATTAAAGGTATTGGAGACACCATATTTCTTGATTCTTTTGTAAGCATCAGAGTTTTGCAACTGATGTGTGTCTCCAACTGTTTGTAAATCTTGTAGTTCTCTATTGAATATGATCTGCAGGAATCTTGGATATTGTAAAAATCTCTTTCTTTCCGATTTCTTTAGATTCCCTACTAATCCCTCAAAAATCATCTCGGAAAAGTTAAAGGGCAGATCAAAGATTATCCCAACTGTGGCATTTGCTAAATCATGACTCATCAGAGTCCATGATCCATTCCTTGGCGCAAATCCATGAATAATATGATGTATTAAAAACCTGTACAGCATTAGAAACATACCCTTCTGAAACTGTCCTTCATGGACATTTCCTTGATACCCCATTGTTTCTTCAAAAATTTTCAATAAGTGTGCTGTATTGAAGTTTATGTGATTGTGATCATCATCATTCAGTCTTAGACACCTTCTGATCATTCTCTCTATGATCTGAATCTCCTGTCTGGCCACGGTTGCCTCTATTCTTTTTCCATTCACATCTTCAACAAACTCTGCAGATCTCCAGAAATCCAAGGAGTGATTTCTGTAAATTATAGGGCTTTCAGTGAGTGCAATGTTGATGTTTGACCGTGCCATCCACGAGATCATTCGAGCCACTGGTTCATTTTCTGGTGTCACTTGTAGTAATGCGCACATATTGTGCTTTGGCTCAAACACATACTTCGGTTGTTCTTGCTCTGCCATATCTGAAATACATAAACAAACATATTCAAAGTGAAAATAGTCATAAAGTTCAGTACTTTAGATAATTTCAGTGTATATAAAAAATGAAGAAGATAGGGAGAAATCTTCAAGAACCTGTTCTTCGAAAAATTTATAACCGAGTCGGAATTAGAAGCTGATAAAAATTAGGGTTAGGATTAAAGATGAATGGAAGTAAGGATTTGCAGTGGAAGGAGAGAGAGAGGGAAATAATGTTGAAAAAAAAAATTTCCAACTCCCTCATTTATACCTTTTGAAAGTGAGTTTTAAATGCTTTTTGTCATTTTGTGAAATATTAGCTGTCAGCCAGTAACACTATCCACTTGATATATTAAAAAAAAGCATTTAATTTCATTTAAGTTCATAAGACCTTACTCGAAAGATTAGTATATCCAAAGTCTACTCGGTATACTTCCACTTACAAACCTTACTCGGTCAAACTTTACTTTAAAAAAAAATTTTCTTTTTCGGATGTACGAAGTTTGCCCGAATTTGTCTATTTATAAACCTTGCTCGATCAAGTAAATTAATTTAAAGTTAAGACATGATGAAGAAAGCTTACCCGAAATACTAGATTTCTTGATAAATTAATCACAAGGCAAATAATCAAGTATAATAATCAAATAAACATCCTTACTAAGAATCAATTAAGATTCCCACATAGATTTCTCAATTTCAAATTAAAACTCATCTAGCACAAACCCTAAAAAGAATCACAATCAATTTTATCATACTAACTAACATATTCAATCAAGTAACAAATTCATTCAATTATGCTTGAAAACATAGTGTGCTCGAGCAATCTTTCTGATGTAAAGTATGCCCGAACAACAATCTTATTCAAAGTATACCCGAATAACTTCCATATAATACAAAGTGTGCTCGGAAAGAAATTCTAGTAGACAGTGTACTCGGAAAGTTAACTTTTTCAAATTACCAAGTATATTGAAGGAACACAAGTGTACACGAAATATACAGTGTGCTCGGAAAACAATGTTTGCCCGAAAACACTTGTAATTTCAAAGAAATCATACACATACATATCACAGAGCATGCTCGGAATGAAATTAAACACATAAACATTTAAGTGTGCTATAGTCTAAAATTTCATAGAGCTTGCCCGAAAATCCTGTGTTAGCACTAAGCTTGCTAGGATAAACACATTCAATCATCAGGTATGCCCTTACTCGAGGTATTTCAACATATCAAACCATACCCGAAAAATGACAAACTTAAACAGTAACATCTAAGCGTGCCCGGAAAGATAAACAAATCTTTCCTAACAACATATTCACACAAATTACAAAGCTTACTCGGTGTACTAACTTAAGTTCACAAATTTTGCTTGAAATCACAATCAGCATATAACATGCATAGCTTGCCCGAAACAAGAATTTATTGTTAAAAGTTAGCTATAACAACACATAATCATCTCAAGACTTCAGGCTTGCTCGGGAAATGAGTACAAAAGTGTACTCTACCCGGAAAGTGTAAACACTTCAAAGCATGCCCGAAAATCATAAAGTTAGTCAAAAATGACTAAGCTTATTCGTAAAGTTTGAAAATTATCAAACCTTACCCGAAACAACATATTCACACATAATCAAGTCAAAAATGACTAAGCTTACTCGGAAAGGTTGAAAATTATCAAACCTTACCCGAAACAACATATTCATAGATAATCAACTGTTTTGTACTCGGAAAGGTTGTGGTTCATTAAACCTTACCCGAAAATACATATTCAAATACTTTGTGCCCGGAAAGGTTATAATGCATCAAACATTACCCGAACTTACATATTCAACCTATTTTAGGCAAAATGCAACACTTTTTGACTTAAACCACTTTGTCAAAATATATTTTTCTTTTCAGATCATAGTTTAAGAGCAAATGGTGCATTTAGAGATCAAATTTCAGTTATAATTCTCTTCAAAACAGTTTCTTCCTTTTACTGAAAAGATCTCAAGTGTGGGATCATATTGACTAAGTAGCTATCTCAATACTTCACTCTCAGCATTATTATGACAACATAGATAGGTTAACAGCAGGTATAAACTTAGCATGAATTTCATATCTTTGGTGATATGATTTAGGTTCATTTAAAGCATAATGCATTAATGGTCAACACTGTGCAATGATGCCTCATATCTCTTCTCAAAGCTTATTTGGCTTTCCCCAGATCACCCCAATTTGACTCCAACCTCCTGTATTTGGTCAAAAATATTTTTGTATGACATAACTTATTGTATTTTTGTTTTTTTTTATATTCAAACATATCTAGAGGTTGAACATTGGACATACAGTTAGAAACATGCCTTTCATTCAAGATGAGACAGTTTTTGCCAACATCTTTGTAGTTCTAGTTGTAACCCTCTTGCTTGATAAAATATTTAAAACACTTATCAACTTTTGGTTGATTTATTCATTATTCCCCTTGTTTTTGATATTTTCTCAAATTTTCTTAAAGCATGTTTCTTGTCATATTTAAAGATGTTTCATTTTTGGTTGACCAAATAACAACAGGCTCGTGTATGACTGGGTAATCACTTTTCTGCCTATCATTCGGAGAGATTTATCTTGAGACATGCAAAACAACTATGCATCTCCACATAAAGATTAGCATATTCATTATGTTTATATCACCTTAGATTTTACATCATCATGGGAAAGCAACCATACATGTTAATGACTATACTAAGGTCTTTTTAGCCTATTAATTCCATATGATCAGCTAAGTAGTCAATGTACTATCATTTCCCAATAATCACAGTTTAATATTCAATCACCCCAATATCTCTTCATTTTCAGGTTAATGGCTATCTTGTTTGACCAAAAGTGGTCAACAGGACCAAACATACATGTGAATATATGTTTTTTCAAAGTCAGAGCTATTGACATAGTTTTAAGTGAAGGAATAAGAAACAAGTCATAATTACCCCAAATGCATTCAGTTTTCAGGTCAATGGCTATCCTTTGAATCTATAGAGATTTAAGGACCAAACATACAGAAGTGCATGTCCTTCCAACTGGGCAAATGACATAGTTTTCAGCAAAAACAACTACTTGAGATTTCTCTATAAAAATCCTTCTTTTAAGCTTCTTAAAAGCTTGAACTGAATAATCTTATCATATCTCAACACCATTAATCAACTTGCTCATGTTTTGACCAAAATAAAGTATTTATGCAAAATTCATTATAAAATTCATTGAATCACTTAATTTTGACATAAAACACATTTTGACATAAACAGTTGCATCACACAATCAAATCTTAATCATTCTTAACATCATCAAGAAAAACAGACTTTACTAACATTCTATGTCTATCCTATCTTAAAAATATCAGAAGATCAGATAAAGAACATATTCAAGTAACCATAAACATGTGATTACTCATGAAATCAGACAAGCATTCAATTTCACCCAAATAGATCAAACTACTTATCATAACATCAGATCAGTTAACTTGATAGTAAAAAATTAGCATCAATTTCAAACAAATTGCACAGATATTTATTTAAGCACCTATCAGTTAACTTCAAGCTTGTGACATATTCAAAACATATTCAGTCAACATTCAGTTGAAACATATTCAAAACATATTCAATCAACATTCAGTTGAAACACACAACATTTAACATACTCAATAACATACTCAGCAACATATTTTAATAGAAACATTCAACATGTGTGACCTCTTCTAAACTTTTCAGTTAGCACATAGAGGTACACAACCAAGCACACATCCTTAATCAGATTTCATCAGAGTTGATCATCCCCAGGGCTTTCAAAAGAAAGTTGAACCTGGTTCTGTCATGTGGTTTGGTGAATAGGTCAGCCAAGTTATCACTTATATCAACTCTTTGCATTTCAATCAGACCTTTTTCACTGCAATCTCTAATGAAGTGATGTCTGATTTCAATGTGCTTAGTCTTAGAATGTTGCACAAGATTCTTAACAGTAAAATATGCAGCAGTATTATCAATCAGAATAGGGGTGTTTAGAAAATTCAAACCATAATCCAGCATCTGATTTTGAATCTAGAGAACTTGTGCACAGCAGGCAGATGCAGCAACATATTCAGCTTCTGCAGTGGAGATTGATACTGTAGTCTGTTTTTTGCATTGCCATGACACTAGCCTTTCACCCAAAAACTGGCATCCCCCTGATGTTGACTTTCTGCTCATGTTACACCCATCATAATCACTGTCTGTATAAGCAAGAAGATCAAAGGCTTGATTCTTAGGATACCAAATTCCTAAGTCTTGTCTTCCCTTCAAATATCTGAATATTCTTTTCACAGCATTCATGTGGGAGACTTTTGGATTTGACTGGAACCTTGCACATACACACACAGCAAACATGATATCTGGTCTTGTTGCAGTCAGATACATCAGAGATCCAATCTTGGCTCTGTATTCATGTTCATCTACTGACTCCCCCTTTTCATCAGCAATCATCTTTTCTTTGGTGTCCATTGGAGTTGAAGCAGTCTTGTACTCAGACAGTTGAACTTGTTCAAAATGTCCTGCACACATTTAGTTTGGTGAATGAAGATCCCTTCAGCCTTTTGTAGAACTTGCAGTCCCAGAAAGAAGTTCATTTCACCCATGGAACTCATGCTATACTTGAATTTCATCACCCCTTCAAACTCCAAACACATAATTTCATTTGTAGATCCAAAGATGATGTCATCAACATAGACTTGTAAAAGCAACAAATCTGACCCCTTTCTTTTGTAGAAGAGAGTCTTGTCAATGGCTCCCCTTGTGAAACCATTTTCAAGTAGATGAGTTAATAGCTCATCATACCATGCTCTAGGAGCCTGATGCAGTCCATAAAGGGCTTTGTTTAACTTATACACCCTTTTTGGATACATGGGATCCTCAAAACCTGGTGGCTGAGCTACATACACCTCTTCATCAATCTTTCTATTTAGGAATGCAGATTTAACATCAAGCTGGAATACTCTAATGTTCTTTGAGGCAGCATATGCAAGGAAGATTCTTATGGCTTCCAGTCTTGCAACTGGTGCAAACACTTCCTCAAAGTCTATCCCTTCTTCTTGAAGACATCCAGTGCTACAAGTCTAGCTTTGTTTTTAATCACTAAACCCCTTTCATCCCTTTTGTTTCTGAAAACCCATTTGGTTCCAATTGCATATCTGTCATATGGCTTGTCTACAAGATCCCACACATGTAGATCTCTAAACTGTGCCAATTCCTCTTGCATTGCCTCTACCCAACTATTGTCTTTTAAAGCTTGAGCAATGTTCTTTGGTTCTATTTGAGATAGAAAGCAAGAGTACAAACAGATGTTTGCAATCTCAGAATGACTCCTTGTAACTCTTTCATGCAAGTCACCAATGATATTTTCAGCAGGATGATTGTTTTCAACAGTAGGAGTTTGTATTATCATATTTGTAGACAAATTTGTGTCAAGATTTGTTTCATTGAGTTCAGGTTCTTCAATGATCAAATCAGCTTCTACATCATGAAACTCTGGTGCTTCCTCATTGTTTTGTCCTGAAGTAGATGCACCATTGTTTCCCAGATTCAAATTTTGAAATAAGTCTTGAAATCTTTCTGTGGTGACAGCTTCTTCATTTGATTAGTTGCTTGTGTTACTCTCATTCTGAACTTGATCATTCTGTACATTAGGACTGTCTTGATTGTTTACAGTCTGATCCTGTTCAAAGACCTTGCTTGAGGAGCTGTTCACAAAAGTGTATTCCTTTTCTTTTCTAGCAACCTTTTTCCACAATTCTTCCAAGTCTAATTCTTTCCTGTTATTCTCTTCAAGTACATTGGTCTTGTAGAATGAATCATCAAAGTCTTCAGAATAAATCTTGAATGACTTTATTAACTTCTCATGATCAAACAGCCATTCTGCACCATTGACTGTGTTGAACTGATTCTCATTAAAAATGATGTCAGATGACTCTATCACACTCATGTGATCTTTCACATATACTCTGTATGCCTTTGAGTGAGTAGAATATCCAACAAAGAAACTCTAGTGACTTAGTTAGAAACTTGTTCAAATAATCTCTAGTGTTCAAAAGAAAACATTTGCAACCAAAGGGCTTGAAAAACTTGATGTAAGGCTTTCTATTATTGAAAATTTCATATGGAGTCTTGTTATGCCTTTTGTTTACAAGCACCCTGTTTTGAACGTAACATGCTGTATTGATTGCTTCAGCCCAAAAAGTAACAGGCAAATTTGCATCTGCCAACATGGTTCTGGCAGCTTCTATCAAAGTTCTGTTTCTTCTTTCTACCACTCCATTTCGTTCAGGAGTTCTAGGAGCTGAAAATTGTTGAAATATCCCTTTCTGTGTGCAAAATTCTTCCATAACTCCATTCTTGAACTCTGTACCATTATCACTTCTCATCATCTTGACTTTCTTATTCAGCTTGTTCTCAATCATTGTGACACAACCTTTAATCAACTCAGCAGCCTCATCTTTGGTACTTAGGAAATAAACCCAAGTATATCTTGAATAGTCATCAATGATCACCAGACAGTATCTTTTCTTTCCAATACTTGGCACACTCACAGGACCAAAAAGATCCATGTGAAGTAACATAAGTGGTTGATCAATTGAATTGATGAGCTTTGTCTTATGAGTAGACTTGTGTTGTTTTCCCTTTTGACATGAGTCACAATGATCATCTAACTTGAATTCTCTTGTAGGTAATCCAATCACATGCTCACCTTTGACCAGTTTATTCATGTTCTTCAAGTTTACATGACACAGTTTCCTATGCCACAATTTAGATTCATTTTCAGTGGCTTTGGAAACAAAACATGCACCTCCTCTTGAAATGGCTTCTTTCATATTCAACTCATACAAGTTTCCATTTCTTGGTGCCATCATCATAATCATTTCAGGTGGAATTACAAACTCAGGTTTTAAAATGAAACAGTGTGAATCATCAAAACTGACTTTGTACCCCTTATCACACATTTGTGATATGCTCAGCAGATTGTACTGAAGACCTTCAACATGAAATACATTGTCAAATGAGACTTTCCCATTTGTTAAGATTCCTTTTCCAACAATCTTTCCACCATTCTCATCACTCCCAAAAGCTACTGGACCTTCATACTTCTCTTCATAGTTGACAAGAGATCTCTTGTCACAAGTCATGTGCCTAGAACAACCTATCCATATACCATATGTCATTAAGAGGAGTGGACTGTTCCTGCACATACAGAGAAAATTTGATTAGTTATGTGATGAAGTGCAAGTCTTATCAACTTGCAGCTCATCAGATTCAGTTTTAGTCACAGCTTGAGAAGTAAGTGTTGTTGGTTTAGGATCTTCATGAGCCAATTTTAAGTTGTCTGAATGATCAGTTTCATAATTACACTCTCTTGGAGTTTTGACAAGTGAGGTTGGACACTGGTATTCAGCTGAGTCAGTGACATACTCCTTTATCACATAGTCCTTCATCTCAGAGTAGTCTCTTACATCAGCAATTTGTTCAACCTTACTCTCAGTCTTAGGTTTCCAAAGGAAACCATGTGGTTCATATCCATGTCTTAGTAGAAACTTCTCATCCCTAGTGAGTTCTGTTGGTTTAATTCTAGAATGTGCATCTTTTCTTCTTGTCTTCTCACTTCTTGATGATCCTTGTGAACCATCAGATTTGACTGATTGAGTATCTTGCTTGATTCTCACAGACTGATAGTTATTTTTGGTCAAATTCTCATGCCTTTTAGGAGATTTGCTTCTTCTTTTTAGTTCAGTCACTTTCTTCTTAACTCTTGTCTTCTTTTCAGATTTCTTCTTCTCTTTGTTCATGGTTTCATTACCACACACCTTTCCTTTTCCTAGATATTCATCATACTTCTGTTTGTACTGGACAAAGTCTTGACCATACTTTGTTCCATCTGGTACATGAAATGGTTTGAATTTGGATCTTTCATTACATGAATCTGTGTGGTGACCATATTCACACACCTTTTGCACCAAACCTTGCCCTTTAAGACTTCATGTTCTTTTGGTTTCTTGTATCTCTCACTTGGCTTAGGTGTCTTGACTCCTAGAGTCTTCTGATTCTTTAAACCATCAAAATCAATTGAAAAAGGAACAAATTCCTCAATCTTGATGTCCTGTCTTTCAACTTTGCTTTTGACAAAGACAATTTTCTTCTTAATCATAGATTCTTCATCACTGCTTTCTTTAACCCTTGTCAGTCTTTTCTCATATTCTTCCATGGTTTCCACTTCTCCAATATCAAGCACCTCATGACTAGAATAGATTGGACAAACTGGGATAAAATTTTCTGTATCAAGCTTTTCATTCACCTTCTTCTTCTTGTTATGTTTTATCCTTCTCAATACAGCCTTGCTTGGAGGCCTGACTGCATTGTGGTTTATCTTCCTCTTTTCAAAAATATCAAATGAAACATGTTCTCTTTTCATTTTGTCATTCTGTTTCTTCAATTTTGGTGGGACTGGTGGATACTTTGGAAGTTTATCAACAGATTCAGGTTTCTTATATTTTCTTCCTCTTTCAGCAACTTTGATTTCCTTTTCAGTAATTTGATCACTCAAATCACTCAAATCATCTTGATCCAATTCAACTGAATCAAAGTCATCCTCAGAGACTTGAACTCCAATTGACTTATCCTCTTTTACTTCTTTCTTAATCACAAATTCTCCTTCTTCATTCACTTCTACCTTTTTGTACAAATCAACAACTTCTTCCCTGTCTTGAAAGACATCTTTGAATTGTTGCAAGTATGCATCTCTTTTCTCTTTGTCAACTTTTGGCATAAAATTGTTGTTGAATGGAGGTGGAACTGTTTTGTATTTGTCTTGTTCTTTCACCTGATTCAGTATACCACATATGTTGCCAGTTGAGACTAAATTCTTCAGAAATTCAGTTTCAACCTTTAGTCTTGTGTTTTGCACCTTTTCTTCAACTAACATCTTCTTTAATCCATCAATCTCAGTGATGTATCTGGTTTGAGTTCTGTAAATGATCATGCAATCATCTTCAAGGCTTTTAATCTTTTCATCACTGATCATCTCACTTGCCTCATACTCATTTAAGATACTTTATTTTCTAAAACACTCACTTTCCAGCTTGCCTACTTTTGTTTTCAATTCAATGATAAGTTCATTTAAATCAACTGTAGGAGCAGAGTGTACCTGAGATGATGATCCCTTTTCTTTATCAATTATGGCCATGAATGCCACATTTGCTTTCCTGATATCATCTGCAATGTCCTCTTCATGATTGCTCCAATCAAAATTTCCTTCATGTTGTGTAGTCATTGCCACATTTCCTTGATTTCTGATCTGATTTTGATTTGCTGGAACAATGTTGTTTGGAACATTTTGAGTTGCTTGAAGGTTTTGATTGTTATTCATTTGAAAACCTTGATTCTGTTGCATACTTTGTTGTTGATTATTCATTTGAGGTTGTAAGTTGTTGAAGTTTGGGTTGTAGTTGTTGTTATTGAAGTTGTTCATTTGATTGCTGTTGTTGTTGAATCTTGGCTGATTTTGTTGGTAATTCTGCTGACCTCTTGGTTGTTGATTCTGGAATTGATTCATTTGAAAGTTTCTTGGTTGATTGCATTCTCTTGCAAAATGACCAGGTTGCTGACAATTGTAGCATATTGCTTTTGACTTGTCAAAACCAATCCTGTCATTAGAACCAGAAACCAGAGACATACCAGTTCTGTTATACAGCCTTTTACTTCTCAATCCCAACATGGCAGCTTGCCACTTCAAATCCATGTCTTCCAAATCATCTGCATCAATTTGTTCCAAATCATCTTGTACCACACTTGTGTGAATTAGGTTTTATGCAACAAATGCATTATACGACTCAGTAAACATAGACAACAAGGCTTGAGTTTCATTGCTTTGACTATGTCCTGTTCCAGTGTTAGGAACATTTCTATTTGACATAGAGGCAGAATCAGAATCATCAATCAGTTGCACATTAAACCTCTGCTGATTTCCTTGATTACTTGTGCTACCTCCAATGAAAGATTTTGGAGTGACAGCATTATGTTCAGCTGGTTCTTCAATAATGGGAATTTGCTGTTGGTTCTTGGTAGACAGATTTCCCATGGGTGCAATCAATGCATTTGAAACATTGAAACATGGTCTATCTTCCTTAATCATCTCATTCTCAATCATTTTTTGTTCAGCAGCCTGAAGAAAGCATACTACATCATCCAATTTCAATTCATTGGAATTTTGCTTCTGAAGGATGAATTTGCAAGCAGTATACCATTCTTTTGGCATTGAGTTGAGTAACTTTGTATTCAAATCAAAGTCAGTTATTACATAATCAGTTGTTCTTAATTCATTCACAATACTTAGAAACCGTTCTAGTATTGATTTCAACCTTTCTCCATCTCTATACTTGAACCTTTCCAACTGTTGCTTCAATCTTTGCTTCTTTATGCTCTTTTGTTCAGTATTCCCTTCATACATTTCAAGGATGGCATCATACATTTGCTTGGCTGTTGTGTGATGAGCCACCTTGGTCAGAATCTCCCAAGACAAACCTAGCTTTATCATAGCTAAGGCTTTGTCATCCACCTTTCTCATTTTTTCCCTTACAGCAGCAGTTGCAGTAGCATTTGCACCTTCTTCAACAGCAGTTTGTGGACCATTCTTGATGGAGTTCCACATGTCAATATCATTGTAGCATACGGCTGCTTCAAAAAGTACCTTCCATTTGATAAAGTTTTCCTGTCCATACAACCTTGGTATCTTGTTAGTAGTAACCTCTTGTTCCTCATATCCAGACATTTTGAGAAATTAAAAATCAGTTTCCTTAAAAAAAATTCAAAATAATCAGATCTGAAAACACAATGCTCAGATCTGATGTGTTTGATGTGATTAGAACAAGATTTAGATATAAAGATTAGAACTTTAATTGAAATAAGGAAGAGAAAACACCGGTAGATTGTAGATCGGGAAGAAAAATGGAAAACAGGGCTGCTAACGTCACAAATCAATCGAACAGTGGTCTACTTACGTCATTCTTCTTCAAATCATCAATCAGCAACAATCTTTCTAAAAATAGCAGTAATCAGCTCTGATACCAATTGTCGGTCCCTTGGATTTCACCTTGATCTTAATCATTCATGCCATAACTCACACAGATTAATCGTGTTGACAAGAGAGTTAATGACGGGTTACTATATTTAGAAAGATATCCGTTTGTTAAAGGCAGAATCAATAACAAACATGCGGTTGCAATGAATAATCACAGGTAGAAGGCACACTCAAGATTCACTCAAAAGATTTCTATTTATATAATGTTAATCATACAAAAGGATAATCGATTTAGGGTTTTCTAGGAATCCTAAGACAGCCGTCACACAATATTCTCTCAATAAATGAGTCTGTCTTATCCGTATTGTGTGTTCTGCCTTTCCTCTGGCGGCGTACCCTAAATATTCTATTTATAGGCCTGCCAACCTAGGACAACTGTCATTCCTTCTAGAAACCCTATCCGATAATACATATTCAAATTACATATTCAAAATAAATAAGTGTAAAACAAGTCTTCCGGGTAGGCTTTGCATCAATCTTGTCTTTCCGAGTATGCTCGGCCATCCTTCATAACTTGGTAACATAGAAGTGTGCTCGGGATCAGTTTCCGGGTAGACTTTACTTAAAGAATATTTTACCAAGTAAAATATTCACCAAGTAGACTTCAGTCTTCTTGACTTTGCCAGACTTTGCCCGACAACTCCTTACGAGCAACCTTGTTCTTCGATGGTCCATTTCAACTCTTTGCTATAATATAACTTATTAGCAAAGTGTACTCGGTAGTACAGTTCTTTGCTTGAGTTGAACCTTGCCCGATGTTACTTAGAGATATATTACATTTATACATCAAGCTTGCTCGGACCATAATTATTAAAGAATACCTTGCCCGGTCTTCCAATCACTTGGCTTCATGGACTTGGTTAACCAAACCTTACTCGGAAGAGTAAAATACTTGGTTTTGAAGAACAAACCTGCTTGACAAAGTGAACCTTGCTCGGAGATACCAAATCAGTGATCCTTACTCGGGAATGCACTAAATTAGTATACCTTGCTCGGATATCCACTTAAAAAGACTAATTGAAGTAAACCTTGCCCGGGAAGCAAAATCTCATACCCAGCTAAGTAAAAGCTTGCTCGGATCCCAAGGTGTGCTCGGATTCAATACTTAGCAGATTCTGAGGAGGTTGAGAAGATTCTAATCTTCCATATTCTTCATTTAGGTCAAATCTTCTCATTTGGGTCAAACTCTTGACCCAACAAAACCGACAAAACCGACAAGTTTTGTGCAAAATAAAAGATTAATATTTTCTTAAAAATTTCCAGCAACTGAAATTTAAAATATTTTATTATATTTTAATTGTTTATTAATTAATTAAATAACAGTTAACGGAAAACCGAACTATGTGTACTCGCTTATGTGCTTATGTGTTTATGTGCTTATGTGTAGACTAGAGTAGGATTAATAAATTAAAAAGAGTTTTGTATAAAAACTAAAATCAAGTTTTTATTAACAAAACGTGTTCTAATATAGGACACGAGATTTTTGGAAAAGCTTCAAGACAGTGAGTTTCTCTATCGAACACCCTCGTTTTTAAATGAAATCGTTTTTTTTAATTGTTTTTGGGGGAAAAGAATATACTTTATTTATAATATTGATTCCATCAAGATTTTTCTTGTTAAAGCATTTATTTTACAAACCGTGTCAAATACGGGATGAGTCTAGTTGACTAAATAACGGTTAACCCTAGAAAGGGGCACAAAAATATTGGTAGATCTATCGGGGTGACGCCCCTCCATTTCCAATCGTGTTGGGTTAAAAGTGGGAATATTTTGAGTCTGGTATGTATCGTGTTATCAACTATGATAGTCATACGCATGTTGTATTCTTTGCTCGTCTACAACAACACGATTTGTTTAAGAAATAAAATACTATTTTTTTGTGATATAATGGCGGTAGATCATTATACACGGGTTTTTATATGATGTATGAAGTAATGACGGTAGATCATTACACACGGTATTGATGTTATTATATAATGACGAGAGATCATTATATGGATGTTGCTTTCAATATATATATATATATATATATATGGACTATTTTGTTATAAAGGGAAACTCACCAACACATTGTGTTGATCGATATTTTTATATGCTTTTAAGGTAAGTAATGGCTTCGTGACAATGGAGGAAAAGAGGCGAACGGTGTTTGAATATGGGAATAAACTGGGATGTGTAATAACCGTGTTTTTATACACGTGTAAACTTTCGTTTTTAATAATAATAAAGTTTCTTTGAAAAGTCAAACTTTGATTATTATTTTACTATACTTTATTATGATTGGCTATCGGCGACTGTCACAACCCGAACGACTTGGTCAAAAGTCTTCTGTTGTTTAAATTAAGATTTTCGGGGTGTGACAGAAGTTGGTATCAGAGCCAATCGTTATAGATAATTAGAAAACTTTAAATTTTAAAAATATTTCTAAACTATAAACAGATATTCAAACACGCGCTCTTTTCCTCGTCACATGAAGCGAAAGGTAATAATTATGTGATATATATATATTCGTTACTAACATTAGTTATTATGTTACAGATGGCACCATATGTGATTATTAGTGACGATAGCTCAGATGAGGCTCCTTTATCACCGGTTGTCTTCCGCTCACCGAGGGTCCCACATTGTGAGGGGCCAGTTCTAGAGTGACACCTTTAAAGGTGTACTCTAGGAAAAGGTCCCGCCACAACTTTGAGGCCACCACCTCCACAGCTGTTCCAACTACCGTTGCCCCACCACCACCACCGCCTCCTAAGGAGCCGGTGAGGGGACGGGCCCCGGGAGGACTTGGTAGGCTAGCTTTCTTGGAAGGAAAGGTAGCCAAGTACGAGACTTTCATTCCCGACATCCTCGCACGTTTCACCGCACTAGAACAATAGAAACATAGTGATGACCAATCTTACAATGCCGTGTGTCACTATGTCTTTGATGTGGAGAACAGGGGAGAGCAGACTAGGCAAATGGTGGACGGGTTGGAATCCAAGAATGAAGTGATCGTGCCGAGTGTTTGTTATCTTATGAGCCTTCACTAGATAGGGCTCATAGGTGGTATTTGGTAGTGGTTATGTAATTAAACTTAAAACTTGTTGTCTTTTGGGTACTTATGGTTAACTTTTAGGTACTTATGAACTAAGGGTGGTGATTATAAGGTGTAGTATATATTACACCTAATTTTGTAGGTTTTGGTAACAATATAAAACCCCCTCTCTTTTGTATGGTTGAATATATATATAAGTGTTATGGATCTCTTTTGTATTGTTGAATATATATAAGTGATATGTTATATTAATATCTCTAGTTTAGAAAATATTTTTTAAAAAAACTAAAAAATTATATTCTTTTTCCTAAAAGAAATCATGGCACCAACAACAAGACAAACCACCAACCAAGGAACTGGCTTACCAACTTCACAAGAGGAGTTAGCACGTCTAATCGCCCAACACGTGAATTCGGCACTCGAACGACACAAAGCTAACCGCTGTCCACAACAAAACCCAAACAATCTTAGAACTGAAAATGTTAATGGAAATCCTCCAGGTATTAGATAAAAAGAAATTTAAAATCTCTTTTTACAAATAACACTTGTAATAATAATAAGTTATCAAACCAAACTATTAAAACTATAACTTTTGCAAAAATATAAACTATACCAACAGGCAACCCGACACTTGGATGCAACTATAAAACCTTTCAGGGATGCGGTTCGAAAGAATTCACCGGTGCCGAAGGACCTTTGGAAATTATCCGATGGATCGAGAAGATGGAATCCGTCATGAAAATTAGTAATTTCACTCCTCTCGAAAGGGTAAAATATGGGGTATGTTTATTCCGTGATGAAGCACTCGAGTGGCGGAACTCCCTAATTCAAAATTTAGGGGAAGACGCCGCGTACAACCTGACTTGGGAAGAATTAAAGAAGATGCTGCTAAAATAATACTGTCCTCGAAACGAACTCCAGAAAATCGAATACGAGTTCTGGAAGTTAAAGATGGAAGGAGCCGATGTCGGAGGGTATACTTCCCGATTCAATGCATTGACACGACTAGTACCACGAATGGTCACGCCTGAATATGCAAGGATCAAGAGGTACATTTGGGGTTTAGCTCCTGAAATCCGAGGAATGGTTACCTCATCTAAACCGACCACCATCCAGTCAGCCCGAGAACTGGCAAAGTCTTTAACTGATGATGCAGTCCGAATAGGAACTCTGAAAGATTCCAGAAAGAAAGCTGTCACCGCAGAACTTGAACGAAAAACAGCTACCGTGAACCAGAAACCCGGTGAACTCAAACGGAAATGGAAAGGGAACTCAGGAGCGCAATTCAAGAGGAATCAAGGTACATGAAGGATGTTTGCTGTAAACACGAGAGGATCTAGAGGGAACTCAGGACAAGGATCTATTTGTAACAAATGTGGAAAGAGCCATGGTGGTGAATGCTGGAAATGCAACCGATGCAACCGATTCGGCCATATGACTCGCGACTGTTACGCCAAAATCGTGACGTCTACTTCGGGAAACCAAAATCCTGGATGCTTCGAATGTGGCATCGTGGGGCATTTCAAGAGAGAGTGCCCCAAACTCAAAGGTCAAAACACTAAGGGCAAGGCATTCAAAATGAATGCGAAGAAAGCCTGGAAGAACTCATCGGTAGTCACCGGTACGTTTCTCGTCAATAATCATTACGCTTATGTACTGTTTGATACCGGAGCCAACTTAAGCTTTGTTTCTAACCAATTTGAACCCCTACTTGGTATTAAACCCAGTAAGTTAGACACCAAATACTCAATTGAATTAGCTAATGGGAAACTAATCGAAACCAGTGAAATCATTCGCAACTGTAATATTTTGTTAGGAAACCATAAATTCTCAATTGACCTTCTACCCGTTGAACTAGGCAGTTTTGACATAGTAATAGGAATGGACTAGTTATCCAAGAATAGAGCCGAAATCGTATGTTCCGAAAAGCTGGTTCGTTTACCGACCCAACCGGTGAATGTCTAGCAATTCAAGGAGATCGAAGTGGCTCTAAGTTGAAGCTCTCTAGTATCATGAAAACTCGCAAAATGTTAAGGAAAGGATGTCCGGCTTTCCTCGTCAATATTCTCGACACGAAGGCCAAGGAGCGTAAGATCGACGGTATTCCTGTAGTACATGATTTTCCAGAAGTTTTCCCTGAAGATTTACCTGGAATACCTCCTCCACGACAAGTTGAATTCAAAATCGATCTAGTTCAGGATGCCTCTCCTATAGCTCGATCCCCATATAGACTAGCACCATCAGAAATGCAAGAACTATCCAATCAACTTCAAGAACTATTAGACAAAGGATTCATAAGACCAAGCTTCTCACCCTGGGGAGCACCAGTCTTATTCGTGAAAAACAAAGATGGTTCCTTCCGAATGTCTATCGATTACCGAGAATTGAACAAGTTTACCATTAAGAATCGGTACCCATTACCGAGAATCGATGATTTGTTTGATCAGTTACAAGGGTCCAGTTACTACTCAAAAATCGATCTGCGATCTGGATACCATCAGCTAAAAGTTGCAGAAGAGGATGTTCACAAAACCGCCTTCCGAACCCGGTACGGTCACTACGAATTCTTAGTCATGCCGTTTGGTCTAACAAACGCACCCGCTGTGTTTATGGACCTCATGAATAGGGTTTGTAAGCCATACTTGGACAAGTTTGTGATAGTATTCATCGACGACATACTCATTTATTCACGAACTAAGGAAGAGCACGAACAACACCTGAAGTTAATCCTAGACTTGCTGAAGAAAGAGAAACTATATGCCAAATTCTCTAAGTGTGATTTCTGGCTTTGAGAAGTCCACTTTTTAGGGCATGTGATAAATAGGAACGGTATTCATGTTGATCCTTCGAAAATTGAAGCAATTAAAAACTTGGAGACACCAAGGTCACCCACTGAGGTGCGACAATTTTTGGGATTAGCTGGTTATTACCGTAGATTCATTGAGAATTTCTCCTCTATAGCTCAACCTTTAACCCAACTGACCCAAAAAGATAAGAAATACGACTAGACAGAGAAGCAAGAAGTTGTGTAGTGCACCAATCCTATCCCTCCCAGAAGGAACCGATGGATTTGTAGTCTACTGTGATGCTTCACGAATAGGTCTCAGATGCGTGCTTATGCAACGAGATAAAGTAATAGCTTACGCGTCAAGGCAACTCAAAGTGCACGAGAAAAATTACACAACACACGACTTGGAATTAGGAGCAGTTGTCTTTGCCCTCAAGATTTGGAGGCATTACCTTTATGGTACTAAATGCACAATCTTCACACATCACAAAAGTCTCCAGCATATATTTGATCAAAAGGATCTTAATATGAGACAACGAAGATGGATAGAATTACTCAACGACTATGACTGCGATATTCGCTACCACCCAGGTAAAGCAAATGTTGTAGCCGATGCCTTGAGTAGAAAATAAAGAGAGAAACCACTTCGTGTACGTGCATTAGGATTAACGATTCAGACGAGTCTTACCACTCGAATTCGGGATGCACAACAAGAGGCCTTGAAACCCGAAACATTAAAGCTGAGAAGTTGCGAGGATTGGAATGCGAGTTCGTAACCAAGAACGATGGTACACAATACTTGATCGATCGAGTCTAGGTACCAAGATTCGGAAACTTGTGACAGTTAGTTTTGGATGAAGCACATAGATCCAAGTACTCGATCCACCCAGGATCAACAAATATGTAAAAGGATCTTCAAGAATTCTATTGGTGGCCCAATATGAAAGGAGATATAGCAGTTTATGTCAGTAAGTTCCTGACATGTTCAAAGGTGAAAGCTGAACACCGAAGGCCACCTGGTTTACTGCAACAACCTGAGATACCCCAATAGAAATGGGAAAACATTACCATGGATTTTGTAACCAAACTACCAACCACTCCTAGAAATCATGATTCCATTTGTGTCATTGTAGATCGGTTGGCAAAGTCCGCCCATTCATTCCCATGCGTGAGAAAGATAGTCTGGAGAAATTGACTAGACTATACCTGAAAGAAATCGTAGCCAAACACGGTGTACCTGTTTCAATCATCTCAGACAGAGATGGTCGTTTCGTCTCTAGATTTTGGCAATCCTTGCAAGAGTCCTTAGGTACCCGTTTAGACATGAGCACCGCCTATCACCCACAAACCGACGGCAGAGCGAAAGGACCATCCAAACGTTAGAGGACATGCTACGAGCCTGTGTCATTGATTTCGGCAAAAGTTGGGATACCCATTTGCCATTAGCTGAATTTTCCTATAATAACAGCTATCACTCTAGTATAAAAGCGGCTCCCTTTGAAGCTTTTTATGGGAGAAAATGCCGATCCCCTCTTTGTTGGGCCGAAGTTGGAGAAAAGCAATTGACAGGGCCCGAGATTGTCCAGGAAACCACAGACAGAGTCTCTCAAATTAGAGACAGATTAAAAGCGGCTGCAGACCGACAGAAGAGTTATGCAGATAACCGTAGAAGACCTTTAGAATTCTAGGATGGAGATAGGGTGTTGTTAAAGGTCTCACCTTGGAAAGGAGTAGTTAGATTCGGGAAGAAAGGTAAACTACGTCCTCGATACGTCGGACCCTTCAAGATCATTAAGCGAGTTGGCACAGTAGCCTATCAGCTCGAACTACCGTTAGAACTTAGCGGAATCCACGACGTGTTCCACGTTTCAAACCTGAAGAAATGTTTATCCGATGAATCATTAATTGTCCCCGTTGAAGATATCCGGGTAGACGATAAGCTCCGATTCATTGAGGAACCTGCGGAAGTGATGGATTGGAAAATTCAAAAGCTAAGAAGGAACTGAATCAAGTTAGTCAAAGTCCGATGGAATTCAAAGCTCGGCCCTGAATTCACCTGGGAACGTCAAGACCAGATGAAGCGAAAATACCCCATCTATTTCCTGTAGAATCAGAACTCAGTACCACTTCCTAAATTTCGGGACGAAATTTCTTAAAGGAAGGGAGAATGTAACAATCTCCAAAAAAATTTCGTTAATAAATCATGTTTAGCAATAAAATTTCGTCATTTTGAGAAAAATCTTCTTTATTAGTGATCTATACGTTTAAAAGTCAACAAAAAGTGCAAAAATCACCAAGTAACGAATCTGACATGAAACGACCCCGGGTAACAAGTCAGAAAGTGAATAATTCATTAAAAGGGTTAAATGATCTTGAAAAATTTAAATACATATTAAAATAGTCGAGATAATATATAAACATAATTTAGGAAGTCTCGAATCACGAAAACTGGAAAATAATTATGCACGAGCCAGTACAGGACCCGGAAAGGACCCAACCCCAACTATTTTCAAGAAAATAGTTTTTATAGTCCATACTGCCAGGAATTTGATTTCGTTCAAAGTCTGACAAAAATTATTAAAAACGGGATCCGTTTGAATATCTAAATCACACAATACGTTAAACAGTTAATCGAAAACAACCAGTTTATAACCCAACCCTTTCATATATACCCCCCCTTCTCCTAGTCGTCCCCCACCCTCCCCATGACAACTCACCTCACCAACTCATCCTCCTAATTATTATCCTTGATGTGCTATAATCAAATTAAATAACCCATCTGCCCTCTACAACTCCCACTCATCAAACCTATACTCTCCATCCATCTCTCTTAAAAACCATCGACTGAACACTCTCACCCCACACCTTCAATTCAAAATCAAACAATAACACACACATAATCAAGAAATCATGGAAGGTTAGATCAAGAATAAGAAGATTAAGATATTAAGAAGGGTATAGGAAGGAAGAACACCAATATCACACCATAACATCATCAATCACATCTTCCAAATCTCCAAGAACAAGTAAGTTTGATTTAAGATTGATTATTAGGGTTGAAAGTATTAGGTTTGTTGTTCTTGATTGAAGCTTGAAATTTTGATTTAAGTGTTTGTGAGAGACGTATGTAGTCAATAGGGGATTTGTCCCTCTTATTCGTTGAGAGTAAGATGTCTAGGGCCTGCTAAGTTAATTCAACAAAGAATGATCACTTTGTGTCTTTGGATTTGACATGACATCTGTGGCAAAAGGATAAATGATAGATTCACATAAATCATTTCAAGTAAGGGACTTGAAGGGGATGATATTATTAAATGGCACTTCGTAATACGTATTAGGGGTAGTAAACCGTTGTTAGGCGGTATTTGCTACTTGCATCAATCTTCTATGTATCTTGTGCAAGTGGGAGATTGTAGGAATCGGTCTGCCCAAGACACATATTAGAGTTGATGTGGCTAGTGCATTATGATCCAAGTCGGGTCATACCCAATAACAAGCTAGACAAACACCATGATATTTATTTTAGATATGATCTAACAAATAAGTATCAACACTAAGAATATTTAGAAATGGGTTTCTAGATATTTGAACTTGTGTAATATATAAATTATATGGATAATTTATATTTTGAAAGAAGACATTTCATATTGGTATTTAAGTTGGGTTAGATATCAAGTGTGAAAGATATGTCACATAATGCATGTTACTTGCTATGTCATGTTACATTATATTATAACACATATAGCATAAGTAACAATAATAACAAAACTGAGATTTTAATTGTTGGTGGGAAAAAAAAAGGGGGAGGGGCCGGCCCCTTTCCCCCCTCTCTTTCTTGTCTTTATTACTTTGTTATTATCAAAGACATGCATTACATCTTGTTGGTCCAAGAGTTATTATTCAATAACACTTTTTCTCTCACACACACAAGAAGCAAAAACTCTTTATTTTCTCTTCCATTTTCGGCCAAGGAAGAACAATAGCAAGAAGGAGATTTTCTAAGAACAAATCCTAGCAATACAAGGTGTTTGTTGAAGGCTTGGAGGGTATACACGCTTGAGGCTCTTCTCCATTGAAGGCTAGCCGTTCAAACCGTCATCTCCTTCATCTTCTTGAATCTTGAAAGGTTTTATTACATAAACCCCCTATTGTTGTTGGTTTGGTAAGCATGTAATTTCGTATATGGATCCGGGGCTTGGGTTTTACATATAAAATGGGTTTTATATTAATTTAAATAACAAGATTCTAAACTAATCTATCCGCTGCGTTTTTCATATAAATGGGTTTATATGACTTTCATAATCTTGTTAAAACCCAACACTTACGTTAAAGGTGACATTGTCATCCCTAACTTTCAAAATCAATTTGCCCTCACGGACGTCGATCAATGCTTGTGCGGTGGCAAGGAATGGTCAGCCTAAAATGAGCGGGACACTATCATCCTCATGCATATCCAGAATGACAAAGTCCACCGGGAAGATGAACTTCTCGAAAAGAACAAGCATGTTCTCGACCACCCCTCACGGATATTTCACGAAACGATCAGCAAGTTGGATACTCATTCGGGTTGGCCTCGGTTCGCCAAGACCCAACTTACTGAACACATAATAAGGCATAAGATTGATGATGGCCACAAGGTCGGCCAATGCATGTCGAACCGTATCATCACCTAAGATGTAGGGAATCTGGTGTAAGTCCCTAATCTGGATCACTACAGTATGATATCAACTCGAACACGATGTTAGTGCGGAATCCTAACACCGTGGTGATTCAAGAATGAGATAGAAGAACAATATAAATATGATAAACACAATAAATTCCAAATGCACACGATTATAATAATAAATCGTCTGGTACATGAGATTACCCAAATCAGTATTGCTCCCTAGAAGGTGACTATGAAAGTGTGTGAGAGATATCTAGTTCTGCTAACCTAATTATCAAGTAAGACATGCTTTATATAGTTAGAATTTACAAGAGGCCCAATGACCAAGCCCAACTAAGCCCAAATAGAAATCAACATGATTTCTATATTGCTAGCCCTTCCCAACCGAAATCCATAGGGATTTCGGTATTACATGCTCCAAGCCATAAATTCCATCTTGTATAATACTTCCACTCTCTTGTCTTGATCATGTCATGGTCTTTTGATATGCGTCAGTTTAACCAAATCGTGATACAACATCTTGAAACTCCCAGGATCGGCCATCTTTTCTCGCAACTTTCTCTGCAACACTGCAGAGCACCCAACACTCAGCGGAATAGAAGAGACCTCAGCTAGCTTCTCCTTATTGGAAAGAATGTCCTTGAGGAATTTGGCATATTTGGGCATCTGAGTGAGCCCCTCAAGGAAAGGAATGATCAGGTGAAGCTGCTGAGTGAGCGTCTCTGTCCGATCGAAGTCTCCCAAGATAAGGCAGTTCGGGTTTATAGACTTTCAGAGGTGGGTTTGATGATGATGAAGGTATATCGGCCGGCTTCGTACTCGTTGGAATAGTTTGCTGGTATGTCTCGGCTGGAGGAGGCTCCATCTGGATCTCCTTGTCCACCTGCTCCTTTTTATCGACCGCAGGTGTGACAACTCTCGAAGGATCAACCTCTCTTTCTCAATATTACTCGGTAGTGAACCTGGTCCTCTCTCGGATAACTGGCTGGCGATATCTCTGACGTGACGCTCAAGATTAGCTAGAGATGTGGCCTGGTTCTTTAGCATAACATCGATTCCTCTCATTTCGCTTCAGCAGCTCAGCCATCATCTCCTCCAGCAAGGCTTTCTTCTCCTCTCTCCCCACTTGTTTCGAACTTTCCTGACATGAACTCCCCTACCCAAACAGATTCTCTCGACGCTGATTTTTGTATTGGGCTTGGTAGCCACCGGCTTGTCCCCCTCGATAGTTATTCTGATTTCTCCAGCCAGTGTTTCCGTCGAAGGCGGGGTTTTGATATCTCAAGGGGTTATTGATGAAGTTAACCTCATCCTAGTGGCTACCCGGCTTAACTAGGCAATCAATGGTGTCGTGACCCCCTCGGCAAACCTCATATTTCGCGACGCTCTTAACGGTAAGATCTCTAACGAGTTTGTTCAAAGTATCAATCTGTGCTTGCATGCTAGTGTTTGAATCGACCTGAAGTACTCCTCTCGATGACGTGGAAGATTTTCTGCCCCCGTGCCCCTCGCATCTCGCTGCTAGATCATCAAAAAGGACGACACACTCATCGGGATCTTTGTTCTTGAGGAGGTTCCCGTTAGCAGTCGGGTTCAACATCTCTCTCATGTGTTGCGTGGCTCCATTGTAGAATTTCTCGATGAGCATCCACTTATCTAAACCATGATGAGGACAACTAATAAGGAGGTCCTTGAATCTTTCCCAAACTTCCCCGAAAGACTCGTCGGACCTCATGCAGAAGGAACAAATCTCCTCACGGAGTCGAGCGGATTTAGATGGCGGAAAGAATTTGGTCATGAATTTCTCTTGAAGGCCCGCCCAAGTGGTGATGGATCCAACAGGTAGTGACTTCAGCTATTTGTAGGCTTTGCCGAAAAGTGATAAAGAAAAAAGTGTAACGATTCCGACGAAACCCGGTATACCCTAACCGGTAGACAATAGTTACGTTATATTTAATGTCGGAAACATGAGTTACCATAGTAATTATACGAGATTACATGGTCCACTGTATTGATCGTACGTGAATATATAACTCATCGTATTGAATACGCGATTAATCGATCGATGGTTATTGAAACCCGAACGAATCGAGGGTTCAATTATAGACGATATCTATGATATTTAGTGATGTTTATGAAGTATTAAAGCCTCGGGATAAGTGAATTAAGCACAGAAAAAGAATTTTGATTTAATGGTACGTCGGTACATTAAACGAAACCTTTAATACCAAACCGAGCAAGAGATGATCGATCAAGCCGAAAAAGATGCGCAATAATTAATGATATGACGTTTTAAGTTAATAAATGTCATGGTTTAGGTTTTTAAAGTTTTTAAATCGGTTTTATATAAATTTCATTTTTAAGCCGAAAAACGACCGTTTTAGCCTCGTTTTAAGCCAAATTAAACATTTAATCGAAAAACGAACTGAACCAAATTATCCAAAACGTTATCCGGATTTCGAGAATCCAAATGAGTGGCTAGAATTGGAGAAGTGGGTCCCACCCCACCTTCCAATAATGCCAATCGGAACACTAAGGCACCCCCATGGTCTCATTTCTTTTTTTTACAACAAACACTCCAAGATCATCAATTCTCCCAAGATCATGATCCAAAACCGAGAATATTTAGCAAGAAAACAAGGTAAGGAATCGAGTTAATCACGTTTCTATCTTCGTTTCTTGAGTTTAATTGCAAGAAAATGAGGTTTCAAAGATGAAAACCGATTCTTGCATGATCAAGTGATGTATACGGGTTATACAAGGGATCTTGGTCCAAGAAAGGAGTTAAACGAATCAAAAACAAATTTTTACGGTTTAAATCTTTGTTTTTGAATCATAACCGAAACTATAGTGTAAGAGGCTTGATCGTGAGTGTAACTTGCTTGGTATTGTGGTATGTTGTTTGTAGGTTCTGTGTTTAGTGGTAGATAAGGCGGAAAGACGAGTTTGTAGCTCGTAGTGGCGGAAAACGAAAGGTATATTCGGTTATGTTCGGTTTTGGGAAATTTGGACAGATTGTTGATGCTTTAGAGTTAGGTCATGAAATTTTACAGGGATGTTCTACACATGAAAATAAGAGTTCTATGAATTTTTGGTAAATTTTGGACAAAGGATGAATATTTGGTGAATTTAATGCTCGGTTTTGGCCAAAAATGGTGAAAAATAGTTAAATATCATGAAAATTCTGGAAAATTGCAGATAAGCTCTTTATATCATGCATAAGTCACACACAAAATTTTAGGTCAGTTGGAGAAGTCTAAGTAGGCTTTTCGGTTAAACGAGTTCTAGGGATTTCTAGCTCGGTTTTGGTGAAAATGGCATGTAAAAGAAGATTTTGGTTATGGAAAAATTACAGGGGACTATGTGGATGGCAGGGGACATCCAGGAGAAATTTGGGATTTTTCTAAGATCGTTTGGTATTTACGACATATTTAGTGTTTAAATGGTGTTTAAAAATAGATAAATAAATTTTAAATATAAGAATTAATTCTGGAAATATTTTTATAAAATTCCCAACTGTTAAAAAGTGATTTGTGCAAAATTTCAAGATCCGAGAGTAAACGGATAAGTATTTGTGCTAATTATCAAACTTTTAAAGTTAAAACGCGTAAACCGGTGAAGTTCGCTTAAGCGAGCTGACTGGTGTATAAAAACCCTAAAAATGAACTATTTTCATATAATTGAGTTAAACAAGTAAAAATAAATCATCCGAACATAATTCGGATGATTTGTGTAATTTTAACCTATTTTAACAGTTTCTGGTACGCCAAAGACGGAAACGAGTCCCGCGGCCAATCGGGACGTCTAAACCGAGCTCTAATTTCACATCTTTAATTAAATTATCAGTAAACCACTATTTTCGGGTCGTGTGTGACCAAACTCATTTTTGAAACATAAAAACGGATAACCGTGCTAGGCACGCAAAACGAGAAAAACAACTAATAGTAGTTGTGACCATGGAACTCTAAACGACATCACAATCTGAGTCCGGAGAAGTGTTTCTGGGTTAACCTTGCCCCCGGAACGGGTACAGTGCTGGGTTAACAGTGTCCCCAGATGTACCGGTTAACTTAGTTAAAGTTATAATAATAATGAGTGTATAGTAACGATCGTAGGGATCATATTACAGATTGGACGTGTTAACTGACAATGATCGTTGTTACCTGCTTGCATGTGCTAAGGTGAGTTTTACGAGCCCCTTTTTCTGAATTGTTTTCAAATATTTTCCCGGGGCGGAAGCATGTTACTATTGAAATGTTTAAGTACATACTGAACGCATGGATTTGCGTTTAATTATAAATATTTAATTGTACGGGAATCGTATGGAATGGGTACAGTACTGGGTTAACAGTGGCCCCAGATGTCCCTAGCAGTGTTTCTGGGTTAACTTTGCCCCCGGAATGAGTACATTACTGGGTTAACCGTGTCCCCAGATGTCCATAGAAGTGTTTCTGGGTTAACGTTGCCCCCGGAATGGATACAGTACTAGGTTAACAGTGTCCCCAGATGTCCAAAGAGGTGTTTCTGGGTTAACATTGCCCCCGGAAAGGGTACAGTACTGGGTTAACTGTGTCCCCAGATAATATTATATTATGATATGGATTTATCATGGTTTACTCAAATTGTGAAACTCACCAACTATTCGTAGTTTACCGTTTTCTCACATGCTTTTCAGGTACAATTAAGATGAAGTGATTGCTTACGTGCTAAGTGCTTGATGTGTGTAAGATTTGCGTGCAGGATGTTAGGATACATTATAACAAATAGAATTGTGTATCGTATTGTATGATGTGTGTATCACCTAGACGGTAATGAAATACAAGATAATGTAATTTGAAGTATATTAATGTATTCAGTTTTCTTTATAAACAATGTGGTTGATATCAGACGAGTCTGTCGCACCCCGTTTACATTTCCGCTGCGGTTGCGGGGTGTTACAAAAAGTCAGAGGTAGATGGCTTCATCGTTCATGTTGCCGATATTGAAAGTTTAACAGATTTGAACAAACATGTCGATGTGGTTTGAAGGATCTTCACTCTCTAGCCCTTGGAATTGAAGTGCGGTCTTGATGAGTTGCATGACGTGGGCAGGAATGGACTAGTTGCCAGTGGCGGCACCGTTCGGTAAGGTAATGCTAGAATGAGGATTCAGTGTCGGCCTACCATAGTCAGCTACTACTCTCCTAGGTGGTTGGCCACCCGTGTTCCTATCCCTTGAAGAAGCGGAAGAAATAGAATAAGACGAATTAGAACCTGTCGGTGAAACATAACGCTCTCTCTTAGGCTGGACTTTCTCGGTATCGTCAAACGTTTCAAGCTTCGGCGGTCCTTGTGAGCGGGTATGGCGCATACGACAAAAAAGAAAAACTAAAATGAACTAAGCTAAAATTAAAGTAAAAACAAATAAGCAAGTAAAAAAGAAAACAAGTAAGTCCCCAAACTCGGGTCGTTCTCTAAACGCCTTAAACCGTGTCCCCGACAACGGCGCCAAAAACTTGATGTGCGAATATATATATAAAACATGAATAGCAACTAAGCTTTAAAAACCAAACAAATTATCCTATTTCACACAAACGACAAGTGTACCGGTTGCGTATAGCAAAGATGAAGAAAGTCCGGTTATCGAACTCGAAGACACGTGAGAACGGCTCAGATTATACACCCGAATCCAATTCCTACCTAATAATATTTAATTGATTTTATTTTATTTTATTTTAATTAATTTAAACTAACTTAAATTAACTTAACTTAACTTAACTTAACCAAAATAACTGGAAAACTTAACGGCACTAACAAAGCTCTTAACGAATATGGAGAAACGACTACCTAGGCAAGAATCCTATTGACAGTTCAACGGCTAACGAAATTAACTAATCACACGACACTTGGATCTTGAAATAATCAACTACGACTCATTAAAGTTCGTTAGATCACCTCTCTGTCTCACCAACTAACCCTCACAAATCTAAGTAGATTGAATAAATGCACCAGGAAAAATATTACTAAGGTACCATAATGACGCATCTCCTCTCGTACTCAACGACACAAACTCGCTTAAAATTGGTACTAGCAATTCTAGGGATAAAGGGGTAACAATATCTAACCCGATTTAAGACACATATTTGCACGCAAAACTAAACCGGATAAGACCAAAACTCGCTCTCGCGCCATTCTAACCTAACCGAATAAAAACGCGAGACAAACCGACCGCCTATTACCTCTCGGTTACAAGGAATATGAACCTATTGAATTTTAATAATTAATTTCACTCAAGAATCCTATGGTAGTACTAGCCATGACAAGATCAAAAACGCCAAGTCTATGACCTAAACGTAGAACCCTAACCGAACGACACACAATCAATCAAAGTAATACGCGGAATCACACGCAATAATTAAATAAAAACAATATTTTAACACACCAAAGATCAAACCAAATAAACCGTCAAACAAAATCAAACCAAATAAATCGTCAAACAAAATAATACGTCATGTGATAAATCAAACCAAATAAACCGTCAAACAAAATCAATATTCATCTCAACCTAGGTAGTGCAAATATTTAGCTACTCATAATAATAAATAAAAACGAAACAATTTCAGTAGCAAAACTCATGCCTAATATTTCTTGAATGAAGAAAACAATATTTAACAAGTAAGACCAAATAATAGACAAACCAAATACTGATCCAATCTTGCCCCTCCTCCTCTTGTCAAACCTTCTGTGTGTGGCCTTAGGTTTCTCCCTCTCTCAAACTTTTATGGCCGTCAATAATTATTTAATTGTTGTGCGATGTCTTTTTTTTCCATGTTGCCCCCCACTGCTGCTGCGTAAGAAGGCCTTTTATTCTTTTGTTTGATAACTTAATTCGTTCCCAATCATGGGCTTTAATTCTATGTCGTGGCCTTTTAATTCCTTCTGCAAATAAATTAATAAACATTGTTTAGTACATATATATTCATAGAGTTAGACTCTAAATCAAATAATTCTTTGTAGCAACATCAAAATTTACTACGGACTATTATTGCATTATACGTAGTCAAAATAAATAATAAATCACTCGTTGGTCTCAAGTTTAGTTAATTACTCTATTTAGCTTGTTGGCTCTTAAAACTATTAGAATTTGAATTATGAGCCACTTAGAAGTATTATTCAATAAAAACCAACTCAATAACTACTCAAAAGTGTAGGAAATAGTTATAATATTTATATATAATTTAGACCACATCAATATCCATACTAACGTAAATCATAAAACGCTTGTACTAAGCTTAAGCCCAAAACTAAAGCATAATTTCATTTGAAAAATATAGAATGGTACAAAGCAATACAAATGCTTGTCAAACGCTTACAAAATCAACAGTTACATTTTAACAATGATGAAACCCTAAAACGATTATAGTAATTATAAAAACCACCTTCTTTGATAGTAATATGAGGTCTATCTTGGTTTTCTTTTTATCTTCTTTCTTTTCTTATTGCAGATGATTTAGGGTTCTTCGATTTCTCTTTATTCGTTCTTCATCTAGTGTGGGTCAATTGATTTTTTAGGGTAATTGCTGAGTACTCTTAATCTTCGCTGGGTTTAGTGCGGTTATTTTTGGGAGTGATTTCAGGAACGTTTATGGAAATTATTTGACGATCTTACCCTTGTAGAAGAATTCAGGGCGTGTTTTAAATTTGATCGGACGCTTGAAGTTCTCGCGTACCTATCGTACGATAAGACATTAGCGTACAATAACCTCTCTCTCTCTCTCTCTCTCTCTCTTCTCTCTCTTTCTCTCTCTCTCTCTCTATTATATAGGGTAGAGATACTGTACGCTAATGCCTTAACGTACGATAGGTACGCGAGACGCTCAAAGGCAAAAGTACAAAACGCTCAAAAAACGCTCAACCAAACCCTAAACGCTAAGCCAAAAACCAAAAACGTGCAAAAAAACGCTCAAAAACGGTTTTCGTGAAAAAAATGAAAAATTGATCGATTAACCATCTAAAACTGATTTTTTCGGTGAACCAATGATTAATTGGATATGTATTGACGATTCCGAGATGTTTGGATGTGATTTCATGGATCGATTTCGTGAAAAAATAGATTCGCGCACCTATTGTTTGTTAAGGTATTATTCTACTGGATCTTTTCCCTATATATATATAATACAATATGTAGATCTTAGCAAGTTCAAGAACTACCTGAGCATTTGCTCAAACTGCATAAGTTTGCTCAAACGTATAACCTTTTTATGATTGTTTTTTGGTTTGTATTGGAAGTTGGAACCTAAATTTAAATGTTATCGTGAAAAGGGATGGTGTGTTTGCTATCAACAGGTCACACAATTGATTTATTCAATCAAAACCCATAGTTTGTTTTTGTAAATGTAATTTTTATCATTATATATAATTATAAATTGACTATAAAATCATAAATAAATAGTACTTTTATTTCAGCATTTTATTTAACAACTTAGTTATTATAACATTTTTCTAATTACAATGCTAATTCCATTACCACTTCGTGAATAGGTAGACACAATATTGTAAGCGGGGTGGCTAAAACGATAAAACTCATTTTTGAAAATACCCTCTTGCTGTTGTGAATAATAAAGGCCGGCCCAAAGGAATATCAGTGCAAGAATTAGTTTCAAAGTTAGAGGTTTGGCCCACAATTTTACAGTTGTATTATATAAATTGATTTCCCGTAACCCGTTAATAACTAAAATGACCTTTTCTTTACTTTCGCAAGAATCAACAGGAGCAATTCTGGTATCTTAAGCAGCAAATAAAATAATTCCGTACAGGGGTTGGGGGGACTCCTTGTTAGTGCACGCGTGGTTTTACACTCCTGTACATAATATTAGCTGTGAAAGCTACTGAGAAATGAGAGAACCCTAATTTTCTTATTTGATTAATTCAATTTTCTATTAATATACATGTGCCACATCATTCTTTGATTAAAAAGTCAGTTTCAATCCTTGGAAATGAGCGGGCACCATGTCCTATGTTCAGTAAGTATTATACAATAAATTTCTCTTCATATAAAATTATAAAGAGTTGCTGAAACTCTATGTATGTTTGATGATAACAAATTTTACATTCATTAGTTTGAGTTTGTTTATTAAACTTTGTATTCTAATATGTGAGCTTTGATTTTGATTTTTCATTGATGAACTGACGTTACATCAGCCTGATTTCTTGCTTGAGTGCTTAGGTAATTGTAGTTTCATGAATTGTTATGTTTGTTAATTCAATTTGGGTATGTGTTAATTATTGCATAAAGTTTAGTTGCAGTCAAATTTAAGATTAAATTGTAGATTTTTTGAATCCGACCAGTAATACATAAACGTTGGCACTCTCAACTCTCAAAATAAAGTTGTCTATAATGAATATTGGCCTAAAACTTAATTTAATTTAATTTTTGTTTGGGTAAGAACTTTTTTTTTGTAAAATTGGGTGTTTATAGAATAATTAATAAAGCTAATTAATAAAAGGAGTTTATGTTAAAATAAGATCCCACCCAAGATTCAAGGATTTTAGTGATTTTTCATACTCAATGTTGAGAGAATTGACATTTATAAAGTGTGCACATTGTAGGAATCGTCTTCGGTTTTACCATTGTTCTTGGATGATGATGTATTTGAATGTATATCTTAGGGCCATTATTGCTCATTTGTTGCAATTTCACTGGGAAGCCCATTCATATTTGTGTATTGAATGAGTTTATATGTTGCTGATTAGTTGTAGTTTGATACTCGTTTAATTTGATTGAGTTTACAAATTTTTGTGTGGAGTTTGAAAGAATTTGCAGGTTTTTGAAAGTCCTAGGTCTCCATTGACGATTGTAGTTGTTTTAGGTTTAAAACTCATTGTTTTAGTTGTTGCTTCTTCACTTATCTAGATCATGTATTGAACGACTTTATGCGTTATTGATTAGTTGAAGCTTCTTATTCGTATAATTCGTTCGATTTTACCGAGTTCTATGTGTTATTTGAAATAATTTGCAGGTTTTCATGAGTCGTAGGTGTAATTGGTGTTTTTTTTATGGATTTAGTGTTTCAGTTAACTGAAAAAGTGAATTGATGATGCTTTCGATTTAAGAAAGTTTGTCGTTAATAGTATCGAGTTGCTTGGATTTAGTAAGTGATTAAGTGCAGTTAGATATTTTGGTGAGTTTAATCTAATATTAAGAAACTGTAACATCCTACTTTTGATTATAATAAATAAATGAAATTTTGTTTATTCAATAAAGTGTCTGTTAGAATCGATCTACCCAAGACACATATTTGAGTTGAGGCTAGTACGTAATGATCGAAGTCGGGTCATACCCAATAACAAGCTGGACAAACGCCACGATAATTATTATGAGATATGATCTAAATAATAATAATCAACACTTATATTATTTGGAAAAAGGGTTTTCTAAATATTTGCATTTGTGTGTTAAATAAATTATATGGATAATTTATATTTGACAGAAATGTTATTTATTTAGATAAATAACAAATAATGTTTAAAAGAAATTAACAAAATTGGGTTTGAGTTTTGGGGGGAAAAACCCACCCTTGGCCGGCCCCTCTCTCTCTCTCTCTCTCTCTCTCTCTCTCTCCTCCTTGTTATTTTCAATACATTGCATGTTGATCCATTGGTAGATCACTTTTGCAAATTACACCTTCTCTCTCACACACATTTTCTCTCTTCTTCTTCCTCCTAGTCGAGAACAAGAAAAGAAGAACAAGGAGATTGCAAGAGTTTAAGTCCCTAGCATCTTGGGTGTTGTTTTAGAGTTCGTTAGGTATACAAGCTTGAGGTTTCCTCCTTTGGAAGCTAGCCATTCAACTCATTCATCCATTTCATTTTCGGACTTGATGTATGTTAACACCCTATGGTTGTTTTGATAGTGTGTGAATCGTATATGGATCCGTGATTGGGTTTAACATAAACGGGTTTATGTGTAATGCTAAAACAAGATTTAAAACTTAATTCTTCCGCTGCATTTCCTATTAAATGGTTTATTTTGGACTTTGATAATCTTACTAAAACCCAACAGTGGCATCAAGATCCGCTTATACGATTACATGCTTCAAAATTGGGATCTAAAGTTGTCGGGTTAGATGGTATTTTTTACCATATTGGCCGAAAACTTTAGGCATTTTGGTTGCCCCTTGGTTTTTCAAGTTTGTACCATACATGCATGTGGTAAAACTGGAAAAATTGGTTATTTGGTTGCCAAATTTTGTTTGGGCTGAATCTGTGTTCTTCAGCTCTGGCCGAGAACACAATGGTTGGAAACCATGGTTCTCGGTCTGGCCGAAGACACCCAAAACCTTGTTCTCGGTTGGCCGAGAACTCATGGTTGGGAACCAATAGATTTTGGTTGACCGAAAACATGTTCTCGGTTGGACCGAGAACTGATGGTTGCGAACCATAGTTCTTGGTTAACCGAAAACTAGTTCTCGGTGTTGACCAAGAACACTAGGTTCTCTGTGGATCAAAGTTTTCGGACCGAAAACTCTAAAGCTTTGGTTTTGGCCGAGAACTATGTGTTCTCCGTTTTAGGCCGAGAACTAAGGTTCTGAAGGGGAACCATTCTGGTCAAAGGTTGACCTGCTTGTGTTGGATGTTCATAACCTAGCCATGACCTTGTGTATATTGAAGAGACTTGTTGTGATTTATTCATTTGTTTGTAATATTCTTTATTCGGGTTTGTAATCTATTTATTCTTTCAAATGGTTTGTAATAATAAGTAGAATAGTTATATTTCTTTTATTAGACAAAATGTATTAGGATATATTTTATAAAAGAAGATGCAAATACAACACCATTTTGGTTGGAGCCCAAGTGGAAGCCCAAATAAAGAAGAAGGATCACAACAAGAAGTGAACGCTTGAAGCATAAAGATGCGGAGTCAAGTGGGAGCTCACCATCTCATACCTTGTGTCATGCTCGTCCCTTAGGAGAGACCTTATGACATACTTGTTTCGGTCAACAAGTGTTGTCAAATTTTAGGTCGCTAAGGTTATGAACATATGATTGTATTTTATACTTGTGTGGTTGATTTATGTTTATTTTATCATGTTTGGATGTTAACAATTAAAATCAACAACTAGTGTAAAAATGGTTCCTTTGAAATTGTTGAGTTATAAAATTGGTTTTATTAACTATTAATGATTTCATAATAAAATGGTTTTATTAAAAAGGAATTTGAAAATTGGTTTTCAAAGGTTACCATACATTTGAATGCATGCAAATGGAAGGTACATTAAATAGTTTTCCATTCTAGGATTTTGAAAACTTAAATCCCTTTTAAAACAAGTTGAACACCATCCTTTTATACGACACTCGAGTCACTTGAAAACTTGATGTGGGATAAAGGTTACCTAACCACATTTAAGAAAACTTGTGATCTTGAGGTGAATTTACAATACTTGTGGGATAAAGGTCACCTAACCACTTGTATGTGTAAACTCACATGTGTGTATAAGTAGGACGACTTGATTTGGAAACCATGTGAATAGGATCACCGAAGTATGGCTTACAAAGGTGTTGAACTAAACATATGATGTTTAACCGATCCCATAAAACTAGAAGTTGCAAAGGGTTGCAATCGTCAAACGTTGACTACCTTGTTAATTTGAATAGTGGGATAAAGGTCACCTAACTACTATTTGAATGAAACGTTGGATTCTAGATTTTAATCATTAATTGTCTTGGAGACATTAAAGGGCATTAATGATTAAAATTTATTGATATCAAAAATACTAAATTGAACTTTGTTAAATTCTTTTATAGATGGCCATGAACAATCCACAGAACGCTATTATCCCACCTATGCATAATCAATCACTAAGACCCATTCTGGATAAGGATCGTCTAAACTATAATAATTTCATGGACTGGTATCGAAACTTGAGAATTGTTCTCAAGCAAGAGAAGAAGTCCTACATTTTGGACGATCCTATTCCGGATGAACCTGATGTCAACGACTTGGATGCCTACGTGGATTGGTTGAAATACACCGAGGATTCGGTGCAAGTTTCTTGCCTCATGTTGGGAACAATGATTCCCGAGATCCAAAAGGATTTCGAGAATCATGGGGCATATGACATGATCACCGAGCTTAAGGAAATGTTCCTTACACAAGCTAGGGTGGAACGCTTCGAAACGGTTCGAGCGTTTCATGCAGGTCGTAGAAGAAACCCAATCTGTCTATCTTATGTACTTAATATGAAAAGCCACATTGATCGACTTGAACGGCTTAATTGTCCCATCTCAAGAGAGTTAGCCACGAATTTGATCCTTAATGGCTTAACTAAAAGGTTTGAGACATTTTTCATGAATTACAACATGAAAGGATGGGACAAAAGCATTGGTGAGCTTCACGCAATGCTTAAGACAGCCGAAGCCGGCATGGGTAAACAGGTTTTACCCGTTCTTGCGATCAATGAGGGTGGCTTGAAAAAGAGGCATCATCCAGATCCCAAGGCAAAGATTGCTAGTGGTAAAGGAAAGTAAAACGGAAAGGAAAACGCGGAACCCAAACCTAAGAAGCTAAAGGTTAGCGCTGAGGATCCGTGCTTTGGTTGTGGGGAGATAGGTCACTGGATGAGAAACTGCCCGACCTATCTCAAGGAGTTGAAATCTAATAGGGATGCAGGGCAAACCTCAGGTACAACTTTCATGATCCATATTGATCTTAATATTATTACGGATGTGGAACTCATATATGCAATTCATTGCAGGAGTTCAAAAGAAGAAATGATTACAAGTAAGGAGATATTAGTCTCTTCATGGGCAATGGAGCAAAGGTTGACGTCCAAGCCCGAGGAGATTATGTTTTGAAGCTTCCAAATGGTTTGGAAGTTCTTTTGAAAAACATTTTGTATTCTCCTAGTTTGACTTGGAAAATTATCTCTGTTTCTTTATTAAGACAATTTGGTTATGATTTTAAGTTTGTAAACAATGATATTTGTGTTTTAGTGAATGATGTCATCAGACAGTCGAGGTGTTCTACCTTGACTCACTCACCGAGGCGTAGACGTGTTGGATTCATCACTCGGGAGAGAGCTCGAGTTGTAGAGTGTGTATTTTTATATTTTGTTTTTTTTTATTTTGTCTTTGCTATGATGTTTCGAATTGAAACCGCTCGTACTTAATCTCCATTTGAGTCGGTCGATTTTAGGGGTATTCTATTAGTTAAAAAAATAAAGAATAAATAAAAATAAAAAAATTAGAAAATTAAAAAATAATAATAAAATATACAAAAAACACAAAAATATGTTTATTTCTTATGTTTTTGTTTTCTGTTTTGTACGCCGCTACATGCGAGTGAGTTTGAGTTATTGAAGGTATTGTTATGCGCATGGTAGCTCTGATGGTAAGACTTAGATGCACTCAAACCAGCACACCAGCACATGTCCATCCTTTTACGAGCTTAGAAATAGTTATATATTTTATGGTGATATAAAAAAAAGATTTAAAAAAAAAGTATATTATAAAAGTTATGAGTATTCCGAAAAGTTGTCCAAAAAAGCAATGATTATGAGAAAGTTATGTATTATACAATGCCAAAGAAACATTCTCAAAGTTAGTAAAAGAGGCCAAAGATGCACATACTAGATGAGACGTAGAGTTTACGTGTTACCAAAGGGATAGTGACTCTGAGGATACACTATTGGGGCTCGAAGGTGATTAGTCAACAAATATCAAATTAGGAATTTATAGGACAAAGTCCAATAATATTTAGGAGTAGCTCATACAACCTCCACAGGACCATTCATCCATCAAATTTCACCGAGTGCATCTAATTAGTACCGTCAATGAGTCCTTGGCGTATGGTGATTTTTCGAAACATTTTGCTTCGACTCTAGTTTTTCTAGCTCTTTTTGTCTGAGATGGGGTAGGTGTAGCCATGATTTTTGACTTCAAAACGCTTAATGCAAAGAGGGGCTTGATTAGTTAGTGGTTGGGTTTAAGTGGACAACAATATCGGCAATCACTGTCAATATGTCGAACTGTTTCTTGTGCTTTAGTAATGTTAAATAATTGGGGAGTTTGTTTTTTTCACTTGGTTATGATCCTGTGTAGATTTCTTTTTCAGGGACGAAAAAGTCTTAAGTGTGGGGTTGTTTGATGTGTTGTAAAACACACTTATTTTCCGCATCTTTTTATCATCTTTTAACGGCTTAATTATATAATAAATGATGTTTTTAACTCGTTTTAGATTGATCTTAAAAAGTTTAATAATTGTTGTAGGTTACGAGTTTTAAAAGAGAAAAATGATCGGGTTTTGGAAGACATAAGAGGCTTTATGATCAAGTTTTAAAGAGTAAACTCAAGGCCCGACCCAAGCCCGCTAGAGAAAGCCTTTCATGCTTAATATATTAATATAACATAAACTAAAAAAAACCCTAATATCCCTACCTGTTTGCGATCGGAAGAGGAGAAAGAACGAAATAAAGTTGGTCGGCTAAGTTTTGTTCATTTGGTTTTTTTGGTTTGAAGGAAACAAGGTCATTTGTTGTTTTGGTGTCTGGGAATTAATCGTGGACCAGCAACAAGTGGAGCATCAAATTAAGAAGAAACAAAATTAATAACTCAATAACATATAGCATTCCGATCGGCAGTTTTTATCACCAAGAAAAAATTCAGTTTTTGCATTTGTTGAGCCAAGGGAAGAAGGAGAGCAGCCAAAGGTGAGTCGGGACAGCAGCTAGGGTCGTTTATTAATCATTAATCTCAGCCCCAAACAATAGTAAACATTCATAAACTTTGTGTTCTCATTAGTGTTTATAACTCTCTCGTTTTTGAACTTTAAACTTGAATTCTTTAGCAATTGAGTCAGGGTTTGAGTTGTTATTGATTATCACTGATTGTTGAACGATTTTAACTATGTTTGTGATGATTAATATGGTGTTTACATTGTGTTCCCAAACATTCATAAACTTTGTGTTCTCATTAGTGTTTATAACTCTTTCGTTTTTGAACTTTAAACTTGAATTCTTTAGCAATTGAGTTAGGATTTGAGGTCTTATTGATTATCATTGATTGTTGAATGTTTTTAACTATGTTTTTGATGATTAATATGGTGTTTACATTGAGTGTATGTTGTTGTCCAAAAATCATGAGTAGCTAATCTTCTTTGTTCTACCTAGGTTAGATGATTATTGTTGGGTTTTGACGAGTTTA
Organism: Bidens hawaiensis; assembly: GCF_021521415.1. Lineage (NCBI taxonomy): Eukaryota > Viridiplantae > Streptophyta > Magnoliopsida > Asterales > Asteraceae > Bidens > Bidens hawaiensis. Next base: position 88,230 of record NW_027491035.1, on the reverse strand, counting down.
GTGGATTGTTTGATCAATATGACTTGATTTGCTATTAAGAGTGTGGTTTAATATTGAATTAGGTTGTGTTTAGTGGCTGTGATTTTATTAATTATCCTCAACCTTTTGCTTCGATTGGTTGAATTAGTTTTGATTGATTGTAGCTTGTTTGATTGTTTACTTTGTGTTTAGAGACTGTTTGCGGTAGGATCAACCGTAGGGTTTTGTTGAGTGTGTTAATTGATTGAATTCAGCGGGTTAAGCGCTTTCTTAGAGACCGAGAGGTGATAGGAAGTAAAGTCGTCTCATAGATTTTACTTGTTAGGATTAGGATTGCGCGAGAGCGGGTTCAGTTCTTGTTGGGTATGGGTTTGTGAGCGACTAGTTGGTCTAGTTTAAGTTAAACCAAATTGTTCCTCTATCCTTAGTTGCGTAGTATTCGTTTCCATTAGGTTCGTGTGTTGGTGAGACCGAGAGGAGAGTCGACATTAGAACACCTTAGCATTCGTTTCCCGGTTTGTTCTTAAAATCAAATAAGGGTAAGTTAGGGTTTGTTAGTAAGACCGAGAGGTGATCTAGCTTTCTTGAGCGAACCTTAGTTGTGTCATCCTTAGATACCGGTGTCGTGAGATCATTCAATCCATTAGCGTGTTAGACCATCAATATGATTCTTACCTAGGTAGACGTTTTTTTCATTTTTCTAAATTTCATTAAGTGTTTCGTCAAGTTAGGTTATGTTAAGTTTAGTTTATTAATTTAGTCAAAGTAATTTAGGTCAAGTAGTTAAATTTAATAAAAACTTATTAAAACAAATATTATTCTTAGGGAGGTTTGTCTAGGGTTTAGTGATCATAGGCGTTCTCACGTGTTCTTGTGTTAGATTCTCGAACTTCTTAGGTCTATACTACTTTTGACCGGTACAATTGCCGGTTGTGTGTGGTGTCATTAGGAGTTTCTGTTTTATAAATTTAAAGTTTAGTTGTCAGTTATATAAAAAGAGCATTCATTAGACACACATCAAGTTTCCAAAAACCGAGTATGGTTGCCACATATCCAATGCCATAGAACTTTAATAAAATAATTTAGAATGATAATACTCAAGTTTACTTACAACATGTTAAAACCAAGTGTTTAAACAAGAGTTCGGTTTCGGTTCGGTCCTTGACTCAGAATAAAACCGAGGATGGTTGCCACATACCCAATACCATAGAACTCAATAAAATAAACTTAAAAATAATAACACTCAAGTCTTACATAGAATATGTTAACAATAAAGTATTAAAACAACAGTTCGGTTTTGGTTCGCCTCTTGATTCAGGATGAAACCGAGAATGGTGGCCAAATACCCAATAACATTGAACTATTAAAAATGATTTGGAAACTAAAAGTAAGTAAGGACTAAACAATATTAATAAGCATAAACAAAATTAAAGCATAATTTAAAGTGTTTATCAAGTACTATAATAGTCCACCATGAAGCCTTTCCTTATAGCACGACACTTCAACCGACCATGACCGGAGAAGTGAAAGCCGAAGGAAACAAGGGGTGTATATTATATATTGTTGGTGCATGCTTTGTAACAGATGATCTTTTGTGTTTGTTAGAATTGAGAGCAACGGTCAAAGGGGAGTCTGTTGGTGCATTTTGTGACCGTCGCTATGCAATTCTGACCAGCGGAGACGCCATAGGCAAAGTTAGAACAACTTCGCCTACAGGCCCAAGCCCAAGCCCGCGAAGTTGTTTATCTATATATATGTGTGTCTTGTTTAGAGTTTAGCATCCAGAAATTTAGAATTTTGTGTGTTCAGTTCAATTGTTTAGAGAGAAACAGAGAGGGAGAATCGTGTGGGACGGCCCGAGGTAGAGCTCACCTCGGGTCGGCCGTGTTTTGTTTATTTTTGGTTTGTAATCTGGTTTGGTTATTATATAAAAGATCTGCAGATTTTTTTATCCCATTCGTGTGTTTGTTCGTGTGTTTGTTTATGTGTAATCGTGTTCTTCGTCTTCTACACCATTAAACAAGTCTAGGAGGATTCCACACTCCTAGACCTCGTTCGGATCTCGTATCGATCAGCGACGCCCCGGGGGGGCTTACAATTGGTATCAGAGCCTTAGGCTCTTATGCTATGGTTCGAGATCTGCGTTTTGGTGTTTCCGGAACGTTTCTGATGAGTTTTTGGCCGAACAGCCGCCGTAGGCGAAGTTATTGGGTTCAGGCGAAGTTGTCGCTAAAATTTTAGGGTTTTGGCGAAGTTGACTTTTTAGGCGAAGTTATAACCACGCGAAGTTAATGAGGGGTGAAGTTGACTTTTAGGCGAAGTTGACTTTTGGGCGAAGTTGACTTTAGGCGAAGTTGACTTTTGGGCGAAGTTAAAAAAAAAAGAAATTGTTGTTTGGAGTTTTCGTCTGTATGGCCAGGTGTACACGATTATTGTGAGACCGAAAGTGTTGTTCCGACAACGAGTGAAACTTGGTATCTCTTGGTCTTACGTGTGAACAAATACGGGTCAACTCTGGATATGGAGTTGAAGTTGTGAATGGGATATTGATTGAAACTGGATATTGACACATATTTGGGTGTTTGTGGGCAAATAAATTGTTGTTGTTCGAGGTTGACCAACTGAAGAAAGTCAAATCGAACTGAAGGTTTTCGTCATTACTGGATTGCGGTCAGAGCATATTATTTATGTTATTTTCAAGGCGTTCGAGAATTGGACCCTGTTACGATTTTGGAACAAGTTGGATTTAATCGGGAATTAATTTGTTTATGTTCTTGATCGTTATCCATGGTGATTGAAGATGCTTCGGATTAATTAATGGTCATGTGTGTTAGATTCTGTCAAGGTGGTTTTGTGATGAAATTGATCACTTGATCTTGAGTAGTTGAAGATTGAACCTTATCTTACTATACAATTCCGACGTGTTGGTGAAGTTGAGGAGGGAGCCCAACTTCACGTGTTGGTGAAGTTAGAAGAACTTCACGTGTTGGTGAAGTTAGAAGAACTTCACGTGATTGGTTGAGATGATCAATTAGGCACGGGGATGCATGCATGTCAAAGACCTCGATCGATATAGTCGGAGGAGCTTACACTGAAGGGGAGATTTGATATGAAAGACGCCAGGTGATTGGTAGATGTGTGGAGCTACAAGACAGTTTCAGACACGGCTGGTTGAAGACAGGATGGATGTTGCATGTATATGTGAAGTTCAAGTCTGAAGATCACAGTGTAATCGAGTCCTACAAGAAGGAGCAAACAGAAGATCATCAGTTAAGAGGGAGTCTGTTGGTGCATGCTTTGTAACAGATGATCTTTTGTGTTTGTTAGAATTGAGAGCAACGGTCAAAGGGGAGTCTGTTGGTGCATTTTGGGGAGATTTTCTACTAGTACAAGTCTACGTGGACGACATCATATTTGCTGCATCAAAAGTTGTCATGTGTCAGGAGTTTGAAGAATTCATGAAAAAGAGGTTTGAAATGAGTGCAATGGGTGAATTAACTTTCTTTTTAGGATTGCAGGTTGATAAGAAGAAAGATGGGATGTTCATCCATCAAACTAAATATGTCCAAGACGTTCTCAAACGCTTCAAGATAGAGGACAACACTCCATTTGATACTCCGGTTTGCGTCAACCACAAACTGGGTGCTGATTCGGACAGTGATGAAGACGTGGACCCCACCCAATATCGAGCAATCATAGGTTCTTTAATGTATTTAACTGCATCTAGACCTGATATTATGTTTGCAGTCTGTCTCTGTGCTCGATTTCAGGCAAGCCCAAAGGAATCTCACATGAAGGGAGTGAAGAGAATACTGCGGTATCTCAAAGGCAAGCCTAAGCTGGGATTGTGGTACACGAAAGTGGGAGACTTGGATTTGGTAGCTTACACAGATTCTGACTATGGAGGTTGCAATCAGAACAGGAAGTCGACAACCGGTGGATGTCAGTTTCTGGGAGGAAGATTGGTTTCGTGGCAGTGCAAGAAGCAGAACTCTGTAGCCATTTCCACCTGCGAAGCAGAGTACATGGCAGCATCGAACTGCTGCTCCCAGGTTCTTTGGATACAACAGCCATTGCGCGATTACGGTCTGAATTTCACTCAAACTCCTATTTGCATTGATAACACTGCTGCAATCTCAGTAACTAACAATCCCGTCAAACACAGCAAAACCAAACACATTGACATTCGTCATCATTTTATACGAGATTGTGCTGAGAATAAATTAGTTGTGCTAGAAAAGGTTGATTCGGTAGATAATTTCGCCGATCTTTTTACTAAAGCGTTTGACCAAACCCTTTTTCAAAATCTTGTTAAGTTTAATGGGATGATCAATCCCGAGTAACCGTGTTTCTCGTTTCTATTGAGTAAAAAAAAAAACCATCACTATCGCTTAGAATTATGTCGGTTGCTTCAGTTTGAAGGACACATCTTCGGATATGTTTGGTCCTTACTTCTACTAGTAGATTATGAGGATAGCCATTAACCAGATGACTGAAAGTGACCGGGGCGGTTTATGATGTGGTTTTATTCTTTCTCTGAAAAGTAGTCGTTCATACTTAGTTAAAAGGACGCATATTCGTATGTGGTTGTTCCAGCTGATCCATTAGATCTTCAGGAAAGCCGTTTACCTGAAGACTTTGACTTGATCGGGGTGATAGAATTTAAAATTTTTTTTGGGGAGATGATATAATTTTTCAAGTCTATAACTTCGTAAGAAGTTTCAATACAATGTTTTTTAAAAAAATTGATCCAACCTTGGAAAGTGATACACAAACTATTTCTGTGTGCTTAACGAGTAAAGTTATTAGGCCTAAAAGACTCTAGAACAATCATTGTATGTTATGGTAGCTTCTTATGGTGCGTAAAAGTAGAAGTGATACTAACTAAATCTCCTCGATTTAAAGTGGAGAATCATTCAGAGTTGTGCATGTCTCCATATACATCTTTCCGAATGATAGGCAGAAAAGTGATTACCCAGTCATACACGAGCCCGTGAGTGTTCTGATTTCTGAGAAGATAGTGTGTCAAGTACCTGCAGTGATCCAAATTCGGGACTTGCAGTAGTCTACTGTTTGAAGCTATGTAAATCTTTATTATTTATTAAAAAAAAAATGATGATGTTAAGCCTTCTGAAGCCTATTGTGTTATAATTGTCAATCAAGAGGCAAGAAAGAGAACGGGAAGAAGATTCTAAAGATCAAGATGTACTTACTGTTTAATCAGACACTACGGGTCAAGGTCAACTCGGGGTGACTTGGGGAAAGCCAAATAAGCTTTGAGATTAGATAGGAGGCATCACAATCTCTGATGCGTTGTCCGTTTAAATTTTGAGCCTAATTGAGCCTAATGCGTATCACAGAAGCGATGAAAACCATACTAAGTTGTTTACCTGCTTACAACCTGTTTCTTTATGTCATAATACCGCTGAACATGGAACTATGTGACGGTCACTTAATTAGTATGATTCCAGTTCGGATCTTTTCTAAAACATGCTAGTCCCTGCCAAGACTGAAATTTGATCCCGTGTACGTTATTTCTAAAATTTACTTTACATATTTCAGTTTATGGTTCAAAACTTGGTTACTTGGTCTTTGATAGTAACATTTAAATCTTTAAAGGAAGTTTTAAAAGACAATTGCATAATGTTCAAATTTATAAGGGACTGTTGTGTAAATTTTAATACTAAGCGAAGTTGTATAAGAGGCGAACTTGTTGACAGGTGAAGTTAAGGGGTAAGCGAACTTAACCCTAACTTCGCCTGTATAATTTAAACCGTATATATAAAGAGATTTTCTGGTCAAACACTTTACACTTTTCAAAAACCCAGCGAAGTTATCATTGGTATCCCTCGGCGAACTTATTAAACCCTAGGCGAAGTTACCTCTCGAATCAAACCTTGTTGTTAATCTCAGTTTCAATCCGTGTTAAAGGTGTGTAGGGTCGGGATGACTTATAATTCGTGTCAATGATGTTAATCAGATGCCGTTTTGGTCCGATTTGAGACCTCGTTCATGCAAACCTTTAAACACCCTCTTTTCAAACTCTTTTTAACGTGTTCGTAACCAATGTTATCGTCTAGATCCCTTTAGTAACATGTTTTTATTGTCCACAATCACCAAATTCACCAAACAAGCCTCGTCTGGCCTTCTGAACATTCGCCGTTTCAGTTTAGGCGAAGTTACGTTTAGGTGAGGTTGTTCTCAACTTCGCCTTAGGCTTAACTTCGCCTGCTGCTTTAATCTTTAACTAATCAGGGGCGAAGTTGTTCAAGGGGCGAAGTTATGGTTAGGCGAAGTTATCCTTAACTTCGCCTTATACCTAACTACGCCTGGTTCTTTATATTATTTAAAAGGTTTATCTGTTATCAGGTGAAGTTAAAGTAAAGGCGAAGTTGTACTCAACTTCGCCCTTTCGCTAACTTCGCCCGCACACCAGAAGCTATCATAACTTCGCTCATGGTAACAGACGAAGTTGTGATCTGCTTTGACGATTCTCTAACTTAGACCGATTGTGATGCAGACATGGCAGCTGTAGCAGGAGCGGGTGGTGCTGGTGGTGACGAAGGGGGTGATAACAACCGTCAATTCTTTCCGGGTCACAATATGTACATCACGCTGGATCCGGATGCTAGCGGTGTTGATGATTATCGCGAGATCATCTCTTTCCTTATTCGCTCGCGTATCTTCCATGCTATTACTACAACTCTGCCCATTTCTCTACCGAACATTGAAGACTTCTGGCAAACGGTAGAATATGATTGTAGAGTCGAGCCCCCAGTCATGCGCCCCACAGTTAACAATCAGGAGGTGCAGTTCTCATCTGAACAGATAAGGGTCGCCTTGCAGTTTGGGAATGAAACTAGAGATGATCCTACAGACTTTACTGCTCCATTCAGAGATGGTGCATTTTTACGAATGGGCTATTCTGGTCCATTGGGTGACACTCAGAGACATAAGGGATTTTTGTTGGATCAATGGCGTTTTCTCATGCATGTGATGATCGTGTGCATGTCGGGTCGTAAGGCTGGTACGGACGGTATGGGTGCAACGATGCAATCGGCAATGACATCACTGACTTACAACAAGCCTTACAGCTTCAGTCAGATGGTGTTTTATGAAATAGACCATCAGAGACGTGCGGTAGCTCGTGAAAGATTCTTGATGTATCCAAGATTCTTACAAATGATCTTGAATCATGTGGCTCCTACGCTACCTCAGCGTCGTCCCATTCGATATGTAGAGAGTGTCTGTAACGATTCCGGCAAATTCAGGTATACCCTAGCCGGAATATACTATTTACGTGTTATTCAATACTGAATATATGAATTATAATGTGTTTATACGAGTATATAAGATTCACAATACGAATTATACTCAAATGTACAACTAGTCGTATCGGAATTACGATTAATCGATGAACGGTTATTGAAACCCGAACGAATCGGGAATTACATTATAGACGAAATATATAATGTTTAGTGATGTTTACGAAGTATTAAAGCTTCGGGATAAGTGAATTATAGCACAGAAAAAGGATTTCGATTTATTAGTACGTCGGTACGATAAACGAAACCTTTAACATCAAACCAAGCAAGAGACGATCGATCAAGCCGAAAAAGATGCACAATTACCGACAATACGATGTGTTAAGTCAATAAACGTCATGGTTTAAGTTTTTAAAGTTTTTAAATCAGTTTTACATAAATTTTAATTTTAAGCCGAAAAACGACCGTTTTGGTCTCGTTTTGAGCGGAATTAAACGTTTAACCGAGAAACGAACTGAACCAGATTATCCACAACATTATCCGGATTACGCAATCCAAATGTGTGGCCATGGTTTGAGATGTGGGCCCCACCCCACACCACAACTAGGACCGATCGGTCCCTATGCACACACTTACACATTCATTTTTCTTTTTTCCACAATCTTTCTCCCAAAATCCTCTCAACCTCTTCATCATCCATCCAAAGATCCAAGTTTTTAAACAAGAAAACGAGGTATAGACCGAGTTATAATCGTGTTATTCTTCTTTTCTTGATTCATTTACAAGGAAATGAGGATTCAAATGAAAAATGGGTGAAAACCCGAGATGAAACCGATTCTTGGAGGATCAAGTGATGTATACAAGTTATACAAAGGATCTTGGTCCAAGAAAGTAGTTAAAAGAGTCAAAAACGAATTTTTACGGTCAAAATATTTGTTTTGATGTTTTAATCGAAACCATGAAAGAAATGCCTTGATTTTGGGTATAACTTGCTTGGTGTGGTGTTGTTGTGCTTGTAAGTGTTGTATCTAGTGGCTAGCAAAGGCTAGAAACCAAGATCTTTGCGAGCTAACGCTAGAAAACACAAAGTAGTTCGGTTTTCGTATGATTTGTGTGATTTGGACAGATTGTGTTAGGCTTAGAGTTGGGTCATGAAATTTCACAGAGATGATCTACACATGAAAATATGAGATCTGTGAAATTTGGTAATTTTTGGATAAAGGATGAATATTTGGTGAATTTAATGCTCGGTTTTGGCCAAAAATGGTGAAAAATAGCTAAACATCATGAAAAATTCTGGAAAATTTAAGATAAGCTTTTTATAACATATAAAAGTCACACATAAAATTTCAAGTTCATTGGAGAAGTCTAAGTAGGCTTTTCGGTAAAACGAGTTTTAGGGATTTCTAGCTAGGTTTTGGTAAAAATGGCATGAAAAATGAGTTTTTGGTTCTGGAAAAATTACAGGGAACTATGTGGGTGACAAGGGTCATCCCAGCAAAATTTGTGATTTTTCGAAGGTCTTTTGGTATTTTCGACATATTTGGTGTTTAAATGACGTTTAAAAATGGTTAAATAAATTTTAGATATGAAAATTGATTGTGGAAAAATTTTATTAAATTCCTTACTGTCAAAATATGGTTTGTACAAAATTTCAAGGTTCGAGACTAAACGGATATTTATTTGTGCTAAATGGAACTTAAAAACAAACTTTCAAAGCTTAAAACGTGTAAACCGGTAAAGTTCGCCTAAGCGAGCTGACTGGTGCATAAAAACCTTAAAAATGGACTATTTTCATGAAACTAAGTTAATCAAGTAAAAATAAATCATCCGAAAATAATTCGGATGATTTGGGTAATTTTACCCGATTTAACCGTTTCCGGTGTATTAAAGACGGAAACGGGCCCCGCGGCCAAACGGGGTGTCTAACCGAGCTCTAATTTCACCACTTTAATGAAAATATTAATAACAACTATCTTCGGGTCGTGTGTGGTCAAACTCATTTTTGAAAACATAAAGACGGATAACCGTGCTAGGCACGCAAAACGAGAAAACAAATTAACGGTAGTTTTGACTAAAGAACTCTAAGTGATATCACATCTAAGTCCTGAAAAGTATTTCGGGGTTAACATTGTCCCCGGATCGTGTACGGTACTGGGTTAGCAGTGTCCCCAGACGTACCGGTTAACACGAATTTAAGTTATATTGTTAGAAATTGTGTAGTAACGATTTGGGGATCGTATTACAGATCTGTACCAGTAGCCGTGCACCGTAGTACATCTTGCTCACAGGAAGGTGAGTTTTCACGAGCCCCTTTTTACTGAACCGTTTTAAATATTTTCCCGGGGCGGAAAGCATGTTTCTATCAAAGTGTTTAAGTACATGCTAATCGCATGGAAACGAATGTATTCATATAATGTTCATTGTACGGAAATCGTACGGTAATGTATTAAGATGGTAATTAACTGAGTTGCTAATATTGTAATGCCCGAAACAGTGTTCTGGGGTAACCGAGTTCCAAGAGGTTATTAAATGTGTTCTGGGGTAACCGAGTTCCCAGAGGTTATTAAATGTGTTTCTGGGGTAACAGAGCTCCCAGAGGATATTAAATGTGTTTCTGGGGTAACAGAGTTCTCAGAGGTTATTGGATGTATTCTGGGGTAACAGAGTTCCCGGAGGTTAATCGATATGTTTTGGGGTTAACAGAGTTTTCACTTGTGAACTCAGCATAATTACATCGATATTATTATATTATGATATGGATTTATCATGGTTTACTAAAATAGTGAAACTCACCAACTATTCGTAGTTGACCCGTTTTCTTTACATGCTTTCTAGGTACACTCAAATTGGAATGAGTGATATGTGTTCGATGCTGTGTGCTATTTTGTGGAAGTCTAGAGATCTATATTTTGCATTAAATATGATAATGTACTATCGGTAACACTTATGTGATAACGCTTAGATGGTTATGAAATTCAGAACAATGTAATACGTTTAAATTAATGTAGTGGTGTTTTCTTTATAAACAATGCTGTTGATATCAGACGTGTCTGTTGCATCCCGTGTACGTTTCCGCTGCGGTTACGGGGTGTTACAGAACTTGGTATCAGAGCCAGGTTTATAAAGAATTAGGATGTCTTTAAAAGATACCTAAAATATAACCAGTAGCTCAAGTATTATAGGATCTGAATATCAACTAATAATATATTGTGACGAGATCGGGATGAACTTGGATGGACAAGTGGGTTATTATGGTCCGGAACATAATAACAGACTTGTCTGCACGAGGGAATTCAGGGAAAGTCACGGGGGACTTTAATAGGTAAAATTGGCAACATACGTGCAAATATGTGATAATATTGTTATGTGGTCAAGTTGTATAAGTAAGTGTATATTAATTTGATTATGATTTACACTATGGAAAGAACTATATGTTTGTTAACTTGTGTGCAGGTAAAATGTCAAGAACCCCCAGTTTGTCGATTGAGGAGGACCCGGAGGAGGTCAGCTCCGGGGACTCTGGGAGCCCACTCTAGCATCTAGCACAGAGCCTAGCGAGGCTAGCCTTAGGAGTCCCGGCCAGTCCTCCCCAGCTAGGATCGCCAGATCCTCGACCCCACCCGCACCACAGGCCGCCCCTGCACCCCCCGGATTCGTACCCCGCCTCACGGCGCGGATCAGTATCCCACATGTCCGACCTATCTCGCCCCCACCCAGACCTGCAACCCGCAGGGGCGAGTCCTCCCGCTCTCAGCCCGAGCCTGCGACTCCACCTGTGTGGGGTCTTCCGAGACAGGAACGGGACGCGGCGGCCTGGCTCCGAGTGCTCACCGAACAGGTGAATGAGCACTCCGCCGCCCTGACGGTGGGAGTCCAGAGGAGGATGTACTTGGGTGATTGCATACTGGATCATCAGTATGCGATTGCCCAGCTGAAGAGGGAGTGCTCATACTCCCAATGGATGCTCGGCCGGATGGAGATGCGGGTCCGGGTTATGATGGCTGTGTTGGTGGTGTTGGTGGCGATATTGGTGGGGTTGGTTTACCACCGTGTTTAGTTGTGTTGGGTTGGGGATAGACAGGGACCATTTTTTTTTGATACTCTGTGTAAGCAGTTAGTGGTGATGCTAACATGGAGTGAATCTTGTTTAGTTATAATACAACCACTGACCCTTGGGGGGGGGGTCTCTTTTGGGGCATATCAGTATAGATACTTTTGGGTATCATTCAAGCACTGACCCGTTGCGGGTTATGTCGAGATGATGCCGACATAGGCCCTACGTATGAAAACTTAACTAGTGTAATAGTGACAGGAAAGTAATATGAACGGATGTTTGTGTAATATGTACTAACGTTTATTAATGAATGGAATGTTTGTTGTGTTTTTATTATTGGAACTTGTATTGATTATATATATTTTCTTGATGTTGTGTAGAATGGCACCAAAACATTCAGCCCAATTGTCGGAAGTGGACGTGAGCCGTCTGATTGCTCGCCAGTTGGAGGCGGCGATACCGGATATAGTATCGCGCATTGCCGCCAGTATTAACAATTCGACCAATCCAACCCCTCCGAGCAATCAAACGACCACCAATAATGACGGGGAACGAAATACTAATCCTCCGCAGAATGATAACACGATTCCGAGTAATGACGCACCGCCTAGGGTGGTCGTTACAGATAGTAATGGCCCTATACCTACGGTAGAGACGAACCGTACGGAACCGATTCGTGCATCCAGGGGATGTTTTATCAAGGACTTTATGTTGTGCAAACCTCTAGAGTTTAGCGGGTCTGAAGGACCAAATGGATTAGTTAAATGGATCGAGAAAATAGAATCTATGGTAAATATCAGCAACTGCCCCGAGGATTGTGTTGTTAAGTATGCTGCCTGCACATTCACGGACCATGCCTTGACATGGTGGAACACGTTAGTGCAGACCCGGGGCCAAGCGGCGACAAACCGCATGACCTGGACGGAGCTCAAGGCTCTTGTACTGGAACATTTCTGCCCGAAAAACGAATTGCAAAAGTTAGAAAATGAATTGTGGAACCTGGAAATGCAGGGGGCAGACCATTTGGGTTATACGAACCGGTTTAATGAGTTGTCGCGATTGGTACCATGGTTGGTCACCCCAGAGTCGAAGAGGGTGGAGCGTTATATTTGGGGGCTAACTCCAGTTGTAAGGAGTATAGTCAATTCTGGGGGACACCAGACGTATGAAGGGGCGGTGACGCAAGCTGGTATCGTCACGTATGATTTCGTAAGAAGCGGGTCACTGAAGGTGGCAGGAGAGTCCGCTGGGGGGAAGCGGAGTTCACATGACCATAGGACCCAGGAAAAGCAGCAAGGTAAACGTGCTAGACCCACTGCCCAGAACTACGCCATGACTAGTTCGGGCGGAAGGCAAGAACCGCAGAAGGGAACGTTTCCTAAGTGTAGGAAATGTGGTTACCACCATGGTGGCGTGTGCAAAGAGGTGGTGTGCCACCGGTGTGGCAGGATTGGACACTACGCACCAAATTGTAAGACAAATCTGAACAACCTGAACCGACAACCACAACCTATCCGTGCGCAGCCATTTAAGACTCAACCAGCCCGACAGCAGAACCCGCAAGGAAACCAAATGGTGACCACCAGCCGTGCTTGCTATGAATGCGGCAGCACGGATCACTTCAAAAGACACTGTCCGAAACTGAACCAGGGAGGAAACGGGAGGCAACCCTCGGGTCAGGCATCGTCGTCCAATCCGGCGCGAGGCCGAGCATTCGTGATGGGGGCGAACGAGGCACGCCAGGACCCCAGCGTAGTGACAGGTACATTCCTCGTCTCTGATCATTACGCTTCTGTATTATTTGATACAGGCGCCGATAGAAGTTTTGTCTCCGTTAGATTCCTTTCGATAGCAAACCTTCCTATTGGTGAAACCATAGAACCTTACACCGTAGAAGTCGCTAACGGTAAAACCATGATAGTTAATCAGATAGTTCGGAATTGCCCTTTTATTCTGAACGAACAATCCTTTCTGATTGACTTGTTACCGGTAGAATTGGGTAGTTTTGACGTGATAGTGGGAATGGATTGGTTAGCACGTAACAGGGTAGAAATAAACTGTGAAAAGAAAATCGTCAAGATCCGGGTGTCGGATGACGAGGAGGTATTAGTGCAAGGAGAAAAATCCGGCACCATGATACCATTTATATCCCACCTCATGGTGTTAAAATATATACGTCAGGGATGTGTGGCGTATCTAGCGAGCCTGACGGCCACTGATTCTGAGGAAAAACGGGTGGACGATATTCCCGTGGTACGCGAATTTCCACAAGTTTTCCCAGAGGAACTTCCTGGATTACCGCCAACCCGACAGGTCGAATTCAGAATCGATCTGTTACCACAAGCTGGCCCTGTTGCTAAGGCACCGTACCGACTTGCACCATCTGAGATGCAAGAATTATCCAACCAGTTGCAAGAATTGTTGGATAAAGGATTTATTCGTCCTAGTTATTCCCCGTGGGGTGCACCGGTACTATTCGTGAAAAAGAAGGACGGGAGCCTTAGAATGTGCATTGATTACAGGGAGTTGAACAAGTTGACAATCAAAAATAGGTATCCTCTCCCCCGAATCGATGATCTGTTCGACCAACTACAAGGTGCGAGCTACTTCTCAAAAATAGATCTTAGATCGGGATACCATCAGGTTAGAATTCAGGAGGAGGATATCCCAAAAACCGCATTCCGGACTCGCTACGGTCATTACGAGTTCTTAGTTATGCCTTTTAGGCTAACAAATGCGCCAGCAGTGTTCATGGATCTCATGAATCGAGTCTGTAAACCCTACCTCGATAAATTCGTCATCGTGTTTATTGACGATATTTTGATATACTCGAAGAATAAAGAAGAGCACGAGCAACACTTAAGATTAATTTTAGAGCTTCTAAGTCAGGAAAAGTTGTATGCAAAATTCTCCAAGTGTAACTTCTAGTTACAAGAAGTGCAATTCCTTGGTCACGTTATAAATCACCAAGGAATACACGTTGATCCAAGTAAGGTTGAAGCAGTTAAGAATTGGCAAGCGCCTAAATTGCCAAAGGAAATCCGCCAATTCTTAGGCTTAGCTGGATACTATCGTCGATTTATAGAGAACTTTTCCAGCATCGCCCAACCTTTAACCCTCCTGACTCAAAAGGATCGAAGGTATGATTGGGGTGAAGAGCAGGAAATGGCGTTTCAAACGCTAAAACAAAGATTGTGCCAAGCGCCGATCTTAAGTCTCCCCGACGGAGACGATGGTTTTGTCGTGTATTGTGACGCATCCCGTAGAGGATTGGGATGTGTGTTGATGCAAAATAATAAGGTTATAGCTTATGCTTCTCGACAGTTAAAAGTACACGAGAAAAATTACACTACTCATGACTTAGAACTGGGAGCAGTTATCTTCGCACTTAAAATCTGGAGACATTATCTCTACGGTACAAAGTGCACCATCTTCACCGATCATAAAAGTTTGCAACACATATTCGATCAGAAAGAACTGAATATGAGACAACGAAGATGGGTCGAATTATTAAGCGACTATGACTGTGACATCCGTTATCACCCCGGCAAGGCTAACGTCGTAGCCGATGCCTTGAGTAGGAAGGATCGGGTTAAGCCATTGCGAGTGCGAGCGCTGGGGATGATAGTCCAGTCGAACCTTTCGGGTTTGATTCGAGTCGCTCAACGCGAGGCGTTGAAAGAGGAACAATTGGAAAAAGAGGGACTTTACGGTAACGAGAAGAATTTCGAACAGCGCGTGGACGAAATTCTCTATTTCAAAAATCGGATTTGGATTCCGACCCTCCTTGACCTTCGTGGATTAATCATGGACGAAGCGCATAAATCGAAATATTCCATACATCCGGGATCGGATAAGATATACCAGGATGTGAAGGAGTTCTACTGGTGGCCGGGTATGAAAAAGGAAATAGCCACATACGTCGGCAAGTGTACGACGTGTGCGAGGGTTAAGGCGGAGCACCAGAAACCTTCGGGAATGTTACAACAACCGGAAATTCCGGAATGGAAGTGGGAGCAGATCACGATGGATTTTGTGACACATCTCCCCAAGACGTCCCGTGGACATGATGCAATTTGGGTAATCGTGGATCGATTAACCAAATCGGCACATTTTATTCCGATTAGAAATAATTATAACACTGAGAGACTTGCGCAGATTTATATAAATGAAATTGTGTCTCGTCATGGTATACCCATCTCAATCATATCCGATCGGGATAGCCATTTCACCTCCAAACTTTGGCAAGCTGTCCAAGAAGAGCTGGGAACGCGTATTGATCTAAGCACAGCTTACCACCCTCAGACCGACGGTCAGTCTGAGAGAACCATCCAAACCCTGGAGGATTTGCTTCGTGCATGCGTACTGGATTTTAAAGGAAATTGGGATCAACATCTCCCACTCGTTGAATTTTCCTATATTAACAGTTATCATAGCAGTATAAAGGCAGCGCCTTACGAAGCATTGTATGGTCGGAAATGTCGATCACCACTCTGCTGGACTGAAGTGGGCGACACACAGGTTATTAGATCAGATCTGGTCCAGGAAACGACCAGCAAAATCCTTGAAATTAAAAACAATCTGAAGGCCGCGCGGGATCGGCAGAAGAGTTATGCCGATAACCGTAGAAAACCGTTATCATTCGAGAAAGGTGATAAAGTGTATTTGAAAGTATCACCGTGGAAGGGTGTGGTTAGATTTGGAAAGGCGGGGAAGTTAGCCCCTAGATACATTGGACCATTCGACATTATTGCAAAAATCGGTCCTGTAGCATACCGATTAGAACTGCCTGATGAACTGAGTGCAGTTCACAACGTGTTCCACGTGTCGAACTTGAAAAGGTGTCTGTCGGATTAGACATCGGTGTTGCCTTTAGAGGGTGTTCAAATAAATGATAAGCTCAACATTGTAGAGGAGCCCATAGAAATAGTAGACGGGAAAATCAAGCAACTTAGACACAATAAGATCTCGTTGGTCAAAGTTAGATGGAACTCGCAACGAGGCCCAGAATATACATGGGAACGAAAGGACGAAATTCGGAAGAAATACCCCCACCTATTTCCTCAAAAGGAATTAGTTGACGCGTAAAATTTCGAGGACGGAATTTTTATAACGGGGGGAGAATGTAACGATTCCGGCAAATTCAGGTATACCCTAGCCGGAATATACTATTTACGTGTTATTCAATACTGAATATATGAATTATAATGTGTTTATACGAGTATATAAGATTCACAGTACGAATTATACTCAAATGTACAACTAGTCGTATCGGAATTACGATTAATCGATGAACGGTTATTGAAACCCGAACGAATCGGGAATTACATTATAGACGAAATATATAATGTTTAGTGATGTTTACGAAGTATTAAAGCTTCGGGATAAGTGAATTATAGCACAGAAAAAGGATTTCGATTTATTAGTACGTCGGTACGATAAACGAAACCTTTAACATCAAACCAAGCAAGAGACGATCGATCAAGCCGAAAAAGATGCACAATTACCGACAATACGATGTGTTAAGTCAATAAACGTCATGGTTTAAGTTTTTAAAGTTTTTAAATCAGTTTTACATAAATTTTAATTTTAAGCCGAAAAACGACCGTTTTGGTCTCGTTTTGAGCGGAATTAAACGTTTAACCGAGAAACGAACTGAACCAGATTATCCACAACATTATCCGGATTACGCAATCCAAATGTGTGGCCATGGTTTGAGATGTGGGCCCCACCCCACACCACAACTAGGACCGATCGGTCCCTATGCACACACTTACACATTCATTTTTCTTTTTTCCACAATCTTTCTCCCAAAATCCTCTCAACCTCTTCATCATCCATCCAAAGATCCAAGTTTTTAAGCAAGAAAACGAGGTATAGACCGAGTTATAATCGTGTTATTCTTCTTTTCTTGATTCATTTACAAGGAAATGAGGTTTCAAATGAAAAATGGGTGAAAACCCGAGATGAAACCGATTCTTGGAGGATCAAGTGATGTATACAAGTTATACAAAGGATCTTGGTCCAAGAAAGTAGTTAAAAGAGTCAAAAACGAATTTTTACGGTCAAAATCTTTGTTTTGATGTTTTAATCGAAACCATGAAAGAAATGGCTTGATTGTGGGTATAACTTGCTTGGTGTGGTGTTGTTGTGCTTGTAAGTGTTGTATCTAGTGGCTAGCAAAGGCTAGAAACCAAGATCTTTGCGATCTAACGCTAGAAAACACAAAGTAGTTCGGTTTTCGTATGATTTGTGTGATTTGGACAGATTGTGTTAGGCTTAGAGTTGGGTTATGAAATTTCACAGAGATGATCTACACATGAAAATATGAGATCTGTGAAATTTTGGTAATTTTTGGATAAAGGATGAATATTTGGTGAATTTAATGCTCGGTTTTGGCCAAAAATGGTGAAAAATAGCTAAACATCATGAAAAATTCTGGAAAATTTAAGATAAGCTTTTTATAACATATAAAAGTCACAAAAAAAATTTCAAGTTCATTGGAGAAGTCTAAGTA
Organism: Bidens hawaiensis; assembly: GCF_021521415.1. Classification (NCBI taxonomy): domain Eukaryota; kingdom Viridiplantae; phylum Streptophyta; class Magnoliopsida; order Asterales; family Asteraceae; genus Bidens; species Bidens hawaiensis. The sequence goes on along the minus strand of NW_027491035.1, from coordinate 70,412 downwards.
GGCTTTTCGGTAAAACGAGTTCTAGGGATTTCTAGCTAGGTTTTGGTAAAAATGGCATGAAAAATGAGTTTTTGGTTCTGGAAAAATTACAGGGAACTATGTGGGTGACAGGGGTCATCCCAGAAAAATTTGGGATTTTTCGAAGGTCTTTTGGTATTTTCGACATATTTGGTGTTTAATTGACGTTTAAAAATGGTTAAATAAATTTTAGATATGAAAATTAATTGTGGAAAAATTTTATTAAATTCCTTACTGTCAAAATATGGTTTGTACAAAATTTCAAGGTTCGAGACTAAACGGATATTTATTTGTGCTAAATGGAACTTAAAAACAAACTTTCAAAGCTTAAAACGTGTAAACCGGTAAAGTTCGCCTAAGCGAGCTGACTGGTGCATAAAAACCTTAAAAATGGACTATTTTCATGAAACTAAGTTAATCAAGTAAAAATAAATCATCCGAAAATAATTCGGATGATTTGGGTAATTTTAACCGATTTAACCGTTTCCGGTGTATTAAAGACGGAAACGGGCCCCGCGGCCAAACGGGGTGTCTAACCGAGCTCTAATTTCACCACTTTAATGAAAATATCAATAACAACTATCTTCGGGTCGTGTGTGGTCAAACTCATTTTTGAAAACATAAAGACGGATAACCGTGCTAGGCACGCAAAACGAGAAAACAAATTAACGGTAGTTTTGACTAAAGAACTCTAAGTGATATCACATTTAAGTCCTGAAAAGTATTTCGGGGTTAACATTGTCCCCGGATCGTGTACGGTACTGGGTTAGCAGTGTCCCCAGACGTACCGGTTAACACGAATTTAAGTTATATTGTTAGAAATTGTGTAGTAACGATTTGGGGATCGTATTACAGATCTGTACCAGTAGCCGTGCACCGTAGTACATCTTGCTCACAGGAAGGTGAGTTTTCACGAGCCCCTTTTTACTGAACCGTTTTAAATATTTTCCCGGGGCGGAAAGCATGTTTCTATCAAAGTGTTTAAGTACATGCTAATCGCATGGAAACGAATGTATTCATATAATGTTCATTGTACGGAAATCGTACGGTAATGTATTAAGATGGTAATTAACTGAGTTGCTAATATTGTAATGCCCGAAACAGTGTTCTGGGGTAACCGAGTTCCCAGAGGTTATTAAATGTGTTCTGGGGTAACCGAGTTCCCAGAGGTTATTAAATGTGTTTCTGGGGTAACAGAGCTCCCAGAGGTTATTAAATGTGTTTCTGGGGTAACAGAGTTCCCAGAGGTTATTGGATGTATTCTGGGGTAACAGAGTTCCCGGAGGTTAATCGATATGTTTTGGGGTTAATAGAGTTTTCACTTGTGAACTCAGCATAATTACATCGATATTATTATATTATGATATAGATTTATCATGGTTTACTAAAATAGTGAAACTCACCAACTATTCGTAGTTGACCCGTTTTCTTTACATGCTTTCTAGGTACACTCAAATTGGAATGAGTGATATGTGTTCGATGCTGTGTGCTACTTTGTGGAAGTCTAGAGATCTATATTTTGCATTAAATATGATAATGTACTATCGGTAACACTTATGTGATAACGCTTAGATGGTTATGAAATTCAGAACAATGTAATACGTTTAAATTAATGTAGTGGTGTTTTCTTTATAAACAATGCTGTTGATATCAGACGTGTCTGTTGCATCCCGTGTACGTTTCCGCTGCGGTTACGGGGTGTTACAGTGTCAGCAAGAGGATATTCGCACAATGCAGATCGTCGAGTGCTAGAAGTAAACCAGAGCTTTGTCCACGACATACTCCGTTATTTGGTTATTTGATAAACCCGGCGTATGTTGCTCCTCGTGGAGACGAATTTCGGGATCCGGCACCGCAACAGGCTGTTGTTTTTCAACCACCACCTGTGGTACAGCAAGCATTGCCTGCTGCTCCTGTTGTGGCACCGGAGGAACAAGTAGACCTTGAAGCTGCTTTTGGTGGCCAAGGGTTCTTTGATATGGAACGAGTTGATCCTGAGGCAGAGATTCAGGTCTCAGTAGCAGAGGTTTTTGGTGTTGACGTGTCGATGGTAGCTACGTCTGTAGCTGATTCTGAAAGAACCGACTATGACTCCTCAGCTGATGATGTTGCTGAAGCAAGACAGATTCTGGTCGCCCAAGAAAGAATTCATGGAAAAAGAAAGAAAGACACAGATGACAGTGAATCTGACTTTGAGGAGGAGTTAGATCGGTTAATTCGTCGATCGAAAAGGGTCAGAACAGGTGAAGGCTCGGGAGCTGGTGAAAGCTCGAGGGTGGTTCGTTTCTCTCCACCCGCCTTATCCGGTATGACTATGGTCCCTGCATCGATGACTGTAACAGGACCGATCACCTCGGGTGTTCCCGTGATAACTACATCATCTTCCTTTGGCATTCCACCCACTACTTTTCAGTTTTCGGCTCCAGAAATTGTTTCCTTGCCGCCTCCTACACTTACTCCATCGAAGGTTGTTGCATGATTTGTTGAGTCGACACTAGTGGCTACTGCGGGGTTATCTGTTACAACACCACCCGCGGTTACTTTTCAGCCTGATTCAGATATTCCGGCTACCTTGGGCATCCCTCCACCTTATGCTCAAGACATTTCGCATTTGAGGTTTGATTTTGATGCTACTTTATCTGACTCAGAAAGGATAGCAGCTCTTGAAAGGGTCGTGGCAGAACAGTCAAGAATCAATCTGATCCAGAATCAAGCTATCCAGCGCCTTGTTGCAGAAAATCAGATTCAGTCGTCCCTCCTTGTTGAGCACGGTAAACTTTTTGATGCTTTAAAACAGTTCTTGGCATCTCAGGGGGAGATGACCTGCAAGGGCGATGAGTTGAGGACGAAGAAGAGTAATGATAGAGACGATGATCCCAATTCATCGAAAGGTGCAGGTGGTGAGTTGCCAAGAACTGAACAAACTCTTGGGACTTCCACATCTCAGGGGGAGTCAACTGGTGCAACAGGTGGATCAAGGGGTGATGATGTGGTGGTAGTGGATGAAGAGGAGATGTTGGATGATGATATTGTAGGTGACGACGATGTATTACCGGTTGAGGAAATTGAAAAGATAGGAGCTGAGATTGTGATTGACAGTGAGATTGAAGAGGGAGAGATTGTGGAGGACAATGTAGAACATGATATCCCAGAAGTTGATAAGGCAAATGTGGGTCAAGATATGGAAATTGATGAGTCTGAATGGGAAGAGCAGCCGAGATGGAAAGAAGGCTACGCTCAGTGGTTCGTAAAGACAAAGAAGCCAGCGGTTCCGAATATGTTCAAAAAAAGGTATAATATTAAAGGGTATGCTGAATCAAAGAAGGGGATTATATGCTGGTTGTATGATGAGCAGTTGAGGCTATTTGTGATTAAATGTTACGATGGGATTCAGTACTTCAAGAGGTTGTTGAGATCGTTGAATACCTTGCCTGAGTGTGAGGTGAAGGATTTGGCCAAGTTGGGGTTGATAAACAGAAGTGATGATAATATGGCTAGAATTATCGGGAAGATTGTGTGGAAAGAAAGTATAAAAGAGAAAAGGTTCGAGTTGTTAAAGCCGCAGAAAGGGAAACTTGTTGAAGATAACGACAAAGGAATGAGAGCTGATGGCAAACCTTGGATGGTAATGAAGTATAAGCCGATCCGGTGTTTAAAAGAAGTGCCGATGAAACAAATGCCCATGGATGTCTTAAAGAATCTTAAATGGTGGTATGTCGATAGTCACACAGCTGAAGCGGTTATGGAGGATGAAGATGAACAAGAAGTGTTGAGAGTGTATGATCCCATGCACTTAGTAAATTTTTCTCAGGCTGACTTGCAGGTGCTGAACGAGAAAAAGATATTCTATATTCCTGCATGGAAAGAAGAAGCCAAGAAATATCAGAGAGTTGTCTCTGTCTGTGTAAGACAGGGAGTTCATGCTTGAAGACGGGAGATACAAGTTTTTGGGATTACTAGACACGTGATTGAAGATAGAGATATGAAGCTACTGCCAAGGGGGAGTCTGTTGGTGCATGATGTCAGTAGTTCAGTATCTAGTGTTTTGTTTTGTGTCTGTAATCGTGTTAGTTTGATTTGTTTTGTTTTAGATAACTTGTCTCACAAGTTCGCCTGATATAAGCGAACTTGTGGACAAGCGAAGTTAATGACAACTTCGCCTAGGCTGTTAGGCGAAGTTGTCATAGCATATATATTCTTGTGTTACGGCTTGTATAGAGGTGTTGGCCAGAACGTGTAATTGTGATTGATTGTCACGTGTTAAAGTGTTGTAATACAACGTGTCTTTTGAGTATTGTAACGTGTGTTCGTGTTCGGTGTTAACGTAGTTTACATCTTACGCTCGTATCATCTTACGTAGGGATTCCGCACCTACGTAGTACGAGATACTTTCGTGTAGATCCGGCTGGGAACCTACATATATATGTTCCAACATCAAGCTTTAATAACCAAGAATTAGTTAGAAACAAAGATTAGTATTAGCTTGACCTTGAGAAGTCAAATTATCAAGAACTTGAAGAAAGAATACTTAGATCTAGATCGGGGAGAGTTTGAGGAGAATGAGCAAACCCAAATATGATGCTTTAGCTTTGTTTATATAGGGAAAGAGTGATAGGTTGGACATAAAGTTTCTTTTAAGGTTTGCATGCAAATGGGTATGTTTAAAATGGTCAAACAATGCACAAAACATCCGAAAACGAGCTAGGAAACATGCAGGTGAGGCTAGGTGATGCGCGGCCACTAAGGGGGTGGTGGTGACGCGGCGCATCACCACTAGGTGGGGGGGGGTTGGTTCTATCTTTTGATAATTGACGATTTAGGCCCCTGAAGTTCGTTTTAATTCGTTTTTAGTCATAAAGAGGTATTTGAATGCACCAAAAAAGATGTTTTCTTGACCCGACTCTTGGGTAACATAAACGAACATAAAACCCAATTTTTTTATTATTAATAATGACGGATTCGAAAAATTAAAACGGGTCATCTTTTTGATACAAATACAAATACAAAATAAACCGAAAATGACGAATGTTACAACACCTAAGACACCTCTCTCTACACTCTTAAATAGCAGACTGAGCGATTATTGTGATTTGACGGCTGTCTCACTCCTGTACGGTAAGCTGCCAAAAATCCAAACATTCCACCTAGAAACACTAATTGATTTTCATTGTATCCTTCACAATATATATGGAAATCTTTTGAGTTACTTTGTGTGTTTGTTACTTTTCTGTCTGTTAAGCAACACTAAGAGTATTATTGATTACACATTTAATATTCTTTTGTTCTTTTCACAAAATAGTATGTCGTAGCCTTCTTGTCAACACGTGAGTGTGGGTTACGATTGTGAGTGATTGAGCTATTGAATGAGCTATACAGGTCCGACAAGCGGTATCAGAGCTTGTTTATGCTATTATTGTGAAGAACTGTTGTTGAATATTGCTAATTTTGAAGAAGAAGAGTGACGTCAGCTGACAACTGTTACATTGGTTTGCGACGTCAGATGCCTTGTTTTTCATTTTTATCAGATCTACAATATTTTTGAGGTCTAAAAGTGTCTCTTACTCAGATCTATATTAAAGTTCTTACATTTTTTAAAGATCTTACTCTTATTCATCCAGATCTATCAGATTTTAGGATTTGATCCACAAATCCAATTAATTTTTCAAATGTGCTAAGTTTTTCATTTAAGTTTGCTAAGTTTTCATTTAAAATGTTTTTCTAAAATTACCAAAAAAAATTATGTCTGGATCAATGGAAGAGCAAGAGGTTTCTACTAACAAAATTCCTAGGCTGTATGGACAGGAAAATTACATCAAATGGAAGGTGCTATTCAAAACTGTCGTTTGCTACAACGATGTTGAGATGTGGAACACTATTAAGAATGGACCTTATGTGCCGGACGGAAGAGCAAACAATCAAACTGTTGAAAGAGAAATGAAAAAGACAGATGAAAGAGCATTAGCAATGTTGAAGCTGGGTCTATCATGGGAAATCTTGACCAGTGTAGCTCATCACACTACAGCCAAAGCAATGTTTGATGCTATTGTTGAAATGTTCGAACGCAACACCGAGTTGAAGAACATTAAGAAGGATCGATTGAAATCAGATCTGGACCGATTCAAGTTTAGAGAAGGTGAAAGACTGTGGTCTGTGTTGCAGAGGTTCGTGGCAATTGTGAATGAAATCAGAACAACTGATATAGTAATCACTGATTTCGATTTGACCAAGAAGTTATTATCATCTCCTTCGGGTGAATGGTACACTGCTAGCAAATTCATTAAAGAGAAGGCAAGCTAGAAGATGTCATCTGCTTTTTACAAGCAGCTGAACATGAGATGATAGAGAACAACATGATCAAAGAAGTCAGACCAAGTTTTCAGGTAACAAATTCCCTCATAGCACCAATGGGAAGTATGTCCACAAAAAATCAACAACAAATTCCCATCATAGAAGACCTAAGTGAATATGGTGGTGACACACCAAAGGGGTTTGTTGCTAGAAATGCGAATAGTCAAGGTGGACAATCCAGATTTAATGTCTAATTGATTGATGATCATGATGCATCCTCTATGGCCAGTAGGCATGCTCCTTTTGGTGGTGGAAATATTAACCAAGGAAATGAGTATCAAGCTCTATTTTCAATGTTTATTGAATCCTATAATGCCTTTGTTGCTATGAATCTGATTCATACAAGTGTGATTTAAGAGGACCTTGAAGATGCTGATGACTTAGAAGACATGGATTTAAAATGGCATGCTTCTATGCTAGCTTTGAGAAGCAAGATGTTGCTCAATAGAACTGGAAGGTCTTTGGTCTCTGGTCCTAATGACAGAATAGGATTTGACAAATCAATAGCAATCTGCTACAACTGTGAATAGCTTTGACACTTTACTAGAGAGTGTAATCAACCAAGGCAATTCAAGAACAACAATCCAAGAAATCAGTATCAGTATCAGAACCATAATCAAGGTCAGTAGAGGAACTTCAACAACAACTACAACAATCAACAACCACATAATCATCAGCATGTAATTCCCCAACATCAAAATTTTCAATGAAATAATCAGAACCCTTCACAAGCTTCTACAAACCCCAACAGAAACAATGTCAACTAACCAAGAAACCAAGGGAATGTTGCATTAGCTTCACAACAACAACAAGGTGATGTTGATTGGAGTAATTATGCCAGTGACATCGAAAAGGCAAATGCAACATTCATGGCCAAGATAGCAAATGAAGCAGAGTCTTCTTCATCTCAAGTACATTCAAATCTCTCAAAACTTGAATTACTTAAAATGAATGAGTCATGGAGAATGACAGTTGGAAAGTTGCAAAGTGAGTGTTTTAAGAAGCAAAGTATGATCAATTTCTATGAGGCAAATGACTTGACTTATGAAGAAAGAATAAAAAGTCTGGAACAAGATTGTATGGAAAGATATATGAAACAGTCCAGATATGTCAGTAAGATAGAAGAATTGAAGAAGATGTTTCTTGATGAAAAGTTGAAGAACACTACACTTCAAGTTAAAAATGATTTCCTGAAAAATTTAGTATCTACTGGAAATATTTGTGGGAAGTTAAACTAGATCAAGGAGGAAGATAAATACAAGATTGTTCCTCCACCTTTCAATGAAAATTACTCATTGAAGGTTGATAAGGAAAAGAGAAATGCCTACCTTGATCAGTTTAGAGAATTGATTAAAGAAAAGGAAGAATTTATTGAAAATTATAAATTGGTTCAAGTTGATGACAAGGGTGAGTTTGTAATGAAAGAAGAAGTGAAAGATGAGAAGAATGCTGAGATTTCTACTGGTGTGCAAGTGTCTGAAGATGATTTTGAGAAGACTGTTTGAACAAAGTTGACTTAAGTGACTCAAGTGATCAATGTTCAAGTGATAATGGTTCAAAGGATAAAAGAAGGGCAAATCAAGTCCACCAAGAGAGATTCCTTTGCTACCAAAGATCACATCCAAGATGAGAAAACATAACAAATGAGAAGGGAACATGTGTCAGTTGACATATGTGGTGGATAAAAAGTTAACTATAATTCAGTGAAACCTCCAAGCAAAGAAGCGCTAAAGTATAAAAAGGTTAAAAACAAGAAGAAGAGTGAAGAAACTATGAACAGTGATCAGTTTATTCATGTATACCCTGTTTTCTCATATCAAGAATTATTTGATGTTGGTGAAGTAGAAAGTGTGGAAGAATATGAAAGAAGACAATCAAGATTTAGAGATAACTCAGATGATGAACCAATCAACATGGAAAGGATAATCTTTCTGAAAAGTTCAGTTGAAAGACAAGATATTAAGATTGAGGAGTTTGTACCTTTCTCAATTGACTTTGATGGTCTCAAAACTCAAAAGACTATTGGAGTTGAACTCCCAAGACCAAGTGAAAGCTTCAAAGGAAAAGTGTGGTGTAAACACTGTGATGTGTATTGACATCACACTGACTCTTGTCATGAAAGTTTTACCTTCAAACCAATTCATGTCCCAAATTCAACAAAGTTTGGACATAATTTTGGTTTCTACAAGAAAAAGTATGATGAGTACTTGGGCAAGGGCAAGAAGCCATCTGATGATACTGTGAGAAGGGTTGAAGTAAACGGGGAAAAGAAAAATGATGTGATTGATGTGAAAGAAGAGAAAATTGTTGAAGAGAAAAAGGCTCCAATGATCAAACAACCTTTCCGAATAAAACCTGATAAGGTTGTTAAGAATTTGAAATATGTTGATGGGAAGTCAACAGAGGGTGACGAAAAGGTTAAAAGAGAGATGTTTAGGAGAAATAAATCTAAAGAGTTGAATGGTGATGAGAAATTTCTGTTAAAACATGGGTTTAAACCCCAAGGATTTCTTTGGAAACCAAGAAATGAAGCAAAAGTGACATGTGAAACATTAGTGACAAGTGTGAAGAGAGAATTTGTCATTGAAGAATGCAAAAGCATAGTTCCATATGTGGGATTACCATATGGAATTGGTTATGATTCAGATGATTCTTATGAAACTTGTGAAATTGTTTATGAAGATCCCAAACCCAATGTAACAGCTGTTCATGTTGCTGATGATTTGCAAGCTGATGAAGCTTGTATTTCATCACTTAACTAATCATTTTTTCTTTGTTTTTTTTTTGTGTAGGAACAATCCATACCGATCAATGATGTATGGTATATGGATAGTGGATGTTCCAGGCACATGACATGTTATAAGAGGTCACTGGTGAACTATGAAGAGAAGTTTGAAGGACCTGTTGCATTTGGGAGTGATGAAAATGGAGGGAAAAATGTGGGAAAGGCATTCTAACCAATGGCATAGTGTCATTTGACAATGTGTTCTATGTGGAAGGATTGCAATGTAATCTTTTGAGCATCTCATAAATGTGTGATAAAGGTTATAAGGTTGGATTTGATGATTCTCACTGTTTCATCCTCAAACCTGAATTTGTGATTCCTCTAAATATGAATATGATGATGGCTCCTAGAAATGGAAACTTGTATCTGTTGAAAAAGAATGATGCAATTTCTAGGGGTGGAACTTGTTTTGTGTCAAAAGCCACTGAAAATGCAACCAAAATGTAGCACAGAAAGCTTGTTGAGTCAAAGATTTGACCAAAATAAAGTACATGGAAGATTGGAATCTTCTCAACCTCCTCAGAATTCACTATGTATGGATCCAAGCACACCATAGACCTCCGAGCAAACTTTTACTTAGCCGGGTACGATATTTTGTCTATCAGGCAAGGTTATCTTCAAGTAGTCTTCTTTAGTGGATATCCGATCAGGGTTTGCAAATTAGTGTATTACCAGATAAGGTTCACTAGTTTATGTAAATCCGGGCAAGGTTCACTTTATCAAGCAAGTCTGTTCTTCAAAGCTAAGTAAAGTTCACTCCCGAGTAAGCATTTGGCTAACCAAGCTCATGAAGCCAAGTGATTGGAAGACCGGGCAAGGTATTCATTAATAATAGTGGTCCGAACAAGCTTGATGATTTAATGTAATATCCTTATGTAATATCGGGCAAGGTTCAACTTAAGCAAGGAACAGTATTCGCGAGTACACTTTGCTAATAAGTTATTTTATAACAAGGAGTTGAAATGGACCATTGAAGAACAAGGTTGCTCGTAAGGGTTTGTCGGGCAAAGTCTGGCAAAGTAAAGAAGATTGAAGTCTACCCGGTGAGTATTTTACTTGGTAAAATACTCTTCAAGTAAAGTCTATCCGGAAACTGATCCCGGGCACACTTCTATGTTTACCAAGTCCTGAAGGATGGCAGAGTACACAGCGTACTCGGAAAATGAATATTGATGCAAAGCCTGCCCGGAAGACTTGTTTTACACTTAGAATATTTTCTGATTATGTAATTTGAATATGTATTTACGTTTGGGGTTTCTAGAAGGAATGACAACTGTCCTAGGGTGGCAGACCTATAAATAGAATGTTTTAGGGCATGCCGCCTAAGACGGACAAGGCAGACAGACACATTTATTTAGAATAGAATATTGTGTGTGTGACGGCTGTCTTAGTACGGATAAACCTTCAAGAAACCCTTAATCGATTATCCACTTTGTATGATTGATATTATATAAATAGAAATCTTTTGAGTGAATCTTGTTCTTGTTGGTTACCTTTGAATACTGATTTTGCAACCGTATGTTTGTTATTGATTCCGCCTTTAACAAACGGTCTTCTTTCTAAATATAGCAACCCGTCATTAACTCCCTTGTCGACACATCTATTTGTGTGAGTTATGACATGATTAAGTAAGATCCAGCTGAAATCAAGGGACCTGACAAAGCTTTGTCATGTTAATTTAAAGAACATGAACAAACTTGTTAAAGGTGAACATGTAATTGGTTTACCTACAAGGGAGTTCAAGCTTGATAACAAATGCATTTCATGTCAGAAAGGTAAACAACACAAGTCATCACACAAAGCAAAACTTGTAAACTCAATTGAACAAGTACTGGAATTGCTTCATATGGATGTTTTTGGTCCTGTGAGTGTTCCTAGTATAGGGAAGAAAAAATATTGTTTGGTGATCATTGATGTCTTTTCAAGGTATACTTGGGTTTATTTCTGAATTCCAAGGATGAAGTAGCTGAATTGATCAAGAGTTGTGTTACGAGGATTGAGAACCAACTAGATACGAGGGTGAAGGTAATGAGAAGTGACAATAGGACTGAGTTCAAGAATGGAGGGATGACTGAATTCTATCTTGCAAAAGGAATTCTCCAACAATTCAGTGCTTCTAGGACTCCTGAACAAAATGGTGTAGCTGAAAGAAGAAACAGAACACTCATTGAAGCTCCAAGAACTATGTTAGCTTATGCTTATTTGCCTTCTACATTTTGGTCAAAAGCTATCAACACTGCTTGTTATGTTCAAAACATGGTTCTTCTCAACAAAAGTCAAGACAAGACTCCTTATGAGATTTTGTTCAAAAGAAAACCCTACATCAAGTTTCTCAAGCCCTTTGGATGCAAGTGCTCATTGTTGAATACCAAAGACGATTCGAACAAGTTTCAATCAAAATCTTTAGATTGTTTCTTTGTTGGATACTCCACACACTCAAAGCCTTATAGAATATATGTGAAAAATTGAATACTCTAATGTGATTTTCAATGAAATCCAGTTTAATACAACTGATGGAGCATTCTGGTTGTTTGATCTTGAGAAGTTAATCAAGTCTTTCAAGATTTATCTTGAAGACTTTGCTAAAAATTTGTATAGAACAAGTGTACAAGAAGAAAAGTCAGAAAAGAAGGTTGATTTGGACAAATTGTGGTCAAAGGTTGCTGACAAGATTGCTGAATACTCCATTGATAAAAATGCTTCTGATAATGAATGAGACAATGAGCAAAATGACAATATTTATCAACCACCTGTTCAAGAAAATCCTGTCATGGATGATGAGCAAACTGAAAATCAAAATGATCAAGAGCAAGCTGTTAACGATGAAGTGCAATCTGATGAACTGTTTGATCAAGAACAAGATGAAAGACAACCAGACTTTGAAGCATTGTTTCAAAGTTTGAACTTTGGAAACATTGTTGCTTCAACTTCACAACAGTCAACTGAAGAAGCAACTGAAATGAATGATGCAACAACAGATATAATCATCGAAGAACCTGATCTCCATGATACAAATCTGTATACAAATATGCCTACTGATCTAGTTGTGCAAACTTCCTTTGTTGAAAGAAATCATCCACCTGAAATCATCATTGGGGACATAAATGAAAGATTTACAAGAAATGCATCTGAATCTGCAAACATTTGTTTTTACTCTTGCTTCATATCTCAAATTGAACCCAAGAACATTGTTCAAGCATTAAAAAATAATAGTTGGGTAGAAGCCATGCAAAAGGAGTTGGCTCAATTCAGAAATCTGCAAGTGTGGGAACTTGTGGATAAGCCAAAAGATAAGTATGCCATAGGAACCAAATGGGTTTTCAGAAACAAAAGGGATGGGAGAAGGATAGTAATGAAAAACAAAGAAAGACTAGTTTCTCTAAGATTCTTACAAGAAGAAGGGATTGACTTTGAGGAAGTTTTTTGCACCAGTGGCAAGGCTAGAAGCAATTAGAATCTTCTTAGCTTATGCTGCTTCAAAGAACATAAGAGTATTTCAAATAGATGTCAAATCTGCTTTCTTAAATGGACAGATTAAAGTGGAGGTGCATGTGACTCAACCTCTATGCTTTGAGGATCCTGAGTTTTCAAAGAGTCTATAAGTTGAACAAAGCTCTATATGGATTACATCAAGCTCCAAGAGCTTGGTATGATGAGTAATCAAATCACATGCTTTTGAATGTTTTTCAAAGGGGAGCCATTGATAAAACCCTTTCTACAAGAAAAGAGGAAGATATTTGCTATTCTACAAGTGTATGTAGATGATATCATCTTTGGGTCTACAGATGAACAAATGTGTTTGGAGTTTGAAGAAGTATTGAAGTCCAAGTACTGCATGAGCTCTATGGGTGAAATGAATTTCCTTATGGGATTGCAATTTCAATAAAAGAAGGATGGTATATTCATTTGTCAATCAAAGTATGTGCTGGGACATTCTGAACAAGTTCAAATGTCAAGATCTCAAGACTGCTTCTACTCCAATTGACACTTATGAGAAGATGATTGCTGATGAAAAAGGAGAGCCTGTTGATGAACATGAATACAGAGCAAAAATTGGATCTCTAATGTGCCTAACTGCTTCAAGGCCAGACAATTGTTTGTTGTTTGTGTTTGTGCAAGATTCCAATCAAGTCCAAAAGTGTCTCATAGGACTGCTGTCAAGAGGATTTTTAGATATTTGAAGGGGAAGCCTGATTTGGGGATATGGTATCCAAAGAACCATGCCTTTGATCTACTTGCTTACACTGATAGTGACTATGATGGTTGCAACATTAGTAGGAAGTCTACTTCTAGAGGATGTCAATTTCTGGGAGACATGCTAGTGTCATGGCAATGCAAGAAGCAAACTACTGTGTCAATCTCAACTGCTGAAGCTGAGGGAATTGCTGCAGCTGTCTGCTGTGCACAAGTTCTTTGGATTCAAATTCAACTATTGGACTATGGTTTGAATTTCTTGAACACTCCTATTTTATTGACAATGCTGTTGTTTTGTTCATTGTTAGGAACCAGTCCAACACTCTAAGACCAAGCACATTGGAAACAGACATCACTTTATTAGAGATTGTAGTGAGAAAGGTCTTATTGAAATGAAAAGAGTTGATACTAGTGAAAACTTGGTTTACTTATTCACCAAGCCATGGGATAAAACTGGATTTCACTTTCTCCAGAAAGCTTTGGGAATGATCAACTCTGATTAGGTCTGATTGATGATGTGTGCCCATTGTGCTAACTGACTATCTTAAGAAAGGTCTTGATGAGTGAGTTGTGTTTGTTTTGTGGTTATGTGTTTGCATGATGAATGTGTGCTTGAATATGTGATTGATGAAATCTGTGTGTTTTAAATGACAATTTTTGTGACACAGGTGTCTATGATGCTTAGGTTTGATTTCAGTGAATATGTGTGTGATATCAGGATAAGCCTGACTGACTGTGATTTGAAGTGATGAATCTATGTGCTTATATGATATTATTGGTTATTTGGATAATCTGAACTAATGATGTGATTAGGATAGGATAGTCTTTGCATAATCTGTCTTGGATGTTGATTGTGTTAAGTATGCTTGTCTTAAATGTGTCATTTATGTTCTGATTATTCTTGAGTATATTACCTACTGCTTGTGTCAAAAATGAGTTTTTGTGTCAAACTTGTATGCTCAAATGAATATTTTGCAAGAAATGTTTTTCCAAGAAAACTGTTTTTCACAAAATGAGCATGTTGTATGGTGCAAAGATATGATAAGATTATTCAGTTCAAAGATTTATAGAAGCTTAAAAGGTTTTTAATGAAAATTGATCCAGCCTTTGGGAAATGATAGTACATTGATTATTTATGCCAATTATATGGATTTAATAGGCTAAAAAACACTATTAGTGCAGTCATTAATATGAATGGTTGTTTTCCATGATGTGAAAAAACTGAGATGATATAAACATAATGAAAATGCTAATGTTATGTGGAGATACATTGTTAATATGCATGTTTCAAGATAAATCTCTCGGGAATGATAGGCAGAAAAGTGATTACCCAGTTATACACGAGACTGTTGGTATTTGGTCACCAAAAAATGAAACATCTTATGTATATGACAAAGACAAATGTGAGCAAAACTTTTACATTCAACCAAAAGTTGATCTATGTTCACAAATTTCGAAAGAAAAAAGCAAACATGAGGGTTAATAATAGAACTACAGAGGTGGGGCAACAAATAAGTCCTAAACACCTTGAATGGAGGGCATGTAAGTCCAACGTTTAACCTCAATATGTTTGAAAATTTTGAAAAGAAAAATTCATAGAAATTTAAAATGTTATGTCATAAAATATTTTGACCAAATATCATGGGGTTGAAGTTAATTTGGGTTGATCTGGAGAAAGCCAAATAAGCATTGATGTGGGACATCATAGTGCAATAAGTGTTAACCATTTTTGTCTTATGAAAACTAATTGAACCTTAATCATATCACCAATATGTAATGAAATTCATGTTAAGTCTAGAACCGCTATTAATCTGTCTAATCAATCATAATAATGCTGAGAATGAAGTATTGAAAGGTGACTTAATCAATCTGATCCCATGTTTGAGATCTTTTCACAAAAGGAAAGAAAATAAATCGAAAGGAAATAAGGCTGAAATTTGATCTCATTATGCACCACTTGCTCTTCAACTTTGAACTATAATGATAAAACTGTTTGAAATATGGTTTAAGTCAAAAAGAGTTGCATTTTACCTTGAATATGTCTGAATATGTTATTTCCAGCAAGCTTTGATGTTTTTGAACTTTCTAGCAAACTTAGATGTGTTGATTGGATGTTTAACTCATTCGGGCAAGCTTGATGCTTATTTATAGTTAAGAGACTTATTCATGCATTATACCGGGTAGACTTTGATGATTTTATACTTTCAAGTAAACTTGGATGTTCAGAAAGTTGTTCTTATCAAGCACACTTGATGATTATGTGATATATGTACGAGTATGCTTTACATATCTATTTCGAATAAACTTGGGTGTTTTAGTTGAAATTTGTATTTTTCTAGCATACTTCATAGTTTTAATGTTATTTTCTGAAATTACAAGGGTTTTCAAGTAAACTTTGTTTACCGAGAAAACTTCATGTTTAGTGCACACTTGTCAATTGGTAAAACATTCCAAGTGTTCTCCCAACATACTTGTTAATTTCAGAAAATCTCAAGCAAACTTTAATTTTTGGGTACACTTAATGTTTAGAGCACACTTGTATCAAAGGATAACAAGTCCTCTCTAGCACACTTTGCACTCTTGAAGTATTTTTGAGCATACTTTGCTTTGAAGTATATTGAATAAATATTTATTAACTTTTCCTTTTATAAGTATAATCGAGTAAGGTTGTGAAATTCAAATATTCGAGCAAGGTTGACAATTAGAAATATCTCTAAGTTATTATTATGGATTCTTTATTGATTCCGAGCAAGGTTGCCTATTTGATGAATTATACTTGATTATTTGCATTGTGATTTATTTCTTGAGAAATCTTGTATATTCGAGTAAGCTTCCTTCACTTTATCCACTTAGTTTTATTTTTAATTACTTTAAGATATCTGAACAAACTCTGGGACGAGCAAGCTTTGAAAATGAACTTTAACTAGCAAGCTTTATGCTAGAATATTTAAAAATTAAATTTTTGGCACTATTCATAAACAAAACGACAAAATGCATTTAAAACCCACTTTTAAAAGGGTACAAAACATACTATATAAGGGGGACTTAGAAAATTTTACATTTCACTTTTCTCTCTCTTTCCATTATTGCATTATTGTTGGTTCGCTCGCTCCCAGAATTTCAATCGTTTATTCCTAATCCTAACCTAAATTTGTCAGCCAACCAATTCCAACTCGGTACGCTTCAACTGATAGTTTTCCGACAAACATTGTACGGATTTAGGGCTTTAAGTTCATCTTCAGTAACATCTTTGTTTTCTTTGTAGGTTATTAATTTGTCGAGAAACAGGTTCTTAAAGAAAATCTTCTATTTCTTCTCCAAATTATGACTTAAAACATGTAAAATTTGTGAACTTTATGACTAATCTTCACTTTGAATGTGTTTTTGCTTGTGCTTGTACAGTTATGGAGTACCCTTTCGAAAAGAAACACAATATGTGTGCATTACTCCAATTCACGGATGATAACAGACCGGTTTAACTCATGATAAGTTGGATGCAGCGGTCAAATCTACATTTTTCTTTGACCGAAATCCTGGTTATTTACAGAAATCACCAACTGAATTTCTAGAAATCTACTGAACTAATTGATGATGGAGTCGGTAGGCGCATTGAGGCTACCGTAGCGAGGCAGGATATAATCATTACTAAGCATCTGATCAGGGAAAGCTTACAATTGAATGATGCAGTAGAAGCCCTAATTCGCTTTTCCACTGATCGTTTGTTAAGAATATTTCAAGAAACCATGGGCTATCATGGAGATGTCCATGATGGGAAATTCAAAAAGGGCATGTCCCTAAATCTGTATAGATTTTTAATTTATCATATCGTATAGGGTTTTACACCCATGAGAGGTTCGTGGACCCTAATGAGCAGGGATATTGAAAATGCCACAGTGGCTGTCATTTACAACCAACAGTTTAATTTTTCAAGATTAATATTTGAAGGTTTGGTTACCAATCTGAGAAAGGATGAGAAGGGCAGATTTCTGGTCAATCCATGATTTTTGCAGATTATTTTCAAAAGGGTGATTCCTGAGCTACCAACCTTGGGTACAACTCATGCCTTACAAGATCCTAATATTTATAGAAGGATAGCAAGGTTGGCAGCCACTAGAAACTTTAACCCGGAAATTGAATTTGATGTACTTCCGTGGTTGATAAATCATGATTTGGAGATAATGGCGGTTCCAAAATCACCTAGGGTGACTTCTTAGGAGGAAGAGAGTGAGGATGAAGATGATACTGATTCTGATGATGATGAAAATGATGGTGTTGATGGTGGTGAAGATGATAATAATGATCATGGAGGAGGTGATCATGTAGTTGTGGAGGAAGAGCCGATTAAAGAAATTCATGATGAAGCACAGGGGGGGGGACTTTAACCCAACCCGTTCCTACACCACCTACGTCACCCCAAAACCAGCCTTTAAATCAAAACCTTTCACCACCCCAATACCAAGACCATGAACCATACATACCATCCCCACCAACTTTAGCACAAACACAATTCCAAACCCAAACCTTAAACCAACCTTTAACCCAGACCCAAGACCAACCCATACATGAACCATACATCCCTGAATTAATACCAGCCCACCTAATAAACCAACCAGACACAACATATCAATCCCCAACCCATTATGATACACCTGACCAATCACACATTCCAAATTTCTGAATTATGCATACCCACAAACCTACCATGGAAACCCTAAGCCCATTACCCTCAACAAGCGTGAATAATCGGTATTAACAGTGGAGCTCGGATCTAGGGTTAGGATCGAATCTAACTCGTATTCACTCTTAAAAGATATTTGGACGGATGAGATTTATTGGGAGAGATCCTGATTCGATTAACAATAATCAATAAAATAGGATGAACACATATATGTAATCGAAAGACAAAAGAGATAGAACTGGCAGTATGATTTCATTAGTCGAATGATTCTCATAAAGATGAACCACTCATACATACATTCATACACACATACATACACAAGAAATATCAGTCGCCTCCAGGAGAGCTCATCCTGGAGGAGGAGACTCTCTCAAAGGGATAAAACCCTAGATCTCACTCACTACACAATACACTCACTCAAACTAGACAAATGAAAAAAAACATCAATTTATACTAGTCTAGCATGACTTGGTCTTCAAGCCATTCACCCTTGGTTGAGACCAAACAATATATTTTTCATCCACAAATTAATTCGATACGTCGGTCTAAAACGTAAGTCCCAACAATCTCCCCCTTAGACCATTTCCATCGAATTTCTTCCACGATCACCTCATAAGTTGTTGTCTTTCGTTGAAATTCTCCCCCTCACGTTAAGCTTCTCCCATTGTTCATTTCGAATTATCACTCTTATACCACTTTTGGATATAGTTTTATTGGCATATGAACGAGGCTTTGAACTTCAATGATCAAATTCTAGTAACAAGGTTACCACAAACAGAAATAAACTCAATGTAATCATCAAATAATCTTCAATTCTTAACTTGAGTCTTTTACTTGATTTGAAGCTAACCATTTGCAATGAAATTCAACGATTTTTACTCCCCCAATTTCGTTGCAATTATCTTTAATAAATGTGTCTTCAAACCAAGTATGGGTGAAGCAATCTTGACCATCCTTATCAAGATTGTAAAATTTGAAAATAAACATATTCATATGTTGGTTGACACTAAAAGTGATTAAATCCTTAAGCTTGGTCAACACTTATTCTTGTAAAGCTTTTGATGAAGTCGTGAAATTGGATGAGGTTTGAATTCCATAAGCTTGTTGATGATTAGAGAAAAATTACCAAAATACCCCTGAGTATATATCTTCCATAGAGAACAGCTTGGTCAAACGGTCAACGGCACCAAAAATCTCAAAAGTTTCTTCAAAACCATGAAATATTTCACAAACACAAACTTTCTGTTCCCTAGAACACAGTGTGCTTGAGAGTAAAAAGATGCAGTTTCATGAAGGTTTTCATTACTATCACAAAGCATGCTCGGGAGCAAAAGTGTATTCGGGAGTACTTACTAGCACTAAGCATGCTCGAGAGTACTTCACTAGCACGAAGTGTGCTAGGGAGCCTTCACTAGCACTAAGTGTGCTCGAGACTTAAAAAGATAGTTTTCTTAAGAAGACAATGAATATGCTCTGGGTTTCACAAAGTGTGCTCGAATTTGATGTTCTCGATATAAGACGTGCTCGAGATAACCTGTTCTTGAACCAAAAATGTGATTGAGCTAAACACATCATGTACTCGAAGCAACAATTAATCACTTATAATACTCGATATCAATCTTATATGTTCATGGTGTGCTTGAGACATCAAAACTTCATTTCTGCATCATCAGTCATTGATTTGCCCCTGCAGAACTTGCTTGAATATTCACTTTGCATCTGCTGCAACAAACAATGATGAAATTGCCTTTTGTACCTGTGCTTTCACTTGTACATTTTTCTTATCAGTTTGTACCATCATCAATATTTTTCAACAAAACATCTACTGTTTGTGCAGCACATTCATCCGAAACAACAACGAGCAAACCAAACCCTAATTTTTCAGATTTGGAAACTAGTTTCATAATATGAAATTGATCATTGTAGCAATATCCACGTCATCTCGAAATCAAAGAAACCTATCTTCATATCACCAATCAACCTTTTCAGATCTGGAAATCATCAAATGAACAGAGTTGCCCCAAAACAAGCCAAATAATATTGTTACATCAAATCTGGACCGTTCTGACCAAAAAAACATGAAATTGAGGTTTGATCTCCAAACGAGTCATCAACCCAAACATCAATCCATAAAGTTTTCTCCAAAACATCAAATAATTTCAAAATTCCCAAAAGTAATTTCAACGAACTTCATTGTTTAATGTCCATGGTGGATTCAAGAGTGAAATGAATCAGTTTAGCGGTTAGTCTGAACGATTCGGTAACCCCGCTCTGATACCAACTGAAAGAACCGAGCCCCGGTGCGGAAGCGTGAATAATCTGTATTAACGGTAGAGCTCGGATCTAGGTTTAGGATCGAATCTAACTCATATTCACTCTTAAAAGATATTTGGACGGATGAGATGTATTGGGAGAGAGCCTGATTCGATTAACAATAATCAATAAAATAGGATGAACACATATATGTAATCGAAACACAAAAGAGATAGAACTGGCAGTATGATTTCATTAGTCGAATGATTCTCATAAAGATGAACCACTCATACATACATTCATACATACATACATACACAAGAAATATCAGCCGCCTCCTGAAGGAGGAGACTCTCTCAAAGGGATAAAACCCTAGATCTCACTCAATACACAATACACTCACTCATACTAGACAAATGAATAAAAACATCTATTTATACTAGTCTAGCATGACTTGGTCTTCAAGCCATCCACTCTTGGTTGAGACCAAACAATATATTTTTCACCCACAAGTTAATTCGATGCGTCGGTCTAAAACATAAGTCCCAACAAATGTGCCCATATATTAATGTTAAGGGTCATTCGTTATGGAATGTATAACGAATGAACCATATCGTTAAAGTATTAGTTCATTCGTTAAGGATGTTTAACAAATGAGGTATAACGAATGAGTCATTCGTTATACTTTAAGTTAGTGATAGGGAATGAAGACGAATGGTCCCCATTTGATATGAGATGTATAACGAATGAGGTCGTCTTCTATATATACTTGTATCCCTGTTTCTGAATTAACAAGTGTGATTATTATTATTCAAGAGCCGTTACTCAGCCAGATTACTCTCTCACACTTCCATTAAAGTAATTCACTAATCGTATAGCCTTATCACATGTTCTATATCAAGAACTAGATCTAACAATATGAATTGAAATCATCTTGTATTGTTTTCTCAAGTGGTATCGGAGCCACCGTTCGATTAGTCAGGTGATTTTGAACATGATTGACATCAACTAATGTTGATTGATGCATTAATTGTATGATATTGAAATCTGATACTGTACGGCTAGATTTGAATCAAATATTCAGTGTTTGACTGATAATTGATGTCAATTTGAAGGTTAATCAATTTGTATTTAGATTCATTAGCTAAGTTACATTTTAATTGGTTTATTGTGTATCAATTCAATGGAATTGATAATGTAATTGGTTTTGGCGGGAATAGAGTGTGTTCAGACTGTAATTTATTGAATTTGGACTAGTTTAAGTATGAATTGGATGTCTATATTGGTCAGGGTTTGTTGGGAATGTTATGACGAGTAATTTGATAGTTTAAGTGTTAAATTTGGTGTTTATTTGGACGAGTAATCCAAGTTCTATGCTAGTGTGGATAGGAGTTTTGATCTTGAAAAACTAAAAATCTGGAAATCAGTTTGAAGGTTTGAATATACATTCGTTAGGACGAATGTTCATTGGTTATATTGTAACTGCTCATTCGCATGAACAGTTGTATCCGTTTTATGCCAGGTTTCAGTTTCTTATAATTGATCATTTTTACCATTGCTCATTCGTCATACAAACCTCATTCGTGATATCCTCATTCCTACACCCATTCGTTAAGCTATTTGTCATGCCATTCATTTAGTGATTCGTTTGATCACTTGTCATTCGTTACAGCATTCGTCATTTGATCATTCGTGTGAACGAACACATTCGTTACAAGAAACCTACCATCCGCTATAACCATTCTTATATTTTTGAATCCATTCGTTACACCATTCGTTACCATAACCAGAACCCCATTCGTCAAGACTTTTACTTATTCATTACTGAAGTTACAAGTTTAACCCTTAATTTTATAATTTGGATATTAATAACCCAGAACTTTTAAAAGTTGATCATATGACCACATATTTCAGAAAATGGCTAACTATTATGCGCTAGCGTCTCAGAATATGATGATGCAACAAATGCTCCATCTGGACGCTGATATAGGTTCACATTCAAAATGTCCCCTTCTTATTAAATTAAGCGATTTTGCTAAATGGGAACCAAGATTTCGAGCTCATTAAGGATCTATGCATCTGGGTTGTTCTAGAAGTCTTATAATGTTTATACCCCTCCGATGCTTGGTGATGCAAGTACAAATTATGAAAAAAAGACTTATAGTTCTTATACTCAATAAGGGAACAAGGATTTAGATATTGAAACCAAAGCATATTCAACATTGACCATGGCCACCAGGTGGGAAGTATTAAAATATGTGCTTCTTTACTCAATCACATTAGAATGAGAAGTTTGGATAACACACTTGAGAGTAAGAAGGTTATGTTAAAGTTTCAATTTAGAAAATTTTGTCGGTTGAATGGGGGAGACCGTGGAAGAGATGCTGACCTGGTTCAACCATTTGATTGCTAAAATGATCAAGCAAAAGATGGAACCATCTCAATCAGATGAAATTGATACTGTCAAGAATTCACTATCGAGTTCATATTCTACTTTCTTACTCGTGTTGAAAGAGAAATCATTATTCAAAAATGAAGATTTAAAGGCTATGGAGTTCATGCAGAAAATAGAAGAGAGAGAATATGATATGAGATGTCAAAACACTTCAATGGATAATCAGGATATAACTTTATATGGTGGATCATTACCATTAAGCAGCAGTTCAGCTCCGATCAATGCTTTGTTTTCTCAAACCTCTCAATAGATGCCATAATCATTGATGAGAAATGTCAAATGTTTGTTTCATGACTTCTGGATCCAACAACAACACTGGTAGGTCAAGCACTTCATTTCCTGGTGCTGGTAATTCTTCAACTCAATCACCAAACGTTAACATGAAGGAAGCTTAAGAACACTTTGCTTTCCTTAGTGCTTTTATGAGGTCTTATGAGAATTTGGTGGGTGGTAAAATTGCCACAAGTGAGCTTACTGACGAAGATTATGACCAAATCGATCCAGATGATTTGGAACTCATGGATTTAAAGTGGAACTTGGCCATGATTGTTAGATAGGTCAAGAGGTTTATGTAGAGAACGGGAAAGGATCTGCCGACTCTGAACAAGAGGGTTGGATTTGTTAAGTTAAAAGTGAGATGCTACAACTGTCAAGACTTTGGCCATTTCGCCAAAGAATGTGGCAAGCCCAAAAAGGAATACACAGGACCCCATAATCAAGACAGAATTTCAGGAAAGAAGTTTGCTGATTCAAAAGAAAAGACTTCTGGGGGTGATTCTATCAAGCCTATTGGTTCACAAGCATTTCTCACGGCTAGAGAATTGATTGGAACCAAAGGTTGCTGGGAAATGGTAATGGTAATCAAGAAAATTTTGCTTTGTTTGAATCTTCTAATAATTTTTAAGACGCTAGATGCGATGGATTAGCTACTGTAAGTTAATCAAAGACTAAATATGATTCTGATGTGTCAAGCCACATGCAACCAAGTTATTTTTCCTGTATGGCTAAAATTGATGGGGTTAGTTCTAATTCTCCTTCGGTTGTGTTTGAAAATACATCAGATGACTCTGTTAAAGTAACTGAAATGTTTCGTGTGCTTTTTTTGAGGAATTAACATCCAAGTTTGACTTAATTCATGATCATAATGAAACACTACTGAAAGATCTTTCGATAGTTTACGATAACTATAGACAATCCTCAGATCTTGAAAAGAGATCAAAATATAAAATCGAAAGATTGTCAAATAGTAATCATGATCTGATAGCAAAACTTTCAGGAAAACTAATTATCATTGATAAATAGTTTCAAGAAATACTCAAGTCTAGAACAAAAATCACTGAACTTAAAATTGAAATTCTTGAGTTAAAGAATAAGTTGGGAAAGTTTCGAAATTCATTATTTCTTCCAAATGGAACAATTGAGGTTTCTGGTATGCAAAAATGATCGAAAACGGGTTTAGGCTTTGTTGAGGTACCTCCACCATTTTATAATTGACTATTCAAACAATCTATTTTCTGGAAGAAAAGAAAATGTTATTAAAAACAATTCTTCGAATGAGAAAACTGAATCGGTTTTTAATATGAAGAAACCGACACACATTAATCAAGAAAACCAACTTATCCTTCATCAACTCAAGGATATCATATTCAGAGTAACAAACTGTTTGTTGAGATTGTTGAGGTGGTTGTTATCGAGGACGTGTTTGAACCACAAAGCATACAAAAAGAAAAGAATATTCCACATTCTAATCACATCTTTTGATGATTAGGATAATGTTAATGTTTCAAATGAATCTTGTCAATCCAATGTTTAACAATCAACGGTTAAACCACAACCTGCATTCGTGATATGAGAACCTGTTTCTTATGTGGAGAACGTGGTCATGTTGTTAGAAGTTGTGGAACAAGGAAACTTGAGAATGTCAAATCTGTCACCAAGGAACAACCAACAAAGGTTCCCATGGTTAAGGAGATTATAGAGAGACAACCGTCTCAAGTTGACGAGACTAATATTATGTTTTATAATGTGAACCCATGCAAGGTGGTTCATGTTAATGATAACATAGTTATATTAAATCATAAATTGTTTATGCCTTCACAACCAATTTGCGTGAATTATGACACAAATGTGATCAAAGATGCATATCTTAGACGAAAGTCGAATAGACCAATGACTTATTCACAAGTGCATAGATCACAATTGGGGTCTAATGAGATTAAAATTCAAGATGAAAAGAAAGAGGTGCCCAAGACTAAAGCATGGGCTACATTTTTGGTCTAATTATGTTTCTTAATTGTGCAGAGTTCATCCAAGACTTTCTAGGGAGAAAAATGGATTATGGATAGTGGATGTTCTCGACACATCACCGGCGACCTTAACTTTCAATCCAATGTAAAGAATATTCAAGGGGATTATGTGTCTTTTGCTGGTAATCAAGGCGGTATGATAACCAAGGAAGGAGATGTCTCAAAAGGAAGTATTATGTTTGAGAAAGTAAATTATTGTGACAAGGTGGATCACATCTTACTGAGTATCTCTCATATTTGTGACAAGAAGTACACCACCGTATATACCGACAAGGAGTACATAATTCTCAAACCGGGTTATGTCATTCCTAAAGACATGGTTGTAATGCGATCTCCTAAACGAATGTTATTTATGTACTTAACATGAGTACTAAAGTATCGACTTGAACATCTGTGGAAACATGTTTTATCTCTAAAGCAACTCAGAAAGACTCGATTCTATGCCACAGGCGGATGGGTCATATTCATCTCAGAAAGATAACCATCTGATGGCTAATGATATGGTGGAAGGCGTTTCACTAAAGCATTTTAAATTGATGGATCACTTTGTTTCTTTCAAGAAAGGCAAACAGAAGAAGAAGTCGCACCCAACAAAGTTATTTAATTCCATTGATACTCCACTGAAACGACTTCACATGGATTTGATTGGTCTAGTGAATCATGCAAGTATTGTTGGAGACTAGTACTGTTTAGTAGTGAATGATGACTATTCGAGGTACTCGTGGGTGTTATTTATGAGTTCTAAAGATCAAACACCTATTCTTGTGCAAAACTTAATCACCAAGATCGAATCACTTTACAAACATAAAGTGAGACGCATTATAAATGACAATGGTACGGAGTTCAAAAAACTGTATTGGACTTTTCTGTATACAGAAAGGTGTCCATCGAGAATATAGTGCTCCTTAAGTACCACAACAAAATGGTGTTGCTGAACGGAAGAACCGAACATTGATTGAAGCTGCAAGAACAATGCTAGCAGATTAAAAGCTTCATGTTTAATTCTAGAATGAAGCTGTGAATACTGCTTGTTACATGCTCAATCGTGTTCTAACGGTAAAGAAGCTTCAAAAGACAAGTTATAAGCTTCTCAACAACCATAAACCTAATTTAAAGTTCCTTGAACCATTCGGGTGTCCTTGCACGATATTGCCGTGATGCGGGTAAATTCGATGAGAAGGCTATTGAAGGTTATTTTTTGGGCTATGTGTCTCCAAAGAAACAAGTCTTTAACTTTTCATAGGGGTGTGTAAAAGAATGGTACCATGTAGATTGTCAAAGCTACACTACGCCACATGCTGGCAAGAGGCCTGATTGGATGTTCGACTATGAGGAGTTATTTAAGTCGTTCACTCACTTAGTTGAAGTACCAAATAAAAACTTGGAGCGTGCTTATTTGGAAGAACAAATGTTTTCCACACCGATATCTTCTATATATACTGCTGACCATGATCATCCTAACATCTGATGATACTTCTGTATCTTCTTATGATGGTCATTTGAAGATTCTTCTTCTGCTCCATTTGTTGAGAATCCCGAGGTTACTGAAGTACCTGCTGGGTAATAGTCTCATATTGTGGATGATATAGTACCTAAAGACAATCTCACTAATTTAAGTGATCATGTTTTGCACCTGAAAATTCGACACTTCGGATTAAAACGTATCATCCTTAGGACAGCATCATTGATGATCTTGATGTAGGCGCACGAAAATCAAGTTGCTAATTCAAGTGATGTTAACGTATTATGTGAGTATGCTGATATGCATTCTTCAGGAATCATTAGTATCGCTCGATACCCTTGCTTCTTATCTCTAGTTGAGTCGAAAAGTGTTGGTATTAAACTTGAAGATTCTTCGTGGCTTGAGGCAATTGAAACTGTTTAAACGACTAGGTGTATGGGATTTCATCGATAAGCCTGAATGGGTTAAGAAGCATATCCCAACTAAATGGGTATTTAAATTTACGAAGGATGACCGTGGGGTCATTATGAGAAATAAAGTGTGTTTAGTCGTTCAAGGGTTTCAATAACAAGGAGGCATAGATTACACCGAAGTGATGCTCCTGTTTCAAGACTGGAGGTTATACGTATATTTCTTACCTATGTTTCCTTCAAGAATCTTAAAGTATATCATATGGTTATTAATAGTGTGTTTCTTAACGGGGAACTTCATGAAGAGGTGTTCGTGAAGCAGCCTCCTAGTTTTGAAGATCGTACTATCCAAACCATGTTTACCGTTTAAACAAGGCTCTTTATGGTCTACACCAAATCCCGAGAGATTGGTACAGTACGCTTGCTGACCATCTTACGGATAGTGGCTTCTAACGAGGAAATGTGGATTGTACCCTTTTTCACAAGACTGTCGGAGAAGATATGCTCCTTGTCCAGATTTATGTCGACAACATTATATTTGGCTCGATAATAAGGACTTCGAGAAGTCGATGTAGGACAAGTTCGAGATGAGCTCATTGGCGGAAATAAGTTTCTTTCTAGGGTTGCAAGTTCAACAATATGAAGATGGAATTTTCATTTATCAGACGAAGTATGTGAACGATGTCGTAAGCCGATTCTAGTAACTACCAAAAAAGTCACTTCTACTCATCTTCCCGTGGGTCATAATTTGTCACCAAACGAATTGGAAGTTACTTTTGATCAGACCCTTTACCGAGCTATGATTGGTTCTTTAATGTACTTAATAGCATCGCGTCCTGATATAATGTTTGTCGTTTGTTTATGTGCTAGGTATCAAGCGAGTCCCCGAGTGACTCATCTAGTGGCGGTGAAGCGTATATTTCACTATCTAAAGGGTAATTTTGGCATCGGGTTATGATATCCCAAGAAAGATAGTATCTATCTTAAAGCTTTTTCCTATTCGGACAATGGAGGATGCAATATCAACTTCAAGTCTACGACAGCGGGTTGTCAATTTTAGGAAGGCGGCTTCTTTTTTGGTAGTGTAAGAAGCAGATGTCACACCCCGACCAAAAGCGGCGGAACATGCCGGGGTGCAACGTGATTGAACAAATACACAAGACACTATTTAAAGTGACAATATTAAATCAACTCATTTATTCCCTAAATCAAAAATCAACACATCTCGTTCACACAAACAATTTGAATACAAGTAACAATTATATTGTTCGTTTTACTAATATCCTAATAGTCTTGGTAACGTTTTCATCTAGTCCTCGAGTCAACAAAAGTCAAACCTGTAACATTTCATAAAATAAAGTTTGTCAACACAAAGGTTGTTGAGCAATTCATAAGTTTGAGCATATAAATATATAGTAATAAAAAGCCACAAAACTAGTATACGAAACGATAAATAAAAGCAACAACTTGGATAAATTGACAATCGCTAATAGAATTACGTTAGCGCTACCTAGCTACAAGGGGTTACCATGTAGTCTAGGATTTAATAGAATATCGTTAATTTCATTACGTTAACGACACCTTGCTACAAGGGGATGCCAAGTAGTCTAGGATTTATAAATTCAACCAACCGAAAGCGATAAACAGATAGACAGCATAGAACACAAATCAAGCAAGTATTTAAGTAATGTATACAATCACGTTTGTGGGTTTAAGATTCAAGTAAATAAAGCATTTAGTTTGATAAGTATGAAATGTCACCCCAAAACGAAAGATTGAAAAAGGGCTATGAAAGTACTCACCTCGATTGATGAATTGAGAACTAATTAATGATGGACATATAGAAAGCTTGTGAACAAAACGAACGAATCCGACTTGAAATGATAAACACCTTAGCTAAAAATAAATAATGTAATATATTAATGAACTTGAAACCATGCTAAACTATATTGGAAACAATGAACGATGACGTTCGGTTGTAAATCGGATTACCGGTTAATTAGTTAATGATTAGGGACTCATACTAAATTGATAATTAAAATAAAACAATATTATTTTATTGGGCTTTTAAATAGTTAAACTAATACTAAAAAAAACAAGAAATGTTTAAATCAAGAGTTCGGTTTTATAAAAATGAATAGATAATAAAGTTTATAATAATATTATTAATTATAATGCTAGAAATGATAATAATAATAAAAAAATATGTTAAATATATGTGTATATATATATATAGATGTATAAGATAACGATGATAATAATAATAATAACAATAATTATTATTAATAACACCAATATAGTATGATACTAATAATAATAGTTAAAGAATAAAAATCCAAGTATTAATTTAAGCGTTGTTGAAAAAAATAATAATAAGTAATTTTTATAGTAAATAATGATACCATACTCGATGTTGGTTCGATTTCTAAACGAGTTCACAAAATAACTATACTAATATTATTTCTAGTAATTAATGATAAAATATGATTTTAATAGATAATAATAATATGATCTTTAATAATATTAATAACAAATTTAATATTTACAATAATAATAATAATATTATTATTATTATTAATATTATTATTATTATTATTATTATTATTATTATTAATAATATTATTATTTTCATTATTAATAATAAATAAATATAATTGTAAGTTATGCTAATAATACTAATAATAATTTTTATGTATTGATGTTAATAATAATAGTAATAATACATTTGTTAAGTATAAAAAAGAAACAAAACCAAAACCGATCTAGGATGAGACGCAAACCCGGCTGTTCATCTTTTCCCCAATACAAACCAATCCCATACTCATCCAACTCGTTTCAAGGAATATATCTGATAGATAAAACCGATTATTGACAATTTAAATCTAATAATTGATATACGAAAATTTATAGCACTAAAGCCCAATTACTTTACCTATAAGAAGTGTATATGCTCGTGGCTCTACACCGGGAAGAACCCGAGCTAAACCCGCTGGAGATGAGAACAGCGGCAAGGGAGAGAGATAGAGAGAGAGAGAAACAGAGAGAGAGAGAGAGAGAGAGAGAGAAACCGAGAGAGAAAGAGAGCACGGAGAGAGAGAGCTCGTTGGAGAGGGAGAGAGAGAGAGAAACCGAGAGAGACAGAGAGAGAGCACGGAGAGAGAAAGCTCGCCGGAAACGCGACTGGAAGAGGGAACGGGGCTCGCCGGAGCTCGGGGAGGTCGCCGGAAAAATGAGAGAGGGGAGGAGAGGTCGGTTCGGAGGTGTTTGGGGTCGGAGTTACGAAGGAGAGGGTAGAGACGACGGCCGGAGGTGGGTGGTGGCCGGAATCGGCGTCGTTGGTGTCGCCAGAGTCGCCGGTTGCCGGAAAACGGCGCCGAAAATGCCATGAGAGAAAGAGAGAGTGGCTGTGAGTTTATGATGAGTTAGTGTTAGGTTTAGGTATATATATATATATATATATATATATATATATATATATATATATATATATATGTATGCATATTTTCATAATAGCCCCTTCAAGTTTCAATCAATGTTTAAATCGAGTTTAAAGGTTTCCAATGCTTATAACAACTTTACAAAACTCAGTTTGAACCCTTTATGTTTTTCTTAACGACACTAAAATATGACAAACATCGGTTTAATAATGAACGATTTCTATTATAATATTATATAATAAATAAATAAGGTTCTAAGATGTTGAGTTGGGTTTACGTATTAAAAGTTTACAAAAACGAATGTAATTTGGGATCTAAATTTGATGAATGTCACAGTATCCCCAACTTTTTGAAAATTTCGTCCCGAAATTAAAATAAACTAAAAGAGAAGTAATTAGTAACGAATGTTGTCTTTAGTAAGAAAATTTCATGAACAAATTTTAAGCAAACGAATAACGTCAAATCCTTGCATGATTTGAAAAACGTTACAAATGAAAAACATAATAAAGGCACTTATATATAGGATATACCAGCGGCGTATCCACCATGCCCTTATCATGATTTCGCATTTTTATCGTTTTTCTGCTATCAACCTCGGGTCTGAGTTATCTCACCCAACCGTACTTATCATGACTTCCATACGGGGATTTCGATAATTAAGTGTGCACCCATAATTATTTCGATCGCCGTATGGTTCACATGCTTCGTTCCATTACGTGGTTTAAGTGACATATTTATTTTGAAATCTTTAACTATAAAATGTGTAAATAAATTTGTTGAATTTTACCAATATTGGTAAAACAGTACTAGCGGCTGAAAATTTTCGAGATTGACTTTTAAATAAGTAAGAAAATGGGATACATAAATGAAACAATTAAAATCTTAAAGTATAACGAAGGTGAAAATAACTATTTTGGTTTAAATAAGTAAAGACGATCAAATAAAAAAATAAAAAAATAGGGTAAACAATATGAAATAAGATTTGAAGTCAAAAGTCATCAAGATAGTTACCAAAGTCTATAAATCGAGGTACTAAATAAAATTGATAAGATGAAAGCCGATAAATAGAAATGAAAATTCCAATAAATGATCACATAAAGTTGAGATAAATGATTATACAACTTGCAATAACATCGTACGATGACTTTCACACGTGAACAACTTGAGGTTACAAGAAATTGAGAATTCGATTGCGTGAAATCACAAGGATGAGGTGAGTTTCTTTGGGGTGACGCATACGTGCATCAATATAAATAAAATAGTATTGATTAACAAACAAAAAATTCGATAAGATGTGATAAAACGTGAATACGGCCACTATTGTGAAACCATTTATATAATCGTCATTATAATAACGGTTTCTAATAGCGCCAAAACTTGTGGACAGTCACACATAGGCCGTTAGTAGATTAGATAAAATGATATAGAATAACGTATAGAATCGTGTTTACATAAATGCTCAAATATAAATAACATAGTCATGAAAATATCGTTTAAAGATAAATGAGATTTTTGGCGAAGTTAAGGTTTTAAAAGTATTACATAAATTGTTATTGAATAGTTTGCATTCAATCACGAAAGTCAAAACACAAAAATGAAATCTCATGTGCATAATATTGTCATCGAAACATCTCATCAAATGAAAATAAAATCGCAATAATTGTGAGACTCAAATTTAATGTCGAAATATGTGAATCGCGTAACGTATAATAGACTAAAACTGAAAATGAGGTCATAAGTAAGGACGTTTTATATTTTCTAAGAAATGTACATAATAACGAAGCATCGTGGTAACGCATTGCTAGAGAAAATATTTAAATCATTATTGAATGTAAATTTTGTAACCCAAATTGTTAAAGGAGTTTGTATATATAAAGCGGTAGTGATAAAAAAAATATTTATAAAATAATGCTTGCGATAATAAGAAGTAATAGTTTGCGTAAATCGTTATTGAGCAAAAATTTGTGTAACAATATAAAATATTTATAAATGCGTCCCAAAAGATTTGCAAAGCCATGGTCATTGAGTTTATGCAATATGAGGAAAGTTGTAATTTTTTACTAAATAAATCCCGCATTCAACATTCAAAATGAAACCTCGATTTATAAAGTTATTAAGAGATTAATCACCTTAGGTGACAATATTTAAAATCTTGAAATCATACATATAATCGTTTAATAACCCTTAAATACCAATCCTCATAATAAAATTTTGTTGTCATTACAATCTTAGATTTTATTATTTATTTTAAGATGATTTATAAGATTTGGACATAATATGTAAATCGTTAATCTTGAAAGAGTTTATAATCTATAAGTGATTGTTTGAACACATGTGGTCGTTATAAATACACTAGTTGTATATATATAAATAAAAATAATTTAGGGAAAAACGAAGCTTGCATGTGTAAGGAGGGGTTTTAGGCTTCGTATGGTGAATGGTTTGGAAATTTAGTGGTAAGTGAGAGTTTTTAGTTCGGCTTGGATAGTTGAGTTTTCTTTGAGTTGAATCGACGAGGTTTATTGAGTTTTGGTCATCTGAGTAGGTTAAGCTTAACTAATTTAGGTGAGTAGTGGTCGGGATATTAGGTGAGGTTTGGCTTATTTGATCTTGGGTTAAGTTGGTGGGTTGAATAATTTGATCTTGGCTAGTTTGGGTTGAGATTTGGTTTATACATGTATTTTGCAAGGAGTGTTTGGGATACTATTTTAACATCAACTCTATGGTTGGATGGGAAACGTTGTGGCGATATGGTTTGTGACTCGACGTAGCATGGGTCGAAGAGTTTTGAGTCATAGTTGGGTAAACTTTGTTTTGTATATGTTTCAAGCATTCGTGAGTGTGTTTGTCGGTGTCTTTGAAGCATTAGGATGGTGAGTTTGATAGGTTTTTCGTGGCGTAGAAGTGTCGGTAGTTTGGGCCTTTGGTTGGGTTGATTTTTGTATATTTTGGACATGCATGGGGTTTGGGTAGGTGAGGGTATACTTTTGGATGTTTAGGTTTCGGTCATATTAAGGAAAGATTTGAGTGCATGGGAATACTCTTGAAGTGCAAGGATGGTTTGATTTAAGGCGGTAGGTTGAGATGGGATACGGGTGTTTGGGAAACTTGTGGTTGCGTTTAGGGAAATTTTTACTAATAGTAGTTATCAAATTGAATGTATCATAATTTATAAATAATGTTTGAAATGTCCATGAAAATTTTGATAATTAAAATTACAAGTTAATATATATATATATATATATATATATATATATATTATAACAGAATTTTTTTGAGATCCGAGCGTGTGAATCACACAAATTTTTTTATTATTTTTTTATAAAGATTAATATAATTTTTTTTGCTTATGAGGGAATTTAAAATACGTAAGTTGAATGTTAAAATTTGTTATGAGGTCTCAATATAAATGACAAATGTCGTTTTGAGAATATAAAGTTGCGAAAATAATTTTTTTTTACCAAGTTCATTATTTAATATCGTGTAACAAAAATACCATGGTAAGTTAAAATGACCGGCATTGTAAATCGAGAAATCACAAGTAAACGATTTTTTTTTTGTCTTTAAAATAAAATTTCTATGAAGTTTTGCGTGAAGATTTCAAGAAAGTTACAAACTATAAGTTTGCGAATTTTCTTGACAAATCATAGCGAAACTACCATAAAAAATTTAAAACGAGTTGTATCATATGATGCAAGTTTTTTTATTGGTGAAAATTTATAATGAAGCAAAAATGCATAATGAAAGTTGTTGTAAAATAGATTTTAGGTGATGAGAATTCTACCATGGGTATTATGTAGTATAACTAAAACGTCGTGAAAAGTTTAACTAATTAATATTGTGAAAAGATCGTTCAAAATAAATGGAATAGTTATAAAAATGAAATTTTATACAAATTTGTTTTTACAAGGACTAAAGAAATTTAAAGTTTATATAATAGAATATTTACTTGAAAAGTTGAGGTGAAATTTATCATAAAACCTTCTTAATATGATGAAATTTATATAATAAGATTTTCGTTTGTAAATCGTCTTAATGAAAATAAATGGCATATTAAAAATTATTATGAATAGATCAAACTCTATATATACATATATTTATTTATTTATTTTCCCTTTTTATAACGAACAAATTTTAATGAACGAAATTGCAATAAAAATCCTTGTGAAATCAAAATGAGAAAATTGGTGTAAAATTTTACCATATAAAATCGAGATATAAAGGAATTATCAACAATAAGAAAACATTATAACGTTTATAAATGAATACTCGTGATAAGAATTTATAACAAAATGTAACAGAAATGGTTTAAATTTTTTGAAACGTAATAATAATGTTTTAAGATTTAAAAGTGGAAAAATCGTGCATGAACCACTATGACTTGACGTTCCGACACTAAAAACCTTTTTACTAAAATACCATATTGGAGTCTAAACATGTGCACGTACCACCGCGTCTTTTTAATGTTTTCTACTCAAATAACGATAATGACAAAAGCAATAAATCGAGATACAACGGGACGTCAAAACACTAGTCTACGTACCACCGAGGCTTTTATGTTTTCAACACCAAACATTTGGAAGGCGACCGGAACGCTCGCATTTGACAACTTAAAGTGGTCATCTCATATGAGACAATCTTTAAGGATATTTGAAACAACGGGATACAAGTTAAGCTCGTGATCCATAAAACACAATAAAAACCTATGTTTTTGCGTTTTAAGGTAAGGATACCTTGGAGTACTATAAAAGTGTGTGTATGTGTGTATTTATGATTTGATAAAATAAATAAGTATATAAATAAACAAGTGTATTGAACAATCAAGTAGGGTAAACACGTATAGGCAACACGTATAAGGACCCTAAAGTAAAGACTATACTAGGTCGTTACGTTTAACAACCTATCCTATAGTCTTGTGGCTCTGATACCAATCTGTCACACCCCGACCAAAGGCGGCGGAACATGCCGGGGTGCAACGTGATTGGACAAATACACAAGACACTATTTAAAGTGACAATATTTAATCAGCTCATTTATTCCCTAAATAAAAAATCAACACATCTCGTTCACACAAACAATTTGAATACAAGTAACAATTATATTGTTCGTTTTACTAATATCCTAATAGTCTTGGTAACGTTTTCATCAAGTCCTCTAGTCAATAAAAGTCAAACCTGTAACATTTCATAAAATAAAGTTTGTTAACACAAAGGTTGGTGAGCAATTCATACGTTTGAGAATATTAATATATAGTAATAAAAAGCCATAAACTTGTATACGAAACGATAATAAAAGCAACAACTTGGATAAACTGACAATCGCTAATAGAATTACGTTAGCGCCACCTAGCTACAAGGGGTTGCCAAGTAGTCTAGGATTTAATAGAATATCGTTAATTGCATTACGTTAACGACACCTTGCTACAAGGGGATACCAAATAGTATAGGATTTATAGATTCGACCAACAGAAAGCGATAAACACATAGACATATAGCATAGAACACCAAATCAAGCTAGTATTTAAGTAATGTATACAATCACGTTTGTGGGTTTAAGTTTCAAGTAAATAAAGCATTTAGTTCGATAAGTATGAAATGTCACCCCAAATCGAAAGATTGAAAAGGGGGTATGAAAGTACTCACCTCGATTGATGAATTGAGAACTAATTAATGATGGACATCTAGAAATCTTGTGAACAAAACGAACGAATCCGACTTGAAACGATAAACACCTTAGCTAAAAATAAATAATGTAATATATTAATGAACTTGAAACCATGCTAAACTATATTGGAAACAATGAACGATGACGTTCGGTTGTAAATCGGATTACCGGTTAATTTGTTAATGATTAGGGACTCATACTAAATTGATAATTAAAATAAAACAATATTATTTTATTGGGCTTTTAAATAGTTAAACTAATACTAAAAGAAACAAGAAGGGTTTAAATCAAGAGTTCGGGTTTATGAAAATGAATAGATAATAAAGTTTATAATAATATTATTAATGATAATGCTAGAAATGAAAATAATAATTATAAAAAAAATATGTTAAATATGTTTGTATATATATATATATATAGATGTATAAGATAACGATGATAATAATAATAATAATAACAATAATTATTATTAATAACACCAATATAGTATGATACTAATAATAATAGTTAAAGAATAAAAATCCAAGTATTAATTTAAGCGTTATTGATAATAATAATAATAATATATAATTTTGATAGTAAATAATGATACCATACTCGATGTTGGTTCGATTTTTAAACGAGTTCGCTAAATAACTATACTAATATTATTGCTAGTAATTAATGATAAAATATGATTTTAATTGATAATAATAATATGATCTTTAATAATATTAATAACAACTTTAATATTTATAATAATAATAATAATAATAAATAAATATAATAGTAAGTTATGCGTAATAATAATAATAATAATGTTTATGTATTGATGTTAATACTAATAGTAATAATACATTTGTTAAGTATAAAAAAGAAACAAAACCAAAACAGATCTAGGATGAGACGCAAACCCGGCTGTTCATCTTTTCCCCAATACAAACCAAACCCATAGCCATCCAACTCATTTCAAGGAATATATCCGAAAGATAAAACCGATTATTGACAATTTAAATCTAATAATTGATATATGAAAACTGATAGCACTAAAGCCCAAATTACTTTACCTATAAGAAGTGTATATGCTCGAGGCTCTACACCGGGAAGAACCCGAGCTAAACCCGCCGGAGACGAGGACAGCGGCAAGGGAGAGATAGAGAGAGACGGAGGGAGAAAGAGAAACAGAGATAGAGAGAGAAACCGAGAGAGAAAAGGAACACGGAGAGAGAGAGCTCTCTAGAGAGGGAGAGAAAGAGAGAGAGAGAGAGAGAAACCAAGAGAGAAAGAGAGCACGGAGAGAGAAAGCTCGCCGGAAACGCGACTGGGAGAGGGAAAGGGGGTCGCCGGAGCTCAGGGAGGTAACCGGAAAAATGAGAGAGGGAGGAGAGGTCGGCTCGGAGGTGTTTTGGGTCGGAGTTACGAAGGAGAGGGTAGAAGAAGACGGCCGGAGGTGGGTGGTGGCCGAAATCGGCGTCGTTGGTGTCACCGGAGAGGGTAGAATAACAGCTTTACAAAACTCATTTTGAACCCTTTATGTTTTTCTTAACGACACTAAAATATGACAAACATCGGTTTATTAATGAACGATGTCTATTATAATATTATATAATAAATAAATAAGGTTCTAAGATGTTGAGTTGGGTTAACGTATTAAAAGTCTACAAAAACGAAAGTAATTCGAGATCTAAATTTGACGAATGTCACAGCAGAAAACTGTCTCTACTTCAACCGCAGAAGCCGAATACGTGGCAGCATCGAGGTGTTGGATTATGATTTGAAGTTTCTTACTACTCCCATCTTTATTGATAACTCTGTTGTCATATGCATCACGAAGAACCCTGTGCACCACTCTAAAACGAAACATATTGTATTCGTTATCACTTTCTCCATGACTGCTATCAAAAGAAACTAATTAACATAGAGAATGTGTACACAGACTATCAGAAGGCAAACCTTTTTAACAAAGCATTTGATAAAACTAGGATATCCCGAAGCAAACCTTGATTAAACGGTTTCAAATCTCTTGCTGATATCCCGAAGCTCGGATAATTAACCTTTTTTTGTTTTGTTTGTACAGTTTTGTTTTGTTATTTCTTTCTATAATATTTTGGTTTTGGTGGGGAGAAAATGGGAAAATACAAAATATTGTGTTTTTTGTATGTACATATAAAATCCAAAAACATTCAAATATTTCAAAAAATGCAAAAACATTAAAAGTTGTGCTTCTCAAAATGAGTTTTGTAGCAAAAAGAGAATATAATAGTACATTAATCTATTTATTCTGAAATTTCAGTATGAAAATAGGGTTAAAAGACTGAGTGCTCAACTATATTGGTGCTTTGGTAGGTCTTAAACAAACAAACAGGGTAAAGTATGTGATATAAACATAAAAAATTGCCAAATTGAAAGAGGTGTTACTCTCTCCCAAAAGTCTCGATAATGAAGGCAGAGTTATAATAACCTGTCATACTCAAGCCTTATGTCTGTTTGAACATCAGAAATAAAAAAAATATAAATAAAGTGTCTAGTAAATGGTTAACACTTCAATGGTGTATGGTCTTATGGCCTCAAATCATGTATTGATGGGATGCCTCAAGTTTCTGGACACTGT
This sequence comes from Bidens hawaiensis, assembly GCF_021521415.1. Lineage (NCBI taxonomy): Eukaryota > Viridiplantae > Streptophyta > Magnoliopsida > Asterales > Asteraceae > Bidens > Bidens hawaiensis. Next base: position 31,812 of record NW_027491035.1, on the reverse strand, counting down.
GATTCTTTATGCGGTTTATCATATGGGTATTCATAATCTGAATATTGAAATGCTTCAAGAGCAAACCCTTATAAGTTAATAAAATTGATAACTGTACTTCGTAAAAATTCACTACTGACTTGATCAAACACGATGTTAGTCTACATTGTTACTCCCTTGAGCGCGTCTTAATACCAAAAAGAAACGGACCCCGGGGATACAATGTCAGTAAGCCAAACAGATGATCTCGTGCATACTCACTCATTGTAAAGGAAACTTGGTGTAATGCTTGATAACGAGGGTATACCTTGTACTGGGTATTATTTGCTTAGATTGCTCAAAACTATAAAGTCATATATTTTGATCAACAGTCAAATGGTTTAACTCAAGTTGGGGTGACATGGTAAAAGTCAAATTAAGCCTAAACTGAGATTAGATGCTGACAGTTTCTGATATATTATGCCTTAATTGAATCTTAATCATATCACAAATACTTTAAGAAGACAACAATATCAATGACCAACTTAACATCAGTCATAATAATGCCGAAGAATAAACCTGCTAACGAGGATTTCTTGATCAATATGATTCTCTACACAACTCATAAAAATATGTACTGCTTTTTTACATTTAATATTTGTGTTACTATTAATTTTGTTTCTTGTTTTTACTTCGAAAATATTCAAATCCAAAAATATTTTGTTTCTTCTTTATTTTCGATTTCCGAGCTACGGGGTGATTTTTGAAAAAAAAATACAAAAAGAGTTTTCCCATGATTTTAAGCTATGTGTTTTTCAAGTAAAAACATGCAAAGATATTGATTTTTACCTTTTGAGGAAATTTTTTAAGTTAAAAGTTATCTAAACATGGGTTTTGGATAATTATTTAAAGTTTTGAATGGTAAAATGGTAAATATTTTCCATTTTTATTTAACCCATCCCATTCGTTAAACTTATATGACGAATGATGGTCATTCGTAGCGTATTTGATAATGAATAGAACCCATTCGTTAATATGTTGTTCGCTTCCGCCGACCTGATAACGAATGAGCATCAATCGTTATATTTGGATAATGAATGACTAGCGAATGGAGGGCTATTCGTTAGGTTATAACTTAAGTGTTGATTCATAAATTTCTATTAAAGAATAAAAAAATGAATGAGTGCTCATTCGTTTGTTTAAATCTAACAAATGGACTCATTCGTGCACATTGGTTTTGTGTGCAAACAGTGTAACGTATAAGAACTTAAACTGAACGAATGGTCCTCATTCGTTCACATTGAAAATAACAAAATAATTGGATCGTTTTTTATTAAAATTTAATAGGTCAATTAGGGTTTCAAATAAATGGATAGTCTTTAAGCCTATTTAATGATTTAAACATCACTGATTAACCACTTAGATGTTTAGGGTTGTTTAACGATGACTTTACGATTCTAATGGTATACGTTTTGGACTGAATCATGCAATATTAAGCTTAATTCGATTTGAAGCTACGCGTTGACTATCTAATGTCCATTTCAATTTTTACTTTGACTATTTAGAGTCAAATTGGGCAATTTGTCTCTTCACATTCGTTGGGTATAACGAATGGAAAGGATTCGTGTATACTGATGATGAATGGGAAGCCCGTTCATGTCTAGTGATGACGAATGAGCTCATTCGTGTGTTTTGATAATGAATTCAATCATTTGTGATATTATAACGAATGGACTCATTCGTAAATAATATATAACAAATGTGGCCATTCGTTAATATTAATGAATGAGATCATTCGTTAATATTCCATATAAAGAATGGATTCATTCGTTACTTAATACCTAACGAATAGGTAACGAATAAGGCAAAAATCTTTAAACAGATTGTTCATTTTTCACTAACTATGGTGAAAATTGTGATTTTCAATGTTGTGCGCTCATTTTCTAATGCTCGTGTTTATCACAGAAATGGTAGATGAATAGGTAGTAGATGCACCAGCTCAAGAGAACCATGTAACACAAGTCCAACAAGAACCACAAGTACAAGCTGCACCTGCTACTGAGGAAGTCCAAGTTTCTAAGTTGGCGTACGACAAGAAGTTTAATATATGTGCATTCTTGCTCGACAATTTTATTGGACGAGATACTTTTGGTGATATGATAGCTTTCCTACGTCGCTCGAGGATTCACCATGCTATATCTGCTGATACTCCTGTACATTTTAGCATTATTCGACCACTTTGGGATAGTGCTAAATATGTTGATGCCGAGAAGCACATCAAAGCTGAAGTTCATAATAAGATCATAGTCGATGTTGATGTGATACGCATGGTATTATGGTTCCCTGATACCTTAGAAAATCCTTGTGAGTAAGATAAAGTGTTGATCAAAGGCTTTTTCCAGAGATTAAATTAGAGTTCGACATATCACAATATAACAAGGCGTATCTTTGTAAACAATATAAGTACTTGCTACACGTACTTGTACACTGCCTTGGGGGACGAATAGGTGGATATGATGAATGCAGAATCATGTTGCAATCTGGATTTGTGGCCATCGTTCTCAATAAGCCATTCAACTCTTCCGAGTTGATATTTTATCATTTGAAAGAAAACTGCACGGTTCGTCACCGGAAAAACAAGTTTTTGATGTATCCAAGATTCCTGCAGTTAATTATTGATCACTTGGCACCTGATTTGATACATAATCCGAAGTTGGTGGATGATGTTATGGTTTTGGAACATAAGACTAAGGACATTATGAAAAGGATGAAGACATATCTTAACCAAACACCAGAGAACAGGCCAAGGTTCAAAAGATTGATAGTTCAATTGGTGAGACTTGATTATGCATGTACATCTAATGATCATTGGATGATTCGGAACGTGAAGGTGGAGTAGGTGGGAATAATGATGGTGGTGATGGTGGTGATGGAGGAAATGGTGGAAATGGAGGAAATGACGGGAATAGGGTTGAAGCATCTTATGTTGATGCTGCTTTACGTAAAAGAAAGGTAAAAACAATGATGGCTGAAAAACCTCAGAAGATGAGAACCCGTAGGGGTAGTGAAGTCGAGATTGGTCCATTTGTACCAAGGTTATCCTGTTGGGTCAAGAAATTGACCTAAGGGGAGATTTTTGAGTCAAAGATTTGACCTAAATGAAGTACATGGAAGATTGGAATCTTCTCAACCTCCTCTGAATTTGCTAAGTAATGGATCCGAGCACACCTTTGACCTCCGAGCAAGTTTTTTTATGGCCGAGTACGATATTTTGCCTACCGGGCAAGGTTTACTTCAAGTAGTCTTCTTAAGTGGATATCCGAGTAGGGTTTGCAAATTAGTGCATTGCCGAGTAAGGTACACTAGTTTATGTAAATCCGTGCAAGGTTCACTTTATCAAGCAAGTCTATTCTTCAGAGCCAAGTATATTACTCTTCCGAGTAAGGTTTGGTTCACCAAGTCCAAGAAGCCAAGAAATTGGAAGACCGGGCAAGGTATTCATTAATAAGTATAGTCCAAGTATGCTTGATGATCTAAAAGAATATCTCTAAGTAATATCGGGCAAGGTTCAGCTCAAGCAAGGAACAGTACTCCCGAGTACACTTTGCTAATAAGTTATTTTAATAGCAAAGAGCTGAAATGGATCATTGAAGAACAAGGTTGCTCGTAAGGAGTTGTCAGGCAAAGTCTGGCAAATTCAAGAAGACTGAAGTCTACTCGGTGAGTATTTTACTTAGTGAAATACTCTTTAAGTAAAGTCTACCCGGAAAGTGATCCCGAGCACACTTCTATGTTACCAAGTTATGAAGGATGGCCGAGCATACTCGGAAAGACCAGACTGATGCAAAGTCTACCCGGAAGACTTGTTTTACACTTAGTTTATTTTGAATATGTAATTTGAATATGTATGACTGTATTTAGGGTTTCTAGAAGGAATGACAACTGTCCTAGGTTGGCATGCCTATAAATAGAATGTTTAGGGCACGTCGCCAAGGGGGCACAATACGGATAAGACAGACACATTAATTGAGAGAATATTGTGTGAGGGCTGTCTTAGGATTCCTAGAAAACCCTAAATCGATTATCCTTTTGTATGATTAATATTATATAAATGGAAATCTTTTGAGTGAATCTTAAGTGTGCTTTCTACGTTTGATTATTCATTGCAACCGTATGTTTGTTATTGATTCCGCCTTTAACAAACGGATATCTTTCTAAATATAGCAACCCGTCATTAACTCTCTTGTCAACACGTTAATCTGTGTGAGTTATGACATGATTAATTAAGATCCAGCTGAAATCGAGGGGACCGACAAGTGGTATCAGAGCTTGTTACTGCTATTTTGGAAAGATTGTTGCTGATTGAAGATTTGAAGAAGAATGACGTAAGAAGACCACTGTTCCATTGATTTGTGACATTAGCAGCCCTGTTTTTTCATTTTTCTTCCTGGTCTACAATCTACCGGTGTTTTCTCTTCCTTATTTCAGTTAAGGTTCTAATCTTTATATCTAAATCTTGTTCTAATCACATCAGACACATCAGATCTGAGCATTCTGTTTTTCAGATCTGATTATTTTGAAACTCTTTTTTAAAGAAACTGATTTTTAATTTCTCAAAATGTCTGGATAAAAGGAACAAGAGGTGTCTACTAACAAGATACCAAGGTTGTATGGACTACAAACTTTATCAAATGGAAAGTACTCTTTGAAGCAGCAGTATGCTACAATGATATTGATATGTGGAACTCCATCAAGAATGGTCCACAAACTGCTGTTGAAGAAGGTGCAAATGCAGTTGCAACTGCTGCTGTAAGAAAAAAAATTAGAAAGGTGGATGACAAAGCCTTAGCTATGATTAACCTAGGTTTGTCTTGGGAGATTCTGATCAAGGTGGCTCATCACACAACTTCCAAGCAAATTTATGATGCCATCCTTGAAATGTATGAAAGGAATACTGAACTAAAAAGCATAAAGAAGCAAAGATTGAAGCAACAGTTGGAAAGGTTCAAGTATAGAGATGGAGAAAGGTTGAAATCAATACTAGAACGGTTTCTAAGTATTGTGAATGAATTAAGAACAACTGATTATGTAATGACTGACTTTGATTTGAATACAAAGTTACTCAACTCAATGCCAAAAGAATGGTATACTTGTTGCAAGTTCATCCTTCAGAAGCATAATTCCAATGAATTGAAATTGGATGATGTAGTATGCTTTCTTCAGGCTGCAGAACTTGAAATGATAGAGAATGAGATGATTAAGGAAGACAGACCCTGCTTTAATGTTTCAAATGCATTGATTGCACCCATGAGAAATCTGTCTACCAAGAATCAACAGCAAATTCCCATTATTGAAGAACCAGCTGAACATAATGTTGTTACTCCAAAATCTTTCATTGGAGGTAGCACAAGTAATCAAGGAAATCAGCAGAGGTTCAATGTGAAACTGATTGATGATACTGATTTTGCCTCCATGCCAAGTGGAAATGTTCCTCATACTGGCACAGGACATGGTCAAAGCAATGAAACACAGGCTTTGTTGTCTATGTTTACTGAGTCATATAATGCATTTGTTGCAAAAAACCTAATTCACACAAGTGTGGTACAAGATGATTTAGAGCAAATTGATGCAGATGACTTGGAAGACATGGATTTGAAGTCGCAAGCTGCCATGTTGGGTTTGAGAAGTAAAAGGCTGTATAACAGAACTTGTAGGTCTCTGGTTTCTGGTCCCAATGACAGGATTGGATTTGACAGGTCAAAAGCAATCTGCTACAATTGTCAGCAACCTGGTCATTTTGCAAGAGAATGCATTCAACCAAGAAACTTTCAAATGAATCAATTCCAGAATCAACAACCAAGAGGTCAGCAACATTACCAACAAAATCAGCCAAGATTCAGCAACAACAATAGTCAAATGAACAACTTTAACAACAACAACTTCAATCCCAACAACAATTACAACCCCAACTTCAACAACTTTCAGCCTCAAATGAATAATCAACAACAAAGTATGCAACAGACTCAAGGTTTTCAAATGAATAACAATCAAAACCTTCAAGCAGCTCAAAATGTTCCAAACAACACTGTTCCAGCAAATCAAAATATGATCAGAAATCAAGGAAATGTGGCGGTGACTACGCAGCATGAAGGAAATTTTGATTGGAGCAATCATGAAGAGGACATTGCAGATGATATCAGGAAAGCAAATGTGGCATTCATGGCCATAATTGAGAAAGAAAAAGGATCATCATCTCAGGTACACTCTGCTCCTACAGTTGATTTAAATGAACTTATCATTGAATTGAAAACAAAGGTAGGCGAGCTGGAAAGTGAGTGTTTTAGAAAACAAAGCGTCATCAATGAGTATGAGGCAAGTGAGTTGATCAGTGATGAAAAGATTAAAAGCCTTGAAGATGATTGCATGATCATTTACAGAACTCAAACCAGATACACCACTGAGATTGATGGATTAAAGAATATGGTTGAGAAAAGGTACAAAACACAAGACCGAAAGTTGAAATTAAATTTATGAAGAATTTGGTCTCAACAGGCAACATATGCGGTATACTGAACCAGGTGAAAGAACAAGACAAATACAAAACAGTTCCACCTCCATTCAACAACAACTTTATGCCAAAAGTTGACAAAGAGAAAAGAGATGCATACTTGCAACAATTCAGAGATGTCTTTCAAGACAAGGAAGAATTTGTTGATTTGTATAAAAAGGTAGAAGTGAATGAAAAAGGAGATTTTGTGATTAAGAAATAAGTAAAAGAGGATAAGTCAATTGGAGTTCAAGTCTCTGAGGATGACTTTGATTCAGTTGAGTTGGATCAAGATGATTTGAGTGATTTGAGTGATCAAATTACTGAAAAGGAAATCAAAGCTGCTAAAAGAGGAAGAAAATATAAGAAACTGGAATCTGTTGATAAACTTCCAAAGTATCCACCAGTCCCACCAAGATTGAAGAAACAGAATGATAAAATGAAAAGAGAACATGTTTCTTTTGATATTTGTGAAAGGAGGAAGATAAACTACAATGCAGTCAGACCACCAAGCAAGGCTGTATTTGGTAAGATAAAGCAGAACAACAAAAAGAAGATGGTGACTGAAAAAGTTGATACAGAAAATTTTATTCCAATTTATCCAATCTTTTCTAGTCATGAGGTGTTGGATGTTGGAGAAGTGGAAACTATGGAAGAGTATGAGAAAAGACAGTCAAGGGTTAGAGAAAGCAGTGATGAAGAACCTATGATTATGGAGAAAATTGTCTTTGTCAAAAGCAAACTTGAAAGACAAGACATCAAGATTGAGGAATTTGTTCCTTTTTCAATTGATTTTGATGGTTTAAAGAATCAGAAGACTCTAGGAGTCAAGACACCTAAGCCAAGTGAAAGATACAAGAAACCAAAAGAACATGAAGTATTCAAGGGCAAGGTTTGGTGCAAAAGGTGTGATGAATATGGTTACCACACAGATTCATGTAATGAAAGATTCAAATTCAAACCATTTCATGTACCAGATGGAACAAAGTATGGCCAAGACTTTGTCCTGTACAAAAAGAAGTATGATGAATATCTGGGAAAAAGAAAGGTGTGTGGGAATGAAACCATGAACAAAGAAGAGAAGCAATCTGAAAAGGAGACAAGGATTGAGAAGAAAGTGGCTGAACTAGCAAGAAAAGACAAATCTCCTAAGAAGCATGAGAAATTGACCAAAAAGAACTATCAGTCTGTGAGAATCAAGCAAGATACTCAATCAGTCAAATCTGATAGCTCTCAAGGATTATCAAGCAGTGAGTAGACAAGAAGAAAAGATGCACATACTAGAAATAAACCAACAGAACTCACTGGTGATGAGAAGTTTCTATTAAGACATGGATATGAACCACATGGTTTCCTTTGGAAACCTAAGACTGAGAGTAAGGTTGAGCAATTTGCTGATGTGAGAGACTACTCTGAGAAGAAGGACTATGTGATAAAGGAGTATGCCACTGACTCGACTGAATACCAGTGTCCAACCTCACTTGTTAAAACTCCAAGAGAGTGTGGTTATGAAACTGATCATTCAGGCAACTTAGAATTGACTCATGAAGATCCTAAACCAACAACACTCACTTCCCAAGCTATGTCTGAAACTGAATCTGATGAGCTGCAAGTTGATAAGGCTTGCACTTCATCACTCAACTAATAAAATTTTCTTTGTATGTGCAGGAACAGTCCACTCCTCTAAATGACATATTGTATATGGATAGTGGTTGTTCTAGGCACATGACTTGTGACAAGAGATCTCTTGTCAATTAAAAAGAAAAGTATGAAGGTCCAGTAGCTTTTGGGAGTGATGAGAATGGTGGAAAGATTGTTGGAAAAGGAATCTTAACAAATGGGAAAGTCTCATTAGATAATGTATTTCATGTTGAAGGTCTTCAGTACAATCTGCTGAGTATATCACAAATGTGTGATAAGGGTTACAAAGTCAGTTTTGATGATTCACACTGTTTCATTTTAAAACCTGAGTTTGTAATTCCACCTGAAATGATTATGATGATGGCACCAAGAAATGGTAACTTGTATGAATTGAATATGAAAGAAGCTATTTCAAGAGGAGGTGCATGTTTTGTTTCCAAAGCCACTGAAAATGAGTCAAAATTGTGGCATAGGAAACTGTGTCGTGTGAACTTAAAGAACATGAATAGACTTGTCAAAGGTGAGCATGTCATAGGCTTACCTACAAGAGAATTCAAGTTGGAAGATTATTGTGATTCATGTCAAAAGGGAAAACAACACAAATCTACTCATAAGTCAAAACTCATCAACTCAATTGATCAAATACTTGAATTACTTCACAGGGATCTCTTTGGTCTAGTGAGTGTACCAAGTATTGGGAAGAAAAGATATTGTCTGGTGATCATTGATGACTATTCAAGATACACTTGGGTTTATTTCCTAAGTACCAAGGATGAGACTGCAGAGTTGATTAAAGGTTGTGTAACAATGATTGAGAACAAGTTGAATAAGACAGTCAAGATGATGAGAAGTGACAATGGCACTAAGTTTAAGAATGGAGAATTCTATGAAGCAAAAGGAATACAACAACAATTCTCAGCTCCTATAACTCCTGAACAAAATGGTGTAGCAGAAAGAAGAAACAGAACACTTATTGAAGCTGCAAGAACCATGTTAGCAGATGCTAATCTGCCTGTCACTTTTTGGGCTGAAGCTATAAATACAGCCTGCTATGTTCAGAACAGGGTACTTGTCAACAAAAGGCTTAACAAAACACCACATGAAATATTTCACAACAGAAAGCCTTTCATTAAGTTTTTCAAGCCCTTTGGATGCAAATGTTTCCTACTGAACACAAGAGACTATTTGAACAAGTTTCAAACAAAGTCCATGGATTGTTTCTTTGTTGGATATTCTACACACTCAAAAGCCTACAGAGTCTATGTAAAAGATCACTTGAGTGTTATAGAATCTCCTGAAATCATTTTTAATGAGAATCAATTCAATACAGTTGATGGTGCAGCATGGCTGTTTGATCATGAGAAGTTAATAATGTCTTTCAAGATTTATCCTGAAGACTTTGATGAATCTTTCTACAAGAACAGTGAAATTGAAGAGAAAAAGAAGAAGTCATTGGACTTGGAAGAATTATGGAAGAAGGTTGCTGAAAAGGAAAAGGAATATACTTTTGTGAAGAACTCCTGATGTGATATTGGTGAACCTAATCAAGAAAACAATCACAATGTTGAACATAATTATACTGAGAACAATCAAGACAATCAAGATACACAGAATGATCAAGTTCAGAATGTGGGTGACACAAGCAACCAAGCAAGTGAAGAAGAAGCTGCATCTACAGCAAGATTTCAAGATCTATTTCAAAGATTAAATATTGGAAACAATGGTGCATCTACTTCAGGACAACATAATGATGAAGCACCAGAATTTCATGATGCAAAGACTGATTTGATCATTGAAGAACCATAACTCAATGAGTCAAATCTTGACACAACTGTGTATACAGATATGATTGTTCAAACTCCTTATGTGGAAAAGAATCATCCTTCTGAAAACATCATTGGTGATTTGCATGAAAGAGTTACAAGAAGTCATTCCGAAATTGCAAACATTTGTCTTTACTCTTGTTTTCTATCCCAAATAGAACCAAAGAACATAGCACAAGCATTAAAAGATAATAGTTGGGTGGAAGCAATGCAAGAGGAATTGGCACAATTTAGAGACATGCATGTGTGGGATCTTGTTGATAAGCCATTTGACAGATATGCAATTGGAACCAAATGGGTTTTTAGAAACAAAAGGGATGAAAGGGGTTTAGTGATTATGAATAAAGCTAGACTTGTAGCACTGGGATGTCTTCAAGCAGAAGGAATAGACTTTGAGGAAGTTTTTGCACCAGTCGCAAGATTTGAACCTATCAGGATTTTTCTTGCATATGCTGCCTCAAAGAACATTAAAGTGTTCCAGCTTGATGTTAAGTCTGCATTTCTAAATGGAAAGATTGATGAAGAGGTGTATGTTGCTCAATCTCCAGGTTTTGAGGATCCAATGCATCCAAACAGGGTGTATAAGTTAAACAAAGCCCTTTATGGATTGCATCAGGCTCCTCGAGCATGGTATGATGAGTTGTCAAATCATTTTCTTGAAAATGGTTTCAAAAGAGTAGCCATTGACAAGACACTCTTCTACAAAAGAAAGGGATCAGACTTGCTTCTAGTACAAGTGTATGTGGATGACATCATCTTTGGTTCTAAAAATGAACAAATGTGTATGGAGTTTGAAGGGGTAATGAAGTCCAAATACAGCATGAGTTCTATGGGAGAAATGAACTTCTTTTTAGGATTGCAAGTTCAACAGAAAGCTGAGGGGATTTTCATTCATCAAAGCAAATATGTGCAGGACATCTTGAACAAGTTCAACTGTCATGAGTACAAGACTGCTTCAACTCCAATGGACACCAAAGAAAAGATGACTGCAGATGAAAAGGGGGAGCCTATAGATGAACATGAATATAAAGCCAAAATTGGATCTCTGATGTATCTGACTGCAACAAGACCAGATATCATGTTTGCTGTAGTGTGTGTGCAAGATTCCAATCAAGTCCAAAAGTCTCCCACATGAATGCTATTAAAAGAATATTCAGATATTTGAAGGGAAGACCAGAGTTAGGGATTTGGTATCCAAAGAACCAAGCTTTTGATCTGATTGCATATACAGATAGTGACTATGATGGCTGCAACATGAGCAGAAAGTCAACCTCAGGAGGATGTCAATTTTTGGGTGAAAGGCTAGTGTCATGGCAATGTAAAAAATAGACTACAGTTTCAATCTCTACTACAGAAGCTGAATATGTTGTTGCATCTGCCTGCTGTGCACAAGTTCTATGGATTCAAAATCAGATGCTGGACTATGGTTTGAATTTCTTGAACACCCCTATTCTTATTGACAATAATGCTGCATATTAACTGTTAAAAATCCAGTTCAACATTCCAAAACTAAGCACATTGAAATCAGACATCATTTCATCAGAGACTGTAGTGAAAAAGGTTTGATTGAAATGCAAAGGGTTGATACAAGTGACAATTTGGCTGACCTATTCACCAAACCACTTGATAGAACCAGGTTCAACTTTCTTCTGAAAGCCTTGGGAATGATCAACTCTGATGAAATCTGATTAAGGATGTGTGCCTGGTTGTGTGTCTCTCTGTGCTAACTGATTATTTTGACCGAGGTTACACCTTATAAATGTTGATTGAATGTGTTTTAAATATGTTTCAACTGAATAATGATTGAATATGTTTTGAATATGTCACTGGTTTGAGGTTAACTGATAGGTGCTTAAGTAACTATCTGTGCAATTTGTTTGAAATTAATGATAATTCTTGACTATCAAATTAACTGATCTGATGTTATGATAAGTAGTTTGATCTGTTTGGGTGAACTTGAATGCTTGTCTGATGTCATGAGTAATCACATGTTTATGGTTACTTGAATATGTTCTTTATCTGATCTTCTGATGTTGTTAAGATAGGATAGACACTGAATGTTAGTACAGTCTGTTTTCTTGATGATGTTAAGAATGATTAAGATTTGATTATGTGATGCAACTGTTTATGTCAAAATGTGTTTTATGTCAAAATTAAGTGATTCAATGAATTTTATAATGAATTTTACATAAATTCTTTATTTTGGTCAAAACATGAGCAAGTTGATTAATGGTGTAGAGATATGATAAAATTATTCAGTTCAAACTTTAAAGAAGCTTAAAAGAAGGATTTTTAAAGAAAAGTCTCAAATAGTTGTTCTTGCTGAAAACTATGTCATTTGCCCAGTTGGAAAGACATGCACTTGTGTATGTTTGGTCCTTAAATCTCTATAGATTCAAAGGATAGCCATTGACCTGAAAACTGAATGCATTTGGAGCAATTATGACTTGTTTCTTATTCCTTCACTTAAAATTATGTCAATAGCTCTAACTTTGAAAGGACATATATTCACATGTATGTTTGGTCCTGTTGACTACTTTTGGTCAAACAGGATAGCCATTAACCTGACAATGAAGAGATATTGGGGTGATTGAATATTAAACTATGATTAATGGGAAATGGTAGTACATTGACTACTTAGCTACTCATGTGGAATTAATAGGCTAAAAAGACCTTAGTATAGTCATTAACATGTATGATTGCTTTCCCATGATGATGTAAAATCTAAGGTGATATAAACATAATTAATATGCTAATCTTTATGTGGAGATACATAGTTGTCTTTGCATGTCTCAAGATAAATCTCTCCGAAGATAGGCAGAAAAGTGATTACCCAGTCATACACGAGCCTGTTGTTATTTGGTAACCAAAAATGAAACATCTTTAAATATGACAGGGAACATACTTTAAGAAAAATTGAGAAAATATCAAAAACAAGGGGAAGAATGAATAAATCAACCAAAAGTTGATAAGTGTTTTAAATATTTTATCAAACAAGAGGGTTACAACAAGAACTACAAAGATGTTGACAAAATCTGTCTCATCTTGAATGAAAGGCATGTTACTAACTGTAAGCCCAACGTTCAACCTCTATATATGTTTGAATCTAAAAATACAAAAATACAATAAGTTCTGTCATACAAAAACTATTTTTGACCAAATACAGGAGGTTGGAGTCAAATTGGGGTGATCTGGGGAAAGCCAAATAAGCTTTGAGAAGAGATATGAGACATCATAGCACATTGTTGACCATTAATGCATTATGCTTTAAATGAACCTAAAATCATATCACCAAAGAGATGAAATTCATGCTAAGTTTATACCTACTGTTAACCTATCTATGTTGTCATAATAATGTTGAGAATGAAGTATTGAGATAGCTACTTAGTCAATATGATCCCATTCTTGAGATCTTTTCAGTAAATGGAAGAAACTGTTTTGAAGAGAAATATAACTGAAATTTGATCTCTAAATGCACCATTTGCTCTTAAACTATGATCCTAAATGAAAAAATATATTTTGACAAAGTGGTTTAAGTCAAAAAGTGTTGCATTTTTCCTAAAATAGGTTGAATATGTAAGTTCGAGTAAGGTTAGATCCCTTATAACCTTTCCGGGCACAAACTGTTTGAATATGTATTTTCGGGTAAGGTTTAATGATTTACAACCTTTCCGAGTACAAAACAGTTGATTATGTGTGAATATGTTATTTCGGGTAAGGTTTGATAATTTTCAATCTTTCCGAGTAAGCTTAGTCATTTTTTACTAACTTTATGATTTTCGGGCATGCTTTGAAGTGTTTACACTTTCTGGGTAGAATACACTGTTGTACTCATTTCCCGAGCAAGCTTGAAGTCTTGAGATGATTATGTGTTGTTATAGCTAGCTTTTAACAAGAAATTCTTGTTTCGGGCAAGCTATGCATGTTATATGCTGATTGTGATTCCAAACAAACTTTATGAACTTAGTCAAGTACATCAAGTAAGCTTTGTGATTTGTGTGAATATGTTGTTAGGAAAGGTTTGTTAATCTTTCCGGGCATGCTTAGATATTACTATTTAAGTTTGTCATTTTTCGAGTATGGTTTGACAAGATTGAAATCCCTCGGGTAAGGGCATACCTGATGATTGAATGTGTTTATCCTAGCAAGCTTAGTGCTAACATAGGATTTTCGGGCAAGCTCTATGAAATTTTAGACTATAGCACACTTAAATGTTTGTGTTTTAATTTCATTCTGAGCATGCTCTGTGATATGTGTGTTTATGATTTCTTTGAAATACAAGTGTTTTCAGGCAAACTTTGTTTTCCGGGCACACTTTATATTTCGGGTACACTTTTGTTCCCTAAATATACTTGGTAAATTTCAAAACTTAACTTTCCGAGTACACTGTCTGCTGGAATTCCTTTTCCGGGCACACTTTGTACTATATGAAGGTTATTCGGGTATACTTTGCATTAGAAAGGTGTTCGGGCACACTATTCTCTTGAATGGTTGCTCAGGCACACTATGTTTTCAAGTATGCTTGATTGAATATGGTATTTAGTATGATAAAATTGATTATGATTTTTATTAGGGTTTATGCTAGATAAGTTTTAATTTGAAATTGAGAAATCTATATGGGTGTCTTAATTGATTCCTAGTAAGGATGTTTATTTGATGATTATACTTGATTATTTTCCTTGTGATTAATTTCTGAAGAAATCTAGTATTTCGGGTAAGTTTTCTTCATTATGTCTTAACTTTAAATTAATTTGCTTGATCGAGCAAGGTCCATAACTAGACGAATTCGGGAAAACTTTGTATATTCAACAATGAAAATTTTCCAAGCAAAGTTTGACCGGGTAAGGTTTGTAAGTGGAAGTATACCGAGTAGACTTTGGATATATTAATCTTTCGAGTAAGGTCTTATGAACTTAAATGAAATTAAATGTTTTTAATATATCAAGTGGATAATGTTACTGGTTGACAGCTAATAATTCACAAAATGACAAAAAGCATTTAAAACCCACTTTCAAAAGGTATATAAGAGGGAGTTAGGCAAATTTTTCAACATTACTTTTCCCTCTCTCTCTCCTTCCACTGCATCTGCTTACTCGCAAAGAAACCGACTTATCGCAGTCAACTTTAATCCAAACCCTAATTTTTATCAGCCCTCTAATTCCGACTCGGTAAGCATTAATAATGTGTTTTCCGATCACGATTAGACTATAATGGGCTTTGATTATGTATCTGATTACTAATACTCTGTTTATGTGTTTAGGTTATTAATTTGTCGAAGAACAGGTTCATGAAGATTTCTTTCTTTCTTTTTCACTTTTATAACTTGAAATTATCTAAAGTACTGAACTTTATGACTAATTTCACTTTGAATATGTTTGTTTATGTGTTTCAGATATGGCAGAAGAAGAAGAAGAGCCAATGTATTTCTTTGAAAAGAAACATAATATGTGTGCACTTCTGCAAGTCACACCTGACAATGAGCCTGTGGCACCAATGATCAGATGGATGGCTCGATCAAATGTCAACTTTGCTCTTACTGAAAAACCTGTCATCTACAGAAATCACTCACTTGATTTCTGGAGATCAGCAGAACTTGTAGAAGACATCAACAAATAGCCCAATTCAAATTGAACCAATTATTTCTAGCCCACCTCATATACAATCACCACAACCATCTACCTTCCAAACTCACACCACAGAACAACCTGATTATGAACAATTCTTCACAACACCACCTACATCACCACACACTGAAACTGACCTTCTGACCCTAATGAAAGAAAATGCTGAGTTGAGAAGAAGGAATGAGGAAGTAACACAGGAGAATGTGATCCTGTTAGAGAAGTTGGTGCATGAAAACTTGAAAATTCAAGCCCTGGAGCAGGAGGTTGAGAAGACCTCAGCTGCCCCAAAACAGGGGGAGAATGATTCTATGCCAACTGTCTCAGGTGTAGAAGGTGAGAATGTGAATGCATTGAATATGATTATGAATGTGTATGGAGATGGAGAGGAGAGCAGTGAGGAGAGGAGAGCTGAGGAAGATACTAATTCCTTAGCTACTGATGTACTTATTGATGTCACTGATCCACAAATTGAAGAATTCATTGATGAAAATGCTGCTACTAAGGAACTTATATACACTGAACTAGAAACTGACCAAGAAGAAAGTTCCAAGAGGGTAGAGCATAATTCAGAACTGGAAGCACTTGAAAAGGAAATTGATGACTTTCCTCCTGATAATGAAGAAGACTTAAAGAAGAGGATGGAAAAGAGAAAGGCCAAAGTTACAGAAGAAGAGCCTCTTAAGGCATATCCTGAAAAGGATGTTTTATTCAGAGATGATGATGCTCCTGCTGCCTCAAAAGAACAAGGAAGAATTATCAAAGAGTCAATGGAAAGGGAGAAAATAGCCCAATCCTTAACTCATGAAGAAATGGCAGAGCAGGGGATCTTGATCAATAAAGCCAACATAGCAAAAGAAATACTTGATGATGTGGTTGATCAAGAGGTGATAGAGGAGTTGATTAAGATGAATAGAGCTGAGGAAGTTGATCATTCCTTAGCTATGGTGGTTAGCATGTTTCAACCACAAAGTCAATCAAATGAAACTGTTGAACCGGCCAACTTGAATATTGATGTCATGATTGAAGAAGAGATTGGTGAGTCCATTGCTTCAATGGCTGCCAAGAAATGGGCAGTGCAAGTAAAGGAAGATCTGAAGAAGAATCCCACTGACAACTGGTCAGAAAGGGTAAATATGCCTGAGCCTCATGAAACACTTAACCAGAAGAGAGAAAGACTTTCAAAATTCTATGAAGAATTTACTGAAAAAGTCAACAGGTTTGCCATAAGTATGAGAAGAAGGATGAGACGCCCCAACTACACAGTACAGAAGAATGGCATAATTGCTGAGATTAATACAAAAAGAATGCCGATCTCTTCTTACTGAGAAACTCAAATGGAAAGATATTGGGGATTATCAAGGAAGACGAAGATTTGACATATCTGCACAGTGAAGATCTCATGGACATTAGGAACTTGGCCTTACCAGAAAGTCACATTCATTACCATGCCCTTAATATCTTCAAGATGAAAGCTGCTTCAGAGCTAATCAACAGAAGACAAGCCGTTCATGATGCAAGAAGAAGATAAGATTAATAAAATAGGCTTTGTTTTGTAATGTCTTCGGAAAACTTTCTGATTATGTAATTGTGTTTTATTTGAATATGTAATTTTTTATTTTTGATTTGATGTGTATTTTTGCTGAGTGTAAGTAACCATAGAAATGTTTTGGGTCAGCTGAGGTGTTCCAATCTAGGGGGAGATTGTTGGGTCAAGAAATTGACCTAAGGGGAGATTGTTGAGTCAAAGATTTGACCTAAATGAAGTACATGGAAGATTGGAATCTTCTCAACCTCCTCTGAATTTTCTAAGTAATGGATCCGAGCACACCTTAGATCTCCGAGCAAGCTTTTATTTGGCCGAGTACGATATTTTGTCTACCGAGCAAGGTTTACTTCAAGTAGTCTTCTAAAGTGGATATCCGAGCAGGGTTTGCAAATTAGTGCATTGCCGAGTAAGGTACACTAGTTTATGTAAATCCGGGCCAGGTTCACTTTATCAAGCAAGTCTGTTCTTCAGAGCCAAGTATATTACTCGGATCCGAGTAAGGTTTGGTTCACCAAGTCCAAGAAGCCAAGAAATCGGAAGACCGGGCAAGGTATTCATTAATAAGTATAGTCCAAGTATGCTTGATGATCTAAAAGAATATCTCTAAGTAATATCGGGCAAGGTTCAGCTCAAGCAAGGTACAGTACTCCCGAGTACACTTTGCTAATAAGTTATTTTAATAGCAAAGAGCTTAAAAGATCATTGAAGAACAAGGTTGCTCGTAAGGAGTTGTCGGGAAAAGTCTGGCAAATTCAAGAAGATTGAAGTCTACTCGGTGAGTATTTTACTTAGTGAAATACTCTTTAAGTAAAGTCTAACCGGAAAGTGATCCCGAGCACACTTCTATGTTATCAAGTTATGAAGGATGACCGAGCATACTCGGAAAGACCAAACTGATGCAAAGCCTACCCAGAAGACTTGTTTTACACTTAGTTTATTTTGAATATGTAATTTGAATATGTATGACTGTATTTAGGGTTTCTAGAAGGAATGGCAGCTGTCCTAGGTTGGCAGGCCTATAAATAGAATGTTTATGGTACGCCGCCAAGGGGGCACAATACGGATAAGACAGACAAATTAATTGAGAGAATATTGTGTGACGGCTGTCTTAGGATTCCTAGAAAACCCTAAATCGATTATCCTTTTGTATGATTAATATTATATAAATGGAAATCTTTTGAGTGAATCTTAAGTGTGCTTTCTACCTTTGATTATTCATTGCAACCGTATGTTTGTTATTGATTCCGCCTTTAACAAACGGATATCTTTCTAAATATAGCAACCCGTCATTAACTCTCTTGTCAACACGTTAATCTGTGTGAGTTATGACATTATTAATAAAGATCCAGCTGTTGTTCCTCAACAAGCACCGGTGGTTTCTACTGTTGTTAGATTAGCCCGAAGCCTCATCCAATACTTATACTCATTTACAACAGCCCCCAAAATCAGTAAATTACCCGAAACTCCCCTTTAATAAAATTCAGAACCAATGGGTCACAAACAATGCCCTCTAACGTTAATTGTGCCAAATTCGCGCGCTAACGAACCGTTTAATTAGCCACCAACTGAACCAGCCCTGTTTTGATAAAATTTGGTGTTCATACAACCAACACATCAGTCTATTACTACACAAGCTTATTGGGTTGGCAATTCCCTTATTCGACATACTAGTTAACAATTAAACGCGAATTCGCGCTCTAACGCCCCGATTAAGGGATCACCAACCAATTCAGCCCCAATTTAATAAAAATTAATTTTAGTCCAGCCATTATATCAATATAAAACTACATGAACTGATCGGGTTGGAAATTCCCTCATAAAATACGCGAATTGCAACAATTAATGATTAATCCCGATAAACCCCAGTTTTCAAACTAACGACAAATGACCGACAAAATCAATTCCAATAGACATGAAATTCGAATATGAAGCTAATGGCATACTGTTAGAAGTAAATAAAAGAAAAATCCCTAATTTAAACCTTCACAAGGTTCCCATTTTGTACAACCGACGCGTCCGCTCGCGTAAAGATAACCTATAAAAATGTTACCGAAATACGTCTTCAAACATCATTGTCGACAAATTGTTTCATATACCGAGATCACACCAAACAATACACAAAATATGTACATAGTTATACCTTTGAGTATAACTCGTTCCGAACCCATACGCGCAGCATCCCGAAATACCGACGCTAACGAAAACTATAATGGTCATAACGTGACCATACGAACTCCGATTCGAGCGAATCACATATCCACGAATTCGTATCAAGATGACGGAGCTTAGAAAATTACTATCATGGTCTACCTCCACCTCCACAACTTCTCGAACCCAAAACAGCCCACTGGTTCGTTCGATTTTGCACGTTAACAGTCGTATAGATTAAAACCATATCACAGGAACTCCGATGAACTCATCTCAACATAAAGGACCTTAGAAAATTACTGCCACCTGCTGCCACAGCCTCCACAGCTTCCAGAACCTGAAATAGCCTTTCGGTTCGTCAGCTTTTACGCGTTAAAAGTCGAATAGCTCGAAACCATATCAAACGAACTCCGATTAGGCAAATAAGATATCCACGCGTAAGTCTCATTGAACCCCATGATCCACGCACCTATTTCTGTCACTGGAAAACGTCTTCACCATCGCCGGAAAACCAAACAGTCCGCCGGAAAACTAAACCGTCAACCGGAATGCGAGCCCTTTCTTATTTTCTTAATAACTTGGTCATATGAACTCGAAATCAAGCAAATACTATATCCACGTGACCATTTCGCCGAGCACTACCGCCATGAACCATCGCCGCCCTCTGCTTCCGCCGGAACTGTTGCCGGTGACGCAAACAATGGCCGGCCGGATTTTCTTGGCTTCTTCACCGGAATCTTGTTTTGACCTAACCCTTCCTCATCCAAACATCCCTAATCCTCCATACCACCAATTAAAGACCAAAGAATGATTCAAAGACATAATACAAACCTGGAATTAGATCATCACAGCCATGGATCCCAGAATTAGATTGTTTAAAGCTTGAATTGGTAGAACAGGAAGAAAAACCGAAAGGGGGGGCTGTTAAGATCCGATCGCAAGAATGGTAAAAGAGGCGGCCCAAATAATATAACTTTCATGTATTTTCACAATTGGTCCCTCCACTTGCAAGGTTTGTTAACTTGTTCCCAAAGTTAATTAATCTTACTTCTAAAAACTACCATAAGGCCCCTAAACTTGCAAACAGAAGGAAAGGATTTGATTCCCAAAAACATACAAACTAAACACTTTCTCAAAGACGATCGAAAATGTTACAAGTGTTTTAATTCTCCCCCTCCCCAATAGCATTTGGATTCGTCCCCAAATCCTAGTACACCAGAAACCATAGAGGGTGCATCCTCTTCATAGTCCTTGAATTCCCAATTGTCCCTAACAGAAAATGTCTCGCCTTCGACTTCTTTGTAGTCAATGCAGGATTATCACTTCAAACCGATCACCATCAATGCCAAGACTAAAATAACTCCTTGTTTCATAAAAGATGCTCACTAACGTCACTATTGAATGGTAAGTACTCATCTTTGTAGTTCACAACCCTACGAACATCCACGGATAAAACTTTAACATACCTCTTAGTTCTCTCATTCTCGAGGGTAACCAAGTTAAAACACAATTGGTCCACATGAATAAACTTTAATTGGGTATTCCCTATGAGATAAATCACCCGCCTCCAACGGCAAGAACTCCTACTCAATCTTGTCTAATTCATGTGTGGTACTAAATTGTTCAATAACCAACTTCCTCATTTCCTCCCAAGTCATTCTCTTAGCATCCATATTTCCTATAGTTTGAACTAGATTATCCCACCAACACAATACTTCCGAACGAAATGATATGGTTGCATACCTAACCATAGCATCCTCCCGACACCTACTAATATCCTCTAAACTGTTTCCATTTCGTGCTCCCACTGATAAGCTGAAAAAGCCATCTTGTGGATCAAAAGAGAAGGGTCACACTTCTTAAAAACACCATAGGGGTTTCCACGAGCATCAACTTTGCCAACATAACCTTTATCCTCAACATGACCAGATAAAATCACCCAAGGCTCATCTCTAGCCTCATTCACTCTTCAACCACCTTCAGTCCCTTTAAGTGTGCCAGATGCACCCAATACCTTCACAGCCTCAACAATCATTTCTGGCATTTTATTAAGCGTAACACAATAAGCCTCATCCACAACAGCTTACACAAAAACGAACTCGAATCCTCATGATTATCATTATCGAACACTGGTGGATCCTCCTAACAACTCTAGTCCGTTATGGTTAACCACCACCACGGCTCCCGAAACTAAACTCTTATTAGTCATACCTTAATCCTACGAAGATAGAATCTTCACGTAATCAACCACAAGACGTATTCAACACATAGAAAGTAAGGGTAAACCGCTAATAACGTTGATCAAGTGTTATTAGTTGATTACTTTACTTACCCGTTCTAAATACCTCTTGTTTATGACTACATTAATATTCTATCTAGCACATCAAACAATTAAGCATGTTTATGACCACATTAGTTTTACATCAAACACAACACGCCATTAAGAGAGAACACATCCTAACATACAATGAAATATAAAGGTTACCTCTTGGAGTGCAGCTACTGCGATTGGCATTTCTAGTCCTTCCCTTAACTGTTCGAGTTCAAGCATCAAAGGATGCCCGGATCTCTCGAACATTGGCTTTGATACCAACTTGTAAGACCCCAAAACCTGGGAGTCCTATAGTTGGTAATCATTCCATACAAGTACCACTATCACGGTCTACCTCCATCTCCACAGCTTCCAGAACCCAAAGCAGCCCGGTGGTTCTTTGATTTTGCACGTTAACAGTCGTATAGCTCGAAACCATATCACACGAACTCGATTCGAGCGAATCACATATCCATGAACTCCTCTCAATATAACGAACCTTATGAAATTACTGTCACCTGCTGCCACAGCCTCCACAGCTTCCAGAACCTGAATCAGCCTTTCGCTTCGTCAGGTTTTGCACGTTAAAAGTCGAATAGCTCGAAACCATATCAAAAGAACTCCCGATTTAGGAAAATAAGATATTCACGCGTTCGTCTCATTGAAACCCACCATCCGCGCATGTTTCTGTCACTGGAAAATGTCTTCACCATCGTCGGAAAATCAAACAGTCTGCAGGAAAACTGAACCGTCAGCCGGAATGTGAACACTTTCTTGTTTTCTTCATAACTTGGTCATACGACCTCGAAATCTAGCAAATAACTTGGTCAGCCGAGCACTACCACCCTGAACCAGCGCCGCCATCCACTTCTACCAGAACTATTTCCAGTGACGCAACAGTGGCCGGATTTTCTTGCCTCCTACGCCGGAATCTTGTTTTGACCGAACCCTTCCTCATCCAAACATGTCCAATCCTCCATACCGCCAATTAAAGACCAAAGAATGATTAAAACACATAATACAAACCTGGAATTAGATCATCACAACAATGGAACATGGAATTAGATTGAATAAAGCTTGAATTGGCAGGATTGAAAGAAAAACCGAAAGGGGGGGCTGTTATGATCCGATCGCGAGAATGGAAAAAGAGGCGGCCAAAATAATATAACTTTCATGGATTTTCACAATTGGTCCCTCCAATTCCAAGGTGTGTTAATTTTTTCCAAATTTAATTAATCCCACCTCTAAAAACTACCACAAGGCCCCTCAACTTGGGAACGAAAGGAAAGGATTTGGTTCCCGAAAACATACAAACTAAACACTTGCTCAAAGACTATAGAAAATTTTACGGGTGTTACATTATTGATATTTTAAGGTATACGGAGCAAGATATTGATAGGCAGGTCAAAGCTCGTGCAACTACTCACCAAATGACTACATTCAAAGCATTGAAGACCGTTATAGGTGATATCGTCTCTTGACTCTACGACTCTAAGCTTAAGGTATGCATAATCAAGTGGGAACACGGCGTGTCATATTATCAACATATTGGTGATATTCTTACTCTTCCTAGGTGGGACGTGCTTACATTGGCAAATAGTAAAAGCGAGATGGCGGATTGGTTATATTGATACTTACAGTTTGAGGTACGTCAGGTTTTCAAATTCTTTAAATATCAGGTCCCAAGGCGTAAATATATTGACGAGATAGATCCAAGAAACAGTTGGAGAAAGCTCGAGTAAAAGGTAAAGCCGTCGCGGACATTGAAGCGAGTTCCTGTAAAGACTTTTCCCCAAAGTCTTTATAGGACTCTAATCAGTGGTATTATGACAACCGCACTAGTGAAGCCGTCATCGTACTTGGTACGGGTTTGAAGACGGAGTTCAATCGCATTATCAGGCTGATTTGGTTATTTAATTTATCATAATCGGATAATGATGCGTAATTCAACAAGGAGATCTGATGGGCTGACATGAAGGATTATAATCTTGTTATGAAATTTCACGTGTGGTGCGTGTTTGCCATGCGTTTGGAGTTCATAGTTGTGCTGATTTGATGACAAAAAGATTTAAGTAACCGAAGACAAAGAGCATGAGACGAGGGAGAGTTTGTTAGTGCATGGTTTTGCCGTCTTGGTCATTGTTTGTTTATTGAAATTATTCAATATTAATGTAAAGGGAATTTGGGTAAATGTGTTTGCCATTCGTTATGTTTTATGGCAATTCGTTTAGGATTTTTAACGAATGTGCCCATCCGTTAATGTTAAGGATCATTTGTTATGCAATGTATAATGTATGAGCCCGATCATTAAAGTATTACTCCATTTGTTAAGGATGTTAACAAATGAGGTATTACGAATGATTCATTCGTTATACTTCAAGTTAGTGATACGGAATGAAGACGAATGGTCCCCATTCGTTATGAGATGTATAAAGAATAGGGTCATCTTCTATATATACATGTATCCCTGTTTCTAAATTAACAACTGTTATTATTATTCAAGAGCTGATACTCTGCCCGATTACTCTCTCACACTTGCCTTAACGTAATTAATGAATTGTCTAGCCTTGTCACATGTTCTATATCAAGAACTAGATCTAACAGTATGAATTGAAATCATCTAGTATTGTTTTATCTAGTTTGTTACAAGATATTGGAAGGATATCAAACAAATAATCGCATACCCTAACTAATCTGTTAATTACAAAAAACACAGCCATAACCCTAACACATATACACACAATTAACATTTATTGTCATTCATTAACGATAACAATCATATAGTTCCCACAACCATAAGTTACGAGAGAGGAAAGTATGTATGAATGATTATACGAGAGAGAGGAAATTAGGGTTTAACTCAGAGCTACAGGCGGTGCTGGGATTTCCGATAATGAGCGAAGATCTGGTGGAAGGTGCGGTGGTGTCCGGTGATGATGTGACGACAATGTTAGATGATGGTGCAGCGGTGGTGTGTGTTTAGGGTTTGAAGATACGTATGCCCATGTCCAAAGAGAATGATAAGGATATGTTATTTTAGGGTGTGAAGAAGTGTGAATACATTGGATATTAGATTATTTCTTAAGACCATAAAAGCATTTGTAAGACTTTTTTAAAAAAACAAATCATCTTCAAAGGCTTATGTCTACGCGCCCGCAAACATAACCCTATTTGTTGGGCCTTGTTTTGTATGGTTTGTACTTAGTCTACACTAAGTGGGCTGGGCTACGGGTTTATCATGAAAGCCAAGATCTCTATTGAGATCTCGGTGGGCTTTTGGTTCATATGGGCTTAGGGGTTTGGCTTCCTTATATATAGTGCATGTATTGTATAGGGTTAAAGTTGTTCATTCACTCATTTTGTATTGTATTGTGTTTTGGCCGTCAACGAGTTACTAGAAGTGCGAGTATTGTAAGTGCTTAAGCACCCGACGTATCTTAATAATACATGTGTTTTGAAGAAATCATGTGTTACGTTCTTGTGTTTACTCGTGCTCTTGAATCAACAAGTGTTGGTATTCCGCACCGATACTTGTTGTGTTGATATCATAATTGTAGTGATCTAGATTCAGGACATACAATTGGTATCAGAGCCTTAGACCTTATTCAGGCTCGTTATTGTGATATCAAATATTCAAGAAGAGTCTTCTTGGTGGTTTGATTGTTTTTCCGGCGAAACCGTAACCGGAAAAGAAGAAGAAGACAATTTTTGGGAAAGACTTGATCTTGATTTGGAAACAAATCAAAATCCTCTTTTTCTCGGAAGTTTGTTACTAGTTTGTTGAAAATCTGTGTTTTCGGCTACTGTTGGTTCTCGGTTACCGTTTGTTCTTGGCCAAGAATAGTTCTCGGCCACTAATAGTTATCGGCCAAGGTAGTTCTCGGTCAAAGTTTGGTCGACGTTTGGGTTCTCGGTCAAATTATGGTCAAACGTTTGAGTTCTCGGTCAAAGTTTGGTCAACTTGGTAGTTCTCGGTCAAACTCAGTCATACTTTGAGTTTCCGGTCAGACTCGGTCAATCAGTGTGAATCTGTTTAAGCCCAGTTAACTGTTTGGGCTTGTTTAAGTTTGGACTTAAGTAATATTTGGACATAAAATCAATCATTAACCCAAATTAAAATGGCGCAGTTAAAAATTGATAGTAATTCAACCAATTCATCACTTCATCAAGAACTTGATTCCATCATGAGGACTGCAACTCGTATACCCCGTCTCTTATCTCATGAGGGGTTCACTGAATAGAAATTTCATTTTGAACACTACGCCAAGATGAAAGATTCCAAAATTTGGAAAAGTATTGTTAGAAGACCTCAAAACAATCACCTATCAAAGGGATAACTCTTATGAAGTCATTGTGAAACCAGTTGCACAGTATGACGATGATGATTTTGCTAAAGTTGAGGAAGATGAGAGAGCTATCCCCACTCTAACCATGGCACTCTCACCTGAGATTGCTCTTCAATTTAGAGAACTTCAGTCTGCAAAAGAGTTGAGGGAGGCACTGATAGAAGTATATGAAGGGAATGAAGATATAAAGAGAAGTCGCCATGATCTGCTGCGACAAAAGTTCAATTTGTTTAATCATGTTTTGGGAGAAACGTTGGAATCCCAACTTCAAAGATTTATATCTCTCGTGACTGAAATGAGATCAACAGGGATTTACCTACAAACTTCAGAGATAAACAACAAGCTGGTGAACTCATTGCGGAAAAGTTGGGACATGAATGTTGCGGTTATCAAAAAGACTAAGGACCTCAACAGAATGGGTATGAGTGAAATGATAGCCACTATTAAAGCATGTATATGGATGATAAGCAACGTGCAATAAATCATGCAAGCTCTTACAGTGCGGCTGGATACAATGTTGCCTCCAACAGTGCTCTTATTTCTCAAGGCAGTTTCTCACTGTTCAAGGCTACTCAACAACCACCTCAGGGTAACTTCCAGATGTTTTCATCGACTCGAGGTCAATCAACATCATCATCCACCCCACCCCAGCCAGCTCCAGTTTTCTTCACCAAGTCTGGACAATCTTCAAATGATACTGGAAAAACTTCTCACACTTCCAGTCAGAACTTCAACCAGATTCCTACCATATCAAAAGAGACTCAAGAGAATATCGCTCTAATGGCAGGATTCATGAATTGCTATAATGAATTTTTGGCTGGAGACTTGGTTCAACTTGTGGTTGCTGCTGAATTAGATCAGATCCATCCTGATGATGTTGAAGAAATGGACATCTCGTGGAAAATCGCCATGGCAGTTTTTCGTGCGAAGAAGTTCACTAAGAGGATGGGTAGAAATATTTGGAACATGACGAATAATCAAAAGGTGGGTTTTAACAAGAATACTCTTAGGTGCTACAACTGTCACGAGCCGGGTCATTTTGCTCAAGAATGTACTAATCCAACGAAGAATGGAAATACGGAAAGGGCTTTTGTTCCAGTTGGGAATGCTACTGGTGAGGTTGGAGGTAATTCAGGTAATGGTGAAAGAGGTGAGGTTGGAGGTAATTCAGGTAATGGTGAAAGAGGTATAGTTGCTCAACAGTTCTCTTGGTAAGGTCAGATGGCTGCGCTCAACATTGGAAATCAGACTGCAAACTTTGCCAATGTTGAAGACACTGGAGAAGAAAACGCTATAGAGGAGAAGTTCAAGGAGCTTCAGTTTGCGTATATGGCGTTCAATTCTCCAAATTCATCTGAGGTAAGTTTCCAACCATGTTCTTTAAATTGTGTTGAAAAAATAGAACTGTATAGGCTTCATAACGATAACCTGACTAGAGATATGGAGAGAATGAAATCAGAAAACTTTAAACTTAAGAAAAATGAAAAGCGCTTTCTAGACAAAATAGAAGCACAGAAGAAAGACAGTTCTAAGCTCAAATCTGATTTTTGTATAAAGAGTTGTCAATACCTAGATGCCAATCAAGAAATTGTTGAGTTAACTGCTAAACTGGAAGCCTCCAAGTTAGAGATCTTGAATCTAACCAGTAAGTTTGAAAAGGCTGAACTTGATTTTAAAAAATTTGATGGTTCTAGTAAAGTAGTTAACTCAATGATTGAAAACCATTTGTGGTGGAAGGAAAATGAAGGTGAGGGAATAGGATACAGTCAAGTTCCCCCACCTTACAACCAGAATTATGTCACTACCCCTGTCACCAAAGAACAGGAAGAAAAGATAAAGGACATGAAGTATTTTAAACAAGACAAAGGTGACGAAACCAGTTCTATGAACACTGGTCTGTCCACTTCAAATATGAAAGATTCTAATGTATCTACTTCATGTGCAGAAAAAGTAATTGTGAAGGAGTGGACTGATGAGGATGACGACCGCTGTTTTGAATTTAATAATGATATTGTTTCTGATGTTTCTTTAAAACTTCCTGTTTTGAATTCTGTTATTCCGACTGTTTGTGTGGGATCTGCTTTAAAGAGCAAGGTTTTTGTGAGGTTAATTCTAATAATGTGGTTTCTAATAAAATTAAAAAATCAAAAACATCCAATAAATACGTTGCACCTAAATTTGTCAAAGAGGGATGCTCTAATGACAAACAAGGTGATAAATTCAAAGATGAGAACAGAAATTCTCGCATATTCAAGCAGACTAGTCCACACAACCTGTCCAGACAAGGAGTTTCCCAAAATGATTTTTTCATAAAACGTCAAACTTGCTTTAATTGTGGCACTCCTGGTCATATTGCCAGAAATTGTCCACATCGTCCATATGTTCCATATTATGGATTCTATCAAAGGAATATGCCCTACATGCCTCTTAACGCGTTCAGGAAAGGATTCAGGCATTATCAGGCAAGTTCCTTTGACGATGATTGGAATCGAAACAAATCTGGCAGGTTTAGTCCTCATCAGACCAAACCTAACATGTCTAAAAGAAAGGTCAGAAAAGGTGTTTCGATTTCAAATTCAAACATGAGCACTAAGCCTAGACCAAAACAAGAGAAAAAGGCTGATTCGTCTCCTTCCACATCCAAAACACCGGAGGTTACGACAACCATTCGTACCTATAATTCCAAGTCATACAGACATAGATGGTTGCCTAAATCTCCGGCGAAAGTTTCTACAAAATCTATGTTTGATGATCAAAAGGACATGTCATGGCAATCCGTGACAACTGTAGATGAATCAGGGTCACCCAGTGTAAGTATGGACTAGGTACCAAAAACTAATTAATCCCGCGTTTCGTGCAGGGACAACTATGGAGGAGTATCATCAGACCTTTGTATGTTGATAGTGGTTGTTCCAGGCACATGACAGGGGAAATTGCCCAACTACAAGACATTCAAACTTTTAACGGTGGGTATGTGTCCTTTGCGGGAAAAGAAAAGGGAAAGATCACTCAGAAGGGTATTGTAAGTAACGGTGTTCTAAAATTTGAAAATGTCAATTTTGTTCCAGAATTGAAGCATAGTTTGTTGAGCGTGTCACAAATCTGTGACAAAGATTTTTTCAACTTATTTTACTAAGAAAGAGTGGCTGATTTTTAAACCTGGTATAATTATACCAGAAGACTGGATTCTTGTTCGATCACAACGAAAAGATAATGCTAATGTGATCGACATGAACAAAAATGTTCCTGACGAAATAACTTGATTGTTTTCAAGAGTTTCAGAACATAATGCAATGCTTTGGCATCGCCGGCTTGGTCATGCTAATACTAAAAATCTGAATCATCTTGCTAAAAATAATTTGGTACGTGGCTTACCAATCAAGGATTTTGTAACTATTGAAAAATGTGTGGCTTGTGCTTTGGGTAAACATCATCGAAAATCTCACAAGCCAAAGTTAATTAATACTATATCATATGTTTTTCAATTACTCCATATGGACCTTTTTTGACCAGTTCATGTTTTAAGTCTTTCTCGTAGCTCTTATTGTCTTGTTATTAGTGATGATTACTCACGCTTTACATGGGTATTTTTCTTGTCAAATAAGAGTGAAACTGCAGATTTAATCAAGAAGTTCGTTATACTCATGGAGAACCAACTGAACATGAATATGAAAGGAATTCGTTGTGACAATGGAATGGAATTCAAGAATACATCATTAAATGATTTCTGTTTATAAAATTGGGTGTTTCGTCGGTATAGCGCCGTTCGGACACCGCAACAAAACGTTGTCGCTGAAAGACGAAACAGAACTCTTATCGAGGCAGCAAAGACTATGTTGTGTGATTCTAAACTGCCTTTGTTCTTCTGGGCAGAGGCTATCAATACAGCATGTTATGTTCAGAATCGGGTGATAATTAACAAGTCCAAAATGAAGACTCCATATGAGATTGTTTATGGTCACAAACCCACTATCGCACACTTCAGAGCATTTGGTTGTCCATGCACACTGCTGAATCTTGAGTCTACTCCAAATTTTGGGGCTGATGAGTGCTATTTTGTTGGTTACGCGGGTAATACAGCCTACAGGGTATACAATAAATCAACTAAACAAATTCTAGGGTCCTATGAAGTTCGTTGGTTAGAGGAAAATGAGACTGACGCTCGTGTTGGTCCCGATTGGTTATTTGACTACAACGAACTCTTCAAACCATTCAACGTGTTTCCAGTCATCAACACAGAACCTTTAGGCGGTCCCACAGTGGAAGCCGTAAAAGATAATTCACAGGCAGTGTCTCACATTTCTCCATTACTGGATGATGACGTCGCTGAGTTAAGTAGTGATTCACCTGCAACTGACACTCAGCCCAAGGAATCCTCAAAAACCGATTGTTCACCGAACACGTCTGAAGATGCTGCTACTGTTGAGGGGGAGAGTTCCATCCGTTAGATATTTAGGAGCACACTATTTCCCGATGCCATTCCAGATGAATATTTTGCCGGTACTTCGTATTCCCACAGTACGGCGACATCTGGCTGGAAGAATCCCCTTGTAGATTTTAGTGTGAACGTGTCAAATCTTCAACCTAACAATGATGTTTCCGATCATTCAATTCCGTCAAGAATCCAGAAGAATCATCCGATTGAAAATGTCATAGGTCTTATTGAAGCGGGAGTGTCCACCAGAAGTCAGACAGGACACATAAACAGTTGTATGTTTTCTTGTTTCATTTCTCAAATTGAACCAAAAACTGTTGAAATGCCTCTTCAGGAACCTAGTTGGGTTGATGCTATGCACGAAAAATTGAATCAGTTTGATAAGTTGAAGGTTTGGAGATTGGTTAAGTTGTCGGAAGGAAAGAAAGCCCTTAATACAAGATGGGTCTTCAGAAACAAGCAAGATGACACTGGGGTTATTGTTCAAAATAAGGCACGACTGGTAGTTCGTGGTTTTCGTTAGGTTGAGGGGTTAGATTACACTGAAGTCTATGCCCCAGTGGCTAGCTTGAGGCCATTATAATCTTTCTGGCCTATGCATCATACATGGAGTTTACAGTGTATCAGATGGATGTTAAGACTGCATTTCTGTATGGTGAAGTCAATGAGGAGATTTATGTTGATCTGCCACCGGGTTTTGTTGTTTCTAAGAAACCGAATCACGTCTACAAGCTAGACAAGGCATTGTACGGGTTACATCAGGCTCCTCGAGCGTGGTATGCTACATTGACCTCACATCTTCTTGATCATGGTTATAAGCGTGGAACCATCGACCAAACCTTGTTCCGGAAAACTGTCGGATAAGATTTGATTCTCGTCCAGATCTATGTCGATGATATTATTTTTGGATCCACCAGCGCTGAGTTGTGCACAGAATTTGAAAGCGTAATGAATAAGAGATTTTAGATGACTTCGTTGGGTGAGATGACAACATTTCTGGGGCTACAGGTTCGCCAAAGCTCGACAGGAATTTTACTGCATCAAGGGAAGTATGTTGAAGATATGCTGGCAAAGTTTGAACTTCAAGATTCCAAGAGTGCCAACACTCCATGGCAGAAAGGCCACTATTGTCATCTGATCCTGAAGGGAGTCCCGTAGATCAAACGTACTAACGATCGTTGATCGGGTCTCTGATGTATCTCATTGCCAGACGTCCTGACATCATCTTAGCAGTCTGCCAATGTGCTCATTTCCTGGATAATCCTAAACTCTCTCATTTAATTGCTGTTAAACGTATTTTTAGATATCTGAAGGGACAACCAAAGTTAGGTCTTTGGTATCCTAAACACTCAGAATTTGATCTTTATGCTTTTGCTGATAGCAATTATGGTGGAGATGACATAGACAGGAAATCCACGTCAGAAGGTTGCCAG